>NW_028275164.1:13907326-15340989 GCF_013281855.1 Momordica charantia | reverse complement strand
ATTCACTCTTTCCCTTGACGCGGGAGCTTCAAATTCTCATATTCCACAATTATTGTATTAAAAAAAAACTTCACCTTCTACTAGAACGATTATTCAGTAAACAAAGATGAGTACAAAAACATATCAAAACTTTTAAAGTACTTTAAAATATTTAATACAATTTTTCAAAACTTTCAAAACAAACTAGATTTTCATAAACAAAGTCTTCAAATAAGATAAAATTTCCAATAAATCAAAACAAACTTTCATTCTTTCAAAACAAACTTCCATTCATTCAAAACGAACTTTTAATTATTCAAAACAATCTTCCATTCATTCGAAACAAACTTTCATTCGATCAAACTTCAAATCCTTCAAAACAAATTTTCTTTCAATCAAAACTTTCAAAATTCCTTCTAAAACATTTGGTACAACTTTCAAACTTTCGAATAACTAAATCATTCAAATATTCAAAATAATCTTACATTCATTCATACTTTCAAAATCAGTGTGGAAAGTTGCATTATTTAGGTAGCTTACAGAACATATGTGGTTACCTGTCGGTAACACTAGTAAATCAGAAGCTTCTATCAGAGTTGTCGAATTAATATCGACCAAAACAGAGTTGTCGAATTAATATCGACCAGAACAGAGTTGTCGAAATAATATCAACCAGAACAAACAAAACGGTTACTTAAGTGTGAGGCCATGAGAGTGAATAACACAAATCTTCCCAAGGAATGCCAAACCACAAAAGTGCCTTCCCACAAATGAGCCAGAAATCCCAATTCCAAATTAGGCTACTACCCCAGCAATGGCATATCCGGATAGCCCATCAAATTAATCAAAATATCTTTCAAATAAAATGCAAAACAAATACTTACTTTCAATATTAAATTAATTCAAAACATTGAACTAATTTAAAACAAACTTTATCAAACCTCCGAAACATGATTTCAAATATTTCACAAATAAACAAAATATCAATTTCAAACCTTTAAATAAATCTAAACAAAATTTTATCAAATCATATAAGAATAATTCAAATACTTTGCAAATAAACGTAATATCAATTGGGAATATGGTAAATTACTTACCATATTTTTCGAAGTGATATGGTAAATCACTTATGAAGGGATATGGTAAATTATTTACGAAGGGATACGTAAATCATTTACCTTTTTCAAAAATCCTTTAACTTCTTCCTTGATAGTTGTCAACTTAGAGATCTAAAAACAACCAATATCCAAAATCAATCCTTAAATCATATCTTGGATTTACCAATTACTAACCAAATCTTATCTACCCAATTTTTCCATAAACCAGATCTGAAACCTGGGTTAAAAAGCCTCTAAAATCAACAATAACAACTTTTAAATTACAAGAATCGGTATAAATTAATACGAACTAAATTTACAAAAAGTTTCTCAACAAAACAAATTTAAAAGCCTTATAATCAATTGAAAATTTGGGGATTTTAAATCTGGAAAATTTTCAGTTTTATAAAATAAAACTTCCAAAATTTTGCATAAAACAATTAACAATTTACTGATTTTTATAGAAAAAATCAGATCCAAAAACTGTATAGAAAACCTTTAAAACTTGGTAAAAACATATAATTTTTCATGTAAAAATGATAACAAACTATAATTTATAGGATATAAATAGGTAAACTTTTTATGCAAAAAGAATGCCAAAAAACAGTCTCATAATGGAAATTTTTAGGTCCTTAAAATCTTTTATTTATAAAAACAAAGATCTCAAAACTTTTCCCAATAAACTGAATTAAAGAACTACAAATCAAGAAAAATAAAACTAAAACAAGAAAAAAGCTTACCGATCTTTGAGAGAAAATACCAAAATTATTCTTCTTTTCTTTTCTTTTTCTCTCATAAAGATTTAATAGAACTTTTTATTTTATTTTTTTAATTCTAAGAACAAATTATCTTTTAAAAATAATTTTTAAAACAAAAAGGTTTATTTTGAGAAAATAAAAAAAACCAACTAAAAAAATATATATATTTCGGTTGTTACAAGATCAGAGAACACATCTCACACCCTTATCAGTGGAGATTCGAACCAATAATTTACAAGAGAGATACAAATAGGTAATCATAAAGTTATATAAAATATGTTTCTTTTTTCAAAATTCGATGTTAACTCCAAATGGTGTTCACAAAAATATGGTGGTTGTTTCAATTTATCTTGGATTTATAGGGAAAATGAAGCCAAAATTCCATTTATAAACATTGCGTGTGTCTTTATACTACGAAGAAAAACTTGGAAATTGAGAGATAACTTTTACATAAAGTTGAGGAAATTAAGGTGAGTTCTTATCTATAGTGTAGGCGTAGAAAGCAATTAAAAAAAAAAAAAAAAAAAAAACCAAAGCACTTTAGGATAACAATAGAATTGGCCTTTTGTGGGTTGTTACTTTTCCCATAATTTAGTCTCTCCTATTTTTTTTTTTTCATTTAAAAAGTTTCAATTTAGCTCCATATGTTTTACTATTTTTAAATTATCTACATTTCGTCAGTGGATTTTAAATATGAATAATGGTAAACCTACGTGACCTAATACTTAGAGACGAGGAATCATGATAATTAAGAGATGAAAATTTATAATTCCTCTTCCAAATTTCGAACATGTTAGTATAATTTTTTATTTTTATTCTTTTAAGTGGCTTAATTTCTTCTCCAAAATTTTACCAACTCACTAGATATGATGCCACGAAATTGTTTTAGTACCACATAAGTACATACTGCTTCCATTTACAATTTGACAATCGTTGAGTGATATATTACAAATACCTTGATTTGATAAACAATAGAGTAATATAGAAAATTTTCCAGAAAATTTTTATGTTTTGTGTCAAACTTATTATTGACCATATTTAACATTTATTTACAATAATATTGCCTTTTTAGACTTTCGTGAATTCTTACATTTTTTCTTTCGTAATTTAGTCTCTATTGGGAGTCTGAGACGAATCTATGTAGGGACCAAGGGACACATGAAAACTTATTGGAAAAAAAAAATGAAGAAGAACATATGTTTGAAATTTTATTTGTTAGGGGTGAAATTATCCTATGGGCTTTAAGTTTGGCCGGTGAAATGGGTATAACTACCTGGGGCATTAGATACATTTTCGTCATCCCACTTTTGGACTTAGCATCACAATGATGTGTAGCTTTGTTTTGTGTTCGGGTGCTTAGTAGAACTTTGATTACCAAAATACGAATCAAAATTCCCACCTCAACATTATAGTATTATAATTTTTATTTTAATTATTTAAGTTATTTATATAAAAAAAATTAATTTTACTCAAAAAACATTACTAAATATTTCTAGTTTTATTATTATTTTATAGTTATATAGATAATTCAATCATATTATATTATAGACAAATTAATATTAAATTATGTATATATGAAGTCATAATTTTCAATATTTATTTTACAATAATTTTAGCGTTCATACCCAATAAACTTCATACCATACCTAATGATCTGTGCCTACTAACCTAAACTTCTTGATTCGCTATTGATTCTCTAGGTATCTTTTTTATTTATTTAGTCGTTACTGTTTAAAAGGTTTCAATTTAGTTCTATAAGTGTTCCTATTTTTAAAATATACCTTTTTCGTCAATGGATATTTGAATATTAAATGTAGATAATGGTAAAACTTACCTGATAGAGAATCAACATAAACTTAGAGGAGGGATTATGACAATTCAGGATCATTTATTTTCTGTTTTTGATTTTTCTTTTTCAAAAAACATAATTGTTTGGTAACTAATTCAATTTTATTTTCTATTTTATAAAAATATTTTAAAAAGACTATGTAAATTAAAAAAAAATTAAATGCAGTTTTTTTTTTGGGTTATGATGCTTTAACTTTTTCTTTCTTTTAATATATTTCTCTCTCCAAAGAGTTTATTTCTCGCCCTAAATCCTTTTATCGAAATTTTAAAATCCCCTCTAAATTTTTCATCTCTAGAATATTTATCAGTATCTCTCTAAATTTTCATCTCTATATATTTACTAGTATCTCTCTGAATTTTCATCTCTATATATTTTTATTTCTTTTCATTTCTATATATTTTTTATTCTTCATTTTTTTCTAATACATAGTTCAATTTTCTCTCTAAAAATTTAATATTTGCCTAAAATTTTCTCTTTCTCAAATGTTGTTTTTTATAATTTTTTTATAATTTTCTTTTCTTCTCTAGGAAATATTTCCATCTTTTCTCTATCTAATATCTCTTTTGAAATTTTCTTTTAATGCGTAACTTTTTTTATTTATTTAGTTTTTTTCTCTAAAAAATATATATCGATTCTTTTTATTGTCTAGATTTTATCTCATAATAGTTTTTCTTTTTCTTCCTTTTATCTTTTGCTCTCAATTTTACTTTCTCTCAACTTTTTTTTCTTTTTTTTTTTAACTTTTCTCTCACTAAATTTTTTCTATTTCTGGCTCTAAGTCTTTTAAATTTTCTCTTTCAAAAGTTTCTGTATTAGGAATGACAAAAATCTCTGGGTTACTTCTCAAGGAATCTAGAATGCATTTCCCTCAATGTCTAGTTCTGACCCCAATTCTATTTTTTTTAATAATGAAAATGTTGGGGGCAAATCCTGGCCTGCCACGTGTCATGATCGCAAAGGTGAGTTGGTTAAACACGCGAGCGAAATGGAGAAAGCAGCTCCAAAATACACAGGTCGGCAGTCAGGGTAGGACCTCTAGTGCCGAGCCGATCTAATAGAGAGTCCGTAACAATGTCTCTTCCGTACCCGACAACACGCCGTGATTTTAGGGTGTGTCAGAATCCCTGTCAGGCCCAGTTTCTATAAATAGAAACCCTAGCCTTAAATGCAAGGTACGCAATCCTAAGTAGACTCGGCAAGTTAGCTCGGACTAGAACTAACTGGCTCGTCGGAGTGCTAACTTTGTTTTGCAGGTCTCAAGAACTGTTCAAGGAAGGTGCGGACCATTGGCCATAGCTCGTCCTGAGCATACCGATCTAAATCGTATCCGAGCTCAATCAATTTCGGGCTCAAACATCTAGCGCCGTCTGTGGGGATTCGACATATCTAGAAGTCAGCCTCACCTTTTGCAATCTGAGCCAATGGCCCAAACCCGCTCCCAGCAGTCACGATCTCAACTTTCGCCCATCCGCTCTCCGATGAGGGATGCGGTCACTTCCCGAGCCCATCCACGCCTCACGTATTCTCAGGTGGCAGGAACTCCCGTCGTCAGACAGCAACCCCACGCGGGGGCGGTCAAGGAGAATGGAGGTCGGATCCGATCCAGTAGCGGTCCGGGATTTCCACCTCGCCCCAGACCAGTTCCCGCCACTGCAACCTTAGAGAAACAGGTTGCCACCCCGCGCACCCCGCCTCTGCAGTTGGGGAAACATAGGTGCACGCTCCGGGGCAAGTGCTGATGCGGGCGTGGACCTCGTCAAGGTAGCCGACGTGATCGCCGAGCTCAGGGAAGTCAAAGCAAGGCTTGAGGAGGTCGAGAGAGGCAGCGAGGTGTCCGGCTCTTCCGTCTCCAGGGATCCCATTCGAGGAAAGGGACCGATGCATCCTACCCAAAGAACGGAGTATCAGTTTCGACCCCGCAGGGAGGCCCGAGCTGGAGCACCCTCGCGAAAGCCACAACGAGTGAGGACAGGCAGTGCCCTAGAAGCACAGATTCACGACCACCCTCGGCAGGACGATCGAGTCGAGGGCCGGCGCCCGAGGATCTGACCAATTCGGACCCCCTTGGCATCTTTCGATAACTCCAACGCCCATCCAGGCCGAGGTGCCGAGACGCCGAGGCGACGAGTAGTGGCTCCCGAAGATCGGGAGTATTTGGTTGACGATGAAGAGGAAAGCCCAGTGGTCGACGTTCAAGAGAGGTCCTCCCACGCTGACCATTCGTTCCGATCTGAGGTGGACCTCCTCCGGGATCAGTTTCAAAGGGAGATAGAAGATCTCAAGCGACAGTGCAGGCCTGTGGATCCGCATCGCGTGGCCGAGCAAGAGGAACCACCTTTCTCCCAAGCGATCTTGGATGCGCCTATCCCACCGAGGTTCAAGGATCCAGTCATGAATTCTTACGACGGATCTGGAGATCAGATCTCCTATGTAGAGGTGTTCGAGGGGAAGATAGATTTCCTGGCCGCGAGCGATGCTATGAAATGCCGAGCATTTCAAATAGCCTTGGAAGGCTCGGCAAGATTGTGGTATCGACAGTTGAAGCCCCGGTCCATCGACAGTTACCAACAGTTGAGGAGGTTGTTCATCAACCAGTTCTCAGCTTGGCAGTTGTTGAAATTGCCACCCTCTCACCTCGGAACAGTAAAGCAACGGGACAGCGAGTCCCTAACAGAGTACATCGCTCGATTCATGGACGAGCAAGTCAAAGTGGTAAGTTGCACCGATGACATCGCCATGATGTACTTAACCACGGGCTTGAATGACAGGAACCTAACGATAGAGTTTGGAAGCCGACCACCGGCCTCCCTGAACGAGATGCTCGCTAGAGCTCGCCAGTACATCGACGGCTTGGAGTTGTGGAAAGCCAATGGAGCTCGGTGGAGCGACCGTGGTAAAGATCGGGACCAAAAGTCCCCTCCTCCCAAGAAGCAGCGCAGCGACGGCTGGAGCTCGTCTCGACGGGCCGACGACAGTAAGAGTAGAGGCCGTCGGAACGAGAAAGCCCCTTCAGACCGTCGGGGGCCGAAGTTCGACAAGTTCACTCCGTTGAATGCCTCAATCGTGGAGATCTACGCTGCAGCCGAAGACACCGACCTGGAGGCACTTTTCGCAGCCCCGGAAAAGCTCCGCCGACCTCTAGGGAAACGAGACAAGCGACTGTACTGCCGATTCCACAAGGATCATGGCCACGACACTTCACGCTGTTTCCACTTGAAGGAACAGGTCGAGGATCTGATCTGGAGGGGTTATCTAAAGAAATACGTCGGCAGGCGTGAAAGGGTAGAGCCAAGAGGGTCGGCTCTGGAGGAGAAGCGAGAGAAGTCGCCGCCGTCGAGACGGAAAGAAGATCGTCCCGCCGTCATAAATACCATCCATGGGGGCCCGAGTGGGGGACAGACGGGGCAGAAGAGAAAAGCTCTAGCTCGGGAGGCGGCACACGAGGTCTGTACCTCGTATCCCAGGGAGCCTGTAAAGCCGATCTTATTCGATGACCAGGACGGCGAAGTAGTGCACATGCCCCATAACGATGCCCTAGTAATCGCCCCACTCATAAATCATGTGAAGGTGAGAAGGGTTCTTATCGACGGTGGAGCGTCAGCCAACATCTTATCGTTCTCGACCTACACGGCCCTGGGGTGGGAGAGGAAGCACTTGAAGCTCAGCCCGACGCCTTTGGTCAGTTTCGCAGGGGAGTCGGTCAGCGCGGAAGGATGTGTCTTGCTCCCTGTTACCATTGGCGAGGGAGATCAACAAGTGACTAAAGTTGCAGAATTTGTTGTGATAGATCGGAGCTCCGCGTACAACGCCATAATTGGTCGGCCCTTGATTCATGATCTCAGGGCAGTCCCGTCTACTTACCACCAGGTCTTGAAGTATCCCACCTCGGCTGGAGTTGCAACAGTCCGAGGTGAGCAGAAGACGTTCAGAGAATGCTACGTCGCTGCGATGAAGGAAACAGCCACTTGTGCGGTGATTACGAGCGCGCCCAAGCCATGTGCCGACGAACCAAAGCCGAGCCGTGGCACCCCGGCTGAAGAACTAGAACTTGTCCCTCTGCTGGGGCCGGAAAGGCAGGTCAGCATCGGCAGCAGACTGGGGGCCGAGGTGAGAGAGGAGCTTGTCGGTTTTCTGAAATCAAATGCTGATGTGTTCGCATGGTCTCACGACGACATGCCGGGCATAGACCCAAGTATAATGGTGCATAGACTTAATGTAGATCCTAGCTATAGGCCCGTGAGGCAAAAGCGTCGGCCTGTCGACGTCGAGCGAAGCAATGTAATTTGTAAGGAAGTCGAGCAATTGCTACGAGCTGAATTCATAAGAGAAGTTCATTACCCCGCGTGGCTATCTAACGTAGTTTTAGTTAAAAAGTCCAACGGCAAGTGGCGCGTCTGTATTGACTTTACGAGCCTCAATAAGGCGTGTCTGAAAGACAGTTTTTCCCTGCCTCGGATAGACCAGCTCGTCGACGCAACGGCAGGGCATGAACTCCTCTCCTTCATGGATGCCTACTCCGGATACAATCAGATTCGGATGCATGTGCCCGACCAAGAGCATACCGCCTTCGTTACCGACCAAGGGTTGTATTGCTACAATGTCATGTCGTTCGGTCTAAAGAATGCCGGGGCGACCTACCAGCGGATGGTCAACATGATGTTCGCCAAGCAGATCGGACGCAACATGGAGGTTTATGTCGACGACATGTTGGTGAAAAGCAAGCAGACGAGCTCCCATTTAACCGATCTAACAGAGGCCTTCAGCGTGCTTCAAAAGTATCAGATGAAGCTCAACCCGAGCAAGTGTGCCTTTGGGGTCTCGTCGGGGAAGTTCCTCGGGTTCATGGTCCATGAACGCGGAATCGAAGCAAATCCGGAAAAGATAAGGGCTGTCCTCAAGATGGAGGCGCCAAGGAATGTTAAAACAGCTGCAGAGGTTGATACGGCCGACTTGCAGCCCTGAATCGCTTTGTGTCTCGCTCCACGGACAAGTGCCACCCTTCTTTTTCCAAATACTAAGAAAAAGGGTCGGTTCGAATGAACCGACGATTGCGAAGTTGCCCTAAGGCAGTGAAGCAATACCTCAGCTCGGCTCCCTTGTTGTCAAAGCCATGCCTCCCCCGGTGACTACTCCCTACCGTACCTAGCAGTGTCGGAGAATGCAGTGAGTCACACATTATCAGGGGAGGCGGAAGAGCGGCGAGCCCTGTTTACTACACGAGGAAAATCATTGACCGAAGTCGAGGCTCGTTACCCCTGTGTAGAAGAAGGCCCTAGCTTGAACCTCAGGCGCTAGCCTTGGTAACCCGACCCTCCCATACTTCCAGGCACACAACAAAATAATCGTCCCGACAAACTTCCCTTGAGGCAGATTTTCTACAAGCCCGAAACGTCGGGTCGCCTGATGAAGTGGGCACTAGAGCTCAGTGAGCACGACATCGCCTTCGAGCCAAGACGGCGTTGAAAGGTCAGGCAGCGCAGACTTTGTTGCCGAGCTGACCCCACCCAGGCCGGGGAACGATGTCCGCGACCAGTGGACACTCTATGTGGATGGTTCGTCCAATGAGAAAGGTTGTGGGCAGGTATGCTGCTCCTCGGCCCTAGCGGTCTTCGGTATTGAGTACGCACTCCAGTTTGGTTTCCGAGCTTCCAACAACGAAGCCGAGTATGAGGCACTGATCAATGGCTAAAGGTCGCCAGGGGGATGGGCGTGAGGCGACTTTTGATTCTCAGCGACTCCCAACTGATTGTCCAATCAGGTTACGAGGAATACCAAGTAAAGGAAGCTCGTATGGAGAGGTATCTGGCCAAAACTCGAGGCTCCTCACCCAGTTTGAGGACTATGTGATTCGACAGGTGCCGAGGTCTGAAAACTCCAACGCCGACGCACTGGCTCACCTTGCCTCGGCATACGAGACCGATCTACCAAGAACGGTTCGAGTTGAAATACTTCCTGAGTCGTCCATCGACCAACCTGAGGTGATGGAGATCGAGTCAGCTCAGCCTACATGGATGGACCCAATTAAAGGCTTCCTGGTCAGTGGCTCAGTCCTCGCCGATCCGAGCCAGGCCAGGAAGCTCTGACGCCAAGCTGCTTACTACCTGATGCAAGAAAGCAAACTCTTCAAGAGGGGATATTCCCTACCATTACTGCGGTGCCTCGATCCAGAAGAGGCGAGGTATGTCATGCGCGAGATTCATGAACGGGTTTGCGGAAACCATGGAGGAGCTCGGTCCATGGCCGCGAAGGTCGTCCGCCAGGGCTACTACTGGCCGACGATTAAGCGCGACACCAAGGAGTTCGCCAAAACATGTGACAAATGTCAGCGCTTCGCGAGCATTTTGAGACAACCCCCGGAGATGCTGACGCCGATCTCAAGCCTTTGGCCCTTCGCTCAGTGGGGGATAGATCTGATCGGCCCACTACCGATGGGGAAGGGGTAGTTGAAATTCGCCATAGTAGCTGCAGATTACTTCACCAAATGGGTGGAGGCAGAACCTCTGGCGTCTATTACCGAGGCAAAGGTCGTCAACTTTGTATGGAAGAGTATAATATGTCGGTTCGGTATACCGAACGCGATCATTACTGACAATGGAAAGCAGTTTGACGGTGCCCGATTTAATCAATTCTGTCAACAGCTCGGCATACGTCACCTCAGCTCATCGCCTGCCCATCCGCAGTCTAATGGGCAAGTTGAAGCGGTCAACAAGATCATCAAACGTGGTCTGAAGACGAGGCTAGAATCTTTGAAAGGTCGGTGGGCAGAAGAGTTACCAGGAGTATTGTGGTCCTACCGAACTACACCCCGCCGATCTACCGGTGAGACGCCATACGGCCTAGCCTTCGGTTCGGAGGCTGTAGTCCCGGCGGAGGTCGGCATGCCGACACCCCGAGTTGAGAATTTCGACGAGCAAGCCAACAGTGAAGCCCTGCTCGTGAATCTTGACCTCCTTGAGGAGAAAAGATCTCACTCCCAGCTCCGGCTAGCAGAATATCAGAACCGTATGGCTCGATACTACAACACCAGGGTAAAAGTCAGAACGTTCAAGCCTGGCGACCTCGTCCTCAAGAAGGTAATGCAGCACGTCGGAGCACTCGAGCCGAACTGGGAAGGTCCGTACAGAGTCCTAAAAATACTCCGACCTGGAGCGTATCTGCTGTCCGACCTCACTGGAGACAACTCCCCCACCCATGGAACGCCGAGCATTTGCGAGTTTATCATCAATGAGATGTATGTAATCCGACGTGTAATATCTCATTCATTAATGAAAGCCGATCTCCAATGACTTGTGCAAAATTTGACTTTATCCGTTAGTGTCGCCTACTACTACCAAGCTACGTCAAATGGGGGCCAAGGAAGACTACGTGGTATGACCTATGCTAAACGACCTACAATAAGTTATATTTCTACAAACACGCGAAGCAATGGTCAGCTCGTAAAAACTTGGTTATCCCAAACACACACCACCGAGCTGAATTGTTCGGCTTATGTAAGCAAGAAATTATGAAGACTTGAGAAACTCAAATAACGAGGCCAAACTAAAATTGAAGCTTAATTAAATTTCTCCAAGTTTAGGGACCTCGGAGAGAACAACTCGAGTTTGGGCGAAGTTTGTTTTCATTGAATTTAAAGTTTGATGAAGAGCCGAGGTATTGTTAAAGTTTAATTAAATTTAACAAGTATAAGGACCTTGGAATGAATTACTCGGATCTAAGCGAAACAACGTCATTTCATTTAAGCAAAAGTTTAAAGGAGAGCCGAGGTATATATGCCTCGGCTCAGTACAAATTTGATTAAAAAGAGAGAGGGGAAAAGCGAGAAGCAATAAAAGGCCGAAGCGATCTACTCCTGAGGAGGATCGGCAGGCTCACCGGGCCCAGCTTCAGCACCAGCAACCTCGACCTCTTTGCTGGCCTCAGCAGGACGGTCCACCCAGATGGACTCGTACTCTTGCTCGACAGCGGCGATGGCATCCTCCGAGCAAGTGAGGTCGAGCCTGTTGACGGCGTAGTACAAGCCCTTGTCTGCCATGTCGCGAGCTAGGCCGTCGAACTCGGGGAATTCTTTGATTCTCTTCTCCAAGTAGGCCCAACTCGCCAAGTTCTGTTGAGCCTCATTCCAGCCCTTTCTCTGCGGCCTCGGCTCGGCCCCGGGCATTCATCAGGTCGGTACGTGCTTCGGCCATCAAGGCTCTCGACCTATCAGCCTCGGCCTCTTTCTCAGCTCGCGCCTTTTCAACCTCGGCCTGAAGTTCAGAGATTCTCCGCTCATGGGAGGTGTTCGTCTCCTCCTCCTTCAAGTCCCGTCCGCCGAGCTCCAAGCTCATCATCGAAGCCGAGAGCCAAGCGTGATAGTGCAGCTGCAAAAGTTCGAGGTTAGATCGGGAAAGAGAAAGAAAAAGGAACGAAGAGTAGGCACGAGCTTACCTCCGCAGCAAGAGCTATGGTCTTTCTCACCGCCTCCGCAGCGTCCTCGGGCGCCTGAATGGCTCGTTCTGCCAGGTGAGAGCTCGAGGACCTCACTTTCGTCGCGGCCTCGTGAATACTGAGGCGGGAGAAAGCGAGCCTGAAAGGGAGTGGGAGCTCGGCGCCATGACCCCGACCATGTAGCGACCCCTCCTCTGAGTCGACCATGATGGGGGGAGGCGGAGATCGGGAGTTAACCTCCTCGGAGGGAAGCGTATCCTTCGCTCGCTTCTTCCTCACTAGAGGGGTGGACGATCCCTCACCCCCAGCGACAGTCTGTAGGGGCTGAGCTTGGAGGGCCTGGAGCTTCGCTAAGTTGGCCAGCCCTGGAGCCGGGACGTCGGCGCTGCCCGTGCGGTGACGAACTTGGGAAGGCGCTGGCGGAGCGGACGAGGCCGAAGCTCGCTGTCGCTTGGTGCTGTTGAGCGCGAGGAATTTAGAGGCCATCCCTTCAGAAAAGACGAGATTAGTTGGGGGGTTCCCAGTGAATGAGTTAAGGTGCCGAGAAGAAGTTACCTTCAGGAGCTTTCCTCTTTTGCGAGATGCGCTGACGAGGTTGGGAAGTTTTTTGAGCTCGTCTGGATGGTCGTGAAGACTGAGACCGCAAGAGAAGAGGTGGGAGTTGGAAACTAGCGCTTCACCCCACAGCGCGTACTTCAATCTCCGACCTTGGGCTCGCCTGATGATCTCCCAAGACTTGTTGCTGATCCTCGGAACGGGGGACGACAGAGCTGCAAAACAGAACCACGTCAGAAACGAAGGCGTGGAAAGTTGAGACAAAAACAAACCGACCCCAGCTCGCACCTAAGACACTCACCTACGTCTCCGAACTCGACTGGGACTTGGCAGGTCGGCTCACCCCCTCCGTCCCTCATAAGCCACTCGCTAGAGACGAGGAACCAACACTCCTTTCAGTTCTTGTTGGAGGAGGGGTTCTTAATCAGCTGACCTATGTTCCGCCGAGCTGAGAGGTAATACCGACCCTCTCCCTCGTTGGAGGCTTTGACGGTGTGGGTCGCTAGAGCTGGTCCACCGTGAGCCTGTCCTCATCCTCGTCTCGGAGGACCCACCACAGGACGTAGGTCCCGAGCACGGTAGACCATCCATTAGGGGAGAGTTGAGCTGGGGCGAGGTTGACTGCGCTAAGGAACCTTTGTATAAAAGGGTGGAGTGGAAGTCTGACCCCCCTGTGGAACATCTGGGGGTAGAAACTGACGAAGCCCGGAGGAGGGTCGTCGAGGTGTTCCCCGATGTAAGGCACCCTAAGCTCTACGGAGTTGGGGATCGAGTAAGTTTTGCGGAGCTCAGCCAACTTACCTACCGAGCAAGATGAAGGAGAAAGTTCAACTACAGGACCGAGGTCAGGGTTTCCTGAGGTCGAGGCTATATTGGGGTTTGCCGAGCTATGCTCGACGCAAGGGTTCCTTAAGGTAGAAGCTAAGGTCGGATCTCCTAAAACGTCATCTGAGCTAGAGGAACTAGACGACCTAGACGACGAATCCCTAGACGAGCTACTCATCGCCAGACCTGACTAGGAAGACTTAAAAGAACTATCTAAAGAAAGAGGGAGAGAGTACCTGACTTGGAAACGGCCGAGGTACACAAAAACTCAAAAGTGAAAAGTGAAAGACTTTCCCCTTTTATAGGACAGTCCGGAGGTACGAGAGCCGTTCGATCAAGGAAGAATCAACGGACAAGATTCGCCCATGCCAGGCTGTCTCCGTGACGACGCTTGGGTTCCCGAAGCAAAAGCTAGGGCTGACGACATCTATGACGTCACACATGCACGCGCGGATTCGACCTGTCTCCAGTTAGCTTGGAGGACTTCGCCAAGCCGACCTCCGCCCCGCCGAAGTGGGGGCCAATGTTGGGGGCAAATCCTAGCCTGCCACGTGTCATGATCGCAAAGGTGAGTTGGTTAAACACGCGAGCGAAATGGAGAAAGCAGCTCCAAAATACACAGGTCGGCAATCAGGGTAGGACCTCTAGTGCCGAGCCGATCTAATAGAGAGTCCGTAACAATGTCTCTTCCGTACCCGACAACACGCCGTGATTTTAGGGTGTGTCAGAATCCCTGTCGGGCCCAGTTTCTATAAATAGAAACCCTAGCCTTAAATGCAAGGTACGCAATCCTAAGTAGACTCGGCAAGTTAGCTCGGACTAGAACTGACTTGCTCGTCGGAGTGCTAACTTTGTTTTGCAAGTCTCAAGAACTGTTCAAGGAAGGTGCAGACCATTGGCCATAGCTCGTCCTGAGCATACCGATCTAAATCGTATCCGAGCTCAATCAATTTCGGGCTCAAACATAAAATATATTTTATCAACAATTTTACTAAAGTTTATTAATAAAATATTAAAAATTTTATAAAACTCATTATTTATACTGGTAAATGATAATTTTCAGTAAAATAGGTCTAATATATACGTTACTCTTTTTTATTTTTTAAATTCTAAAAATAACTAAAATTAAATTTTAAATCTATAGTTTTCCTTGCAAAAATCTTTGTCCTAGAACAGAGATTCTTTGACGTGGACCTCGATTTTTGGAATTGGACAATGAGGTGGAGATAAGAACTAAAAATTTATGTGAGGACGAAGGTAACGAGGATGTCCTGATTCTCGCCTCACCTCATTGTCATCTCTACTCTGTAATACAAAATTTTCTCTCTAGAACACCTCTTCAATTCTCTAACTTTTTAAAAAACTAAAAACCAAAATAGTTATAACATGTTTTATTTCTATTTAAAAAAAACAGTTATCAAACATATATCAATTTTGTTTTAAAAAAATATTGAAATAATGAAAAAAAAATAGAAAAACCAAAAACTAAAAACAGAATTTGTAGGTCCTAAGAGAGGTAAATATGTGATTCTTTCTCAAAATTTCTAAGATGTTGGAAGAATATTATTCTTCTCTCCGGTATCTTAATTTATTCTCAAAATTTTTACCAACTTACTATATATTATGCAAGAAAATTTTCGAGTGAGTACATATTCCTTCCATTTACAATTTCACGCATCATTAAGTAATACATTATTTTCTTCTATAAACCTTAGACCATTTATGAATGTTTTGATTTGGTAAATAATGAATGTATGAGAGTAGTACGGGAAAATTTTTCCACATAATACTAGAAATTTTATATATTATGTCACACAAACTTACCATCAACCACATTTAATATCCATGGACAAGGAATGTATAATTTGAAAAATGTTATTACGGGACTACATTGAAACTATTTAAATAACACTGACCAGATTTCATTCCTTCCAATGTAATGATTTTCTTAAATCAAGTTCTCATTTAGTGGTTAAAAGAATTAAAATGAGAGTGAATTTTTTTTGGTACAACATGTAGGGTGGAAATTCAAACTCACAATCTTTTGGTCAGTAAACTTAACAAATTAAGCGATAATCAGGTTGGCAAAATGGACATGAATTAAGAAAGAATGTTAATGAGTTCATTTTCTATATACGTACACCAGCCCTGAAGAGAGCTTGATTTGGTAGCCAAAAGATTCGATCTATTTAGGATACTCGATAAATTTTGCATCAAAGGCATCTAGATTCATTATGGTTCACTTGATATATCTATGATTGTCGAGGATATATCCAACGCACCGATTCTCTAAGCATCGGGTTCACATGTAGCGTCTATGTTCACTAACGATGATGTGCATTTGAAGAATTTAAGTTCGTTATAGGACCATTCTAATAATTTATAGGACCATTCTAATAACTTATGTCAAATGAAGTTCATAAGTTCATATTTCGTCTAAACTATGAGGCATTACATTTAACCTGATTTTTACCATGTTGAACAAAGGAAATCTCAAAAAAAGAGAAAAAAAAAACAGATAGAAAGAAATATATAGGAACTCTAACATCTGAATAGCCTTGACATCGCAACAAAGAGCATATAAAGTACACTTTTAAAATTTTAGGTTTAAATAGTATTTTGATTTTCTACTTTTCGTTTTAGTTTATTTTGCTTCATTTACTTTTAAAATGTCTATTGTGATCTCTATACTGTCAGCTTTTGTTTAGTTTTAGTCCTTATACTTTCAATTGCTTTGGTCATTGTATTTCTTCAAAGTGGCCATTTTGGTTCGTTAATTTTCATTTTCATTTCATTTACCTCTGCCAAAATTATAGCATGACAGTTTATTTTATAAATTTTTTAAATGTAGCAATAAATTTGTATTAAAAGATTTCTATTGTATAAAAAGGTTTGTCGAAGTTTTCTAAAAAAGGGACAAAAATGGTCATTAAAACACACATTTTGAAAATACGTGAATTAAAATGAACAAAAATTGAAAGTATATGGACTAAAATAAATACTTTAAAATTATATAGATCAAAATGAAAAAAAAAACTGGAAGTAATCAAAATAATATTTAAATCTAAGTAGTATGTATGTAATAATTAAGGGAAAGTTTAATATTTGTAGTACTTTTCAATTTTGCCTCCCATCGTTTGGAAGGGAATGATTTGTGAGTTTAAAAATGTCTTTTTTTTTTTCCTAATGTGGGTGTTGTTATTATGGTAGGACTTTTAATAGACCATTTTCCATATTAATGCAAAAACATTTTAGGTTGGGCACATTATTTATTATTTATTTTTTTGAAGGAAGGAAAATTCATTAATCAAAGGCCACTTGGCTTACAATTTCCTTGAACAAGATTTAGTAACCACATAGGATACTGATGATGCCAAAAAAAAAGATCCAGAGTAATGCAAAACATATTTGACAAGAGTATGGGCTGTATTATTACATCCCCTATCGACATGAGTGAAAGAAATTGAAGAGAAGAGAGGGAAAGAGATTTTACTTCCATTAGCCAGCTTAGCTCATCACCCATAGAAGAAACTTCCTCGTTAAGAAGCCGAACTGCCATCAGGAAGTCTGATTCAACCTGCAGATGAGAAAATTGAAGAGAAATTGTCAATTTTAGACCCTTGATGATGGCTTTGATTTTAGCAAGCATCGGAGAATAGTTGACGGGAACCACTTTGGATCTTGTGGCTATGACCGAACCGCTGGAATCTCAAATAATAAGTCTGAAGCCTGAGCAATTGAGTGTACAAGCCGCATCGACATTGAGCTTCAAGAAGTGATCTTCAGGGGTACTCCAAACCATGGGCTAGCGAGCAGGGGTAGAGCGTTGCATGGCCGGATGAAGGCTCCGATCTACTTGCATTTGCTTGTAGGTTGTGACATATGAAGAAATCCAGGTACATTTTTGGTCGACTGACATGAGTTGCTTTCCATTTAGCACAGAGTTAAGATCCGTCCAAATTGCCCAACAGGTTGTCGCTGCTAGATCCCAATTTTCTGATTTGATCGAAGTTGAGATCGCCCCCTAGAGATCCATAAAACTCTGAACAGCAGTGAAAAGGCTATTCAAGATTTTCCGTGCTCGCTTGCAGAAGAAGAGTTAATGGGCAACAATCTCCAACTGGTGTTTGCAACTATGGTAATAAGGTACCACATCTAACCCCTCTCTTTTTAGAGTAGTCATAGATGGTAGGAGATCATGAGATGCTTTTCACATGAAGATTCTGATTTTTGTTGGTACTCTAAGTTTTCAAATTAATTGTCGATAGTTACTACTGTTATGATTACTCGTTGAGAGCATGGAGCATTTTAAGTTCATAAATAGCTTATAGCCACTTTTTATGCTTTATAATCCTCTCTTATCAAAATGCCATAACCACGAATCTACTGGATTTGAGTTGCTGATTGGAATGAACAATATGTAGTTTCTATCCTCAGGGCAAAAAAATGAGTTGATTTTCTGTTGATCCCAATTTCCATTCGAATGGATGAAATCAACCACTCTGTATTCCGTATCTAAAGAGACAATTGTGAAAGGTCTAAAAGAGAAAGGTCTCGGAATCCATGGATCAGAAAAAAAACATTTATCGTTGAACCATGCATTCCTTGTCCTTGAACGAAGGCCTTTGGCAAGGAGCTCTTTTCCCCAAATGAAACTCTTCCAAAAATAAGAGGATCTAGCATTAGCCTTAGCATGAATCACATTAGGATCATTGAAATAGCAAGCCTTTAGAAATCTGGATACCAAAAGATTTGGATTTGTAAGGATTCTCCAAACCTGCTTTGCTAGTTAAAGCTTGGTTGAAACCCTTCAGATCTCGAAAATTTAAACCACCAAGATCGTTCGGTAAGCACATTTTCTCCCAACACATCCAGTGAATCTCCTTTTATTCGTTGAAGAGCCCCACCAAAAGCGAGCAAACATTTTGGAGACTTCTTTGCAAAAACCTCCGAGTAAGCGGAAAGTACTCATAGCATATGAAGTGATAGCTTGGCCGACACTTTTAATTAAGACTTCATTTCCACCAACAGAGAAAAAAGATTGCTTCCAACCTTGCATTGCTTGCCAGATATTATCCTTTAAGAAACTCCAATCGGAACCTTTCCTGTGCGAAAAGGAAGAAGGGAGACGATAAGATCCAAAATTATGAACAAGCTTAACATTCAGGATGGATTGAAGGAAGTTTTGGCGCTCGGGATGAACGTTTGGGGAGAAAAGAAGAGCTAACCTTGTAAAATTTATACACTGCCCAGATGCCATACATATAAAGATAAAAAGGTCATTGAGCCATAGCCTCCGAGGATTTCAGAAAGATTAGGCTATCATCAGCAAATAGAAGGTGAGAAACTGTCGGATCGTTAAAAGCCGAAGTGACACTTGAAATCTTGCCTGGAGAAGAAGCAATTTGCAGTAGCATCGATAATCCTTCCGCACAGAGAATGAATAAGTAAGGCGAGAGGAGATCTCCATGTCTGATGCCTCGAGATGGAGAAAAGAGACGTCAAGGACTACCATTAAGCAAAATGGAGAAGCGAATTGTTGAGAGGCCATTCATTATTTGAGACACCCAAGAAGGAGAAAGCCAAAGTCAAGCTTTAAAGCTGCCGTGCCAGTGGAACTAGTTTTCTGATTTTTTTAATAAAATGAAGGGATTCATGGCCCATAATAATGAAAAAAAATCAACATTTTTTCACAGTATTGTAAAAAAAATCGACAAAATATGAAAAATATCAACAAAATATCTCTAATACAGGTATATTATTAATATTAATCAAGTATATAGTATTTTAAGAACGTACCTTGCACTCTAGGCCCCTCCATCTTATTTATAAAGGGAGTATCCTTGTTGATTGGATGGATTGACTCGACCGAATTTGGTCGGGTTGGCTAGATTATCCAATTTTGTTCGGGTCTACATGATCGAGTGGTCTGCTTGGTTAGGTCGGGACTGGTCTAGTTCGGTTGTCCAACTCAGGCGTCCCGATCTACTTTCTTAGCTTCAGGTGAACCTAGTATGATAATTTAACTCCTAACCACAGATATATAAGTCAGATAAAATTAGATTAAATCTCATGTTGGTTGCTTGATTTAAATTTTGACTATGGCTTAATTATTTTCATATTTATTTTGTTTTGATCTCCCGATTATCAAAGGTCCTATTTTAGTGTTAGTGTGTAAAGTTTTGACATAAAAATCTAATTTAATCTTTACTTTTAATTTTTCAAATAATTAGTTAATAAGAAAACAAATACATATGGAAATCTAACATCTAATTAACCGGAACGTGACTTTAAATGCCCACTTAAGAATAATCCAGCAGTTACACTTGGCTTACAATTATTTATTACATTCAATTTTAATTAAATTGATTTACTTATTTTATAATTAAAATTAAAATTAATTAATTAATTCATTTATTTAATATATTTAATTAAAAATTTAATGTATTTTAAAAAAGATAATAAAGACAAAATATACACTAGTATAACAATTTGGGGAATAAGGATAAAGTACCTGGAGGTGGAATAGTATTTACTGTAAGAAGTATGAGGGTGGAATAATATTGACTGTAGTAAACTCGGCTTTATAAAACTATAAAACAAACGTGGATTTGCTAGGTTTTTCTTAACAAATCTTACTCCCCGTTTTGAACCAAACACCCGTAGATAAACAAAAAAGATGCGTCTATATCATGTTTTCTGCTAAATAGTTTATTAAGAAAAATTGATGTCAAAAATTAAAATGAACTTCTTACATAAATTTTGGAGAATAAAATTTTAAAAACTAAAATAAAATAACCCGCGGTGTTTTTGGCATAGATTTATTTTAAGCTTTTTATCTTTTTCATATAAAGATAAAAATTGTAAAAAAAAAAATTCATGGTAAAAGATATAAAATGAAGGCAATACATCGAAATGGACGGTATATATAGAACCCTCGATTATTATTAAAACACAAGAAAAAACCTTGTAATAATCAAACATGGACCCCGCAACTTTTAAACTTTAAACATCTGATCTCCATCTAAATTAATATTTAATGATTAAAGATAAAGAAAACTATTTCGTTAAAATACTATTTTGATCCCTGTAATTTTGGTTTATTTTAATTAATATACTTTGAAAATGTTCATTTCGATACATGTACTTTTAACAAGTGATCATATTTGTCTCTCTTTGTAAAATTTTAACACAAATTTTACACCTAACATAAACTATTTAGTATAAAGTAATGTTTACATTTTAAAAAATGTAGTGATTGTAGTGTTACGTTGAAATTGTGATAGAAAAATTAGATTAAGAATAAAATTAAAGGAAAAAATAGTCACTTTTTAAAAGCACATGGACCAAAACAAAAATATTGAATATAGAGACTAAAATGAACTAAGTTTAAAATACAGTTACCAAAACAAACATTGTTAAAGTATAACTTACAAAATGTGATAATTTTGGTCAGGAAAATTTTTTACTTAAAGAGCACGATTTGAAATTAGGTAAAATTTCAAATGATTCTCTCTCATGTGATAACAAATAAGGAGATTCATTTGAAATTCATCAATATTTGAAATCACTCAAATTTGTGAGGTTCCCAAATAGATCATTGAAGTATTGGTTTGGGACTTGAATAACATGATATATATCTGCCTTGTTGATATCCTAAGAGAGATTATCCTACGATGGGAACAAGGAAAGCTATCCATTAGAGAATTAATGGGGCTCAAGGAGCAAAAGGTGGGACGTAGGGCAAAACGGTGTAACTTCGTCTAGCTAGAATCATGAATCACTTTGTGAATGATCGAATGAGCAGTTATGATTATATCCATAGACATAACTCAGCTACATACATGAGAGTACAACCATTGGTCTATAGTGACATCACTTTGAGTTAATCGTAAAATTGAGAAATTGGTTAATTAAAGAGATTAATTAATCAATTTTTGGCTATTGGAGGTCAAAGTTGTAGGACTATAAGGTCTCCCTGCTTAGCTTGTGATAGAAAAAATTAGAAAAAGTTAGAAAATTTTAATTTTAATTAAAAAAATTAGAAAAAATTAAATAATTTTAATTATGTTATTTAAAATTAAATTTGATTAATTTGACTTTTTAGTAATATATATGATTTATGATTCCAAAATGAGCTGATTGATCTTTGGAAGCTAGACAATTGAGTCATCTTTAAGCTCAATTAGACAGAAATGATTCATTAAGTTTTGGAAACCCAATTAAATGTGACTTGTTAGTCTCATAGAAGAGTCCAAAGACTCAATCCACGAGATGGAGGTCAATACATTAATCCTAATAAAAAAATTATTAACTTATTAGATTTTAGGTCCGAGTCTTATAAGGAGACTTATAAGTCAAATGCTAAAGTGTAACTCAAGTTTGTTCCAAATTCACTGTCCCAAAAAGGTGTCCAATGCCCACACACTATTCCTATAGACAGAGGATAGCGTGGAAGATATATGACGTCGATATCTATGACATGCCTTTGTCATTTCGAAGGTAACAAACTTGATCAATATTATGTTTCTCGAAAATTTATTTTTGTTTTAATTAAATTGTGTATTGGATCTGCTAAACCGATTTCTATCACATGTTTTTGTTGCGGCTCGTAGCTAGATCCATTTCAATTTCCAGCAACTTGACAGTTATTATGATCATAGATCAGTATGGAGTGCACATTTTAGTGTGGTTGGTGCAGTTGCCTTTGGAGGTTGTTTTGGCCCTTGTTAATGGTGGCTACACACGTGGCGTGGGAGTTGCCTTATTAGGTGGTATGAGTTTATTTTTTGGCTCCTATAGTATATAGTATATGTAGCCTTCTTTGATGTGATTTTGAGCTACTTTTGGATCACCAAAGACATTCTCAACGATTAGACAACACACTCTTTCTAAATTATTCCAAATCGTCTCAGCATAAAGGAGAAAGACCTACCACAATTGATCCAACTTAATGACCAAGCCACAATCTAAAATACCTAAAATATTACCTGGACTTTAATCAAGTCGACTCAACCCAACTCACAACAATGGAACCCATGACCCAACCTCTCAAAAAATTCCACTCATAAATTCGTAGACTAGATTAAATAATATAACACATATTTCCCTTTTCATACGGTTCTCAACAATACAACAGAGAAGAATCAACAAAGGCATGCCAAAGAAAAAGAGTTTGATTCTAAAGCCAAGAATGAGGTCAAAGTCTTCCCATTTTAACATAGGAAAATAAAAGAGAGAAAAAGTATTAATTTAATTTTAAGCAAATCAAATGAATCCAAAAAAAAAAAAAAAGGGAAAAAAAACGTTGAAGAGAGAGAAAAATAGAGAGTTGGATCATCAAAACTTCCCTCCATTTTCACATATTCTCTCTCTCCTCCTCAGAACCCAAAGAGACCCAAAAACCACCGCCGTCTCCCTCTTCGTCTCTCTATATATACCCTTTCTCCCCCCTTCTTCTTCCTCATGCGCTCACTCTTCTTCGTCTCTCGGATCCCACTCAATTCCCGATTCCCAATCGCCGCCATCGCCGCCCTCCCCCGCCCGCTCCGATCCTTCTGTTCCAACTCCGTTCCGGGATCTTCTGCGGCCATGCCTCCCCGAATGGCTATGATCTCGCAAGTCGACTCCGAAGGCCCTCTCGCTAGAAGATTGTGGAACAAGTGTCGTAGGCAATCGATACTCTCCATTTACACCCCCTTCTGCGTTTCTCTGGCTGCTGGGAATCTCAATATTGATACATTTCGCAACTATATCCACCAGGATGTTCATTTCCTCAAGGCCTTTGCGCGGGCGTGAGTTGGATTCTTTCTTTCTTTGGGTTGTTGTTGGATTGGATTGCGGGGGGAAAATGGGGGTTGCTTTCGAACGAGTAATCGCGAATCTTTAATTGAATTGGAGTTCTTTTGCTTTTGTTGTTGTTGTTTGGCGTCTGGTTGGTGCTGAAGAGCAATATTGAATTTCTTCTGTTTTTCTTTGTTTGTGTTTTATGAGTAATTGGATTGATCGCGAATCTTTAATTGAGTTGGACTTCTTTTGCTTCGACTCTTTGCTGAATCTTAGTTGAGTTGAACTTCGTTTATCTTTGAATCTTTTCTTCTTTACTGTTGTTCTTTGACCTACGGTGGATGACGAAGAACAATATTGAATTCGTTCTGTTTCTTTCTTTGATTCGTTTTCAGTTGTTGAGTTTGCGGGGGGAAATGGGGGACTGTGAGAACGAGTAATCTTGAATCTGAGTTGAACTGAACTTCTTTATCTTTGAGTCGTTTTCATCTTCCTTATTGTTCTTTAGGCTCCGGTGGCAACGATTCTGGTTGTAATCATTAGAATGCGTTTTTGGTGCTTTTTTCCCTCTCTTTTTCAGTCTTTCTAATCAAAGTCTCTTTTCTTGATTGCAAGGCGTAGTTAATCAAAATTAAGATCTGTAAAGATGGTTAGAATGGCATGAATTCATTGATAAACACTTGGTTCTAGTTAAAAAAAAAAAAAAAAAGAAAAGAAAAAGAAAAAAAAAAGAGAGTAAATACTGCTTATGTTATTCCAAGGCAGGCAATGTTATTTGGTTTCAATGATGTTCTTTCCCTTAATGTCTTGGGGTCTTAAATTTTGGCCTATTTTACTGCTGAGAAGTATTGGGAAAGTGAGAACTTAATTTGGAAAACTTGTATGGGCAAAATTTTCATGAAGGCCACCCCTGACTAATTATGACCCCTTCTGAATTCAAGCATCCTATTACGCTTTAATTTTTCCCCATATGACTTCTTGAGTTTGAATGCCTCTGATGCCTATTGCTGCAAAGTAGAATTAATTTCTTTCCAGTGAAACTAAGAAGAATTGAATCATGATGTGGTTGTTGCCTAGTGGTCCAGACTACCGATAAGTTTTGTATTAACTTTTGAGGGTCCTGGTCTTTTATAAAAATGTTTTCCATCAGAGAATGGGTCTAATTCACCACTTGTATAATATTTTATCTGTTTTTCTATCATTTTTCTCAGATTTAAATGGAGGTTTAGAATGTAAATGTCCATCTCCAGTTGCTTTTCTCAGGTCTATACTTTTTGGTAACTTAACTTATTTTATTCTAATCTAGGTATGATTTAGCTGCGGAATGTGCTGATGATGATGATGCAAAGCTTTCTATCAATGAGTTGAGAAAGGAAGTGGTCGCAGAACTGAAAATGCATGATTTGTTTGTTAAGGTAGAACTATAAGGGCATCATCATTTCTCTTTGCAAACTTCCTCCTCCCTTATCCCTTACATTTGATTGCCATTACTACAATTCAGCCATTGTTACGTCTTCTGATCTTTTTATTGTCTCGGGAAGTTATATGACCCTATTGGCTTGATGCATGACTTTTAAGGAATGGGATCCCGAGGTTGGGAAAGAATATCCTGTCAGTCCTGCTACAGTCAAATACACCGATTTTTTGCTGGCAACGGCATCCGGTAAGATTGAAGGAGCCAAAGGTCTTGGTAATATTGAAACCCCATTTGAAAAAACAAAGGTTGCTGCCTACACTCTTGGTGCCATGACGCCTTGTATGAGGCTGTACGCCTATATAGCAACTGAGTTTAAGGGAATTCTTCGTGGTGACCTCAGTGATCACCTCTACAAGAAGTGGATTGAAAACTACTCATCTAAAGGTTTTCAGGTTTGTTTTTGATCGTTGATATGATTTTAGTTTTGCAGTAAAAAGATAGATTACAAAAGTGGCCAACTATTATTATTTTTTGAATCCAGGAAGCCGCTGAGAAAATGGAAGACGTGCTTGAGAAACTATGTGCAACTTTGACTGGTGAAGAGCTTGGCATCATTGAAAAGCTTTATCACCAAGCTATGAAACTTGAGCTGGAGTTTTTCTGCTCTCAGCCTGTTAAGCAGAAGACTGTAGTTCCTCTTATTAAGGATCATAATCCTGCAGAGGAACGGTTGATGCTCTTTTCTGATTATGATTTGACTTGCACGGTTGTTGATTCTTCTGCCATTCTGGCAGAGATAGCAATAGTAAGAGCTCCAAAACCCGATCAAATTCAACCCGAAGACCAAATTCCTCGAATGTCATCAACCGACCTCAGAAACACATGGGGTGCTATTTCCAGGCAATACACAGAAGAGTATGAGGAATGCATAGACAGAATTATGCCCTCTAGTACCGGTAATTACTTACAACACAGATTTTCGTTTATTGTATGGAAATAATTTCAAGTCAGTAAGTATCATCATTAATCATAATATTCTGGTCTTGCAGTGGAATTCAAATATGAAGATCTGTGTACAGCTCTTGAGCAGCTCTCTGATTTCGAGAAAAGGGCGAATAATAGGGTCATCGAGTCTGGAGTACTTAAGGGCTTAAATTTTGAAGATATAAGACGAGCTGGTGAACATCTTATTATACAAGATGGTTGTTTTAATTTCTTCGGAAGTATTAGTAAGAAAGAAAATGTCAATGTTGGTATCCACATACTGTCTTACTGTTGGTGCGGGGATCTCATTAGGTCGTCTTTTAATTCAGGTACATTTCTTTCCAATACATAAATAATTAGTAATTTATTTACAGTACCTAAATATCTTTTGTACGCTTAACAGTTTCTTTTTAATTGACGTTTAGAAGTTTTACATCTTACTTTGTCATATTGATAAGTTGGCCTTAGGATTTAGTGTCATATTAATAGATAGACCAAAATTAACATTACTAACATAAGGGTCGTAATGGTCTTCTCGACGGATTCCTCTAGAGATGAAAATCTTACTCCTAGTCTTCCATTAACAAAAGTAGAGTAATTAGTTATATATTATATGTGCATAGTCATGCATGGTTATAAATGTCTTTGTATAGAAATATGAAGAACAAATGTCTTTGTATAATTTCTCTTGGCTGTTTAGATGAATAACGGTGTGTTTGAGTGTTAAATTTAAGAGAGAGATATGAACCAATTATATGATTATTGTGTTGTCAGGTGGTTTACTACCTGTGGTGAGTATACATGCCAATGAAATCGTCTTTGAAGAAGCAGTTTCTACTGGTGATCTAGTAAAGAAAGTGGAATCTCCCATTGATAAGGTCAAAGCTTTCAAAAAAATCTTAGACAGCTCCAGCAGTGATAAAAAGAACTTCAGTATATACGTTGGAGACTCGGTCGGTGACTTGCTTTGTCTGCTGGAAGCAGATGTAGGAATTGTTATCGGGTCAAGTTCCAGTCTAAGGAGACTGGCAACTCGATTCGGAGTCTCTTTTGTTCCATTGTTCCCCAACGTGGTAAAGAAACAGAAGGGTCTCACCGAAGAGACACGGCGCAATTGGAAAGGATTGTCTGGTGTCCTCTACACTGTCAATACTTGGGCTGAAATACATGCCCTCGTCCTGGGATGCTAGAACCAAGCTTTTTTAGTGGTTCTCGTTCACATTGTCGATTATAAAGATACGACGTTGATGGCAAATTTTATAGGGCCAACAACACCATTTCATTGTTGTCGTCTTGTCCGTCCTCCTTCGTCCATTTAGTGAATCTGAACTTGCCAACGGTTTTGTGTACACAAGGTAAGTTTTGTGTACGATGTTGTTTAATTTTGGTGAAGGTTTTTTGATGACTGATATAAACATTTAATTTTGATGGGTTTTTTGGGCAGGTAGCTGTGAGGAAGGATGGAGAAGCCAATTATTTTGAAACAAAAAAGTTTCTGTCAATATAAACTCTGTATCCATTGGTTGGTTAGGTGCTGTTGTTCTATATTTTGGGATGAATGGCAGTTTACAGAAAAAAGACGATTGTAATTTTCTACATGTTCAATGAAAAAGCATATTACTTGTTGATTGAATTGAATCAGTTTTACTTTCAATTGAACAGGTTGTGAATATATAATTTTTAAGCTATGCTGCAAAGAAACACTAAATTTAAGTTTTTTTTTTTATTTTTTTATTTTTAATTTTATAACTTATAATTTTTTAAATAAATTTTTTAACTCATAAGATGAGCTGCTTATAAAACTAGTTTTGATTAGATGATGAGGAATCCACAAAGAATATGAGAGTTTTTGAAATTGAGGAGTATTTTTCACTATTTCAAACATTTGAAAAAAGGACTAAGCTACTTAATTTAAATAAAAAAAAAAAAAGAGAAAAGAAACTAGTTTGGTATTTCTATATTTCTTTCTTTACAAAAGTTTATGTTCTTTTTATTATTATTTTTGTTGAGTCTATTTCCATTCCACAAAGAATACTGATTCTGATAAACAATTTGCTCTACCCTCAAAGGTTGACAAAGCAACGAATAATTTCAAAGTTGATAGGTTATTCAAATTAGTTTCATTACATCATTAATGCCTGCTTTATCCACTTAATTACGCTCAGTGATTTGTGAATAAATGTTGCAATTTAAACTTAGCTTGACAGATAAATGGTGCAATTAACACCCTTCATTAGTTAAATTTCTATTTTTATATTTAAGGATTTGTTACTAGGTATGAGCAGCCTCACAGTTGGATGAGTTTATTTTAGGATATGCATACAACTAACCTATTTTAAAATGTTAATTACAAAAGTGATACAAAAAAATAAATAAAATTTTGAAAAATGAAACAATCAACCATTCAACACGAAATCGTGCATTTGTTTTTTACTACAACATGTGGGGGTGGGGGATCAAAGTCACAACATCTTGATTGGTAATATATGTCAATTACCCTGAACTATGTTCGCTTTGACCCCCAAATCGTGCATCTAAATGAGTGACATTCCTTTTTTCTTTCTTTATTTTTTTTTTGCAAAGGGGTGACATCCCTTTTCTCTCAAATTGGGTATACGGTGCATCTTTTGATACCCTATTACAATCAAATTTTTTTTTTTAAAGTTATTAAAAATATTTCATTGTCATTTCGTAGTAATTTTTTGGTTTTATTGTCATTTCCACATTGAATCTCACTACCGACAATAATTCCAGCAACTCGAATGATGATCAAAATCCAGATTTTATAGAGTATATGTTGGGTATTTGCTTAATATACTTTATCTTGCGGAGTATATGTACATATACCTTTTAATGTTAAATAATACTTCGATAGTACTTTGAGATTGTGGATTTGAAGTCTTCATGTTGTTGATTATAACTTGAGATTGTGGTTTTCTTAAGACAATCAGTTTTGGTGCAATTCTTCAGAATCTTGTTGAATCATAAATTTTTGGCTGATCCAACATTTCCACATATGCACCAGATATGCACCAGATGAACTTGTATAATAAGTCCATTTTTTTTAATACCACAAATTAAGAGTACGAAGGTTTGAACCTCCAACCTCAAGAATAAAAGTAGGTGCTCATGTCCGCTAAATTCCTGGATGTTTGAATTAGTGGTAGAATTAAGATTATTCGGTATATTAGTTGATGTATTTAATGTTTTTACACTTGGTTCTTCTCTTTCATATGATTTGGTTTATCAATTTTTAGGCTAGCTTTTGTTTTTTCAGGTTGTGCTTGACCTTATTCTCTAAGGTTTGACAAATTCATACTGATATTAGAGTTGGAAATCTCTTTGTGGATCGATTAGGTGTGGACTGGCTCACTAGTGTAGTAACGTTTATAGAGTCATAATTTCCTAGGGTGGGGAATGAAGCTTTCGTAGTTTAGTATTGTTGTAATTTTGGTTGTGTGCATTTTATTGAATACAAATTCTTTCATAATTTCCTTTAAGCATTAATTATTCATTTTGGTAATTTTGTTCCGCTCTATTTGAAATTTGACATATGTTTGATTGAGAAATTTGAGGGATTGATTGCTTTCCTTATTTTCATGATTTTGATTTGGCTACATTTAATTTTGATTATTAATGAAATCTTTTCCATATTTCGGTGATTGTTTTTCTATTTAAATGTTATTAAGACAATTTGATCGATCCAACCGTATTTTTCTCACGTATTGATTGATCGAATTTTGTCTTACTTACTACTTGATCCTTTTTGGTGAAAACCAAAACGGATTATTTGTTCTCTTTTGGTTATATATATTGAAAACATACTTCGATGGAAGACGGTGAGGTTCTTAAACAGTTGCTGAACATATTGAATCTGACACAATGGGAGCTTGTGAACGTAGATCGTCAAAGGGATTGGAACAAGAGATTTGCGGCATAAAAATAAAGAAGAGAGTGCTTTTAAATTTATGCATAAGACAATATGTATTGTGTAATCTATTTTAAATCTCTGGGTGTAGCCTCATGGGGTAGGTTGTGAAACTGAACCACTTTAAAAATGTCGTGTGTTCATCTACCTGTTTAGCTTTGCATATTTTTAGCATTTTTACAAGTAAAATAAAATTTTTATTTATGCAATAGAAAAGTAAATTTTACATTCATCATTATCATTCCATCAAGTCATTAAATAACTTGGATAATTAAGTCGTTTCAATTGGTTTAGCGGTGTCGCTATTTTTTTAATGAGATTTTGGTACATTATTGACCTTTTTTTTTGAGAAAAGACATTATTGACCTATAATCCTTGCGTTTAATATTATGTCTATTTCAGAGGTCTTTTGAATTGCTAGACCTTGTGGGAGCAACCATCCATATTGGAAAATTCGAATGAGGGCATTTATTAAAGCGATGGATAAGTTTGGAAATCCATTCTTGTTGGCTGGACATATCCCACCAAAGAAGATGGAAAAATATTCTTATGAAATTTGAGATGGAATGGACGGTTAAGGAAGATAAGTTATCAAATTCAAATAGTAAAGCTCTTAACGCTATTTTTAGTGGTATAGACGCTGATCAAATCAAATTTATTTCAACGCGAATCAACAAAAGAAGTTTGAGATATTCTTCATAAACCTATGAAGGCGCTGGTGATGTAAAACGAACCAAGCTTATTATGTTAACCTCTAAATTTGAAAATCTTACCATGTTGGAGGATGAATCTTTATCTGAATTTTATGCTAGGTTGTGTGACATAGCTAATGAATCTTTTCTTTTAAGAGAAAAAATGTCTGAATCTAAACTAGTTAGAAAAATAATTAGATCTTTACGTGACAGATTTTCTCCTAAAATAACTGCTATAGAAGAAAGTAAGGATTTAGTCAACATGAAAGTTGATGAGTTAACGAGTTCTCTTAGGACTTTTGAACTTAATCTAAAGTAGAGAAAACAAGAAAAGTCTATTGCTTTGCAATCTTCTTTTTGTGAGAATGACACGTGTGAAAGAGAATGTGACGAAGATGCTCTTGCGCTACTTACAAAGAATTTTGGAAAGTTCATGAGAAAAGTGGCAAAAAGTACAAATAATTAACGAGGACCAAAAAGCAGGAACAAAAGTTTCAAACCTAATGAAAAAAAGGAAGGGAATACAATGTCACGAGTGTGGTGGTTTTGGGCACATACAAGCTGAATGTGCAAACACTCCGAAGAAAAAGAAAGCTATGTCTATCACATGGAGTGACGAAGAATCAAAAAATGAACTAGAAGAGAATATAGTAAGTAATGTTGCTCTAAGTGCTCCTATATCTAACAAAACTATGCATGAAACAATTGAGCAAAAGGAGGAACTTGATGATGTAGATGGTTATGCAACCGATGGATTTGACCTTGATGAGAAAGTGTTTAAAGCTTCATATCAGAATATGTATTCAGAATAGCTAAAGATTTGTGAAACTAACAAAACTCTAGCAAGTAAAAACAATGGTTTGCTTAAGTTTAAAAATGGACTTCGAGATGAGATAGAAAAGTTAAATAAATTGCTCATTGAAAAAAATTTAGAAATTGAGAAAATTAAAGCTGATCTTGGTACCTTCAAATTAGACTATATGATGAGTACAGAAAAGTCTACGAGCAATAAGAAAGCTTTGGGTTATGAAGGAGAAGAGGTGAAGAGACGTACCATTTTTGTAAAAGCACAAAATATAGTTGCAACTCTAAAAGACTCATCAACTTCAAATTTCAGTGCTACAAAGGCAAAAGAACATGTAAATGGACAAAGTGAACCAAGTAAGTTTATTTCGATATGCTATTTCTGTAGTATATATGGTCATATACGTCCAAAATGTTTTAAACTAAAAAACATTATTAAGAAATTTTTTTTTCAAGTTTATGCCCACAAATCAACATCTCCATACTCGTAAATAGGTTAAAATTAATAGTCTTGTGTCTAATTTGACTTGCATGTCACAGTGAGTATGGCAGTTGTTCTTGGTAAGACTCTTGTTATATGTTTTTTTTTTGTGCGTCCCGTTTTGGCCTTGTTTTTTTTATCAAAATCAGGAGGAGATTTTTTATGATATTTTTTTATTTAGGGAAATATTTTTATTATTGATTTGATGTTACTTCCTTGGGAGAATTTTTTTGTAGATTTTTTAGCGGTGTGTTTTCGTCAAAAACAATGCCAAACGGGGGATTGAAAAGGTTTTATTTTTTGGCATTATTTTTTATTTGTTTCATAATTTCTTTACGCATTAATTATTCGTTTTGGTAATTTTGTCCAACGGCTTTATTTGAAATTTGACATATCTTTCATTGAGAAATTTGAGGGATTGATTGCTTTTCTTATCTTCATGATTTTGATTTGGCTACATTTAATTTTGATTGATTAATGGAATCTTTTCCATATTTCAGTGACTGTTTTTCTCTTTAAATATTGAAATGTTTTTAAGACAATTTGATCGATCTAGTAGTATTTTTCTCACGTATTTGATTGATCGAATTTTGTCGTACTTACTGCTTGATCCTTTTTGGTGAAAACCAAAACGGATTATTTGTTTGCTTTTGGTTATATATATTGAACATATTGAATCTGGCACAATGGGAGTTGTGAACGTAGATTGTCAAAGGGATTGGAGCAAGAGATTGCAGCATAAAAATAAAGAAGGAAGTTCTTTTAAATTTATGCATAAGAAAATATGTATTATGTACTAATCTTTTGATAATCTATTTTAAATCTCTGGGTGTGGCCTCGTGCAGTAGGTTTTGAAACCGAACCACATTAAAAATATGATGTGTTCATCTATCTGTGTAGCATTTTTACAAGTCAAATTAGTTTTTATTTATACAATAGAAAAGTAAATTTTACATTTATCGTTATGATTCTATCAAGTCATTAAATAACTTGTGTTTGGGGGTAAAAATATCTGGGACATGTGGAGGACGCTCATTGGTGTTCAAGGAATAAAGTATCCCAAGTCCACCTCGAACCTGCCGAGGAGACTGGGTTCGCCCATCGACAAGGTTGTGTAAAAAGCCCTGGTCCGACCTGGACGTGTTCGATCTGCTCAAACCCGACAGATTCGACGCGAAAAAGGACAAAGGTAACCGCCGATCGTGAATACTGTCGGACCCGCCACCTATAAATAGAGGGCCTCATTTCCCGCTAAGGTATCGAATTTTATCTTGAACTTTATATTGAGCCCGACCTACACTGACTTGAGCGTCGGAGAGTTTGCCCTCTTCTGCAGGTTCACTCTTGAGTTCAGGTCAAGACGGGGACCAGGTTCGAGCTTGGTTCGTTTAACAGCGTTGTGCAATTCTTTGCATAAACATGTGGCGCCGTCTGTGGGGAAGGACAGTCTAAGTCATCCCGATCTAAAAAGCGTGAACAAAGATGGTTCAACCAGCAAACTCAACTAACACGGCCGATCGAAGAGCTTTGGCTGCCAATGATGGCCACTAGAGGGAGGTCGGGGCAGAAGTGGTAGAGGGACAGATTCATTAAGGCCTTGGGACCGAACCTCTCCGCAGGTCGGCACGCATCACCATGCCCGTCTTGCCACTGACACATCCAAAACCGTCTAAGGCCAATGCGACCGAGGTGGTGCCTCGAGGAGAACCACTCAAGGACCAGCCCCAGCTCCTACTAGGGAGAATTTCGATGCACTCCAGAAAGAAATGGAGGCAATGCGCACTCAGATGCGCACTATGGTTACAACGAGATGGTGCAAGCTGCAGGTGCTGGGACTCGATCTGAAGACCGGGCGGCACGCGACGAGGTGCACGAGCAAAGAGGTCTTCACCTTGGTCCAGTCGAGGAAGAGCGCCCAGGAGGAGATGAAGATGAAGAGTACACTTATCAGAGAGGCGATCTCTGCGAGCATCTCAACAGAAAGAGAAGCTTGTCCCTCCGAAAGGGACGATCTCCGTCCTGCTCGCACAAGAATTCCAACCAGCAGGCCGAGTCCTCTTACAACCCGATAACTCCCGAGGGAGTGATCACAAGGGAGGAGTTTGACCAGCTTAAGAGCAAGTTCGATGCTCAGGTTGAAGCCTTAAAGGCTAGGTGCGAGAAAAAAGAAAGCTCGTTCGATGATGGCGACCTGGGAGAATCGCCATTCACCTCGGACATCTTAGAGGCTCCAATCCCTCCGAAGTTCAAAACTCCCACCATGAAGCCTTATGATGGGTCTAAGGACCCAAAAGACTATGTTGAGGTCTTCGAAGGCATCATGGATTTTCAGGCAGCAACAGATGCAATCAAGTGCCGCGCCTTCCAGATCGCGCTCATCGGCAACGCGCGCCTGTGGTATCAAAGACTGTCAGCCAGGTCGATCTCGACCTACTCCCAGCTGAGGAAAGAGTTTATCAGTCAATTCTCTTCCCGGCACTATGAAAGAAAGACAGCAACTCACCTCGCCACCATCAAACAGAAGGAGGGTGAGACGCTTAGAGAGTACGCCACAAGGTTCCAGGAGGAGCAGCTGAAGGTCGCGCACTGCTCCGATGATTCAGCCATGTGTTACTTCCTCACCGGTCTGGCCGATGAGACCCTCACTGTGAAGCTTGGAGAGAAGGCTCCAATCACCTTCGTCGAAGTTTTGCAAAAAGCGAAGAAAGTCATCGATGGGCAAGAGCTTCTTCGGACCAAAACTAGCCGACTTGAAAAGCAGATCGATCAGAAGAAGCCCAACCAAGAGAAGATGAGGGCTAATTCCAAGTCTAAGGACAAGGGGTCGTCCTCCTCCAGCAGCCGAGCTGACTATCGAAGGTCGGATAGCAGTCACAACCGAAGTCGGCCTTATGAACGTTATACTCCGACCACCATCCCAATCTCTGAAATACTTACAAATATTGAAGAGACTGGGATGGAGAAGCTCCTCAAGCAACCGTATAAGCTCCGATGAGACCCAAAGAAGCGCAACAAAGATAAGTATTGCTGTTTTCATCGTGATCACGGTCATAACACATCAAGTTGCTAGGAACTCAAGCGCCAGATTGAAGACCTCATTCAAGATTGACCAGCTCGTAGATGCAACAGCAGGGCACGGGCTCCTCACCTTCATGGATGCCTACTCCGGATACAACCAAATCAAAATGCACGTCCCAGATTAAGATCATACCGCATTTATTACAGACCAAGGTCTGTATTGCTACAAGGTTATGCCCTACGACTTGAAGAATGCGGGGGCGACCTCCCAAAGAATGGTGAACAAGATGTTCGCCAAGCAGATTGGCCGGAATATGGAAGTGTATGTGGACGACATGCTTGTCAAGAGCAAGCAGTCAAAGTGCGCCTTTGGAGTCTCCTCGAGTAAGTTTCTGGGCTTCATGGTAAATAATCGTGGGATCGAAGCTAACCGAGAGAAGATAAAAGCCGTGCTCGAGATGGAAGCACCCAAAACACTAAAGCAGCTCCAATACCTCAATGGAAGGATTGCAGCTCTGAATAGATTCGTTTCGAGGTCAACAGATAAGTGTCTTCCTTTCTTCAAAGTCCTAAGAAAGAAGGGACCATTTGAATGGACGTAGAGTGCGAGCAAGCACTGGAACAATTGAAAAACTACCTCTGCTCGGCACCTCTGCTCGCCAAGCCATTGCCAGGAGACAAGCTCCACTTGTACCTGGCAGTGTCCGACAGCGTTGTCAGCTCGGCCCTAATCAAGCAGGAGGGGGTACACCAAAGTCCCATTTATTACACGAGTAAAGCCATGAACGAGGCCGAGACCAGATATCCCCAAATGGAGAAGCTGGCCCTCGCCTTAGTCACCTCGGCCTGAAGACTTAGGCCGTACTTCCAAGCGCATACCGTCGTAGTACTTACCAACTTGCCCCTGAAGAATATGTTCCACAGGCCAAAAACATCAGGGCGCCTGATGAAATGGGCAATGGAGTTGAGCGGATACGACATCCAGTTTGAACCCAGAACTGCGTTGAAAGGGCAAGCAGTGGAAGATTTCATCGCGGAGCTCACCCCACCGCCTCATTCGGCCGAGTCCGACCTCCCGTGGACGATCTACGTTGACGAATCTTCCAATGAGAGAGGGTGCGAAGCAGGAATCCTCTTGCTCGCACCAGGTGGCATGCAGTTTGAGTATGCTCTACGGTTCAATTTTTGGACTTCAAATAATGAGGCCGAATACAAAGCGCTTCTGGCAGGCCTACGCATTGCCAAAGTACTGGGGGCCATCCATATCAAGGTCTTCAGTGACTCCCAGCTGGTTGTAAATCAGATTAAGGAGGAGTATCAAGCAAAAGACTATCAGATGGAAAAATATCTAAGCAAAGTCAGATCGCACCTCACCCAGTTCAAGACTTACGAGGTGAATCAAGTTCCAAGATCAAGAAAATTCCAACGCAGATGCCTTAGCCGAATTGGCATCAGCATATGAGACCGACCTGGCCAGATCGGTCCCTGTCGAGATCCTGGATAATCCTTCAATCTTGGAGCCAGGTTTGATGGAGGTTGACACTCCAGAACCCTCGTGGATGGATCCAATCGTGGAGTTTATTAAAGGAAATCCACCTCAAGATTCAAAGGCACATAAGAAGATGGCGCGAAAAGCAACTCGATTCATACTCCGAGATGGAGCATTGGACGAGGATTTTCCCTGCCTCTCCTTAAGTGTGTAATTCCAGAAGATGGGAATTACATCCTCAAAGAAATTCACGAAGGAGTATGCGGCAACCATTCATGAGCCAAGTCGCTATCAGCCAAGGTCCCGACAAGGGTATTACTGGTCCACTGTTGATCCGGATGCCAAGCAGTTTGTGAAAGCCTGCGATAACTGCCAGCGCTTTGCAAATATTATCCATCAACCTCCCGAGCTGCTCACCCCCATCTCGGCCCCATGGCCATTCGCACAATGGGGAGTAGATATCATAGGTCATTTTCTTCTAGGCAAAGGGCAAACCAAGTTCGTCGTTGTTGCTGTGGATTACTTGACCAAGTGGGCCGAGGCCGAGGCGCTCTCTCACATCACGGAGTCCAGAGTCACATCTTTCATATGGACAAACATTGTATGTTGTTTCGGTATACCAAACGCTATTGTGACGGACAATGGAAAGCAGTTCGACAATACAAAGTTCAAAGACTTTTGTAGGAAGCTGGGCATAAGCCATATCAGTTCGTCCTCTGCGCATCTGAAAGCAAATGGGCAGGTTGAAGTGATAAATAAAATTATAAAATGAGGGCTCAAGCTGAGATTGGACTACAGAAAGGGTAGATGGGCTGAGGAGCTACCCGAAGTATTATGGTCATATCGGACCACCCCAAGAGAATCAACTGGCGAAACCCCATTTCCCTTGCCTTTGGCTCTGAAGCTGTCGTCCCGGTTGAGATCGGCATGTCGACCGACAGTGTAGAGCAGTATGAACCGCTCAGAAACGAGGCCGAACTGCTCCTTAACCTCGACCTACTAGAAGAAAAAAGGGAAATGACACAACTAAAATTAGCAGAGTATCAAAACAGAATGGCCAGACATTACAATGCCCGAGTTCGACCTCGAAGCTTTCAAGTTGGACATTTGGTCTCAGGAAGATTCAGAGTCATGTGGGCACCCTTGACCCAATGTGGGAGGGACCATTCGAAGTCAAAGGCATAGTCCGATCTGGAACGTACATGCTGGCCGACTAGGGAGGAAACATGCTTGCGCATCTGTGGAACGCAGAGCACCTAAAGCGCTATTACTCTTGAAATGTCAAAATGGTCCTAAAATGGACTAGTAAAAATTTTCAAGGGAAGGAACTTTTAATAAACAGAGTTATTTAATTTCATGACTCTGAGTTCGATCAGAAATTAAATGGGGGCCACGAACTCCCATGAGACTTAAAACCAAAACTCAATCCTTTGAGCGCCTAAGTTAAAGGTGCGATGTGGAACGTTCAAGAAATTCAATCCTCTCAACTCACAGGTTCGAGGTGCGAGGTGAATATTAATTATGGACTCAAAATTCAACCCTTTAAACGTTAAAGTTAAAGGTGCGATGTAAAAAGTTCAAATTAAGTGCGACGTAAAAAGTTCAAATTGTGTAATATTGTCTTTTGGACTTCCGAGTTCGAGGAGAAATATTAAAGACCAGAGAAGGAAACTCTCAAATTCAAACCTTAAAGACAAACATAAATAAAAGGGGCAATGTGGAAAGAGTTCCTCCCAAACTCAATCCTTTAAACTTACGAGTTAGAGGTGCGAGATGAAGTTTACCATATATGAGTTCAAATCTACAAAAGCAAGTTCAAAAGCTTAAGGAAAAAGCAATGAAAGAAAAGACAGAGCTTGATGTACAGAAGTGGAGAAACGAAGATTTCATTGATTAATGGACAGAGCCAAGACTTGTATACCTTGCAGCTCTGCCCAAAGACTTACACAAAAAACAACAAAAATAAGAAACCTCAGCTACTCCCAAAATGAGAAGACAACTCACCTTGGGAGCCTAGAAGGTTGACCTCTAGGGATCCGCCCTGTTGTGAAGGGACTTCTTCTTGAGTGGTGCCGAACTCATTGGGCTCCTGGCTAGGAGCGTCATCCTGTTAGAGATCGGAGTAGTCAGAATCCAGTTCCCTGACATACTTCTCCACCAGCGACTGGGGGCCTGGGGTATTGTTGGGCCCAGAGGCCCATTTTTCAACGTACTTCTTCAGATCGCTGAGATTGATCTGAAGATCAGACATGTCGGCAGCAATGCCCTTCATCAAGAACTTGAAGCCCGCATCACTGAAGTCCTTGGCGAACCCATCAAAGTCTGGGTGCTGTCTGAAAGCTTCCTCCAAAAGCGTCCCGTTGGTGAGGCGCTCCTTCGCCTCCTTGAGCTCGGCAGTAACGGCCCTAGCGAAGCATCCTTCTCCTCAAGGACTCGAGCCAGATCCTCTTTCTCCTTAAGGAGCTGGAACTTCTCCTTCTCCAGCCCTTTAGTGATGACATGGGCAGCTCGGAGGTGGGCTTTATGACTCTCATCCTCCCTCTTCAGTAGCTCGGCCTTGGCTTCCACCTCGACCGTCAGGATATCCACCTCGCTCCGGGCCTTCAGCAACTCGCCATTCAGCGTGGTGGCAGCCTCTAAGGCAGCAGAGGAGTTCTCTCTCTCCTTCGCTACCAAAGTCTTCCTTCCATCCAGCTTGGCCTTTGTCATAACCGTCGAATGAATGGAAGCAATGAACGCCTGCGAAGACCGAGCGCACGAGAGTTAGACCGAGCTATAAGTTGTAAAAGTAAAAGCAAATATAGAAGCAGATCTTACCTCGGCGGCATGGTCGATGGTCCTTTGCAACACGGACCCTGGGTCGCTTACAAACTTGGACGCTCTCCTAAGGCAGCGGTCCAAGCACGCAGCCGAGATACGGGACACCTGGTCCTTCACCTCGGAGCTCGACGGTTCCATTCTGAACCGCATCTTCACGTCGGACGTCCCCCCATCCGAGCTTCAGGGTCGTCCACCAAGTCGACGTGGCTCATGGGCAGGGGCCCACGAGGTCCAACCTCTGAGGAGGAGCTTCTTCTTCTTCCGTCTCCTCTTCAAAGGAGACTCTCCCCTTACCTCATTTAGGGGAGATACGTCTAGCGCTTCGGACTCATTCCTTGGGCGCTTTTCTCTGAAGTGCTCCCCAACAGAGTCCAACTCGATCACCGGAGTTGGAACTTCAGAAGACGGTTCAGCCTTGTCATGAACCACAGGTCGAGCCACAGTAGGGGTTGCAGGCTCCATACCCTCAACGGACTAAAGGGCGTGAGCACGACCCTTGGATTTGCGCTTCACGTTTCTTGTGAATCCTCATACCATCGTAGCAAGGCAAATCAAACAAAAAGTCAGAAATAAAACTTGGGGTGCAAATTTGGAGTAAGACCGAGCTCGACTTACCAAGCTCAGAGTTTGGCCTTGAAGCTTCAACTGGACGCACCAAGGGATTGTAGTCCAACAACCCAGATTCTAGGAGCAGCTTGTCGGTCACCAAGGTTCTGATCTTTCGGCCCCCTGGGAAGTGATCCTTGTAATACTTGAGGGTGTCGAAGGAGGCTTGAGTGAGCTCGGGAATCGGTCTGATCGATACTGCATAAGACAGAGAAGAATTCAAGTTAGATATGAAGAAGTTAGAACAGAAAGGTTTAAGGATGCAAGAAGTAATCATAATGAGCTCATACCTAGGTTCCCAAACCTAACAGGCACGTCAAAGAAGGGACGACCTGATTCGTTCTTTGCCAGCCACTCCCCAGAGGCAAAGAACCATTTCCCTACCCATACTTTGATGGAGGTCGATCCTTTGACTATACCACCCGCGCCTTTCCTTGCACACATATTGTACCGACCTGGCTTCTTAGCTATTCTCTTGGCTTCGAAGCACCCAAGAAGCTGCTCAACACTGAGTAGCTCGGCCTCGTCCTCATCTCGAGCTCGTAACCCAAAAAGGATGGCCAAAGCAAAAATGACACCCCATCCGTTGGGGGCCACTTGAGCAGGTGTCAGTCCAGTTCGATTTAAGAACTCCTGGACAAAAGAATGAAGGGGAAGTCTGAGGCCGTACTGAAACATTTTTAAATAAAGAGTGACCCATCCCTCTGGAGGATTGTCAGCTCTTTCCCCTTCCTGCGGGATCCTAAGGAGGATGTCATTGGGAATACTAAACCTCTACGGAAGGGTCCGAGGTAATGTTCAGGCATCTTCGAAGGGTATTCCAAACCCAGGCCCGAGGTGGAAGTGTCGCTATCATCCCCATCATCAGAAAACCTAAAATTTTCTATCTCTTCCAGCTTGGACTCTAACCTAAGAGCTAAGTCCTCCCCAGAGTCACTAGGTTTGGGGGGCGAACTGCTTATAGTTCGACCTACACTACCTAAACTATCACTACTGGAGGGAGAAGACATGAAAACTACCATATTCGAAAGCAAGATTAAAACACGTGACTGACCTACAGAGGGTTCGAGCTGGTTTCAGGTCGAACTCCAGAAATTCAGGGAACGTAAGGTTTGACCTGAAGTCTCGGAACTATTTATAGCTAATCGGAAAAACCTCTACAATGTACACGTGTAAAGAACGAGCGGCCAGGATCATCTCGAATTTCGTATCGATGGAATGCTCAAGTAGTCCGACAGCTTGACAGGTCGAAACACCTTCCACAACAGTCGTATTTTCCCTGCGAATTAGAAGTCTCCATGTGTCTAAAATTGAGTCGGATAACTTCTCTGCCAGATCAAGATCGGACCTAGCAGAGAGGGGGCCAATGTTTGGGGGTAAAAATACCTGGGACACGTGGAGGACGCTCATTAAATATCCCAGGTCCACCTCGAACCTGCCGAGGAGACTGGGTTCGCCCATCGACAAGGCTGTGTAAAAAGTCCCGATCCGACCTGGACGGGTTCGATCTGCTCAAACCCGACAGGTTCGATGCGAAAAAGGATAAAGGTAACCGCCAGTCGTGAGTATTGTCGGACCCGCCACCTATAAATAGAGGGCCTCATTTCCCGCTCAGGTATCGAATTTCATCTCGAACTTTATATTGAGTCCGACCTACACTGACTTGAGCGTCGGAGAGTTTGCCCTCTTGTGCAGGTTCACTCTTGAGTTCAGGTCAAGCCGGGGACCAGGTTAGAGCTTGGTTCGTTTAACAGCGTTGTGCAATTCTTTGCATAAACAACTTGGATAATTAGGTCGTTTCACCAATAATTTGTAAAAACATAATGGTTTTGTTTAATATAAAATTCAAATTATTTGATATTTTGAATAATATGCAAAATCAATTTTAAGATTTTGAAGATAATTTTAACTTCGGCAAAAATATAAAAGCAATTTTTTTTGTTTAAAAACGTTAGGATAAGTCAACGTCGGGAAAAGTGACTGTAGACACCATATGAATTTTTCGTAATTATTTATTTATTTTATTTTACTCTATTAAATTTTATTTTAATGATTTTGATTTAAAATAACATAAATTTACTTTATTATTGTTTTTAAGGTATAGTAAGTTTAGATTTTGTTTAAAGAATTTGATATAATTTAATTTTATTATTATTTTATTAAGTAAATAAAGAAAGAATTTATTTTCATAGATACAAACGTTTTTTTTTTAAAGAATAGATGTTTCATTTTTTCCTCTAACAAGGTGGCTTTTTTTCCTTGATTTTCCTAGATCTCGTTTAACCCTTCCATATTACCGTTATCACTTTTGTGTATTTAAGGGGATGTTGCATTGGAAAAAACACCGAAAGCACAGTGTAGAGAAAACACAGAACGAGAACAGAGAGTGAGAAGAAATCTCAAAAAACCAACTTCCTCTCTTTTCAACCAACCCCAACTGTACTCCCGCCTTCGACGATCTCCACGAACGACAACATCCTTCGACGAACAAAACCCGACGACCATCTCGGCGTAGCAGATCCGACGAGCCTATCGACCACGACGACTCCGGCAGCAACACAACAGTAAGCTTCGACCAGAAATCTGGATACCCAGTCTGCGAGCTACACTTCTCTGACCCACGACCTCAGATCCAGGCGGCGCGAATAGCACAACCCGAACTCCGGCAGCGGTACAGTCCCTTTTCGGTGATTTCCAACAGCCTTCACCTTCTGACGGACGGTACACTCCACCCGAATATGCAGGATTGCGAATACTTTCTTTTCTTAAATTTTTTTTTTTTAGGTTCGAAGTATCCTAGAATACACACGATACTTCCCTTAATTTTTTTTAAAATAAGGGTTTTGTTTCAAATAAACAAAAGCTTTCAAAATAACAAACAAAGTTTTTTAAAAATATGTTTAATTAAGTTTTCGAAAAATGAATAAAATTTTGATTAGTTGTTAAATAAAAGAGGTGAATCCTACATTTTATTCTTCGTTTTTAAATTTTTTTCAAATAAAGATCTAGTTTTTAAATCTTTTAAATCAAGTTTAAATAAGTTTTAAAAAAGAAATAATAAATCTTAAATTAATAAAAGATTTTTTTATTAAATAAGTTTTAAGAGATTCTAAGGGAACTTTTGTTTTAAAATTAATTAAATCTCAAATCTCAAATTAAGTAAAAGTTTGTTTTTAAAATAAAAGATTTGTGAGTGAGTATTAACAAAAAAAAAAGAATAAGATATCTTTTTAAATAAATTTGATTTTAAATAGGTGATTTTCTTTTTTAAAACGAATTTTAAACTTCAAATAAATAAATGTTTTTTTTCTTTTTAAATAAAAATTTTTTCGTTTTTTTTAAACAAAGTTCAAAAATAAAAAGTTTGTATTTTAACAAAGAAATTTAGGTTGTATCGTAAGGTGTTGGCATAGTGGCAAGGGGCTTGAGTTTTAATATTCATAACTCAAGTTGAAGTCCTTGCACGCCTCAAAGTAAAATTCATTTTATCATTTGGAATCTTCCAATATTCTCGAGGTGATAAATTACCAAATAAAATAATAGGATAATTTTTTGACAAAATGTGGTACCATTTTCGAACGGGTGTCGTAGGGTGCTAATATCTTCCCTACACTCAGTTGACTCCCGAACCAACGATCTATTTTTCGCAGACCAGTATTTTAAAATAGGTGACCAATCATACCTCGTGGATGGTTGGTGATGACTCCAAATTCTTATCTAGAAAGAGACCCCTTCAGGGGCTGACGTCGCGCTTTGCGTCTCGATGACGTTGCGACAGCTTGGGGACTCCACTGGGGATGTTAAGAGAGTCAAGCCATTTATTTTGTAATTTATTATCCTATTGTAAACCGTTTTGGTCCATTTTTGTTGTTTGTTATTTTGTTCGTTTATTATTATTTTTAAATATTTAATTTTATTATGATTTTATTTTGCATCATCATGCATCTCACACATATCCACGAGCTTCCTACTCGGGTTTACCTTTAGGATTAGATCGGAGACCGAGTAGTGTGATATTCGTTGATTAATTAATCTTTAGCTCTAACACTGTTAGCTAATAGATTAATATTTCAATAGGATGACCAGGTAACTCGATATCAATCATGAGTGAGTTATGGACTCTTGCCTATTAGGGCTCGTCGTGAGAGTGGCCCTAGTCGCCGACTCAATATTCCTACCATTTTGGGGACGAGACCGAGTGGGGAGTTGGGAACATAACTACACAAGATGAAATTCACTCCTTTCCAACTTTAAGGTAAGTAGATGAGTGTTCTCTTAAATGCTGATTCCGGGACTTGAACAAGGGGCCCCACCCTCTCACTAGCCCGAGAGGGACTTCTGATTAATGGTTAGACCATAACCGGGTTGTTCATTAGAGGATCAGTGGTACTTAAGGTCCAATAAGTAACATAGGGGTAAAACGGTAATTTGACCCAAATGTGGTTACAAACACTCGTGAAGCATTGACTTGCCGTTAATGGTAAAAATCCATAGACGCAAAATATTCTACAGTGTAACCGACAGTTAACGAATGCAATTGTGGGTCTTTAGTGGAGTGACTGACAGTTAACGAATGTTGATCAATATGGTTAATGAGTTTAATCAATTAATCTCGTATCGTTGGAGCTTCTGATCTTTAGGTCTATTCGGTCCCTTTGCTAGCTTGTAAAGGACAGTTAAGAACCTTTAGTCTTGAAAAGAATTTGAATTGTTCAAATTTGTCAATGAGAATTAAAGTTAATTGTATGAGATGCAATTAACATAATGTATATTGTAGACACCGTATTTGGTTCGGCTTATTTTTAATTTAAATTTATATTATTGTATTTTACTTTATTGAGTTTTATTTTAATTAAAGAATAACATAGGTTTACTTTATTATTAGTTTTAATATAAAGTTTAAATTAACTAAAATTAAAATGTTAGATTTATTTAAATGTTTAATTTTATTAATAAGAAACTAAAAATGGTTTGTTTAGATTTTGTTTTATTATTAAAATAAAAAATAGATAAATAAAAAAGATTTGTTTTAATTAAATAAAGATTTTATTTTAACAAAACCTTTGATTTTTAACCGTCAGGCACTTAACATGGCATCTTCTTCCTTCCCTTCCCTTCTCCTCCCTCTTTTTCTCTCTTCTCCCACAGAGAAAAACATAGAGAGTTAGAAACCCATCACCGTATCTTCTTCTCTTCATCTCTCTTATCCCACCATCACCACTTTTCTCCTTCGTACCCACGACAGCAGCAACAACCTTCTTCACAGCTTCTTCCAAGCCCGCTGGCACTTCGACGATTTCGTTCCCAGTAATGCGTTTTAGCTAAGTATCAAATACGTTGGAAAGAATTTTTTTTTTAAAATAACGGAAAGGAAATCATGCTTTTAATTTGAAACAGATTCTTTTGTTTCTATCAAAAGATTTTTTTTTAGAAATTTTCTTTTAAGAAAAAGTTTTTTTTTTTACTTTTTTTTAAAAGAAAATGCTTTTAGTAAGAAACCTTTTTTTTTAAGATAAAAAAAATCTTCTAAATTAATTTTAAATAAGTTTTGAAAATAAAATAAGGATTTTGATATTTTAAAATTTGTTTTAAAATAAAAGGTTTTCTTTTTCTAATCAAGAAGAGTTTTTTAAATGAAATAAATATAAACTTAATTTTATTTTAATAAAATATTTACTTTAAAATTTTTGTTTGAAAAAAATAGGAGTTTTATAAAATAAATCTTGTTTAAAAAAATTTGGATTCTTTTAAATTTGGATTCAAAGTTTAAGAGATAGTTTTTATTTCAAATGTTGTTTTTATTTAAAATGATTTTGCTTACAAGGTTTACTTTTTTTTGTTAACTTTGTTTTATTTTTTAATTAAAAAAGAATATTCTGTTGTAGTATTTTAAAGGAGGTGATAAAAACAGAGTATTTTAGAATAAAATCTCTTTTTTTTAAAAAATTTCTGAAAAGAATCTTAACAAAAAATCACTTTTTTAGCAAATAAGTTTTGTTAAAGTAAATTTGACTTTGTTTTTAAACAAAAGTTTTTTTCTTCTTTTAAATAATCTTGTTAATTTCAAAATAAATAAAAAAGTTATTTATTTTTTTGTTTTAATTTAACAAAATTCATAGGTTTTCTTTTTAGTTTAAAAAAATAAATTAAACTTTTGTTCTTGTAGAAGAATTTAATGTTTACATATTAGGATGTTGGAATAGTGGAATCACCTAAAAATAAACTTTTGTTTTTGTAAAATAAATTAAACATAACACCTTCCTTACGCTCGGTCGACTCCCGAACTAACAATCTGTTTTCGCAGACATTGTCTTTATTTTTAGGTGACCAATCACACCTCGTAGATGATTGGTGGCAACTCCAAACTCTTATCTCGAAAGAGACCCTTCAGGGGATGATGTCGGCCGCTCCGCGTCGCGATGACATTGCGACATATATTGATGATACATTATAATATAAAGTTAATTTTGAATTGGATTCAAAACTATGAGAAAGATGGATATTAGAATTTGATTCTAATATGGTTCATTAATTTATGTTTAATTTGATTAAATATGATTTAATTAAATTAATGAGATATATTAATTTAGTTAAATTAAATTAGATTAAATTAAATTAAATTAATAATTCTTTTTTAATTAATTAAATTAGATTTAATTAATTATTTTATTTAATTAAAATTGTTTCAATTAAATTAAAATAAAAAAAAAAGAAAAAAATTTGGAGGAAAAACCTCACGAGAAGTGAGTGGGGAAGTGGTGACTTCCCCCTCACTCATTCCCTATAAAAGGGAGGTGCTTCCCTTTTCTTTAACGGGTTCCTCGGTTCTCGATTGTTGAGCTTCCGAAACTCCAACAAGAAAACCTTTCTCTCGATTTCCCTCTCCATTATAAGACGGTTCCCACAAACCGAGTTCTTAACATCCAGAGAATAGCGGGGAAGACTTTTTGGTGTTGTTAGTGTCTACATTGAAGAGGTGTCTTCAAAGGTATGTCTTTTCTTCGTTGTAATTCTAAAACAAAATCAAAGCACACGCGTTCGCGCGCTTCTACTGTGGGATTCGATCCCTTCAAAAGCCTGTGTTAAAGGTAGATCTATTGCATTTTCTCATTAGGTTAAATTGAACCCGATTCAAGTCAAGGTCAAAGCTTGAACCCGATTCAAGTCAAGGTCAAAGCCTGTGTCAAATGCAGGTCAAAGCCTGTGTCAAAGGCAGGATTTTTGCATTTTTTCTTTTGGTTAAATCGAAGCCGATCCAAGTTGAGGTGGAAGCCTGTGTTAAAGGTAGGTTCATTGCATTCTCTCTTTCGATTAAATCGAACCCGATCCAAGTCGAGGTTGAAGCCTGTGTTAAAGCCAGATTCATTATATTTTCTCTTTCAGTTAGCTCGAACCCAATCCAAGTCAAGGTCGAAGCCTATGTAAAAGCCAGGTTCATTGCATCTTATCTTCGGTTAAATCGAACCCGATCCAAGATTGAGGTCGAAGCCTGTGTCAAGTACAGGTCCTTTGCATGTTGAGATCTCACCTAGTGTCAAGCTAGATCCATCTCTATCTTCCTTTATTTGAATAAAATTTTCACCTTCCCAATACTTTGTCTTTTTGTCTTTGTCTACCTTTTTAGTTCTACAAGGATACATAAAGGGGAGCAAGCTGTAGACACCGTATTTGGTTCGACTTATTTTAAGATTTTCGTAGTTATTTATTTATTTTTATTTTTATTTTATTCAGTTTTGTTTTAATAGTTTTGATTTAAAATAACATAAGTTTACTTTATTATTGTTTTTAAGGTATAATTTAATTTAATTAATCTTGTTAAAAAAAAAGAGTTTACATTTTGTTTAAAGAATTTGATATAGTTTGGTTTTATTATTATTTTATTAAGTAAATAAAAGAAAGAATTTATTTTCATATATAAAAAGATTTTGTATGTTTGTTTTTTCAAAATAGCTTTTTTATTTCTTCACATCTAACAACGTGGCTTTTTTTCCTTAGTTTTCTCTAGATCTCGTTTGACCCTTTCATATTACCATTGTCACTTTTGTGTATTTAAGAGAGATGTTGCACAGAGTAGGGAGAAAACACAAAAAACACAGTGCAAAGAAAAACACAGAACGAGAACAGAGAGTGAGAAGAAATCTCAAAAACCAACTTCCTCTCTTTTCAAGCACCCCCACCGTACTCCCGCCTCTGATGACCTCCACGAATGGCAGCATCCTCCGACGAACAAAACCCAACAACCATCCCGACATAGCAAATTCGACGAGCCTATCAACCACGACGACTCCGGAACAGCACAACAGTAAGCTTCAGCCAAAAATCGTGTACCCAGTCTGCGGGCTGCACTTCTCCGACCCACGACCTCAGATCCAGGCAGCGCGAACAGTACACCCCACCCGAATATGCAGGACTGCACATACTTTCTTTTCTTAAAAAAATGTTGTTTTTTAAGGTTTGAGGTATCCTGGAATATGCATCATACTTCCCTTTTTTTAAAAAAAAAAATTGTTTCGTTTTTTTTTAAAGAATGATTTTGTTTCAAATAAACAAAAGCTTTCAAAATAAGAAACAATTAAAATATGTTCAAGTAAGTTTTCGAAAAAGGAATAAAATTTTGATTTGTTTTTAAATAAAAAAGGTGAATCCTGTACTTTTATTATTTGTTTTAAATTTTCTTTTAAAATAAAGATTTTGTTTTTAAATCTTTCAAATCTTTTAAATCAAGTTTAAATAAGTTTTAAAAAAGAAATAATAAATGTCAAATTAATAAAAGATTTTTTTATTAAATAACTTTTTAAGTTATTCAAAAGTAAACTTTTGTTTTAAAAGTAATAAATCTCAAATCTAAGTGAAGTAAAAGTTTGTTTTAAATATAAAAGATTTGTCAATGAGTATAATATATATATATATATATATATATATATATATATCTTTTAAAATAATTTTGATTTTAAACAGGAGGTTTTCGTTTTTAAAACAAATTTCAAACTTCAAATAAATAAAGTTTTTTTTCCTTTTTAAATAAAATTTTTTTCGTTTTTTTAAACAAAGTTGAAAAATAAAAAGTTTGTATTTTTAAAAAGAAATTTAAGTTTAATCCTAAGGTGTTGGCATAGTGGCAAGGAGTTTGAACTCACCACAACTCCCCACCCAAGTTCAAGTCTTTGTATGCCTTAAATTAAAATTTATTTTATCATTTTATTTATTTTTATCATTGTTTTTTTAATTCGAAAACTCTAATGATGGAAATTGGAACCTTCCAATATTCTCGAGGTTATAAAGTTTTTCTAATGGCATTCGAGCCACTCATACCTATTAATTCATATCTTTAAAACAATCAAAATAATACATTCACTCATATCATATGATTGGTTGAAAAAAATGTTTTCTTTAAAAATGCTCTCGATAAAAAAGGGAAATTACATGTTTTGAAATTTTCAATAATAATTTTAATATGGTCTACTATTATCACTCTTGTTAGTTAAGACTTTAGCAAGAGTCATAAAACAATCATTTTCTCAGTCCGTCACATACAATTTTTGTGATTGAATATCCATATTTGCCTACTTACCATAAAAGCTTTTTACTAAGCCTGCCACATCTAATTGCATGGTAAATGTCCAAAATTATCCACCTAGTGTTACCCTGAGAACTTTGAAGGTAATAAAATAATATTAGGCTCTTATGATTTACTGCTTCATAAATTGTAACCTATAGTTGCACAAACATCTCCCTATTTTGACTGCCTTTTATTCATATCTAAAATTTTCTTCGCAATTCTATTTCGTCTTGTTCTTCAAGCTTAATCCTTCGTCTCATCTTTTCTTTTGAGTAAAAAGTGATTCCAAGACCGAGGATAATGATTTTAAGAATTAGAAAGTTAGCAACCTGACAAATAGTCTCAAGATATCAATCTCCTTTGATGAGTTTTACTTGGGATCAGTTTCATTATGATACTGAAGCTGCAACATCAAAGAAATAATTTAGAGCAATGGTCAAGATTGTAAAGGGTGAGTTACGCATGATCAATTTATTTATATGTGATTGCACCCTATTTTATTTGTAAAAAGATTGTGTTTGGCCAAAAAAAATAAAAGAAAAAAGTTTGTCTAAGGCTCTGACAGTGCTTTAGTTCAATGACTAGGACAATCAACATAAACCAACAATATCAGTTTCACATCAAATCTTCCAACTGGGGTAAAGTCAAGCAATACTACATCAGGACAAAATAATAACTGCACTTTGAAACAAAGGTCGTCTTCAAACTAAGAAGGTCTCATTTCTGTCGCAGGAAATCTTTCAATTTCGGGTGTCCTTCATTGTACAAAGTGGACTGTTAAACAACATTCCATAAAGAACTTCATTTTGAAATTGAGGGCTAAAAAGAGAGGTGATTTACATTCAAGAAGTGGATTCTCGTGAAGAATTGCACTTTGGAGCTAAGGCAAAAAAGATAGTCTTTTAAATTCAAAAGTGGACCGCAACAACATTTCCGTGAAGAATAACATGTGGCTAGAAAGATGATTTCATCAAATATCTCTAACTAAGCTCAAAGAAGGAGTGAGGTACATGAGATGAACTCTTGGGAGAGTTATACAACCAATTCTCAAGGTATTTATCCAAAGAAATTTGATCATTTTAAATCTTCTTCTTATCAAAGCTAAAAAATCTTCGAGTCTCTTTTTGTTCAAGAGATTTGACAAAATATCTCTAAACTCTTGGTTTTCTTTTCTTTTAAAAAGGAAGTCCGCTGACTTTTATTCATCGTCAAGCTTTGTTGCAAAATCATGATTCCTATCCTCCATTACTCCTAATGTTAAATCCATATTCTTGTAACCGATCTTTTTCTTGTCAATTATAAGGTTGAGTTTATGAAGCAGTTTAATCAAATAAGATGTACAATGCTATGAGTTACCTTTGATTGTTCTCTAAACTGGCACATGAGATACCTCTACAAAAGAATTCCCTTCCAAACCTGATATAGTTGAGAAGTTACCTTGTATATCTCCAATCGAGTGAAAACATTCATTAAAAAAATAAAGAAAAAATAAAGGAAAAAAAAACAAAAGGAAAAAAAGAACAGTGAATGTGTTTCTTCCAATGTTGACATTACCTTTTCTCATTTGATTCTTTGCTAAATAATTGCTAATAAGAAGGATGAGAGTAGACAAAAAAAAGTAATATCTTTGCAAAGTATGGAAAAATTTCTTGTTCTCTCAACTATATTTTCACTAATCATGCATTCACATCACTTGCATACATATTCTTCAAAAAAAAAAAGTTGTCATATCATGATTAGATTATGAAAATTTAAGTATCATGCATTGTGCATTCATAATCACATTCTATTGTTTGAACCAAAATAAAAATGAGTATCATACATACATGATGCAACCATCTAGGATTGCATATACATTATTACAGCATGCATTGAAAATGGATTTAACATTATTTTGTCTATTCTCTGGAACAATAAGAGATTGAAATATATTTTTAAGAGCTTTGGTGAAAGATTAGAGTAGGATCAAATGAATAGAAGAGTAGAAATGACCCAATTTCTTTAGACAAATAACTTTGAGAATTGGTTGCGTAACTCCCCAAGAGTTTATCTCATGTACCTCACTCCTTCTTTGAGCTTAGCTGGAGAAATTTGATGAAATCATCTTTCTAACCACATGTTATTCTTCACGGAAATGTTTTTGTTGTCCACTTTGAAGGTAAAGATCTTTTTAGCCTTAGCTCTGAAGTGTCGTTCTTCACGGTAATATTGTTGCAGTCTACTTATTGAATGTAAATGATTGCTCATTTTAGCCTTCAATTTCAAAATGAAGTTCTTTATGGAATGTTGTATAACAGCCCACTTTGTGCAGTGAAGGACCTTCAAAATTGAAAGATTTCCTGCGAGAGAAATGAGATCTCCTCAGTCTGAAGATGGCCTTTGTCTCATGACCCTGCCCCAGCTTGCAAATGATAGTTTTGCCCCGATGTAGCAGATGACGGCTTTTGCCCCAATATAGTAATGATCAAATTTGCCCTAGTGTGGAGATTGCAAAGAAGACCTTTGAAGCCTTTGAAATTGTTGTTGTAGATTTCTGTTGATTGCCACAGTCATTGAACTAAAATAGGGTGCAATCATGTATAAAAATGCGTAGTCGCCTCTACTGCTGTTCCAAATTATGTCTTTGCTACTGCTCCAGTAAAAATTGCTCTCAGACGAAACTCATCAAAGGAGATTGAGATCTTGAGACTATTTGTCAGGTCGCTAACTTCCCAATTCTCAAAATCACTATCCTCGGTCTTGGAATCACTTTTTACTCAAAAGAAGAAAGTAGACGAAGGATTAAGATAGGAGAACAATAGAAAGTGAAAGAAGGAAGTCAGTAGGGAAATTTTGAGCAACTACAAGTACAAATTCATGAAGCGGTCAATCATAAGAGCCAAATGTTATTTTATTACCTTCAAAGTTCTTAGGGTAACACTAGGTGGATAATTTTGGATATTTACCACACAATTAGATGTGACAGGTTTGGTAAAAGGCTTTTATGGTAAGTAGGCAAATATTGATATTCCTCACAAAAATTGTATGTGACGGGCTGAGCAAATGATTTTTTTTGCAGTAAATGGTCAACTCTCAATGTTGACTATATTTACCATATATCGGTAAGCTAGGCTCAAGGTAGATTAGGCTTAAAGCAGGCTAAGCTCAAGGTTTTACAGGGAGTGAGTAATTTTGGTTCCTCACCTCAATAGGCATGCTTGCCCCAATATGAAATTTGGTGGTTTACTGGTTCACACATGAGAAGAAATACGGAGGTCAACATAAAGCTGCTTTGAGTTAGGGTTTAGCCTGAGAACAAAGCTTGGTAAAATTATATCTGATTGAGGACCTTGAAGGCATTAACAATTTTCAAAATTTTTCATTTTTCATTTTTTTAATTATTTTTCCACTTTTTTCCATTTCCTCCAAGTGACTTACAATGATTGTTTGATTCTTGCTAAAGTCTCAACTAACAAGAAATGATAAGAGTAGACCATATTAAAAATATTATTGAGAAATTTCAAAACATGTAATTTTCTTTTTATTGAGAGCCTTTCAAAGAAAACATTTTTTTTTCAACCAAATGATATGATATGCAATCTAAATGCATGTAAATGTAATGCTAGACTATAAATCATCTCAGGAGGGAAGATCATGAATATGCGCATGAAATGAAACCTTAGGGTTATAAGGATGAAATAAATAAATAAAAACCTATGAATTTGTTCAATTAAAACAAAAATAAATAACTTTTTTTATTTATTTCGAAATTAACAATATTATTTAAAAGAAAAAAAACTTTTATTTAAAAATAAATTCAAATTTACTTTTAACAAAAATTATTTACTAAAACTGATTTTTTGTTAACATTTTTTTGAAAACGATAACCACCAAACCATTAAAAAAATTTTTTTTTTAAAAAATGAGATTTTATTCTAAAATACTCTGTTTTTATCTCCTCTTTTTTTTTTTTTTTTTTAAATCCTGTAGTAGAATATTTGTTTTTATCTTCTAAACTTTGAATCCAAATTTAAAAGAATCCAAATTTTTTAAACAAGATTTATTTTATAAAACTCCTATTTTTTTTCAACGTATTTTAACCAAAATTTTAAAGTAAAATATTTTATTAAAATAAAATTAAGTTTATATTTATTTCATTTAAAAAACTCTTCTTTATTAGAAAAAGAAAACCTTTTATTTTAAAACAAATTTTAAAATATCAAAATCCTTATTTTATTTTCAAAAACTCATTTAAAATTAATTTAGAAGATTTTTTTTATCTTAAAAAAAAGTTTCTTATAAAAGCATTTTCTTTTAAAAAAAGTAAAAAAAAAAACTTTTTCTTAAAAAAAAACATTTAAAAAAAAATCTTTTGATAGAAACAAAAGAATCTGTTTCAAATTAAAAGCATGATTTTCAAAGCCAATTTTACCTTATTTAAAAAAAAAAAAAATCTTTCCAGCGTATTTGATACTTATGTAAAACGCACTACCGGGGAAGGAGATCGTCGGAGTGCCAGGTTGTTGCTGCTGTCGTTCGTGCTATTCCCTTGCGTCGTCGGAGGTCGTGGGTATGAAGGAGAAAAGTGATGATGGTGGGATAAGAGAGATGGAGAGAAGAAGATACGGTGATGAGTTTCTAACTCTCTGCCTATGCACTGTATGCACTGTCCCTTAAATACATAAAAAAAAATAACGGTAAAAGAAGAAGAGTCAAAAGAAGAGAGAAAAAAGAAGGGAGAAGAAGAAGGGAAGGATGACACGCGTTAGGTTATGACGAAGGAAAAACGGGAGGAGAAACCAAATCCTTATTTTTAACCAAAACAGAATCTTTTTTTTAATTAAAAAAATATTTATTTAAAACAAAATTCTTTATTTAAAATCAAATCTTTTTATTTCTTTTATTTTAATAATAAATCAAATTCTTTAAAACAAAATCTATTTTTTTAATTTAATTTTAACTTTAGCTTATAACCAATAATAAAGTAATCTTATAGTATTTTAAACGAAAATAATCAAAATAAAACTTAATAAAACAAAAATTAAATAGTAAAAATTAAAACTAAAATGAAGCCGGACCAAATACGGTGTCTACATCTACCATTGGAAGTTTGCATTCACATGAACACGTGTTTCGTTAGTCTTAAGGTTATGCACCAAGTGCGCATCTCATGCATTTAAGCAAGTTTAGGAGGATTTATAAATCCAGGTCAAGAATTTTCTAATTTTCGATTGCATTTTGTGCAATCGAACCCAATTCCAAGTCGAGGTCGAAGCCTGTGTTAAAGTCAAGTCCATTGCATTTTATCTTTCGGTTAAATCGAACCTGATCCATGTCGAGGTCGAAGCCTGTGTTAAAGCCAGATACGTTGAATTTTATCTTTCTGTTAAATCAAACTGGTCCAAGATCGAGGTCGAAGCCTGTGTTAAAGCTAGGTCTGTTGCATTTTATCTTGTCGGTTAAATCGAACTCGATCCAAGTCGACGTCTAAGCCTGTGTTAAAGCCAGGTCCGTTGAATTTATCTTTCGGTTAAATCGAATCGGTCCAAGATCGAGGTCGAAGCCTTTGTTAAAGCCAAGTCCGTTGCATTTTATCTTGTCGGTAGAATCGAATCTGATCCAAGTCGAGGTCGAAGCCTGTGTTAAGGCCAGGTCCATTGCATTTTATCTTGTCGGTTAAATCGAACCAAATCCGAAGCCTGTGTTAGGGCCAGGTCCATTGCATTTATATTGTCGGTTAAATAGAACCCGATCCAAGTCGAGGTTGAAGCCTGTGTAAGGCTAAGTTAGTTGCATTTTATCTTTCGATTAAATCGAATCTGATCCAAGTCGAGGTTGAAGCCTGTGTTAAAGCTAGGTCCGTTGAATTTTATCTTTCGGTTAAATCAAACCTGATCCAAGATTGAGGTCGAAGCCTGTGTTAAAGCTAGGTATGTTGCATTTTATCTTGTCGATTAAATCAAACCCGATCCAAGTCGAGGTCGAAGCCTATGTTAAAGCCAGGTCCGTTGCCTTTATTTTTCGGTTAAATCGAATTCGATCCAAGTCGAGGTCGAAGCATGTGTTGAAACCAGGTATGTTGAATTTTATCTTTCGGTTAAATCGAACCCGATCTTAAGTCGAGGTCAAAGCCTGTGTTAAAGCTAGGTCAGTTATATTTTATGTTGTCGGTTAAATTGAACCCGATCCAGGATTGAGGTCGAAGCCTGTGTAGAAGTCAGGTCCGCTGCATATTATGTTGGTTAAATTGAACCCGATCCAAGATCGATGTTAAAGCCTGAGGTTAAAGCCTGTGCCCGATCCAAGATCGAGGTTAAAGCCTGAGGTTAAAGCCTGTGCCCGATCCAAGATTGAGGTTAAAGTCTGTGTTGTTGTTGTTGTTGTTGTTCTTTCTTTCCCTTTCGTTAAAAATACCCCTGTTCTTTCATTTCTCTCTCTCTAAAACTCACCATCTTCATCTCTCTCTAATAAAGTCTCCTTCCTCCATCTCCTTCTCCTCTTCCTTCTTACTCCCATTTTTCTTCCCCCAATAACGGGTTGCAGCACAACATCCACTGCAGTGACCAAAGTTTTAAATATCGATGTCGATGGAAATGTCGAGATCTAAATTTCATGGAAATATCGATAAAATGTCGATGTCGATGGATATTTCTGTAAAAGTTAGAAAAATTAAAAAAATCTAAAAAACATTTAAATTAACAAATAAACATTTTCCTATTTCTACATTAGTTAAAAATAATTAATATTAATATTATGTATATATTAGTGACATTTTGTTGATATTTTTCATATTTTGTCGATTTTATTGTACTATGATAGAAATGTCGATTTACCCCTCATGTCAAAGGCAAATTCATGAAAACATGGATATGTCGATGGAAATGTCAACGTGTCGACCAATATTTAGAACCATGGCCGTGACAACCTCCGGCGACCCATTCCGATGCATCCACGACCAACAATCCAGTGACCTTCACCGTTGGTAAGTGAAGGTGGGTCTTGAAGTTTCTAAACAAAATAAACTTTCATTCCATAGCAAAAAAAAAGTTGTTTATTTTTTTGTAAAAAGAAACCAAGTTTTTTTTTTTTTTTTACTTTTCTAAAAAGGAGAAATATATTAATCATGTTTAAATATGTTTGGTAAATAGGATTGAGTTTTTGTTTTGAGTTTTAGACATCTTTTTTAAAATGCAAAGTAAATAAAGTTTTAATTTAAAGTAAAGGATAAAGAAAATGTTTTAAATTAAGTTTAAATAAGTTTTTTAAAAGAAAATAAAGATTTTGATATTTTAAAATTTGTTTTAAATAGAATGATTTGTTTTTTTTTTAATAAAGATGATTTTTTGTTTTTGTTTTTTTTAAGAAAAGATTTATTTCGTATTTTAAACAAATGTTTTTTTAAATGCAAAGTTTTTTTTTTTAAAATAAGTCGTTTTTAAAAGTGAATAAAATATTTGTTTAATTTCCTTTGATTTCGTGAAAAACTGAGTTTAAAGAAAAAAGTTTTCTTTTAAAAGAAAGTTTAAGAGTTAAGTTTTTTAGGAAAATAATAAAAAATTCAAAAGAAAATTTTTGTTTTAAAATAAATGAATCTCAAATTATAAAATAAGTAAAAGTTTGTTTTGAAATATTTGATAAATAATTTTTGAAAAAATGGAATAAGAGATCAGGTTTGTTTTGAAATATTTGTTAAATAAGTTTTTAAAAAATTGAATAAGAGATCTTTTTAAATAAGTTTGATCTTACAAATAAGATATTTTTTGATTTATTTTTTATTTTTTAAATCAAATTTCAAACTATGAAATAAATAAAAGGTTTTTTTATTTTCTGTTCTATTTAAATAATAGATTTTATTTAGAGTTTTTTATTATTTTTTTAACAAAGTCTAAAATTAAAAGTTTTTATTTTAAAAAAGAAAATTAAGTTATATCCTAAGATGTTGGCACATTGGCAAGAGACTTTGATATTAAAAGTCATGACCCAACCTCAAGTCTTTTCATGCCTGAAAATAATTGGAACCTTCCAATATTCAGGTGATAAAATCTTTCTAATGACCTTCGTGCCACTCATACCTATTAATTCATATCTTATAATAAAGTGTCAATTAATATAACGTGAGACATTTCAATCGAAAAACAAAAATATTTTTTTTGACCAAATAAAATAATAGAATAATTTTTGACAAAATGTGGTACCGTTTTTAAAATGGGTGTCGTAGGGTGCTAAAACCTTCCCTACTTCCAATCAACTCCAGAACAAAAAAATATGTTTTCCGCAGACCGTTTTTTATTTATAGGTGACCAATCACACCTCGTGGATGATTGGTGGCGACTCCAAAGCCTTATCTCGAAAGAGACTCTTGAGGAGATGACGTCGGCCACTCCACATCGCGATGACATTGCAGTTGTAGACATCGTATTTGGTCGGGTTTATTTTTAATTTTTCTTATTTATTTATTTATTATTAATATTTTATTTTTACTTTATTAGGTGGTTGTGGAGGAAAGGTTGTTGGATGGACCATCATACATATCTTGGTTGTGGAGGAAAGACCATTTTTACTTTCTTACTTCTCTCGTGGAAAATTCAGTCATAAGGCATATTCATGTTACTTATCTAAATTGAATTATATGAAATGTTAGGAATGTTATGAATGTTGGAACTAAAAAGAAATGGGTTCTAAAGATTGAGACTAACCTACATGGATCCACACAAATATGAGTACTGAAAGCTATTTGCTAAATTGTTTCGTAGGTGCACTTGAATTTTAAGATTGCTTGAACCACAAAATAGAAATTGCTTCAAAAAGTAGTTTTTGACTCATTTGGGCTTAAAAAGGAAAAACTGTAACTTTATTTAAATTAAATGTTTTTATTTTGAGATATTTTATGATATTACATTCCAATTTGAATTTTATTTTCTTAAATTGTTTGTTGAATTGAACTTTTATGTATCTTTATCACTTCCCTTATTACATTGTTGTATAATTAAAATGTTAATTTTTCTTTTGACATCATAGCAAATTAAAGTATATTTATCACTTATTTGTGCTTTATTTGTTATGGATATTATTTTCTTTTGGTGAAATTAATTTTAACTATGTTTAGTTTTTGTATGTTAGGAAATTGTGCTTTCTTGAGAAAATTGATTATTAAGAATTGTTGTAGTTTATTTATGAGTTGTTTGTTGAAATTTTATTTAAATTATTGTTTATGTAATTGGTTTGTGAAAGAAGTTTACTAGAGAAAAATATTTAGAAACTTCTTTTTCGGTCTTTGTTAATTCTTTGTTAAAAATGAATTTCATCAAACTTGTTTTGAAATTACTTCTCCTGATATCAAATTGTTTGAGTTCTAGTCCTATAGTTTGTATTAAGTATGCTTAGTTTGAAATTTATTTGGTTATAATCTCCTTGAAAGAAATGATTTTGAGTTTTTATAAATGAAAGCTTGAAAGTTTATACTTTGATTGTAGTTTGCATGTTTGATGATTCTTTTTAAAGCCGTATCGTTAATTAATTCATTTTGATAGGGGGAGTTGCTTGAACATTTTTTATTTATTTTTGAATCCCTATTGGTTGTGTCTTGAATTTTATTTTATCTTTAAATGCAATATATTTTATTTGTAATTATTATTGATATGCTTTATTTATTCATCTCTAATTAATTTTATTTTATGAAGAAAAATATATGTGATTGTTTTTAATGTATCTCATATTGCCTCTCGTATTGGTATCTTTTTAACTTTTGGCATAATATATATTTTCCATAAGTTGTCTGTCTCTTTATATTCAATAAGCTTGATATATATCATGCTTAAACGGAACTCCTTCAGTTTGCTTCTCTTGTGATTGATATTTCCTTACTTGCAATTTCGTATCGTGATAATACTTTTGAAATTAATTTTCATCAACTGATATAAGACTATATGTTGTGAAACTCTTTGTTGTTAAAGTGTTTAAAAATTTTATAAATCCTATATTTTTAATTGGTATCTCTTAATGCTTCAAAGTTTGAATTTTTATATGAGATTGCTTGTGAGAAAATGAAACTGTAAATTCCATTATTGATATATTTTAAAGTTATTTACTCTATTGAAATATCTTGTCTTATGCCCTATTATTATGGTTAATTGAGTTATTAAGAAAGTTTTAAATTGCCTAAGTTTTGAGTTATGCAACTCCTTGAAATCCTTTGATAAAATCTCGTTTGGAGTATGCTTAGTTTTAGGGGGAGCAGATACATAATTATGAGAGTCAAAGCGAGCATAGATCAGTGGTAATTCGCATATACCTCCAACCAAGAGGTTGTGAGTTCGAATCCCCTCCCCAACATGTTGTACTAAAAAAAAAAAGATACATAATTATCAGAGTTATTTATGATAATGATTATGAATTATTTGTCAATGTTGTTATTTTCTGATAAAAGTTATTGGTTTAAATGATTTTATTGTTTTTATCTTGTATATGTAACCTTAATATATGTCTCATACATTTAGGAGAAGTTTTTATTCATCTGGTTAAATATCTATGTTTTGATGACTTCTTGAAAGTATTTATATCTATTGATCTTATGTTTGCTCAAAATTGATTAACTTTCAAAGAGCTTAAATTGATTTATGGTTATCTATTGTTTGATTACTATTTTGAAGGGGAACTTATGCATGCTTAGAATTGTTATGTTTTGATGATAAGGGAGAATTGTTAAGAAAAATTCAAAATACTTGTGATTAATGGTGATATTGGTTGAAGTACCCATTTGTGGATGAATTCTTTTAATATTATTATACTCATGCCACTTTGAGAATATTTTTCTTAAGTGGTTTGTCATCATAAAAAAAGGGGATATTGTTAGCTTTACGAGCTTCAATCGCACCAAATATTTTGATGATAACAAACTTTATTTACTGATGGTTTTAGTGTGTTAAAGTGTCCATAGCATAGAGCTTGGAAAGATGAATTTAACGCACTTTGAATCACTCAAATCAGAGTTCAAACGAATAATTTATAGCAAAAATAAGTTAGGGAAGAAAAAGTACACGTGGCAGGTGACATGGATCTAATAGTCAAATTAGGCCATCGTGGCAATGATGTGGTAGTAACGTGGCATCAACAATTTTGGTGACGTGGACAGATGTGACAACACGTGGCACTTTCAATCTTAACAAATAAAATTCTCACAATTCTCTCAATTTCACATAATTTCTCAATCTCCACCAATTTCTCCAAATCTCCATAATTATCTTTATTCTTTTCCTTATCTCTACTTTTAATCTCCATCGTCCATCATTTGTTGTCCTAAATCCAACAGCTGAATTTCATCTTCGAAACTCTATTTAAAGCCACCAAACTTAACCATTCTCTACACCAATTATCAAAGCAAACATTCTTCTCTCTTCGAATCATTTTGCTCTCAAATTTTCATTCTCTCCACACAAAAAGTTGTCAATATTTTTTTGTGAGAGATATATTAGAGTTTAGCTTTTTAACTATTGCTTTAGTGCGAAATTTGCAAATCTACCTTAGTGAGGTATTTTATTTGTATTGTTGATTTCACATTTGAGTTTTGTATTAAAGTGTGGGTACACTTTGGGTTGTGAGAAAATACGATTGGTTAGATCCTGAACCAGTAAAAGGATCGTGGGTTTCTCTTTAGCCTAGGACCAAAAAAGGGTTGATCGATTTTGTTCTCACCCGCAAGAGAGTCGTTGTAGTAAAATACCAAAGAAGGAGTCTTGGGGGTGGAGTAGGGATTTCCGAACCACTATAAACATTCCTTGTGTCATCTCTCTCTACTATTTAATTTATGCATTTAAATTTCATTTGATTTTTTGTTATTATTGATTTGATTTTTTTTAATCTACAAATTCGTAAGCAATCCTATTCACCCCCTCTAGTGTTGCCATATCAATCCTACAAATATTTCTGTGAAGAATAACATGATTTCATCAAATGTCTCTAGCTAAGCTCAAAGAATGAGTGAGGTACATGAGATGAACTCTTGGGAGAGTTACGCAACCAATTCTCAAGGTTATTTATCCAAAGAAATTGGATCATTTTAACGCTTTTTCTTACCAAAGCTTTAAAAAAATTTACAGTCTCTTATTGTTCAAGAGACTCGACAAAATATCCTTGAACTCTTATTTTCCTTTTCTCTGAAAAGGAAGTGACTTTTCTTCCTCGTTAAGCTTTGTTGAAAATTGCAATTTCCAACCTCACTTGCTCATAGTGTCAAATTAATTTTCTTGTATCCGACCTTCTTGTCAGTTATAAGGCCGAGGTTATGAAACAGTTTAATCAATCAAGATGTACAATGCTATGAATTACTTTTGATAGTTCTCTAAACTAATAAATGAGATACATCTAAAAAAGAATCCTCCACTAAACATGATATGGTTGATAAAATTACCTTGATGTATATATCTCTTATCAGGTGAAGACATTCATTTTATTTTCATTTGATTATTTGCTAAATATTTGCTAATAAGAGGGATGAGAGTAGACAAAGGACAACATCTTTACCAAATATGGAAAAACTTCTTGTTCTCTTAACCATATTTTCACAAATCATGCATTCACATCACTTGCATATATATTCTTCAAGAAATAAATTGTTTTCATATCACAGTTAAATATTGAAAATATGAATATCATGCATTCATCTAGCGCTAGCACATGCACATGCATAAATATGCATTGTGCATTCATAGTCACATCCCATTATTTGAGCTAAAACAAAAATGAGTATCATGCATACATATTGCATCTATCTAGCTTTCAGTAGGCATATATGTTATTGCATCATGTAATGAGGGTCAAATAAATTAGTTAAGATAAATAAAAAACAGATCATATGCTGTCACACATTGTCAAGTAATAAAAAATAAATGGAAAATAAAATGGAGCATCATTTGTCATTCATGACATTGGAGTAGTGCACATTTGTAGACGCACCTATCATTCTTATAAACATCATTTGTGATAAGTACTGCATACTACCATTGGAAATCCGCATTCGCATGAACACGTGGTTTGCGTTAGTCTTATCATCATGCATCAGGTGCGCATTTCATACATTTAGGCAAGTTTAGAAGGATTTCTAATCCTCATAATATGGAAAATTGCATTTTAATATGTTGAAGCTAGTTTTCTACCTTACATGTGGCACATCCTTATTGGAAGAGAAAAACATGTGTGGCTTTAATTCTATGAAGCCAAGTTTATCACCTTGATATTTCGACTGACTACTGAGTCGACGTCCGTTATGGCCGAGCCCACCAAGATCTTCTTTGGTCTAATTCTCATTCTTTGTTTGAACCGACCTAGATGTGTCTTGCTGAGCAACATATTTTGACAAATTCCATGACAACATGTCGTGATTCACGCTTACCTTAAAGAGTCGTTGAGGCCTCGGGAATCCTGTCGGAGACCTTGCCTATATATAGAAATCATTTCCTCCTATCCCAGTTACGCAAAAATTATATTTTCTCTCGAAGATAGCTTAGATTCTTCCTGACTTGGGCGTCGAAGTGTTTTCTCTTGTAGGTCTCCTGCTCACAAGTTTCAGCTCATCCTCAAGGTCATCCTTCCGTTCGAGCTGAGCTCGCAAATTTGGTCATTTTTGTGATTAATCATTTATTTTCGGTTAAATCAAACTCAATCCAACTTGAGGTCAAAGCCTATGTTAAAGCCAGATCCGTTGCATTTTATCAGTCGGTTAAATCAAACTTGATCCAAGTCGAGGTCGAAGCCTATGTTAAAGTCAGGTCTGATGCATTTTATTCTTCAGTTAAATTGAACCCGATCCAAGTAGGGGTCGAAGCCTTTGTTAAAGCCAGATTCATCACATTTTATCTTTCAATTAAATTGAACCTGATCCAAATCAATGTCGAAGCCTGTGTTAAAGTTAGGTTCATTGCATTCTCTCTTTAAATTAAATCAAACCCAATCTAAGATGAGGTTGAGATTGTGTTCAAGCTAGGTCTTTTGCATTCTCTCTTTTGGTTAAATCGAACCGGATCCAAGTCGAGGTCGAAGCCTGTGATAAAGCCCAGTCCGTTACCTTTTATCTTTTGGTTAAATTGAACCCGATCCAAGTCGAGGTCGAAGCCTGTGTTAAAGCCAGGTCTGTTGCATTCTATCTTTCAGTTAAATCGAACCCGATCCAAGTCAAGGTCGAAGCATGTGTTAAAGTCAGCTCCATTGCATTCTTTGTTTCGATTAAATCGAACTCGATCCAAGTTGAGGTCGAAACCTATGTGATAAAGGAACTATCTCAATTACGCATGAGAACTCCCTTATACAAGGTGAACCCCTATAACAATAATAATAATAACAACCCAAATAACAAGATGATGAATCAACCCCAAGGAAGCTAAAGAGATTTGTACTTGGAAAAGATGATCAATGATCCAGAATAAAGGAGAACTTGTTCCTATATTTAGGGGTGTTCACGAATTTTCGGGTTGGGAATTAGTCGGAACCAACAGGTTGTAAAATGATGGCCAACCCAACCCAATAAATTCGGGTTGGGTTGTCGGGTTCTTCTTCTTCTTTTTTATTTTTTTAATTTATAAAACAGTAAGCTAGAAACTAATTAACTCACCGGAGACGACTTCATTCACCGGCGATGGATAGATCTACTACTCGGACAAATCTGTTTTCAATATATATAATGAAATAGTTAGCCTAAAAATATAATCTAACCTAATACATATAAAACAGAGAACTTTGCTAACAGTGTAGAAATTATGAGTGGCTTATGTTGTCTCATTTATTTAGGAGGCATTGGGGTGATTATTGAAGCTTTTTTGGACCAAAAACCAACACAATGAGATGAGATTTTAATAGTTCAAGATGTTTTGTTGTTAGTTGAATAAGGAGTTGAGAGAGACAGAATACCAAAGCAGCAGCAACGACGGCGAGAGGTGGAGATTGGAGCGGCAGTGGCAGCGGTGGTGAGAGGTGGAGACTGAACGGCGGTGGCGGCGGTGGCGAATGAAAAAATGGGAACCAAGGTTGTAGAGAGAGATGGGGGAGAGGAAAATGAAATTGAAAATGTTAGAGAAGAGAGAATCAAAGATTCAAAATGGGAGGAAGGTATTGAAAGTTGAGACCCTAAAATCAATGGTTGAAATTTAATAAAATGGATAGATGAGATTGAATATAAAAAATTAGATTTTAATTAATAATTAATAATTTATTATATATATGTAATATTACATTATTAGTAATATATATATATATATATATATATATAACGTATAATCTCGGGTCGGGTCGGGTTGACCAGAGATTTTTAAGGGTCAACCCGAGACCCGACCCAACACGATCGGGTTGGGATTTTCTAACCCAACCCAACCCAATGTTAGATTCAACCCAACCCAACCCGTCGGGTTCGTTGGGTTGTCAAGTTCCCTGAACACCCCTATCTATATTCAAGATTTTGAACTCTCCACAACCTAATTGATCAAACTAGATTGAAAGTTCTAAACATGCATTCTAAACAAAAGAATACAAAGAAAGCTTAAAGCTTGATAGAGACTAAACTCAATATGAAATTTTCATTCCTCAAAATGCTGTGTTTGAAAAGCAAATGTACATCCCTATTTATAGAAATTTGAAAGACAACATGAAAGGACACGACTCTTGGCCTAAATAGTCTAAATCCAGCCACCACCCTTTCAAATCCATTCATGAACCATTTTAAATGCAAATATATGGATTTAAAAAAAAACATAATACATTAAATTGTCGATGAATTTGGATTTTTAGATTTATGAAGTTTCCTGGAGGACAAGATGTCTTTTCAATCTTGAAGGGATGCAACTCTTCACCAAGTGTGAGAACCTTAGCTTGGAAGTGACCATTCAATCCTTCTGGTTGTCTTTTAGCTCTAGCTCTTGTGATTAGACCTTGTGGCATAATGATTCGCTTATGATTGGGTTGACTTTGAGCATAAACTTTATTTGAGCAGATTTTGATCTTGCTCCTCTTGTAAGCTTTTCCCGTGTACTCTGTGATCACACATTTGTATATCATTATATGTTAAAGTCAGGTCTGTTGCATTCTCTCTTTTAGTTAAATCAAACCCGATCTAAGTAGAGATCGAAACCTGTGTAAAAGCCAGGTCCGTTGCATCTTATCTTCGATTAAATCGAACCTGATCCAAGATCGAGGTCGAAGCCTGTGTCAAGTACAAGTGATTTGCATGTTGAGATCCTGCCTTGTATGAAGATGGATCTATTTTTATCTTGCCTTGTCTGAATAAAATTTTCGTCTTCCGTTTATTTTAATTTTATTAAGTTTTATTTTAATGGGTTTGATTTAAATTAACATAAGTTTACTTTATTATTGTTTGTAAGATATAGTCTAATTTAATTAATCTGGTTAAAAAAAGTTTAGATTTTGTTTAAAGAATTTGATAATATTTGGTTTTATTATTATTTTATTAAGTAAATAAAGAAAGAATTTATTTTCATAAATAAAAAGGTTTTGTTTGTTTTTTTTTTCAAAATAGCTTTCTGATTTTTTCATCTAACAACCGAACCCTTCCATATTACGGTTGTCACTTTTGTGTATTTAAGAGGGATGTTGCACATAGTTGGGGGACAAACAAAAAACATAGTGCAGAGTGCAGAGAGGAGAATTTGGTTTTATTACTCTTTAGGAAAACCCAACGTCCATTAAAGTTCACCTTTTTTTTTTTTTTCCTTTTCCTTTTCTTTCATTCTTTCTCTTCAATCCCACTTTTCCCTAATCTTCTACCTCTCTTCTCCTTTATTCTCCTTACCACCATCTTCTCAACCTTCCTCACCCATTCCGGCGGGCGACTTGCAGTGGCACGAGCTCGGCACCGACATCCTCATCCATTCCAGTAGAACGACAGGGACCTCTGGCGCCACAGGTCCAGCTCTGATGATCTGACAGATCCACGACCTCTGGCACAGCACCTTCTTCACGGCGACCAGACAGCCCAGATTCAACATTCCAAGTAGCAGTACAACAGCAGAAGATCAGCGACCCCACGGCAGCGGCGAGCAAGTCCGACAACCCCACGGTAGCGGGACGAATAGTGAGCCGACAATAAACCATTCTAGATTTGGTGAACGTTCAGGCGGCATTACGATTTCCGACAAAGACCAGCGACACAACAGATCCGACTCCTACGTTTCTTCACGCCCCACAACACCGATGTTTCTTTTCAGCGGCAGCAACCGGCATGGTGATCCACCACTCCTCCAACTCCGATAGCGGCGAAACAAGAAACGAGCAAAAATTTAGTTTCCGATGACTCATATTGGTGCAAGCACTACCAGCAATCCGGTAACCTCCACCATTGGTAAGTAAAGGTGGTTTTGAAGTTTCTAAAGAAAAGGAACTTTCCTCCCGTAACAAAAAGAAAACATTTTATTATTGGGTAAAATGAAACCAAGTTTGTTTTAGCTCTTTAAAAAAGAAAAGTCATTGATTAGGTTTTAATTATATTTTAAATAGGTTTGAGATTTAAATATTTTTTTTATTGCGTAAAATGGAACCAAGCTTTTCTTTTAATTTTTTTTTAAAGAAAATCATTATTAAGGTTTAATATGTTAAAGATAAATAAAAGAGGTCTTAAAAAGGAAAGATTTTTATTTTGAAGTTTTAAGCATTTTCAAATACAAATAAAATAAACCTAAATTTTTTAAAAGGAAAGAAAATCTTTTAAATTAGGTGTTAAATAAGTTTTAAAAAATGAATAAAAGATTTTAGTTTCAAATTTTTTATTTGACTCTTTTGATTTACTAAAAATTAAGTTTAAAGGAAAATTTTTCTTTAAAAGTAAGTTTAAGAGGAAATTTTTTTTTTTTTGAAAGTAAGTAAAAGATTGGAAGGAAAATTTTTTGTTTTAAAATTAATAAATCTCAAATTACAAAGCAAGTAAATGTTTGTTTTTAAAATGAAAGATTTGTTGGATAAGTTTTGAAAAATGAATAAGATATAAATAAGTTTTTTTTAAACTTCAATTAAATAAAAGGTTTTTCTTTGTTTTTTTTAAATAAAAGATTCGGTTAGAGTTTTTTTTTTTTTTTAAACAAAGTTTAAAGATAAAGATTTTGTATTTTTAAAAAGGAAACTTTGTTTCTATTCTAAAGTGTTAGCATAGTGGCAAGATGCTTGGGTTTTAATATTTATGACCCAAGTTCTATGACCCAAGTTCGAGCACATAATAAAAATTATTTCATTTTTTTCTATTGTTTCTACTAAATAATTATTTTGAAAACTCCAATGACGGAAATTGGAACCTTCTAATATTCCCGGGTGATAAAATTTTTTATAGCCCTCGTGGCACTCATACCTCTAATTGTATTAAAACGTGAAAATAGCTTGAGACATTTAAAATAAAATCACAAAAATATTTTCTTTTGGACTAATAAGTATAATAGGATATTAATTTTGTTCATTTGTTTCCCTAGAGTTTATTATGCAAGCTATGTAACATGGAAAAGTCATAAATACACACACAAGCCAACTCATTGCTACTTAATTCAATCATTTATGACAATTACAGATCACAAACTCATAGGTAACAGTAGTAGAACAATCAATATAAATTAAGACATCAATTTAATTAATACCAACTGTTCATAACCAATAAAAACAATAAACAAAGAATACTTTGAAAAAAAAGAAATCTCTATCTAGTCTGACCCTCCCGAAGCTTACAATTGAACTTGAATCACTCTTGAATTGGAAGAATTAAAGCTTATTCACTCTCATGGTTGAGGAAGATAACATGAATTGAGGAGAATAGAGCTTTTCGGCGGGATCAGGATGATGGATCTTCCAACAAGGCTCCTCCATTTATACAGCTATTGAGAAATTCTATTTGAAGGAAAATAAATAAAATAAAATATTTCTTAATAAATTTAGAATTATGTTATCTTGATTATATCTCTTTATTTACAAAATATCATAAAAATTCATAATTTTAAATTTGGAGCATCCTGCCATAATAATTGTGTTGGTACTTTATCTGTTGAGCTCTCTCCAATTTTGTGAAGTCGACATTATCCAAATAAGTGTATAAGATATGGATGTATTTTTTATCTTATCAAATTTTTTTTATTACCAGTTGCTCTGAGGGTATGTGCACTGTCCCCATACCCGTACATATGCAAGGGGTCGTTGCTTTGTGGAGTTGCATTCCTTGTGACTTGAACCCCAGACCTCCAGATATTCCTTGAAGCCCCAAGTCATCCAAGCTATCCTTGAGGACGACTCATCTTATCAAATTTCCCCACACCTAATTCATGCTTGTACTCGAGCATAACTTAACTTAGCATATCGACTATCCTCTCTACACCTTTTTTATATTTCTCAATATCCAAAAACACCGGTAAAGTTAATCACACATCAATGAGATGAATCATAATGACAATTAAGTGAATAAACATTTGTATGATATAATTTATAAAAACTCAGGGAACTCCTTAACTCATTTAAATCAAATTAAAATGACTTGACAACCTCACGAAGTTTCACCTAATTCTCTCAAAGTGTTTTTAGAATCATTTTACTCTCAAACTCAAAACATAGACTTACAAATGAATCAAATCTCCCCATTTAAAGATGAACTGAAAGTAGAAATCAAAGATAATTTAATATTGGTTGTAACGGGGCTTAGATAAGGGTGTGGTAAAAGAAAATTTAGGAGTCTATATTTCAAACAACAAAGTTATTTTCTTGAATGATATTGAAATAAAATGTACTGCTAGTAGCTTGAATTCTCTCCCCACATCTTCTTCGGCATTAAGGACCTTGGAAAAGTAGCGTTAACTCGATTACTTATTGGAAAATATTTTTCCACATGTCCTTTCTTCATTAGGGAATAAAGTGGCTTCTTTCATGATGTAACAATTTTTTTTTTAATTATAATTGTACAGAGCTTGCATAATATATGGGTTGAATAATAACAATGTAATATCATGCAACATTTTTTTCTTCTATCTTGACAGAGGTAGAAATTTTAAGGATAATAAATGAAAATGCCCTAGGTTTAAATATCGTGTTTAAAACACAAAAACAAAAATGAAAAATTTAGCTCAAAGGTGGTTTCTAAAGAAATATGTGAAATGATGGGATTTTAGAAGTTTAAAATTTGGGGAAGCTTAAATTGTCATTGTCATATTAAGCATCAAACATGCAGTCACAAAATGCATTCATATACAAGTCGTAGAATAATCATGCTAATTTTGATCACACTCATCAAGAAAAATAAATAGAGCAAGAGGTAATGTGTTGCTCATATACTCAAAAAGCTCACTTGGATCTGTAGATTACATCAAGTCTAGATTAATTTTAAATCAATGGGAGACTATCATATAATTTGAAAGGAAAACATTAATCATGTGCATCATCTTTCATGCATAAAAAATTCAAACCAAAACGTATTCCTAACATACAAATTATTCAAGGGTATTAATAAAAAAAAATGAAGGTTTCAAAAAGAGAAAACAACATATACGAATCAAGACATACAGAATCTAAAGCATGAAAAAGATGTAAAAGGTTGGACTTCTTCTTTTCTAATAATAATAATATTATTATTATTAATAATATTAATATTAATATTAATAATAATAATACCTAAACAAAAACCAAATAAACCAAGTGAAAGAAAACAAAAAACGAAAATAAAAATAAATAACATTTGGGTTGCCTCCCAATAGCGCAGGTGTCTAACATCATTTTGCTCGATGGATCTTGTAAATATTTAATCATCCAAAAACAAATTGCTAAATAAAAGGTGACAATTTATTAATTGAGGCAAAACTTTCGGTAATTAATAGTTCTGTCATCCCTTTGGCTCCAATGTCATCATGAATTTCTTTTAGACTAGAGTTTTCATCTAGTTTTTTCTCGTTAATAATGTTTTCATTTGTAACTATATTCTGCACAACTGAATTAAATGTTATTTTGAAAGAGAGTAGTTATAATTTATAGTATAAAAATGCTAAATTTTACAATCTCTCCATCAGATTCCACGGGGAGAATGTCTTCATTGACATTAATCTTTGTGTTGGCTGTTATTATGAATGGTCGCCCTAGAGTTTGCATTTTTCTGGTAAGTGTATTTGGAAGATAGTTGACAAATTTGTACACCTCCATTTTCTCCTTTTCATGCTTTTCTTCTTTTGATTTAGTAACTTATTAGGAAAGAGTGAGGATAGGGTGTGAGATGAAAGAGATACAAGAAGATCTAATTTTATCTCACATGATACTTTAGAAGTGGTTGCTCCATTTTCCTCTATTAGATTTTCCTCTATTAGTTGACTTTCTACTGGTGAAATTGATATCGAAGGAATCTCACTACTTAGAATTATTGCAATCAAGTTCTCCTCTAATTTAGAAGGTAGCATTCTAGAATTTTGAGCTTCCAACTTACTAACTGACGTAGCCAATTAAGTACTTTGGTTCTCTAAACTCTACGTTTCTTCTTTTGTTTCTTATTGAAATATGAGGTTATTTGCTTTTAGTTTTTGCATGAAAGTGTTTCTTTCCCGTTGAATTTGGAGATTATTGTTAGCAATACTCCTAACAAGATCTTCTAAAGACATACCTGAGTCTTGTATAGAAGTTGGAGGTTGTCTAATAAAGTTGTGATTTCCACTAGATAAATTTTGGTGATCTCTTCATCGAGTATGGTAGTGATTAGAGTAGGGGTCGTAGTGAACTAGACAAGGACACTGCTTACAACATTGGACTCTTGAATGAAATATTGTTGAGGTTGAGGATATGTATACGTAGGATGTCTTTGAAGTGAGTACATATTATGTCTCGTTTTTGTTTGAGATTGCCCTACAGCCAATTGACAAACCAAAGCAGTTAAATAAGAAATTTGACTTTTAAATTCACTTCATTTACTTCCTGCTTCACTTGCTCTAGTCCATAATTGTCCATCATTTGTCATCATGTTAAAAAATTAAAAATAAACAAAAATAAACCAATAAAAATAAATCGTTAAATGAAAAAAAAAAAAGAGAAACTAATAATTGATTCACTAGCAATGATGTCAATTTTGGTAATGGTTGTCAAGGCCCACAAAAATAATTACAGATTTTAATAAATTTAACTTTTTGATGTAGAGAGACCAAATCAAATCCCAAGGGATCCAATGAAATTAATTTCTCAATGTTTTATAAATATGGGAGGTTTTGAATTTGAATTTTGAATTTTAAATAACAAACTAAAAAAATATATGAAAGTCAATATGACCAAACTTCTAAGCTAAATATGTGATTTTCATCTCATTGTAATCTTGATCATAGGCTTCACACAAAATTGGTTTCTTAATTCAAGAACTTAGTTTACTTACTCGGAAGAGGCATAGAAAGTTTTAGTTCTCCTAATTTAATTAATTTAGACCAAACAACAAAATAAAATCTTATTAATTAAAGGCACAATAACATTCCTTATTAATTAAATAATAACATTAAGAACAATGAGAATGACTAAATCAAAGCCAATTAATTTGAGATATAGCTACAAATTAGTAAATTTTGTTCATTTATTTCCCTAGAGTCTATTATGCTAGTTGCGTAACATGGAAAATCAATAAATACACTTGCATAAGCCAACTTCTAGCTACTTATTTCAATCATTAATGACAATTGTGGATCACAAATAGTTATCGAACAATCAATATGACGTAAGACAAGAAACAAAAATTACTTGAAAAAAAAAATCTCTATCTAATATGAGCCTCTCAATCTTACAATTCAACTTGAATCACTCTTGAATTGGAAGAATTAAAGTCTAGTCACTCATGATCGAGGAAAAGAACTTGAATTTAGGAGAAGAAAGCTTTTCGTCGGGATCCAAATGATGGATGATGAAGGTGGAATTTCATTCAAGGGACACATCATTATTAACTTGGCTGTTAGTCACACGCGCTAACCTCATGGGGTAAGTTCGGAAGTAAGTTCGATAAAGTCGAACTACAAAATAACGAACTAAGCCAACTACATAATAGAAGTTTCCTAACTTGACCTTAACCTTTAAATATGTAACCATACAACTATATTTCAACCTCAACGTGTATTTCACGCCTAAAATTTCGGAGATAACCGTAGATTTTAATTCATCATGCCAACGATTATCTAACCTCCATATAAATACACTAAAATCAAATAGAGGAGGTACGCAAACTTGGCTATTTGAGATTTTGCATTATTGAGTCATGTACTGACAAAACCTTTGGAGTGCTAACTTCTTTTTTGCAGGATCCGTTTTCATTTTTGAGTGTTCTTGGATATCTTAACGCTTTAATCGAATTTATCATTTAAAATATCTGGTGCCGTTTGAGGGAACAATAGTGCTTTGATTTACCAGCAAATTCTTACCTTTGATTCTAAATCACCTTTCACTTATGGCAAACATCGTCTCTCAATAATCCATTGTATATGTGAGCCATTCTTCAAATCGTATGGTGTACAGGGAAGGAGACGTCACCCTTCCGAATTCATCAAACTCCACAAGGAGGATGGAACAAGAACTGACTAAATTGAGGGCACAATTGAATGATGTCCGAGTCGAGTTGGGTGGAGTCGCCCACTTATGCGATGAGCTAGCAGAACTGAAGATGGCTCTACGCCAAAATAAAGTACCCACCGAGGTAACAAGGGATATACTTAACCCTTAACGCGACACTCGATGACAATTGAGGAAGATATAACCTCACAATCATCACTTCGCAGAGATTATAAGAAGGAAGGCACTAGGGGTCTATGGACAAGGTAATCCCGATGAAGAGAGACCACAATGGAGGAAGGCTTTGATCAGTCAGTTTCAACTCAGCATGTCCAAAAAAGACTGGATACTTACCTGTTAACCATCCGACAAAAAGAGGGCGAATCAATTTGAGAGTTTGTCGAAAAAATCATGGCAAAAGATCAAGGTAGTAGATTTGTTCGCATGAGGTGGCCAAAATGAATTTTATCACTGCGATAAATGACCCCGACATTGTAAAATCTTTCTCATGCAATGAACAAAAACTTGAAGCGATTCAACGTGCAAAGAAGTATATGCATGCAGATTTGTTGAAGTTAAAACAACTACTTCAAACATGTTGTCAATCAGTTAGGACCAGTTGTAGTTCACGAGCAAATAGGGATCGCAGAGATAGAAAGCCGAATTATGATTAGTGACAACAATATCGTAATAGATCAAACAATGATTGATGTAATGTTGTTATGAACGATACACGTCGGTCAATGTACCATTAATGGAGATCTTGTTGAGCATCGAGAGTAGTGATTTGCACACTATGCTCGAAAGGCTAGAAAAGATGAAGCTGAGCTGGAATAAGCAGAATCAGAATTAGATTTCTGATCTCACAGAGATCACGATCATGACACTTCGTAGTGTTATGACCTTAAGAATCAAATTGAAACATTGATCTGACAAGATCATCTAAAGAAAAAAAGAAAATATGTCCGACCTGGTCGAGATGATAAGGATCGATCACCATCCCTCAAAAAACGTGACCAAAGTGATAAACAACTAGCCATCATAAATACAATTTTTGGCGGTCCGAGCCGTGGACAGTCAGGTAATAAATGCAAGGCCTTAAATCTGTGAGGCTCAACATCAGGTCAATACCTCATATAGTCGACCTACTACAGCGATTACCTTCACTGAGTAAGACCTAGAAGGAGTCCACCAACTGCTCAATGACGCCTTAATCATTTCACCAATGATCGATAATGTCCGAGTAAAAAGGATGTTGATCGACTGGGGGGGGGGGGGGGGGGGGGAGGGGGTGCCTTAACAAAAATACTCACACTCTCAACGGATTTGGCTTTAGGTTGGGAGATAAACCAATTGAAAAAATGCCAAACACCCTTGGTCATGCTTTCCGGAAGTTCGTGGCAGTAGAAGGATGTATCAAACTTCTAGTGTTGATTAAAGAAGGAGAAACTAAAGTTTGGAAAATAGTTGAATTTGGTGTGGTCAATGACACCTCTACTTACAATGCAATCTTAGGAAGGTTGTTCATCCACGATCTACAAGCTTTTTCCTCTACTTTTCACCAAATGATGAAGTATCCGACCAATCTGAATGGGGTTGGAGCTACGAAAAAAGAGTAGAAGGCATAGATAATGTTATGCAATTGCCCTGAAAGGTAATACGACTTGTGCTATGATTATTGACGAGGCCTCGACTTCAGTCGAACAACCCAAGGCTCGCCCTTCCAATGACTCCCATTGGGGCCGACAAGGAATCAGAAGGATGAGGAACCAATCGAAGAGCTAGAACTAATTATACTTACGATGTGGTAAAGCAAGTGAGTGTCGGAACAAGAGTGAAGACTTCCTTGAATAATCATTTAATAGATTTTTTACGTGCAAATGCGGATGTATTCGCCTGGTCCCATCAGGACATGTCTGGCATTAACCCAAATGTAATAGTTCATAGGTTTATATTGATCTGAACTCCTAAATCGGTTAAACAAAAGTGTCGGCCTATAGACGTGGAAGTTTATGTTGATAATATACTTGTTAAAAGCAAAACATCGGAGCAACACATCGCCGACCTTATGGAAGCTTTTGAAGTTTTAAAACATTATAAAATGAAGCTCAATCCTACTAAATGTGCCTTTGGCGTTTCATCAGAGAAATTTTTGTGATTCATGGTCAATCAAATGGGAATTGAAGCTAATGCAGATAAGATCAAAGCAATTTTTTAATGGAATTACCGAAGAACTTAAAACAACTTCAATGTCTTAACGAATGAGTTGCAGCTTTAAATCATTTTGTTTCCTCGTCTACTAACAAATGTTTACCATTTTTCAAAGTTTTTAGAACAAAAGAGAAATTTTAGTGGACTGAAGAATGTCAAAAAGCATTCCTCTAGCTGAGGGAATACTTAGGAACTACCCATTTGGTGCCGAAACCCGAAAATGGTGATAATTTATTTCTCCACTTGGCGGTTCCCGATATAGCGGTTAGTTCGGTTTTAATTAGAAATAACGATGGATGTCAAAGGCCAGTGTATTACACCAGTAAATCTATGACCAACGCGGAGACAAGGAATCCGGACATAGAAAACTCGCTTTAGCTTTGGTGACATCAACTCGACGGCTATGACTATAATTTCAAGATCATAAGATCACTAACGAACTTTCCTCTAAAACAGGTGTTCCAAAAGCAAGAGACATCTGGAAGACTGATGAAATGGGCGATAGAACTAAGTGAATATGACATTTGCTTTGAACCACGTGTCTCGTTAAAGGGACAAGTAGTGACATATTGTAGCCGAATTAATGCCTGGGGTATTTGAAGGAAACTTAAAGCAGCAGTGGACATTATATGTCGGTGGATCTTCCAATGAGAAGGGATGTGGAGCCAGAATACTATTATAGTCTCTTGAAGGAACTCGTTTTAAGTATGCCATCATGTTTAATTTCCAAACTTCCAATAACAAAACTAGTATGAAGCTCTATTAGCAGGCTTGCGAATGACTCAAAGCATAGAAGCTACTTACCTACTCATTCTCAATGACTCACAGTTTATTGTTAATCAGATCACAGAGAAATTTCAGGCCAAGGATAGCCAGATGTCAAAGTATGTAGACAAAACTGGGGCGAACGCTACCCACTTTAAGGATTTTGTGAGCAGACAAATTTTAAGATAAAAAAATTCTAATGCAGACACGTTAGCAAGACTGGCTTCGACATAAGAAATGGAATCAGCCTGAACTGTGCCTGTAGAAGTGTTGCCTTCAATATTTTAAGCTAAGTAATGGGACATTACGGTCCGAACGTATTACTGAATGGATTCAATAATAGAATTTCTACACGGCATAGAGCCTGAAGATTGGTGAGAATTTAAAAAGCTTGGGAGACAGGCTGCTCATTATATAATCCGAGATGGACAATTATGCAAAAGAGGATATTCATTACCACTACTTAAATGTTTGGATTCAAAGGAAGTTGATTATATCATCAGAGAAATTCATGAAGGAATCTGCGGAAACCATTTAAAGGCTCGATCCTTAATGACTAAATTTATCCGTCAAGGGTATTATTGGCCTAATATTAGTTTGTATGTGAAGAAATTTGTGAAAAAATGTGATAAATGTCAACTTTATGCGAATATTTTCAGGCAGCCCCAGGAAAATTTATTCCCTATCTCGAATTCTTGGTCATTTACCCAATGGGAAATTGATTTGATTGGACCGCTTCCGACTAGCAAGGGTCAGATAAGATTTGCTATGGTGGTTGTTGACTACTTCACCAAATGGGCCGAATCAGAACCATTAGCTACTATAACAGAAGCGAAAATAACTAATTTCGTCTGGCAAAACATAGTATATCGGTTTGTAATTCCATACACTATAATTACTGATGATGAAAAGTAATTCGACAATATCAAATTCAAAGAATTTTGTTCGGAACTTGGAATTAAACATCTAAGCTCGTCCTCTACCCATCCCCAGGCAAATAGACAGGCTAAGGCAGTCAACAAAATTTTAAAACGAGGACTCAAGTTGAAGCTTGAGGAGTTAAAGCGTCGTTGGGTATAAGAGCTACCAAGTGTCCTCTAATCTTATTGAACTACCCCTAGGGGTTTTATGAATCAAACCTGGTATGCTTTAGCCTTTGGTTCAGAGGTAGTAGTTCCACTTGAGATCGGTTTGCCAATTGTGCGAGTTGAAAGATCCTTCAATGAACAACAAAATTCTGCGACAATATTTGAATTTAGATGTAGTTCAAGAACAATGAAATGCTTCCCAACTAAGGAATATGGAATATCATAATCGAATGAAGCAATATTATAATTCAAGAGTAAAACTTCGTAGTTTTAAAGGCGACTTAGTTCTTAGAAAGGTTCTACAAAAAACTAGGACTCTAGGATCGAATTGGGAAGGTTCTTACAAAGTCAAAGAAATAGCTCGAACAGAAACTTATCATTTGATTGATCTGAATGAGAAACAATTTGCGCATCCGCAGAATGCAGAACATCTAAAAGCTATTATCAATGATTCCTATAATTTGAACATCATTCAATAGAAAAATGCTCAAATTAGGGGCTATCATATTCCACATTATTCAATGTTCATCATTTGTTTATTGTTCTGCTCATGTAACTTATTTGCTCAACTTATTTTTTTCGACTTATTTTGTTACAATTTTGTTCAGTTCTCTCTCTCCCAATACTCTATAAAGTAAATGACAAGCTATAAAGTGACAAAACGAGAGAAAATAACATAATCATTTTTATTAATTTATCTGTCACGGTTACAAGATTTTGAAAATTTAAAGAGATAATAACGAGTAATAAAAGAGGGAAGGACATGTTCATTGTATGCCATGACCGCAACCATATCCTCGACGGAGTCGCCTCTACAGTTCAGCGACTCTCTCCTTCAGGACTCTCTTCTCCTCCTTTAACTGAGCACATTCCAGTTCGTACTCAATTTTCTTGATGGTGCTTTAAAAAAGCTTTTGTTTCAGCCAGTGTACTTTTCGAACCATATGTCACATAGCACGACGTGTGGGAGGGGTAGCCAGGCAATGCAGACATTTGGAGGAGGATCTAGTGAAGCTAGTAGGATAATGGGGAAGATCGTATGTATCTTCCTAGATTCCCCTTTGCAGTCCAGGCGGCAATGGGGGGAAGATGATAACTTGTTCATCGAGGCAAAGAAGATGACTATCAGATCTGTTAGAGCATCTACTTCTCCAGACATTTTTCAGTAGATGTAGAAGAACATGAAGAAAAATGAGATATGTTAATGACCGAAACACCTCCTTTAAATAGGAAAAGAAGGAGAAAGTGAAATATTTCTTATTAGAGAAATGAAAGACCTGGTTCAGAAGTCAAAGCAACGCATTGAGTGCATGTGGATGAGCATGTGGTGAGAATTCAATGGACATTACGAGTATTGATTTTATGTAATAATTACTTCATAAAAAATAATAATTGTATTTTGACGGTTATTAAAGAACGTGGATTATGGAATTTATAAAACAATTACACATATATAACTCAGTTCAATGAAATTTTCAACTAATTATCACTAGCAGATTGATTTAGCTTTGAAGTATCAATTCTATTAAAATTCTAAAGCAGAAGTAAAAAAGATAAAAGCATAAACATTACAAGGTAGGCTACAAATTCTGAACAAGGATCGGCAATCTTTCGACTGCCTGTTGTTTTGATGGAAGGAACTTGTGTTTCAAGGTTAAGTTCAACCTCCTGAGCAAGTTGAAGTCTGACCTTCCAAACTGATGGTTCGGCATCAATATTTAGGGGTAGTTCAGAACCTGGCTTGGCTGAATCAACTTGATTACGTTCACTTAAGCGATAGGCAGCCTCCCAATCAAGATTGAATGCCTTGGTTAGTTGTGTGACGTCAACTTGAGGCGGGTTCTTCACTAACCAATTTACGGCGAAGTCCAAGCCACCATACTCCAAATCCTCCTTATATCCTTAAAAATTTTTAAATTGAGACATACTTTCATGAAGCAAGTCAAAAACCCCAAGTTGAGTTTCAGCTTCCACTACAGATTCAACGAGCTGGTTCTCAGAGTCTTGAAGTTTGGTCTCGATCTCAAGAAGTCTAGACTCGGTATTGCTAAGTTTAGTCTCGGCTTCAGCGAGCTTAGCCTCCACATCAGCAAACTTGTTCTCCGTACGAGATCTTGGCTCAAATTTCGACAATAAAAGTTTGTCTTATTTGGCCACGGACTCAGTCAACCTTTGTATTTCCAACTTCAACTAACTTGTTTCGGAAATCAAGTTGCGGTTCTCCTCTTTTAATTGAGTAAGTTGTACCTTGAAATTGTTATTCTCCATCATGCACTTTTGAGCATCAAGCAAAGTCAAAGTTGTCTCCTTCTTCAGTGCGTCAAACATGTGTTTCGACTGCTCAAACTTGGCCTGATCCTGTCTTAGTTATGATATTGACAATTCGTGTTCCTTCAGCTGAAAAGAGAAAGCGTAGCTCTCTTGATAGCCTCGATAATTTAATCTCAGTCAAACGATTTGCAATATTATGTTGTGAAAGTTCTGTGTGCATGGCAATGGCACTCTGGCACGCGAGGAGCAGAGTTTAGAGCAAAAATAAATATGCAAGTTCAAAAGTAGGATTTAAATCATTGTTAATTAAAGTGAAAATAAGAAGTCAACTTACTCTTGCAGCACCGGCGACTGTTTCTCTTATAAGATTAGTCCCAATGGAGTATTCGATGTTTTCATAAAACCAAAAGCCTCTTTGATGAAGCTTGGGTAGACTCTGTTTGCCAAGGTTAAAACTTCGTCTTTGTGAATGTTCAACATGAAAGGCAAAAGGCGAAATTGAAAATTATGTGGAGATCCAGACTCTTCGAAGGACATTTCCTCTGCTAATCATTTGCCTTTGTTTTTGGATGAGTCTTGGATTGAACCTCATCCAACTCCCATATAGATACGCCAAAAGCTGCCCCCAAAATTATAGTCGTTATCAAGAGATTCTTGAAGGTGTCGACAAAGTCACATGAGCAAGAGGAGAATGAGGGATAATTTCATTTACATCAGCCCAAGAATAACACGAATTCCCCTTTTGAACGAATTTGCGTTTTCCTCTTCAGTTGAGTCCCCCGATTGTCTTCTTCTCTGCTAATAGAAACCTGTTCATTCTAGTTATTATGAGTATCATTGTTTGGTTTTGTGCCCTTAGCTCATGTTTTTGTATTTAATAAACAATTTATTTTAATAAAGAGTTATTGTATTTCAATAAAGAGTTATTTTTTTGCATTACTCGTATTCCAATAAACTAAGATCCAATGTTATTTAATATAAGTGGAACAGTTATATTTGATATACAATATATATTTAATATATAATGTATATATTTGATATATAGTATATAGTTAATATGTAGTATATATTCGATATACAAGTCGATAATGTTCCAGTAATAACCTAAATGTTCTATAGTACATGGATACGGTTGGATACCTCATCCTGGTAACACTATGAATACGACCCGCTTTGTAGTAGTTACAAACAACTTAATTTAGGTTGTTCATGTAGAGACATACAAGTGGGGATATCCTATACATTGAGTTTGTATAAAATCAGACCGTGAAATAATTAATCTTTAGTTATAACACCGTAAACTAACTAGATTAATATTTCATAGAATGACCAGGTAACTCGATCTTAATCTTGAACGAGTTATGGACTCTTGCCTATAAGGGATCGTCCTTTGATTTGTATGGTGAGAGTGGCTCAAGTTGCCGACTCAATAATCCTACCATGTTGGGGACGAGATCGAGTGGGGAGCTGGGAACATAACTATGTAAGATGAAATTCACTCATTCCCGACTCAGGGTAAGTAGATAAGTGTTCCCTTAAGTGCTGTGACTTGAATAAGGGGCCCCACTCTATCACTGGCCCGAGAAGAACTTTCGTTTATTGGTTGGACCATTAACAGGTTGTTCATTAGAGGATCGGTGGTACTTAAGGTACAAGATGTAATTGAGGGGTAAAACGGTAATTTGACATAACTGCAATTACAAACACTCATGAAGGATCCACCTACTGTGAATTGTTATATCCATGGACGCAACGTATTCTGCAGTGCATAAGAGTGCAACTATAGGTCTTTAGTGGAATGACCTATAATTAACGAATGTTGATTAAATTAATTAATGTGTTTAATTATTTAATCTCGAGTCATTGAAGCTTATAGCTTGCAGGTCCATTAGGTCTCCTTGCTAGCTCACAACCGGTAAATCGAGGATTAAGAATTTGGAAGAATTTGAATTGTTCAAATTATTTAAGGGAATGTAAATTAGTTGTATAAGATACAATTAAACTATAATGTATATAGATGCATTATAAATGAGAGATATTTTTTAAACAAGATTCAATTAATAATAAATATGAATTAGATTCATATTTCAACCATAGGTTAAAAATTAACGTGAATGATTCGCATTAAAGGAGCTTTTGAATATGATTGGTTAAATATATGATATTTAATGAAATTAAATATTATTTAATTAATTAAATTAGTTTAATTAATTACTTAATATTTAAATATTTAAATTAAGTATTAATTATTTAGTTAATTAAATTTGATTTAATTAATTAATTATATTTAATTTAATTATTTGTTTAATTTTAATTTTAATTTGTTTTAAATTAAAATTAACAAACTACCTCGTTGCATTTTCTCACGGACTTGGCATTATGATGTGGTGGGGGAGTTATCTCCCTCCACCTGCATAAATGCACAACCTCTGCATTTTGCAAAGATTCTTCAACAAGGTTATGCTGTCAAAACAAAAAGCTCAACCAGAATCTCTTTTTTCCTTCCCAAATTTCAAAAGTCGGTTCCCACAAACTCGAATCTCGCAGGAGTCATAGCAAGTAGACTGATTGGAGGCAGTTCAATCAAACTGCTATTTTGCAAGGAGTTTCTACAAAGGTTGGTTTTCTTCCCTGTTTTATTTTCTGTGTGTTTCAAATTTCAAAAGAGATTCAAAGAACTCGTTCTACCGCTTCCGCTTGGGATTAACATCCATCAACCATGAAGTGCGGAAGCTCCGTTTTCTCATAAAGTAGCTCTTTTGACTCTAGTAGTAGCTTTCTCCGTAATGGATGGTCCCATTTTTCCTAATGTGTTAGACTTGGACAAAGTTGATGGAGATGTCCAAGGTTGGGGAACTTTTTTAGTCAACTGGGGATGAACCTTTCCTTCTCCCCTCTCTGAGGTATGTTGAGTTGGCAAAAGCTACCGAATTGCCTAACTGGATGGGAAGACATATCTACAAAACAAAAGAAAGGAGTGCAAAAAAAAAAAAGGACAATACAGAGCAAGAGGTTTAACAATGTCAACGACGTATACCTCTGGGTAACTCAACAACCAAACCACAATTTTTGAGATTCTCGCTGGAGAGGAAGAGAAGATTATATCGATCTTGAGGAGAAATTATTGCACAACTATTTCCTTAGTTAGCTCCCATGGAGGCTCAACTAAAGCTACACAAAAATTAGAGAAACGAAGTCATATAATGTGTTCCAAAGTACCAATGATTAATATAAGGGAGATGAACTTACTTAATCTACTAAATTCAGTGGGAACCTCACAGTAAGGAAATCCTTCGTGTTAGTCAAGGTCAACTAGTTACCAGATATGTAAACCACTTTTCCTTCCATTTTTTAGTGGAGATGGGGCCATTTACAGTGCAGGTAAAACCCTTCTACATATCAGGACCCTTCACCATCTTAGCAAACCCTTTTTGATAGCTCAAATATAAGCGACATGGGGCTTTAGAAGACTTCTTTACGGTATGAGTTGCTAGCATTTGTTCTACCGAAAGAATGTCCAATCCCACTACACTAAATCTCCATCATAGATACCAAAACCCCATAAGAGTGTCCCAATCGTTCGGTTCAAACTGGGCAGCGGCTAAGTTGACCCCATTTAATAATAATTGAGGCAAAGGGATGGAGAGGAAGACAAACCCATATTTGAACATTTGGGGATAGAAACTATCATATCCTACAGGGGGTTTATTAATAGTCCCCCTTCGATTGGTATCCTAAGTTCAATGTCATTAGGGATGGAGTAATTGTACTTAAGAATGCCCAAAAGTTCCTTAGGACAGTTTAATGGCCCAAAATTTAAATTCAAACTCTCAATATCCTCTGAGTTTGAATGAGAAGCCCTAGAGCAAGGAGCCGTGAGAACTCTAGATGGGGCTTGAGAAGAAGACGGTCTAACGAAAGTCTTTGTCCTAGCCACTAATCGACTAAAATCGAGAAATCCAAACAAATAGGTTAAAAAAATGATAGAATTTGTGTCAGAAAATTACCTAGATAAAGAAATAATGGTAGAACTGAGCGAATCCTCTTTGCAACCCATAGAAGTAGATGGCGGTGAATAAAATTTTGCCCTAGCCAAATGAAACGACCCAGAGAAAATTTCAAAGTAAATTGAGCCCAAAAGAGGCGCTGCCCAAACTTAAATAGTTAACGACTATGCACTATTAAGTTCGTAAAAAGGGAAAAATTGGTAATCTTGATTGGTGACGTGGATAACCAAATTTCTGAAGTTGGGGGCTAATGATGACCATTAGCCGCACGTCCTAACCCCACGGGGTAAGTCTGGAAGTAAGTTCAGCAAAGTCGAACTATAAAATAACGAACTAAGCCAACTACATAATAGAAGTTTCCTAACTTGACCTTAACATTTAAATATGTAACCATACAACAATTTGGGGATATGGGGGGTCGAACCTCCGACCTTGATGGAAGAAGTACATGCCAATTACCACTAATTAGTTATGCTCATGTTGGCTAAATACGAAACCGTACAACCGTATTTTAACCTCAACACGTATTCCATGCCTAGAATTTCGGAGATAACCGTAGATTTGAATTCATCAGGCCAACGATTATCTAGCCTCTATATAACTACACTAAAATTAAACGAGTAAGGTACGCAAACTTGGCTATTTGAGATTTTGCATTATTGAATCCTGTATTGACAAAACCTTCGGAGTACTAACTATTTTTTTTTGTAGGATCTGGTTTTATTTTCGAGTGTTCTTGGAGATCTTAATGCTTTAATCGAATTTATCAGTTAAAACAATGGATCTTCCAACAAGGCTCCAATTTTATCCTCTTTTAAAGAGAAAATTATTTCTAATAAATAATTTATAACTAATTGGGAAATCCTATTTGAAAGAAAATAAATTAAATAATAGATTTACTAATCAATTTAGGATTATGTCATATTTTCTAATTTGATTATACCTCTTTATTTACAAAATATCCTAAAAATCCATAATTTTCAATTTGGAGCGGTCTGCCATAATAATTACGTCTATACTTTATTCATTGAGCTCTCTCTAATTTTGCGAACTCTGCATTATCTTCTAAAATTGCACTTTTAAATTAATATTTTTTTAATATCTTCAATCTGTTACAAAATCATAAACTATAATTAAATTAAAATATTTAAAATTAATAAAATGTAAAATAAATATATAAAATATAAGTATATATTTTCATCTTATCGATGCCTAACTTAATTTTGTAGTCTTTTTATTTAAATTACATATATTGTGTTATTACTTTTAGACTCTGTATAATTTTTTAATTTATTTTAAAATTATATTATTCTTAAAGTTAACCCGTATTTTCAAAACGTATATTTTAGTCCTTTACTTTCAACTTTAGTTCATTTTGGTCATTGTACTTTTTAAACTTGTATTTTGATTTTGTACTTTTAAAAAGCGATCACTATTTTGGTCATTTCATTATCAGTATTTAAACTCGAACCAACTCAAGTAAGCTTTTTGTCGAACTCAATTTTCATACAATTTAGGTCGGGTTAGATTAGATTCTTTAGATTATCCAATATTTTGAACTCAGGTGAAAAGATTGTCAAGAGGCACAATAGTTAATATTAAATTTATTACAAGATTTCCCCCTTTGTTCTTATTATATCCTTATCAAGCAACCTTAGATCAAATTAGTTAAGTAACAAGAGGGTATAAATAATTTGAAAAAATCCATATATCCTCTAAAAGAAAAAAAACATTATATACTCTTCAAAACAGGTCAAGTCATTTTTGGCCACTCTCTCTCTCTTTGACCATTCAATAAGATATTGTTTTATTTAAGGCAAGGGAAAACTTTTGATTTATATTGGCCACTTTATAAATTATTTCTTTACAAAAAGGTAAAAAGAATTTGACCTTTGCCAGTGAGTGGTGTTATAATGGACAAACAATATCTATTTTTGCTCCTTAATCAAATATTAATTAATTAATTAAGGATATATTTTCATGCCAATATAGTTTTATGCTCGTATAGTTGGATAGGGGCTATCATTCCAGATCTATAAGATATATTTTATTACCAATATAGTTTAGTTTAGAATCTACTTCAATCAAGTTAATGTGTTTGCATGGATGAGAATCTTAGGGCCAGTTTGATAGATTTCGTTTGGTAACGTTTCCGTTTCTTGTTTCTCGTTTCTCATTTTCAATTTTCTTTTAATAAATCTAAGCATTTTACAACTAACTTTGTTTAATTGTTTCTCATTTTTTGGGAACATTCTCATAATTGTATAAAAATTTTTTAAACAACCGAAACAAGTTTCTCCTTTCTTGTTCCCATTTCCAATTTGTTCCAAAACATAAATGAAAAGATTGTTTTATCATACTTGAATTATTGGACGTTGGAACCATGCAATAATACATTTTTCTACATTAAAAATGAAGAAACAGAAACAAAGAAACATGAATGTTACCGAATAAGCCCATAATGTCATCGTTTCTTGTTTCTCGTTTCTAATTTTATTAAGAAACTTAAGCATTTGACAACTAATTATGTTTCTTGTTTATCATGTTTGTTCTTAGAAATATTCTCAAAATTGTATAGAAATTTTGGAAACAACAAAAACAAACTTTTATTTCTTGTCATCATTTCTAATTTGTTCCAAAACATAAATAAAAATATTGTTTTTTCATTTTTGAATCCTGGGTGTTCGGATCATGCAATTCTACTTTTCTTTATTAAAAAATGAAGAAACAAAAACAAGAAACGGAAACATTATCAATTCGAACCTAAATTGTTGTTTTATTAACATATTTGGATACATGGAATATAACGCTTAGATGCTACTTGACGGACATGGAATCTAGCCCAACCATTAGCAAAATTTGACGTGTGCATCAACAAAATTCATTTGTTCCAAATGACATGTTCAAGTGGTATATCTACATGTCAAAATATGTTAATAATAATTCAATGAAATATTAACTTTTTATTAACAAAATTTGATTTTTCTTTTTTTAGTGATTTACAAGTTTTTTTAGAACCTAATTAAAATTTATTATGAATTAAAGGTAAAATTAAAAATTTTAAAAGATTAAAGATTAAATTGAGAATTCCCGAAAGAATGTATAGGGGCATTGAATACATTTAGCTTTCAATGAATGCTTATGTTTTTCAAAGATTTAAAAACGGAAAAAAAAAATAAGAAACGAAAAATGTTAAAAAAAAAATCCATACTAAGTTATTCTTTAGGCAGCACCACACAATCGTTACTGAGCTCTCAAACTTACCGTATTAGCCGTATGACATGTTCTCTTTAATTCTTAAAAAAAATAAAAATAAAAATCTTAATAAACAAATTTATTTCTGGCTAATAAATATTCTAACTTAGAATCATAGTTCTAAATATACGTGGACGCGTCGACATTACCGTTGATATATCCATGTTTCCATGGATTTGATATTGATACGAGGGGTGAATCGATATTTCAATCGTAGTACAAGAAAATCGATAAAATATGAAAATTATCAACAAAATATCAGTAATATATATAATATTAATAATTATTATTTTTAACTAATTTAAAAATGAGAAAATATTTATTTGTTAATTTAAATATTTTTATATTTTTTTTAATTTTTTAACTTTTACAGAAATATCTATCGATATCGACATTTTATCGACATTTCTATCGATATTTCCATGAAATTGAGATATCGACATTTCCATTGACATCGACATTTAAAACCTTACTTAGAACCTTTCAATTTAATCTCTTTTTTTAATATTTTTCAATTATATCATCTCTATAGATGTTAAAATTGGTTAATTTAAGTTTATGTGACATGATAGTTAATTAATTAGCAGAAATTTAGATGACAAATTAAAGAAAAAAAATTGAAATGCAGGTAAACCTCAAAAATATTTGTTTAGAAATTAGAAACTTTTCACTTAGATAGCCTAGTTCTTTCTTTAAATTTATACTAATTCACTAAAGAGAGGTAAGTTTTGTTATTAACTATGGAAATAGTATATCTAAAAAAACAAAAACGTAAGCCACTAAATTAAAAATGTCTAAACAATAGAGACTAAATTTAAACAATAACCAAGGGACTAAAACATATATTTACAATTTACCAGAAGAATATCAAACCAAATTTGCAAGTACTACACAATCAAAGAATTACCGACATCTAAGAGATAGGTTGACTTATCAAAATATTAGTAATCTTTTTTTTTTTTTTGAGAAATTATTAGTAACCTCTTTGTCATTATATTTGAATTGTAATACTCGAAAAGTATATATATCGTGTGAGGTGCTACATTGCATAAACTTAGGTACAACTCAATACTTAGGAATGTACGAAGAATTAAAAAAATAAAAAATAAAAAGGCCATGCGTTGGAATTGGATATTTATCTGAATTATCCTCTTAGGCTGTCATGCTTCTATTATTTGTGTTTTTTTTTTTTGAAACAAGATTATTATTTATGTGTTGAATGCATTAAAAGACTATAGTTTTAAAATAATATAATGTTTTGGGTGCTTCCTCAACTTCTATTGGTTAGCCATTCATAGAACCAAGACTTTATCACTAGTTTATTTATTTTCCTTTTCATCTTTATTTTTCTTTCAAAAATCTTAATTAAATTTTAAACTTATATTGAACTCACATAAATTTTATTTAATGTTGATCGATTATATTACAAATTTCCTTGTATTACAAATTTCCTTTTCAAGACTCGTTTGGTAATGTTTTCCTTCCTTGTTTTCCATTTTCAATTGTATTAAGAAATCTAAATATTTGATAATTATTTATGTTTCTTGAACATTCTCAAAATATATTGTATAGAAATCCTAGAAACAATAAAATAAGTTTCGGTTAAAAATCTTGTTTTATCATTTTTCAATGTATGGGGTTGGGGTCATACAATTCTATTTTTCTTTATTATTAAAAAATGAAAAAACAGAAACAAGAACTGAGAACGTTACGTGAAACCGGCCTAGCTCCTATATTTTAAATAATTTTTAATTAAGTCTCTAAGACTTTTAAAGTTTCATGTATCTCATCCCAATACTTTAAAAAGTTTCTAATAAATTCCTACCATAACAAAACGTAGGAAACACACGTGAATTAGTGATTACCATGCTTTGTATCTGTTATGATAATATTTAACCTTATTCATGAACTAACGAAAAATAATATGTAAAATTCAACTCGAGCAAAAGGTCATGAGTTTGAATCCCCACCCCGTCTCAATCATTTCATGAATCTCTTCTTTTTTCGCATGGTTATCATCCAATAAATTTAAAAGCTATATTTTGACTCAGACATATATGTGAGATGACTCCTAATAACCAACGGGTGCTTTTCCTTGTGTGAATCCTATTCTAGGTTGATCTGTCTACGCGACTCTTTGTCTTTATTACAATGGCATAAAATAAAAAACATACAGATAATCATAATAAAAAGTAACAAAGAGAAAGGATAATAGTATGGATAATAAACAGGAAAAAAAAAACATTCGGTGGTGTCCCCTAATATGCTCCAAATGGAGTGAGCTGGTGGCCATATGAATATTTAAAAAATAAATATTTTGTAACACTATTTTTTTATTTTTTATTTCTTTTCCCATTATTTAATCTCAAATCTCTTTTGTCCTTTAACTCTGTGAATGGGGTCACATTAAGTTAGGTTATTTCTTGGAAGATTCCCCACTTTCATTTATTTAATGTATATATAAGATTCTTCCATTAGTTCATTTCAATAATGAACAAAATTAACAAAGTTCTCTTTTTTCTTACTTTTTTTTTCATTTTTAAATAATAATCCTATCTTCATCGGTTGTGTCATTGAAAGAACAAAGAATTGGTTGTTGTTCGTCTATAAATATTCCCCAATCGAGGCCTTAACATTCAGCTCGCCCTCGTTCTTGATTTTTGTGTCTCTTGACGATGTTGCAGAGGATGTGGTGGTCGGAGATGGCGGTTGTTTCGGTTAGAAGGTGGTCGGGAAAAATGGGTTGTGATCGGAAGAAATTGTTCGATATTATTTTGGTGAAGCAAAGGGGCTTCCTACTTTGAAGAGGAAACTATAGCCTACATCGGCAAGTCAAAGTTCTTGGCTCTTACTCTTCTCTCTCTCCCTCCTTTGTTTTCTTTGTTTTTTGGGGTTTGGATGTAACGGGAGTTTTCTTGTTTGCTTTTTCGATGTTATGTTATAATCAAGGGTGAGAATTTGAACCTATGACTTAGGTTACACGATATCTAAAATCACTAAAACCACTTTAGTTCTATATGTTGGAGTTGATAGATGTAATTGAAAATCATGACAGCGGATTATTTTGACTATTTTCAGGTTGTAAAAAATAAAATTCATCTTAGGATATATCTTCCTATCTTTACATCGTTCTATCTTTTTCTCTCTACTTTGTGACAAAATCAAACAAGCTTGTTCTAAAAAGAATAGAAATCTTCCATGTATTAGCATATTTTGGTATATATTTAACGTCGGTACAATTTGAAAATTTTGTTCACACATTTACTTTATTTTTAGCAAGACATTCGTTGTTAAATTACGATATTTTTCTATTAATTTGTTATTAAAAAATGAAAAAAAAAAATTCATGCTTTGCTGTTACTTATGTTAGAAAAAATGAAATGAGAAGGTAGAATATGAATATTTCATTCCTAAAAGAAAATTTAATATTTTCTAAGCTTAGGTTAGATGTGCATAAATACCCATTCCTTAAAATTAATATGTATGTGTGTATATGTAAACAGAAGTTTGATTTCTAGATTTCACGATTGATTAGTTTCACATTTTATCCAATCTTTAGCATTTCGTTTGAAGTCAATAATCGAGTGATCAGAAAACATAATATTGTAGAATTTTTACATCGACAAAGTACCCAAAAAAAAAAAAAAACAAGCAAGCAAATTATTTAATGCTTCATTTCAATTTTTTTTTTTAATAATGCTTCATTTCATTTATTGATTATGAAATTACATAAATAATATATATTCAATATAGTAAAAAAGTACCCTAGTACAATATTGAGAAGCTACGAATATGATTATTTTTAAATAAAAAATTTTGTTATTTTTTGAAAAGGGTTTCAAATATTATATCGAAATTTTAAATATTGAAAACATAGGTTTCCAAAATCCATTTTTTAGTTTTAAATTTTGGCTGAGAGTCCAAATATATCATTTTTTTACAACTAGAAAAATGTATATCTCTAACAGCTAAAACATGATTAGAGAAGGAACTTAATTAATTTTTAGAAACAAAATTATAATAATGAGGACAACAAACTAATGAAAAATTAAAAAAAAAAAAACTAATGAAAAATTAAAATATAATTCTATTATTATTTTGATTTTATTGTTTGACATCTATACTCTCTCTTATTGGCGTGGTAGATTTCTGAGTAATATTTAAAAAAAATCAAGAAAAGAAATTTCTTAACTTCGAATATTTTCTACATTAAGCAAACTAAACAGTAACTAAAAAAAACAAAAAAATGTGGTTTATTCCGATATTTTTATAACAATATATTGGAGTTTCAAACAGGTTAAACGATTTCTTAGTTATATACTTTTTCTACTTATTACATTTTAGCCCTAGACAATTTTTTTTTTTTTCATTTTTGTTCTCATATACTTTTCTTTTTATTTTTTTAGTTAAAAAAATATGTAGGTAGAAGTTCGAACATTCATCCTTTTGGTCAATAAAATATGTTTTAACTAGTCAAACTACTTTTTTTTTTCATACTTTTATAAATGTATCAACCTAATAAATGCATGATGTTAATAATCTAATTAAATTAAAATTAAAACTAGATTGGATATCAAGTGAAAGTTGATGGAGCATTTTTTTTATATAGTTGATGTGACATCTCCATATGTTTTATGGATCATTTTGTGTAACAAGTAATAAAGGATGAAATTAAAACTTGTAAAAGATTACAAATCTAATTGAAAAATAATTCAAAGATTAGGGACAAAATTATATTCTTAGCCTATTAGAAGCAAAGGTCAACTCATCAATCACTTAGGCCCTAACTTGATAGTGTCAAAAGGACACTCAATGTATTTTGATTGGCCAAGAAAGTCCAAATCATTGATAACAATTTCTTTTTTAATTTTTTGTTTTTCTATTTTCTGTCTATGAAAAATAAAAATCATATATGATTGATAAGTGTTTTTTGGTTTTAGAAAATATAAAATAACAAATGTTTGATAACCATTTTTAGTTTTCTGTTTTTGAAAAGTTCGATAACCTAGTTTTCTATTTTCGAAAAAATTAGAAAGTTGAAAATATAGGTTAGAGAGAGAAACATTTATATAAAGTAGAGATGATAATAATGTGGGGCGGGAGTCGGAAATGACTTCTCCCATCCTCTTCCTCACAAAAATTTTTAGTCCTTATGCCCACCCCGTTCTTCGATTTTGGGACCCGAGGTCCATGTTGAGGTAGTGCTCATTTGAGGATGGGAACCTTTACTAGAAAACTTACCATTTTAATAATTATTTTTAGAATTTAAAAAATAACAATTAATAAATATATATAATTTATATCTATTTTATTGAGAAATATTATTTACTGGTATAAATAAGTAGTTTTAAAAAATATTTGATGTTTTATTTATAATTTATTAAAACAGTTAATAAAAGATATATATTGATTATTTAAAAAATGTAATCGGGGACAGAGTCGGGACATGATGGAAAATGAATTCCTTATTCTTAGAGTGGGGACCCCTACAAGAATTTTTGTATCTATAATGTAGAGACATGGAAATAAAAGTTTAGAGAGATAAAACGAAACATTTGAAAGAGAAGAGGTAAAATAAAAGTTTAGAAAAAAAAATTAGTGAGAGAAAAGTTAAAAGATAAAAATAGAAAATTCTAGAGAGAGTACGCTGGAGAGGAAAAGACATGTTAGAGAAAGGAAAAAATTAGAAAGATAAAAAAAATTATTATAGTGAGAAAAAAGTTCGAAATATATTTGTTTAAAAAAATAATAAATAAAGAATGTTATCGTGAAAGAAAATTGAAGGAGAAAAAGATTATATAAAGAGAAGTTAAACATATATTTGTTAGAGAAAAAAAAGATTAAGAAGAGAAAAAGAAAGTTATACGGAATTTGAGGGATAGAAACATCCCAAAAAATATTAAATTTTTAAAGAGAGAAAATTGAGAAAATTAAAAATGATAAGTTATAACAAAAGGAAAGAAATTGGAATCTATGGACATGAAAATTTTGGAGGGGCTAAATAAAAGAGATGAAAATTTCAGAAAGAGAGAGATAAAATATTTAGGAAGAAAGAATCTAGCATTGTTTTGTTACTAGCTCAGCTATTGTATCTCAGGACAAGTGACAGATGAATCTTGTATAAGGAGAGTGACACTCAAGACTCAGCTTCTCGAATCTTTTACAATTCTATTTTTATGCTATTTTATTTTTGAATTTTATAGTATAATGTGGTTATATATATATGTATTAATGGTATTGGGGGCAAAAATGTGACCTACCACGTGGCGTGATACAATCGAGTTATTAAGCTCATCTGCCATCGATCTACTATGTTCAGCTACCACCGAGCTCCTAAGCTCATTACAACAAATTACACTTTTAATCTTGGTTAAAAACAAAAACATGGTCGACACAATGACGGACAGGGAAACAAACGCACTTCAAAATTGCTGAATTAGAGAAAAGGTTTAAGGCAGAAGCTGTTAATACATCATGTTTTTTTTATAAATAGAAGTCCCTCCACTAAACTTAACTTCTTAACTCCTGAAGAGAGTTGGTCAGGAACTCCACCCTCACTTGAAAAACTCAAGGTGTTCGGCTGTTGCAAAGAAAACTTGAACCAAGAGTTTTGAGAGAGATTTTTCTGGGTTATCTTGATGGTGTTATAGGATATAAGTTGTGGATACCATGTTTGAAGAAAAGCATAGTGAGTAGAGATGTTGTGTTCAAAGAAGATTTGATGGGAAGTAAATCTGACAAAGAAATTAGTTTAGACTCTCGAGCAGAAATTGAAAAGGGAAGAGTCGAGATTGAAATAGAAACTCAAGAGAAAGATCCCGAAATAAATGATGAAGTTGCTGCACCAATAGAAGAAATAATAGAAGATGAAGTGCCTGAATCAAGTACCTATAGAATACAAGAACAAGCTCAGGGTAATTATCAACTCACAAGGGATAGGGAAAGAAGGGAAACCGTACCGAGCACCTCAAAGGTATGGTTATACTGATTTAGTATGCTATGCTCTACATGTTTCAACTTTAGACTGTGAAAATCATTTTTTCGACCAAACTGACTGATAAACAAGTAGGTTTTGTATATAAAAGACCGATTCCGACCGAACTCTTCATCAAACCGATCGACCGACGTCGGTTCGGTCGGTTTTGGTAGGTCGGATCAGTTTTTCAGAGTTCTTTGCTCACCATTAGGTTAGGGGTCCGATGTTGTTATCATGTTAGTCCAAAGGTCGGTCATGTTGGGTGCCTTAGGTTGGACCCAACCAGAGGTCACTTAGGTGGAATGCCTGCTTCCTGGCCTTGCGACTAAGTATAGCACCTCGAACCTGTCCGATGTGGTCCTTTAGGCAGGATTGCTTCCACTCGAAGTTTTCTTTGTCCTCCACATGGCAAAGTGATTTTCTCCCCTAAACAAAGTATAACTAGTGTCATAAAATTAATTTACTTAGGAAAATAAAACAATTAGGATGTAAAAAAAAAGTTTCCTAACACTTGCTCGTCACTATTTTTTTAAGTAGAATATATAGAGGTGGAGGATTCCAAGTCACCACCTTTTGGTCGGATATAGCTCTAGTTAGGTTGACACTTTTGTCTTTAAAGTTGTTATCTTATGATAGCACTAAAAGAGGAATTGTGATAAAGGCAACTTTTGTTTAGCTTTCATATCTTACATTTAATTGTTACAACCTAATTAAAATCAATTTGGGGTTTAAGTGATTGGGTGACTGAGATTCGTGGAATCATATCACAATTATGTGGATTTGGTGGTATGGTTAGTTATGCATAATGAAAATTCCCTAGAGATAATTTAATGATTCGACACACTTATGTGTATAACACTTTTTATTTGATACAATATGCTAGAAAGGTACTAAAACTAATTTTTATAGTCACTAAAATAAAGCAAGAAAACTTAGTGAGATTTAAAGGGCGAATACCAATGACAATAACGGTTGGGATTAGGGGTGAATAAAAAATTCCGAAAAATCAAACTTGAGTGACAAAAACCGACTGAATGACCAACATTGGTCAATTGGTTTGGTCGAAAAGATGATTTCCGACCAAGTAATCGAACATCAGTATATAATAAAAAAGCTGTAGATCAAGCCATTTGCAAGCTAGTATTATCTCCATCTCCAGATAGTCTGGGCGGCGACAGTGGGGAGTTCATACGATACAATAGACATTGCAGCAGTTGATAGCGGTAATAGCTATTCTAACATTAGCAGTAAGAATGATCGAAAATTTTGGTTGGTTCAATGAGACCAAAACGCTCATTTTGGTTGTTGATGATAATATTTTTTTATCTTTCCACCTATTTCTCACAGTTATCGTGTATTTTGTGTGGGCAATTATACGTCAGAATCACTGGTTTTTCCTTCTAATTACGGGCTAGGCCCGTCATTAAAGAGAAACAATGTCGGTCAAGCGCTCAATACCGATTTGAGTGTACTTGTTTCTTTTTAATGACAGACATCTTTATTGTTCTTTGGGTTTGGGAAAATATAAAAAAAAAATTGGAAATTGTGGTCAAGGGAACGTGTGTGTAGGTTTTGATGGTGTGACATGTGGTTGTGGTTAAGAAAAAAAAAGAAAAGAAAAAGAAAAGAAAAAGAAGGAAAAGAAAAGAAAAGAAGAACGAAAAGAAGATGGGAAATTGAGAAGAAAATGTTTGATGTTTAATATGTGAAAGAAAGTGAGAAAACCGTTGAGTATACAAATTTAATATCCGAAAATTAAATTTGTATATTAAGAATTTGAAACTTATTTTACATTTATAACAATTTCATTATTTATTTCATAAAGTTGTTTTTGTTTCAATTTTGTATGATGTAACTTTGTTTTGTTAAAGTTTCATGTTGTTAAACTTGAAGTTACACTTCAAATGAGAAGTTTTTATTCATGTGGTTAAAGTTGAACTTAATTCTTGTGTGTGGAGTTTCATGTTTATACAACTATATATAATTGTGATTTTCTTCATTTTGAAACATCCAAACATACCTCAATTGAGTATTCTCCTTCTTTCACAAGAATTCTCTCTTCCTTTTGAGTTCTTGTTCTTGTTTGTGTTGAGAGCAACTGTCTAAGAGTTCTGTCAGATCCGAGTAGTTCGAGGTTGCAATTCTACCGGAGTTAGTCGTTGTATCCTGCTGAGATGATCGCTGTAGTCTGCTAGCAACTTGTGCAGAGCGAATAATTGTCTTCAGGTCAGCGCTATTGTAGCGTGCCTCGACTATATTTCGTAAAGTTTTTGTGTTCATCAAACTGTCAAGGTTTATAATTGTTTGTAGGCAGTTACGTTGTAAATTGTTGCTACTATTATTCAATTTACATATACAGCGTATATTTATCCAACAATCTGAAGACAATTAGATGGTTACAAACACTTCTGGCAACACTCCTTCGATGATGGGATCGACTATTGTCAAATCTCATGCTAAAAAACCAGAGAAGTTCAAGGGAGAAAACTTCAAAAGATGGCAACAGAAGATGATCTTTTACCTCACGACATTGAATCTTGATCACATCCTAAAGAAGGTATGTCAAATTACTCCTCTAGAAGCAATCATTCCTAAAACTGAAGCTGCCAAGCAAGTATGGTTGCATTCAGACTTCCTATGTCGCAACTACATTTTGAGTTGCCTAGATGACATCTTGTATAATGTCTGCTGCAATGCCTTTGATACTTCAAGACAGTTGTGGGAGGCATTAGACAAGAAGTATTAGCTGGAAGATGTTGGTACTAAAAAATTCCTTGTTGGAAAGTTCTTAGATTACAAAATGGTTGATACCAAGTTGGTTGTCAATCAGTTGGAAGAATTGCAAATTATCATTAATGATTTGCAAAGTAAAGGATTGGTAATTAATGAACCATTCCAAGTTGCTGCTGTGATTGAGAAATTGCCTCCTGCTTGGAGAGAATTCAAATGCTATCTCAAACACAAGCGAAAGGAGTTGTCCATGGAGAATTTTAGTGTGAAACTCCGTATTGAAGAGGACAACAAAAAGGGGGATAAAGAGCCACAGGAATTTGAAGCTAAAGGACATATTGTTGAAGCTTCAAGGCGACATCCCAAGAAGAACCAATCCAAGACAAAGAATCTTGGGCCAAAGAATGACGCTAACAAGCGCGTTCGTGCAATCTGCTGGGTTTATGGCAAGAGTGGTCATATGTCTACAAATTGTAGACACAAGAAGGGCAAAGCTCCAACAACCAGGCCAACACTATGGAAGATGACAATTTAATTGCTGTCATCTCTGAAGTAAATATGGCATCTGATACCAAAGACTGGTGGATTGATACTGGTGCTACTAGGCACGTTTGTGGGGACAAATCATTGTTCACCACTTATGAGAAACAAGATGGCAGTGATAAACTATATATGGGAAATGCTTCAACAACCTAAGTGGTAGGCAGAGGAAAAGTCCTACTGCAATGAACTTCTGGAAAGATATTTACCCTCACTGATGTGTGGCATGTGCTAGAGATTAGAAAGAATCTTGTTTCAGGAACCCTACTCAACAAAAATGGGTTCAAACTTGTATTTGAGTCAGATAAGTTTATACTGACTAAGGAGGGTATGTATGTGGGAAAAGACTATCTAAATGATGACATGTTCAAATTGAATGTATTGGCACAAGTGCCCAAGAACAATAATAATAATAACTACTATTCTGCTTATATTGTTGAGTTGTGTGATGTATGACATTCTAAGGTGGGGCATGTCAATTATCATTCTTTACAAAGAATGGTAAGTTTAGAACTATTGTCTAATTTTAACATTGATAATAGACACAAATGTGAAGTTTGTATTGAATCAAAGTTTTCTAGAAAGTCATTTTCGTCGGTGGAAAGAAGTAATGAGTTACTTGATTTAATCCAAAGTGATGTATGTGATTTTAAAAGTATTCCCACAATAGGTGGTAAGAGATACTTTGTCACATTCATTGATGATTGTAGTAAATATTGCTATGTATATTTATTACATAGTAAAGATGAGATCTTAGATGTTTTCAAAACATATAAGGCAGAAGTTGAAAATCAACTTGAGAGGAAAATAAAAGTGCTTAGATCAGATAGAGGTGGTGAATATGAATCATCATCTCTTTCTGAATTTTGTTAAGTTAATGGTATAATCCATCAAACTACAACACCTTATACACCACAACAAAATGGTGTAGCTAAAAGAAAGAACCAAACATTGAAGAACATGATTAATTGCATGTTAAATAGTTCAGGTTTACTCCATAATTTGTGGGGGAGGGTTTGCTTACAGCAAATTGTATCTTAAATAAAATTCCACATAAGAAGACTAATAAGTCACCTTATGAAGTGTGGAAAAAGAAGTTACTCTTATATAAAATATTGAAAGTGTGGGGGTGTTTGGCAAAGGTACAAGTTCCTTTACCAAAAAGGACAAAACTTGGAGCTAAGACAGTTGATTGTGTCTTTATAGGCTATGTTATGCATAGTGCTGCTTATAGATTCTTGGTGATTAAATCAGAAATACCTAATATTAATCATAATACTGTCATGGAATCTATTGAAGCTGAATTCTTTGAGGATATATTTCCTTTTAAAGAAGAAAGACCGAAAGATAATGGTGCCAAAAGGAATCATGAGGCTAGCTCTTTAAAAGGTCAAATTGATCAAGAAACTGATATCGAACCTAGAAGAAGCAAAAGAGCTAAGAAAGCTACTTCTTTTGGACCTGATTTCATAACTTATATGATAAATGGGGAGCCTCAAAATTTCGAAGAAGCTGTGTCATCTCCAGATGCACCTTATTGGAGAGAAGGTATCAATAGTGAGATAGAATCCATTTTGCAAAACAATACCTGGGTATTGGTTGATTTACCTCCTGGAAGTGAACCAATTGGAAGTAAATGGATTTTCAAAAGAAAGCTAAAGGCCGATGGCACTATTGATAAATATAAAGCCCGTTTAGTAGCTAAAGGCTATCATAAGAAAGAAGGAATAGATTTCTTTGATACCTATTCTCTACTAATGAGTATTACATCTGTAAGGATGTTAATTGCTATAGCAGCTTTACAAAATTTGGAAATACACCAAATGGATATAAAAACTGCATTTTTAAATGGAGGCTTAGATGAAGAAGTATATATGGAACAACCCGAAAGGTTTGTTGTAAAAGGACTTGAAAATAAAGTTTGTAAACTTGTCAAGTCTCTTTATGGATTGAAACAAGCACCTAAACAATGGCATGAGACGTTTGATCACATTATGTTATCTAATAGATTTAAGATAAATGAGTGTGATAAATGTGTCTATGTTAAAACCATAAATCAAGATTGCGTCATTGTTTGCTTATATGTGGATGATATATTGATAATAGGCACAAATAGAAGTGTCATTGATTCCACTAAAAGAATGTTAAATTCCAAATTTGATATGAAAGACCTTGGTCTTCCTGATGTTATCCTTGGAATCAAAATAACGAGAAATCCAAGTGGATATATACTTTCTCAATCTCATTACATAGAGAAAATGTTGAGAAAATTTGGTTATTTTGAGTGTAAGCCGGTAGTTACTCCATTTGATCCAAATTGTAAGTTGAAGAAGAATAATGATGAAGGTGTATCTCCACTAGAATGTTCTAGAGTTGTGGGTAGTTTAATGTACATAATGAATTGTACAAGATCTGATATTGCCTACTCGATAGGAAGATTGACAAGATACACTAGCAATCTTAGGCATGATCATTGGAATGCGTTAGTCAGAGTTTTAAAGTACTTGAAGTACACTTTGGACTATGGATTGCATTATACAAAATATTCATTTGTACTGGAAGGATTTAGTGATGCTAACTGGATATCTGATAGCATGAAGAATAAATCAACCAGTGGGTATATATTTACCTTAGGTGGAGCAGCTATGCCATGAAAATCTTCAAAACAGACATGTATAGCACGGTCTACTATGGAATCAGAGTTTATAGCTCTTGATAAAGTTGGAGAAGAAGCATAATGGCTTCGAAACTTTCTTGAAGATATTCCGTTGTGGCCGAAGCCTGTAAGTGCCATATGTATTTATTGTGACAGCTTAGCAGCCTCAATGAGAGCTAAGAATAATGTCTACAGTGGGAAGTCATGACACATAAGACGTAGACATAATTTTATCAGGCAGTTGCTTTCTAATGGAATAATTTCCATTGATTATGTAAAATCAAAAGAGAATGTTGCAAATCATTTGACGAAAGGATTGTCTCGAGAGCAAGTTGCATATACATCAAGGGAAATGGGGCTAAAACCTATGAAATGAAATATCTGGTGGTAACCTAACCTAGTTGACTAGAGATCCCAAGATCTAGGTTCAATAGGCAAACTGGCTGGATAATTCATAGTTGACACACTAAGAAACTTATAGTTTCATCCCATGTCTATGATGTTATGTATGTGATCTGTTGATGTTAAGGTCATATTGATATCTTGATTACAAGAGGAGTAGTGGTAGAATACTCTTAATCAATATCACCTATATGACAATAGAATTGGGTCGGTTCTATGAGAACTTTTCGAATGGTTTATTTTTTCTAAAGCTCTTATGAATTCAGGATCTTGTCTAGGACCAAAATGGACACAACCGTATAGAACTTAAAGATACAAGATAAGTTATGTGTGATATTTGTTGTCTCAATTTAATCATGAGAAAGATAGTTCCAGAGCCAGTTCTCACTATTTCTTCGGTAAATTCGATAAATATTCACTAAGGAAGGTCCAAGTTCAAAAGACAATTTTATTATTTATTTCATAAAGTTGTTTTTGTTTCAATTTTGTGTGATGTAACTTTATTTTGTTAAAGTTACATGTTGTTAAACTTGAAGTTATACTTCAAATGAGAAGTTTTTATTCATGTGGTTAAAGTTGAACTTAATTCTTGTGTGTGGAGTTTCATGTTTATACAACTATATATAGTTGTGATTTTCTTCATTTTGAAACATCCAAACATACCTCAATTGAGTATTCTCCTTCTTTCACAAGAATTCTCTCTTCCTTTTGAGTTCTTGTTCTTGTTTGTGTTGAGAGCAACTGTCTAAGAGTTCTGTCAGATCCAAGTAGTTCGAGGTTGCAATTCTATCGGAGTTAGTCGTTGTATCCTGCTGAGATGATCGCTGTAGTCTGCTAGCAACTTGTGCAGAGCGAATAATTGTCTTCAGGTCAGCGCTATTGTAGCGTGCCTCGACTATATTTCGTAAAGTTTTTGTGTTCATCAAACTGTCAAGGTTTATAATTGTTTGTAGCCAGTTACGTTGTAAATTATTGCTAGTATTATTCAGTTTACATATACAGCGTATATTTACCCAACAGAAAACAGAGGAGTGGAAGAAGATGCTCAAAGTTTGCTGATAATTGGTGGCTGAGAACCTTAGTTTTGAAGCTGGACTTGAAGAACTCAGCAACTGAAATTAGATGGGAAATTTGTTAATTAAGCTTGCTCCTATGGAATATTTACGTGAATATGGGTTTCGATTCAAAATATAGTTCGTGGTTTTTTTTTGTTTTACTTTTGAATCTGTGAATGCTTTAAGATTAATCATGTGAGGCAGAATTTGGGATTTAGTGAAAGAAGAATCAGTTAGGGTTTGTCAGGATAGAATTAGAAGGAAGAAGAAGAAGAAGAAAATGAAATGTAGAAATTAGTGTTGTTGGTCTCAATTGAAGAGGAGAAACAAAGCATCTAGAAGTTAATATTTTAGTGTTGGGTTTCTTGGGGTTTATGAGCTATGGGTTAATGGATGTAAAATAGAAATATAATGGGTTTAGGTAAAGAGGAGTTTTCATGGGATAAACAAAGGCAGAAGAAATGAAGATAAATCGTGGGTTTGAAATTGCAGAAGAAAGGAGGAGAGAGAGAGTGGAGTTGTGGGTGGTTGATGTTGAAGAGAGAGAAAAAATCAAGGATAAAAGTAAATGATAAATAAAAGTAAAAAAGAAGTGGTGTATTTACCTGGGTTTGGAAAGATAGAGAAATTGATTGAAGGGTTGTGGGACCCATTTGTAAGATAATATAAGAGAGAGAAAAGTGGGTTTTTAATGAAAAAAGAGAATGAATTATTTAATCGGTAATTAGTTTTATTTTGAAGATAATTTGATTTAAGTTGGATTAAAATTTATGTGGAATTAATTTGGTATTGGATTTATATTTCAGGTCAGATAAAGATTGAAGTCACGAATACCTCAATTGAAGGATTTGTGAGTGGTTACTTTATTAAACGTTTTGGATATTATTTTTGGAATTTGTGAATGGTTATTTTATTAAACGTTTTTAGATATTTATTACAGAATTTCTGAGAAATTATATATATTAGGTATGATTTAGTATTTCTACTGAGAATGAAAGAAAATGCGTTTGTTTGATAATTTAGAAATATTTTATGATTTTAGAGAAATGTTTAGAAAGTTATGAGATGTATTTAGAACGAGATTTCAGAAAATTATTTTAGAATTTTATGAAATGTTTGTAGAAGGAATGATTTTAGAAATAATTTGAGAAAGTTATAAAAAGTTCTTAGAAAGAATGAAATAAGAATTTTAGAAGTATTTATGAGATTGAGAATTTTATGTAGAAAGAAGTTTTCAAACAACCATGTTATTGTATCCAGATGATTACCTGTATGCTATATGAACATGTTTCTATAATGTACCCAGAAATAGAAGGCCTTTGGGATCATTTGACTCCGCGCATTGAGAGAATTATTCTATTGTATATATTGAGATTATTTTATGCCAGTAGAGCAGAATTAGAATTATTCTACTGTGTGTATTGAGATTACTCTACGCCAGTAAACCAGAATAGGTATGAAGTTTTCTGTAGCTTGTTTTACGATTGAAGAAGAATGTTTTAAAGGTTTTTAGAATATGTTTTTATAGCAGGTTGAGAAGTTGGCGTAACTGGGTCGCAGGGGATGCAGGGGATGCAGGGGACGTATGGGAATGTCGGGACAATCAAGACCAAATCTTTAATGATTTTTTGGTGGCTCAAGTTTATAATGTTGCTCCAGTTTTATATAATGTTTTTCATAGCTTGAATTTCAGTTCTATATGAAAGAAATTTTACGAGAATACTTTCTTATCAATTTGCCACCCACTGAGCTTTCTAGCCCACTCTTTATCATTTGTTTTTCACTCAGGTTGTACCTGAGTTTCTGACTTTTTGAGTTTCAAGGAGAAAGTAGATTAGCTTCGCTACCTAAAGTAGTTGAAGAGTTGCATGACATTCTATATGCATGTGTTGGTTGTTTGTAAGAAGTTTTACCTGCACCCTTTTGATAGAAAGGAATGTTTACAATGGTTGTAAGAATGGTTGTTTTGTTGAGATTATTGAATTATTGTGCATCCATTCAAAATTTTTTAGTCATGGTTGAGGTCAAAGTTAAGAAAGAAAGTTAACCATGGACTTCATAGCTAGTCGAGGTCTGTGGTCGGCACAATTCGTTCTAGGACTAGTAGGTGTTTGGGACGGGTCGTGTCTCCCTAACCTGTCATTAAAGATAAATAATATCGGTCAGGCGCCGACATGGATTTGAGTGTCGTTGTTTCTTTTCAATGATGGACGTCGTTAATGATTGTCCTAACCTGTCATTATATTTACGTTATTGTTTGGGTGACATGGTTTGTGAGTCATGGTTTGTGCGTCATTGTATGTTAAAATAACTCACGCTTTTGAATACTCACGTTGCTAGACACTTCTTGACTCCCAAACTCATCTTCCAAGCTAATCTATCTCCATCTCCAGATAGTATGGCCAGCGGAAATGGGGAGTTAATAGATACACTACAACAAATTTGACTTTTCATGACGGGCAATGCCCGTCATTAAAAGGAAACAATGACGGTCAAGTGACCGACATCTATTCGAGTGTCCTTGTTTCTTTTTCAATGACAGACCGTGTTAATGACGGGCAATACCCGTCATGAAAAATTTTATTTTCATGACGGGCATTGCCTGTCACGAAAAGATAACCATGACGGGCAACGACCGATATCTTTACGAGTGTCTTTGTTTCTATTCATTTTTCATGGCGGTTGTGGCCCGTCATTGTATGTACGTCATTGTTTGTACGTCATTATATGTGCGTCATTATTTGTACGTCATTGTATGTGTGTCATGGAATGACTATATTTCGTGACGATCATTGACCGTCATTATTTCGTGAATAATGTAATTAAAAAAATAGTTGGTTACCAATCAAGTGGTTAACCAACCATATAATCTCCTTGCAACCTACATTCACACAAAATAATATCTCAAAATTGCAACTCAAAACTAACCAAATCATATCTCCTTCAATCTATTCACAAAATAATATCTCAACATGTCCTCTACTTTAGAACGACCTCTTTTAAAATAATAAAAAACTAATCTAGAATGCAATAACATGCTCCACATGATTCATATGGGACAACCAATCCCTCCACAAACTACATTTAGCAATAATAAAAGAGGAAATTGACTCATATGACCCTCTCAAGTTTCTAATGTGTTCAAATAACCCACCCGTCAAAAATTGTTTTGAATGACCCAAATCAGCTTTTTCAGAATTGTCAGTAGAAGTAAATGTACCCAACTACCCCTCAATTGAAGAGTAAATTCTCGGGCTGAAACGCGATTTTCCCGATCAAAAGTGTGAAAATATAATGTAATTCAACGAATTCCAGTGCGAAATCGCATTTTCCCGCCCGAAAATTGGCTAAAAATGCTAATTTTGGGTTGTTTATGGGCGAGAATTGGCGAAAAATTAGGTTGACTTACAATGAATTCCCGACCGTTAACTATATTATTTCGCCCGAGAATTTAAGGTTTCAAATTAATTCAAACAGCTAACTCTCATCTGTGCACTTAAGCAAACCAGTCTTCTTCATCTGTGTACTTCGTATTAACTTTGCGGATAACAAAAAGAATATTGTACATTGAAAGTAACTCTTCCATCTGACCACGCAGTTTGTTTGTAGTTGAGTAAGATTTCAACACGAACGAGGTAGGTGAAATGTCCTTTACAAAGAATGGTCTTTTTTCGTCTTTTTTGTCTCGGAAGTCGCACATTTATATGTCTGCCCTTTTGTTTTTTGTTTATTTTGAAACGTTTGAATGCGTTTTTGTTGTTTTTATTCTACCTTTGAGAATGACATGTTTGGGGCATGTACTGTCTATATTTTTCCATGATTCTCAGGCGAAGTTAGAGTTATTCACGGTCGAGAAAGATGAGGTTCGGGCGAGAATCATATTGTATTCGGGGCATGAATTCTCGCCCGAAAAACAATAACTTCCGCCCGAGAATTTCGAAAATTTCTAATTTTGAATTTTGAATGCTTTTCTTTTCACATGCAGGATGCCTCGCCTATTTGTTAGCTATGGTGGTAGTTGGAATGAAACACAATTTATATATGAAGGTGGAATTATGGGAGGTTTGGATGTGGACGACTGTATAACTTATGAGGAGCTCCTTAGTGCTATGTTTAGCCTTACCCGAATAGATCCGGACTGGTACAAAATCTTGATACATTGTGTATATAAGTTCAATCTGCAATACCAGGTTTCGAAGTATTACATCTTTGATGACCATAGCTTTAGATTTTTTTTAAGAGGCCCTCCACATCCCTCTGAAGTCCCATTATATGTATCTGTCGTACCGAAGGAAATACAAGTCTGTGGAAGTAGTTCAATGAATCGTAACATTCCAGAAGCAGAAGCATTCCAATCATTTCCCCACTAGTTAAGGCAGATCGTTCCGTATTATGCGCCATCGCTTCCTTTTGATTCCACGCTCCCGAGCACATCATGTTTTGTCCCATCAATGACGCCGCTAACGGACAATGTAATCCCATGTAACATGGGTGACGAAACAAACTATTGCGGTCAAGGGGTCGATAACGATGAAAACGACGTGGAGTAGGAGTTCGAGGCCTAGGATGATGACAATCACAATTCTGAATTCGATGATGATGTTGATTTTGACAACGAGGAGGAAGTAGACCCAGTGGATGTAGCCGGTCCATCAACGGACTCCTCGACCGAAGTGCATATGGTCAATATGAATGTACCGTGTGCAACCGATCAAGCTTCTTGCTCAATGGAAATTATTAGGACAGGTGACGAAGTTTGTTCGTCAATGGAGGACATTGCGGTAGGGAGTACTTTTCAATCGAAAAAATATTTGCAGTTCAAACTCTCGGTGTACGCAATGAAGATTAATTTTGAATATCGCGTAAAGAAGTCAACAAAAAGTTTGTACACTGTCTGATGCACCAAGGATGGGTGCAAATGGAGCCTACGTTCAAGGAAAATTAAATGTTCGGATACTTTTCTTATCTCTACATTCTATGAGGTGCACAGTTGCACTCGTGAGGTAATGAAACATTACCACCGGCAAGCTCAAAGTCGTGTGGTGGGTCAGATTATAAAGTCCACATTTGAGAATCAAGTCGTCGTTATAGACCGAAGGATATTGTTAACGACATACGGAAAAATTACGGTATTAACATCCCATATGAAAAGGCGTGGCGTGCGAGAGAGAGGGCTTTGGAACTACTAATGGGATCGCCGAAGAAGTTGTACACTCTTTTGCGTAAATATGGTGAGGCATTGAAATTGGTGAACCTGGGCACGGTATTTTCATTGAAATTGGAGAACGATAAATATTTTCAATATGCATTCATGGCCCTAGGCTGCTCAATCCGAGGGTTTAGAAGTTGCATTCGCGCCGTACTTGTTATCGACGGTGCACATCTGAAGGGAAAATATAAAGGTGTAATATTAATAGCCTCCTCTATTATTGGTAATAATCAGATATATCCACTTGCATTTGGAATCGTAGACAAGGAAACAAACGACTCAAGGACTTGGTTCTTGGAACGAGTGAAGAGTTGTATTGGAGACGTTGAAGGATTGGTGTTCGTGTCTGACCGGCATCGAATCATTAATAACTATGTAACTTCTGTCTTCCACACTGCTGAAAACGTTAGTTGCATGCATCACGTGCAGATGAACTTGAATGATAAGTTCAAGATTAGGAGTGAAGACGTGGAATGACTATACCGCCTAGCAGCTAAGGCATTCAAGAAGTCTACATTCAGGTATTATTGGAATTAGCTTGCAGGATTCCCAAAAGTGCGAAAGTACTTGGAGGAACTCAGGTTCGATAAATGGTCACGCGCGTATCAACTTCGGTTGAGGTACAATCAGATGACAACTAACATTGCAAAGTCCATGAATGCAGTTCTAGTAGACGCACGATATTTGCCTGTCACTGCACTATTAAAACATTTTAGGGCTCTTCTACCATGATTGTGATTATGTTGAGGAGATTGTTAAAGGTGCAGTGGAGCAGGCCTGACGACATACGATTAGACCGATTGATAATTACGAGTACGAGATACACGATATTAGCGGTAAAGTGCATTTCAACCTAAACAGTAAGAGTTGTACATGTAATCAGTTTGACTACTACGAGATCCCGTGCTCCCACGCTGTCACTGCCGTCATGCATCGTAATGTTAGTATATACACACTGTGTTCGCCCAAGTATAAATTAGAAACGCTTCTTAACGCGTACGCCGAACCAATCTACCCATTGGATGATGAGGAGGACTGGCCTCGACTTTGTTGAGTACACCATCGAGCCTCCGAAGTTCGTTGCGAGAGTTGGAAGACGACAAACAGTATGGGTACCTTCAGTAGGCGAGCCTCAACAAATACATAAATGCAACAGGTGTGGAATTCAAGGTTACAATAAGAAAACTTGCCGCCAACCATTACGAACAACAAAGTCTTAGTTCGATGTATTATTTACTTATATCCATGTACTTTCTTTTTTGTGTACTGGAAATCGATCATCATATATTTGGGCGAAATGTTGATAAAATTTTACCTTACTTAAACGATTTCAAGAGGCCATGAATGCAATTCTTGAGCGGGATGTTGATATTCTCGCCCGTGAAATAGTCTAGAGAACTGCTTCTAAGTCTATGAAAAAGTTTTCGGGCGAGATGGTCATATTCTCGCCCGAGAAATATTTCAGATACTTCACTTGCACTGACTGAAATATTTCTCGCCCGTGAATAGCATGATTTTGCTCGTGAAATATTCCAGTGCTTTCCATACTAGCTATTTTTTGGCGGAATATGAATAGTCGATGTTGTATTGTTGGATTGCAAAATTGGCTTGCACAATTGGTTCATTTTTTGTATCAAATTGGTTAGTTTGTAAGAGCTAGGTAATAAAATGATGTCATAGTACTAATAAGCGAATTGGATTCAAAATATAGATCAGTTCGCCCACCTTTCAATGGCTAATTTCTCCCTAAAGAAACTAATCTTGTCCTGAGTTAAGCTGGCCATATTTGACCATGTTACATCATACTCAAAGTATTTAACGCAAAACATCCCGCAGTCATCGGATCCGCTCTATTAGGGCGCGGACGTTACCTGACGAACGCGCCATGGTGTATCCAGTAGTGTCGGCCAGTACCTGACGAACGCGTCATCGACCTCAACTCTGACTCTAGAGCTGGAAAAGATGTCATCGACCTCATTGAATCCCACACAATGATCTCACCCTCTTGCAGATCGATGTGTAGCATAATCCAATGGTTGCCACCGAAGTTGTATGGTAGGTAAACAGCATCCAGATCAAGCCATCGTGTCTGATAGTCGGTGTACGTCCCGTCCATGTAGCTCAGGATTGTCTTACACTTGCCAGCCCAATCGTATTCCGCTGCAACTCCCGCAGGTACTGCGTTCGGGGCCGTCATGCGTTGATATAGTCCGTCTGTTCGTTGAAGAAAGTTCTGCAACGAAGAAAGAATTTTGTTAGCACATGAATTTGTACGTACGGTCAGCGTATGAGATATATATATATTACGTACCGCAAGGACGATGTCACCGGTGGTGAATCTTCGGCAACACAAGTCCTACCGTTGCTCGAGTTTGTTTGGCGTGAACATGACCAACGAATCAATGACCTATATAAGTTATTGTTGTTAGAAAAAAAATAACAGTACAAAACATATTTAGGGTTTCTAATCCGTACCTCACTCATCATCCACTTGCCTGGGGTGATAAGGTCACGAAACCATGCTTTCCCCGATCACCGTAACATGATTTGCGAGTGGCACGATCGGTCTTAGGGTTCGCCATCCAAACATGAAACTTCTGGACTTGTTCGGGGGGGACGTGGACTAGTGGGTCATATGACATTACCTTCTTCCGTTTCCCATCCACCATGACATTGAACGACCCCCAAAGCTTCCATGGGAGCTTCCTCTTCCGAGACCCCCGTCAAGGTTTCTGGCGTTCAACGGTCTGCGACAGCCCACGTACCTTACCCAGGTCCGGATGCGACGTCGAGTATCCTTAGCATTCTGAGATTTTGCTTCTCCCGACCCTTCCTCATCAGAGTCCGTGAAATCCTCGGTGTATTCGTCCTGGATAAATTATGTTAGCAAATAAAATCTTGTGTTTAGAGGTGAAAGGTCAAAAATAAATACCTCGTCGTCCATAGATGACTCTAACGGATGCGAATCGATCATAATATGGTACACCGGTTTGCTTTGAACAGGAGTCTCCTCGAGAGGGGCAACCTCACAACGTGCATGTAGACCGGTCTCCATACGCTCCTTGTGCACGTCCTCTGTACACATGTCTTCCTTGCGCGACAAGGCAGGTGGATGCTATTGAAACAGGACACAGTAACCTTCGTTAGACCATGGTTACGATCAAATTTGAACTTATGGATTACGAACACATACCTCACGTTCTGGTTCAGCCTTTTCTCCAGTCGTTTGGCCGGACTGATGTTCCTCTGTCCCGTGCACGTTGACATGGAGAGGCTCGATGATCATGTCATCTGTGTCGTCCCCGTCCCTAGGAGATGGTGTAGAACCATCACCACCCTTAGAACCATCACCTCGACCACCATCAGTGCTAGTGACGGTTGAACCATCACCACCATCAGTGCTAGTGACGGTCCACCACTAGGTCCGCTAGTGGGTCCATCAATAGGTCTTCCACTAGGTGCATCACTCGAACCATCTACTGGCCCAGTACCATCACAGCTGCTGCCTCTTCTCATGTCATTCCAGTCGACAGGTGAACCCTATAGAATGGAGGACAAGTTATTTCTCGCTATGCGAAAACGACATCGTAGTTATTATAAGTCGAAAATTGTTATTACCTTAGCGATTCTCCGCAAGAATTTCCGGATGGATTCTAATTCAGCCTTAATACTTCCGAACCCGTCGTCCATGTGCCTGTCCATGCGCTTCAAACGTTTCTCAACTTTTCTCATACACATACTGGACATGTGTACCTTCTTACCACGTCCATTCTCCTCCTTCTCCTTAGGCTCTTCATGGATGTCTTCTCTGACACCTTCGTCGACGTTCGCTCCTTGTCCCCCGTCATCCTTCTCTGGTCCTACACGTGCACTTGATGGTTCAACAGCATCGTTCTCGCACGGGACTTCATCCTCATCTTCGGGCTCGGGTGGTTCGAACGTCCTATTTAGGAATGATGTCAGCATCCGTTGCTTCTATTGATCGAGTTCTTCCCTACAGCAATGGTAATGAACGTGTCGGCATAAATATGGAAATCAAAGAAAGTTATAGATATAAACAAGATTTAACTTACTGTGCCAGATCGGAAAATATCTCTGTCCAGCACATGCCATGCAGTTGAATGGTCGTACCTCCATCGAAGAATACGTGGCACGGCGTCCAAATTTACCTTATTGGCCACACGCCCAGATAATGAAGATATAGTCTCGTAGGCTCACACCTGTAAGTATAAGTGGTGGACGTTATTGACCAGTTCAAAGGAACGATAACTATAAACAAGTATCTATGCTCATACTTGGAACGCCTAAAGGAAACCGTAGAGACTGTACGATTCCCTGAACCCGCCATCCTTCGACCTCTTCATCGAGCCACGCTTCAGACTATATATAGTCTTATCAAAGGACAACATGCCCCAGTCGTGGTTGCAACACGTTTCCCAATCATCGACTATTCCCAGCAATGTATAGTCGTACTTTAGGGTCCTCTCTCTCCCCAACAGAACTAACTCTACTAAGTCAACAATAAATACCTTGACCGCGTCGAAGTCATCATCGAACTGTGCGACTATATAAATCTACTCAAATTCACTCAAAAGAACGTTGTTACTATCATTAAAGTAAAGAGCCCTAAGTCTGTGGGTAGATGTGTCTTTTCTAACTGGACTCCTATCATACTTAAGGCCAGAAATAATGTCGAACTCCATTCACTCAAATTGCCTTACTCCCAAACAGGTTGAAGCTAATAGTGTCAGGTGTACTATCCTCGATCTCCTTAAGTAAGATGTTGTGTAGCAATGACCCGTTAAATACGAGGTCTAAGTCAATGAGGTGGCCGAATACAGTTTTCCTAAACATCCTAAGCTGTGGTGGGTCAATTTACTCTTAATGGCTGCGGTAGTCTTCGCTAGATGCGACAAATATGTCAAATTGGCGGAGGCATAGGATAAGGGAGGGATTTTAGCTACCATTTCCATTTTGAATTAACCTGTAGATGAGGAAATAAAGAATCCTATGATCAGAGAAAATGACAAACCATACATATAAATATATTCTAATAACCAACCAAACCTTTAACGAACCCAAAAAAATAAAAAATAAAAACTAATTCTGTCAACTTTCTCGGGGCAATTTTCGGGCGAAGTCGTGCACAAGAATTTTAGCAGTATTAATGAACTCGAACATTTCGCTCGAGAATCATTAATCCTGTAAAAATTCTTGTGGACTTTCCCGGATGAGAACGGGCCCCGAGAATTTTTCCAGAGCCTACAACCCCCACCATTTCAATTTAGATCGCTCGAAATGCCCCGAGATTTTTTCCAAACGATAAATAAAACTCCAAATCCAAACCACCACGCCCGAAATACCCTGAAAATTCTTAATTTCTCAAATCCCTAACCTAATTTGCCCGAAAACAACCGAGAAATCTTCAGATTCCTAAGAACACGCTCCAAAACTTTGGTAATCTAACCCACTTCGCTCGAAACCAACCAAGAATTCTCCACATTCTAAACAATCGAAGCCCTAATCCACTTCCTACGAAATAACCCTGAGAATACCTCTCATTCGAAAAATCCACAACCAAATCCACAACGATGGTCATCTTCAACCTCTCATACACCTCAAACAACCAGAAATTGGTACAAATACTCGCCATAAACTAAAACCCCTAAAAATCTAAAATGAAATCGACGGGAAAAAACGAAATCGAAAGAAGAAATAAACAAAACGAAATCGAAAGAAGAAATAAACAAAACGAAATCGAACCTTCAATATCCACGCTACTTTCAAAACAAAATGGAACGTCCAATCGAAGCTTTCTATGTTGAAGGGAATGGAGGGAATCGAAAAGGAGAAGAAGAAAAAGACGAAGGAAAACGAAATGGAAGAGAAAGAGGGGGAAAGGCCAACAGTTGGTTTTTTTTTACTTCAGGGGCACAACTGTAATTTTATTTTTAAAAATTAATTAAAATAATAAAGTAGGTAATTGAAAACAATTTTAGAACGCAGGGTTATTTGAGCCAAATAGAAACCTGGGAGGATCATATGAGTCATTTTCCCATAATCAAACACTTATAATCAAACAGTTAAAAAGATTATCGACCAATGACAATTCATCTTCATGCTTAGCATAAGAGTTGAAAACCTACTACGAGTTCCCTTCCTCTCATGTACCACCCCCATGTTTTTTGAAATATGTCTTAATTCAAACTATTGATTCATCTTCAACTCGACAATGAAACTTGCTAATTTTTTACTATCATACACTAATCATACACTTTCTAATTACACAACTTAACTACTAATTCACATAGAAGGACAGAAGAAAAAAACTCAATAATTAAAAGAAAGTGGAAACTTACGACATCAAAATGCAAGTTTTGCATACGTTGGAAAAATCACCTTGATTTATTGAACAGAGTTTGATGGGGAAGGCGAGGGAACCATAAACCTGTGATACATGGAAATGTTCAATAAGTCCTCTAATTTAATGAAGAAAGCAATTCAACACAAAATGGGTCATATAAATACTTATATTCCAGAATTACAACTCAAAGATTCTACTCATTTAAAACATGCACCCTCAATTGATTGTTGTTCTAAGCTGAATGAGATAGTAGTAGTCTTGAGCCTGAGTTGGAGGTGTGAATTATATGCAGTCTGCTAACTTGTTAAAAAATATAGAAACAAGTCTCCATATTACTATTACAAAGGAAACAACCACCGCAACCTCTTAAACTGATCGTTAATTATTCAGTTTTAAATATTTGCTAAATAAAAATATTTTCTACGAACTAGTAAAAAGATCACGAGTGAGACAGTAATTTGTACACAAAAGAATAAATCTCCTTTCCTTAATCAAACCTCATTCTTACACCACTATATAAATTATACAATCACACGAAGAAGAATGAAAAAAAAAAAGGTAAGAGCATTAATGAATGGTCACAGCCAAAAAGTAGGGGAGAATACCTTGATGAATGATCACAACAATAATGAAGTTACAGTATATACCAATAATTGACCGATATGTTGTGAATAGGGAATAAGGAATGACAATTAGTTGATCTCTAGGTTCCTATTGCATTACTTTTTGGTATGTTAACCAAAAAAAATATAAAAACATCGGCTAGGAGAACGTTCCCCTTATACGAGTTCTTTTAAATTCATACATTTATAGAGGGATTATGAGTTCATTTCCAAAATTTCTACACGACAAGCAATCATTAAACTTATGCTAGCTATTAGGAACCTGCAGATCAAAAGAAAACGATAAAATTGCGCTACAATTAGATATGAAAGGTTTCAAGAGCTACACAGATGTCCAAACGCCCCCATGTATGAATGTTGCACGCAATCTTCAATGAAAGGTTCATCACTAGCACACAATCTTTAAACAATGGTAGAGTTTCCTTATTTCTTTACTCCACTCAAATTTATTGAGGAAAAAGAATCATTCATACGCCTATATTAAACAGAAAGCACACATTTGAAAATAAACAACCAAGAGCAAGGAGTACCATTTGAATCCAGTGATTGTATAAACACTAAAATCTTTAGTCATTTCTAAAATACCCAAGACCATGATAAAACTGAAAAGTCTTTCTATGTTAATTTCAACAGGTCTTAAACCATAACAGACAACAAAAATATAAAGATACGAATAATTATGAAAAGAGAGAAACCAGAGATTCGAGATGGGTCCCTTAATTAATTACCTCTTGTAGTGTCTTGTTGATGAGAGTGAAGTAGGAATGGGTTGTTCCCCATGTTGCTTGTGGAGACGGCGAGTGTGTAGGTTGCCATTGGAGGTGTGGTTGGGTGCTTTCGATCAAAACAGAGTAATAAATTAGTTAATTAAGATTAAAACTAACTAGCAGAAGAGACTACAACGATAAGGCCATCAATATATGGCTTGAGTTTCAATATTTTAACAACTATCCATCCCAATATTATCCTTCTAAGTTCCAACAAAAAGATAGGATCAATGTTCACTTGCATGAACCACCTATAGAAAGAATAATCAATATTGAATTTACTTAGCTTAAAGTAAACAGGGTAATTAGAAAGAGTTAGTTTAATTAATTACCATGAAATGATACCCTGAAAGATGACTTTTGTAAACATGAGACTAGGAGTGAAAAAAGTTAAAAAAAAAAAAAAAAAAAAAAAAAAAAAAATCTGTAAGAAAGAAGAAGAAATTACTTTGGATTTAAGCATATTGGTTCAAGTTATAGAAAATAGAGTTAATTAGGGAAGGGAGAGAGATTACCCTATTGGGAGACTTTTGAGCATGAGCGAGAAGAATATAATAGTAATCAGTGGCAAAAATGCTCCCAATAAACATATGAGAAGGACTTGTATTTGGGCATCAATGCCACCTCCAACAGTTACAACAAGTACCCCATCTTTCCTAGGTGTTTGAGGGCATACACCAACCAACACTGAAGGAATGAAATCAAAATGAGTGCCATCTAATCTTAAGAATGCATAAATCATTAGATACAAAACATTAAAACTCAATGTTGTTTCCAATCTAGAAATCTATCAAACATCATATAATAAGAAAGTGGAACATCATATAAAGACATTACAAACCATTTGAATATCTTTTCTAAGCGGATCCAACTGTGCCATTTTCTTCATTCATATCATCCAAAATTGACACATGAGTTAGACACAACCAAATATGGAATCTCGGAAGGTAATTATTAGAATTAATTAGTGTATATATTGTACCAAATCTCTTCAACATGTGCTAAATATAACTTTTGGGTGTCATGCATCTTCAAAAGGCAAATAGTCTTTCTCCACATTGACAGGTCATTTTGTTAGACTCTAATTTGGAAGGAACAACATTTCCATGACTCCTTTCTTCCAAACGTTGCTTGCAAAATTCAATGAAAGTGGAAAATGGGAGCGGAGCCTAGAAAAGATAAATGTAGTCATTAGAATCCAACTTGAAGATGCTTAAGGTCGCCATTGTACAAATTTTAATCCTATAAAGCTATTCAGTCCTTGACGCATGCCATCCAAGAAGAACCTTCGAAGTCGGAAACCATAAGAAACAGAACCTAATGCAATGCAAATATGCAATTACCTAAGAATCAAAATCAGTGAATGAACGATTTCGGAGAGCTTTGGAAGTCGCCATTGCTCCAGAAATCGTTGGAGGTCACCACTGATTTGTGTAATCATCGCTCGCTTGCTATTGAAGAAGATAGGGTTCGTCGGAGTCGCTGCTGCTTAGCATCATTGGGTCGCCATCGTTCGCACTGCCGGAGTTCTAAAGCTCGCGCTTTTCGTGAGGGAGGCAGCAAAGAATGAGAGAAAAAAGAGGCTGAAAAGTTAATTAGGGTAAAATAAGGATTGACCTTTAAAGTTTTAATGTCGGTCACTAAAGACACTTTTAATGTCGGTTTTAGACCGACATTGAATATCACCTTTTTTTCAAATAATTAAGCGCGTTTTTCTCTCTGTCCGTTCTTGTTTCCTCAGTGAATTTTTTTTTACCGTCACTGAATGTAAGATTTTGTTGTAGTGATATGATGGATATTGCAGTAGTTGTGGTAGCAGTAATAGTTGTTCTAAATTGAGTAGCAAGAATGAACGATAAATTTGGTTGTCGATGGGACCAAAAAGTTCATAAGATTTTGGTTGCTAATGATAATATTTTTATGTTTCGACCTATTTCTCGGAATCATCGTGTATTTCGCGTGGGACAATATATGTTGAAACCACTTGTATGGCTAAAAAAATTTGTCTTTTAGTGACGTGCCAGCCCTGTTATTAAAGAGAAACAGTGTCGATTAAGCGCCTAAAATGGATTCGAGTGTGATTGTTTCTTTTTAATGGGGACGCCTTTAATGACGGGTCTAACCTTGCTGGGTTTTGTGCCCTAAACTCATGGCTTGAACGAATTATTTATTCAATAAAATAATAGTTATTTTATTTGTATAACTTAAAATCCAATAAACAAACATCCAAGGTTATTTGATCTAACTTGAATAGATTGTGGTCGACATACAGGTGGATCATGTTCCAGCAATAACCTAGCAGGTCTACACTATATGGATAAGGTTAGGTCCCTGGTAACACTATATATATGACCTACTTTGTAATAGTTACAAATCATTTGACCAAATCGTTCATGTGGAGACATGTGAGTGGGTGTATCTTGTACAAATGAGTTTGTATAAGTCTAAACTACGAAATAATTAATCTCACTTTGTAACACCGTTGAGTGACAAGGTTAAGATTTTATAGGGTGACCATGTGTAACTCGATCTTAATCCTAAGCGAGTTATAAACTTCTGCCTATGAAGGATCATCTTTTGATTTGTATCGGTTAAAGTAGCACGAGTTGTCGACTCAATAAGTCTACCATTTTTGAGACGAGACCGTGTGGGGAACTGGGAATATAGCTATGCAATATGGAATTCACTTATTGCCCTATTTAGGATAAGTAGATGAGTTGTTCCCTTAAGAGCTGACTTTGGGTCTTGATCAATGGGGCTCCACCCTCTCACTGGCATGAGAGGGATTTAGTTAATGGTTTGACCATAACAAATTCTTCATTATATGATTAGTGGTACTTGAGGAGTGACAAGTAATTATAGAGGTACAACGGTAATTTGACTGAGCTGTAATTACGGATAACTTGTAAATGATTGACTTACTTGTAATGGTTATATCCATGGTCACAACATGTTTTATAATGCATATAAGAGTGCAGCTATGAGTCTTTAGAGGAGTGTCATATAGTGAATGAATGTTGACTAATTTAATTAATGAGTTTAATTAATTAATCTTGAGTCATTGGATTTTATAATTTGTAGGTCTATTAGGTCCCTTGATAGCTCACAATGGGTAAAACGAGGATCGATCAAGTTTTTTTTTTAAAGAATTTGAAGTGTTCAAATTATATGATGGAATATAGGTTAATTGTATAAGATACAATTTATACAATGTGTAGATACATTATAATTTTGAATAAAATTCAAAATTAAAATATATAATACAAGAGATATATTTGAATAAAATTCAAATAATAATTAATGTGAGTTGAATTCATATTAAAATTATAGGTTAAAATTAATTTGAATATGTTTCAAATTACAACTATAGATTAAGAGAGAGGTTTATTTGAATTTGATTCAAATAAATGTTTAATTAAATATATGATATTTAATTAAGGCTAATTAATTAATATTAATTAATTAATTAAATTAAATAAATAACTCCCCTCATAACTCCCCGTTTTTGCTGGGGAATGGGGGAAGTGATGAGGTGAGGGGTTATCTCTCCCCTTTGTTAAATGCAAAAACACACCGTGTTGAAAAAGATTAGCTTCCTCTCTCTCTGAGAAAAGTCTCTCTCATCGATTATAAAGTGTAAAGAATTATGTGCAAGGAAAAATTTCCTTCACTTTGAAAATGTTCCCACATAACCGATCCTTGCCGAAATAACAAGGAAGATCTTTGGAGGTGTTGATTGCTGTGTTTTTGTAGAGGTTTCAAAGGTAATTATTTCACCTTTAGTGGTTATCCCCTTTCTGTATTTTTCAAAAGGAAAAATCAAAGCACTGCGTTCACACGCTTGCGCTGTGGGATACAATCCCTCCAGGCCTGTCATTCTATGTACGTGATTGTTTGGGTGCACTTGTTTGGGTGATATCGTTTGTGCTTCACAGTTTGTGGGTTATTGTATGTTCAAAAACCTCACGCCTTTGAATATCTCATGCTGCCCAACATTACCTTGACTCTCGAACTCATCTTCCAAGCTAGTGCTATCTCTATCTCCAAATAGTTTGGCTAGCAGCAAGGGGATCGGAGTTCATAGATACGATGGATGTTGTAGAAGTTGTGATAGCAGTAATAGTTGTTCTAACTTTAGCAGCAAGAATGATTGATAAATTTAACTGGTCATATGAGACCAAAAAGTTCATAAGATTTTCGTTGCTGATTATAATATTTTTTTCTTTCGACTTGTTTCTATCAATTATCGTGTATTTCGCATAGGACATTAATTTGCCTTTTAATGACGGGCCAGACCCATTTTTAAAGAGAAACAATGACGGTCAGACGTCTGACATGAATTTGAGTATCCTTATTTATTTTTAGTGACGAACGTCTTTTATGGAGAGGCTTGCTCGTCATTGTTTGATTGATATTATTTTTGCGTCATTGTAGGTCAATTATTGTATGTTCAAATACCTCACGCCTTTGAATATCTCACAATGGCCGACACTACCTCGACTCCTGAACTTGTCTTCCAAGCTAGTATTATCTCCATTGTCAAATAGTTTGGCCGACGACAATGGGGAGTTCATATGATATGATGGACATGACACAGCTATGATAACAGTAATGGTTGTTCTAACTTTAGCAGTAAGAATGATTGATAAATTTGATTGGTCTGATGAGACCAAAAAGTTCATAAGATTTTGGTTGCTGGTGATAATACTTTTATCATTCGACCTATTTCTCGTGGTCATGTGTATTTCGTGTGGGGCATTATACGTTGAGTAATTAAAGTTAGGGATTAGTACATGGATTGTCTATTTAGAAATCATAATTACGTAAAAGGATTGAAAAATTTAGAATTTACACTTTTGTCATGAAACAACCCTAATTAGATGGTACCCATCACACAAATTACTAGTATATCCTTTTTAAGGATTCATCTCAATATTAAATCATTATTAAAATCTAGAATTGGTAAATTGGGAGGTCAAATCCCTTAAAATGTGCTAATGATACTTCCCAAAATTAAAAAAAAATCTCAAAACCCCAAAATCCCAAAAAATCATCCATCTTCTTCCATCAGACCTTCCGTTTTTCTTTTCTTCCTCCGACCTCCTTTCTTCTTCTCCGACCATCCATCGCTGTCTGCCTTCCTTTCTGGCCGGCTCTTTTTTCTCTGTCGCAAAAGCATTTCGTCTGTGTTTATCCCCTTCGAAATGAGATTTTCGTCAGTTCTTCTGCTCCGATCATTTCTGCCTGCCTTCATCTCCAGTCGACGTCTGTCTGCCTTCATCTCTGATTGCCTCCATTTTTTCAATCGCCAGAGTAGTTCATCTCACGATTGAAAGGTTTGCATTCCAACGGTTGTTTTCAATTTCTCATTTCGTTTGAAATATTGTATATATGAGGATATATATTATAGTGATTTGATTAGGATATATCTTATGACTTAACTTGTATATATGTTGATATGCGGATATATACTGTACTGATTTTGAATGTATACATGCGAATATATAAGTGGATATATACTGTGATTTTGAATATATTTTTTGAATAATATGTGGATATATGTTTATCGAGACTTTAAAAGATGTTTCTGTGATTTTAAATTGTCTTTGAAGATTGAGCACCAATGTGGAGGTGAATTAAGGGAAAATCAATCTTTTTGAATGAGTAAATTAAAGTTTTGAATGAATGAATTAAGAGATTTGTGTTGAAAATTAGTATGGGGCCACGGTAATTAAAAGATTATGATAATAATTTATGGAATCAAATCTTTTCTATTTCAAAAAAACAAATAACTATAATAAATGTAAATGAAATAAATAAGGGTAAGGTCGGAATTAAAATAAAATCATACATGCAGAAATCTAAAAGTGTAAAATTAGAAAAATTTAGACATTTGTGTAAATAAGTTTCTAAAACAACCCTCCAAATATATTATCTCTTAAAGTTAGGGCAAAAGTAATTGGGTCTTTTAATGTCGGGCTTAGTAGGATAAAATTAAGAGATAATATTTTGAGAGGGCTATTTTTAAATCTTAATTTCATAAATGTCTTTAATTTTCAAATTTTACACTTTTAGATATTTGCATGTAGGATTTTTTGTTAAGACCGATTCTACCCTTATTTATTGCTTTTTATTTTATTATAATTTTTAAATTTAAAAGATTTGAATCCTTAATTTGAATTATATTCATTTAATTATTGTGGGCCCCATTCAATTTTTCAACACTAATTCCTCAAATCTCTCTTTCAAAAAAGATTTTTTCCTCTCAGCAATTAACAACTTCCAATTTTGTTAAATCAAGTTTTGAATATTTCCGCTTAATCTGTCTGCTGTCATCTTCGTGTGTTGTTTCCAGTCGTCGGCTGCCATCTCCAACCACCGTGTTTGTTCCCCGCCGTCGTCGTTTCAGACCTTCAGGGCTTCCGTCAACGAGTTATTGATTCCTTCTTCCCCAGAGACGTCCAGACCTTCAATTTTCGTCGCGGAATAAAGTTTCCATCGACGTCTTTGCACATCTCCAACGTCGTGCAGTACGTTCCTCGTCTCCCGTCCCCTTCTATTTATACCAATCGTAAGTTAATAGTCTTCCCGTTAAGATTGGTATATATGGGGATATATTTTATTTATGTGTATAGAGAATTGAAGTTCTAAACGTCTCATAGTCTTAGTCTTCTCATTTATATTCGTATATATGGGTATATATTGTATATGTCTATATATCTTATAGTTATATATACATAAGATATGATATTAATCTTTTGTTGGTCTCAAATATATATTATGGAGATATATTGTATATGTGTATATATCTTATAGTCATATATACATAAGATATGAAACATAAGTTCCACTGAGATTGGTACCATATCTTATGTACTAATGCTATAAAATATATACACATATAAGTTATATACACATATATACAAAATCGAACGATAAGACTGTTACCTTATTATTGGTGTAAATGGAAAGGGGATCGTAGACAAGGAACCCACTGCTCGACGCCGGAAAGGAGAAGTAGTTCAGCAAGAATATGTCGCCTGAAATGTTGTTCGCCGACGGAAAATGAAGGTCTGAAACGTACGAAGACGGAAAATGGGATATAACTGAAGCAGACGTACAATGACGGAAAATGAGACGAGGAACGTACAAAGACGGCGGCTGGAGATGGAAATTGAATCAGACGAAAGGAAACTTACGATACAGCGGCCGGCGAACACGGCGGCGTCAGACGATGGGCGACGAACGGTTACAAAACTCAGAGACAGCAGCAGACGGAGGAAGCGAAAAAGTCTCCGATTTCGAATTTGGGGATTTTTAGACGGGATTTGGAGGATATTTTGGGAGATTTTCAAATTAGGGGAATTTAGGGTTTTTTTTAATGTTTTGGGGTTTTAATTTGTCCTGGAAAGTATCATTGAGCTAAAATTATGGGATCCAAATTATAATCTTCCAATTAATCAATTTTGCATTTTAAAATGAATTTTTGCATTTTAAAATGAATTTAAAATTAATTTGTAGATACAAGAGGATATTTAAGTAATTTATGTAATGGGTACCTTCCTAAATAAGGTTATTTCATGACAAATGTGTAAATTTTATACATTCCATCCTTTTACGTAATTAGGATCTTTAAATAGCTCATCAATGTACTAATCCCTAAAATCAATGTCGGACTAGACTTGACATTGACACAATACACTTATGTGCCTTATGATTCCGCTTTCTTTGCATAGTTTATCAAATTCTTTATTGCAGTTGTTGATGTACTTATTGAGAGAGAAATAAGAAAGTGGGGGAAGTGATGATTTCATTCATTAGTTCTCCATATAAATACATACTATGATACTAAAAATAAACATAATTATCTCCACATAATTAGCTACTCAACTAACCCATAAGAATAGCAACTTAGACTTGACTACAACTAAAAAAGGAATATCAACAAGTTCCTAAAAAACTAGGTCTTTGACCAAACCAATTCAAAACTAACATTCAAACTTTGTATTTGTAGCTTTGAGTTAACTAACATTCTCCTCCTGACTCAAATACTACAGACACCTTCAAATTGGCCAGCTTTGGTTTAGTATCAAACCAAACTTCATAGGGTGTCTTCTTCTCCAAGACCCTTGTAGGTTGTCTACTCAATAGAGAGACGATTGTATTTGCTGTTTCAGCCCAAAACTCCTTTGGCAAATTCTTCTCATGCAACAAGCATCTTGTCATCTCCATAATACTCATATTCTTCCTCTCACTAACTCCATTTTGCTGTGAAGAATATGGAGTAGTGAGTTGATGCTCTATCTCATCTTCGTCACAGAAAGAATTGAATCTTTGCGACGTATATTCTGTCCCATTATCAATTCTCACCACCTGGACATTACAACCATTTTGATTTTCAATCCATCGGCTACTATTCAGTGAGAGAGTTGGTTGAGGTCTACATAATTCAGTGTGGCTGAGCTGCAGTTTCTCAGCTTCTTTCCAGATTGACTTATGCAAACAAACTCCGCAGTTTGTTTTAAGCTCCTCCAGAATTGGTACTCCTATTGTCATCTCATTTTCCTACCGATACTGCAACCCCTTTTGATGAAAATGCCCCAATCTTTTGTGCCTTAACTCAGTGTCATTCACTTGACACTTGAAAGCTATCTGCTCCTTCTCTAGTGGATCTAATGAGAAGCTCTTGTGTTGCATCTTTATTTTGAACCACTCATTCCCATTAGAATCAGAAATGAGACACTTCTCATATTCAAACAACACTTTAAATCCCTTCTCTACTAGTTGACCAACACTTAACAAGTTTTGAGCAATCCCAGGGACAAACAATACTTCAGTAATCAACTTGGTTCCAACACAGCTTTCTATTGACACTGTGCCCTTCCCCTTTACTTCAAGATATTCACCATTCCCTATCTTCACCCTTGACTTAAATGACCTGTCAAGGTCCTTAAACAACTCTTTGTCACTTGTCATGTGATTGGTACACCCACTGTCAACCAACCAACTGTCACATTGAGTGACTGATGAGAAACAAGTAGCCACAAAGAGTTGATCTTCCTCTTGTTGTACTGCAGCATGCGCTCCTCCTTGCTGTTGAGTTTTTGCTTCTTTACAGAACCTCTCAATGTGCCCCAATAAATGACACCTTCTACACTTCACATCTAGCCTTCTCCAGCATCTAAAGTGTGGATGATTATGCTTTCCACAGTGCTTGCATGCACTACTAGCATCCTTTACAACAGACTCTGAGCTATTGCTGCCACTTCCCTTCTTCCACTTCTTCTCTCTTTCATATTCTCCCTGCTGCATTCTAGCTTTCAGTGCCCCTTCAATGCTTCCTTCTTGTCGCATCAACCTCCTCTGCTCCTGTGCTTGTAAAGCACTCACTACTTCTATCACTTTGAGCTTAGTGAGGTCTTTAGAATTTTCTAAGAAAGCAATGGTTGCTTCATATCTCTCAGGTACTGAAACCAGAATCTTCTGAACCAATCTATTGTCAGATAGATCAGTTCCTAATGCTCTTGTCTTGTTAGCAATCCCGATCAACTTGTCTGAGTACTCTTTGATGGACTCAGAATCCTTCATTTGGATTCTCTCGAATTCCCTCACCAAGTTCAACACCTTCATGCCTTTAATCCTCTCATCACCTTCATACTCACTTTTGAGGAACTCCCAGATCTCCTTTGCTGACTTCAATGCCATAATTCTGTTGAATATGGCGGGAGACACAGCTGCATATAGGCAAGCTCGAGCCTTTGCCTTCCTGGTGACCCTCTCCTTGTGAGTCTTGATCTGATGCATTGTTGGATTATCAGGAAGTGGAGCAATTTCATAATCTTGCTCAATTGCTTCCCAATAATCACAACCCTCCATGTAGGCTTGTATTCTGATTGCCCATGTTTGATAGTTTTCACCATCAAACACAGGTGGAGCTAGTGAAGAAAGATTGTTTGATCCTAACTCCATTGGACAAAACTCTCACAGGTGTATCACTTAGTTTCTCTCGGGAATATTTCACTAATCCTCACTCACAGATCCCTTAAGAATTTAAGGCTCTGATACCACTGTTGATGTACTTATTGAGAGAGAAATAAGAAAGTGGGGGAAGTGATGATTTCATTCATTAGTGCTCCATATAAATACATAGTATGATACTAAAAATAAACATAACTATCTCCACATAATTAGCTACTCAACTAACCCATAAGAATAGCTACTTAGACTTGACTACAACTAAAAAAGGAATATCAACAACTTCCTAAAAAACTAGGTCTTTGACCAAACCAATTCAAAACTAACATTCAAACTTTGTATTTGTAGCTTTGAGTTAACTAACAGCAGTATTCAAGACCATTATCAGTTCTTAAGTACTGTATTTTCTTATTAGCTTGATTTTCAATCTTCATTTTCCACTGCTTGTTCTTTGGTTTCAAGTATACACACCCAAAATTTCCATGAATAAACATCAATTAAAGTCATAAAATACATGCCGTCACTTAAAGAGTTTATTTCAGCACGGCCCCACAAGTCAAAATGTATATAATCCAATCTTTCCCTTGTGGTATGTTGTCCTTTATTAAAGCTGACCCTCTTTGACTTACTGTAGATGCAGTGTTCACAAAATGAAAAATCTTTTTCATCAATGACCGAGATTGCCACCAATTTCCTTTGTTGTCTTTCTTATCAGTTCTTCCTATGTAGCTACTGTTACTTTCAGATTTTCCTTTAGCCATTAATCCTTCCCCAATCCCTTGGTCTCTCTTTTCGATTTGAAGCTCTAAATCTCTAGACCTTAGTGCTGACAAAACTACATATTCTAGAGTTAAAGACTTTCTTAATTGCAGCTTTTACAAAATTATCAATCATTATCACTAACTTAATCACTCCAATGGGGAGATTACAAAATTACCCTATCATTCCAGCTAAGGAAAAAAAAATTGGAAATAAACTAGAGGAGCAAATGACGTGTAATCAGTAAAGGAGCTTAATAATTTCCAACTCATTAAACTATGGTCTTGGGAATTCCATGTAACCGTACTATTTCCTTTAAAAAAAATAGCTACATAAATTGCATCATATGTTTTCTTGCAAGCCATAAAATGGGACATCTTACAAAAACGATCAACCACCACAAAGACCGAATCAAATCCTCTTTGGGTTTTTGGAAGTCCTAAAATAAAAGCCATAGATAGGTCTTCCCATATTGTGGTTGGAGTGGGCAGCTGTATATAAAGACTAGTATTTTGGGATGTAGTCTTATTAGTTTGACAAATAAAGCATCTAGAGACAAAGTTATGGACATATTATCATAATTGAGGCCAAAATAATGTAGAGGACACTAGATAGAGAGTTTGATCCCTTCCACTATGTCCTGCCAAATCACCTGGATGCACATCTTGGATGAAAGATTCTCGAAGTGAGGTGTGTGGAATACATAATTGGTCATTTTTTAAGAGGTACCATCTACTAAGTGGAAGCTTGAGGTTTTATCCTCCCCCAAAGAAATTTCCAATTTTTTTAGCAATTGGTAAGAGCAGTGATTGAACTAAAATTTTTATAAAAAAAAATTCTGTAAAAGGAAGCTAAACCAAGAAAGTATTGTATTTCCTTTACTGATTGAGATTGTTTCCATTGAGATATAGCTTGAATTTTCTTGGGGTCCATTTTGATACCATTTTGTCCAATGATAAAGCCCAGGAATGAAATTTTCGAAACAGGAACATTTCTTTATGTCAATAAAGAGTTTATAGGTTTTTAAAGTGGTGAATAACGAAGTTAAGCGTGTGATGTGCTCTTCGTGAGACTTGCTATAAATAAGGTTGTCATCAAAATAAACAATAATGAACTTGTTCAAGAAGGGAAGAAGAACCTGGTTCATAAACCTCATAAAGTTACTTGGTGTATTTGAGAGTCCAAACAGAATTACAAGCCATTCAAATAAACCTTCATTGGAACAGCATATGGACTAAGACTTAGTTGAATATGTCCTTTGTCGAGTAATCTGTGGATTTGATCATGGAGGATTTTATATTTAGTAAGGCTCGTATGGTAAAGTGTGAGACTTCGTAATGTTGCTCCAAGAATCAAATCAATCTGATGCTGAATATCACGTAAAGGAGGAAATGAGGAAATGTTGAAGGAGTTTCCAGAATTGTAGGAAATTACTTAAATGATTCTAGGACATGAGGATGTGTTTCATTCAAAATGGTGTTGTCCCTTGCTTCAAAATCATTGATCACGAGACCAGTAACATGTGAATCATGGTGAAGGAGTAATTGTTTGTCACTAGTGATAGTAAACAATTGACATTTTTATTTGTTTGTACCTATTGAGTTCTTTGTGGTTGTAATTGGTAGTGGTAAGAGAACTTTTTTCTTTTCCATCAAAGTAAATTCATAAGTATAATACCGCCTTCTGTGGACTGTTTGTGTATCATATTACCAAGGTCTACCCAAAATGATATAGCAAACATCCATCTCCAAAACATCACAAATAATTTGATCCTTGTAGTTATTCCCAATTGACAGAAGAATTGTACGAATGTTTGACACTTGAGCTTCGCCTCCTTTCTTGATCCAATTAATCTTGTAAGGTGTAGGATAAGGGATGGGTTGGAGGTTGAGGGTTGTTACAAATTCGCTAGACACAATATTTTGGTGCTTCCATTGTCGATAATCACGTTACATATCATTCCATTAATGGTGCATCTTATCTTGAATAAAGATGTCGTTGCGAAAAAGATTATTTATTTTTGCTCACCTCATCTAATTCTAAATACGTGACCTCATTTCATAATCTTGATTGTCTTCTTGATCAATTTCTTCTAGGATAGCTACTACTCTTCTTTGAGGCACTCATTTGACAAATGCCCAATCTGTCCACATCTAGAACACTTATCTAAGTTTGGCCTATTGTATGTATTAATGGGTTTTTTTGTTGCTGGAATTTTATCATGGTTAGTATTTGTATGAGGTTCAATGTCTATTTGTTTTCATTTGTTCAAATTCGATTGGACAGAAGCTAGATTAATCTTGTCAAAAATGGTACTACTTTTACTGCTACTGCCACTTTGGCCATCCCAAATAGTTTTTCGGCTATATTGTTAGTTTGAATCTATTTGTTTGTTGTTCTTCAATAGTGGTTGTTGTACAAATTATCTCATATATTAAGATACCCAATTAGTTGGTGTCGCAACGTGCTCACGACGCGCAGCGGCCGACGTCCTCTTTCAAAAGTCTCTTGAATAAAAAAATTTTGGAGCCACCACCAATCATATTGACGGTGTGATTGGTCACACAATTAAGAGAAATTAAAGAAAATTGGTCTACGTGAATTAAATTGAGTTCAGTAGTCATTTGTGTGTAGGGGATGTGTTAGTGCGACGAAGTGCAAGTCACAAGCCAACAACTAACTCCATGATCTTCTCAAAGTCAAGTTATATTGTTAACACAATCTCTCGTTAGTTTGTTTACTAAATTTAGTTCTCTCACCTCTCTATAAAAATGTGGGAGCTTACATTGTAGCAACACACAGAAATCAAATCATAAACTTCTTATTGAGTTACTTCTTTACTTTTCGTGTTAATTGTTTTCTTGACTTGGTAAGAGCAGGTCATGACGATCTCAAACTTACCCACTCCAATCGTGACTCCTCCGGCAGTAGTGAGTGGCGCTGTCTTCACCAGTCCACCGTTGAATCAACTACTTAATCAAATCACCTCTATTAAAATGGATAGAGGAAACTTTCTACTATGGCAAAATTTGGCCTTACCGATCCTGCGAAGCTACAAGCTATTTGACTACCTTACGGGAGACAAGCCATGCCCTCCCACGCATCTTGTTCCAACAGACACACCTACAAATATAGAAGGCAGCACCTCGTCGCAATCCTCCCCAACTTTGAACCCCACGTACGAGGCGTGGATCGTAGTGGATAAACTACTCTTGGGTTGGCTTTACAACTCGATGGCAGCGGACGTAGCCATGCAAGTTATGGGGTTTTCCACGTCGCGTGAACTATGGACAGCAGTTCAAGAACTTTTTGGTGTCCAATCCAGAGCGGAAGTAGACTACCTAAAACAGGTATTTCAACAAACCTGCAAGGGCTCATTACAAATGATTGAATATTTAAAGCTTATGAAAAGTCATGCTGATAATTTGGCCCTAGCGGGTAGTTCGGTCTCTGTTCGAGACTTGGTTTCACAAGTATTGACAGGTTTGGATGAAGAGTACAATCCCATCGTGGTGGCCGTTCAAGGCAAAGTAAATCTGTCATGGTCAGAAATGCACGCAGAGCTTCTAACATACGAGAAACGGTTGGAATACCAAAACTCCCTCAAAAGTGGCATCCCGATCAACCAGACTCAAACACCCTCAGTGAACTATGTTGATGGGCGAAGCTTCCAAACCAACCAGCGGACTAATAATGGAAACAACAGTCATGGGTCAAATACTCATCGTGGCGGTGGTTATCAACGGGGAAGTTTTGGTCAACGAAATCGTGGCAGAGGTCGATAGGGAGGTAATAACAGCAACAATGGAAGCAATGGAAATAGACCCATCTGCCAGGTATGTAATCGGATAGGACATATTGCTGCCGTTTGTCACTATCGTTTTGATCAAAACACAGGACCTCAACCCACCCAACATAAAAATTTCACCCCCTCAAATTCTGGACCAAATGTATTTGCTGCACATCACACTTCTACCACGGTCACTACCCCTGAGACTGTCATTGATCCTAGTTGGTATGCCGACAGTGGAGCTACAAGTCATGTGACTGCCAACCCGAACAATGTTGAGCAAAAAGTTGATTACTCAGGTACCGAAAATGTAATTGTCGCAAATGGCAATAAGTTATCTATCTCTCACATTGGTAGCACTAATATCCATGCCTCGGGTGGTTCTTTAAAATTGAAAGATGTTCTCCGTGTTCCTGATATAGCTAAAAACCTTGTTAGTGTCTCATGACTAGCTAAAAATAATGACGTCTTTGTTGAATTCCATACTGACTTTTGCTTGGTTAAGGACAAGGCTTCGGGAAGAACTTTGTTGAAAGGAACACTTAAAGACAACCTCTATCGTCTTGATAGAAGTCACCGGTCACCACCCGCTACTCCCACATTGACTGCACCGTTGTTTGCTCACACTGTTGTATCTCTGTCGAATAATACTCTCAGTTCAGAGAAACCAACTCCTTCTTTCCCGTTTGCTGAACACATTAATGTAGTGGTGTCCACAACCGTGTGGCATAAACGGCTTGGACATCCTTCTATTCAAGTCTTAGATCATATCATTAGGACTTGTAATCTTCCCTACAAGACTAATGAACCAATAAGTTTTTGTGATGCATGTCCGTTTGGAAAATCTCATGCCTTACCGTTTCATGACTCTCACTCTCATGCTACAGGAATGTTTGAACTAGTTTATACAGATCTCTGGGGACCGGCACCTCACCTCTCTTCAGACGGGTTTCGATATTATGTCCATTTTTTGTATGATTACAGTCGGTTCACATGGATATTTCCTTTACGTCAGAAAAGTGATACAATTGTAGCTTTTAAGCAGTTTTTATCTTTGATACAGAATCAATTCAAGATCTAGGTGTTGACACTTCAATCCGATGGTGGGGGCGAATATCAACCAATTCATTCTCTGTGCCGCAATCTTGGGATTCAAATCCGAGTCTCTTATCCATACACTTCAGCACAAAATGGACGGGCAGAGAGAAAGCATCGACACATAGTTGAGACTGGTCTCACACTTCTCGCTCAAGCATCTATGTCGTTGAACTATTGGTGGGATGTGTTTCTTACTGCCACCCTCTTGATAAACAGCATGCCTATGGTCGTTCTAAAATTCAAGTCTCCGATGGAAGCACTAGTTGGGAAGCAACTTGATCTCACATCTGTAAACACCTTTGGGTGTGCCTGTTTCCTCTGCTTACGCCCATATCACAGCCAGAAGTTCTAGTTCCATACCATGAAATGTGTATATCTTGGATTTAGTCCAATGCACAAGGGTCATCGCTGTCTCAGCCCAACAGGAAAAGTGTTTATCTCACGGCACGTCCAGTTTAATGAAACTGAATTCTCATTCACCTCTGGCTTTGGACAAACAAAGTCTGTCACCTCTCCTCCCGCTGCATCTGTGGCTTCATCAATAATGTCCTCGTTTCCCATGCCACCACCTCTGCCTCTCTCCCCACCTGCCCAAAGTCACCTTTCCACTCCAATTTCTTCCATCCCAACAGATCTCATACCCACTGGCTTAGCTTATCACTACTCCTGCCCTATTGCTGTCTTACCAACAACTTCCCCTATATCCTCTGACCTTGCCAATTTGTCACCCAACCCTCCATCAGGCCCACCTTCGCCGCCCCCTCCCTGTCTCTTCTCTTCATCACCTCCACCACCAGCCCCAGAACAACTGGCTATCTCCTCTCCAACGCCTCAAATACCATTAACAATCATTGACCCTCTAGCTATCTCCTCTCCGCTGCCACCAATAACATCATCGGTCACTGAACCTCTCAACCCTCATCTTTCGTTACTACACCTCCCCCAACCCGAGGCCTCATCCGACCCTTCTCCCCTGCCGGTACAGAACTCTCATCCTATGATTACCCGTTGGAAATCTGGCATTATTAAACCCAAAAATGGGCTGCCACCACTGCCCAAGATTGGTCACTAACTGAACCAACGCGGGTCTCTGATGCTCTTCAAACGCCTCAGTGGAAGGCAGCGATGGATGCAGAGCTTTCAGCATTGATTCGCAACAATACTTGGACCTTGGTTCCATCGTCCACAACTCATAATGTTGTTGGTTGCAAGTGGGTTTTTCGAATCAAGCAAACCTCCGATGGGTCCATTGAGCGCTACAAAGCTCGTCTTGTCGCCAAAGGCTTCCACCAACATCCTGGTGTTGACTATTTTGAAACCTTCAGCCCCGTTGTTAAGGCTTCCACCATCCGTATTGTTCTATTTTTGGCTGTTTCTTCTGGGTGGCAACTTCGGCAACTTGATTTTAATAATGCTTTTCTGAATGGCACTCTCAAGGAAGATGTTTACATGGCTCAACCACCAGGCTTTGAATATTCTACGTTTCCTCGTCATATCTACAAACTCAATAAGGCGATATATGGCCTCAAACAGGCACCTCGGTCATGGAATGATGAATTAAAGTCTGTGTTGTTATCTTGGGGTTTTCAACACTCCAAATCTGATGCATCTCTCTACTACCTACGGTCCAACTCTATGATTATTCTCCTTCTAATCTATGTTGATGACGTTATTCTCACAGGAAATGACATCACATTCATTGATAAGTTCATTCGCATGCTGGATAGTCGATTTGCCCTCAAAGATCTTGGTCGATTGAGCTACTTCCTTGGCATTCAAATTGACTACTTGCCTATGGTCTCTTATTTAGTCAAGCAAAATATATTGACGATCTACTCTCCAAACTAAACATGCAGCATCTCAAGTCGTGCTCTTCTCCCGCTGTCACCGGCACCCAACTCTCCCTTAGTGACGGGCAACTCATGGCAGACCCTTTTTCTCTATCGTAGCATTGTTGGTGCGTTGCAATACTTGACACACACCCGGCCAGACATTTCTTACATCGTGAACAAGCTCAGTCAATTTTTAAAGGCCCCAACTAATGTTCATTGGCATGCTGTCAAACGTGTTCTTCGATATCTTAAGGGTACTCCTACTCTCGGTCTGCTTATTCAGCCCTGTGACCGTCTCACTCTCACAGCTTATGCGGATGCTGACTGGGCTGCTAGCATTGACGATCGCAAGTCTATTGCTGCATATTGTGTTTTCTTTGGTGATTCGTTGATATCCTGGTCCTCGAAGAAGCAGAATGCTATTGCTCGGTCCAGCACTGAGTCCGAATATCGAGCTCTGGCCCATGCCTCAGCTGAAATCACTTGGGTTCGCTAGCTTCTTCAAGAGATTCACTTCCGTCTTCCACTACACCGGTCCTTTGGTGTGATAATCTTGGAGCTGGTGCCTTAGCCTCTAACCCAGTGTTCCATGCGCGCACCAAACACATTGAGATCGACGTTCATTATGTCTGTGACCAGGTCCTTAATAACCATCTTGATGTTCGTTATATTCCCTTTGTTGATTAGGTCGCCGACTGCCTCACCAAACCTCTTGCCCACTCTCAGTTTGCCTATCTGCGTTCCAAACTCAGATTGTTTTTCCCACGCTCTCGTTTGCAGGGGATGTTACGAAGTGCAAGTCACAAGCCAACAACTAACTCCATGATCTTCTCAAAGTCAAGTTATATTGTTAACACAATCTCTCGTTAGTTTGTTTACTAAATTTAATTCTCTCACCTCTCTATAAAAAGGTGGGAGCTTACACTGTAGAAAACACACAGAAATCAAATCATAAACTTCTTATTGAGTTACTTTTTTACTTTTCGTGTTAATTGTTTTCTTAACTGTTAGCACCCTACAACACCCGTGAAGACAGTTGCCAACATTTTATTTTTATTATCCAATTTAATAAATTATTGAAGGTCCGAAAAAGTTTATTTATTTTATTTTTAAATGTCTCATGCTTATTAATTCACATTTTAGAAATAAACATGGGTTAATAATTATGGGTGGCATAAATACCATTGAAAATATGAAAAATTATTTTTGGGAGAAATTTTATGTATTTAAAGAATTTAACAAAATTCAAAAAAAAAAAGAACACTACTCATCCTCCCTTTTTTTTGTTTCTTTTTTAATTGTGAGTGGTTTTTAAAATTTTATTTTTAATTGTTTTATGGAAAACGTTTTGAAGTATTAAAATTAATTTTATGGGGAATTTCTTGTATTTATGGAATTTATAAAAAAAAGACCAAAAAAGATTTGTGAGTTTTAGAAGAATTCACAGAAGTGAACACTGCTAGTTTTATGTGGAAACAAAAATATTTTTTTAATTTTATAAAACTAAAATAAATTAGTGTATTTATGAATATTTTAAAAGGAAAGAGTGAAAAGGAAACTATACAGAGAACATTATAGCAATTTCAAAATTTTAATATTTAAAATTAAAAACATTTAAATCTTTTTTGAACTCTGAGGTACAGCTTGGAAGATTGCATTTACCAAATTTCATAGCTTTAATATTGAAGATTTGATAAAAAAAAAAATTAAAAAGCTATACAGAATCTCTTGAGGTAAAATTTAGAAATATTTACCAAGCTTTGCAATCTCAAAATTTTAATATTTAAAATTTCAATTCCACAATTTTAACATTTAACAAACTAGAAACATCTATCTAAAAAAAATTTACATTTTGTGTCAAACTAATTTGGTGGAGAATTAAATGTTTCAAATTTTGAAAGCATTTTGAAATTTAGATGTTGGGTTTAAAAGCCGGCAGAGTATAAAAAAATACAAACATGGCCCAAGATTAGATAATTATGTGGTCTAAAATCCATAAAAATACAGTAAGTTAAGATTCAAATTATCTACAGATTATTCAACAAGTTACAAAATTTAATGCATATCTCATACATTCAAATTTTAAATAGAATCGACATGGAAAATCAATTAGCAAATCGGTTAAACAAATTACAACTTTATTCCAATTTCAAATTTATGGAATTGATTTAGCAACCACAATAAAAATGGAGGATAAAACATTAACAAAATAAGGCAAGCAGAATATACATGGGAGAAAATATTAACAGCATACTAAATGCGACTTTTAAAAGAAAAAAAAAACTGCTAGCAAGATGTTATAACAATCATACTCCATCCATGAAATTCTTTACCATAAAATAAAAGAAACAAAATTAAATTCTCCTACTAATAAAATACATTTTATAAATTGAAAGATAAAGAATACCTCAATGCTTTAGTGAAATTCCACCGAAATTTTGGAGGAAGAATAACCCTGCAATCTCACTAGATAAATTTCTTAGAAATATAAGAACCAAACTTAAAAGAGAAGAATTGGAGTAACAAAATTTAGTAACCTTCAAATCCCTCTTCTGTCCCCTATTTCAAGAAAATCTAAACGTTTATATAGCAATATGAAACTGAGTGAAAAAGGAATGAAGACAACATGCAAGGGAGGGAAAGAGGAAAAAAAAGGGAGATAGTGGGAGTAGAGTAAACGTGGGAGAAAAAAAATAAATAAATAAATAATCCTTACCTCTGTGAAGCACAAAAGATGAAGGAAGGGAAGGAGAGAACTAACAAAAAAAAATAACGTGGAAGAAAATTAGAGATAAAAGAAAATGTGAATTTGAGTAATATGGAGAAAATAGTGGGAGATTGAGAGAAGGGTGGAGAATGGAGATATGGAGAGACAAAATAAAAGAGATATAGTAACTTAGGGAAATAGTTGAGAGAAAAATAAAAAATTGGATTTTGTTAATAAAAGTGAATAAAAAAAATAGATTTTGTTAAATAACACTCAAAAGAAACATCAGACTAAAGGAATATGCATGAAATGAAAAATAAGTCGGACAAATTACGATATCTACAGTTGGAGTTGTAGTTTTTTCTTAACATCTAAATGCAATCCCCCAATGTATCTTGCAATTTGGTACTGTTCTTTCTCTCCCATATTAGTTCTTGCACCTAAACGATGAAATTTTTCTGTATAATCCATGATAGATCGAGTACCTTGTTTGCAATTTTGACATTGGTTGTAAATGGCCTATTCATAATTGATGGGTAAGTATCTTTCTCGCATGAGTTTTTTCATCTTTTTCCATGTGCAGTTTGGTCTCTTCCCAGATCTCCTTCACTTTTGTCTCTAGTTGATCCCACCAAGCGAATGCTACCCCTTTTAATTTAAGAGCTACAAGTTTTATCATCTTGTTTCTCATGAGTGCTCATGTAATAAAAGAAGTTTTTTAGTTCTTCATCCAATCAAGAAACCCTTCTTAAGCAAATCTATCTCCATTTTGTAATCACTATCATCTCGGTATTGTCAATGATCATAACGAAATCGTCTTACGGCTTCTTCCAATTTGAGTAGTTCATCCTCATCACTTGAAGAATCCACTACAATTCATTTCTCCTTTGATGCAACAGATTACGATTGAAGTTCAAACAAAACCTTGCCGTTCTTGGATTCTTCTTGGTTATAAGGTTAGTTCTTGAAGTGATTCATGATTCAAGTTTGTGCTGATCTTGACAAATTTTATTCCCTTGTTCTCTTAATTCTCCTTCTTGGTTAGTTCTTGTTTAACCTTGCTACAGGTTCAAAGTTTCAAGATGCCTCATAATAGTTCCCATCATCTGATGCCTCTCAACCACATCCCTTTGAATGTTCTCTACTGCTCATTCAACCATCAGTAGATGATTGGTTATAGTTCGTGGTGAGAGGATGGTGGTTTGATCCACCTCTTCTTGGGTAAGGGAAGAATCTCTGCAGGCTTGAGAGCCTTCTTACCTGCCATTAGGAGTCCAAGTGGTGCAGTCCAAATCGAGAGAAAACTTAAGAATATTTTATTCAGCTTCAAACGAAATTAGTCCTACACGTGATGGGGCATAGGACTAACTCTCTGAAAAATAAACAAATAAAAAAGTGAGTAATCTTCTAACGTTTCTGACCAACAGGAGCTCATTCCTCGTTACGGTTTCGCTACTTCAGTCAACATGATCGTTATATTCAGTGCTACTTAAATTAAAGTAACCCGACTATTAGGTTATACCAAACACCATTCTGGCTAAGCATACCTGTTTGAGGGTAAACATACCCAGAACACGTGGAGGATCCTTATTGGTATTTGAAGAAACTAAATAAGAGGGATTGCCTAGGTCCACCTCGGCCTTGCCGAGGAGACCGGGTTCGCCCATTATAAAAGACTGTGGGCGTCAAGGTTCGACCTGGCTGGGGGTCCGACCTGCTCGGAACCCGACAGGTTCGATATGAGAAAAGACATATAACCGCCGGTTGTATGTATTGTCGGATCCATCACCTATAAATAGAGGGCTTCATTTCACGCTCAGGGATCGAATCTCACCTCGAACAAAATATAGAATCCGATCTGTACTGACTTGAGCGTCAAAGTGCTTACCCTCTTGTGCAGGTCCACCCGGGTGTTCAGGTCGGATCCGGAGACCGAGTTCGAGCTTGATTCGCGAAGAACCGTTGTGCAAACTCTTGCACAAACATTTGACGCCGTCTGTGGGAACGAATACGATTTAAGTCATCTCGATCTAAGAAACATACGCAAAGATGGTGCAGCCAGCAAACTCTGCCAATACGACAGAACGGAGGGGTTTTAACGCTGATAACGGCCCTCAACGAGACCTTGACGCTAGAATGGTCGAGGATCAGGTTCGAGCAGGACAAGAGGGAGATCTTCCACAGAGGTCGTCCCGCCACGCGAACCAAGAGTTACCACCTGCTCACCCGAAACCTTCAAAGGCCAACCGAGGCCGAGGTGGGACCTCGAGAAAGACCTCTCGAAGGGCCAACCAGGCGGCAAACCCTGAGGCTTTGTATACTCTCCAACGCGAGTTGGATGATATGCGCCATCGGTTGCGCACAATGGAAGAAATGTACGTCGAGGCGACGCGGGCTAACCGAACAGTGTCTCCCTCAAGGGCCCCAGGCGCACCCGGAGAGAGGGAAGGCTGGGTTCCATCTTTCCACTCTGGCGACTGCGAGCCCGTTCCCAACAATGAGGGGGTGGATTACAGCTTGCGGGATAACGATCTGAGAAAGCACCTCACTGATAAGAAGAAGAGAGCATCTCGGGAGCCGGAAGACTCTCCGTCCTACTCCCGAGAGTTCTCCAATTCTAACCTCAAGGCTCAATCAAAGTATAAGCCTCTAACACCAGAAGCTATGATCACCAGGGAAGAGTTCAACCTGATGAAGCCCAGGTTCAACGAGCAGGTCGAGGCGCTCAAGGCCAGGTACGAGAAGAAAGAGTGCTCGTTTGACGATGGCGACTTGGGAGAATCGCCATTCACCTCGGACATCCTGGAGGCCCCAATTCCTCCAAAGTTCAAAACTCCCACTATGAAACCTTATGATGGGTCTAAAGACCCGAAGGATTATGTTGAAGTCTTCGAGGGCCTCATGGACTTTCAAGCGGCAACAGATGCGATAAAATGCCGCGTCTTCCAGATCGCTCTCACCGGCAGCGCGCGCCTGTGGTACCAGAGACTACCGGCCAGTTCGATCTCGACCTACTACCAGTTGAGGAAAGAATTCATTAGCCAATTCTCTTCCCGTCATTACGATAGAAAGACAGCGACTCACCTCGCCACCATCAGGCAGAAGGAGGGAGAGACACTAAGAGAATACGTCACGAGGTTTCAAGAGGAGCAGCTGAAGGTCGCGCACTGCTCCGATGATTCGGCCATGTGCTACTTCCTCACCGGCCTGGCCGACGAGACCCTCACCGTGAAGCTCGGATAGGAAGCACCAGCAAACTTCGCTAAAGTTCTACAAAAGGCGAAGAAAGTCATTGATGGGCAAGAGCTCCTCCGAACCAAAACTTGCCGACCTGAAAAGCAAATCGACCAGAAGAAGCTAAGCCAAGACAAGAGGAAGGCCGATTCTAAGTCTAAATACAAGGGATCGTCCTCCTCTGGCAGCAGAACCGAGTATCGTCGGTCGGAGATCGGCCACAATCGAAGCCAACCTTACGAGCGTTACACTCCTACCACCATCCCCATTTCTGAAATACTTACGAACATCGAGGAAAGCGGGATGGAAAAGCTCATCAAGCGACCTGAGAAGCTCCGAGGATACCCAGAAAAGCGTAACAAGGATAAGTATTGCCGTTTTCATCGCGATCACGGCCATAATACGACGAATTGCTGGGAGCTGAAGCGCCAAATTGAAGATCTCATTCAAGATGGCTATTTCAAAAAGTTCGTAGGAAAGCCGAGGACCAACTCGGTGGAGAAGACAGAAGAGAGGAAGCGTTCAAGGACGCCACCTCGTCGAGATGACCGACCTGCGGTCATCAACACAATATTCGGGGGCCTTAATGGGGGCCAGTCTGGAAACAAAAGGAAAGAACTAGCTCGCGAGGCCAGGCGCGAGGTATGCATCATTAGGGAGCAGAAGCCTACTTGCTCCATTACCTTCGGCGATACCGACCTGGAGGAAGTTCATTTGCCTCCTAATGATGCACTTGTGATCACTCCTCTCATTGATCACGTCTTGGTCCGAAGAGTACTGGTAGATGGAGGCGCATCTGCCAACATCCTGTCCCTCCCAACATATCTAGCATTGGGGTGGACCAGGTCACAGTTGAAGAGAAGTCCAACACCTTTAGTTGGATTCTCTGGAGAATCGGTCTCCCCTGAAGGGTGTATCGACTTGCCGGTTACGATTGGGCAAGATAGTACACAAGTAACTCAGATGGCCGAGTTCATGGTTATCGACGGCGGATCGGCCTACAATGCCATCTTCGGGAGACCGATCATTCACTCATTCCGGGTCGTCCCCTCCACACTGCATCAAGTCTTGAAGTACTCAACCCCGAATGGAGTGGGCACGGTTCGAGGTGAGCAAAAGACCTCGCGGGAATGTTATGCATCCGCACTTAAAGGGTCGGCAGTATGCGCCCTGGAAGAACAAACAAATCGCGACAAGCTGCGAGAGTCCGAGGCCGACCTGCCCAAAGAAGGCAAAAGGCAGTTCTCCCCGCCAACAGAAGAGCTCGAGCTTGTTCCTTTACTTAGCCCTAAAAAACAAATAAGCATAGGAACCAAGCTGGGGGCCACTGACAGGGAGGAGTTGATCAACTTCCTCAGGTCTAACTCGGACGTCTTCACATGGTCTCACGAGGACATGCCAGGCATCGACCCAAAGATCATGGTGCATCGCCTCAACATAGACCCATCATTCCGACCTATAAAGCAAAAGAGAAGACCTGTAAATAAGGAGAGGAGTGATGTAATTGTTGAGGAAGTTAACAAACTTTTAAAGGCTGAATATATAAAAGAAATTATGTATCCCGAATGGCTCTCTAATGTCGTGTTAGTTAAAAAATCCAACGGGAAGTGGAGAATGTGCGTGGACTTCACAAATTTAAATAAGGCATGCCCAAAAGACTGCTTCCCTTTTCCAAGGATCGACCAGCTCGTGGATGCAATAGCCGGGCACGAGCTGCTCACCTTCATGGATGCCTACTCCGGATACAACCAAATTAAAATGCACTTGCCAGACCAAGATCATACCTTGTTCATAACAGACCAAGGTCTGTACTGCTACAAGGTGATGCCTTTTGGCCTAAAGAATGCAGGTGCGACCTACCAAAGGATGGTGAATAAAATGTTCGCCAAGCAGATTGGTCGGAATATGGAAGTATATGTAGACGACATGCTTGTCAAGAGCAAGCAGTCAAAGTCGCATCTTTCCGATCTGTCCGAAGCCTTTGGAGTACTGCGCAAGTACCAAATGAAGCTCAATCCGACCAAGTGTGCCTTTGGAGTCTCCTCGGGAAAATTCCTTGGTTTTATGGTAAACAACCGTGGGATCGAAGCTAACCCAGAGAAGATAAAGGTCGTGCTCGAGATGGAGGCACCCAAGACTCTAAGCAGCTTCACTGCCTCAATGGCAAGATTGCAGCCTTGAATAGGTTCGTGTCAAGATCAACGGACAAGTGCCTTCCTTTTTTCAAGGTTCTTAGGAAGAAGGGACCATTCGAATGGACGGTAGAATGTGAGCAAGCACTGGAGCAGTTAAAAAACTATCTCTGCTCGGCACCTCTACTCGCAAAACCATTGCCAGGAGAGAAGCTCCACTTGTATCTGGCAGTGTCTGATAGCGCTGACAGCTCGGCCCTAGTCAAGCAGGAGGGCGCGTGCCAAAGTCCCGTTTATTACACTAGTAAGGCCATGACTGAGGCCGAGACCAGATATCCCCAAATGGAGAAGCTGGCCCTTACTTTAGTCACATCGGCCCGAAGACTTAGGCCATACTTCCAGGCACACACGGTTCTAGTATTTACAAACTTGCCCCTAAAGAATATCTTCCTTAAGCCTGAAACGTCAGGGCGTCTGATGAAGTGGGCATTGGAATTGAGCGAGTACGACATCCAGTTCGGGCCAAGAATCGCGTTAAAAGGGCAAGCAGTGGCGGACTTCATCGCGGAGCTTACCCCACCGTCCCAGTCGACCGAGTCCGACCTCTCGTGGACGATCTATGTTGATGGATCTTCCAATGAGAGGAGGTGCGGGGCAGGAATTCTCTTGCTCGCACCGGGTAGTGAGCAATTTGAGTACGCTCTGCGATTCAACTTTCGAACTTCAAACAATGAGACCGAATACGAAGCACTTCTGGCAGGCCTGCACGTTGCCAAAGGACTGGGGGCTAACCACATTAAGGTCTTTAGTGACTCCCAGTTAATTGTAAATCAGATTAAGGAGGAGTACCAAACGAAGGACCCCCGAATGGAAAAATATTTTAGCAAGGTCAGATCGCACCTCGCCCAGTTCGGAACTTACGAGGTGATTCAAGTTCCAAGATCTGAAAACTCCAATGCGGATGCCTTAGCCAAATTGGCATCAGCGTATGAGACCGATCTGGCTAGATCGATCCCGGTCGAGATCTTGGACAGCCCTTCAATCTTGGAGCCAGATATGATGGAGGTTGACACTCCATCACCCTCTTGGATGGACCCAGTCGTGGAGTTCATCAAAGGAAATTCACCGCAAGATCCGAAGGAGCAAAGGAAGATGGCACGGAGAGCAGCTCGGTTCACACTCCGAGAAGGAGCGTTGTACCGACGTGGCTTCTCCCTGGCTCTGCTTAAGTGTGTGACTCCCGAAGAAGGCCTTTACATTCTTAGAGAAATCCATGAAGGGGTGTGTGGAAACCACTCAGGCGCCAGGTCGTTGTCGGCCAAGGTGGTTCGACAAGGGTACTATTGGCCCACTGTCGAACAGGATGCAAGGCAATTTGTGAAAACCTGCGACAACTGCCAGCGCTTTGCAAACATTATTCATCAACCTCCCGAACTGCTTACCCCCATCTCGGCCCCATGGCCATTTGCGCAGTGGGGGGTAGATATCATAGGTTCTTTTCCCCTGGGCAAAGGACAAACCAAGTTCGCCGTTGTCGCTGTGGACTACTTCACCAAGTGGGCCGAAGCCGAGGCACTATCCCACATCACAGAGTCCAGAGTCACATCTTTCATATGGGCAAACGTTGTATGCCGTTTTGGTATACCAAATGCTATTGTGACGGACAACGGAAAGCAGTTTGATAACGCGAAGTTCAAGGAGTTTTGCAGTAACCAAGTTCGTCGTTGGGAAAGCCAACGGGCAGGTCGAAGCAGTAAACAAAATCATAAGGCGGGGACTCAAGCTGAGATTGGATTCCAGAAAGGGGCGATGAGTCGAGGAGCTACCTGAAGTATTATGGTCGTATCGGATCACCCCGAGAGAGTCAACTGGTGAAACTCCGTTCTCGCTAGCCTTTGGCTCCGAAGCTGTTGTACCAGTTGAGATCGGCATACCAACAGACAGAGTAGAGCAGTACGAGCAAGCGAAGAACGAAGAAAAGCTACTCCTTAACCTGAACTTATTGGAAGGAAAAAGGGAAATGGCTCAACTGCGCCTAGCAGAGTATCAAAACAGAATGGCCAGACATTACAATGCCCGAGTTCGACCTCAAAGCTTCCAAGTTGTACATTTGGTCTTAAGGAAGATTCAGAGTCATGTGGGCACCCTTGACCCAAGTTGGGAGGGACCGTTTGAGGTTAAAGGCATAGTCCGGCCCGAAACGTATATGTTGGCCGACCTGGAAGGACAAGTGCTTGCGCATCCATGGAACGCGGAGCACTTGAAGCGCTATTACCCTTGAAATGTCAAAATAGTCCTAAAATGGACTTGTAAAAATTTTCAAGGGACGGAATATTTAATAAACGAAGTTATTTAATTTCCTGATTCCGAGTTCGATCAGAAATCAAATGGGGGCCACGGACTCCCATAAGACTTAAGATCGGCAAGGTAAAGCTAAAAATTGATCAAATTCAATCTCTAAACTCATGGCTGCGATGTGCGATGTGAATATTAATTATGGACTAAAAATTCAACCCTTTAAACGTTCAAGTTAAAGGTGCGATGTAGGAAGTTCAAATTGTTGCTTAGTATTATCTTCTGGACTTCTGAGTTCGAGGAGAAATATTAAAGACCAATTAAAGAAACTCTTAGATTCAAACCTTAAGGGTGCGATGTGAAAAATTATCTCACGCTCAATCCTTCAAACTTGCGAGTTAAGAGGTGCGAGATGGAAATTATTCATAGATAAGTTACAACTTACAAAAGCAAATCTAAAAGTTTAAGGAAAAAGTAAGGGAAGAAAGAATCAGCGCTAGATGCAGAATCGCAATCAAATGTAAGGAACGAATAATTCATTGATTGGAGGACAGAGCCAAGGCTTATAGACCTTGCAGCTCTGCCCAAAGACTTACAAAGGAAAATAAAAAGAGAAAAAAGAGAGAGAAAGAGAGCCTCAGCTACTTCCGAGGTGGGAGGACAGCTCGCCCTGGGAGCCCAGAAGGTTGACCTCTTGGGATCTGCCCTGCTAAAAAGGAACTTCCTCTTGCGTCGTGCCGACCTCATTAGGCTCTTGGCTAGGAGCATCCTCTTCCTCCACATCGGAGTAGTCAGAGTCCAGCTCCCTGACGTACTTGTCCACCAGTGATTGGGGGCCAAGAGTACCGTTGGGCCCAGAAGCCCACTTCTCAGAATACTTCTTCTTGAGATCGCTGAGATCGATCTGAAGATGAGGCATGTCGGCAGCAATGCCCTTCATCCGGAACTTGAAGCCGACATCGCTGAAGTCTTTGGCAAACCCATCGAAGTCTGGGTGTTGCCTGAACGACTCCTCCAACAGAGTTCCATTGGTAAGGCGCTCCTTCAGGTCTTTGAGCTCGGTCGTAAGGCGCCCAATTGAGGCATTCTTCTCCTCAAGGACTTGAGCAAGGTCGTCCTTCTCCTTCAGGAGTTGGAATTTCTCCTTCTCCAACCCTTTGGTGATAGCATGGGCTGCTCGGAGGTGGGCCTTGTGTTTCTCACCCTCCTTCTTCAGAAGCTCGGCCTTGGCATCCACCTCGGCCCTTAAAATATCCACCTCGCCCCGGGCCTTTAGCAGCTCGTCCTTCAGCGTGGTGGCAGCCTCTAAGGCAGCAGAGGAGTTCTCCCTCTCCTTCGCTGCCAAAGCCTCTCTTCCATCCAGCTCGGCTTTGATCATAACCGCTGAATGAATGGAAGCGACAAACGCCTACGAAAATCAAAGAGCACAATGGTTAGACCAAGCTGAGAATTGAGAAAGTAAAAAATGGTAAAAAATGGCACAAAAGCAGGTCTTACCTCGGCAGCGTTGTCAATGGTCCTCTGCAATACGGACCCAGGATCACTCACAAACTTGGATGCTCTCCTCAGACAGCGGTCCAAGCACGTGGTCGAGATGCGGGACACCTGGTCCTTCACCCCGGAGCTTGACGGTTCCATCCTGAACCGCATTCTCACATCGGATGTTCCCCCCATCCGAGCTTCGGGGTCATCCACCAAATGAGCATGGCTCGTAGGCAGAGTCCCACGAGCCCCAGCCTCCGAGAATGAGGAAGTCTTCTTCTTCTTTCTTCTTCTCCTCAAAGGAGATTCTCCCCTCACCTCGTTCAGGGGAGATACGTCAAGCGCCTCGGACTCCTCCCTTGAACGCTTCTCTCCAGATCGATCCCCAGATAAGTCAAGCTCGATCACGGGGGTGGGGACTGCAGAAGATGGCCCAGAGTTACTATGGGCCTCAATCCGTGGCATCGTTGGCGTCACCAGTTCAGTACCCACCACGATCTTGAGGGCGTGAGCACGGCCCTTGGACTTGCGCTTCACACTTCCAGTGAATCCGCACACCATTTCTGCAAAATAAACAAGAATAAAGTTTGAGATCAAAAGAAAGTTAAGATTGAAGTCGAGATCGAACACGGCTTACCGAGCTCGGAGTTCGGCCTTGAAGCTTCAATTGGTCGAACCAGAGGGTTGTAGTCTAGTAGCCCCGACTCCAAGAGTAGCTTGTCGGTGACCAAGGTTCCGATCTTCCGGCCCCTGGGGAAGTGATCCGTGTAGTTTTGAGGGTATCGAAGGTGGCTTGAGCAAGCTCGGGAATCGGTTTGATCGACACTGCACAAGACAAAAAAGATTCAAGTTAGACATGAAAAAGAAAGAACAGAAAAATTCAAAAAGGTAAACACAACGGCCTCATACCTAGATTCCCAAACCTAACAGGTACGTCAAAGAAGGGACGACCTGACTCGTCCTTTGCCAGCCATTCCCCTGAGGCAAAGAACCACTTACCTACCCATCCTTTGATGGAGGTCGGCCCCTTGACTATGCCACCCGCGCCCTTCCTCACGCACATATAATACCGACCTGGTTTTTTAGCTATCCTCTTGGCCTCAAAGCACCAAGAAGTTGATCAACGCTTAGTAGCTCGGCCTCATCCTCGTCCCAAGCTCGCAACCAAAAAAGGATAGCTAAAGCAAAAATGACACCCCACCCATTGGGGGCCAATTGAGCAGGAGTCAGTCCAGTTCAGTTCAGGAACTCCTGAGCAAAAGGATGAAGGGGAAGTCTGAGGCCGTACTCAAACATCTTTAAATAAAGAGTGACCCATCCCTCTGGGGGATTGTCAGCTCTTTCCCCTTCCTCAGGAATCCGAAGAAGAATATCGTTCAGAATTTTAAACCCCCTACGGAGGGGTCCGAGATAGTGCTCGGGCATCTTTGAAGGGTACTACAGACCCTTGCCCGAGGTGGAGGTATCACTATGTTTTCCATCATCTGAGAACCTAAAGTTCTCTATTTCTTCCAGCTCGGACTCTAACCTACGAGCTAAGCCCTCCCCAGAATCACTTGGTTTTGGGGCCGAACTACCTATGGTACGACCCGCACTACCTAGGCTATCACTACTGGAAGGGGAAGACAAAAAAACCACCATATTCGAAAAAAAAGTAAACAAGAATGACTGACCTACGGAAGGTTCGAGCTGGTTTCAGATCGAACTCCAGAAATTCAGGAAACGTGAGGTTTGACCTGAAATCTCAGGACTATTTATAACTAATCGGAAAAGTCTTTGCGTCGTACACGTGTAATCAACGAGCGGCTAAGATCTTCTCGAGATACGCAACGACGGAATGCTTGAGTGCTCCGACAACCTGGCAGATCGAAACGTCTTCCGCAACGGTCATATTCCCTCTACAAATGAAAAGTCGCCACGTGTCCAGAATGGACTCAGATGAACTTCTCTGTCAGGTCGAGATCGAACCTAATAGAGAGGGGGCCAATGTTTGAGGGTAAACATACCCAGGACACGTGGAGGACCCTTATTGATATTTGAAGAAACTAAATAAGAGGGATTGCCTAGGTCCACCTCGGCCTTGTCGAGGAGACCGGGTTCGCCCATTATAAAAGACTATGGGAGTCAAGGTTCGACCTGGCTGGGGTCCGACCTGCTCGGAACCCGACAGGTCCGATATGAGAAAAGACATATAACCGTCGGTCGTGTGTACTGTCGGATCCATCACCTATAAATAGAGGGCTTCATTTCACGCTCAGGGATCGAATCTCACTTCGAACTAAATACAGAATCCGATCTGTACTAGCTTGAGCGTCGGAGTGCTTACCCTCTTGTGCAGGTCCACCCGAGTGTTCAGGTCGGATCCGGAGACCGGGTTCGAGCTTGATTCGCGAAGAACCGTACTCTTGCATAAACAATACCCATTTTAGCCGAGGTGACTTAATGATGAAAAATTCAAATTGAAGAAAGAAAATGAGAAATGAGTTTAACTAACAAAGGCTCAAAAGTAGTTTTCCGGTTACAATTAAGAATAAGAAAAATAGAAAACAAAGCTTCCTACAACGGCACCATCGTGATTGCCCTTCCCCACCACAAAAGAAATGGAGCTCTTTCATGCCTTGTAGTTCAAAGGAAGGAAATGGAAGGCGGCCTTATTGGACATACCTTTTACCAACCACGTTGTAGGCTTCCTATAACCAAGCTGATGCTCTAGCTTCCTATGAGGGAGATCGAGTTGAGGAGTGAGTTGGGTTGATGGGCCCTCACTAAGCATTAGCTATAATGGATCGATTTTAACCATCATATGTAAAAATATGTAACTGTCCATGTCGATAGAAGTGTCGGAACAAGATAATGGAGATTGATGGAAATAATTTAAATTAGTAAATTGAAGTTCAATGTTGCTTAATTATGTTTTATTAATAATTTGTAACCAAATCTAGTCTTTAGTTACATAATTGAACAATATATGAAATATTGATATGTATATATACACACATATACATATGAATATGATAGATTTAAAAATTTTGTAATTAAATTTGAAAACAAAAATATGTCTTTAGGTTAAAATTAAAAAAAACAAGAATAAAAAATATGACAAGTCAATTTCATTGTTACAAAAATAATCTCAGTGGAACAATGGCATCGTTGCAAATATCAAATGAATTAGTGTCTAAAGTTAATTTCGAGAAAATATAAAGACACAAATTTGAAAGTCTTTGAAATAATAATTATTTTTCAAGATGTGAAGGTATATTTCAAAAAAATGTATAAATAAAAATAAATGAATAAATTTAAATAATAATAATAATATTATCATTATTATTATTAGAAGGAAAAAAAAACCGCAGCAACCACCCCCATCCCAATCCCACATCGAAAACGCAATGAGGGAGGGAGGGGAGCGCCTCCTATAAAACCCCCTCCCCCACCTCTTTCCTCATCAACTTCTTAATTTGTGGATTGTGGATGGGTTGTGCTCATGTTTATGGGCCCAATCTTTTAGTTAATTTTTTAAATTTAAATATATGTTGTTAAATATCACCGAAATGTCGACGTCGCGATATTTTGACGATATTTTATTATATCATTGATAAGAGGATAAAAACGATTTTTCCCCTTTCAACGTGTTGACCTTAGTGACACATTGACATGTCGAGCCGCATGTTGACGTGTCGATCGACATTTGAAACGTTGCTTGTAGATACGACTTGAGGAACATCCTCAAGTCTCGATGGATGGAATTGTTGGGAATGGAGATAAGGGCCCGCCCAATGCCTTTTTCTAAAAAAAATGGAAAATGGGAAGTAGTGGAAAGTGAGATCTTGTGTGGTAGAGTGTTGTCAGCGTTCTCACGATTCATGTAAGGTTCTTCATTCTATATCTCTAAGTAGCTATTGTTGTAGTGCTTAGTGCTTAGAAGCTAGGTAGCTACTGTTGCAGCATCCAGAGAGTGAAGAAAGACTCATTGTAATCTTCTCAACATAGTGGAACCTGCATATTGCAAAAGACTAGACGAGCTCCAAGCTTGGGGTGATCTGGTGTTTACTTTTCTATCCATATCTCGTATTTCCCTTATTATTCATTAAACTACGGTCTGCTCTATTCTGTGAAAGGGGAAAAAACTAGTTAAATCCGGTTGGATTGCTCTTGCTTGAGAACTAGGGATATTTTATTTTACTACATATCTTTCCCAACTAGTATCAGAGTTTTTGATTAAGAATCATAGGATTTGGGTAAGCAATCAAGTTTTGAAGGAATTATGAGGTTTGATGGAGCCAACTTTGAGTATTGGAAAATGCAGATTAAGGATTACTTAACCTGCAAAAAGGTGCACAAAGCTTTAAAGGAACAACCAGTTGGAATAAATGGATGAACAGGCAATTGCAATTATTAGATTGTGTCTATCAATGAATGTGACGAGTCTCATAGCGAATGAGACAACAGCGATAGGTCTGATGAATGCATCGACGAACAGGTATAAAAAACTCTCTGCCAATAATAAGGTATATCTTTTTAGGAGATATTTTAACATTCGTATGGATGAGAATGCTTCTGTGAATTCCAATATATATAAAGTCAATAATTTAGTCAATCAGCTAGCTTCTCTGAAGAAAACGATGAAGACGGTTGTGTCTAATTTGTTAAGAAATAATAATTTGAAATTTACAGAAATTTGTGATGCTGCAATTGCTGAGCAAATTCGCACGAAAGAGTGTAAAATAATCCACTTCTAGTTCTAGTTCCAGCTCAGTATTGGCGGTTCAGCTTAAAGGTAAAGAAAAGGTTGAATATGATGATCGACAACATAGAAATAACAGGAGGAATGAGAATGGTGAAATCGAATGTTAATACTGCCACAAGAAGGAGAGGCACTATAGAAAACTGAATAAGGATCTGAAAAATTTGGAGGCAAATGTAAATATAGTTGTGCATGATGCTCTTGTTTGTGTTGAGAATAACTGAGGTAGTAGACAATGTAGCTTTAATACATATAGCTTCAGATAGTAGATCGTTCACATATTTCACTAGAGTCAATCATGACATGGTGAAGATGGGAAATCGTAGACTATCCAAGACCAAAGGAATTAGAGATATTAGTCTAAAGACCGACAGTGTGACTGAATTGGTTCTGCATGATGTAGGTATGTACCCAGCATTAAAATGAATCTGATATCTACAAGTTAGCTGGATGATGATGGTTACAGAAATGAGTTTTCTGGAAACATGTGGAAACTCACTAGATTATTCAAGTTGGTAGTTGTTGGCCACTGGACATCTACAGTGTACACAACGAGGTTTGGTGTTAGCCAAAGTATCAAAGAGACAGATAATGCACAAAGTTGCAAATGCTTAAGATGGAGACAGGATAAAACCGGTAGCATTGACAACCAGGATAGATCCATCAATTCAGGTTCAACAATTGGGAGGCCAGGATAAGAAAAAGAAAATGAGTTCAATTGTTGTCAGGTAATAACCGAAGTTGTCAGACGGTTCAACGAATAGATGAAGTCGCATAAGCGAAAGGATGCATCGAAGAGAAAGACTTCAATTGGTGCTGAGGTCGCGGTTGGAGTCTCTAGCTTGGTAGCATACTTGAATAGAGATGTAAAGTCAGCTTCTTTCTTTGGGAGTCGCAGTTGTGATTGAAGAAAGAAGCGTCGGAAGGTACCACTTAATTCGAGTGAGAGCACGTAACTGCCATCAAGATTCAGCTTCAACAGAGGGAGTAACTTGCCACCACCAAGATTGTACCAAAAGACTCAACCCAAAATGGTGGACTAATCGTTCAATGCATTCTATGAACGAACGAGCCCCACCTGCTCCAAGAACTCTTGGATGAGAGGATTCAAGGGGAACTTCACCGCATTAGAAACATTTTTGGGTAAAAGCAAAACGAAACAACTGGAGACCAACTCTACACTCACTATGATTAATCACCAGCTTTCTTTGGGAGTCGCAGTTGTGATTGAAGAAAGAAGCGTCGGAAGGTACCACTTAATTCGAGTGAGAGCACGTAACTGCCATCAAGATTCAGCTTCAACAGAGGGAGTAACTTGCCACCACCAAGATTGTACCAAAAGACTCAACCCAAAATGGTGGACTAATCGTTCAATGCATTCTATGAACGAACGAGCCCCACCTGCTCCAAGAACTCTTGGATGAGAGGATTCAAGGGGAACTTCACCGCATTAGAAACATTTTTGGGTAAAAGCAAAACGAAACAACTGGAGACCAACTCTACACTCACTATGATTAATCACCCCATAAAAACAGCTAGATCTAGTACGCAATCTTTATCTGACCTCTATGATTAATCACCCCATAAAAACGACTAGATCTAGTACGCAATCTTTATCTGACCTCTATATAGTATACGATCTTTACCTGACCAACCTCGACCTCCTCTAGTTCACCTTCTAACTTAAACATCAGATGACCATAGGCTCAACGTTACACCAATCCACCTCAACCTCCTCTAGTTGAACATCCTAACTTAAACATCAGATACGCTCAACATTACACCAATGTAAAATTCCCCACTGTCCAAGAGATTCCAAACATCCCCTCCACAATTTTGCATCTTCTCAAATCAAATAGGTTGAGATTTTAAAATTTGACTCGTAAAGAAATCAACTAATTTCTTGAAATCTCGTTACTTACAAGACTGTAGTAGTGTTTGTTTGACTTTTAAATCATCTTTTGAATTATGAGCTTATCTTTATTGAGGAGGCTTAACCAATGCTTAGGAATACCTAATTGGCAAGCTCAAACAAACTAAATTCAGTCCAATCCCTACATGAAAGGACAACATTCAAAAACAAAACAAAGGCCACTGATTATCTACACAATGAGGGGACATCTTCAATTTTAATCAGTCATCCATGTTCCCTCATCAATCAAAACGTATTGTAAGAGTAAAGTTTGAGCATGCTTCTCAATTCTCATACAACCACAATCACTTACTCTTGCGGCCTCAACCTTCCATGGAACTCTAATAATATATAAACCGATCCTTAACCATAAATTTTTCCCTTAAATCCTTCCAACAAATAGAGATTCAGTATTCAAATAGCATATTCACATATCGAGAATGGCCTAAATGGTTCCAGCACACAAAATACATAAGATATTATTGGCCATAATATCTTGAACAATATAATAATAGAACAGCTGCTGCTTATATTTTCTTGTAATCTCAACAATAAAACAAGAAACAAATCTGAAATATTTCACTACCTCACGACCAAAAGGTGTTGGTTTCTTTGCTTTATTCCACTGCTTACCTTACAACATTCTATTTAACCACACACCAGCAATCTGAATCAAGTCGAAACAAACAAACAACCTCTGTAGCATTCTCCTAGGCAATGGCAGCAGATATTAAACTCGAGAAGCTGATCCTTTTGTCATACGGAGAAACTCGGAACACCATGGAATACAATGTCAATGTCGAGCACCCAACCCACTAGTCGAATATGCTACAACACTCTGCTGATCAGATCACATCAAAACTACCAGCAAGGCTTACCAATACAAACAATGAAGGCGTGGAATGGCTGTGCTGCAGCCAAATAACTTCCATAATAAATCATTTTATGACATCTCTATAACAACATCCGTTTTGATCAGATATATTATACCCCGTGGATACACATTCTACATATCAATTTTTCCCAACTGAAAATCTCTCTTTTATGTTATATACAATCCCGTGTCATCTCTCTTACCTATCTATCATAGGGGAACTCCAAATTGTTTTCGGTCACTTTGAAATGTTGCGGCCGCTGCCCCGAACAATGCAAGTTCCACATTTTGAAGTATGACCTCTCCAGATTCCTTACCTACAACACACAAGTTGGCATAAGAACCGTAAGCATTTTCTAATTCTAAACACACAAACGTACAATGTAATTGCATATAGATCACATGTGCATACCCATCGAGTCGTGTCAAATAGAGGGCAAGTCATTCTCACTGCTTTCAATTTGTTGGTAAGTGCTTGGAGCTTCGGCCGATTCAGTGCCAATGATACTGCCCTCTCCTCGTACTCTTTCATACTAGAGAACATTTCAAGCAAAATTAATCAGAAAACCACCTATGATTTTGCCACCAGATGGAAAAGTAAAGAACAGAGGGTTTGGTGATCACAAGTATTAGAAAAGAAGCAATCATAAGCAACTAAGGAAACAAGGACTAAATTGATCCATACTTTCAAGTAAAATATCACTTCAAGGAGAGGAAAAATCTGCAGCATGAAACTGATGTTCAGCAATAGTTGAAACTTTTTTTTTTTTTTTGATGTTCAGCATTAGTTGAAACTTCCTATGATTCAAAAACAAACGCTGACTACACCATTGTAATATTAGAGGGACGGAAAAAAACTAACACTAACAACTAATTTAATCCTGAAACATCACTCACTTTTATTTTAGTTTGTGATTTTTGAAGGAAGGAGACTAACATTAACTGCTAATTCAATCCTGAAACATCACTCACTTCTATTTTAGTTTGTGATTTTTACACAATCTTACTGATCCGTAATCTAATAGCTAATCATGCTAAACATCAAAACCCACATTTTTTACAAGATTGAACAAACAAACATGTAAAAGCAGCATAATTCATAAATAGACTTTTCTTTTTGTGTGTAGTTTTTTACTTTTATAAAATAACCAACCAATTCTTTTTACTTGACCAATTCTATAGTATACAGTCTTTCCATTTATAAAGAGCATATTGATTGACCAGTATTTTAAAATTTTCCTCAGGCTCAAAAAGGTCTACTACAATAATAATAACCTGTTAACAATCATCTCATCTCCCAGTCCAGTCGCCAGACAGAGAGACCCAGCAACCCTTGTAGCCATTTTCTCGAGGGGCAGGGTAACCATTGGTAAACCCGCCCATAAGATGTCTGTTCCTGTTGTATGTGCATTACACAAAGGCCTGAAGAACGGGAATATCAATTCATAACGTCAAAAACCTCACAAAAGAAGCAATTAGAATCTAGGAGGCACCATCAAAAAGATAAGAGGAAGAGGGTGACTAACGTGTCCAGGAACAAATCTGCTAATGCACTACGTCTGATATGTTCATTTTTCATGGCAACGTCCGTGAAAACTATTTGCTCTGGTTGCACTCCTTGAGCGGCAGCATCTGTGGGAAGGCCAAAATTTTCATTTACCAGATACAAGATTCCGTTTCTACCATGTTAATATTATAAATCACTGATCACACAAGAATCACTTCCGAATAAAAATGTCAAATGAATTCTTCATACATGCTCGAAGCCTCATTTCACCAGCAGCAGGGAATCTCAGAAGCCAAAGTGCGCTGTTTGGCACACGTTTAAGAATATTACACCTGGTACAATAAGAAAGCATCTGGTGAGATAAAAACCATATGGAAAACAAGTCAAATATGGAGCTATTTCCGTTACCAGGTGTTGAAGATCTCTGGATCCATTTTGTATAACTGATTAAAGCAAGCAAAGATAAATTTCCCTTCAGGTAATCCATAATCTGAACGTTTGTGCTGGCAATTTGGATCCAACACATCCAGATTTTTCTGCACGTGCAAATAATATGTAAGGCACATGCTAAACTAATCAACAAACCAACTCAGCAGCACAAAATTACATTATAAAATACTGACCTGCTTATAATCATTTACAAAGTAACAGTGTGGGAGGTGGACAATCTTCTCAGAGTAAATATGTGCATAACGTAAAGGTGAAACAAACTGAAAACAGAAAAATAGGTTCAGAAGATTCAACAAAACCGTAAAAATAAACAAATATTGAAAACTAGACTAAGCTCACCTCATCAGTCACTAAATAATCTATGTAAGTTGCTCCTGTTGTTCCTGGAAAGCCCATGTATGAAACCTGAATAGGTGCCGGCTGCATGGCAAAAATTTCATTTCTAGCCCCCTGCAAAGTGCAATTAGATAATTATTATACTTCAAAGATAATAATAAATAATAAACATTGACAATAATTATTAAGAAGAAGAATTAGAACAAACAAATATGTTAACCCAATAGCTTAGGCTTCAAAAAATTAGTATTTGATTCCAACTCAATCATTTTGATGTCAGACCCCTGGAAACAAACTAAACAAATAACAGACAGAAACAACATTTGTTGCTTTTTCTACGTTTTTCTTTATTTTTAATATAATAATAAATCAACCTACCAGGACATAAATTTATGATTTTTCACATTAAAAAATAGAAGGCAAAAGAGAACACAAACAGAGAATAACTTCCAAGACATTATTTGAACATGCAAACCAACGGAAAACAGTCTTCAAGATAAAGCTGAAACATAGTGTCTGAAGAAAAATAATCATGAAAAGCAACATAATTCTAAATTAATGTTTGTCAAGCTTCGGTAAGCTGAACAGGATAAAATCCAAAAAACTATACCTTAGTATAACCATTCAGATTTATTAAAATTTGTATTTTGTCTTCATTGATCATTTTTGCAATCACATCAGATGTCATGGCAGAAACATCTATGAAGTGCTCAGCTTCAAATTGAATACGATGTCTCCACTCCGTACCATCATTTGGACTCAAAGCATAGCAAAAGACCTAAAAAGGAATTGTCAGCTGAAAAGGCAGAGCAAATATGCTTGTCAAAAGTGCAAAAATATAAATTCCCAGACCTCAACATGTTCCCTGTTGTGCATGCCAAAAACAGATCCCATAAGATGTGATAAGGGGTGATTACCGAAGTCACTGCTGACGTAACTGCAGGTCAACAGCTTCAGTGAAATTAACAATTTTAGAAGTATAAAAAAGGACGTCTTTAGGTTAATGCATACCCAATCCTAAGCCTCTCAAATCCCCCGTTGCACTTAATAGGAACTGGTGAAGGGTGGTTGAAACTAGGAAGTGAAAATCGAGATGCAATTTTCAAGCAGTGTGATGCATAACTGCGGCTGTAATAACAGAGAGGTTGTGAGAGTTGCATCATTTTGAAGGGCATATACAAGGGGGAAATTACTGTACCTAATTTCAAGGGCAAGCAACGGGTCAATTGGATATGCTATTGCATGAAAAGGTTGAACACTTGGTAGAACAGATATCTGAAACAAAGAGTATCCAGGCACAAAATTCGTCATATAGAAACTGGATAAAAGACATTGGCTATACTACGTATTTATTCGTTTATTTCCTTCCCTGCCTGCCAGAACGGAGAAGGGGATACTATAAAGGAAAATAAGATTCATACTAACATTAATTTGCCTCTTGATGATCCCTTCTACCTCAGCAAACATTTTATCACGGTCCTCCCAGTTGCAGACACACTGCAAAAGAAAATAAAGAAAATTTCTTGCTTACAAAATTTTAATGCTCAACTACTTAGTATTAAATCAACACCAAGAACCAAATGTAAGAAGTTAATCTAGCAGGTCCAATAGAACAAAGATTACAAGGAAGCACCATTGTCCGAGTACTTTTCCAGTGAAAACCGATGCAGCAAACATGGGAAGTCAGCCCACACATACTTCTTAAACCACAGGCATTTTCTCATTAACACTTCTTGACCAAAAAGTTATGAATAGAAGGAAATATACATGAATGAAATTAAACAGTTCCCACTTTTTTTACTAAAAAATTGTGTTGTATATACTATATTCTACCTAATACTCCCTGTTACCTGTTAAGTTGCAAGGAAACTCATAGATCCTAAGTGACTGAACACCATGTTATTTGAACCCATTCTCCCAAACCCCTCTACTTCACTTGTGGTCACTTCACTATATTCAATGACCACAAGTCTTTTTTTTTTTTTTTTTGGGATAAGAAAATCAATGACCACAAGTCTAACCAAGATAAGTTTACAACCACTGTTAAACAATAATCCATGCTACTTCTATACAAGTAAAAAAGTAGGAAATGTTAATGAAATCTTAACATTACCTGTAGTGTATGCAAAAGGTTGCATGTTGCCTCAGGAAACTCAGGCCGAAGATGCAATGCTTGTTTATAGCTCTTTATAGCAGCCTCCACGTGTCCACTATAACCCAAAGAAATTAAATTAAATTAAGATCAATACCACTGGCGCTCAAACATATTCAGGACCAAGACCACTCAAAGGCTAGACGGTCTTAATATTTTTGTCTTTCACCAGAGGATTGCGACTGAATGTAACACACTTTTCTCATAAGAAAACGAGCTTTCCTAGCAGAACACAAAAAACAGAGTCCAACAAAAGGGCTACCAGAAGGGATCCCAATCCAAAATGTACCTCAATCCAAAAGAATAACACTTAACGGGTAATTACAAAAAACCTTAGAAACCAGTACCCATAAAGAAGTATTAAATCTAACTAAACCCAAAATTTCGTCCCAAGACCTCCCCCACCCCAAAAAAATTATACTATTCCTCCCAATCCAAATACACCATAAATTTGCCAAAAAAAAAGAAAATGGTCTGCCACAACAGCTCCTCTATCCCAAATGTAACAAACTTTATTTAATACCTGAATCCAAAAAACTTGTGATGCTAAAATATTTTTATCCTTTGTATAAAAGAGATCTTTCAACTAATATTTTTATTCTTCGTAAATAGAAAACATCACTTTAATCATCACAGAAAAGCACATAGTACCAGGCCTCCCAAGAACCATCTTGAACAGATGGCAATACATGCTCTTTCATTGTTTCAGAATAAGGCATTAACAAGCCAATGAAATGTCTAGAAAACCCAGTTCCTTAAGTTAAGGAAAAGATGCATCTGATGACAACATGATCGAATTATGTTGAAAATAATATAAATATACAAGGATTATAGGAGCATAATTAAAACCAACTGCCTTTATAGGGAGAGAAGAAATACCTGTCTTTATAAGCTGAAGCTAAATTAGCATGAGCTTCAGCCATGGTAGGCCGGATATTAATGGCCCGAATGTAGTCCTGAATTGCATCACTCACTCTTCCAATTTCCTTATAAGTATTTCCCCTATTGACAAGGCCATCAGCTGCCAATGGATCAATTCGGAGGACCTCATTGTAGCAAGAAATTGCATCAGCATAATTCCCCTGTAGTAAATTGAGTTAAAAGGTTTGGAAACCAAAAGAGAGAAATCCTAAATGGCTAATCAAACTATTCTAACAGTTCCATCAAGCTTTCTATTTTACACTTATTTTTGGGACCTTTCCTCATCCATATAGTCCAATTTCCTTGTTATTCAAAATCAATAAGCATGAACAAACTAAAGCACCTCTGAATTAGTTACCTGCTGCTTATAAATGATGGCGAGATTATTAAAAGGGGCTGACAAGCCAGTAGTTACTCTCAGTGTGGCCTTATAATATGAAGCAGCAGCCGGCACCATATTCCTGTAAGTACAAAATTAACTCTTATAAATCATATCTAAAAGAAGTGAGATAAATAACAACAATCAAGTAGCACCATATATACACTGGAAAACATTTTACCATTCCATGTATATATTCCCGAGGTTGGTAAGAGCTTGTGGGTGGCTTGGTTGCAGAGCAAGGCATTGCTTTACGCAGCAACATAAAGTTAATAATTAGAAACTCTAATTGTAAACTAAAAAGTAGGTAGAATGACAAGTGAGAAAGACATACATTGTAACATTGTATAGCTTCATCCACTCTACCAAACTCTTTTAGAGCATTACCCTTAAAAATTGCAAAAAGAAAAAGGATGTTATAGATACCAGAAGATATTAGAAGACAAGATAAGCACGATGTCGGTTAAGATGATAAATCAAAAGGAACCAACCAAATTGTTATATGCCTCCAAAAATCTAGGATCACATGTAATAGCTTGCTTGTAGTGAAGTATTGCCAGATCAAGTTGGCCTTGTTCGTAATGAGTACTTGCCAAATTACCTGGAACCATACTCAATACGTGTCAGCTAAAAGGGCAAAGAGGTAAAAATGAGACAACTAGAACCATGTTCAAGGCATGACCTAATAGAATGTCAAGAAACGCCCCAATCCCATAAGCAAAAGATATTACCTCAAGAAAGATCCTTATATCCACAACAAGACAATCTTACTTAAGAAACATTAATATAAAGCATGAACAATTACCATATGCTATAGCATAGTTGGGGCGCATCTGAATAGCACGTTGGTAGCACACAATTGCCTCCTGAGGCATTCCCAAAGCCTGGAAAAAAAGCAAAGGAAACCTCTTGTTTTTTTTCTCTAGTACCAGGGTAGACAGACTCTCTCTAATGCAAGGACAAACACTTGCAGCCTCGAACCTGTGCTCATTCAAGGCATATGACACCTTACCTTATAAACATTACCCAGGTTCAGATAGGCATCTGGAAATTGGGGTTTGAGTTTTACGGCCTCCTAAATAATTAAGAAGTACAAGAACAGTTCAGTGAAACATATGAAAAGTGATCTAGGTAAACAAAAAGATTCATGCACAGGTTAGTTGAAACTAGCCACTTTCATTGCGACTTGTGATGTGAATTAAATAACAAGAGTACCTTGTAGTATTGAAGTGCTCTGTTAAGGTCACCAGATTCCATAAAAAGACCAGCGAGATTTGACCATGCGATAGCAAATGTAGGCTGAATGCGTAAAGCTTCAAGGTAGCAGCTGTATGCCTGCACAAAATGTTAGTTTCCTTGACAATTTGCAGACTTGGCATGGAAGTAACAACAAGACCAACCATCATCTGTTCCCTGGCCTGAAGATAACAAATTGAAATATGTATCGAACTGTGGATTCCAACACAGTTCCACAAATGAATTGTTTCAATCAGTAACTTTAACGGAGGAAGAGAGGCATTAAGAATGAAAAACTAAATAATAGATGGCACTCTTCCACCCAACTACACAAAAACAAACGTAAGTTACCCATTGTGTGAAGAACATTAGGGCATGTGATGCTCAAACGGTTTTCAGATTCAATATTTTGTCTTATTTTCTCCCCCATCAATTACTTCAGTTAGTGTGAAAAACAGTATTTCCACGTGATTTTGCGAGGAGAGTTTTAAATGGAATCTGAACTTTAAATGCTGATTGTTCAACAGTGCCTTGGAGAGCAATGTTAAGGATGCTAAGTTGATAATTAAGCACCAATTCTTATCCAAAAAAAATAGTTAAGCACTAATTTTGATAGCAAATTAGAAATGGGGGATTCAAGATCCCAGCCCCAAATATCCAATGTGCAATCCATCACACACTCAGAAATTAGAAGGGGCAATTCAGAAAATACTTGAAGTTACTTACTTCTTGAACCATCCCTTGTGCTTTCATGAGGTTCCCAAGGTTGCTATGAGCATCAACCTATTGTCCAATAAACACAGAAGGAAGGTATCAAAATCCTTGTTACTTGGTACAAGCATAATTTTGCATGATAGCAACCAAAACATCGCTTATATAGTTGGAGAGAGATAAAATAATGGAATCTTCTAAAATATCCAAAAGAGGAGTCAAGAAAAGATATTGGAATTTAGTGAGATGAACGAAAGGGACAGTTTACTACCCATAGAACATGAATACCTACAAAATACATAATTTTCTTTCATGCACTGATCCAATATGCCCAACAATCTTACATATTGCAATATCATAAAGTCAGTGCAAATTATACTCCTCAAGCACACTAAGAATCTTGCTTGGTATTAACCAGAATCTGAGGAAAAATAAATTGGGGATAAATGTAAGTATTTTATTACATACATTAATTCATACAAACATATGCAAATGTGTTCACATACATACAAAAATAAATAGAGAGGTGAGAATTTACCAGAAGAGGATTCAATGCAAGTGCCTGACGACAACATTGAGCAGCCTCATTAAGCCTTCCTTTTCGCATGTAAGCACTGGCCAAGTTTGACCATGCATCACAAAAATTGGGTCGCAGCTGCAACAAGACATATAAATAGAGTGAGGACCACACTTTTACAAAGTGAAAAGGAAAATTTAGAGTCATAAAAGAATGAAATCTCGAGTATAACAACCCATGAATCCTATACAAGCCACTCATAAAGAATTTCATATGAATAAGGGACCTGGAAAAAATCTCCAAAATTATTTTAAGCAAGCCAAGCGCTGCCAACAAATCTTCATAAGGATGAATGCTCATAAAATGTTAACACTTCCAGCCAGAAAGAACAACATAGATGCCCAACATACGTGTCATAATCAACAACTAGAGTAAAAATAAGGTGCACATATTATCAGATAACAAAGCATCACTGCCATTTTCCAAACCTTGTCCATCTGAAAAGGCTATTCGATTCCTTCAATATTATAAATCCCAACCACTAGACCAGGAAACGTAGAAAATTGGATAGTTTAACATGATCTATCAAACTCCAGGAGGGAAAAACAATACTGAGCTAAAAACTAACTCGAAAATGTTAATTATGAGTCTATGACAGTTCCACCACAAGGGCAGAGTCATGACAACAATGATACTGAGACAAACTTTACATCTCATACAATGACAGTCTCAATGCAATGACTTGCACAGATGATGAGAGTTTATGAAAGAAAATGCATGCATGGTCAATTTACATCACATACAGATATGCCTAAATATAAGAGAAGTAAATTACATGCATCCATTTTCATGGTCAATATCAATTAAAAAAACGTCACTCTTTCATGAGAGGGGATCAGGAGTCTTCACATACCTCAATGGCGATCAGGTAGTAACGAATTGCAAGATCTATATTTCCTTTCTCCTGTATCATGCATGAATGCAGAAGCATCAGCACCCAGTGAGGATAACGAACATTTAGAATGCCGAGCACAGTCACAAGGATTACCTTCCAAGCATTAGCCATGTTTCCATAACACTCAGCAAAACGCGGCTCTAGACGAAGAGCTTCTTCATTTTTTGCAATACACATATCAAAGTCACTCAACTGTAAAGAAAAAAACAACCATATACTTGAAGATTGAATTCTTACAGACTTCAAAAATGTCATAAAGGAAATCTAATAAGGCTAATAAATTGAATACATAGATAAGTTTATTAATAATTAAGTACCCGTTATCATATATCATGATTAAAAATAAAAATAAATAAATAAACTTTTTTGGGGTATCAAAGCTAATCAACGCCCAAATTACTGGCAGAGCAAGAACCTGATAGTATATGGCACCCATCAGAAGAAGATTATCTGTGCGAAGTGGATTCCTCTCATAAACTATAGTGCTATGCTCCAACGCCAGCTTATAATCACCATTCTTGTACTTCTGGTGAGCAAGAGCCAGATAGGTTTCTTCATCAACTACAGCACAAAGTTGTTATTAGAACAAGATTTCCTACTTTTTTTGGTCTTTTCAGGAACAAGATACGACACTAGAACAAGTATTCTAAAGAATAGAAGTTAAGAACAGGCTTTACATTCGCTTTGAGACATATCAAGCACACCATATGACAAACCAGGGCCAAAAAAAAAACAGTTAAACAACATGGCTTCTCTCTTCTCCCCGAGTTCTCTTTTCCTTCTCTTTGAAGTACATGTTAAGATGCAATAAATAAAAACTCCAATTTATACTATCTTTAAATCAATAACAGAATAGGTAAGTTATTAGTACACCCAGAAAAATCCTTGCCAAACAATTCTTTTTCAGAAATAACGCAAACAGTTTACGTAACATCTATACATACACGAATGAGCATGACATCCCAATACACCACACCAACGAGTTACGGCACAGAAAGGTATTACGCAAACTAACCACCGCATTAGGCCCCTCCAAGAGCTGGGTTGAACTAAGTAAATTAAACATTGTACAGAAACGGCCGAAGTTCCAAATCGGTAAATGAAATCACAAACCTTCATGAGAATCAGGACTGTCGAAGGAAACGAGGGTGAGAGAAGGGGGCTCCGCCTTGGGCACAAACGAATCATTGCCGCGATCAGAGCCGAAAGCAGCAGCAGCAGCAGCAGCAGCTCGAGAAACCCCAGGCCCAGTTACAGCCCCAGGTCCAGGCAGCAGCTGCTGATGACGAACCTCGCCCTGTACCGACATCATCACCACGATCCCTCCGAAGGATCAATCAAAACACCAGATCGGAGTTGCAGCGACAAACAAAACCCCCCAAGCACCACGGGAAACACGGAAGAAGAAGAAGAAGAAGAAGAAGAAGAAGAAATGGGAGCTCGGAAAAACCAAACCAAACCCTACGTCAGTTTGGAATTTTCTCGAGTACTTCTCCTTCGAATTGCGTGGAAGAACGAGACAAAGATGAAGAACAATTGCAAAATAAAAATAATAAAATAATAATAAATTTCTTTTTTTTTTCTTTTTCTTTTTTTTTCCGGAGGTGAAATTAGCGAAAGGCGTGGCGTATAAATAGGAGGGGTGGAAAAGGGGTCAAAGAGAGTGGAGAGATCTGGACCGTTGACGTGGACGGTGGAGATGCAGGCGTTGGGGGTGCGGAAAGAAATTAGATTCGGTTGCTATTGACGCGTACGAACAACAAGTGGGTGAGAGGTGTGTGTCTGAAGAAATTTTGGCATGAGATCCCATATTCTCTCCTCTACCAAAAGTTTATAGAATTTTCTTTTTCTTTTTTTTTTTTTTGTCATTCTTTGAAGTCTATTTTAGAATCCTCTTTCTCGAGTAGTACTATGTGCACATTCTTTTTCTTTTTCTTTTTTGAGAATTTTTTGTTGATGGGAAAAGTGTTAGATTAAATGCAATTCATGTTACAAAAGATTATTGATAGAATATTTTTAAAAGGAAATACTTCAAGTTTGTATTTTGTTTAAATATAATATATTATGAGTGTGCTAAGTTTACAAGTCGAACCACTCAACTTGACTTTATCGAGTCGGTCCACCAAAATTCCCAATGAGACTCCCTTTATAAATAGGAGAGGCATGGAGCATGGACATGAGGCATGTTTTCGCAACTTTACTCTTGCTATGCTCAACAAAACTCATCATATTTAGGCATCAGAGTCTGTAAGGCTCGATACAACACTGATGCATATATCTTATTGTTTAGCCAAAAATTAAGAAAGTAATTTAAGATAAAATTAAGAATCGAAGCTATCCTTACACTGTTGTTTCGAATCCACATAGAGAGTAATTCGTTGGTAGGGCGTGTGATGGAATTGTCAATAAATTCAAGCTTGTTCTTCACCGAGAGAGGAATTATCATAAATTTACTCCATAAAGTGTAATTTGCATCAATGAGTAACTCAGTAATGAGTACCAAATTGGTACTATCATTGTGATGCAAGAAAGATGGATTGAGAGATTATTCCTTTGAATTGTGAAGAAAAGAAGTTGGATTTTAACTCAACAAAGTTGAAGAGCGATCATTGGCTGGAATAATTGTAGGATTTGGAAGGAGAGAGGTTGGATCCATTTCAAAGTTTGGAATTACAGGTTGTATGGCATTCAAAAGAATAAGAAGTGAGAGGAAGCGAGTGAAAAAAAATTAGAGAATCTCTTGTTTGTTCTTATGTTCATAAGACACTTATTTCCTTATAGCATCATAGGTTTGGTTGCTTATCATGTCGTCATTTGTTTACTCTCTTAAGGAGATTTTATGTTTTGATTCATCTAAGTATGTTTGTGATGACCTTATGTTGTTTGTCCTCTTGCGAAATAAATCAGGCTTGCTTTTATCTCAAATAACAATTTTTTTACCAATGCTTTTGAAACCTTTCATGCTGCTGTTTGGGACCATTTTTTAAGCCTGAAATGTCGAATATACATACCTTCTCACTATTGTTGATAATTGCACTATGCATGGATTTGTCTTCTTCGGCATAAATCAAATGTTATTTATGTTATTCCTCAATTTTTTTAAGTATGTGAAACCCAGTACAACAAGGTTATTAAGTATTTTGGTATAATAATGCACCCGAACTTCGTTTTGATGATTTTTTTCATTCCAAATGTGTTTTGCGTCGGTTCTCTTATGTTGAGAAACCTTAATTGAATTCTATGGTTGAGCGTAAACACCAAAATATTCTCAATGTTGCTTGAGTCTTACATTCTTAGTTGCATGTCCTCCTCCAATTTTGGGGAGAATCTATTCTTATTGCTCTTTTTTTCGTTAATTGCACGCCTTCTCGTGTTTTACATTAGTCTAATCCTTATGCTTTATTACATAATTCTCCGGCTGATTATTCTTCAATTTGAGTGTTTGGGTGTTTATGTTTTGCCTCTTCACTTCCTCATCATAGATATAAATTTGATTCTCAAGTCATACTTGCTATTTTTGTTGGTTATCCACCTAGAATGAAAAGCCTATAAGTTGTTTGATATTGAAAATAATTTCTTATCTTAGGGATGTTGTTTTTCATGAATTTGCGCTTCCATTTCATAAGTTGACAATTGAAACTGATTTCAATGATTTTCTTATGGGCTTTTCTCTTCCATAGCCCTTTAATATTGAAAATTCTCCTTCATTCATTGATTCTCCATCTTCCCCTATTGTTATTAATACTGCTGCTTCTGTTTTGGACGATGCTACTTTCTCTTCCCTGATCTTTTTTCATCTCTTATGCCTTCTAATGTTTTATCATCTCTTGTCCCTACTTTTGATATTTTTCCTTAATCTCCTCTAAGCTCTCTGGTTTTATTTTTGCCCACCTTCATATTTGCAAAACTCTCATTGCAATCATACCACCAATTCACCTTTGTCTAGTTTTTCTTCTTGATATCTCTTTCAAAGTTTTGTTTCTTACGAGCTTTTCTCCTTCTCATAAGGTTTTCTCTATGGTTGTCTCCGCTCATTTTGAGCCCACTTTTTATCATCAAGCTGTTAAGTTTTACCATTGAAAGAATGTTATGCATGCTGAATTACCTACTATCGAATAGAATCAAACTTGGTCTATTGTTTCTCTTCCAATTGAGGAACATTTTATTGGGTGCAAGTGGATTTATAAGGTTAAACATCTGGCCGATGGTTCTTCCGAGCATTATTAGGCTCGACTCATTGCTAAGGAATTTACTCAACAATAGGGTTTGAATTTTCTTGAAACTTTTTTCGCCTCTTGTTGAGCTTTGTTATTGTTCGTGTTTTATTAACTCTTGTTGTTTCCCATAATTGGCCTCTCATTCAGTTTGATGTTAATAACGCATTTATTCATGGAGATTTGCTTGAAGAAGTATATATGGATTTCCTTTGGGCTATCAACTTTCTACCTCCTTTTAATATTAAAGGAAGCATCTTATGTGTCACTTACATACGTCCATATATGGTTTTAAACAAGCTTCAAATTAGTGGTTTGCGAAGTTTTCAGATGTCTTGTTCTCTCATAGTTTTCAGTAGTTTAAGTCTGATTATTCCCTTTTAATTTGTGGGATCGGGAGTTATTTTATTGCCCTTATTGTCTATGTTAATGACATTATTATTACGGAAGCTAATCTTGCTAGCATTGAGCACTTGAAGGTTATGCTCAATCAACATTTTCGTCTTAAGGATTTGGGCCCTCTCAAGTATTTTCTTGGTCTTAAGCTTGCTCATTCTTCTACACGTATTTGTGTTTCGCAATGCCATTATACTTTGGAACTTTTGGAGGAATCCAGTTAATTACTTGGGTGTAAACCAGCCATTATTCCTATGTATCCACGATTGAAACTTCATGCTTCTGATGAAGACTTCTTGGAGGATCTTTCCATCTATAAACACTTAATTGGATGAGCTTGTTATATTTGACTATCTCAAGTTTGAATATTACTTTTGTTGTTAACCAATTAAGTCAATATGTTTTCATATGATTTATTAATTATTAATTAAATCTAAGATTTAAATCTAATTTAAAAAGATTCGAATTTGAATTGAGGGGTAGTTAAGCCCACAAATCTCTCTCTTTGTATCACAATAAGAGTAACCGTGCCAAGGGCTTGATATTGTGAGATTGGGAAGAGAGAGAATCCAGAGAGATGCTGTGAGAGAACTCAGACCTGCAAAAACGTAGAGACTATTCCTATCTCAAAAACCTATATGCATCATCGGTGAAGGATTTAGGCGGTGAAAATGTGGGAATTTTCTGTTCATGACTATTCTCTGATCGCTACAAATTGTCAATTATAACCTAATTATAAAACTAAACTCTCATTTACTTATTTAAATAATTTATATTGATTTTCACAAATTACAAGTTTATCTTACTGAAATATCTGTCGATATTGATATTTCCATCGAGCAACATTTCAAACCTGGATAAGGAAGACATTTTAAAAAATTAAAAATAAATAAAAATATAATATATTAACAAAAAAGAAAATTTGTGTTTTTATTATTAAAAAAAGTGTAACATGGGGTTGAAGGTAGGAAGCCCATGGGCAAAACAAGTGGTTAGTTTAGGATGTCAAACTCATCATAAGCCGACCCCTTGGGCCAAACAGACTCATAGATTTCCTAGAAAAAGCATAACTTCAATTTGTCTGGACCATGTTCCTTTGTGTTTCTTTTAAAGCTTTTCAGAAGTTTTTTTTGCCCGGTCTGGCTTAGTTTAGTTCATGGTTGATCCCTAGACCTTTAGAATAGCAAGGATGTCTCCTAATATTTCTTCTATTTTCCTTTATTGTTTTTCAATTGTAGTGTTTTAATACTTGAAGGCTTTTTAAATTTTTTTGTTTCCTTGCTATTTTGTCTTAATCTTTTTTATGTGTCAAAATCACTTATTGTTTTATTTTTCTGTATTTGTTACAAAAAATATGGCCAGGATAATAAGGAACCAAAATTGATTAGGACAAGAGCTTAGAAGACAAAAGTGAATAAGATGATAGAAGATTTATCCTTTATAAATTTAAAACTGGGTCCTGAACTAGCTTTAATATACTCAGTTCAATATATAATCTATAGTCAACTTCAAATGACTATTTGGGAAGGAGGTTTGCTGCAAGATGATTAAAGGCTGAGTGTATTAAGATTATTGCTACCTCTTAAATGCCTTAAGGACTTCTTAGAAAATGTATGGAATCGACGCATTGGTGATGACCTTTTGAAATTGTGACCAAAGTTTTTATGTGAACTCAGTATACGAGCTGCTTTATAAAGGTAAAGGTATAAGGCCTCAATCTATGGAGAAAAGTTCCGTCTCAAATGAAAAAAAACGTGGAGTGGTTGTTTGCAACCATAAAATTCCAGAAGCTTTTTATGAACGTTTTAGAAATTCATTTTTCTGTTCGTATGATATATTTGTAAATGTTTTCATATACATGTCATAGGTATATATTTTGTTGATGTCATATATTCAATGAAGTATTATGCCCATTTCGGGATTTGAATGTGGGTATTCAAATGAAGATTGTGTTTCATTACTCTTTTATACTTTTTTATAAAGTTTTTGTTTATTTTATGATGTGATAAATTTGTCAATAATTATTTTGTTTAAACATTGATAATGATTTGGAAACTTAGTGAAATTCCGACTCAATGTTGAATGAAATAATTATGATCAAATTTATTTGAAAATTGTAAAATAATAAGGGATACTGCGTTATGCATGTAAATTGATATATGTGCAAATATGTCTTATACACTCTGAAAATATGGTTATGACTTTTTTTTAGGTTTTATAATATTGGATATTGTTGATACGATATATTACAATTTTGCTAGTTTATCTTTTATAACATCATATGTTGATGCGATGTTGATATGACTATATGACATGCTAGATTAGGCAATCATATAGGTCAACATCGTATGACTAGATTGGCTAGAGAAGGCTTATTAAGTCAATTGGTCAAAATTGAACTACATTTATGTGAAAGTTGTCTAGTGAGAAAAATTGCAAGAAAATAATTTAATAAAAGAATTAGGGTTGAATATTCATTGCAATTTATCCATTATGATATTTGTGGACCTATGGATATAAAGGCTAAACATGGAAGTGAATATTTTATCATTTTTATAGATGATTTTCACTCGTTATGATCATGGTTATTTAATTTTCCACAAGTCTGAAGCATTTGAATGTTTTAGAAAATTTATAATTTGATGGAAAATCAATTAGATAAAAATGTTAAGGCATTGAGAACAGATCGAGGACATGAATATATGTCTAATTAGTTTAGATAGCCATGTAATGAAAATGGTATAGTAAGACAATTAACTACTACTAAAACACCACAACAAAATGGAATAACTGAAAGAATAAATAGAGCTCTTCTTGAAATAGTAAAGTCAATGATGACACAAGTGAAATTGTCAATTACTTTTTTGAGACGATGCTTTATTAACGACTGCTTATATACTTAATCATGTGCCTTCAAAAATATTGCTTCCACATCCTATTAGTTATATGCACAAGTAGAAAACCTAACCTTAGTGGTTTGAGATCATGGAAATGTGCTGCTTATGTACATGAGTCATCACATCAACATGGAAAATTAGGTCAAAGAGGTCAAAAAATATTCTTAAGATACTCAGAACACTCCAAAAGGTATGTGTTCATTGGTGAACAAGAAAGTCGGAGTGTGACTATATTTGAATCACAAGATATTACTTTCTTGGAGAATGATTTTTCAAGTAGAGGTGAGATCAATGCCAAGATATACGTATTTGAAAACTATAATCAAAATGGTTTGATTTTATCAAATCAATCATGAGAAACTCTTAGTAATCTACCAATAGTACTCATCCAAGTAAATATATGTGAATACTATATGTGATTTGAAAGAACCACAAATAGTTCATGACTCAATTGATTAGTTGTCATGTGATTCAATGGAAATAACATGTGCACCATCGACAGAACCACAAATAAGACGTAATAATCGTGGTAGGATATCAAAGCGTCATGTTGACGATGATATATATAAATGATTACATCTAATGATGATGAAGAGTCAAGAAGTGTTTAGGAATCTCTCGATGTCCCAATAGAGAGAAGAGAATGAAAGCAATGAATGAAGAAATGGAGTCAATGAAAATTAATAATGTTTGAGAGCTTGTTGATTTCCCTAAAAGATGAAAAGTAATTGGTAACAGATGAATTCTTAAAATTAAGCGCAAGACTAACGACTCTATTGAAAGATGTAAAATTCGATTTGTATGAAAAGGATTCACACAATATGAAGAATAGACTATAATTAGACTTTTTCACCTGATGTTAGGTTTATCTTTATAAGATTCATCCTAGCCATTATTGCCAGTTTAAATATGGCATTACATCACATTCATGTGCAAACAAGATTTCTAAATGGTGAATTGACAGAGTAAATTTACATGTAGCAGCCCATTGACTTTGTGACTGAAGGACAAAAAGATAAAGTATGTAAATTAATGAGGTCAATTTATGATCTTAAACAATCAATCAAAACAGTGGTACATTAGATTTCACCAAGTAATCATTTCGTATGATTGACGATGATTATTATGCATATGTAAAAACAAACAAAGATAAGTTTGTGATTTTTTCACTATATGTGGATGACATACTATTGGCTAAAAAGGATAAAGAGTATGCGTTAACCATTAAAGAATGATTGTCCTTAAAATTTCAAATGAAGGATATGAGTAAAGTAGTTTAGGAAGTATTTGGTTGGTGATTAGAAAACAGAAATTTGAAAACAAGGGATTCAATGAAAACCAGAGTTGTATTCTTTGTTTTCAGTGTTTTCAGATATGTGTTTAGTAGCAGATTTGATAATTGAATCTCAAGTCAAAAAATTGTTCAAGTAGTTACAAACTAAATTTTAGTTTAATCTAAACTTATATTAATTAATTTATTATCATTTTTATAAATTTTGTATAAATATTATTTTACAAGGTTATATAATTTAGAATACCTTATATTTTTACATGTTTTAATTTTAACAAACATAAAATGAGTTTATAATATAAAGTAATATATTTATCAAAGTTTTCATCCTTTTTGATGTAATTCTGCATCTTAAAAATTTCAAATTCTGAATCTGAAAACACTGAAAATATAAAAAAGTCGGTTTTCATAATTTCTACTAGAATCCAAAAACAGTTTTAAAAAACGAATCTCCAAAATCCTGCCAAACGCGTATTCGTTGAATCCATTAGATTTAGTGAATCTGAAAACAAAAAGCAGAATTCGAATTTCCAACCAAACCCTTACATACTTGGAGTTAAGATTGAAAGAGATTGTTCCAAAATGATGTTAACCCTGTCATGAAGTCGATCAATACATCTAGAAAATCCTGAAAGGTTTAAAATACAAAATTACAAATGTATTGATACTCCTATTGATCAATACATCTAGACAATTATGTTTTATATATTTCTTACAATCTTTTTGGCAAAAGTATGAGTAAAGGCAAAATTGAACTTTTGGAGGTTGAAACTTGAGGGCATTATTTTAAATAAATGAACGGAATATACTATATTTACTATAATTATACAAAATCTCAGCGATGCCCTTTTGAACTTTACATGAATCCAACCCTATAGTTAGTTTATCTAAAATTAAGAAGATTTTGATATTTCAATCAAATCACTAAAAATTATTTGCAAATCAAACACCTATAAATAGCTACTCCATCACTTGTTGTATTGACATCAGCAAACCAAACACCTATAAATAGCTACTACATCACTTGTTGTATTGACAAAAAATGGCTACTCAATTTTGAATCAAATCACTCAAAATGATGAACAACTAAGCAACCATAACTATAAGTAATCACAAATTTGTTCGACTAAGCAACCATAAGCTTTTACCTAATGGAATCATGTATCAAGGCTATCGTTCTGCACTCTGGCCTCACATAGTTGACCCTTTAGGTCAATCATTGTCCTCTCCACCTTATTGCATGATTCTATCGTTTGTTTAATAACTTCCTCAAGCTACTCAATGTTTGTGAGAGCTAATTGAAAGATATCCAACAATTTTGAGGTCTCATTTATTAACTTGGAGAATTCATTGGTCTTCTTTTATAGATATTCAAGATCTTTCTTAACTGTGTCTATCTGCAAAATAAATATAACAATGAATCATCAAACAACATTCGTACTTAGATAACACACACATGCACACACACTGACCTTTTTCTCTAGATATTCAAGATCTTGCTTAATTGTGTCCATCTGTAAAAAAATATAACAATGCATCATCAAACAACATTCGTATCTAGATAACTCTAACACACGCACACACGCACGTACGCGCACATACACTAGCCTTCTTATCTGCAAGATCTTTCTTAACACACACACACACACACACACGCACACGCACACGCACACGCACACGCACACGCACACGCACACGCACACTCACTGGCCTTCTTCTCTAGATATTCTAGATATTTCTTAACTGAGTCCATCTGCGAAAAAAATATAACAATTCATCATCAAACAACATTCATACCAAGATAACACTAACACACACACACACACACACACACGCGCACGCTCACACACTGACCTTTTTCTCTAGATATTCCAGATCTTTCTTAACTGTTTCCATCTGTAAAAAAATATAACAATGCATCATTAAACAACATTCATACCTAGATAACTCTAACACATGCACACACGCACGCACGCGTGCACACACACTCGCACGCGTGCACACACTCACGTGCGCGCGCGCGCACACACATCCTTTAATACTTGTATATGTATATGTATATGTATGTATGTATGTATATATATGTGTGTATAAACTTGGCGGATCCAGAAATTTTATTGAGGGGGGGCTTAAATTAATTTACAAGTACGTAACTTTTAGAATTCATAAAAGTATGATCTTGAGGCTGATAATGTCATTTTTGTAAATATTTTTTACAAACTTGGTCTCGAATTTACTATTGTAATCAACAGTTGTGGATAAAAAATTTTAGTTCGATTGTTTTTTTTTTACTAACTATTATATTAAAAATAAACTCAAATTCACAGTACCTAAAATTTAAAAAACAATGTAGCTTAAACAATTAATCTCAAAATTGTCGTCTTATTTGGACTCTACAAAATTCAAAAAAAAAAAACTTGAAAATTTGATAAAAATACGTTGCAACAATTAAAATATGTAAAAAATTTGACATATTTATAAAAAGAATTATTTATTTATTGAAAGCATGAAGAAATTTTACAGATACCTCTATAAAGGCAAGAAATTTTTTAACAAAAATAATACGTTTGCTGAGGCTTAAACGCTAGCATCTTAAAAGAGCTTGCCCCTTTCTTCCACTATGCCAATATAAAATTTTATGTTTATTTGGGACATTAGTTTGTATATAATTCAAACGTTTCAAAGTTGAGCGGGGGCTCGAGCCCCCCCGACCTACTATAGATCAGCCCCTGTATATAAGCTTAGTCCTAGTGATTCTTGTACGTATATAAAGTTTGTTATTTTTGGGTTTTAATTCATTTTAACCCAGTTTTTCAAATACGGTTTTGTAGCATTAAATTTATATTTTCTTATGTAGGATTAAAGAATTAATTGTGGATATTGGTTGTGTTTTAGGTTTCTAGGAGGTTGACGAGTACTATTCAAGGAAATGGTTACTTAGATTTGTGGGTTTAGGTAAATAATTTATCATATCTTTTCTAAAAGTGTTGTAAGTAGTTTCTCCATCCCTTCCAAAATTGAAGATTTACTATGGTTTTGATGAATACTTTTGAAATTTATATTTTGTTAATTTGTGAAATATTTGAAAAAATATATTTTGATAAAGTTTTGTTAGGAATTATTGAAATATTTTGAATTGATTTGTTATAAAAGTATGTATTTGCGATGCCTATTTTTGAAAGGTATTTTGATTGATTCGAGAGAGCTATTTGGATATGCCATTTTTGTTTTGGGAATATTTTGCTTATTTATGGTAATAGTCTAACTTCGAATTGATGAATTGATGTTCTGGGTTAATTATGGGAATAAACTTTTGTGATTTGACATTATTTTTTAATGAAGATTTATGTATGTATTATTCACTCATGTGGTCTCACACTTAAGTAACCTTATTGGTTTTACTAAATCTAACTTGTAGAAGTAATGAGACCAGGTCGAATCCCAAGGAAACCAATGAAATTAATTTCTCAAATTAAAAAGAATGGGGGGTTCTGAATTAAAATTTTTAAATTCAAATAGATAAATTAAAAGGAAAACGAAAGTCAATCTTACCAAACTTCCAATCCAAATGTGTGATTTTCATCTAATTGTAATCTTGATCATAGGCTTGACACAAAACTGGTTTCTTGATTCAAGAACTTAGTCTATTTACTCGGAACAACCATGGTAAGTTTTAATTCTCCTAATTTAATTAATTTAGACCAAACATCAAAATTAAATCTTATTAATTAATCAACTTGACACGATAGCGTTCCATATTAATCAAAGAATAGCATTAAGGATAATAAGAATGACTAAACCAAAATCAATTAATTTGAGATAGCTGCAAGTTAATTAATTTTGTCCCTTTGATTCCCTAGAGTCTATTATGTAAGCTATGTAAACGTGGAAAAGCCATAAATAGATACACATAAGCCAACTCCTTGCTACTTATTTCAATCATTTATGACAATTATGGATCACAAACTCATGGGCACCAGTAGAACAATTAATATGAATTAAGGCGTTAATTTAATCAAAAACTTGACTGGGATGTTTATGCTGAACGCACGCGCTAAGCGTGGTAACAATTATATAGATGCAAGCGCACACCTGTCAGAGTAATATAAAATGGATGGAGTATCCAAGTATCGATCCTCAAGGACTTCTAAACAATTTCCAAACTCTAAAGTTTTAAAGAATAGTGAATGTTGGAATGAGTGATTCTTGTAGAATGGGAAGTGGTCACAAATAATGGTTTGGATTTGGGATTTGGACTTAAAATAATAAAACCTAGCCCGAATTACTCAAGTTAGCCAACAAAGAATCAAGGACATGCTAAGGATAATATGCATTTTACTTTAGAAACTAACGACTACGCTTCTCACTTTACTTATGTCTAAGCAAGTTCAAAGTCCTAAGACATTCCCTAATATGTCTATTATGAGATATATCTTAGTTTTAGGATGGAAATAGTCGCAACCTCGGGTTAAGGTCCTATGTCTAGGCTACTTAAGCGGAACCCTTATGTCTAAGGCGCTCCTCTCCTCGGTTTAACCACTCAACAATGCAAATAAGCAACCTTTTCAGTATTGACTTGTTAAGACTTACAGTGGCCTTCTCTAAATCCTAACTTTTTGGGAAAACATGTTGAGCAATGAATGGAAAGCAAAAACACTACTTCTTAGCAACCCTTTTTAGACATAAAAGGCTAACTATCCATAACCGGGCTAGAGACGGGAATTTAGAAAGACATATTGAAGAAAATACAGCAAGTAAAACGGTTGAATGTGGAATGCATGTGTGAAAAACAAAAGTTAACTAACGGAGAGTTTTTATCGGGATTGAGAGCTTCGCCCTTCTCTTTCAAGCAAGGGGGAGTGTCACGTGCTCTTTCATCCAAAAACACAACTCTCTTAACTAAAAATAAAGTAAAGGCAAAGAAAGAATAAGCAAAGTGCTAGGTTTTTATATATTTGAATAAGTAGAAAATAACTAAGTACAAATGGAAACAAAACAAAGCTCAATAAAAGAATATAAAGTACTCGGGATTTAAAAACCAAAAGCAACTAATGAAAGCAACTCAAAAGTACTTAGAAAGCAACAAAGAAACACTAAAAATGATCAAGAGAAGGAAGCAAGGCTTGATGATTTTGGTGGAGAAGTTGCTGGAATTTATAGCTGTGCAGAATTGGTTAGGTAGGTCCTAAAACAATGGTGAATCACCCATTTCCAACTCTTTTGACTGACCAAATCGTGCTCAAACTGATAGTGGAACACTTCTTCTACACGTATGCATCGGTTGGAACCACCAAAACGCATTGGAAGACGCGTTTCATTAAGGGCAAAGTTGGAAGAAAACCAGTTTTTCTGCAGGCTTCCCAGGCGCCTGGCGCCTCCCATGATACTTTTTCGTCTTTTTGCTTCTTTTGATTAATTTGCACTCCCAAATGGTCCTAAAATGTCATAAATACAATATAAGCCAACCACAAACCATAATATATGAATTTTGCATGAATTGGAACTCAAACGATCGAGAAAAATCCGAAACAAAGCTGAAACATTGTAAAAACAGCATCTAAAACCTTCTTTTTACGCATGTAAACAAGCGTAATCACCAACACGATCTTATGCATACAAAAGCTGGGACTTATTTCTTTGATATTAGCAATAGTCCACCCAATTGCTCTCTGATGGGCTTTCAGCACACTTAACAACATTTGCTCCTTTTCCATGGGTAGGTTTGCTGCTATGATGATCGATAATGTCTATGATGAACCCAAGTATGCATACTTCAGATGTTGGGACAATGCCTTAAGCTCTAGGGCTGGTGGATCTTCTATAGATGACTTCAACAAGTTGTACTCACAATTTGCGAGGTTTAATAACTCATGCATGCGCTTGGCTGATCTTTCACTACTGTTCAGTCTTTCTAGGTAGATAACCTCAGGATCTTCCTCTATATCATCAAAATCACTTCTAGAGTCGACAACTTCCAGCTGCTCTAGCATTGCTTATGTTTATAACTCTTCAATTAGTGCTTCATCTAGAATCTTAAGCACTGAGCATTCTTCTGATTCAGCAGAGAATTTCATTGAATTATACACCAAGAATTTAACTTCCTGATCTTGAACACGCATTGTCAGCTCCCCCTTGTGGACGTCCACCAATGCTCTACCAGTATCAAGGAATGTTCGTCCAAGGATGATAGAGACCTCTTTATCTGCATCATAATCCAAAATAATAAAGTCAGCGGGAAAAATAAATTTATCTACTTGTACCAGAACATCTTCAATTTTTCCCTCTACATGCGTGATAAACCGATTTGATGGCTTCAAAGTGACCGTGGTGGGTCTTGCTTCTCCTATTCCCAGGTTGTTATAAATGGATAGAGGCATGAGGTTGATGCTGGCTCCGAGATCACACAGTGCAAGTCCTATCTTCTGTCCTCCAATGGAAATATGTATGGTAAAGTTCCCATGATCATTCATCTTTGATGGAATCTTGCTTATGAGGATAGTGCTGCATGCCTTGTCATTGCTACCATTCTTCTAGCTTTCTCTTTTTTGTGAGTATCTCTTTTAGGAACCTCACATAATTTGGCATTTGATCTAGAGCTTCCACCAAAGGTATGTTCACATGCATTTGCTTCAGCACATCTAAGAATTTCTTAAACTGAATGTTTTGCTCTTTCTTCTGCAACCGTTTGGTATATGGTGGTGCTGGTCTGTACTCTACTGGAGCATCATCATGCTCTACCTGCTTCTTTTTCTTAGGCACTCTAGCTTGTGATGATCCAGCATTAGATACTCTAGCATTCACTAGGTTGACTTTCTCACTGGCAGTATTCTGAACTTCACTTGGTTGTTCAACATTCTGCACTGGTGGTGTAGGTGAAACTTCTTATGCTGGCTCACTTTCTTTTCCTGACGGAGATTCTCGTTCCTGAGTAGGCTCGCTCGTTGCTCCTGAGGCATTCAGATGTGCCAGAGGTAATGCTTTCCCACTTTGCAGTATGAGAGCTTTACATTGCTCCTTGCTGTTCTGCTTTGGCAATTTAGGTGTCACTAGGTAATGCTCCATAAGGTCTAATTTTCAAATATGTTGCGAGTTGGCCTACTTGAATCTCCAAATTCCTTAATAATGATGTCTGGCTTTGCACTGTTGCATCATTTTTTTCCATATACTTCTTCATCATCTCTAACGATGAAAACGATCATTCAGATGGTCTCTGTGCTGCTACCTGACCTTGGTTCGAAAAGCCTAGGGGATAACTTCCTTTTTGCTGATATGCTGGAGCATTACATGTACCAGCATTGTTCCCTCCCTGATTTCTACTCCAACTGATGTTAGGGTGATTTCTCCAGCCCGGGGTGTACATATTGGAGTATGGATTATTTCTACTATTCTACGAATTCCCTAAATAGTACACCGACTCTGGATTGCCAGGGTAATTATTATAATGATGATCTTCTTTGCAAAAAGAGCAAGAAATCGCTTGATGTGGCTAACATTTTATTTTCCGGCAGACGCTCCCACTGTACTTTATTGTGTCATGCTCCTCATAACCAAGTCTGTCAGATTCTCAGTCTTCGAATTCAGTGCAGAGTACACTCAGATTCGTTCAGTCCCTTGCTTCCTTTACCTTGAATGGCTCTAGGGTCAGACCATGAATGATTGTTGGACGATATCCTTTCTAAGATATTAAATGCTTCAACAGAAGGTTTGGCTAACAAAACCCCATTTGTTGACGTATCGATGACCAAGCACGTGGCATCATCCAAACCATTGTAATATGTTTCGATCTAGATGCATCTTGGGATCCCGTGGTGAGGGTATTTTTCCAGACGTTGTTTGAAACGCTCTCAAGATTTGCTAACTAACTCCCCAGCAAATTGTTGAAAGTTGTTGATTTCGCTTCTGTACTTAGCATTTTTGCTAGGTGGGAAGTACTTCATCAAAAACATTTCGGCCAAGTCGTCCCAGCTTGTAATTGATTATGAAGGAAGTGACTCCAACCAGGTTCTTGCTTCATCTCTGACTGAATAAGGGAACAACTTAAGCCGTGACACTTTTTTGTTGCATTATTCATCCTTAAACAAATTAAAAACTCCCATGAAAAACTTCAGATGCGAATTCGGGTCTTCCATAGGATGTTCGTGAAATTGGCCCACTGTCTGGAGCATTGGAAACATTACTAGCTTGAGTTCAAATTTTGGGGCTGCAATTTCTGGCTCCGTGATTACTGGGTTGAAATTATAAAATGCTGGAGCTACATACGACCTGATCTCTCTATAGATATCATCTGCTAATAGTACAATGTTGAGAGAAGGCACTGCTACCTTAGGGTCAGCAACAACAGGAAATTTGTCTACTATTTCCTCAATCCTTACATTTGGTGGAATAGGTGGGCGCTGAGGTTGGTTAGTGATAACTCTCCAAAACAGAATTATTTTAGTATTTATTTGGGTGAAAATGTGCATTAAAATGTCAAAGTGTCTCGATTTTAGGTCATAATTAGCATGAATAGTGTTAAAATTTAAATTGTTAACTAAATATCTGTAGTCTTGAGAACTTTGGCCAAAAACAGCATAAACTCTCGTATTTGTGGTTCATTTGAACAAATTTTTAAAGAAGAGCTAAGAAGAGAAGGATGTGCTGAACTAGAGAAGAGCAGTTAAAGCATTTTCAAGACAGAACATATACAAACTGGAGCATAGCAATGCCAGAGCATGGAGTGACAATACAGTTAATTCCAAAAATTTTCGGCTGGGTGCCTTAAATTTAGAACCTGATATAAAAGGGGCGTGTTGCCCCAGCCGCCACACGCACAGAGCCCAAGAGAGACAAAATTTGAGGGCTGAAAAGACCAAGGAAGGGAAGATACCCATTTTCGGGAGGAGAGTTGACGCCAGAAAGGGGAAGCTCGTCTGCTGCTTTGCGTTGACTGCTCTTCTTCTCTGTCCTTTAGCTAATTTTCTGCTATGGGTTGTATTTATTCTTCTTCCATTTTGTTTTCTTCACCCATTATGAGCTAAACCCCATTTCGGGGGAGGTTCACACGCTGTAACTGACTTGAGACCGAATCTCTAGCATGCTACATTTATTTTTAAGCAAATCTAAATTTATTTCTCAATTCTTCGCGTTACTGTTGGCCGCTGTTTCGTGTATGCTAGCTCTGATATTGACCCGGAAGGGATTGTGGGTGCTGACTTGTTTTGATTGTGATTAGCGCTTTTCTATAGCTATAGGGATACTCAGGAATGGGGTCCCTAATCATGCCTATAGCTTGGGTTTATTGCTTAGGTATTTAGCAACGAGAGTTGTACTTACTCATGTTTGGGGTGTCTCGGAAGGGAACCGAGTTGAGCTGGGTACTAATAGATGTTAGTTACGCTAGAGGGTAGGTTGATAACCTATGAAAGTATGCTGAATCTCCCCTGCCTTTTCCATATCTGTTATTCCGCCGTTATCGCTTTCTATGCTACTGCTTCCTTGTGTTGACAACTTGGAACTATTGTCTCTTGCAAGTTTCTGTCGTCTTGTTATTACTTTATTTTATTTTTTCTGGATAATATCCACAACCAACCTTTGTATATTTTTATTTGTTGGTATCTACTTTTATCGTTAAAATACAACCAAAAATCCCTGTGGATACGACCTCGTTACGTACTACAACCAATAAATCGTGTATACTTGCACGTGTTGTCAACACAGTTGTGTGGACGCAATAAGTTTTTGGTGCTGTTGCTGGGGATTTTTGTGATCTTATTTTAACATTGATATTTGTAGATACGGTGCTGAAGTGAGTTTTCTTGTTCTCACATTTTTATTTTGTTGTGTGTTTTTGCGAGGTGCATGAACGATTTTGAGAGCTTGGAATATATTATAGATCACGAGATTGAACGCACATTTCATAGGAATCGAAGAGAACAATGGAGAGTCCAAGTTGGAGCAAACATGAATCCACCCAACCCAAATATGTGCCAGCCACCGAATGTGAGGATTGAGGAAATAGTAGACGGTGTTCCTGTTGCTGCTAACCCTGAGGTAGCAGTGCCCTCTCTCAATGATGTATTACTAGTAGATGACATCGACAAAGAAATCAGGGCATATGCAGCTCCAACATTTTATAATTTCAACCCAGTAATCATGGAGCCTGAAATTGCAGACCCAAAGTTTGAACTCAAGTTGGTAATGTTTCAGATGCTCCAGACAATGGATCAATTTCATGGAAATTCTACGAAGGACCCGCATCAGCATTTGAAGTTTTTTATGGGAGTTTGCAATTCGTTTAAGGATGAAGGATGCAGCAAAGAAGTGCTGCGGCTTAAGTTGTTCCCCTACTCACTTAGAGATGAAGCCAGGACTTGGTTGGAGTCGCTGCCTCCAGAATCCATTACAAGTTGGGACGACTTGGCCGAAAAATTTTTGATGAAGTACTTCCCACCAAGCAAAAATGCTAAGTACAGAAGCGAAATCAACAATTTTCAGCAATTTATTGGGGAGTCGTTAGTGAATCTTGGGAGCGTTTTAAACGGCTTCTGCAAAAATGCCCTCACCATGGGATCTCAAGATGCATCCAAATTGAGACATATTATAAAGGCTTGGACGATGCTACACGCTTAGTCATCGATGCTTCAGCAAATGGCGCATTGCTAGCAAAACCTTATGCTGAAGCATTCAATATCTTGGAGAGGATATCATCGAACAACCATTCATGGTCAGACCCTGGAGCTATTCACGGTAGAGGAGGTAAGAGACTTAATGAATTTGAATCATACTCTGCTTTGAACTCGAAAATTGAAAACTTGACAGATTTAGTGATGAGAAGCATGACTCAGCAAAACACAGTGGAAGCATCTGCTGGTAAGGCAAATGTTAGCCACATCCAAGGGATTTCTTGCTCTTTTGTGAAGGAGAGCATCATTACAACAACTGCCCTGACAATCCAGAGTCAGTGTACAAAAGAAATGCTCAGAACAATGGAAAGAACGCATATTCCAATACGCACAACCCGGGCTGGAGGAACCATCCCAACTTTAGTTAGAGTGGAAATCAGGGAGGAAACAATGCTGCTACATCCAATGCTCCAGCATATTAGCAAAAAGGAAGTTATCCCCCAAACTTCTCAAACCAAGGTCAGGTAACACTACAAAGGGCATTTGAAGGATCATTCACATCTTTAGAGAATCTAATGAAGAAGTATATGGAAAAGAATGACATCACAGTGCAAAGTCAGGCAGCATCGCTGAGGAATCTGGAAATGCAAATGGGTCAGTTGGCAACAGATCTAAAAAGTAGACCCAATAGAGCGTTGTCTAGTGATATTAAGGTGCCCAAGAGGGATGAGAAGGAGCAATGTTATGCTCTGACATTACGGAGTGGCAAGACATTGCCTACTGCTCGTCCAAATGCTCCAAGAATCCATAAAGAATTAAATCAAGATGAAGGACGTGGGCTACAAACAGAAGCATGCGAGTCGGATGGAACACCTATAATCATGCCAGTTAAAAAAGGGCAAACCTCAGGCAGTTAATGAATAGTAGTGCGCATATAGTGGAACTGCAAAGCAACACAAGCGAAGAGGTCAACCCAGTAGAAGCTAGGGCATCCAATGCTGGAGCAGCGAAGTCACAAGCAATGGGAAAACAGAAGCGGACAGAGCATGAAAATGCTCCAACCGAGTATCGACCTGCACCACCATACCCAAAATGACTGCAAAAGAAAGAGCAGGATCTGTAATTTAGAAAGTTCCTTGATGTGCTGAAGCAGCTTCATGTTAACATACCGCTAGTGGAAGCGCTGGAGCAAATGCCGACTTATGTGCGCTTCCTTAAGGACATTCTTACAAAGAAAAGAAAGTTGAGAGAATACGAAACGGTGACAATGACTAAGGCCTGCAGCAACATCCTTACAAGCAAAATTCTGGAAAAGACGAAGGATCTTGGAAGCTTCACCATACCAGTGTCTATAGGAGGGCAAAAGATAGGCCAAGCACTCTACGATCTAGGGGCAAGTATCAATCTCATGCCCTTATCCATCTATAAGAAGTTGTGGACAGGAGAAGCGCAGCTGACAACAGTCACATTGCAGTTAGCAGACTGATCAATCACATATCCTGAAGGAAAAATTGAGGATGTTTTAGTGCAAGTAGATAAGTTTATTTTCCTTGCTGACTTTATTATTTTGGACTATGATGTAGATAAGGAGGTTCCTATCATTTTGGGAAGACCATTTCTTTCAACTGGAAGAGCACTTGTGGATGTCTAAAAGGGCGAGATGATGGTACGGGTGCAAGATCAGGAAGTCAAGTTTTCAGTCTATGACTCCATAAAATGTCCTGCTAAATCAGAAGAATGCTCAATGTTAAAGATTTTGGATGAAGCTCTAATAGAGAAGTTGGAAGCAAAAGTGATGCTGAAGCATTTGAAAAATACTGAGCCGTCAGATGCCCCAGCACAGCATGCAGAAGCTAGTGAAAGCCAACAAAGTGGAGAGATGGTAGATGCTCTAGCATCTTGTGCCTTCAATGAAGAACAGAGCCTTACAACCCCTGTAGATAAAATGCACATCATTGTAGAGGAAAAGCCGGCAAACTTACCTAAAAAAAAGCCACCCGACATTAAGCCGATTCTAAAAGCTTCAGAAGCAAGGACGAGGAGACCGAAAATAGAGCTGGAATCGTCATGCATCAAAGAGAAAAAGGTAAAATCTTCCAAGTATTCGGCCAAGGTACGAATTGAGCAAGCAGAAGTAACTCCAGTCACCACTTCCAAGAAAAACAAAAGGGTAAAAAAAAAAGAATTTTCGTGTCCCCAACTGAGGGGAAGATGTATGCTGTAGCTATTTCATAGGAGCATGCCCCAGCAGCAAAGAGGGGGAAGAAGACAATGGATCTAGAGAGGAAGATCAGCCCACGAGCGACTCGTTGGATGGAAAAGAAGGCAAAAAATATTGACATGCTTGACCCGCGAGAGGGAAGTTCCTTTCCTTTTTACTCTGAAAAATGACCCCCACCCCCAGTTGTTGTTACTTTTTATTTTCCTTAGTCTAGTTTAGTTCAGTTTTAATTCATGCATTTTAAATTTCTATCTTTCAAATCGTCTTTGCATATTTTTTCTTTTTTGTAGATCAGTATGTGAATCCCCCTGAATTTAATGCAAAGAAGTTAGCAAATCCTGTGTTCTCAACGTCTGTCTTTTGCCCTACCCCGTATGTATAGTATTGATGCTAGAGCCTGCTAGTGCGCAGTTTTTCTGTTGATGCTGGAGCATTTTAATGAGTGTTAGCTTTCTTTTGTTCATCTTCTAGTTCATGTTTCATGCCCATGCCCTAGCATCCCTCTCGTAGTACTGGCCCCAGGTAGCGCTTACTCTAGGGAGGAATTTCAATGGCTATCTATCCAAAGCCACCCTTATCTTTGTATAGCTAGCATGAACCTCTTTCTTTAAGATCCCCTAGTTGGTAGCAAGCACCCCTTACTCATCTACGTATACACTTAGCGACCATTCCTCTCAGGCTCATATTAGTCGTACTTTAAGTTTGGGGGTGTGTTAGAGCATTACAATCTAGATGTCCTTAGCTGCATTGAAGACACTGCAACTTTTTAAGTTTGGGGGAGTGAACGTTCAGTTCTTACGTCTTTATTAGCAATTGTATAGAATCATGAATCTTTCTAATCCTGTAATTTAGCCCTAAAAAAAAACTCAATAAAGGAGGGGCTAGTAGCCCACATCTAGAGCACAAAGAGGCTTCAGGATCAGGAAGGGCTAGTAGCCCATGGTTAAGAAGCCCAAGTGAGTAGTACAAGGTTTAAAGGTTTAGACTAGTAAAAGGGGCTTGAGAAATGAATCTCTAGGAGAAGTTAAGCTTGAGGTTGGGAAGTAGAAGGAAGCTAGAGTTGGGCAGAAAATAGCGTCTTCCAGAGTGTGAACAAATCTAGGCTACTTTCATTTCTTTGCCCCAACTGAAGCACTATAGCAGAATATGTAAGTTCTAGCATTGACGATCAAGGTAAAGGTTTGAGGCATAGAACTGAATGTTTGAAGTGCAGGTTTCTAACGTTCTTTTTTTGTGAAAAGAGGGAAAAATGTATGCTCTTGCTTGAGGACAAGCAAGATTTTAAATTTGGGGGTGTGATAACTCTCCAAAAGAGAGTTATTCTGGTATTTATTTGGGTGAAAATGTGCATTAAAATGTCAAAGTGTGTCGGTTGTATGTCATAATTAGCATGAATAGTGTTAAAATTTAAATTCTTAGCTAAATATCCTTAGTCTTGATAACTTTGGCCAAAAACAGCATAAACTCTCATATTTGTGGTTCATTTGCACAGATTTTTAAAGAAGAGCTAAGAAGAGAAGGAAGTGTTGAACTAGAGAAGAGCAGTCAAAGCATTTTCAAAATAGAGCATATACAAGCTAGAGTATAGCGATGCCAGAGCATGGAGTGACCGTACAGTTAATTCCAAAAACACGGGATTTACTGTGTCCGTACAATTTTCGGGTGGGTGCCCTAAATTTAGAACCCAATATAAAATGGGAGTGTTGCCTTAGTCGCTACACACACAAAGGCCAAGGGAGACAAAATTTGCGGGCTGAAAAGACCAAGGAAGGGAAGATACTCATTTTCGGGAGGAGAGCTGACGCCAGAAAGGGGAAGCTCGTCTGCTGCTTTACGTTGACTGCTCTTCTTCTCTGTCATTTAGCTAATTTTCTGCTATGGGTTGTATTTCTTCTTCTTCCATTTTGTTTTCTTCACCCATTATAAGCTTAAACCCATTTCGGGGGAAGTTCACACACTGTAACTGACTTGAGACCGAATCTCTAGCACGCTATATTTATTTTTAAGCAAATTTGAATTTATTTCTCAATTCTTCACGTTACTGTTGTTGGCCACTGTTTCGTGTATGCTAGCTCCGATATTGACCCGGAAGGGCTTGTGGGTGCTGACTTGTTTTGCTAGTGATTAGCACTTTTCTATAGCTATAGGGATACTCAGGAATGAGGTCCCCTAATCATGCCTATAGCTTTGGTTTATTGCTTGGGTATTTAGTAACGGGTGTTGTACTTACTCATGTTTGAGGTGTCTCGGAAGGGAATCGAGTTGAGCTGGGCACTAATAGATGTTAGTTACGCTAGAGGGTAGGTTGATAACCTGTGAAAGTATGCTGAATCTCCCCCGCCTTTTCCATATCTATTATTCCCCCGTATCGCTTTCTGTGCTATTCTTTCTTGTGTTGACAGCTTGGAACTATTGTCTCTTGCAAGTTTCTGTCGTCTTGTTATTACTTTATTTTATTTTTTCTAGACAATATCCACACCCAATCTTTGTATATTTTTATTTGTTGGTATTTGCTTTTATCGTTAAAATACAACCTTGATACGTACTACAACCGACGAATCGTGTATACTTGCACGTGTTTCAACATAGTTGTGTGGACGCAACAGTTAGGCAGATTCATATTTGCTTAAGCTTGGGTTCTCTTTTGTTCTCTTCGATTCCTATCGAATGTGTGCTCTATCTCGTGATCAATAATATACTCCAAACTTTCGAAATCGTTTATGCATCTACAACCACACACAAATGTGAGAAAGAGAAAACTCGATTAAGCTCCGTATCCTCAATCACTATGGCTAAAAATAAAATCAACTAAGTCCTCGGCAACGACGCCGAAAACTTGTTGCGTCCACACAACCGTGTTGGATATACATGCAAGTGTACACTATATCTATCGATTGTAGTATGAAATGAGGTCGAATCCACAAAAACTTAGGAAAATTTTCTAAACTATGCTTGAGGATACCAAAAGTACAATAAAATATAGATGATTGTGTCGAAAGTAAAGAAAAATATCATAAATAAACAATAAAAGATCCTGAACACGCTTTAAAATGTTGCTAATAAGAAGAAGCTACAACACATAATAACAAAAATATCTAGACATGAATATCTACAACTCCCATTGTTAAATATCCAAGCAATAAACACAAGTTCTAAGCATGATTACGGGACCTCATTCCTTAGTATCAACGACACTACTAGAAAAAAGTAGCCAATCACAAATAGAGCAAGTCAGCTACCCGTAAGCCCTCTCGGGTCATACAAATGCTAGCATACAAATCAGAGTGACCAACAATATTCAATAAGATTCAAGAAGTAAACACAGCTCTATTTAATAACAAATGGAAATCAGTTAGAGTTTCGGTTGTTCATTAGTTACAACACGCAAATCTCCCCCAAAATGAGGTTTAGCTCATGGAGGAAGAAGAAAACATAATGGGTAAAAAAGTATTACAACCCATTTAGAGAAAAGAGAAGAAAACCGAAGGTGGAGATGACAGCTCGCAGCAACACCCGAATATTCTCCTCTGTCGTAAACCCTCCTCCGAAAATGGTGAGATTCCTCTTCCTTGTCTTTTCCAACACTAAAAAATGTGTCTCTTGGGATCTGTGTGTGTCGGCTAAGTTATAATGTCCCTTTTATATTGGGTCCCCATTTTAGGGCACCCAATTGGAGATTATACAGGCATGGTAAGTTTCCCGTGTTTGGGATAGTTACTGTGCTGTAAATCCATGCTCCAACGATTCTTCGCTCCAGCTTTCTTCTGCCCTACCTTGAACATGCATCATCTACTCTTTTATGGACTCAACACTTTCTTCATGCCTTGTCTTCTCCTTCCAAACCTGCGCAATTAAGCAAAAAATATGAGAGTTTAGCACAATATTTAGTTAAAGCATTCAAGACATGAGACTTTAGCTCGAAATTCATGATGTTTAAGAGCTAAAATAGACACACTTTGACATTTCTTTGTATAAAATCACTCAAATAATCACTATACTAACTCTCTTTTGGAGATTTATCAACTGTCGGGTCCCTTAGGTCGAAGCATGGAATTTCCTTCGACCAAGTGGAGTTTGACTGAACTTATAGGTCACCTCTTGGTCGAGCTTCAAGGTCGGTCATGTTATGTCCGAGATTTTAGGGAAAGACTTTCACTAACTGATCTTTCCTAACTCTCCACGTGGCAAGTTCAATTGTACCCTCAAACAATTATTTTGTGCTTCAATTGAGGCAACGTTTTGACATGACTGCTTTGGGACATTTGAAGTACTTTCTTGGGTTGAAAATATCTCATACTAGTAATGAGTTACCTATCAATCGAACCAAGTATGTTAAGGATATCTTGCATCGTTTGGGCTTTCAACAAAGCAATTTTCTACTCATATCAGTTTAACATCTGCTTCTAATGTTGATTTGCTTTGTTGTGCTGATGATGCTCGAAATTATAGAAGTTTGGACGGTGCCCTTCATTTTATGTTATCTTTACTCAAACTAATATTTCTTTTGTGGTTAGTATACTTTCTCAATTCATGCACTCTCCCATTCTTCTCATCTGATTGCTGCTAAAAGAGTCTTGCGTTATCTAAGTGGCACTTTGAATCTTGACATTTTGTTTCAAAAGGATTGCTCTAGTCTTTTGAGTCTCCAAGCATTTTCTTACTCAGATTGGACAGGAGATTCTATTGACAGACGTTCTACATTGGGTTTTGTTATTTTTCTTGGCTGTAATATTATATCTTGGGGTTTCAAGAAACAAGTAACAATATCTCAAAGTGATGGGACGTTAATCCTGTAGCGGAAATGACGATCTTTGTTCTTGAATTTTGAGGAACAAAACCCACAAATGGAAAAAGGGAAAAAAACAAGGGAAAATTTTTTCCTTTACCTTTGAAGAACTGTTCTCCCGTTAAATCAACAATGAACACCACCACCGATCTTCCCGTTATCCTCTGGGAATGGCGATCACGCTTGTGGGAGCTTTGATTTGAAAACTAAGAGGGAAATTGAGAGAGAACTTGACTTGAGAGAATTGCAGCACTTGATTTCTCATTTTGTTTGTTCTGTTTTTGTGCAGAACATTTCTACAAACAACAAGATGACGTGGAGAGTTACCCCACGTCATCACAAACCACCCTCTCCCCATCACAAACCACCCTCTCCCCTGCAATTTGTAGGGGAGTGATAAATATTAATATTAATTATATTAATATTAATAATTAATAATATATATAATGAATTAATCTTATTAATGAATTAATTATTAATCTAATTAACAATTAATTAATTAATTATATATTAATTAAATAAATAATTAAAATTTAATTATTTAATCCCAAAATAGAATCATAAAGCAATTCTCTCATATAACCTATAGTTGTGATGTACATCTTATGCACATTATTTTGAACCTATAGTTTTAATATGAATCATATTCATAGTAATTTTATTTGAATCACTCCGTAAAAAAAAATTTATTTTATTTGAATCTCATTCAAATAATTTCTCTCATAATATATAATTTTAATTAGAATTAACTATATATATTATAATGTATCAACATATATATATATATAATTCCTGGAGCAATTTGTACATTTCAAAATTTTCCAAAAACTTGATCCTCGTTTTACCCGTTGTGAGCTAGTAAGGGGATCAATGGATCTATAGATCAGAAGCTCCAACGATACAAGATTAATTGGTCAAACTCATTAACCGAGTTAATCAACATTCATTAACTATGGGTCACTCCACTAAAGACCCGTAGCTGCACTCTTCTCACTATAGAATATTTTCATGTCCACGAATATACGACAATTAATGACAAGTCAATCCTTCACGAGTGCTCGTAACTCAAACTGGGTCAAATTACTGTTTTACCCTTGAGTTACATCTTGCTCCTTAAATGCCACTGCTCCTCTAATGAACAACCCAGTTATGGTCTGACCAATAACCAGAAGTCTCTCTCGGACCAATGAGAGGGTGGGGCCCCTTGTTCAAGTCTCGGAGTCAGCATTTAAGAGAACACTCATCTACTCCCTGAAAGTCGGGGAGGAGTGAATTCCATCTCTTGAAGTTATGTTCCTAGCTCCCCACTCGGTCTTGTCTCCAAAATGGTAGGAATATTGAGTCGGCGAGTCGGGTCACTCTCACCCATACAGATCAAAGGATGAGCCCTCACGGGCAGGAGTCCATAACTCACTCAGGATTGAGAACGAGTTGTCTCGTCATCCTATGAAATTGTAATCTGTTAGTCAACGATGTTACATCTAAAGATTGGCTATCTCGTGGTCCGGTTTTATACAAACTCATTGTATAGGATACCCCTACTGGCATGTCTCCATATGAACGACCTGGATCGGGTCGTCTGTAACATTTACAAAGTGGACCGTATCCATAGTGTTGCCATGATAAGGTACCCAACCTTATCCATATACTATAGACCCTTTAGCTTATTCCCAAGATATTATCCACTTGTATATCGAGGGTATATCAAATATATACCCAGTATATATACTGTCCCAGTTACATTATAATAAAACCTTGGATGTTTAATTTATTAGATTTAGATAATGTAATACTATAAATTCAACAACAAATTGATTGAATAAAACTTTATTGAATATAAATTTATTTTTATATTAATTACAAACTACGAGTTTAGGGCAACACACCCAATACAAAGTTCCATTGAAGAAGAAGAATATAGATCTCTTGCCTCAACATTTGCTGAATTATCTCTTGGCTTAGACAACTTCTCAAGGATCTTCACATCTTTAGTTCCAAACAATCTTTGTTGTTATATGATAATCTTTTACTATTCATCTGGCTCGTAGCCCGATTTTCCATGGGTGTAATAAACATGTTGAAATCAACTTTTATTTTGTTTGTTAGCTAGTCCTGCACAAAGATATCGAGCTTCTTTATGTTCCTACGACTCAACAACTTGCTAACATTTTCACTAAACCGCATACAAGTGCTCGTTTGCTCTATCTCAGATCCAAAATTATGCCTTAATCTACCTTCATTTTTGAAGGGGATATTAACTAATACAATTGTAATTAGTTTTGGTGTCAGTCTGTTAACAACTTTGTTATCCTGTAATTAGTTAAGCTTTCCTTATCTTTAGTGACTGAATATGACTTGTAAATTTATCATTTCATTAACGAGGGTAAATCTCTCTTAATATTGAGAAATTATTATAATATTGGACATGCCAGTTAGAAAAAATGAACTTTGTTAATGGATGAGTCCAATTTTAAAAAGAGACGAATTGAGTTTTATGTGTCAAGTAGCGATCAGGTGACATGTTCATTTGTCCATATACATTAACAAAGTAATAATTCAAGAGTACATTAATTTTTTATTAACAAACTATAATAATTTTTTTTATGGGAGGGTATAAATGAGAAGTTCTAATACATTAAAGTTATAAAGGGACTTTTAAGAGAATTAAGGACCCAATTGAGAATTAGTGAATAGATTATGGATTATTTGGTGTATTTAACCTATTTTAAGTATTAGAGTATAGATATGGCTTTCAATGTATTTTAAATAGAATGAATAAAAAATTTTAAAGGTTTAAATACTATTTTAGTTCCTCAAATTTCGGCTTTGGTTTTACCTTGTCTTTTTACTCTCAAAACATTCATTTTAGTCCATATACTTTCAACTTTTATTCATTTGAATCATTGTGCTCTCAAAAGGTCCATTTTCCTCCCTGTACTTTTAAAAAGTGGTCATTTTGGTTCATTCATTTTAATTTTTATCTCATTTATTTTGATCACAATTTTAGTATGACACTACACCCACTAAATTTCTTGAAATTCGACCTTAAATTTGTATTAAAAGGTTTTCATTGTGTATAAAACTTGTGTTAAAATTTTGAAAATGTGGACCAAAATGTTAGCTTTTTAAAAATACAACGATCAAAATGGACATTTTGAAAGTAAATGAACTAAAATAAACAAAAGTTGAAAATACATTGACAAAAATGAATACCTTGAAATTACAATGACCAAAATAAAACTAGGTCCATAGTACAAACATGAAAATAGTATTTAAATAAATTTAAAAAAGGGTTAACAAACAATGAATGTAGTGGGTGTGGTGTGGTGTAAATTGGGTCTAATTAGTCATAATTAGATTCATTTAATGTGGGAAAGTTGATGGTCTCTCAATTTACTGTTTCATAGAGACAATATGTCTAATCTTTGATGATGGAGATCAGCTGCCCACCAACTGTCCACTCTCCCATCGACCAACACAAGGCATCCCCATGTGGTGTCAATCATATTTTCTTTCCTATTTTTAGCACAAAAATATGCATCAATAACTATTTTTAGGTTAAATTATAATTTCGATTTATGAATTTTTAGGATTACGTTTAGTAAGTTTTGAAGGGTGCATTTTGTTCGTGATTTAAAAACATAAATATGAAAATATGGAATTTAATGAAAAATAGAGTTTTATTTAATGACGTCAATATATTTGAACATGTGTTTAGTAATATATTTGTAAACTAGCGGTAGTTACAAACTAAATATTTAGTTCAATCTTAAAATATTATTAATTAATTAATATATATATATATATGTTATAAATATTGTATTAATTTACAATATTATATAATTTATTATATATTATGTTTTACATGTTTTAATTTTAAAAAAAATAAAATGAGAATATAACCGGAAAGAGTATAAGGTTTATGACACTAAGCACTACTTGAAATCAAGTTATCATTAATCGTCAAATAATATTTCTTAGAGTGATATGCATGCGTTAAATGGATAAAAATTAGCAATAGAGATTTATTAGATACAAACTTAAACGTTTAATGGCTTAATATAAAATTTTTAAAATATAGGGGCCGAATAGACATAGTCAAGAGTTTATTGATGGAAATGTCGAAGTCTGATAAATTTTAAGGGAATGGTGATGGAAATATCAATAAAATATTGATATCGATGGATATTTGTAAAAAAATTATAATAAAAAAGATTCATAAAAAATACTTAAATTAACAAATATATATTTAATACTTTTTAAATAAGTTAAAAATAATTAATATTAACATTATGTCAATATTGGTGATATTTTGATGATACTTTTATATTTTGTTTATTTTTTACAATATTATGAAAATAGCGATTCACTCTTTATGTCGATGTGGAACCCATATACATATAGAAATATCAACATATCCACATAATTTAATACCCTAAATACAATCTTACAAATTATATATCTATTAAAAATATTTATGAAACTTGTAATTTAACCCTATTAAAAATTTTCAGAAAAAATTGAAAGGAACAAAGAATTATAGAAGGGATTATTCGTATGCCAAGCCTCCTACACTAGAAAAATTAAATTTCTTGTTCTCGTGTCGAAATAATAAAATAATTATCTTTCAAGATTCCTATATTTATTTCAATTTTTCCTATCGGAACTTTTATTTATTTTTTATTATTTTAATACCTGATTTTTTTAATTATTTTTGTGCGTGTATAAATGGTCATAGATGACTTACTTTTTTGTGCCGAGCGGGTGCTAAAGATCCCAAGTTACATGGCAATAGTCCATGCAATACTTTACTTTTCTTATTTTTGTTTTCGTTTCGTTTGTTAAAAGTGTTGAAAGATTCATTTTTAAATATTTAGATAATAAATAATGATTCTAAATTGACAATATTTTGTTTCTCTAATATTCTATTTGACAAAAAATGTTAGATTCAACTTTCATATGCACAAAATAAAACGCCTTATTTGTGCAATTCTTGAAGCATGGAATATGGAGAACTGCCTTTTCAATTGATTATGGAATCGCCTTAATAAAACAGCAATCTGGAGGAGATTCTCGCTGTCTGAATTTTGATTTGCTCCTTGAGCATAGATAATATAATTAGATAAATGTGTTATTCGAACTATAATTAGATTTAGATTAGGATATAGTTTATAATTAGATTTCATATTTGATAGCATAAATAGGTTATTAGGTTTACGTCTATGAATGTTACAACTTATACTTGGTTCTTGAAGATTGCAGTGTATACGATTGGTTGTTGGTGGATGTTGCAACGTCTACATGTTACAACCTCTACAACATTGGTTGGTGCATTCACGACATTGGTTGTTGGTTGCTGTAACATCGACATGTTTGCAACTTTTAAATCATTTTAATTGATGTAATTTTATTTTAATATTAAATAAATTGTTATAATAAAAAACATTTACTGACCAATGATATAGTAATAAAATAAATTAAAATTTATTACTATTTTAATTAAAAAAGATTATCACAATAGTATATATGTAATTGGCAAAAAAGAAAAAAAATGACATACTAGTTTATATATCTGTTGCAGATAATTTTAGTAAAGAACACCAAAATAATTTTGATTCCAAAAAAGTTTCTAGTAAAAGACATAAAAAACATAACATTCTCATTTGATTGATATTCTCATCCCGATTCTTGGTAAGTAAACATGACCTTATGAGTGGAGGATTATCGGTCTTTATGACAGTAACAAATGCATTATTCCACAAATTGACTAAGATAGTCCAAGCATAAATTAAGTGTAAATGATATTAATAAATATAAACTTTCCTCTATAAGCTCATAGTCGCGAGATTACGAAGTAAAATAAAAATAGACAATTTGAGAAGTTAGGAGACAAAAAGATTAATAGCAAGTAAAAATAGAAATATCTTGATTTCAAGGAGGCAATTAAAAGAAATCACGTATAGAAAAGAATCAATTTAAATTCCCTAAACACAAAAAAGCCAAGAAGAAATGGCTTAAACATCAGAATCAGCTATGCTGCACCGTCATTCACATTGACAATACAAAACTACTACCACAAAGAAAGAAGCAGGTTGTTGTAAAGGCATCAGTTGACAGCTCCCTTCTGGGGCAGCGTCTCGAACGCAGAGACGGTATTCTCGAATTTAATCCGATGAAGAGGCGCACCGCTCTGCTTGATGGCACAGGCAGTCTTGTCTTCAAGAGGACAACGCGCCTTCAGCATTGAGAATACATGGTTGTTCAGTCTTCTGGCCTTCTTCATGGCTTCTATTAAGGACTCCCAGCCCTGCATAAAGAAAGGTTTGTGAAGCCGAAAAATGGCATGGATTATGAAACCAACAATTGTCGTGTCCAAAGAAACAGTAGGTTTTCAAACAGGTATCGTCCGATAAGATTAGTTGAGAACCAAGTTTGTCTATACGAACATATGAAGATGCGATCGTATAACTTGGGGACATATGATTTGATGTTTAAATTTGGTTAGACTGCACAGAGGGACCTACTTCACTAGTGTGTTTGCACGAAATAATATGGACAAGAAATCCAGTAACAAAGTTCCATTTGAAGTTGTTTACATGTGAGTTCTAAGATTAACATTGATCAAGATAAGGATCTTCACTGTTTGCTTAAATCCATTTAAGATGGACCATATCAGGACAAAGTAGCCAATAATATATACATCTAGCCAAGTGCATAGCTCAAGAACGAGTTATAACTAGAGTATAACTTAATTGATTAAGGCATATATCATCGATCAAAAGATTCTAAGTTTCGAATCTCCACCCAAGAGTTGTTGAACTAAAAAAAAGGACAAGTTATATGTTATAGGGAAACTTAAGTTAAAGCTAGTAACTTGATAGAATAAAATTGGACAAGTTATATAAAATGCCATTAAACTATGCTGTTAAAGTTTCAATTTTACTCTTGAATCTTTTAATTTGTTACAAAAATAATTGTATTATTCTATTACTATTCTGCCCCCAAGAGGCAGCCCAGTTAGTAAGGAATTGGATCTTTTGGTCGTATTGGCTTAGAGGTCTCAAGTTCGAACCTTCCGACCAACATAATACCAAAAACCTTTAATGTCTCTCAGATCTGAGCCTTGGAGCGGGCGTGAGTGCCCTCGAGTATAGGAAAGCAAAGCTTCGACTCTCCGTTATTAGAAAAATAAAATAATAATTCTATTATTCTAAAATCTATGGATAATTTGGTTTCTATCCAAATCCAAGAATCCAATTATTCAATCTATTATTTAGTAAATATATGTATATATTTTTTTAATCGTTTCATTCGCGAGGGAGGAGTTCATTAGCAATTTCCATTATCATCAAAACTCTTAAAATGTTGGGGACAAAATCGAAACCAAATACAAAGCATATGGGCAAAACTAAAGCCAAATACATTATACAAAATGGCCTTAACGTATGCAGTTAGTTTTAATTTTACTTCAATCTTTCAATTTCGGATAGCTATTTTAATGAAGAATTGCTAACAAAGGGAACCCTTCAAACATTAAAAAAAAAATATTAATAAAATAAAAAATAAAAAATAAAAAATAAATTAAATTAAAATTAAAAGATTGGAGGTAGATTGAAACTTTTAAAACGTTAAAAGGCAAAATTGAAAACAACAATATAGGTTAAGGGGCATTTTGCATGATTTAGCCAATAAAACTTGACAATCTAGAATACTAATTTTCAGATTTAGCAGATGCATCTTGAAACGAAATTTCCAGATGAGAGTACTAAAATTCCAGACCTGCATATAATGGGAACTTTTATGTGCTTGCACAACTGTTCCAGCCTCTGCTTCTGCAATATTGAGGAGTTGGTATGAAAAATCAAACAGCTCAAAATGTAGCTGTTGCCCAAGCAGGTAGACAATTGTGCAGCCACCCCAAGCAACTGAATCACCAAGCAGTTCATGGTTGTTTGATGGTGACTGAGCACACTCTTCCAGGTAACCCTTCAATATGCAGTAAAATAATATCAGCAATAAATATTTAACGACCATTTAATTTTACTAGATAAGTGTAAAAGGAAAACTGAGAGTTTATGAAAGCTTAATTTCATTTATTTCTAAAATTAGAAAAGTGGGGAAGTTTGATAATTGTAACTGATTTACAGCTCTGAGCATCTAAATTTCTGCAGTAAGATATCTCTTTCTGTGGCATGCTTACAGCTCACAGTACATATCACAATTTACAAAAAACCAGAAATTCAGAACAAGATATAGAAGATTCATTAAAAATTACATTAAATGATCCATACTGTAAATGATGCTATGAGAAGATACCTATGTACCCATCACATCCTTGGTTTTTCTGCATTTGTGACAATTTAATTTATTTGGCAACTGTATTATTAATTCTTTTGTTTGAAAAATTTACATTTTGTTTACAATGTAATAAATTCCATATCACAAACAGTCCAGATACTTATGGTTTAATTAGTTCAAAATTTATTTTAGTTACATGTTATCGGATGAACTCTAATGAAACATTCAATATGAGTTTACAACGTTGAGTAAACATTGGATGAAAGCTAACCTAAAAATCTACCTCTATCATATTTAATCCACCTATCTATCTCACTGTATAGTCAACCATTAAAGTGTTTTTAAAATCGGAGGGCTAAACAAATGCGTTTGCTTTGTGTCTCTTTTTCATTAAGGCTTTTCATATATTCAATTTGTTCTAAAAAAAAAAAAGCATCAATGGAGGATTGTCATTCATAACTATATATTATACGTAATTTAAATTTATAACTATGTATACGAGATGAATAAAACCATACGCATTAACCACTTGCATTGCATTGCTTCCATTACTAGAGACATTAATTAGAAAGGAAATATTACATAAAATAACGTCATTGAATTTAAATCAATTATAGGATTTAAAAAGCATGACCCAATCTGATTAGAGTTTACATTTCTCCCTTGCTAATGCATTTGTTTTGTTTAGCAGAAAACCATGGAAAGACATTAGCTAGAAATTTAAAACACTCGGGTGAAAATGATTGAAAGGTGTCCAATGATCATGATGTAGTTAAAACAAAAAAAATATATATTCAGGGAAAAAAAACAAAGATACGAAGTATGGATGAAAAAGGGCGTAAGACTCACTATTTGAAGTCCACTGTATATCCTATAAAAATCTTTTGAAGTAGTGATGTCAATGAATCCAGTCTTGGGAGCAGCACTCCACTTGCTACAGTATTTATCCAGAGCAGCGCTTGTAAAAGCAAGCGCATATTCTAGAACACTTCCAGTATTCATGTTAGATTTGTACAGAAGATCTGCACAGGAAGATTCAAAATATTTTACAAATCAGGTCATTGAAACTAGAAAGAGAGGACAAACAGAAGAGTGGACGTCAAAAGTTGACTATTTTCCCTTCCCAAAACCACTTGTTTATTCAACATATTAATGTTTCCATCTTTCCCAATCCTTGATCACTGGACTTTCAAGTCTTGTCTTGAAAATTTCCAGTTATTCATCAATAGCCAGCAACATTTGGTATTTACATTCCAGTTTTAATTCTCTAGTTGTCCAATGTCACATGCACACAGGACACAAATCTAAAGACATGGATGATTAAATTACATGACTTAAAACTGCAACATATTAACTGCAAGCAGAATTAGAAATTGGAATGAAGGGCTAACAACTCCCACCCTCTCGAAAGTCGAAACCCGAATCATAAGCTTAATCAATAAAAACTAAAAAGAAATTGTTATACTGTGTGAAATAGTAGAAAACCTGCTGCTTCAGCCTGCTTTGACATGGTATAGTATGACATTGCATTAGGGTTTCCAGGATTTGAAACAATTGCACTTGTTGCCGACTTGAATAGGCTTACAATAGGGCTATCTCCATCTTGAGAATGCAATATTTGTCCATCAACACCTGGAATTATCCCTAACCAAGGTGCTGTTTGCACGAAATGGGTGATGTCTAACTCTCTCTGTTTTTGGAGCAAGAGTAGAAACTTTCAGTTCATCCATATCCAAATTCATACAGCGACCAATAATATGTTTGACCACCGAATAGAAAGATATTATTCCTTGTACTATATTTGCAAATATGGCAAAACCGTTTGCCACACATTACAATTCCCCTATAAAATAGTCTGTAGCTTTGAGTTTAAAGGCCAGTGAGATATAATACATTTTAAAAAAATAGGACTCTGAATTTGAAATAGTAATATTACTAAAGGCTAAAAATAAATCTTTATTTCAGAAATAGAAATTGGAGAAGTATAAATACTTTTGGATATTTTCAAAAAGAAAATAGAGGAAAATAGTTGCTGCAATATGAATGCTTCAAATACTAACCAGCACGATATCAAGAAGACTAATCAAATATAATACACTTCCAATCTCCTTTATTCCATGTAGGACCTCCAATCTGAGCTCCGACTTTGCTTCCCAGTTTAGACTTTCGTTGATCAATCTCATGCAACCTGAACTCCGTACATATAATGTCGCATCAGGACAATGACATCGATAAGGTTAGTTAAGGATGCATTAGAACCCTAATGTCGGGAGATGGGGGTAACTATGTAGTTTATGGCTTAAAGTTTGTTAATTGTTAGTCAATAATTTTAGTACCTGATTAGTTCGTTTTGTTGTTTTGTTTTAGTTGAAATAATAAATAATAGTTGGAAGTAAAAGAGCCAAAGAAAGTAAATGTGCTGATATCTATTTTGCTTCATTTAGAATTAAACACCGAGGAAATTCTTCTAAAGAAGCTCTCTTATTTAAAGCTTCAATCTTCGGTGTGCTTATTAAGCAAAATTGTGAAAATCAATGTCACCTCTTCTTTTCATGTCCATATGTTGCAAGCCGTTGCTCTTCCCTTACATAATGATGCAAATTGATTCTGTGGGGCGGTTTTATCTCCTTGTGGTTATCTTCTTTGGGTTAATGATGTCAAAGTGTTGATTTCAGAAATACAGTTTGAAAGGAAACAAAGGATTTTTTTAACATAATACTAAAGTTTGGATGGAAAGATTCAACATAACTATCTTCAAAGTCTCTCAATGGTGTTCTTTCTCTAATTTGTTTGCTCAATAATATTATAGTGATATTTGTATAAATTGTGATACATTTATTTTTCCTTACCAGGGTTTATGTTTATTTATATGTCTTTCATTCCCTTGGGAATTTGTTTACATTCAATATATTTGTATCTTTTTATTATTTTCAGTTAGAAAAAATAATAATAGAGGGATCAGCTCTTGTATATTCATGTAATAAAGCAATTACAGTGATAAATTTATACGGAAGAAGTTCTATACATTTTGTTCACACTTTGGTAAATATTTTAAAAGTTAATTACAAAAATAATTAAACATCCATTTTACAAAATAATTATTCAAAATTTAACTGAGAGTAGTAGTAAAAATAATTTATTCATTTCTTAAAATATAAGTAACTAATTTAACTAAAAAAATATTATTACATTTTTAATAAAACCTTAATGTATAATTTAATTTTTATATATTAAATGAATATATTAATTATCTAAGTTTTTTTATTACGAATTACAAACCCATCAAGTCATCTACTAAACATAGTCAAACCAAGGTTAACTAAACCCGGTTTTCTAAATCCATAGTTTTTCAAAAACATTTGAATAAACTTATATAACATTTTCTCTATTGTAAATTTCATGTTGGATAAATTTATATATACTCCTCACACTTAGGTAAATACTCCAAAAACATTTGCATGAATAACTAAATATTTATTTCACAAAATACATATTGAAAAATATTGCGTGGACAAATATACTAAAAATATTTTACTTATTCTTAAAATGGTACTAATTTAATAAAAAAAATAACATTTATAATATATTTTTAATTAAATAATTAATATATAACTTATATATTTTTATTACTAATACTAAGCCTACCAACTAATCACAATTTTAATCCACCCTGGTTTAACAAAGCACAATCTAAACATAGCCTTAACAAATCAAGCCTCAACCAACCTATTCTTATGCAAAATCCAAACATGGTCTTAACAAACAAAGATTTAACAAATCTAAACAAACAAACCTTTTCTTTAAAAGGAAACAAAACTTTTCAGTGATAGAAATGAAAAATTACAAGAGTACCAACAAATACATTGGAACAAAAAACTGAAAAATTACACAAACTCTGCACCCATGACCCTACAAGTTTGAAAGGACAAATCTAAAAAGCTAACATAAACTTTAAAAATGACTACAGCCTAAATTACAAAACTTGACAGCATCTATATACTGTAAACCATTCAAATTAATTAGGCGATTTGATGAATTCCAACAATTATTGAGTGTTCTACCCAATATACGAGTAATTTGCTTTATTTTTCTGACCATATTCCTAATACTTTGACAATAAAAATATAATAAATTTCTTTTTCTTCACTTATATGGCAATGCTTTAACTGTATAATAGCAATAAACCATAATGCAATTAAAAACATTCTAAAAATAAAGGGGAAAAGGATCAAACAATTCAAAGAAAAACCATAAACTCCTACATTTCCTTTATGGAAAGAATGTACCTGCTACACCTCCATCAAATGGTAGTAGTCCTATAGATCTAGGCAATGCTTCTTGCAATCCTGCTATCATCGGTTCAAGTATAGCAATCTGAAACACAATAACAGGGCTCATTAGGGCAAAGCTGTTTGTATACAAATCATCGACGGTAACAAATCAATTATCATGGTTCAATGGAGTTAAAAGCCATCGTTTCAGAATTATGGTCGGAACACAACCATAGAGTAAAAAGCTTCACAATGGTATTCTCCTTCTAATGTCTTTTCAAATTATAACTCCCTCCATATTTGTCTAAATTGGTAAGCTGTTAGGATCCCAAATACAAGAACCTAACGAGATAATCTATATTGCAATCTCAAACAGAAACTACAATATTGATAGCCTTTCGAGAGGGCTATCTCTCTCCCAAGAATTCTCTCAAGTTCCTCACAAAATACTATTCCCCAAGATACCCCTTCCCCTCCCTACTACCCTCTATTTATATCCAACACACCACTAAGTCCTAACTAATTACCATAATACGCCCACTAATAATATTTCAAAACTATCCCTATTAGGACTCTCACATTACCCCACCCTTCAAAGACACCTTGTCCCCAAGGTGTGCATACAAACACTAAACAAAATTCTCATACTCGCCCCCAAACCATATTAACAAAAGATGCAAAAGATGCCAACTGAAAACATAATCTTCAACAACATACCAATAACTAGGAATTGCCGTCGGAAAGTCGAAAGAAATCATCTTGAATGGTCCAAAAAGCTGGTTTTGTTGTTCCCAAGTTAGCCATGCACAAAAGTATCCCTTTACCCTTCAAGGTCAACCATCGCACCCAACTCTCTATTTTCCCAAGTAAGAATCTGCCAAAGTAGTGTCTCAATCCTATCTCAGTGATTTTCGGCTTGAGATGTCCCCACTCCCAATTCTTGATGATACCTATTAGAGTATATATTTTATATTCTTGTATTAATATGTATTAATTTGTCCTTTACCTTCTCCGTATAGGATTAGGTCAACCTTGTCTATTTGTCTATATATATAGACTTTAATAATGAGAATAGATTACATTGGATTCTCTCGAACCTTAGTTTCTACATGGTATTAGAGCCCTAGGTCTTTTCTAAAATTTTTGAGCTTAGGATTTTGTGCCCATTAGGGTTTTGTTTATTAGCGTCCAACTCAACTCACTACTACCGCCGCTACCGCCGCCACCGTCGCCCATCACCGCTGCCGCCGTTGCCCGCTGCCACTGTCGCCCACTGCCGCTGCCGCCGTCGCCAACGCTACCGTTTGTGGGTTTCCGTTTGCTGATTCGAGGGTTTATATTCGTGATTTGTGACGTGGTTCCTGTCCCGCCATCGTTCGCGCTTTCGTCACCGCCAGTCGCAGCCCCGTTGCCGTCACCGTGCGCTTCCGTCATCACTAGTCGCCGCCCGTCGTCTTCGCCGTGCACATCCGTCGCCGTCAGTCCGATTTTGCCCTTCTGATTGTCGTGGGTTTTAGGGTTTCTGGTTTTAGAAAACACACGGTCCGGTTCAAGAGGTTCGGTTCAGCCGGTTTTGCTTAAACGGTCCGGTTCATCTAGGTTGGTTCAAACGGTCCGGTTCAAGCCGGTTTGGTTTAAGAGATCCGGTTCAAGCAGTTTGGTTCATCTGTTTTGTTTGGTTCTGTTCTGGTGGTTTGTTTTGATTTTGTTGTTTTGTTCAAATAAGTTCATTTGTTATGGCTGAGAACAAATCAATCGTCACATCTGAGGTTATCCCAATGATATCGAAAATCACAGAACATAAGTTTAATGGATCAAACTATTTTTCATGGAAAGTCAATGTTCGTCTTTTTCTGTGGAGTTTTGATATGGACGATCACATAATTGAAGATCCTCCTAAAGATGAGAGTAAGAAAGCTTGGTTGTGGGATGATGCTCGCTAGTTCTGCAGATCAAGAATTCGATCGAGGGTGACATTATTGGCTTGGTCAATGAGTGTGAGTATGTTAAAGAGTTGCTTAAATACTTAAAGTTCCTTTATTCTGGAAAAATGAGTGTGAGTATGTTAAAGAGTTGCTTAAATACTTAAAGTTCCTTTATTCTGGAAAAGGAAATGTTGGTAGAATATTTGAAATTTGCAAGCGCTTCTACCAACCTGAGTTTGGTGACCAATCGCTTACAAATTACTTTATGGAACACAAAAGAATTTATGCAGAGTTTAATGCATTACTCCCAGATAGTAATGATGCAAAAGTTCGACTTGCCCAACGCAAACAACTAGCAGTTATAAGTTTTCTTTTTGGTCTTCCACCTAGATTTGATGTGGCCAAAGACCAATTACTCTCTGGTTCGGAAATTCCAGCTTTAGAGGAGGCATACACTCAAGTACTTCGCATTGAAAAGTCACAACCCGTCTTGTCATCTCAGTCTAATAGTGCTTTGGTTGGACGTAGTACAAATGCAAACCGAGGTTATACCTACCAAGGGAATTCCACGACTTCGAATGCTCAACGTTGGAATTCTAGTGCTCCAAGATCAAATTCAAAAGATATGACATATGTGTAATTATTGTCATAAGCTTGGTCATACAAAGCGAGAATGTAGAAAGCTGTTGAATAAAGGTCAGAAAACACAGTCTGCACATGCAGCATCTACTCCTGATAGTGCCGGCAAGTTAGTTACAATTCCTGCGGAAGAGTTTGCTAAGGTCCAACCGTATCAAGAGTCATTGAAAGCATCGTCCTCTAATCCGATTACCGCCATCACTGAGTCAGGTAACACCAATAAATGTCTTATTTCCTCTGCGTCAAAATGGGTCATTGACTCTGGTGCGACAAATCATATTTCAAGTAACCCTAACTTATTTGCCAATTTCTCCCCATCTGCATCTTTGCCTGATGTTACCATAGCAGATGACACTTTCTTGGCTCTGGCACAATTCATCATTCGAAATCTCTTTCATTGACATCTGTCTTAAGTTTACCAAAATTTTCCTTTAATTTGGTCTCTGTTAGTAAACTCACTCGTGATCTTAATTGTTGTGTCTTATTCTTCCTTGGTTATTGCTTATTTCAGGATCTTACGACGAAGAAGATTGCACATGGGACATTGTAGAGTTACCAAGAGAGAAGAAAATGGTGGGATGTAAATGGGTTTTCACTATAAAATACAATGCTGACGGTAGCATTGAGAGATACAAAGCAAGGTTGGTAGCTAAAGGCTTTACTCAAACCTATGGGATTGATTATCAAGAAACATTTGCCCCCGTTGCTAAGATTAACTCTATTAGAGTCCTTTTATCTATTGCTATTAATTTAGATTGGTCGCTTCACCAATTGGATGTCAAGAATGCCCTTCTGAACGAAGATCTTGAAGAAGAGGTATTTATAGATCTACCCCCTGGTTTTGAAATTGATATTGGGAATAACAAAGTATGCAAATTAAAGAAATCTCTCTATGGTTTAAAACAGTTCCCTAGAACATGGTTTGAATGTTTTGAGAAAGCAGTCACTAGCTATGGATTTTGTTAATAATAAGAAAAGAAAATAATTCTTCATTTATTACTCCAAATGATTGATACAAGGCTATATAAATAGCAGTCACAAAGAAGTAACTAAAAAGAAATTCTTGCCTATTAGGATAAGAAAATACTTACCTATTAGAACAATAAAAGCCTAACCTAAATAAAATAGGAAACCTTTAAAATAAAATAAACTATAATTTAACACTCTCCCTCAAGCTGGTGAATGAATATTTTCCATTCCCAGCTTGTTAACCAAATGCTCAAAGTTATTGTTGTTCAATCCTTTTGTAAGAATATCTGCTATTTGATTGTTTGTTGGTACAAATGGAGTACATATGAGGCCGCTATCTAACTTCTCTTTTATGAAGTGTCTATCAACTTCAACATGCTTGGTTCTGTCATGTTGAACTGGATTATGTGCAATACTGATGGCAGACTTGTTATCACAATAAAGTTTCATAGGCCCTTCCCATGGAATCTTCAAATCTTCTAAAATAATTTTTATCCACAGTAATTCACAGATGCCCAATGCCATTGCTCTAAATTCCGCTTCTGAACTTGATCTTGCAACTACATTTTGTTTTTTACTTCTCCATTTCACTAAGTTCCCACTAAAGAAAGTACAATAGCTAGAAGTGGATTTTCTATCGTCTATCGATCCTGCATAATCTGCATCTATATAAACTTCTAAATTGAGTTTCTCGCCTTTCTTAAACAACAATCCTCTCCCAATGGAGTTCTTTAAATAGTGGAGTATTCGGTACACAGCTTGAAGATGAATTTCTTTTGGACTATGCATAAATTGGCTTACCACTCCTACAGCATCCACAATATCTGGTCTCGTATGAGAAAGATATATTAATTTTCCAACTAACCTCTGGTAAGTTTCCTTATTTACTGGAGAACTCTCTTCAGATGCACATAATCTATGGTTTTGATCAATCGGCGTTCCTATTGGTCTGCTGCCAAGCTTTCCTGTTTCAAAAAGTAAGTCAATCACATATTTCTGTTGTGATAAGAATATGCCTTGTTTAGAATAGGCTACTTCTATCCCAAGAAAATATTTCAGTCTTCCCAATTCTTTAACTTCAAACTCTTGGATTAAATAATTTCTCAGTTTCTCTTGCTCATTATTATCATTGCCAGTAACGATAATATCGTCCACATAAACAATCAATGCTGTTACTCCCCCTGTAGCAGAATGTTTTATAAACAATGTATGATCTCCTTGACTTTGTTTATAGTCCATCTTCCTCATGACTTGAGAAAATCTACCAAACCATGCCCTAGGAGATTGCTTTAATCCATACAACGCCTTTTTTAATTTACAAACTTTATTTCCTGCTTGCTGATATCCAGGTGGAATCTCCATATAATTTCTTCTTCAAGATCACCATGTAGAAAAACATTTTTTACATCATATTGTAACATGTCCCATCCATGATTTACAGCAAGAGATAGCAGTATTCGTACTGTGTTCATCTTGACAACAGACGCAAAGGTTTCAAGGTAATCAACTCCATATGTTTGAGTATATCCCTTAGCAACCAACCGTGCTTTGTACCTCTCGAGTGTTCCATCTGCTTTATACTTTACAGTATATATCCATCGACATCCTACAGCTTTCTTATCTTTAGGCATAGTAACCAATTCCCATGTTTTATTTTTTTCTCAAGCTTACATTTCAAGATTCATTGCTTGCCTCCATTCTTCATGTTGTATTGCCTCCATATATGTTTTTGGAATATTTATCTGAGTAAGGTTAACCATAAAACTTTTGTACTGACTTGAGAGTTTGTCATATGATACAAAGTGAGACAATAGATACTGAGTACAAGTCTGTTTTCCCTTTCTTAAAGCAATCGGCAAATCCAGGTCTGACTCATCATTAGCAGATATCGTAATGTCTGACTCATCATTAGTAGATACTATAATGTCTGATTCATCATTGATTATTTTCTCGTCAATTTCAGTTACAGGGATATGTTCAGACTCTTGGACGTGCTTATCTTTTTCAGTGTTCCTTCTTGAATAAACCTGTAATGGTGTAGTAGTAGAAGGGTTAGATGGTCCTGGTAAGGTGTCTAAGGGTGGTGGTAAAGGATTTGATATAGGAAATGTGAGGTTGGGAATGGGCAAATCCTTATCTTCCAATAATAGTTCCTCCCCCTGAAGATAAGGTGAGGTAAAGAAGCTGGTGTCTTCATAAAAGGTAACATCAGCAAAGATGAAGAACCTTTTTGAAGGAGGACGATAGCATTTATATCCCTTTTGAGTGTTCGAGTATCCGACAAAAATACACTTGAGTGCTCGTGGATCAAGTTTACCTCGCTGATGACTGTGAACATGAACAAAGGCTACACAACCAAATACTCGAGGAGTCAAGTTATTTGTTGTTCGAAAATCAAGATAATATTTTGATAGGATATTCATAGGAGTTCTATGGTCTAGAGTAGCAGATGGTAACCGATTGATTAAATAAGTGGATGTTAACACAGCTTCCCCCCAGAAAGATTTAGGAACATTTCTTTGAAAAAGAATGGCACGTGTCACAGAAAGGATGTGACCAATTTTTCTTTCGGCCATTCCATTCTGTTGAGGAGTGTCCACACAAGACGACTCATGGATGACTCCATGTTTTTGAAAGAAGGATGTTAAGTTTTGATTGAAGTAATCTCGAGCATTGTCAGAACGGAATCGTTTGGGTTTGATTCCGAATTGGTTTTCTATCATATGAAAGAATGTTTGAATGGTAGAACCAACATCAGATTTTTGTTTTAAAAGATAAACCCATGAGACTCGAGTACAGTCATCAATGAACACAATAAACCAACGAAATTTGGAAACATTTGGAACATTGGAGGGACCCCACACATCAGTATGAATAAGAGAGAAGGGAACAAATATTCGTTTATTATTACTAGGGAACGATACATGCTTGTGTTTAGCGAATTCACAAACTTCACATTAAATTGACTCAGATTATGATTTTGGAATAAATCGGGAAACAATATTTTAAGAGTTCGAAATGAAGGATGTCCTAGTCTATAATGATTCAACAAAAGCTTACTTGAAGGATGATGAGTTTGTGAGGTGAAAGAGACTGGAACACTAGTCTGACTGACAAGTTCATTAAGATAAGAAAGTCCATCTTTTTCATTAGCAAGTCCAATAATCTTCCCATTGCCCTGGTCCTGTAAAATATAAGAAGAATCAGGAAAAGTTACTCTGCAACCTAAATCTTTGATCAAATTCTTTACCGATATCAAATTATCAGTTAAACGTTGTATATGAAGCACATTCTTCAAAGTAATGTTTGAATTTATCTTGATGTCTCCTTGACCGGCTACTATTACCAAGGTACCATCTGCTGTAGAAATTTTCTTATTGCTCGGACAAATACTATAAGAGATAAAATGACAGCTACTATTCGTCATATGGTCTATTGCACCAGAATCAATAATCCAGGTACAAAGTTTGGGCTAGGAACTTGTACTCGTCAAAGTTACCAAACCTGTACCTTGACTAGGAGCATTATCCAAAGTTTTAAGAAGCTCCTTAATTGTTTGATCTCATTTATGTCCAAGTGTTTTGTAATTTTGGACGACTGTGACATTGATACCAAGACTAAACTGCAACTCAAAAATGGAGATCCAAAACTGAAAAATCAGTACTGTACCGAACCGAAAGAGGGCTGAACCGAATAAAAAACAGTTGAATCGAACCAAAATATTCCAAACTAAACCAAATCTGACTGAAACGAACTGAAACCGGTCGAAACGATCCGACAATGAACTGAATCGGACTGAAAAACGCTGAACCAGTCCAACAATGATTTGAACCGAGCCTAAAGGAGCCGAACTGGCTGGACCGAATCAAGTGAACCGAACCAGTTGAACCAGACTATCTGAACCGAACTGGACGAATCGGGTTGACTGGACTGGACGTAGCAGCAAGGACGACGGCGGCAACGGCGGCGGCGACGAACAACAGCGGTGACGGTGACCGTTGTCAGTGACGAAGGACGACGAAACCCACGAACAACACTCGAAAAACAGCAGCGCTGGCGAATCAGCAAACGGCGCCGGCGCTGGTGGCGGTGGCCGGCGGCGGTCGGCGATGGTCAACGGTGGCCGGAGGTGGTCTGCGGCGGTTGGCAGTGGCCGTGAGTTGAGCGGCGGCAGTAATGAACAAAATCTTAATGGACAAAAACCCTAATGGGCATCAAAACCCTAATGAGCACAAAACCCTAATGGGCACAAAAACTAAGTTAAAAAAAAAATTTTAGAAGAAAGCTAGAGCTCTGATACCATGTTAATAATAAGAAAAGAAAATAATTCTTCCGTTATTACTCCAAATGATTGATACAAGGCTATATAAATAGCAGTCACAAAGAAAAAACTAAAAAGAAATTCTTGCCTATTAGGATAAGGAAATACTTACCTATTAGAACAATAAAACCCTAACCTAAATAAAATAGGAAACCTTTAAAATAAAATAAACTATAATTTAACAGATTCCTTCAAAACCAAGCAGATCACACTATTTTTTATAAGTGCAATGGTAATGACAAAAAAGTTGTTTTGATTGTTTATGTTGATGATATTATCCTCACAGGCAATGATGTAGGGTGGATTGGCCTCTATGAAGAAAAGACTTGCTAGTAAATTTCAAATTAAAGATTTGAAAACTTTGAAATATTTCCTAGGGGTGGAATTGCTAGATCAAAAAAGGGAATCATTGTTAATCAAAGGAAATACATTATTGATTTACTTGAAGAGACATGTTTACTTAGGTGCAGGATAGCTGAAACTCCTATTGAATTGAATTTGAAGTTGCAAGCGGCAAAAGATGAACAAGTTAAAGATAAGGAGAAATATCAGAGACTTGTGGGTAGACTCATTTATTTGTCTCACACACGTCTTGATATTGCCTTTACTGTGAGTTTGGTAAGACAATTCATGCATTCTGCTGGTGTAGTTCACTTTGAAGCTGTTCACAGAATTTTAAGGTATCTAAAAGGAACTCCAGGCAAAGGTATACTATTTAGAAAGCATGGCCATTTGCAAGTTGAAGTTTATACTGATGCCGATTGGGCGAGTAGTACTGTTGATAGACGATCCACATCTGGTTACTGTTCCTTTGTAGGAGGTAACTTAGTTACCTGGCGTAGTAAAAAAACTAGTGGCAAGAAGTAGATCCATCAATGCACACTATCCATCTGTCTACAATTATCAATGTCAATGGGGTATATTACTTATTTCTTTATGTCTCAGACCAGAAGCTGGAAACATAGAGTCTCTGCCTCAACGGATCTCCGACAACTCAACCTCGACTCCTGAACGGTGGCTTAAGGAAGCAAGGAGGCTCGTGGAATATAGTAACATAATGCGACAGATAGCTAGACATACAACAGGAAAACTAAACTAAGAAGATGGATAGACGGTTGTGAGAAGAGATAACTACTCTACTGATGCTGCTATACAGACCACAAGAACAACAGCTACTGCACTACGCTCATTCCTAATCAATTTGTACCATACCAACATGCAAGGAGGATGTATAGCTGATTGACTTAGAATACCAAAAAAAGTTAGGACTTCAAAGCTTTGCTGAAGTAGAGTTTAGGGCGTTAGCTCATTGTATTTGTGAAGGTATATGGATAAAAAGGCTACTAAAAGAATTGAAGTTTACTTGGGAGGCACCTATTCATGTTTATTGTGACAACAAGACTGCAATTTCCATTACTCACAATCCAGTTTTACATGATAGGACAAAATATATTGAGGTTGACAAACACTTCATTAAGGAGAAGATCACTACAGGGGTAATATGTACTGCCTACTTGCCGACAACGGAGCAAATCGCTGATGCGTTGACTAAAGGCCTTCCAAAATTGCAATTCGATAAGTTGATTGACAAGCTGGCAGTGGAAGATATCTTCAAACCAGCTTGAGGGGAAGTGTTGGTTTTATGTCGTTTTTTTAGTAAATAATTATTGAAAATGTTTATTAGTTGCTTCTCTTTTTTATTATTTGTAATTAGTATATTATTGTACTAGATTCCTTATTTAGATTTGTCTCTGACCTCTACTTAAAAGAGGCTTTAGGGTTTTACTATTCAATAAGAGAAATTATTATTTTTCTCCCAAAATTGAGATCTTTGTAGTCACTTTTTTGGTTTTTAGTTGGTATTTTGATGATTTATTACTTCTACAAGATGTGGCTTTTTTTTGTCGTCATCTTTTTTATGCTGGGTTGGGGTCTGTATTTTTAACGTTGGCAACTTTTCAATTCTCCATTAAAAAACATTCTTTAATAATAATAATAATAATAATTATCAAATAAATAAAATAAAAAATTATAGTGTTATTATATGCATCTACATTCAATTATGACCATTCGTTCGTTGGAGACATTTTTCAACATGCTATGTGAATTGTATGAGCATGTGTGTGCGCATGTATCTCTATCTATATATGTGCATGCATAGAATAACGTGTTTACATTGTATGAATATTAATAAGTGTATTCCATGGAAGGATATATTCAATTCATACTATACCTTATTTGATATATGATCCAGAAGTGCTCGAATAAGCCATGGTAAGGATCTAGATCCTAGAAGTCTCGCAATGGAAAACATGTGAGTCATCCCAAAGAATCCACTGTGCAACCGTGCAAAACTTTGATGAGCAGAATTGAAGTCCTAACATGGTGGGAAATAATTGAAAGCATAAATACAATTGGAAATTTTCTTGCGAATACAAAAATATCAAACAAGATTAAAGAGCCGAATCCAAATATGAAATACTTTATTAACGACTCAAGTAGATAACAACGGTTATACTTAAAATAAACTACCAATATGGTCTTATATGTAAGTGAGTTGGAATACTTTGACTATAATAATTAACGTACTTGAGTACCATAGTAGAAGTTAGGCTTGGCATGTGGAACTGATGGTTTCTGAACTGGAACAGGAGGAACTTTCGACGATCTTACGAATCGCTGAGTAGTATTGCATAGGATAAAGTTCGGCAAGAAGTCATTCTGCATCTCTGACCAAATCTAACATGATAAATTACATGAAAATTAAAATGGATGAAGAAAAACAAGTGAAAATCTCAATACCATAACAAGGTTCGTGCTGTATAACAGAAATTATTGCACGGACAAAAGGCAAGAGTACACTATTCATTAGTTTTTCTTATCATTAAAGCTATAAAGTAAGATTTTCAATTAAATAAAATATTAATTTTGAAAAAAAAAAAATTAACTGATGCTGATAAAGGATAAATTTTATATTTCTATTCTGCCCTTTATTTTTTATTCAAATATAGTTTTTCTTTTCCTTTATTTTTCTAAAATTGAAACAATGTTTTAAAAATCGTTAGGCGGGTTTGAGGCTTTTTCTCATGAAGAAGCGAGGCGTAAGCCGTGAGGCGGTGTGAGGCATAAGCCTCATTTTAAATAGGAAAAAAGTAAAAAAAATGATAGGAATGTAAAATCTTGTATTATTAATATGATAGTGTTCATATAGAAGTATGAAATACATCACTTAGAACTAAAAAAGTAATTCTCAAAAATTTGTAAAATAAAAAGGAATATCGAAAATATTAAAAAACAAAAAGGAAAAACATGGAGAAAAGAAAAATTAGAAAAAACACATGAAAAAACACATCAATTACTTTTATTAGAAGTTAGAACGGAAAACATTACTTAACCAAAATTAAAAAACTTGTAAAATATTTTGATGTAATAATTGTTGAAAATTTTGTAATCCATATAACAGTAGAAATAAGGTGGGCTGGCAGTAGTATCACATAAAAGAAAGAGAAAACAAAACAGACAAAAAAAAAAAATGGTTGCTTTCCACCACCGTAAAACAAGCCAGTAGCACAAAGGAAAAGAAAGTTGAGCAATAAATGAGTCAAATACTGCCAAAAGCCACCACATGAAGTTTTTTTTGTATAATTCCCCCATTGGAGCTTAAGGCTTACGCTTTTCAAGCCTCAGAGGCGTAAGCAAAGAGGCTTACGCCTCCATCTTTAGAGGCGAAAGCCTCATTTTATGTGGCACCGGCGTAAGCCTTGAGGCACCTCAAGTCCGCCACGCCTTAGGCGTGCCTCAAGGCTTACGCCTCAAACGATTTTTAAAACATTGAATTGAAAGATTTTTATTTTTATTTTTTAAGACTAAAAATAATTAATTTGATAGAGGTAAAGAAATATTACAACTTACTTCTAAAAATTTTCATCTCCAAAACTTGGACAAGCATTTTGGTTTTCTAATAAAGTACACTATACTTTCCAATTTTTTTGAAAGTATGTAACAATACGTATGTTAATCCTTTAAAAACCTTTTGGTTTTTCTATACTAAAAGGCAGTTAAAGGGGAAGAAATTTGTGATTTTTCTTCTTGCACCTCCCTTAATAATTTCATCTTAATTTTAAGTTCTAACAGTTGTTCTAAATATTTGATTTTTTAATCATATTTTAATCACATTACATACTAGTCTCTACTCTTCCCAATATCCCTTCTTTGTAACTAGTCTTCCTTCCTATTTACGTGTTCTACCTCTTCTCCTCTCTCCTCCCTAGTTAGATTTTCTAGTAGAATATCGTGTTATTAGATATTTTTCCTTAGGTGGCTTTCTTCCTCCTTATTAGAAGGCCCGGGTTTGTACGATTATAAATACAGTAACGTGAATAAAGATCATTGCTCACAGAAAAACATAAAATATATTTAATTATAGAACCCTGACTTCTTACTATACACTAAGTACTTAGTCTCCTAGGTGTAGAGCATCTCGAGAAAAGAATGTGAAGACCTTGCTGAAAATGTAGAAGGGAAGAAAGATTTGTAACCTGGGAAGCCAATCGACCAGAGAATGACACAAGAGAGAGGTTTTCTTGCATCTCATTTAGCATGAGACTAAATGAGTCTATTGAAAGATCCTTGGACAGAAATTCGTGGGCCGCTTTCAAGACATCCATCAGCTTTTCTAGTTCCTAAAACATATTGATTTACTTTCATTGTGTTACAAAAAAAAAATATATATATATATATATATATATATAAAAAGAACGTATTAATTGAATCACGACCAAGCAAAGAAACTACTTACCACTATGCCACAAAGATCTTCAGACTCAAACCGATCAAATAAAAACTCAAGATTCTCTCGAAAAATTCTGTTCATTCGTTGAGCAATCAGGCTTCTTAAATCAATGGTCCTCCCAAGTAACTGTTAACATAAAAATTTGGACATAGGAAAAAAAGTGGATAAATAAAAAAGCCTATACTAGGTTTACTGAGTTCAATAAATAGACGGTTTTTTGTTCATACACGATAAACCAACTATTAGTTGAGAATAAATATCCAAGTTCATATTGATCATGTAGTACAAGCTCTGTACACTGATTCATTAAAAAGGATAACATTGTTAACCAATGATGAAATATACATGCAAGTACTTATATATATGTATATGGGGAAAGTAATTTCCCACATGAATGGCTTAATCAGAGGACAGTAAGAAGTGAAACGGAAAAAGTTATCCTAGATCAGTAAGCTATAAACAGAAAGCATAGTTTACCTGGACTCTAGTGATCTTTAGAAGGGCATTAAATCTCATAGGCTGGACAGAATATTTTTCACCATTGTCTATGGCAAATAGGAAAGACGAGTCGAGCATCTCGCTGTAATGTTTGGTTAGAGCACCATGTTAATGTTCATTCACAGAACAAGTATCTAATCACAAAGAGCAGTGCGTACCTCGCAGCCCAACTCTTGTAATGTGTAAAAATTGAATCACATAGTTTTGAGACAAATATATCAAAACAATGGTCAACCTGAGACAGAGCAAAAGGTGATATAAGGTAGTAAAAGTAATGAAATAACAGATAGATCAAAAGCATAAATAATAAACAAGGCATACTACAGGAGGCTATGAAAATAATGGTGTCTCGGATGCTTAAATAGTCTTTACTTCAATGCAAAGTAAACTCAGAAATTGAATTTTAAGAGAGAAAAAACCTCAGCTTCAATTTCATCATAGAGAAAACGTTGTTTCAAAGTAACCAAAGCATGTTGAGCTGAATCATTGTAAATGTCAAGTGGAAATAGAACACTCTCATAAAGGCCTGCATTCTGTGACTCAAGGACATAATCCACCAGCATCCAGGGAAGGGAGCATTCAATAGGAAACTGCAAGCAGAAAAGAGAGATTCTTAATGTAGCAGAGTTCTAAGAACATTTTCAGAAGCAAATAATGAAAAAATCAGACAGCATTTATTGAAATAGAGGAGAGAAAAAAATAATAAAAAGAGGAAAAATCAATTATTGTACCCTACAATGGAAGGAGTTCACAATTTCAAGAGGCTTGTAAAACATTATGGAGATACAAAAAATGAACCAGTAGTATACAAAATACGAAGATCTAGGATATCATGAAAGTTGGAGGTCTCAGAACACAGTTCTTAGATACAAATGACTTAAATATGCTAAAATCTGCATGAATGCATACAACCAACTGAGATTGTTTCCATCTAAGAAGCACGGACGCTTCATTTTGGGTAACATGTCCGTGTTGGACATGTGTCGGACAGTTCGACACTCCGACACTTATCGGACATGTGTCAGAAGTTTAATAGACGCGTGTCACACACTACTTGTAAAAAGTGAATAAAATTCGACCGTTGTTAGGCTCATGTCGAACACTTGTTAAGCATCAGAAATAAACATAAATAGTAGTATATGACAAAATATAAATGGTAGTATATGACAAAATAATAAACTTTGAGGGTAAAATATATCAAACTAATTCTTTTATACATGAAAATGCACAAGCTTATTGACTTTGAATTTCCTTCCTAAAAACTGTATATTTTAATAAACGTGTCATTGCCGTGTCCATGTCCTAGATTTTTAGAAAATAATGTGTCACCATGTCTACGTCGTGTCGTATCCGTGTCTGTCTCCGTGCTTCTTAGGTTTCCGTGATTCATCATGAAACTCATGAAGTTATCTTTGACATCATTGACAGTAGAATATTGCTATTAAATCAATAGTATGACTTTTTATTTAAAGCATAAATGATTAAAAAAAGAAAGAAAGAAAGAATAAATGAACCACGGTCATCACCTCCCTAAATCGAATCATAGGAGCTGAAAGCAAAGAATAGAATATTTCTATCTGATTTGAGATTTTCCCTAAAGTCATACTCACCACATACCATACATCTCAACAAACTGAATGTGCAAATTTATGTCAATAACATAGCTGACTGTAAATCATGAAACTACCTGAATAACACGAGATGTCTCTAAATAAAACTCTCTAAACCATAGGAATCCAAGATCCGTTAATGTTGCAACTGTCACTGCAAAAAAGTAGTAGCATTGTCAATGTGGATCATAGGAAATAGCTCATCAATGTTTCTATTACAAGACTTGCACAGTAGATAATTTTATTCAGTTCAGACATATGACTTTTTTTTTTTTTTTTTAACAAGAAACAACTTTTCATTGATATACGAAAAGAAGAAAAAGTTCAAGGATACAAACTCCTGGAGGAGTGAGAGAATGACATTGCAAAGGAATACGAAAGAGAAAATATTAGAGGCTCAACAAGGAGCATTACGGACAAAATAAGAACAATAACCACCAAAGACTAAGACATAAGTGATCAAAAAGCTTCAAAGACCAGTCTTGTAACAGAAAAGAAGTCGAAGTCCTTTGTAAATCAAAACTTGAACGCCAAAGGAGTTTAAAATCTACTTGGACAAAGAGGGAACCGTTCATTCTTTCAAATAATCTTTAATAATCAGAATCCTTTTTCGGGATGAGACATAAAGGTAAGCTTTTTTGATGTAGTTAAAATGTTAGTTTCCGTTTGTTGGTTAAGTTGTTAGGTTTTTAGTTTGCTTTATGAAGGTAACTTAGTTACTGTGTAGTTAATAGCCCAACAGCCTCTATAAATAGCTGCTGGTTTTCATTAATAAAGGATCATCATTTTCCTTCAAGAAAACTCCCCCTCTTGTGTGCATCAAGTTGGTATCAGAGCATCCCAATTTTCTGGGCTGTTATGGCGGGAAAGAAGTCCATCAACACCGGTGACTCTTCTCTCGTCAATAAAGAAATGGAGCAAGTATCCATTCTCTCGCCACGATCATCAACCGTACGCTTGCTGTCGGTTGAAGGAGAGGTGAAGGCCATCCAGCAGGACGTCAGCAAGATTAAACAGATCTTGGAGATTATTCGTGACAAGCTTGAAGCCATGGGTGTACAACAATCTTCGGTTAGAAACACCCCGCTGCAGCAAGAAAGAATGGATCAAGAAGTGGGGATGGAGGGTCATAGGACGATTTATCAGCAAGAAAGGCAAGCGGACCCACCAAGAAGACCACAAGCAGTCCGTTTAGGTCCAGGAAACCGCCAAGAACTATGCCTTTTTCATCAAGAAGTCAGCCGGAATCCTCTATTTCAACGACGAAATGAGATCAATTTTGATTCTTACAGCAATGAGGAAGAGGAGCTGCTTGCCTTTGAAGGAGAAAAGTTCAGTAGGTACCCTAACCAAAATAGGAATAAAGAGCAAAATGAATACAAAATGAAAATTGATCTCCCTAGTTTTAATGGTAAGATGGATATTGAAGGCTTCTTGGATTGGGTTAAGAACGTAGAAATTTTTTTTAGTTATATGGGGATTCCCAAACATAAGAAAGTTAGACTAGTGGCATTAAAACCAAAGGGTGGAGCTTCGGCTTGGTGGGATCAACTAGACATTAATAGATACCGCTATGGTAAACAACCAATTAGGAATTTGGAACGTACGAAAAAACTCATGAGGGAACGTTTTCTCCCAATCAATTTGAGCAAGTTTTGTACGATCAATATCAAAATTGTAAACAAGGCTCAAGATCTATAGCCAATTACTCTGAGGAGTTTTATCGGTTAGGAGCAAGAACCAACTTGTTGGAAAGCCAACAACATCTTGTAGCAAGATTCATTGGTGGTCTATGGTCGGATATTAAAGAACAGATCGCACTACAACCAATTGGATATCTCAATGAAGCCATCTCAACCGCAACTACCATTGAAGAGCAAGTTGGAAATCGCTTCAAGAAACAGTACTCAAGAAGAAGCAATTGGGAACAAGGAGGGACATCCAAAAGGTCTGCCAATCCAAGCGACAATATCTCTTCTCCAAACCTCAGCAACCGGTAAAGGTAAGCAACTTGAAACTGATTCCATTAAAGATAAACCAACCAATATTGTGGCAGGTAAAAAGCAAGGAAACATGTATAACCGCCCAACATTGGGTAAATGTTTTCGGTGTGGACAAACCGGACATTTATCTAATGAATGTCCTCAAAGGAAAGCTATCAACATGATCAACGAGGATGAGGCATAACAGGACAGTGGTGAAGAGCTGGAAGAAGATGTTGGGAGGCAAGTAATATTAATTATGATTTAAATTTGTAGCAAATTTCCTCCAGAGGCACATTATTCCAGCATGTACTGCTATACTCTAAACGAGAATTCTGGATAAACAGGATTAAAAAGCGTAATTCCAGCTGGATTGCGGATTTCACCATAATATTATAATAATGAACTTCAAATAGCTTCGACGAGGGGCAGATAAGAAATATATGAAGATGTCAATCCAAAAATTTATGTTTTAACAACACCTTGCAGGGATGAATGCCTAAGTGTGGCAGGGTACCTGTGTAATCAAATATGTGCAGAAAAAAGCTGAGCTTGTAGAAAAATGCCTCCAACTGCTTCAAATCATTAATGGGAATCTCAGATGCACTGTTACCAAAAAGCCCCCCGGGCTTCCTAAGGTTACCACCAGACACCACCTCATAAATCAGAAATTGCAAGCAGTGAACCTGGAACAAGATAAAAAGTTATAAGGTAATCTAACTTTTGTTCAAGCTTGTTCATATTTATCTTATATTTCCAGAAAACTGAAGTTCTGACGAATAGGAAAATTTCTCAACTTTGAGTAATATAAAATATCCTACAAAGTATGAAGTCAATGTAAGGTCGTAGCTGTTAGAACTCTATATCCAATTCTGTATAACCATATAATGAAATAAATTTTTAAGAAACCAATAAGATCCCATTTTTCTATAGGTTCCATACTTATCTATTTGGAATTGGGCTCAAGAGTCTTCTATTTGTTTGGGCCACCTCTCTCCCTCCATTTTCGAAGGCACAACTTTAACAGCTCTATCGCCTCTTAACACTATCGGTTGAGTCTACTCCTTCGTCAAGTTTCGTGGCACAACGAGGTATTTTTAGTGCAGCTTTAACAAGTCAGCAGCATTCCGATAAGTGGATCTTAGATTTGGGTGAAACTGATCATATGACCGCTTTTCATGATATGTTTACCATGTACTCACCCAACCCGATTCAGACACATGTCAAGCTTGCAGATGGGTCATTGGCCATTATTAAGGGCTTTGGTTATGTTATTCTTAACCGGAACATTACATTGCACTTAGTACTCCATCTGCCTAAATTATGTTGCAATCTAATTTCTGTTCAGAAGTTGACTCATGATTTAAAGTGCCAAGCCCTGTTCGCTGACTATAAGTGTTTGTTTTAGGACTTGATAAGAATGATAACAAGAACGACGATTGGTAGTGCTGATGGCTTTGTAGGGCTCTACTACTTCAGAGGACCAAGTCTAAGAAATAAACAGGTTCTCCAGGTTGGTGGTGAGTCAAATTCTAAAGAACAACAAATTCTAATTTTACATCGCCGTTTAGGGCACCCGAGTTTTCAGTATCTTAAACATTTGTATCCTTCACTTTTTCATAAAGATGACCTTTTTACTTGCGAAGTGTGTCAACTTGCAAAACACTCTCGTACATCTTATCCTTCTTTTGAGTATACACCATCCAGTCCATTCACAATGATTCATAGTGATTTATGAGGGTCGTATCGCATCAAAACTATGTCCGGTAAACGTTGGTTCCTTACCTTCACTGATGACACACTAGGGTTTGTTGGGTTTATTTACTTAAAGAAAAATCAGAAACTGCATCAATCTTTCGTTCTCTCATTCATAATCAATTTAATACGAGAATCAAAATTCTTTGCACAAATAAGGGGATAGAATATTTTAATCAAACATTGGAAACTTTCCTGTCTCAAAATGGAATCATTCACCAAAGTTCCTGTGTCATTACCCTCCAACGAAATGGTATAGCTGAAAGGAAAAATAGACATCTTTTAGAAAGTGCCGTGCTTTTGTAATCAAACTTACTACTCGTTATCTCATTAATTGGATGCCCTCTCGTGTTCTGAAATTTAACACTCCACTAAAAATCTTACTCACTATCTATCCTCAAATCCGATCTGTCCTCACAATCCCCCTCAAAATATTTGGATGTACTGCACTCACTCATGTTTATGATCATGAACGTCACAAATTGGAGCCAAAAGCCAGAAAGTGTGCCTTCCTTGGTTACTCTCCTACTCAGAAAGGCTATAAATACCATTGTCCTATCACCAATAAATTTTACACTACCGTGGATGTCACATTTTTTGAGTCTCAATCTTTTTTCTTCCTAAATTCCCCTCAGGGGGAGACTGAGCCTATTACAAGTAATCTTGATGGGAATTTTTGGGAGATTGACGATCTAAATACCATAATTGAGTCCCCTCAGTCAAAAATACCTGAGATTGATGGTCTAAATACCGAGTCACCTCAGCCAAAAATACCTATCCTGATCGTCCCAATTACTCAGATAGAAGAGTCAATTCCTATTCTTTCCTATAATAATGAAAATGATCAAGTCAACCCAAATCGAATTGACAAGCAACCTGAGACACTTGTTTATTCTTGGCGACAAACGATTCAAAGAGGAGTGGAGCCACTACAGCCTCAACAACAAAGTCATGAATCCATCTCGTCCTTAGGTACTGAACAATCTACCCTTGTGCCTCAAGAGAATACTAATGATCTTGATCTCCCTATTGCACTTAGGAAGGGTGTGAGATCGTCTACTCAACATCCAATTGCTCGATGTGTTGGTTATAGTCATTTATCTTCAGCAGTTCAGACCTTGGCTTGAGCCAATGAGGTACCAAAATCCATTCAAGAGGCTATGAGCAATCCACAGTAGAAAAATATGGTAGATGATGAAATGAAGGCTTTGAAGCTTAATGATACGTGGACAGTAGTTGATCATCCTCAAGATAAACCAACGGTAGGATGCCGATGGATCTTTACTGTCAAATAGAAGGCTGATGGGTTCATTGAAAGCTATAAAGCACGACTGGTGGCCAAAGGATACTCTCAGACTTTTGTGGTAGACTATCAGGAGACATTTGCACCCGTTGCAAAATTAAACACAATCCGTGTCCTCTTGTCCCTTGCTGCAAATCTAGACTGGAAACTACAACAACTATATGTCAAGAATGCATTACTCAGTGGAGATTTGGAAGAAGAGGTGTACATGGACCTTCCTCCTGGATTTGACATTGATAAGTATGATGGGAAGGTGTGTAAGCTGAAGAAATCTCTCTATGGTTTAAAATAATACCCACATGCATGGTTCAGGCGATTTTCAAAGGCTGTTTGTAAACAAGGGTATACCCAAGCTCAAACTGACCATGCAGGCACTTTCAAGGTAAGATCATCATCCTCATTGTTTATGTCGATGATATTATCGTCATAGGTGACCATCATGAAGAAATAGAGAGACTAAAACAGGCACTTGGAAAGGAGTTCGAAATAAAAGACCTTGGAGAACTTCGGTATTTTCTAGGGATGGAAGTTGCAAAGAGCAGAACTGGTATATCTGTATGTCAAAGAAAATATGTACTAGACCTCTTGAAGGAAATTGGAATGCTTGGATGTAAACCATCTGATACTCCAATAAGTCCCAATCATAAGTTGGGAGAGAGCCTAGATGGGGTATCTGTTGATAAAAGGAGATATCAACGTCTTGTTGGAAGATTAATCTATTTATCCCACACTAAGCCGGATATTGCATTTGCAGTGAGTGTTGTAAGTCAATACATACATGCTCCTCCTGAAGAACACATGTAATTCGTGTATCATTTTCTAAGATATCTTATAAGAACTCCAAGACTTGGATTATTTTTCAGAAAGGATGATGACAGAAAGATTAAGGTGTTTACAGATGCTGATTGGGCAGGTTCTGTTCAAGATAGGAGATCCACGACAGGATATTGTACCTTCGTATGGTGTAATCTTGTTACATGGAGGAGTAAGAAACAATCAGTTGTTGCAAAAAGTAGTGCTGAGGTTGAATTCAGGGCATTATCTCATGGTATTTGTGAGATAATGTGGCTGAAACTCCTTCTCCTCGTAGCTTGCTTGCAGTTTTGATACTAATTATACAAGATTTGCTCGAAGTTCAATGGTAAAAATCACTCGCGCATAAGTTTTTTCATCCTCTCCCAGTTGCGGATTGGTTTTCTTCCATAGCAAGAGACCTAAGTAACAAATAGCAAAAAAAGTTAACCGAACAACCCCAAATGGTGGAAACATGCTAGTATGACATCATAAGGTAAGACCCAAAGAGCTTCCTATCTCAAACTTTATATGACCACCCTTTTAAAAAGAAAGGAAGCTTCTCCTGGACACATTTCATCATAGAGGAAGCAAAGCAAAGGGTATACTAATTAAAAAAAAAGTCATTCAAGTTGGTGGGGTGTGTCAGACAATTGATTGGATACCAGCATTCACTTGCTTATCATCGAGGCTGTCAGTCCAAAAATGGGCTAGAATTAATAGTTGGTCTCCACTAACTTTAGAGTAAATAGGTGTTATTTCTTCTTTAGGGAAAGCACCAAAGACGAAGGCGAAAGAAGCTCCAGCAGACCCCAAGGATAAGGAGAAAGGAAAAGCAGCACAGCAACCAGTCAAATGAATTTTGTCCGACAAAGAAATGATCTCCGCACTTCATCATAAGATGAGGGGCAACTAGAATCCCGAAGCTCCTCCTTCTCCTTCCGAGTCACATCTGGCTTACAGTAGGCTGCTTTCATCCCGAAAGTATCTTTTTTCTAGGAACATGGACAACCATAAATTATTATGTTCGCTATTCATCATCCATCCCGCATGTTACCTTCCATGAGTACGAGTTCTTCTACTTCCCCTTGTTTTAGTAGGTGCCTATTGGATTAGTATCTTCTGGATCTTTCAGAAGCTTTACATGTTACACTTGTGATCATTCTTTTGTCACTAGCCTTTTTGGCTCTCTTTGTGTAAATTGCTCTTGCCTTTTTTTTTTTTTTTAAACAAGATACGAACTTCTCTCATTGATTAATATGATAATTTTTTTTTTATAGAACTTTTCATCTCTTTCTTTCATAATCTGATACCACCAATGAAATTGTTTCTTATAAAAAGAAAAATATCATAAGGTAAGGTAAACTATTTTATGACATGGCAAGGCAAGCCATCTGAATTTTTCTTCTATCAAACTCATCACAGATATTTCATGCTCCCGCAAACCTTTTCTTTCTTTTTGTAACGAAATGTACGACAAGAAACAATTTAAAGTGTGGAGACCTGAGTGGACGTTGGTGCAACTGGGCGTGGATAAAAGAAGTTCACTTTGCTTTCTTCACCTCTTTGAATAGATTGTGCTTCGGATTCAGATTTGCTTCTATTTGCCATCCAATCGGCTGACAAAGTCCGCATATCAGAAAGAATCCTGAAAGTTAGTCGCATAAGATTAAGAATTTGTAACGTCAAATAAAATTTACACCAAATAAGTTTGACATAGACAAATAAGTTATTATTACAAATTTCACTCATATTTTAGTTATTGTAATTACTGTAGAAGCATGTTTTATTAAACAGAAAAAAATGGCAAAAAAAAGATTTAGAGGTTACTCCAAGCAATAACCAAAAAAAAAAAAAAAAAAAACAATTGTCATATTTGAAACAAGATAATCAATTCTTTTATTGATAAAGGTAATAAAGAAGATAAAAGTTTATTCGGTAATAATATCTGCCCCTTCATTGAACTTGTAGGAAAAGTACTCTAATTTTCTAGAGAGATGAAAAATAAAACCATTTTTGTTAAATTATAGTTTATTTTATTTTAAAGGTTTCCTATTTTATTTAGGTTAGGGTTTTATTGTTCTAATAGGTAAGTGTTTCCTTATCCTAATAGGCAAGAATTTCTTTTTAGTTTCATCTTTGTGACTGCTATTTATATAGCCTTGTATCAATCATCTGTGGTAATCAAGGAAGAATTATTTTCTTTTCTTATCAATTAACATGGTATCAGAGCCAAGTTTCCTCTAAAATATTTGTGGGAACTAGGATTTTGTGTCCATTAGGGTTTTGTACCCATTAGGGTTTGAATTTTTGAACACTATTTTGCAAGTGTTCATTGTACCCAACCCACTGCAAGATCACCGCCGCCACCGCCGACCACTGCCGCCGCCCCCCGCCGTTTGCTGATTCGCGTGGCTGCTAGAGTTGTTGTCGTAAAGGGTGGCTGCTAGGGTTTGCAAAGGGAAATCTAGTTCGGTTCACGATTTTCGGTTCGGCATGGTTCAGTTTCTAACCACTGTTCAGCTTAGCCTCGGTTCAGTCATTTTTGGTCCGGTTCAGCTAGTTCGGCAGTTGGTTCGATTCTCACAGTGGTTCGTTTCAGTCATATCTGGTTCTGTTCAGCATATTTTGGTTCAATTCAACTGGTTTTGATTCGGTTCAGCCCTCTTTCGGTTCGGTTTAGTGCTGATTTTTCAGTTTTGTGCGTGGTTCTCCATGTTTTGAGTTGTTGTTTAGTCTTGGTATCAATGTCACAATCGTTCAAAATTACAAAAAAGTTGGACATACATGAGATCAAACAATTAAGGAGCTTCTTAAAAACTTTGGATAATGCTCCTTGTCAAGGTACAGGTTCGGTAACTTTGACGAGTACAACTTCTCAGCCTAAACGTTGTACATGGATTATTGATTCTGGTGCAACAGATCATATGACGAATAGTAGCTGTCATTTTATCTCTTATAATATTTGTCCGAGCAATAAGAAAATTTCTACAGCAGATGGTACCTTGGTAACAGTGGCCGTTCAAGGAGACATCAAGATAAATTCAAACATTACTTTAAAGAATGTGCTTCATATACCACGTTTAACTGTTAATTTGATATCAGTAAAGAATTTGATCAAAGATTTAAGTTGCACAATAATTTTTTCTGATTCTTCTTGTATTTTACAGAACCAGGACAATGGGAAGATTATTGGACTTGCTAAGGAAAAAGATGGACTTTATTATCTTAATGAACTTGTCGATCAGACTAGTGTTCCAGTCTCCTTCACCTCACAAACTCATCATCCTTCAAGTAAGCTTTTGTTGAATCATTATAGACAAGGACATCCTTCATTCGAACTCTTAAAATATAGTTTCCTGATTTATTCCAAAATCTTAATCTGAGTCAATTGAATGTGAAGTTTGTGAATTCGCTAAACACAAGCGTGTACCCTTCCCTAGTAATAATAAACGAATATCAATTCCCTTCTCTCTTATTCATAATGATGTTTGGGGTCCCTCCAATGTTCCAAATGTTTCCAAATTTCATTGGTTTATTGTGTTCATTGATGACTGTACTCGAGTCTCATGGGTTTATCTTTTAAAACAAAAATCTGAGGTTGGTTCTACCATTCAAACATTCTTTCATATGATAGAAAACCAATTCGGAATCAAACCCAAACGATTCCGTTTTGACAATGCTCGAGATTACTTCAATTAAAACTTAACATCCTTCTTTCAAAAAAATGGAGTCATCCATGAATCGTCTTATGTGGACACCCTTCAACAAAATGGAGTGGCTCAAAGAAAAATTGGTCACATCCTTTCTGTGACACGTGCCATTCTTTTTCAAAGAAATGTTCCTAAATCCTTCTGGGGGGAAGCTGTGTTAACAGCCACTTATTTAATCAATCGTTTACCATCTACCATTCTAGACCATAACACTCCTATGAATATCCTATCAAAATATTATCCTGATTTTCGAACAACAAATAACTTGACTCGTCGAGTATTTGGTTGTGTAGCTTTTGTTCATGTTCATAGTCATCAGCGAGGTAAACTTGATCCACGAGCACTCAAGTGTATTTTTGTCGGATACTCGAACACTCAAAAGGGATATAAATGTTATCATCCTCCTTCTAAAAGGTTCTTCATCTCTGCTGATGTTACCGTTTACGAAGACACCAGCTTCTTTACCTCACCTTATCTTTAGGGGGAGGAACTATTATTAGAAGATAAGGATTTGCCCATTCCCAACCTCACATTTCCTATATCAAATCCTTTACCACCACCCTTAGATACCTTACCGGGACCATCTAACCCTTCTACTACTACACCATTACAGGTTTATTCAAGAAGGAACACTGAAAAAGATAAGCAAGTCCAAGAGTCTGAACATATCCCTGTAACTGAAATTGACGAGAAAATAATCAGTGATGAATCGGACATTATAGTATCTACTAATGATGAGTCAGATATTACAATATCTGCTAATGATGAGTCAGACGTGGATTTGCCGATTGCTTTAAGGAAGGGGAAATGGACTTGTACTCAGTATCCATTGTCTCACTTTGTATCATATGACAAACTCTCAAGTCAGTACAAAAGTTTTATGGTTAACCTTACTCAGGTAAATATTCCAAAAACATATATGGAGGCAATACAACATGAAGAATGGAGGCAAGCAATGAATCTTGAAATGCAGGCTTTAGAAAAAAATAAAACATGGGAGTTGGTTACTATGCCTAAAGATAAGAAAGTTGTAAGATGTCGATGGATATATACTGTAAAGTATAAAGCAGATGGAACACTCGAGAGGTACAAAGCACGGTTGGTTGCTAAGGGATATACTCAAACATATGGAGTTGATTATCTTGAAACCTTTGTGTCTGTTGCCCAGATGAACACAGTACAAATACTTCTATCTCTTGTTGTAGATCATGGATAGGACATGTTAAAATATGATGTAAAAACTGCTTTTCTACATGGGAAGGTAAAGGACAAATGAATACATATTATTTAAAAGAATGTAAAATATACTAATATATACTCTAACACTCCCCCTCAAGTTGGTGCATATATGTTAATCATGCCCAACTTGTTAGAGAGAAAATCTATCTGTGCTCCAGTCAATGCTTTAGTGAAGATATCTCCTAACTGCTCTCCAGTCTTCACATATCCTGTAGCCACCAATCCTTGCTGTATTTTCTCACGTACATAATGACAATCAACTTCAATGTGTTTGGTTCATTCATGAAATATTGGATTAGATGCAATATGGAGAGTTGTTTGATTATCACACCAAAGTTTCATTGCAGTTGTGATGCCAAATCCTAATTCAGTCAGAAGCTGATATATCCATACTAATTCACACACTGACTGTGCTATGGCTCGATATTCTGATTCAGCACTTGAACGTGACACCACATTTTGTTTCTTACTTTTCAAAAAAACTAAATTACCAGCAACAAATACACAATATCCTGAAGTTGATCTCCTATCTTCTTTAGAACCTACCCAATCAGCATCTGAAAAAACATTCAATATTAAGATGACCATGATCTTTATATAACAAACCACGTCCAAGAGCACCTTTCAAATAACATAGAATATGTTCCAATGCGGCCCAATAGTCAGTCATAGGAGAACTCATAAACTGACTCATAATACTAATTGGATAAGCTATGTCAGGCCTAGTAACTGTAAGGTAATTCAGCTTCCCTACTAACCTCTTATACTTCTCAGGACCTTTCAATAACTCCCCTTCTTTTGTAAGTTGTAAATTAGGCATCATTGGAGTACTACGTGGCTTAGCAGCTAATTTTGCTAATTTTCCTGTTTCAGTTAACAAGTCAAGTACATACTTTCTTTGTGACAGAAGGATCGCCTTCTTGCTCCTTGTTACCTCAATTCCTAAGAAGTATTTCAACATTCCCAAATCTTTAGTATGAAATTGACTATGAAGAAAAGATTTGAGTGATAGGATGCCTGATGAATTATTACCAGTAATTACAATATCATCAACATATACAATTAGTAAGATAACACCAGACTCGGATCTTTTATAAGAAACAGAATGATCTGACTTACCCTTCTTCATTCTCAAATTCTCAATCACCTGACTGAATTTTTCAAAGCATGCTCGTGGACTTTGTTTCAACCCATATAAGGATTTACGAAGGCGACATACCTTTCCATTCTCCCCCTGAGCAACAAAACCTAGTGGTTGCTCTATGTACACTTCTTCTTGAAGATCACCATAGAGGAATGCATTTTTAATATCAAGCTGATGCAAGGGCCAATGGTGAATAGATGCCAAGGAAATGAATAACCTGACAGAAGCCAATTTAGCAACCGGAGAAAAAGTGTCAGAATAATCAATTTCATAAGTCTGCGCATATCATTTAGCAACAAGGCGAGCTTTCAAACAGGCAATTGATCTATCCGGATGAACTTTAACAGCAAACACCCATTTATAACCGATAGGTTTCTTTCCTGCAAGAAGAGACACTAAATCCCAAGTACCATTGTCATCTAAGGCAGTCATCTCCTTCAACATAGCAACTCACCAACCAGGATGAGACAAAGCTTCATGAACAGTTTTAGGAATAGATACAGATTCAAGGGATGCAATAAACGAACAAGTAGATAATGATAAATGGATATATGAAACAAAAGAAGAAACAGGATAAGTACACTTACGCTTACCTTTTCGAAGAGCAATAGGAAGGTCATCACTCGTTCCTGGATCCACATGCAAAGAAGCTACTGGTATAGGGCATGAGTCCGTAGGAGGTTGCCGACGAGAATAAACTTGAGTAATAGTGGGGAGAAAAGGATCAGGCGCAGAGGGAGATGTATTGCTAGGAAGTTCTTCACTAGAAGTAGAGACAATAGAATAGACAAGAAAAGTATCATCTTCCTGGGACTGCTCCTCCAGACTGGTACTCAAGGACGATGAAAAAGGAGTATCTTCAAAGAACGTAACGTCAGGAGAGACAAGATATCTATTGAGATCAGGACAATAACATCGATACCCTTTTTGAACACGAGAGTAACCAAGGAAAATGCATTTCAATGACTTAGAGTCTAATTTGGTGAGCTGGGGGCGAACATCCCGAACAAAACAAGTGCAACCAAATATTTTAGGTTTAATAGGAAATAAAGGTTGTGTAGGACACAGAGTACGATAAGGTATTTCACCCTTAAGAACTGACGAAGGCATGCGATTAATCAAGAAGCAAGCCGTCAAAACAGCATCAACCCAAAAGTATTTTGGAACATGCATTTAAAACATTAAGGCCCTTGCTGTTTCGAGAAGATGTCTATTTTTCCTTTCTGCAACTCCATTTGGAGACGAAGTATCAACACACGAGAATTGATGAATAATAGCATGTTCACTTAAATAGGAGCCAAGAGCACCAGAAAAATATTCCTTAGCATTATCACTCCGTAAAACTTTAAGAAAGCCACCAAATTGAGTTTGAATTTCAGTATGAAAGTTACGAAAATGAGAAAGTAACTCAGAACGATGTTTCATCAAATATAACCAAATTACACGAGAGAAATCATCGACAAAAGTAACAAAATACCGAAATCCATTTTTGGACTCAATATGACAAGGACCCCAAACATCAGAATGAACTAATTCAAAAAGAGCATTAGCTCGTGTATTGCCTCTAGGATAGGAACTGAGACGATGAAACTTAGCAAATTGACATGACTCACAATCTAAATAATGCAAATTATGAAATTGAGGACGGAGACTCTTTAACACGGCGAGAGATGGATGACCCAAACGACGATGTTCTTCGAAAGGAGTTGGCACTCGAGTGCAAACGATGGTTGTAGGTATTTGTGTATCAAACGTGTAGAGGCCATCAAATTCACACCCTTTACCAATAGTCTTCTTCGTTGTAAGATCCTGAAAGAAGCAATAACCAGGAAAGAATAAGACACAACAATTGAGATCACGAGTAAGTTTACTGACAGAGATCAAATTAAAAAAAAAATTATGGCAAATTTAAACCAGAGGTCAATGAAAGAGTTTTGGAGAGATGAACTGTGTCAGAGCCAAGAACAGGAGAAGTGGTGTCATCCGCTATTGCAACATCAGGTAAAGATGTAAATGGTGAAAAGGTAGCAAATAAATTGGGGTTACCTGACATATGATTCGTACCACCAGAGTCAATGACCCATTTTGACACGGAGGAAATAAGATATTTATTGGTATTACCTGAATCAGCAGTGACAGTAATTGGATTAGAGGATGATGCCATCAATGACTCTTGATACAGTTGGAATTTAACAAACTCTTCAGCAGAAATCGTTACCATTAATTTCTTCTCGATCATAACTTTAACAATATGGACACAAACAAAGAGCTGCACTGAAACAAACCAAACCAAATCTGAAGGAGGAAAGGGAATCGAACCAAACCAATTGAACAGAGCCAAGTGAACCAAACCAATTGAACCGAAACAAACGATCCGGACCAGAACTGGTATAAATCAGAACAAACCGAACCGGAATGTGGCGAACCAGACCGAATCGAACCTAAACAGGATGAACCAAACCGCTTGCAACCAAACCAGTTGAACTGGACTGCTTGAACCATATCAGGTGTTTTCTGAAACCAGAAACCCTAAGTGCTACCGCACGACAACCAGAGGGGCGAAGGCGATTGGCGGTGACGGAAACGCAGGGCGACAGGCGGCGACGGAGGTGCGAAGGACGGCGAGACGAAAACCACAAACAGCAATCGGAAAACAGCAGCGCTAGCGAATCAGCAAACGGCGGCGGCGGTGGGCGGCGGCTACAATGGTCGGCGGCGGTGGGCAGCGGCGGCGGCGGTAGTAGTGAGTTGAGTTGGATAGCAATGAACAAAACCCTAAGGGACAAAACCCTAATGGGCACAAAACCCTAATGGGCATCAAAACCCTAATGGGCACAAAAATTTTAGAAGAAACCTAGAGCTCTGATACCATGTAGAAACTAAGGTTTGAGAGAATCAGATAGATCTTATTTTCATTACTGAAGTTTATATATATAGACAAATATACAAAGTTGACCTAATCCTAGAAGGGGAAGGTAAATGACAAATGAATACATATTATTTAAAAGAATGTAAAATATACTAATTTATACTCTATTAGGTATTATGCGTTTTGAGGATGATAGAATTTTGAACTCTTTGGAGCTTTCAAGCAAGTGGAGAAAGATTGGGGATTATCATTTGAAGTTACAAAAATGGAATCCAAAGCTTCATAGCACAAAGAAACTCATTCATGGTTACGGGGGATGGATCACTATAAAAGACCTACCGTTGTACTACTGGACTTAGGAATGTTTCGAAGTCATTTGAAGTTACTTGGGAGGATTATTGACTATATCTTCCAGCACGTTAATCATGCTTGGGCTTCAAATGCTCGTATAAAAGTTGAACCTAATGTCTGTGGATTTTTGCCTGCTTCATTGGACACTAAGGATGCCAAGCTTGGGTCTTTCTCTATTAGAGTTTCAGATGGTCGATATTCCAATAGACCCTTTCGATCGTCTTGCTCTGTTCTTGATAGCTTCAAAAGCCTCTCAAACTTACTGGACATTGCATGAATCAAATCTGTTTTGGAAGATGAACAGTCAGTTTCCAATGGGTTTGATTTTTATAAAAGGAGGGAGACGGAAGGCTGCACCGACTTCTCTGAAGGCCCAGCTGTCAGTCCAAAGAGTTCCCGTACTAATGATCTCCCCCAGACAGCTGGAAAGTGTTTGAAACCCAAAGCCGACATGCAGCCCCTATGTATTAATGATAACCAACCACTGAATGGGCTTCGCGGCAACCATGCGTCTCCACATTTAAAATATCTCTCTCCTCAGAAGCAGAAAGGTCGTCCTAGAAGCCTCGACGAGAGTCCAACGGTCGAATCCCCCCTTGCCTTTTTTCTACTCTCGGAGGAAAACCAACGGGTTCGAAAATCACACATCGAGAGTTAAATTGTAGACAAATCTATTGCCAACTTTTATTAAGGAGAGAGAAATTTTTAACACCGGTAATGATAAGCTATTGCCTTCGAATTTATTAGCAATCTTTAATGAGGAGAGAGACGGGAGAAAGGCATGAATAATTGCTGGAATTTCTAATCCAGAAGGGGAAATGAATCGTTTTTCAGAAGAAGGGAACACGAATCACCTTTCTCAAGGGGTGTTTAATTCAACAAATGAAGTTTTAGTATGTCAAGAGTCGTTACAAGACTTCCCTTTTGAAGATAGTTGCTCTGAATTTAGTCTCAGTAGTTATGCCTCTTCCCACACATCAAATTCAACAGATTCCTCAAGTGAATTGCTATGTGAGCAATCTTTTGCATAAGATTTTCAGGCTCTGTTTGATGAGTTTCAGGAAGTTGAAAAGACCGGATTAATCCCTCCAATTTTTGAAGAAGTTGGTATTACCATTATACCAGCTACATCAACAAAATGAAAATACTATCTTGGAACATCAGAGGACTTGGTAAACAACAGAAGCAGTTGACCATAAAGAAATTTATAAAGAATCATTGTCTGGATATTGTTATATTTTAGGAAACCAAGGCGCAGCAGTTCGGTAAATTCTTAATCAAAGCTCTCTGGAGTTCGAAAGATGTCGGTTGGTCCTCAGTTGGTTCGAGCGGCTCAGCGGGAGGATTATTAATCATGTGGGACGAAAGTAGAATACACGTTAAGGAAGTATTGGAAGGGTGCTTCTCATTAAGCATTTGTATTTCTCTCTCTAACTCTAATGAGATTTGGTTAACAAATGTTTATGGTCCTTCCGATTATCATGAGTGAAAACATTTTTGGACCAAAGCATGACTTGTTCCAATTGGAAGGCTTTTATAACTCCCCATTAAGTTTTTTTAATTTTATTGTTTTTGTTTGCACTTCACTCCTTCAGGAGTCTGTATCTTTGAACAATTTTTGTTTCTTGTTCAAAAAGAAAAAAAAAGAAAAAAAAAATCAAAGAAATCAGGAATACAATTTCCACCTTGAAATTTCTTTCTTCTTACGGAAGGTAGTTCGTAACATGGTGGCTAATGTGTTTTGAACAAAATCTTGAACCTCGGCATGTACTGTCTCCCACAAAGCATCAGCTACCAGAGTATCACACTTCTGCATCATTGACCCAATGCTCTTTATATAGCTAACCAGCTCAACAAGAGCTTTCCTTTCATCTGCACTATAATTATGTCTCACCACCTAGAAAAACACAAAAGATAAGGAAGTCATCAAGCCAAAAGACAAATCAGGGAACATGGCACGGGCCTCTTCATTAGTTTTCTGATATAATAAAATCAGTAGAATAGCAGAAACACACAATTCCAAATTATTAGGACTATTATACCCTTGTTTAGTTGGTGTGGGTCGAATGGCTATAATAGACTCTTGTTTAAAATGACGGAAAATTTTCATAAATTGACGTACACACAGACGCCTAAAAATAATGTCTATGTGATTAAATGCAATTCATCTAAGCACAATCAAGAAAATAACGGCTTTGACCCTAAGTGGCCTCAAAAATGAAAAATAAGCAACTGGACTTATTTTTATTGATAGTGAGTCAGCCAAGATGCTCTATGGTGCATAGCTAACTCACAAACTTTGAATAGAAAACTAAAACACTGCTATTATTTTTCCTTAAAATGTCCGAAATGACTTCTTCAAATATGAACAAGCACATCGATGAATAATCAACATTTTGAAGGAAATTGCACTTTTGACTAAATGGTTCTGGCGGTTCTTCCAAGAACCTAGTGCCTTATGGCGGAGGATTATCATGAGCAAGTATGGGCCGCACCCCTTGATTGGGTCTTAGATGGAGGGCTTAAGGTTTGCGCAGATAACCCCTATAAGGCTATCTCCTCAGCTTTTCCTTTCTTCTCTCAATTTTTGTCTTGTGTTGTTGGTGATGGTCATGACACTAATTTCTGGTAGGGCCTCTAGGTGGGAGAAAAGCGTCTTTGTTCTTTATTTCCTCGCCTTTTTCGCTTATCGGATTGGAGGTTGCTTTTGGTGGCCTTGGTGCTGGGGTGAAGGGTTGTGTATTTCCTTAGGCCTCAGTTGGTCTTTGATTGACAGAGATGCTTGAGAAGCGGCTAAATTGCTCCGTTTGCTCTCTGATATTTCTTTCTTTCATGATAGGAAGGACTTCCGTGCTTGGTCCCCTAATTCGTCTAGAGGTTTCTCCTTGAGCTCCTTCTTCAATCTTCTATGTTCCCCTGATTCTCCCCCTGCAGCCCCAGTGTTTGTCTCGCTTTGGAAGGTGAAAATTCCAAAAAAAGATTAAGTTTTTCGTATGCCAGGTCTTACTGGGAAAGTCAACACCCTAGATCGTATTCAAAAGCACTCTACTTCCTGCTTGGAGTTGCAATGGAGTGTTCTTTGCATGCAGAATTCTGAGGATCTTGATCACATCTTATGGCATTGCCAGTTCGCCCAGGATATTTGGGACCGGTTCTTTGAGACCTTCGAGGTTTCTTGGGTTCGTGATAGAGATTGGAGGACTATGGCGGTGGAAGTGCTTTTGTATTCTCCTTTCCGCGAGAAAGGGAGGTTTTTGTGGCAAATCTGTTTCTTTGCGATTTTGTGGGGGATTTGGTTGGAAAGAAACAACAGAAAATCTTTAGATGGGTGGAGAGAGATTGAGAGTCTGTTTAGGATCTCATTAGGCTTAATGTCTTCTTATGGGGTTCTGTTTCAAATTTGTTTTGTAATTACCAGTTAGGTTCTATTCTTTTGGACGGGAAGCTCTTTCTTTAGGCAGCACTCCTCTTTCTGGACTTTTGTTTTTTGTATGCCCTTGTATATATTTTCTATTTATTTATCTTAATGAAAAGTTTGCTTTCTTATAAAAAAAATTAAAAAAAAAAACATTTTGAAGGAAGTTGGTTATCTCTCATTTTTTCAAAATAAGTCACTAGACCATCTTTGAAAATAAACTAATTTACACGTTTCCTTGTTTTCCTCCCGTTAGCACTTCGATGGAATAAACTTGAATTCTTGTACTCTTTTTCTAATTATTGGGTCTTCAATATTATTTTCATAAGAAACGAGCCTAGAACACCCCAAAGAAACAAATATAAGAGAGAGACGGAGAAAAAGATGGATTTATAATAAAATTAGGATTAATAGAGAATACATATTAGAATGATGTTAGCATCCCTGAAAGTCAAGGATGCTGATCTTGCCAACACTACTGATAATTTGAGAAGGAAATATTAAGACCAATTAGGTTCAAATACAAAACAAAAGTGAAACAGAATGAGATAAAAATGTAGGAAAATGAAGATCAGGATGCAAGAAATACGAACAATCTAGGTCAAATGAAAATGAAATAATCTAAAGACAAATTAAGGTCTACAAACTAGCCAAATAGTACATATACTATCTGGATAACTATTATTGCTAAGATGAAAATTCACCTTTTCATAGTCTGAGAATGATGAAGTTTCATGAGATTCCAAGGAAATAACATCTTTGCATGGACGAGAGAATTTCCATGCACATTGTTCCCAAATACGTGCAGTCCATCTGCTCAAGAGTTGAAAACCTTCAACCACCATGTCGTACATGTTCCCCTTAACATCTTTGCACCACTCAATATCTGGATTCTCTGTTGATTTCAACAGCAGCAGCTGCATATTCGAGGATGAGTCCAGATTTAAGTACAGCCAGAAACATAATTTGTAAAATAGGGAACTTTGAGAACTTTCTCATCAAATTTCTCTATTCAGTTATTTTTAATTATTATTATGCCTGTATGGTGGTTGTAGGGTTTTTTTTTTTTCCTTTTTGAACAAAAAACAACTTTTCATTGATATATGAAAAGGAAAAATGTTCAAGTACAAAACCCCCAAGGGGGTGAAAAAAGAAAAGAAAAGAGAGAAGAATAGAAAAATAACGAATAAATATCGCAACAAGAGCAATACAAGCTCAAAAGAGAAAAAACATGTGAGGATGGGTGATCGAACTCACAACCTCTTGGTTGGAGATATATGTCAATTACAACTGAGCCATGCTCACTTTGGCAAATTCAAGAAGCTAGTTGGAGAATACCTTATCCTCTTGCTGCTTTATAATGACTAATATACGAATGAAAAGTTTGTTTCTTGTTAAAAAGGAAAAACATGGGGAGTAACTTATCTTGATACCACTACTTGGCTCTAGTCTCATAATAGTATTTCTAACAGGAGAATACCTTACCCTCTTGCTGCTTTATAATCACTTTTTAAAATTTTCTTTACTACCAAACAAAATTTTTGGAAGAAACAAACTTTTCATTCATTAATGAAAAGATACAAGAAATGTTCAAGGATACAAACTCGTGGAATCTTTCAAAGCATAGTTGTGCTTCGAACCGATTTGATATACTTTCTATACGAGCCTTGCCCGAATTCATTTTTGGGATATAATTCAAAAGACATCTGCTTAAATTTTTTTTTTTTTTTTTTGAAATCCGTGTGTCCAGGCCAGCTTACGCGCACCTCGACTAATCACGAAGACATCTGCTTAAATTGGGAACCTTTTATATTCTCTGATTACTATTTTTAGAGTTCTTATTTCCCTTTTCATTATATCAAGTTCTCATTTCTCAAGGAAAAAAGAGAGAGAGAGAGAGAGAAAGAGAGAAGAAGAAGAAGAAGGCTACTCAACACTTTGTTCTCTGTATGGCAAGTCTTGTGAGTTCCAGCAACATATTTTCTTTCGGTGCTCTTTTTCGGCCACTTGCTAGAGGCTTTTCTTCGAAATCTTCGAGGTTTCTTGGGTTTTTGATTTCGAAGTCGCAAAGAACGTTCATTCTCTGTTGATTGGCCCGTGTCTCGCGTCAAAAGCGGGTCTTCTTTGGTGTAATGGACTCAAAGCTTTGTTGTTTGATATTTGGTTCGAGAGAAATCAAAGGCTTTTCAAGGGGAAACATCGAGATCCGGTTGAAGTTTTCCTACTAGCAAAGTTTAAGGCTTCTCAATGGTGTGCTCTTTCCAATGTTTTTGTTAATTACTCTTCGAGTATGATTTGTTCTAATCGGGAGGTTTTTATAACTCCCCCCTTAGCTTTTGTTCTTTTCACTTAGTTTGTTGTTCTATTTTCCATTTTGTTTATTTTCTCTCCTTCGGGGGTTTGTATCATTGAACAATTTTCTATTCCTTTTCATTAAATCAATGAAAAGTTCATTTCTTGTTCAAAAAGAAAAAAAAATACTTTTTTTCTTGATAACTAGGAGTCGGAGTTTTGCTTTCCTATACCCAAGAGCACACGTGCTTGCCCTAAGGCCTGGACCCGGAAGACATTACATTTGGGAGAGGTTAAGAGGCCAGAAGTAAGACAAAAAAGAAAAAGAAAAAAAAGAAAAGAAGAACCTGATTCATTGATGATGCAAACCGAATGGTGAAATCATCATGCTCTGCGTGGATGGCTCCAATGTGGTTGATGATAAGGTAATGTCTCTGATATGTTGACAGTTGTCAAGGCTTTACCATGTGCAAATTATTTTTTACGTTAGCATTTCATCACATTTTAAGAAAGGTGCATGCATACTGTTTGATGAGTAGAGCTTATTCTCTGGAGGAATTTGAGGGATGACTTATTCCTAAGGAGTGTAAATCATGTCGAAAAAACAATCATTTCGTCAGCTAGGTTATATTATGTTGTTTGTCATATCTAGTTACTTCAGTGTATTTTCATCTCAACGGTATACTCAGGTTAACTATCACTCTTCAGATAAAATATTCTAAGTTCAGAACTAATTATAACAAAAGGCTGAGGATCGAGAAGCTAGAAAAATATCAACAGCAGCAGTTTCATGTTACACTCGTCTCCATCACGAGTAACCAAGAAAAAGAAACAGAAACTGAAACAGCTCAGTCATTGTTGTTACCGCAACAGCTTGTCTAACGAAAAAACAACTATACATGCAGGAGAAGGGTAATGTGAGCGAAAGGGGGAGAGAGACCAACAAAACTGTCTTTAAGAGCCTTTTCCAAACTGGAGCTTTTCTCTTAAGATAAGAATTGAAAAGTGTAGGCAGATAAGAGAAAAGCAAGGTTGTCTTGGGTTATCCCGCAGAGAAAGAATTGGAGGTTGTTTAATAAGCATACCAGAGGTCCTCTATCCTTCGCCACTTTTTTAGGTGGAAATGCCTATTTAACACCAAAAATTGGTTCAAATTCTAATCTTAACAACTCCACCCAGCAGTCATTGGACTTATAGTAAAAATCCAACCCCCGGACTTTATGTATGAGGGAAAGATTGGTGGGTTATCCCACATTGATTGTTAATGGGCTTGGACATTGGTTAATAAGTGCAAGGAAAGACCTTGATGTGGGTAAGCTTTAAAGGTTGGCAAGCTCATTAACATATAAATAGATTAAAAATAATAATAACGATCTCATATGTCATTTGTTTTGCTGTTGGCACATGATTAGATGTGAAATGCACTAAACATTTCTCAATTTGGTCACTAGGGCAATCACAAAACTTTCTCAAATCTTAGATCCTGGAAAGAAAATGATGGTCAAAAAGTTATAATAATAATTCCTATATGATAAACTGTCAACCACAAAATATTGGCAAGGGAGTGGTGACCAAAATTAATCAAGTTTTAAGATATTTTCTTGTTTAAATCAAAGTTACCAGATGTTTCATGCCCAGTAGAGAAAGAGTAAACACTAAGTACGACAAATAGAACAGGATATTCTTGTGCTTCACGTGGTGGAAGCTCATGTGGAGCTGGAAGAGTAAGAAGACGAGCTTGGGCAGAAAATTTTTGGAAGTATATTGACAACTCTTTCAAAATTGCTGCTGGAGAAAGATGAAGATCTGGAAATGCTGGAATCACCGGATCATTCTGGAAAGATATAAAAAAGATATTGTAGCTGAAATATAATCAGTAAGTAGAATAAAAAAGACATGATAGACCCGATCATTCTTGTATTTGCTTTTCTTTCACTCCCTTGGGAGTTCGTATTTTTGTACAATTTTTTTTCCCTTTACATAGATAAAAGTTCGTATCTTTTTCAAAATATAGTAATACCAAATCAATGATTTGATTATCATTCTGGAGACTATAATACCTTAAAGATGTTAATGAGTCTGTTGATCTTCACCCTCTTATAAAGAGATTCACTGTCTTTCTCTGATGATGTTGCTAATACAACAAGAACAGGCAGAATACGTAAAAGCACGTGCCTCTCTGGATATAGAAGAGCAAAATCCAACTCCAAGGACTCCACAGCAAATACAATGAGGATCTGAAGAATGTCTTCTACACTATTTCATGTCAAGGAAGTCTAAGAAGACGAAAGGAACATATTTTTCATGTGTTATGAAGAAATATGTGATCAAAGTACTAATGCAACTTTTGTAAAACTTCAAAGACAAATGAACTAATACAAAATTTAGAGCCCTGGGACGAATTAAATCCTCTCAATTTGGCATAGACATCTAAGAGTGAGGATACTTATTTACACGAAACATCTCAACGTGTAGATTCAGTAAAATGGCCCATCTAGTGCTTAAGAAAATCTGTTGCAAAATAGATAGCAAAAGATACAGGGAGGGAGAAAACAAAGAGTGTTAAAAGGATGCATGATATTATAGTGCCAGGTTAAAGAAGCAGTACTTCATAAATAACTAAAGAATATGGCTCATGAAATTGAAAATATTTAGATCCTACAGCCATTGTTCACATATACAACATAAAATTTTAGGGGTAACTACCAAGAACCTGTAAGTCATCTAATTCTTCTCTCATTGAATCAGAGTCTTGCCACTGAATACTGACTTGTGTGAACGTCCTGAAGAAAGAACAGAAAATGACTAAGAAAAAGTTACTTCTTTATTATTAGCCAAAAGCTTCTAATAATATCAGACCATTCCATAAAATCTAACCTTTAGGCCTTAATCCCAAGGCAAAAAATAATAATAATAATAAAAAAAAAACCTGAGGGCTTTTCTTTTTAAGTGCATATATAAATAAACAATACACATATATACACATATCTACATATATATATATATATAATTTATAAACACATAATCCACTAAAAGCTTTGAAGAGAGAAATTTTTTCAAAGAACGTCTCAGCCCCGATTTTTGTTCATGCACTCTTCGAATAGGAATCCATTTTATGAAAGATTTTGGCTTTCGTACTTTGGTGCTGAAACTCTAATCATGAAGGAGCCAAGCTTTGGATCTTTGATATCAACCGAAGCAAGAAGAACCCCACAAAAATTATGTTCAAATTGAATAAGAGCTTTAGCATATGGTGTTTTATATTTGGAGGTTTTCTGAAGCAGCATTGAGGCTTAGTTTTTGGTGATTTGTAACAACCCGTATTGTTAATAGGGTCATTCTGACAAAATGCGGAAACGTAACTTTCAAGAAACCTTAAGAATGAAAGTTATTCAGCGGAAGCAATTTCTTTACAGAATTTTTCTACACTAACTTAACTAAATAGGAAGATGACTTTCAAACTCATGCCAGTATGCTAAATTTCACCTTCTACCAGAACGATCATTCAATCTTTCATCTGAAAAACATTTAGGAAAACAAATATGAGTACAAAAATACTCAATAAGCAATTTCCATATCAAATTTTCAAAATTCATTTTCCTTTCAAAACATTCGTAAATAACTAAATAGGGTTTGTTGGGTCTATTTACTTAAAGAAAAATTAGAAACTACATCAATCTTTCAACAGTTTCATTCTCTCATTCATAATCAATTTAATACGAGAATCAAAATTCTTTGCACAGATAAAATGACAAAATATTTTAATGTCTCAAAATGGAATCATTCACCAAATTTCCTGTGTCATTACCCCCCAACAAAATGGTATTGCTGAAAGGAAAATAAGCATCTTTTAGAAACTGCCCGTGCTCTCATGTTCACCAATTCTGTTCCTAACCATTTTTGGGGTGATGCTGTCCTTACTGTTTGTTATCTCATTAATCGGATGCCCTCTCGTGTTCTGAAATTTAACACTCCACTAGCAATCTTACTCACTATCTATCCGCAAATCTGATATGTCCTCACAATCCCCCTCAAAATAGTGCCTCTATTCCTTATCTTTGATCAATCAATTTGAGAATTTATTTCTTCTCTCTTTTCTCGTATATGTCTCTCTGGTGTCTCTATCCTTAGTTTTTACAACATGAAGAATGGAGGCAAGCAATGAATCTTGAAATGCAGGCTTTAGAAAAGAATAGAACGTGGAAGCTGGTTACTATGCCTAAAGATAAGAAAGCTGTAGGATGTCGATGATATATACGGTGAAGTATAGAGCAGATGGAACACTTGAGAGGTACAAAGCACGGTTGGTTGCTAAAGGATATACTCAAACATATGGGGTTGATTACCTTGAAACCTTTGCACCCGTTGCCAAGATGAACACAGTACGAGTACTTCTATTTCTTGCTGTAAATCATCGATGAGACATGTTACAATATGATGTAAAAAATGTTTTTTTGCATGGTGATCTTGAAGAAGAAATTTATATGGAGATTCCACCTAGGTATAAACAAGCAGGAAATAAAGTTTGTAAATTAAGAAAGGCGTTGTATGGATTAAAACAATCTCCTAGGGCATGGTTTGGTAGATTTTCTCAAGTTATGAGGAAGATGGACTATAAACAAAGTCAAGGAGATCATACATTGTTTATAAAACATTCTGCTACAGGGGAAGTAACAGCGTTGATTGTTTATGTGGACGATATTATCGTAACTGGCAATGATAATAATGAGCAAGATAAATTGAGAAATTGTTTAATCCAAGAGTTTGAAGTTAAAGAACTGGGAAGACTGAAATATTTTCTTGGGATAGAAGTAGTCTATTCTAAACAAGGCATATTCTTATCACAACAGAAATATGTGATTGACTCACTTTCTGAAACAGGAAAGCTTGGCAGCAAACCAATAGGAATGCCGATCGATCAAAACCATAGATCATGTGCATCTGAAGAGAGTCCTCCAGTAAATAAGGAAACTCACTAGAGGGTTGTTGGAAAATTAATATATCTTTCTCATACGAGATCAGATATATATTACATATGCGGTAGGAGTGGTAAGTCAATTTATGCATAGTCCAAAAGAAGTTCATCTCCAAGCAACGTACCGAATACTTCACTATTTGAAAAACTACATCGGGAGAGGATTGCTGTTTAAGAAAGATGAGAAACTCAATCTAGAAGTTTATACAGATGCAGATTATGCAGGATCGATAGACGATAGAAAATCTACTTCTGGCTATTGTACTTTCTTTGGTGGAAACTTAGTGACATGGAGAAGTAAAAAACAAAATGTAGTTGCAAGATCGAGCTCAGAAGCGGAATTTAGAGCAACGGCATTGGCATCTGCGAATTACTATGGATAAAAATTATTTTAGAAGATTTGAAGATTCCATGAAAAATGCCTATGAAACTTACTGTGATAATAAATCCGCCATCAGTATTGCACATAATCCAGTTTAACATGATAGAACCAAACATGTTGAGGTTGATAGACACTTCATAAAAGAGAAGTTAGACAGCGGTCTCATATGTACTCCATTTGTACCAACAACTTATCAAATAGCAGATATCCTAACTAAAGGATTGAACAACTACAACTTTTAGCATTTGGTTAGCAAGCTGGGAATGGAAAGGGGGAGTGTTAAATTATATTAGTTTCTTTTAATTTCCTATTGTATTTAGGTTAGGTTTCCTTGTTCTAATGAGTAAGTGTTTTCTTATCCATTGTGGAGATGCATTGGGTACGAGTGATACCGTTGTCCTTGACAAAAGGTTTAAAAAACAACAGAAGGTGAAATAAAGGTTCCCCTATTGTTAGAAATAAGAATAGGCGAATAATTTGAAAAGGAATCCGATAAAGAATACCACTGGGAAACTTTGACCAACCATTCTTATTATAACCATCCGGAATCAAGACATTCTTCCTCCCCCCAATGGTAGGCCATACAACACATTCCAAACGACTTATTATTACTAAATTTTCTAATGCTATAGGTACCAAATGCATTCCTAATCTGGTAATAGTACCTAACATGAACGTAACTTGTAATAACCTAACCAAATGATCCTCAGACCATAAGAGTTGGAAAGGATGGAGAGGCACCAGCGTTTTCCTATTCACATCCTCCAGCATAAAACTATCATTTTCATCCCAGTTTTATCCCAACTGCAAGAAGAACTTATTATCAATACGACAACTCCTAATTTCCATCTTCTAAAAAAATCTACCACTCGTGTACTTGATTAAAAGCAATCCAGGATATACAAAACTAAACCAGAAGAATACTCCATAATCAAATTTGAGGAATTGGCTCTAGCAAACCGAGAACCTAAGGAAGGAAAGAGAAGATAGTATACCTACCTATTATCCTATTTTCTTTATTATATTTTAGTCCTTATACAACATTAAGATGAGGAAACTCTCATTCCGCTTTGTACAACCTCTCTTAGGTAAAAACTTGGAAGGCTCTCATTTTGTAGTTCTCGCGAGGTTCTCTCTTACTCAGCCCTTAGGATGTCTCTCCCTTTCTTTGTTCTTTTTGTTGAATATATATCTCTGTTTATTATCAAAAAGAAATTTTAATTGACACTATTCTTACAGTAAAAACTAGACATACATATGTTAGCCTACAGTTGGGATGGTCTCTTTTGCTACTCTATTTTGTTTGTAACTTTCAAATAGTTAGTAAGTTTGTAACTTTCAAATAGTTTGTAACTTTCAAATCTCAATCAAGGTTTACGTTTCTTGTAGGTAAAAAAAAGGGGTGAAACAAGGCATACAGCTTGAGAAAGGAGCTAAAATGTTGACGAACTCATACAAAATCAAATTTTCCCTTTTAGATTCAAATGGCCTTTTTAGGGAAAAAAATTACCATTCACCAAATCTTACAGACAAATATTTTTTAAAAAATAAAGAAAATAAAATTTTCTCTTACCTTTTATACCAAGAGAAGTCATTGGGTATGCTTGCCTTGGCATTTTTAAGATGATCAAGTTGAACTAATACATCAAGCAATTTCAGCATTGACCTAAGGCGGAAAAGTTTTGTCAGAAATAATGGAAGTGGCAGAAAATTAAATTTCCCGACACTGGGGATGAGTGAGAGTCTAATTATATGTTACAGGAGCTTTAATTTAAACTTCCTAAGTTGCCTAAATTAACACCCAAATAATAACAGACCAGAGATGAGTAACTGTTGGGCCATTGATGCGCCTCTCGGGTCTTGAGAAGCGTTGCATATCGGCAGCAAGCTGCATAAAAAAGAACTTATATAAATGGGTAAAAAAAATCAATAGTAATAGAACAATTCCCTAAAAGCAATACCTTTGATGCAGCTGATGCCTGCCATCTCTGGATCTCACGTAGACGACTCATTTCCAAGTCCAAAACTTGATATGTTTCTAAATATAAGTCAGCTTGACTCTGCTTCATAGATTCAGGTAGCTGCCAAAGTTTTATAAACCAACAAGTCATTTAATTTGGTCGGTTAGATTTTGGTTGGATTTTAAGCAATTATTGTATCATATATGGGTTGCTTATATTATAATGTTACTTTCTATGTAATTCATATTTCTTCCTTTTCTTCTCGCCAAAAACAAAATTTTCCACTAGGATTCGAAAACTGAAAAGTTACAAACTATGAAGTAGGGACACTCCATTTTAGGCAAGGTGTCCCTGTCAAACACGGATACGTCCGGACACGCTTCGGACGTGTGTCTGACACGCCAATTTACATGCCTATTTTTATTTTCTTTTTTTTTTTCTAGTTTCAGACACACCTTGGACACACCTGACACGTATTGGACACATTGGTTAAAATTTTAAACCAAAAGATAAGATCCAGCCCAGCCGACATTTAAAGCCTATAAAACTTTCATTTTTAAATGAAAAAACCCCATAATAAAGTAAAAAACTAAATGGCAAAAGACCTAATTGGCCTGCATGCCCAAAGAAGTTGAAGCACGAAGACAAAATTGAAGGCATCTCCTGCATTCGCTACAACCACCATTGCTTGCCTTCACCACCACCACCACTACTACCCGCCTTTACTCATGAATAAGAAGAATTGGAAGAAAACAAAGAAAAATAAAGAAGAGGAAGTGTGGGGTGAGGAAGAAGAGTTTGAAAGAAAAACAGTTGGAAGAGGGGAAGAAAAAGAGTTGGAAAGAGTAAAAGAAAAGATAGAAGAGAAGAAGTATAAAAAGGAAATTTGAATAAGAAAAAAAAGAAGAAAAGATGGAGTTGAAGAAGAGTCTCTGAACTTATTGCTAGTTGCATGAAACTGCGGTGGCAGTATTCCTCCTCCTTCCATACGTACAAGTTGATGTAGTTAAAATGTTAGTTGTGATCAATTGGTTATGTTGTTAGGTTATTAGTTTGTTTTATAAAGGTAACTTAGTGTTACACTTACCGTGTAGTTAAAGGCCCAACTAGCTCTATAAATAGCGGCTGGTTTTTCATTAATAAAGGATCATCATTTTCCTTCAAGAAACCTTCCCCTCTTTTGTACATCAAGTTGGTATCAGAGCATCACATTTTTCTGGGTTGTTATGGCGGGAAAGAAGTCAATCAACACCGGTGACTCTACTCTCGTCAACAAAGAAATGGAGTAAGTATCCATTCTCTCGCCACGATCGTCAACCGCACACTTGTTGTCAGTTGAAGGAGAGGTGAAGACCATCCAGCAGGACGTCAACGAGATTAAACAGATCTTGGAGATTATACGTGAGAAGCTTGAAGCCATGAGTGTACAGCAATCTCTGGTTAGAAGCACCCTACTGTAGCAAGAAATAATGAATCAAGAAGTGGGGATGGAGGGTTGTAGGACGACTTATCAGCAAGAAAGACAAGTGATCCCACCAAGAAGACCACAAGCAGTCCGTTTGGGTCCAAGAAACCTTCAAGAACTGCACCTTATTCATCAATAAGTCAACTGGAATCCTCTATTTCAACGGTGAAATGAAATCAATTTTGATTCTTCTAGCGACGAGGAGGAGGAGCTACTTGCCTCTGAAGGAGAAAGGTTCGGTAGGTGCCCTAACCCGAATAGGAATTGTTAGAGTAGATATTCGTATATTTTTATATTCTTGTATGATATGTATTAATTTGTCATTTACGTTCTTATAAAATTAGGTCAACCTTGTATATTTGTCTATATATATAGACTTTAATAATTATAGAGACTAAGGTTGAAGAGAATCCAATGTGATGTATTCTCATTATTAAAGTCTATATATATAGATAAATATACAAGGTTGACCTAATCCTATAAGGAGAAGGTAAAGGACAAATTAATATTAATACAAGAATATAAAATATACTAATATATACTCTAACACTCCCCCTCAAGTTGGTGCATATATGTTAATCATGCCCAGCTTGTTAGACAGACAATCTATTCGTGCTCCATTCAATGCTTTAGTAAAGATATCTCCTAACTACTCTCCAGTCAACACATATTCTGTAGCTCGTGCACCAGTCAATGCTTTAGTAAAGATATCTCCTAACTACTCTTCAGTCTTCACATATCCTGTAGCTACTAATCCTTGCTGTATTTTCTCACGTACATAATGACAATCAACTTCAATGTGTTTAGTTCGTTCATGAAATACAGGATTAGATGCAATATGGAGAGCTGCTTGATTATCACACCAAAATTTCATTGGAGTGGTGATACCAAATCCCAATTCAGTCAGAAGCTGATATATCCATACTAATTCACACACCGAATGTGTCATAGCTCTATTTTGATTCAGCACTCGAACGCGACACCACGTTTTGTTTCTTACTTTTCCAAGAAACTAAATTACCTCCGACAAATACACAATATCTTGAGGTTGATCTACTATCTTCCTTAGAACCTGCCCAATCAACATCTGAAAAACATTCAATATTAAGATGACCATGATCTTTATATAACAAACCACGTCCAGAAGCACCTTTCAAATAACATAGAATATGTTCCAATGCGGTCCAATGGTCAGTCGTAGTAGAACTTATAAACTGACTCATAATACTGACTAGATAAGCTATGTCTGGCCTCGTAACTGTAAGGTAATTCAGCTTCCCTACTAATCTCCTATACTTCTCAGGATCTTTCAACAACTCTCCTTCCTTTGTAAATTGTAAATTAGGTATCATTGGGGTATTACGTGGCTTAGCAACTAACTTTCCTGTTTCAGTTAACAGGTCAAGTCAGTGATTTAAAAAGCTCGAAGCGCACAAAAGCTCAATAGACCTCTGGAGCTTAAGCACGAGGCGCAAAAAAAAGCGCGGGTTTTTTTATGCGAGGCACACTATATATAAAAACAAATAAAAAATATATATACACACATATAAAACATATAAAAACCAAACAAGATTAGAAAACATCATAGATCTTAGCATAAAGAATCAATTGTCCACAAAAACATGAAAATGATCCTAAACTAGTATAAGTATGATAGTTCAAAATGAAAATCTAAAGATCAAACTCATCATCACTAAATAGTCCTTTAATTTCATCATTTTCGTTCTCTTCATCATTAGACTTGTAGCCATCTGCATCTTCCTCCTCGATGTAATCTTCATCATTAATCAATTGTATGGGTGTGGGTTGTGTGGATTGAGAAGCACTTGAAGCTCCAGTCATAGTCCTACTTCTTGACCTTGACGTACTTGCTCTAGAATGATAGGCAAGTTCTTCTACTCCCGCAGCTCTCGAAACATCACCCCATGTTAAGGAGTCTTCACCAAAGACAAGATCATTATCCTCTTCAGAATCACTATCCATTCTCCCTGTCAACCACTCATTACTATTATCGATATCCTTTAAAGAGATAGGGTCGATTGTGTTCCGCATGTTATGTCGTCGTTTCAATGCTCTATTATACTTTATGAAGACCAAATCATTTAGACGACGTTGTGCAAGTTTATTCCTTCTTTTTCAATGAAGCTGCAAAGTATAAAAGAAAAAGGTTCTACAACAATACTTTTAAGTTTCTAATCAAGAAGTTAAAAATATATTTCTCAGTGTCATAAAGAACTAACTTGTTCAAAAACACTCCAATTTCGTTCACATCCAAATGCACTACAAGTAAGACCTAGAATTCTCATAGCAAACTTCCTCAAGTTTGGAGTTGATACTCCAAAATCATCCCACCATTCCACTATTAAATTGAACTAAACTATGTTAATAACTTTCAACCGAGTAATGAACCAAACATCATAAATTAGTACCATTAAATATTACCTGGAGATCTTTTATTTCTTTGTCTAACCGCCATGGGTTGTCCAAATATCCCTTCAGCGTTCTTGTGACACATGCATACATCCCATTGACAACCTCATCATCTTCTGTAATGTTCGGATTTGAATAGAAGAATTCTGGATTTAAATAATATCCTGCTACATGCAAAGGACGGTGCAACTGAAAATCCCATCTCTGATCGATGATTTGTAAAACGTCCTTGTATTTGTCTTCCTTACCATTAAAAGATTTAGCAATGACCTTCTTAGCTCTATTAATGGCCTCATAAATATATCCCATAGGAGGCTTCTTCTCAACATCCACCAATCTAAGCACTCAAACTAAAGGGCCCGATATTTTAAGAGCAAATACAATTGTATTCCAGAATGATGCCATCAATATTGTCTGAACAACTCGCTTGCCTTGTTGTTCCTTGCTCCATTTGCTATTTTTCCATTCATGAGAAGTAAACATCTTCCTCAAGTTATTTTTTTGACGATGTATGCTTGATAATGTTATGCAAGCTGTGGCAAAGCGAGTCTTAGCTAGCCTAACTAACTCTTTCTGATTCGTAAATTGCCTCATCATATTTAACAATCCTGGGCGAATATAAATAAAATTACTGATCTCCATGCCTCTTTTCAATGTGTTACAGATATTTGGGATATTGAATATGTCCTCCAACATCAAGTCCAAGCAATGAGCAGCACATGGTGACCAAAATAAATTTGGTCATCTTGCTTCTAATAATCTCCCTAGTAACAAAATAAAATAAGAAGATAACATATTATATTAGTTAGCCTACCTGAAATGTTTAACTTAACATGATACTAATTTGAACAGGAGCAAGGAATTTGATTTCTTACCCGCCATTACATTTGCTGAAGCACTATCAGTAACGACATGTGCGACATTGGCTTCAAATACGAGCCGTTTATCCCAAAATAATCATCCTTTAGAGTACTTTAGTGAGAAACTTAGCCCATCCCGACAAAAATGGAGCACATATGAGCAAGAACTTTATGCTTTAGTTCGAGCATTGAAACAATGGGAACATTACCTCTTAAGGAATTTGTTTTGTTTACGGATCATTTTTCCTTAAAATTTTTACACACTCAAAAAACCATTAGCCTCATGCATGCCCGTTGGTTGTCTTTCCTACAAAGGTTCGATTTTGTTATCAAGCATAAGGCCGGTAATACTAATAAGGCTGCTGACGCTTTAAGCCGAAAAAGTAGTCTTTTAACACTCCTTAAAGGGGAGATTATTGCTTTTGATTACTTACCTGATCTATATGATAAAGACCAAGATTTCCAAGAAATTTGGCACAAATGCACTAACAACATGGCTATCGAAGATTTCCATATTGTGGACGGATATCTCTTTAAAGGGAACACACTTTGTATCCCTCATACCTCTCTTAGGGAAGCAATTTTACGTGATGCTCATGCTGGAGGTCTCGCGGGACACTTAGGCCGTGATAAGACACTGGACATCATAACAGCACATTTTTATTGGCCTCACATCCGAAAAGATGTGGCTAACTATGTTAAGAACTGCTTCACATGCCAAACGTATAAGGGCACTACACAAAACACCGGTCTTTACACACCCTTGCCTATACCAGAAAGTATCTGGGAGCATCTGTCAATGGATTTCATATTGGGACTTCCCCGAAGCTATGATTCGGTAATGGTGGTTGTGGACCAATTTAGCAAAATGTCACACTTTGTGGCCTACAAGAAAACATCGGATGTCGTGGCTATTGTTACCCTATTTTTTCGAGACGTAGTACGGCTTCATGGTATTCCAAAATCGATAGTCTCTGATCGGGACGTTAAATTTTTAAGCCACTTTTGGCGTACACTATGGAAAAAGTTTGATACCTCCTTAAAATTTAGTACAACAAGCCACCCTTAGACGGATGGCCAAACGGAGGTCACAAACTGATCATTGGGCAACCTCATTCCGGTGCATAAGTGGGGACCATCCTAAACAATGGGATATTTCATTGGCTCAAGCTGAGTTCGCATATAACGACATGAAGAATAGAACAACAGGGAAGTCACCATTCGAGGTCGTTTATACTAAGCTTCCTAGGCTAACTTTAGACCTTACTAATCTACCTTCATCTATTGATCTCAGCTTAGAGGCTGAAGAAATGGCTGGTCGTATAACAGAGCTCCATCAGGAGGTACGCAACCACATTGCCAAGACAAATCTCGAGTATAAAGAAGCAGCAGATAAAAAGAAGCGGCCAAAGGAGTTTCAAGAGGGAGATTTGGTGATGATACACTTAAGGAAAAGTCGATTCCCTACAGGCACTTACACTAAGTTGAAGAAAAAGAAGCTCGGTCCTTTTCAAGTCCTTGAGCGGTTCGGCCCTAATGCATACAAACTCCAACTCCCAGCAACATATAATATCAGCCCTGTTTTCAATGTGGCTGACTTGTACACCTACCATCCACCAGATTCTTTCACCATCACGTCTTAACTCAAGGACGAGTTTTTTTTTTTTTTTTTTGGGTTAGGGAAAATTGATGTAGTATTCAGTTGTTATGTTAAGACTTTCCTTTAAATTCTAGCTTTTAAGCTTATTTGTTTAGTTAGTTATTAGTTACTTCACAGTAACTAGTTTTACCGTGTAGTTAATTGTTAGCCAGCCTCTATAAATAGAGGTTGACCTCTTTAATAAAGGCTATGCTAAATTCTCTTCAAGAAATCGTTTTTCTTGTGTGCATCACAAAGTTATGAGAACTTATGCCTAAAGTGAATAATATCATATCATTGTGGAAATATGGAGGGTCCGTTGTCCCTAACAAGTGATATCAAAGTCATGCCCTTAACTGAGCCATGTCGGTAGAATCTTCGGGTACCAAACAAAGAAGTGGTGAGCTTTGGAAGATGTAGTCATGGTGTGATCCATGGTTGGGCTATATCGGACAAGTGGTGGGCTAAGTGGTGGGCTAGACGGATGGATGACTATTTGAGAGGAGGCTTGGTGGTACTTTGTTCAAGGGGAGGATTGTTAGGAATGTAATCAAAGTCTCACGTTAGCTAAATAAGGAGAAGACCACGGGTATATAAGTGAGGGACAATATCTCTATTAGTATGAAGCCTTTTGGGTGAAACTAAAAGTAAAGTCACGAGGGCTTATGTGATGTAATGTTAGTTACTAGGTTTATAGCTGTTGGTTGTTAGTAGTTGGAACCTCTTATTATTGGTAGTTATTATAGCCGTTGGTTTTTTAGTTAGTTAGTAGGTCGTTGGCTAGGTAACCTATAAAAGGCCAAGTCGGGTCTGCTGAGGAAATAAGAATTGTTTTCAAGTTTCCATTCTAATTGGTTGACACCAAATTTGGTATCAGAGCCCTATAATCGACAAAAAACTTAGGACCTGATAATGGGGAAGAGCACAGAAGCTTCCGATAAGAGACTCGTGGGAGATCCTTCGGCAGAGCAAGCTCTATCACCCAAAACAACCACTAATCGCTTGCTGTTAGTGGAAGATTCATTGGGTGAAGTACGGGAGAACGTGCGGAACATCCACGACCTTCTGGAAAATGTTGGAAGGCAGTTGGAGTTGATCCCTGTCAAGCAAGAACGACTGCGACTGGATTTAGGGACTCACGGCAATGCAAATCGGGGAAGACAACCTCAAGAAAGACCAAGAAACCGATCACCAACCCCTGTTCGTGCAAGAGATATGGAAGGGAATAGTAAAAGGGATCAAGAATTACAGGTGAAGGTCCAAGAATTCGATTCTTCAGATGAGGAAGAGGAATTTTTTCGTGCAAATCCCCATTTTGATAGAGAGGAAAACTACAACAGGGGCGGCGTTCGTACTGACTTTCGCATGAAAATTGATTTACCTACATTCAATGGGAAGATGAATGTAGGGGCATTCTTGGATTGGGTCAAGAATGTCGAGAACTTCTTTGACTACACCAGCACGCCCAAAGATAAGAAAGTCAAGCTCATCGCTTTTCGGTTGCAATTTGGTGCATCGGCTTAGTGGGATCAATTAGAGATCAACCGCTGCTGCCTTGGCAAACGCCCAATTCGGAGTTGGCCTCGAATGCTGCGCCTTATGCACGAGCGTTTTCTCCCACCCAACTTTGAATAGCTACTCTATCAACAATATCAACGATGTCACCAAGGCAGTAAGTCGATTACTGACTATACTGAGGAGTTCCATCGCTTAGGCACTCGAACCAATTTAACCGAAATAGAAGACTATAAGATCGCCCGCTTTGTTGATGGATTGCGTGAGGATATCCAAGATCAAATGGATACTCAACCTATCAGATTACTCACTGAGACTATCTCTATGGCCACAAAGATTGAAGCTAAGATAGAAAAGAAGCGTGTCAAGACATCATTTCATCGCCCTAGTTGGGATAAACAGCCTCTGTCTAAAAATTCAGGTGGGGAGACCGGAAAAACATTACCTCTAACTGGTGCCTCAACCTCCACTGCTACTAAGAATGATGAAGCGCCTAAAGCTTTGCCACTGCCCAAACCTATTGACACCACGGCAAAACGAGGTAATAATCAATATACTAGACCTACTCTTGGAAAATGCTTCCGTTGTGGGCAAATTGGCCATTTATCAAATGAATGTCCCCAATGCCGAGCCTTGGCATTGGTTGATGACGACGATCAAGATGATCAAGAAACTGAGCTCCTTGATGACAATGATATTGCCTACATTGAACCGGATGATGGAGCGCCAATTAACCATGTCCTTCAAAAAGTTCTCCTTACTCCAAAGGTGGAGACTCCTAATCAAAGACATTTCCTTTTTCGAACTCGTTGCACTGTCAACAGAAAAATTTGCAATGTTATAATTGACAGCGGCAGCGGTGAGAATATGGTCTCCCAAAGATTGGTGACCGCGTTAAATCTCAAGGTTGATCCCCATCCTACTCCCTATAAGGTTTCTTGGATACGCAAAGGGGGTGAGGTTCAAATACAATCTGTATGCACTATACCTCTATCCATTGGGAATCAATATAAGGATCAAGTTATTTGTGATGTATTAGATATGGACGCATACCACATTTTGTTGGGTCGCCCTTGGTAGTTCAACCTATAAGCATTACATAGAGGGTGGGACATACTTACGAATTTAATTGGATGGGTAAGAAAATTGTTCTTCTTCCGTCCACTATGGATATAAAGTCCAAAATGATACATCCACTACGTCTCAGAACCTATTCTCCATCATCAATGGCAAATCCTTCTTAGAAAAAGGGGATCCTATGGTATGGGCCTCGGTAGTTAAAGGGAATTCTCCTCTTTCTCTACCCGTTGCTCACCATCCCAAGATTGAACATCTCCTGAAAGAATTTGTTGATATCACCAAAGAGCCTGCAGGGTTACCACCCTTGTGGGATATTCAGCACTGCATCGACTTTCATCCTGGTTCTTCCTTGCCCCACTTGCCTCATTAGAGAATGAGCCCCAAGGAATATCAAATTCTGCATGATCAGGTGAATGATCTTCTACTAAAGGGACATATTAGGCCTAGTCTTAGTCCTTGCACCGTGCCTATCTTGTTAGCACCAAAAAAGGACGGATCCTGGCGGATGTGCGTGGATAGTCGCACCATCAATAAGATTACAATCAAATACCGATTTCCTATTCCCCGTTTATCTGATCTATTGGACCAACTTAGCGGTGCTCACTTATTTTCTAAAGTGGACCTCAAAAGTGGATATCACCAAATCCGCATACGACCCGAAGATGAATGGAAAACAGCCTTCAAGACAAATGAAGGTCTTTTTAAATGGCTTGTTATGCCATTTGGTTTGTCTAACGTACCGAGTACATTTATGTGCTTGATGAACCAGGTACTTCGCCCTTATCTTAACAATTTTATGGGAGTTTACTTTGTCGACATATTAGTATATAGTAAATCTGAGGTCGAACACATAGAACATCTTAGAACACTTTTTTTCACATTACAAGAACACGAACTACATGTTAATCTAGCTAAATGCTCCTTCATGACTACTGAAATAGCCTTTCTTGGATTCTATGTTACACAATTTGGCATTTATGTTGACCCCTCTAAAGATTTAGCTATCCAACAATGGCCCATTCCAACTTCGGTAAGGGATATTCAATGTTTCCTCGGGTTAGCTTCTTTCTATAAAAAATTCATTAAGCACTTTAGCTCTATTGCTGCACCTCTCACAGATTGTCTAAAGAAAGGTAAATTTTTTTGGGATACAGAACAAACTACTAGTTTCAATACACTGAAAGACAAACTAAGCTCTACACCTGTCCTAGCCCTTCCAGATTTCTCATACCCTTTTGAAGTCGCTGTTGATGCATCCGGCATAGGTATAGGTGCAGTCTTATCCCAAAAAAGCCATCCCATCGAGTATTTTAGTGAAAAACTCACCCCCCTAGGCAAAAATGGTGCACTTATGAATAAGAGCTCTATGCATTAATAAGAGCATTAAAACAATGGGAGCATTATCTCATTGGAAAGGATTTCATACTCTTCACAGATCATTTCTCCCTCAAATATTTACAAACACAAAAAACGATAAATAGAATGCATGCCCGCTGGATTGCCTTTATGCAGAAATTTGATTTTGTCATAAAACACAAAGCGAGAACAACTAATAAAGTGGCAGATGCGCTTAGTAGGAAAGTAAGCCTCTTAACACTTCTATCAGGACAAGTTATTGCCTTTGATCACTTACCTTCTACGTATGAACATGATAGTGACTTCAATCTTATTTGGAACCAGTGTATCAATCATGTTAATTCCAATGATTTTCACATTGTTGATGGCTTTCTCTTTAAAGGAGACCGATTATGTATACCACACACATCCCTACGAGAAACCTTGATTAAGGACTTACACAGTGGAGGCTTGGCAGGCCATCTTGGCCGGGATATAACACATGATCTTGTTGCCTCACAATTTTTTTGGCCTCAACTACGGCGGGATGTAAACAATTTTGTCAGTCGCTGCCTTATATGCAGTCCGCCAAAGGACAATCCCAGAACACCGGACTATATACACCCCTTCCCATTCCTCAATCAATATGGGAGGATTTGTCTATGGACTTTATCCTCAGACTCCCTAGGACACAACGGGGACATGACTCGATTCTTGTAGTTGTGGATCAGTTTAGCAAGATGTCTCATGTCTTGCCATGTAAAAAAACGTCGGGCGCTATTTACATTGCTAATCTCTTCTTTCGTGAGATAGTAAGCCTACATGGTATTCCAAAAACAATTGTTTCAGATCGGGATGTCAAATTCTTGAGCCACTCCTAGAAAACACTTTGGAAAAAATTTGATACCGGATTGAAATTTAGCACCACCAGCCATCCTCAAACAAATGGTCAAACGGAGGTCACAAACCGAACTTTGGGCAACCTTATACGATGTCTAGGAGGGACTAAACCAAAGGAATGGCATCTTACATTGGTGCAAGCTGAATTTGCTTACAATCATATGCGCAACCGATCCACAGGGAAGTCCCCCTTTGACATTGTGTATACAAAACTCCCTAGGCTTACTGTGGACCTTGCTAATTTACCATCTTCTATTGATTTTAATCAGGAGGCAGAACTTATGGCCGAAAGAATAGTGGAGCTACACAAGGAAGTAACGGATAACCTTACAAAAGCAGCTGCCTCCTACAAAGTTGCAGCAGATACACACAGACGGAAGAAAACATTTGAAGTCGGGGACTTGGTCATGGTGTATCTGAAGAAATCGCACTTTCCTAAAGGGACTTACAACAAATTATGCAACAAGAAGATTGGACCATTTGAGATACTTCAAAACTATGGTGATAATGCATACAAAGTTAATCTACCCGACGATCTTCGAATAACTCCAGTATTCAATGTTGCGAATATCTACGACTACCAAGCCACGGATGCGTTCACTTTAGCCAACTAAACTCGACGACGAGTTTTCTTTTTGGAGGAAGGAATTTGATGTAATGTTAGTTCTAGGTTTATAGCCGTTGGTTGTTAGTAGTTGGAACCTTTTATTATTGGTAGTTATTATAGCTGTTGGTTTTTTAGTTAGTTAGTAGTTCGTTGGCTAGGTAACCTATAAAAGGCCAAGTCGGGTCTGCTGAGGAAATAAGAATTGTTTTTAAGTTTCCATTCTGATTGGTTGACACCATTATACCCAAGTGGATTTGGGATAATACCATGGAAATGTGAAAGGTCTATTGTCCCTAACAAGACCATCAAATTGCAGATATTAACTTAATACATACATATGAACCGGTGTACTTTGCACATCTTCACACAAAATGACCCAAATTTTTTCCATGATACTTACAAACAAAGATATTCCCTATCAAGAAAATCACTTTCATGAATAAATAATAATAGGCCATGCACAATATTTAAATATTAAAACATATTTATAAAGCATTTTAACCTGAGGAAGTGCTTTAACACAACTTCGATATGTATAAAGAACTGATGTCATCTCTTTCCCCTCGTGAATAAGTGCATTCTGCCAATGAAAGATATCAGCAAACATCTTAACAATATAGAGAAATTACAGCAAAAAATAACCTTCTTAAATGGATTTAGACGAATTATCAATATTACTTGGTTCGACAAATTGTCCTAATAATTTTGAAGAGGTTGAAAGATGGGGTTTGGCCTTTCAGAAATTTTAGGCTTCCTTCATGGGGAACCAACTTTCTTTAGTGATAAACCGAGCTTTCATTGAGAAGCTTGAAAGAGTACAAAATGGTAAACTATTAAACATGAACAAACCACCAACGAACCCAAAAGCTTATGTTGATGGGTTGGGTAAATTTAATTCATTAATGGATATCTAACACTCCCTCTCACTTGTGGGCTCGGAAAATTGCACAAGGCCCTACAAGTGGAAATCATAATAAATGGGAGCAAACAATAATGCAAAGGTTTGAACACAAGACCTCATGCTCTAATGCATATTTTTTTTGTTTTTTTGAACAAGATACGAACTTTTCATTGATAAATGAAAATGAACAAAATTGTTCAAAGATACAAACTCCCATAGGAGTGAAGGTACAGGAAATAAATAAAAGTAAGCATTAGAAGAAATAAAAACCATAAACTTAAATAAACCTCCTTAAAGGGGAATTATAAAAGTCTCCCAATTCATACAAAGCATACTAGGAGAATAAGAAGAGAAGAGATCGGAACGAACACACCATTGGGAGGCTTTGAATTTGGCGATTGAGAAACACTCCATAGGAGATCGATTCTTGCCTTCAAATATTCGTTGATTTCTCTCAAACCATAATTCGGAGAGAAGAGCTTTTATTCCAAAAGCCCAAAGCAGATTAGTTTTAGAACTTGCTTGCAGCCCACTGAAAAGCTGAAAAATGATTTGAGGCACCTCCAAATCCCACACCCATGAAACTCCAAACAAAGATAGGATTTTTTTCCAACAGACCACTGCATAGCTACATGAGAAGAAGACATGCCTTTGGGTTTCCCCACTTGCTTTGCACAGTAAACAACATGATGGCTGCATCAAAGAATTGGGCATTTTCTTCTGTAATGTCTCTGAAGTGTTAACTTTGCCCATTAGAAGAATCCAAACCATGAAATTAACTCTCTTTGGACAAAAAGAGTTCCATAAAATAGGTAGTACTTCCTTAGGAAAATTAGAAACCGAATGCTGGAATTTGCTCAATGATCGAACTGAAAATATACCCGAGGCTTCTAAACTCCAAACTCGTTGATCTTCTGTGATGGAGGTTGAAGAAAGCAAGGATAAAAGATTCAATGACTTCATCATCCTTCAATGAACGCCTAGTTGGCAGCCTCCAAGAATAACCAGTGTTATCCCAAGCATCCACAACTACAATGGACGGATTAGAAAAGATCCTAAAGATTGCTGGAAATCTATCTTTAAGCGAAAAATCTCCCATCCATCGATGATGCCAAAACAGACACCTTTTGCCATTCCCGATTTTTAAATGGGAAAATGATTCCACTTGCTTCCATACCTTAGATATATTCCTCCGAGGGCTTCTACCTGAACCTGTCAACTTAGTCAAAGTGAACCAATCACCAAAATCAGAGCCATGAATACTAGCCACCACCAGCCTCCACAAACTTGAGGATTCAACACTGAACCGCCACCCCCACTTGGCAAGCAAAGCTCGGTTTCTTTTAGCATAGTTCCCTATGCCAAGGCCACCTTCCTCTCGATCTAAAGAAGATATGTCCCACCTTACTAAGTGATTTACTGAACCTTTCAAAGAATCTCCCCAAAGAAAGGATCGAACATTTTTCTCCATTATTTTGCAAATTCGCATAGGAACCTTGAAAAGAGAAAAATAATATAATGGAAGATGTTCAAGAACCGATTGACAAAGGGTCAACCTTCCACCTCTCGAAAGTTGATATCTCTTCCATCGATCTAGCTTCTTTGTTGTTTTGTCAAGAATGGGACTCCAAAAATTGTCATGCTTTGGATTTCCCCCCAAAGGCATTCCTAAATAAATCAACTGAAGTTTTTCAGCTTTGCAACAAAATTTAGAAGCCATCCTCTGAATTTTCTGAGTATTCATGTTGACTCCACTTAAAGAAGATTTCTCCCAATTTACTTTCAACCCCGAGAGCCATTTCAAAGGCTTTAATTGTGTCAAACAATACAGCGAACATATTATCATCGTCTTTGCAAAACAATAGTGTATCATCGGCGAATTGCAAATGTGAAATATGCACCGAATTCCGACCAACAGTAAATCTTTCAAATGCTCCAATAGAGTATATGTGTTCCAACAAACTGCTCAAAACGTCACTCACAATTAAGAACAAGAATGGAGAAAGAGGATCACCTTGCCTTAAGCCTCTTGAAGCAAGGATTCTTCCTCTTGGTCTTCCATTAATGAAGAAAACATGCCCTTGTGACTCCCCACTTGCTTTACACAAGGAACATATCGAAGGTTGCAACATCATTGAAGTCGTTTTCTTCTAAAGAGTATCCATAGTATTGACCTTGCCCATAAGAAGGACCCAAGCCAGAAAATTGACCCTCTTAGGGCAATGAGAATTCCATGAGACTGAAAAAACCTCCTTGGAAATGTTGGAAACAATAGCCACTTTCCTGCTTAACGAACGAACAGAGAAGATGCCCGAAGACTCCAAACTCCAAACCCTAACATCATCAGAATCATGAAGGGCAACTGAAGAAAGAAGTGATAAAATAATGGCCATATCCGCAACCTCCTTCTCCTTCAAAGCACGCCTAGTAGGCAGCCTCCAAGAGGAATATTTACATCCCAAGCTTCCGCAACCATAATGTATGGTTTAGTAGAAATTCGATAAGGAAATCTCTCCTTTAATGAGACATCTCCCATCCATACATGATGCCAAAATAGACTTCGATGGCCATTCCCTACTTTGACATGTGAAAACAGCTCCACCTGTTGCCAAGCTTTTGAAATATTATGCCAAGGACTTCGACCCGAACCAACCAACTTGGGCAATGTGCACCAACCTCTATAATCCAACCCGTAAATGCTAGCCACCACTGATCGCCAAAGAGCTGACGTTTCCACACTAAATCTCCAACCCCATTTGGCTAACAAGGCTTTATTCCTTTTGGAGAGATTTCCAATACCCAGACCTCCGACCTCTCTAGCTTGAGAAGAAATATCCAACCTTATTAGATGATTCACCGAGCCTTTTGAAGAATCTCCCCAAAGGAAAGAGCGGATACTTTTCTCCAACTGCTTTATAACTCTCATCGGGCCCTGAAAAATAGAGAAATAGTGTAAAGGAAGATGTTCAAGAACCGATTGACATAAAGTCAACTTACCCCCTTCGAAAGATGATACCGCTTCCATCTATCTAACTTCTTGAAATCCTTATCTTGAATGGAGCTCCAAAAAGCATCATGTTTAGGGTTGCCTCCTAAAGGCATGCCCAGGTAAAGAATCGGGAGAGTTTCTGCGCTTGTTCTTTCTAATTAATTTAGGAATTCTTCTTCCTCTGTCTCAATTCTTGTTTGGGGCATTTTTCCAACAAGTTTTGGGTTATTTTTAGAAAGAATGTATTTTTGTATTTCCCCTCTAAGGAGTTGAAAGGCTATAGTGTAACTTATATTATTTCTTTTTTAAAAGTAATAATTTTTGTTTAGAACCAGGAATCGGAGTTTGCTCCCCCATACCCAGGGGCACCCCCACCCACCCCAAGGCCCAGACCCAGGAGATATCAAGGGTTTTTGGTATTAAACTCACCAGAAGATTCGAACTTGAGACCTTTAAGCCAGTATGACCAAGAGACCCCAAGCCCTTGCTAACTAGGCTGCCCCTTGGGGGCTAGTAATAATTATTGTTGTTGTTGTTTAGAGATACAAGAATAAACTTTAAATACTTGACATGAAAGAAAAGCAGCATACCAACTGATTGAGAGCTTTTGTGTCTTCTGCTAGAGATAGACGGTAAGCAGAAACATCACAATACTCTACAATGAAAATGCATCCATAAGTTACAAAATAATCATCTTATAACAAATGAATTATATATATAGAAAAATAAAATATATTGTAACAAAATGAATATTTAGAACAAAAGAAGGATGAGGGAGATCTTCTAACTATAAGCTCAAATAAAATGTTATAAGAATTACAAATTAGCCAATTTTCGAGTCTCGAGATGTCAATGTCGATGGAAATGTCGGGATCCTGATTTTAGGGAAATGTCATGACATATGGAAATTGTGAAAGTTGATGAAAGTTGTTTGAAAAAGTAAATAAAACTTTTATTGTAGCATAATTAGACTACAGTTGATCACTTTTAACCATTATATCTAAAAAAGAAGTAATATATTTATGGAAATGACGACGTCAAAGAAAATGTCGAAACAAGATCATGAAAATTGATGGAAATTATTTGAATTAGTATATTAAAAACTAGGACACAAAATCATAACTAAACCAAAAGAAAAACAATCAGAACTACAAAGTCCTGAGGGTGTGTTTGGTTGGTGATCGGAAAATATAAATCTAAAAACAAGGGATTCAGTGAAAATAGTGTTGTCTTCTTTGTTTTCAATGTTTTCATATATGTGTTTGGTAGCAAATTTGAAAATCGAATCTCAATTTAAAAAATTGTTTAACGTGTGTTTAACAATATATTTGTAAACTAGTAGTAATTACTAACTAAATATTTAGTTTAATATAAAATAATATTAATTCATTTATTAACATTTTTTATATAAATTTTGTATAATTATTATTTTACAATGTTGTATAATTTATATTTTCTTTTGAACAAGAAACGAGATTTTCATTGATTAATGAAAAACCATACAATGCTCAAAGATACAAACACCCAACAGGAGTGATAAAAAAGTTAAAAAGTAAATCTAAAGTACAGAGGCTAAAGAGAAACAAGGTTTCTCAATTGCTGTAGATGATGGAGGAAGAATAACTTGAGAACAATTCCGAGAAGGCACACCATTGGGAAGCTTTAAATTTAGCAAGCTCAAAACATTTGAAATGGTCTTTCTTCTTGTCATGGAAAATGTGCTAGTTCCTTTCAAACCATAATTCCGAAAGAATGGCTTTTATTGCATTAACCCAAAGAGATTGGGCCTTCGGGAAGGAGAAAGAACAGAAGAACAGTTGTTGAATGTTGCTTTTGGAGTCAGCCGAGAAAACCAAAGACAAATTAAATTGTTGGAGGAGAGACGACCAACAACTCGATGCAAAAGAACAATGGAAGAAGATATGTTTTTGCGTCTCACTACTAGAGTAACAGAGGCAACAAACCATAGCCTGTAAATGGAAAGTAACTAGCTTGCTTTGCAATGTTTGTGCAGTATTGAAATGCCCACTACGGAGAATCCAAGAAAGAATATTAACCTTTTTTGGGCAAGAAGATTTCCACTAACCCGAAAATAAAGCCTTTGGAAGAGGGGTCCCTTTCGTAAGATGAGAATATAAAGAGTTTACTGAAAAACTCTTTTGAGGCCTCATGATTGCAAACAATTTGTCTTCCCCCACATAATGGACACTGATCTCAAAGTAGAAAGTAAAGCTACAAGGTCATCAAACTCAAAATCTTTGAGACCTCTTCTAGTCTTAACATCCCTGAGATGATTGGGATGTTATATTTATAATAATATGTTATATTTCACCTGTTTTAATTTAAACAAAAAATGAAATGAGTTTATAACATGAAATAATATATTGTTATCAAATTTTTTTTCTTTTTTTAATATAATTCTGCATTTTACAGTTTCAAATTCAAAATCTGAAAATACTGAAAACATAAAAATATTTTTTTTTTATAAGAAACTTAGAGAAACTTTCATTAATCACAAAAGAAAGATACAGCAAACGGGCTGGGGTAGAGGCAACCCCACCCAAAAACTAGACCAACTCTTTCCAATTGTTCATGAACAAGGAGAGGTTGATATTACAAAAGAATTTTCCGTAATTAATACACCACCAAGAAACAGTGTGCTGTACATTCCTACAAAAAATGTCAAAAGGGCTGATTCTATCCTCGAAGACCCGAGAGTTCCGTTCTATCCAAAGATGCCATAAAAGGGCTCTTGAAGCACACTTCCAAATCAAGTTAGCCTTCTTTGGAATCATCCACCCATGGAGAATTTCCACCAACCAATCGTCAATATGTTTTGGGAAGCATGTCGCCACCCCAAAAATATTCAAAAGGAAATGCCATCCTCTTGCCTCAACCCTCTTTTAGCGACAATCTTTCCTCTCGGTCTACCATTTATGATGATGGAAAAATTTGTTGAAGATAAGCAGCCATTAATCCAATTCCTCCATCGGGCGCCAAAACCCAACTTCTCCAAAACAGCATTAAGGTAAGTCCAATCGACCTTGTCGTAGGTTTTCTCATAATCAAGTTTGAGAATGAAGCCAGAGTTTTTCCTAGTCTCCCAGTCCCCCACTGCCTCAGAAGCAACCAGAATCGCGTCTATGATTTGGTAGCCCTCTATAAAGGCCGATTGAGTATCATGAACAATCTTTGGAAGAACCTTCTTGAGCCTCTCAGCCAAAACTTTTGAGATAATCTTGTACAAAGAAGTCACAAGGCTAATCGGTCTGAATTCCCCAACCCTCATGGCCTTCGTCTTCTTCGGGATTAAGCAAATATAAGTCTCGTTTGTACAACGGTTGATGATACCATTTCTAAAAAAATCCTGGAACACCCCTAGCAAATCATCCTTGAGGGTGTTCCAAGATTTTTTAAAGAATTCATTAGTGAAGCCATCCGGACCCGGGGACTTCAAATTTCCCAGATTGAAGACCGCATGTTTAATCTCTTCCATGTCAAAAGGTCTTTCGAGCCAAGCTTTCCAGTTCTCCTCAAGGCCTCCCCATTGCAAATTTTCCACCAAGAACCTATGCCTTGAAGTCTCCCCACATAGACGATGGTAGAACCCTACAATCTCCTGCTCAATATCTTTTTCTGCAGTAAGAAGCTCCCCTGAGACTGTTTCTAGCATTGAAATACAAGCTTTAGACTTCCTAGCCGACACCCATTTATGGAAAAAACTGGAGTTTTCATCCCCCTCTTTTAGCCACAATAACTTGCATTTTTTAGCCCACTTTCTTTGTTCACTGATTACTAAATCCAAGTAGGACTTTTTGAGCTCCTCTCTGTCTTTTCTATCAACTTCAGAAATCAAGCCATCCAATTCTAATTGATCCAAGGCTTCAATTCTGTTTTCACAATTCTTTAGCCTATCTTCCACCACCCCAAAGGTCTCTTTGTTCCACTTTTTGAGCAAGGCTTTAAGAGCTTTCAATTTTCCCATAAAAGCATATCCCGGCCAGCCTTCAGAAGGTAGGGAAGTCCACCAGGATTCAACCGTTTTCTTGAAAGTGGGGTGGTCTAACCACATATTTTCAAAACGAAAAGGCATCGGTCCCCATTTCTGGTTTCCTATCTTTAGGAGCAGGGGAAAGTGGTCTGACGTCGTTCTTGGGAGCCTAATTAACTCCGCCTCTTTGAAAGCCTCCATCCAGCTATGAGAAAGGAAGAATTTGTCTATACGGATGGCTACCGGTCTCTCCCTTACAGCGGACCAGGTAAATAAACCGTTCTTCATGGGGACATCAAACAAATCTAGCTCGTCTATCAACAGATTGAAATTTTTCATACTTCTAGTGGATCTTCCCCCATTCAATTTTTCCGTAACTCTTCGCACCACATTAAAGTCCCCTCCTAAACACCAATTCTCAGAACAAAGACCATTCAAATCCTGCAGTTCCTGCCAGAAGTCATCTCTACCTTTATAACTAGAAGGCCCGTAGACTCTTGTTATCCAGCCCAAAAAGCTATCTTTGTAGTTAACAAAAATAGAGACGGAGAACGAACCTATCACTGAGTCTTCTACTTGCACCGAGTCTTGGTTCCATAAGATGAGAATACCGCCGGCAGATCCAGCGGCTTCCAGCTCCACCCAACCTAAATGCCTGGAGCTCCAAATAGATTTCACTAAACCTCTATCTATAGCCTGAAGCTTTGTTTCTTGCAAGATAGCCACATCCGGGTTTACTTTGACCAAGAGAGATTTAACAAGAGCTCTCTTGGAAGGAGCACCAAGCCCCCTAACGTTCCAGGATAGGATTTTCATTTCCAGGATAGGATTGAAAACATAAAAATGTTATTTTCAGAATTTCTACTATTTAGATCACAGAATCCAGAAACATTTAACAAATTGTCAAATTCTGTGAAATGCATATTCACCTAATCCTGATTAAGTGAATCCAAAAACAAGAAACAGAATTCGAATTGTCAACCAAATAGGCCCTAAGATTCCTAAACTGCTTTTCCTTCAAACAGCCACAATCCAACCAAGGTATGACCACAACACATACACCAATATAAAAGAGGATGGAACGGCAAATAGAACCTCGTTGGTCAGAGGCAATGCTGGTGGCGCACGCACCCCCACATGTTAGCGCGTAAGACTGCAGAAAAACATTTTGATGGTGCGTAAGCCCAACGTTCTGGTCAGAATCCAACCGAATTTTATGGTTTTGATAATTGGCGGTTAGGCTACCTCTTCGACTGGGTGGTGGTGGCAGCGATAGAGACAGTAGGTTCACAATACTAATGAACACTTCCATGAAAGTGGTCCAAACTTCAAAGCCTAGAGGCTACAAAGTTCACAAAACCCTAAGGTTCACAAAATCCTCATTATCTTTATTCCATTCACTAAAGGACATATATAAACAAGTGTACAAGGTTGACCTAAAGTAAAGAAGATAAAAGGACGATACAGGACAAATAACTAAGATGTTTACAATAATATAAGCACTATAACAAGGCAAAAATTGTAAATAAACAAATATTCCCCTAAAGCACTCTGATCCTAAATCTATGTTGAAGCCTCAAGGAGGAAGAGATTTAGTGCTGAAAAGAAATCTTGTTGAAAAGGAGATAATAGAAATAGCAACTTCGCTGGAAATAACACAGGGTAGAATCCAAATAAATCAAAGAGACAAGAAGGCACGACAGCAGGTAAACTGAAGGGCATTCACCACCACAGCTCTCTTCTGGTAGATAACCACCTCAGAACCAGTATTTCCAGCTTGCATTACAATGGCCATTTGGAGGGGAGAAAACACCAAATAAAGTTAGGTTCTCTAATAAATTTATGGGGGCAACAATCCTGGAGAGATGATCCAAAATAGACACCCAAATGTGATGTTTGGTCTAAAACGATGCATGCTGTGTAAATACAATGAGGAAACTGAGAGATCGTGCCTTTCTTCCAGTGCCACTTAATCCAGAATTGTTTGGCGCCACTGTTTAAAGTTATGAGGATGTCTTGGTTACAATATTGATGTGTGAATGATAGCCTAGCATAGCTACTATGGGGAGATTGATTTAGGAAGCAAAAGGTTCTATGGTGATGGAATTACAGCATTGCTATGGGAACGATTGGCTAGAACAAAAATAAATAGTCTTTCCAGAGAATATAGAAATCACAAATCGGAGAAAGTTTGGGCAATAGTTAAATTTTTGGTGCCAACTTCAAGCACATTACCTAATTCTTTTTGTAACTATATGCTGTTCGTAACACTTTCTGGAGCAACTTTTCATTAAGCTCCTTGGTCTTGGGAAGTTTGATTTTGTTTCCCCCTTCTATTGTTGTATTCATAGTCGCAGTGATAAGTCTTGATAAATATATTTAGAAAATAAAAAATGGAAAAGAAAAGAGAAAAAAAAATCCTTCAAAATCCGTGGGCATTGTCTAGTTGAAATAAAAAACCTAAGCATCTTTTGCCTTCAACATGCTGAATTCATCTAGAAAACCAATATATTGAGTTGCAGTCTTTAAGTTTTGTTAGTAGTTCCCCCCTTGGCTTTGTATGACAGATATCTTAACCAATTGTAGTTACAATGAAATCAGCCCTAACTCAAGAACATAAAGGATTTCAATACCAACTAATATTCAGACACTACACTCACAGCCCATCCTTAGTAAGTCTCAGTCCATCCTTAGTAAGTCTCAGTCCATCCTTAGTAAGTTTCATTGAAAATAACAGAACCATAAATCCTCATTTCCATTCCAAGAAAAAGTTTCTAAAATCAACCCTCCACATGCGAAGAATAGAAAACATATTCGGACCTCATTCATCTAGTAGAAGGTGCTGTTTTCAACTCCAAATTCATAACCACTCTAAATCTAGATGTTCTACGTCATACACAACTCCAGAAAATTCATTTGCATACCTATTGGGCTCTCAGTTGCGCCTCTCTCAGTTGACACCCAAACGCCCGGTCCTTGCAACTCCGGCTGCTCATCCTACATCAATTAAAGTCGAAATCAAAGAAATAGTAGCATACGGAAAAGGCACAAAAAAGTGAAAACGCCCATTACAGAATTCCCATTTCCCAGCCAAACAGACCAAATTTAAAGCTAAAAGTCCAAGAAGTTGAAGAAATTGTTGCATGAATGATGATTTGTGAAAGTGATAGAGCATTATTACCTCGAGGGAGAATGTTGAGAGGGCAGCAATGGCTTCTTCGACGGGGACAGCCATTGAGCAGTATAGGCAGACAGAGATCTAGAAAGCAGTGGCGCTAAAGATCATAAGGAGCTAGCGTTTGAAATCGCTCTGTTTCGGTAAACTCACTTTCTTCTTCCTCTCTTTTCTTTTCTCCGTTGGTTTCTTTATTTTTACTCCTTATTTCTTTTTTCCTTTTTTTTTTTTTGGAAATAATTTTTACTCCGTATTTTAGTTGGGAGAGTGGTAAAAGAAATTTATCGGCTCCGAAACAAAAATAGTTCACCCTTAGGGCTTTGGATGGTTTAAAAGGATTTTTTTTTTAATAATACTTTTTTAAATTTCATTTAAAACGTTTAAAAAAATGAAATTATTTCTAAAAATAATAGTTTAGAGTTCAGGACACCACTTGATCGTCTATTCATAATATTTTGAGTATATGGTCATCGATCATACACAACGCTAGGCATCACGTTTGTTTTTTTAAAATAAAGTGATGGTCATCTCTTATCTAGTCATGCAATTATAAACATCTTTGCAAGATATGGGTGACGTTGATTTTTTAAAAAAATATATACTAATTATATTATTTATATATTAGCAAATATCATTTATTTGCAATATAATATTATTAATAAAAATAATATTCATACTATTCTATATCTTATTAATAAAATATTTTCTACCTCTACTCAGATAAAGACAAATTTTAGGTTGTTATTATAAAATACCATATAGATATTATATAATAAATAATAACATATAAAATATTATCTATTAATCAACTTTCTACTTTCCTCTTATTATTAATATTGGAAATTATTGGAGGACTCGTACCTAAGAAGGCTGGGACGTAAGGGAGGTGTTCCATCCCCTTAGTCAAAAAGAGATGTTATTTATGAATATATAATAAACTATAATAAATATTTTATTAGGTCGCTCTTCTCTTGAAAAGAGGATCATAATTGATCTGTAGATAGTCGTCTCTTGAAGAGATGATCATCACACTATGTTGGCACCACGACCATCATATGATCATCTCCCTCAAAATAGCATGATCGTTTCTTCGAGAGACGATCAAGTGGTTCCCTGAATTCCAAAATATTATTTTTTGAAATAGTTTCAAATTTGTACTTCCCTTTTAATATATTTTAGATGAGTATTATTTTAAAAATAAGTGAAAAAACATGGTTTAAAAAACAAATCCTGGTTTAAATGGCAGTCTATAATTCAAATTTCTAAGATTAAGTTGTATGAAATAATGGATGGCCGAGGGTTTTTTCTTTTTCTTTTTCCTTCTTTTTTAATAAAAAGAAAAAAAAAACTGATTAAACCAAGATAAGACACAACTAGACCATTTAAAGATTCAAATTATAAAATTGGTTTACTTTTAACAATTTACAACATTATCTAACCAATTGACCTATTATTGATGGAACCCATAAGTAAAATTACATATTGGTCCTTTGCAATATATATTTTCAATAAACATAAAAACACAAAATAAAAAATGGAATAAAATTATTGTTTGGGTGATTTCCATAAAATATTTTTTAAATCCCTCGAATTGTGCAAATGTTTCTAATTTAATTGAAAACCTAGAATATCTCCAATACATACTACGACAGCCTAGAAAACTACTGTTAACGATTCTAACAATTCTTATATAAGTGTACACAAATCGTGTAGCAAGTGATTAAAAGATCGAATCCACAGAGATTGAGAACTAAACACTTCAATAGCTACTCAAAGGAAAAAAAACAATTTTAATAACTAAAATATTTAATCAAGTGATGTTTGTGTAATTTAAAAACAATGCGTAAAGGTTTACAAAACAAAATACTAGGAAACAAATAAAAATAGTTTGACTATAAAGAATGAGCAAAAGAGATCAACTACTGATATATGAAAGGGTAGGGAAAGAGTTTATGTGACCTATTTTTGAACACGTGTAAACAATGTTCCAGCAACAATGATGTTAGCACACTAGCGAAACAGACATGGAATATTTCCAGATTTTATGCTATTCGTATTTTAACTTAGAATAACGGCATTTCAGTTTAGTTTTTAGCCTTGCTAGGTGATTCTAATTCGTAAGCATTCATATTCTAAACTCAAGTAGATCTAGCACAAATTGAATCCAAACACTCTATTATGATTTTCCAAAGGTTAATAAAGAGATTTCTCAATATGTTAATCAAGCACATTGAAAATCAAATAATAAAAACAAACTTCAATTCAGTGTCCATCACCATTATAAACCACAATAAAGTTTACAGCTCAAAATCGATTCACAACATTCTTCCCCTTACTAATGGGGTTAGCTACACAATGTCATACAAGAAACGAAAAGGAGAATGACAAAATAAGCTCAAATCTAAATAAAAACAATAAGAAAAGAAAGGGAGCTTTGCTTTCTCCTACTTCAGGTGCTTCTTCGGGTCTTCTCCTCTTGCCCTCCTAGTTTTCATCGGGCTCTAGGGGAATTTTTGGGAGTGAGAAATGACTTGATCGTGTAAGGAATGTTGGAGGCAGCCTTAAATGGTTGCTTATATACCCCTCCTCGGTTTTAGGAATACAACATGGATAAAGTGGGGTCCAGATAAAAAATTCAGGTGCTGCTCCATTTTCACTACTGTAAATTCTTAAGTAAAAATCTGTCGTTTTCAGCTCTGCCATATTTTACCTTTTTTATTCCGATGTTACAGCATCAACAATACTACACGAAAACATTCAAAGTTTGGATAATTCACATAGATCTCAGCATTGACTAACATAACAAGATTGTTGGTAAACTTGTTGCATGAAGTCAAGATGAAATGAGTGTTGGCGTGACTATTCTTAATTAATATATGTGCTTTTGCTTTTCTTACGCAAATAACTCTCTTATAGAGAGATATCAACCACCAGAGAATAAGGTGTTTTCCGGCAAAATCCTTGGCGTCTTCGACAGAGTTCCTTGTGTTTTCCGACAGGGTCTTTGGTGTTCGTCGGCAGATTTCTTGGCGCTTTCCGATAGAAGACCACTACCAGCTCCCTAACAGTCACCAACGCTGACCGAGAAATCTACCACTATCGCTGTCGTCGACTCCTTGGTCATCAAACTTGGCCGAAACAAACCAAAGACAACATTCCAATATCTCCACCTCTCCCACCCCTCACATCTCTCCAGCTCCGATAAAGACAACCATTGTGTATACATATATGGGTATATATTAAATTTCTGTTCCTATATATGTATACAATTGCAGGTATATCTTTTACATTCTCCCAAAAATATTGATTCTATTACATAGGTGATTTGGTAATTTTTTGGATTTACAGTATTACCTTTGATAGATATATATAACATATACCATTAATGAATTCTACATCTCTCTGTTCACTCTTTATTTTTCAAGTATTCATTTATTAACTGGCTGTTGGTCCACGTAGGAACATGGTATATACGTTTTAACCTAGTATACGTATGTATATCCTGTATTTACATAAAATCACTAATAATAAAGTTTCTTATAACAATACATGGTATATGTGTTATAACCTAGTATAGGTATGTGTATACAATATTTACATAACATGATATGAATCAACATAAAATGTAAATTGGCCGTTGAAGAATTCAGGCGATGATGGAAATTAAAATGAGTTGACAGATTCTAACAAGATTCGATAATAGAGAAGATTTATTTTTGTTATAAATGAAATTATTTAAAGTATATAGTTGAATGAGAAAATTAGGGGAATAAATGAGTGGAGCCCACGAGAGATTAATGTTTGAAAATCTAAATAAATATGAGAAATTTAAATTTGGAAACTTTTAATTAAAAATCAAATCTAAAGATTTAAATAAAACACGAATCCTATTAAATATAAAAGCAAGCAATCTTGGTATTAATATAGAATTTTAAATCTCGAAATATAAATTTTAAAGTTTTAATCTGGTGAGGCGATTTATCGATTGCCATGTGTTGACATCAAAGATCATTGACCGTCAAGATGATCAGAAGAATGAGATAAGAAGATTCGACAAAGGCAAGTTTAATCGACTCGACTGTCGAGCCGATCTACCTTTATCTACCGGCCGATCAATGATAGGTACGAGCCGAACTTAAAGAGTATCTGTAGGTGCACAAATGACAAAGATGTTCTCTGACACGACAACTCGGTCCTAGGTTGTCGAAACCCCTGTCAAGAGCTTGCCTCTATAAATAGAGAACCCACCTCTAATGCAAGGTGCACGAAACTATATTTAATCTCGAGTATAGATCGGATTGTGTATGGACTAAGGCGTTAGAGTGTAACTTTGTTTTACAGGTCCTTTGTACGTTGGTTACCGAGTCCAAGCTTCGCGGATCCAAGCTTTGATCAACTTTATGATCAAACAATCTCTAAAACATGGATTTAATATAAGTTTAATGCCTAATTCACTCCAAAATGCGTAAGATAAAATTTAAGTGTGTAACGCATCCCAAATTCTCCTCAAACTTTTCAAACGTGTCTGATTTCACCCCGAGCATCCTAAACTAACCATCAAACTTCTAAAAAAAGGACCTCCAAAATAAAAAAAATATAAAATAAAATAAATTACCTACCTTGAGTGTCAATTCTAACGAGTGCAATCTTGGATCTCTACTACAATAGAGGCTGTTTTGAGCCCTAACCATTTATTTTGAGTGAAAAAAATACTAAAAAATTTCCCAACCAAATGTAAACTTAGGACAACTAACCAAAATACACCAATAACAAAGTGAAATAGCTTGATTTCAATAAAATTAAGCCAAGCAATGAACACTACGAGAATCTTCTTCTGCCATGAAAGTTTGGGCGACGAAAAAAAATTCGTTGTAAAAAAGCAGCTTAGCGACGAGCAAAAAGCATTCTCATGCTTCAGTTTGGAAACCTCTTTGCCTACTAGATTCTTTCAACCACATGATTTAGGTTGAGATCCTCATACATTTCCTAAAAAAGCACATCTCACAATCAAATAGTCACTTATAAAATAAGCCATTTTTCTCAACTGGTCTAAGCACGTTTTTTGCTCCTCTTTGATCATTAATTACCATCGAGGTTCTCTTTGATAATCATTTTGTATCTTGTTTTATGTTTTTGAGATTAAGTTAGTAAACATTATTTTTCACCCCTGTATTTATTTGCTTTACGTAGTTTTAAAAATTTTGCTTTTGTTTTTGAAATTTACGTTCTAAAGAACACGTGAGCAAACAAATATAATAAAAAAAATTGTCGAGCTGATGTTTTTTAATTTTTAATTTTTTAGTTTTTGCTTGAAAGTTTTGTTGATAAAATTTGCACGCCTAGGATGAGAAAATTTGGATTTCGCTTATGGTTTAAAAGTTTCGATTTATTCCTTATAACCGTTGGATTTTTAGTGTGTAAAACAAAGTGAATTTTGAATGAATGGAGGAATTTAATTACATTTCATTTGTCGACACATTCGTAATTTTATATGTGTTAAATTTCTCAAATGAGGAGTTGTTTTTATATTTAAGTGATAAAGTTATATGTTACATATGTAAAAATGTTACATGTGTTAAGGTTCCTTGTGAGATATTATATGTTTGGACAACTATATATAGTTGTTGTTTTCCTTAATTTGAGATATCCAAGCATACCACAATTTGGCACTCTCCTCCTCTCACAAGAATTCTCTTCTTAATTGGTTTGGTTCGTCTTGTTTGTGTTGAGAGCAAGTGTACGAGTTTGCTGTTCTACCAGAGTTAGTCGTTGTATCCTGTTTAGACGATCGCTACAATCTGCTAGCAACTTGTGCAGAGCTAATATTTATCTTCAGGTTAACGCTATTGAAACATGTCTCGACTATATTCAAGTTCTAGTGTTCATTGAGCTATCAAATCCTGTATTTGTTTGTAGCCAGTTACGTTGTAATCTATTTGCCAGTGTTATTCAATTTACATATACAGCGTATATGTACCCAACAATTTGAAGACAAATATCTAATGTCTGCAAGCACTTCCACCAATGCTTCTTCGATGATGGAGTCGACCATTGTCAAAACTCATGCTGAAAAATTAGAGAAGTTCAAGGGAGAAAACTTCAAAAAATGGCAACAGAGGATGATCTTCTACCTCATCACCCTAAATCTTGATCACATCCTAAATGAGGTATGCCCAACTACTCCATTAGAAGCAATTACCCCTGAAAATAAAACTACCAAACAAGTATGGATGCATTCAGATTTTGTTTGTCGCAACTACATTTTGAGTTGCCTGGAGGACACCTTGTATAATGTCTATTACAATACATTTGATACTTTAAGGCAATTGTGGGAGACATTAGATAAGAAGTACAAGCTACAAGATACTGGTACTAAGAAATTCTTTGTTGGAAAATTCTTAGATTATAAAATGGTTAATACCAAGTTGGTAGTTAATCAATTGGAAGAATTCCAAATTATCATAAGTGATTTGTAAAGTGAAGGATTTGTCATTAATGAACCATTCTAAATTGCTGTTGTGATGAAGAAATTGTCTCTTTCTTGGAGAGAAATTCAAATGTTATCTCAAACACAAGTGAAAGGAATTGTCAATGGAAAATCTTACTGTGAAACTCGACATTGAAAAAGACAATAGAAAGGGAGAAAATAAAACAATTCAAGAAATTGAGTAATTGCCTGTCTTGTTTATTCATCTCGTGTGGTATAATTAAATAGTACAATGATTACAACCAATTTGCATGATTTAAAGATATACAGGTAAAGTAAGCAGTTTAGATACATAGTGAAGATATACTGCTTAGATACAGTTAACATTAACATGCCCCACAAACTTATGACACCTTTGAAGGATTTGAAGGAGACAAAAGTTTGGAAGATAGAAGATGAAACTGATCTATAGTGTGAGGATTGGTGATAAGTCTGCAAGTTGTTGCTCAGTAAGAATATAGTGAAGGCAGAGATCCTTACAAACAACTCATTCACGAACAAAGTGAAAGTCAATTTCAACATGTTTTGTGCGGGCATGGAAGACTGGATTAGATGGCAGCCAAATTAAGGATTGATTTTCACACCAAAGTGTTGGGGCAGCAAAGAGAAAAATGTAAAGATCCTTACGTAGTTGGCAAAGCCATGACAACTCAGCAGTAGTTGCAGCCAATGCACGATATTCAGCTTCAGTCACGAGATACAATGTTTACAATGGAAAGTCACGACATATAAGACGCTGACATAATTCTATTAAGCAATTGCTCTCTAATTGAGTAATTTCCATTGATTATGTGAAATCAAAAGAGAATGTTGCCGATCCTTTAACAAAATGATTGTCATGAGAGCAAGTTGCATATAAATTGAGAGAAATGAGGCTAAAGCCTATGAAATGAAGTATTTGGTGGTAACCTAACCTAGTTGATTGGAGGTCACAAGATTTAGGTTTAATGGGCAAACTAGCTGGATAATTCATAATTGACACACTAATAAACTTATAGATTCTTCCCATTTTTATGATGTTACATGATTAAGTGTGTGATCTTTTGACGTTAAGGTCATATTTATATCTTAATTACAAGAGGGTAATGACAGAATACTCTGAATCAATATCACCTATTGAAGCGTGTCCCAACAGTATTAATCAATTTTTGGTGTTCATTGAGCTATCCAATTCTATAATTCTTTGTAGCTAGTTACGTTATATTCTATTTCTCTGTGTTATTCAGTTTACATATACAATGTATATTTACCCAACAATGGTTTGGTTATAAACCATTTTTTACCCACCTGAAAACTCGTTAGTTTTCTTTATCTTTTACTCAATGTAAGTATGATATTAAATCTCCGTCGATATCTCGATATTTCTATGTATCCATGTTTCGACATCGACATGAGGGGTAAATCGACATTTCTATAATTTTACAAAAAAATCGACAAAATATGAAAAATATCAACAAAATCTCACTAATATAGATATAATAATAAAATTAATTATTTTAAAGTTATTTAGAAAGGATGAAATTCTTATTTGTTAATTTAAATATTTTTTACGTATTTTTTTAATTTTATAACTTTTCCAGAAATATCTATCCCATCGACATTTTGTTGATATTTGCATAAACATTTCTATGAAATTGAAACCTCGACATTTTCATCGACATCGACATTTAAAACCTTGAATGTAAGCCCTAATACAATAAACTAACACATTAGTTCATTGTCTATAAATTGAGAACATGATAATGTACAATATGGTAATGTCTTATAACCACAAGGACAATTTGTGAGATTTGACGAGACCATAAAGATCAAATTGAAACTATTTTATAAGAACGAAATTTAAACTAAATCCAAACAATGTTTACAGTGTTTTGAGAATGAGATTACAATGTTTACAGTGGGTCCACCATTTAGAAATGTATCATCTAAATGAATGAAAAAATTGATTACCATTATTTATTATTATTATTTTATTTTAAAGCTTGATTACCATTCCTTGATTCCCATTCCCATCATCATGATATGCAACAAAATTAGGACTGACTTGGAGTGAATTTGCCGCAATCAACTTTGTTTGTTGGTTTTTATTGCAGCTTTACTCCGCTAATTATGCTGTTCATTTTCTGCGTTTACATCCAACTATCTTATATGTCTACTTTGTGTATTTTTTACTCCTAAGTTTTGTTGCATAAAGTTTGAAAAGGACAATACATTTATTCAACATTTTCATAATGTTCACAGTACATAAAAAGTAATTTATACCAAATGTACTACTTAAACTTTAAACAAATAATCATTTTGATTATTGAGCTCTTAAAATACAGTCCATCAGCTTTAAAAAATAATAATTTGGTCATTACTATTATTTTCCTACCTTACCTAACATCCAATCCATTACTTGCCTCGTCTAATCATATACATATCTAAAGCTATGTCATCTATTTATTAAATAATTAAAAAAAAAATAACAAAAAGAACTCTTGACAATTTCTTCTTTAAAGTTTAGAGGTCAAAATAGATAATTTGAAAGTTTAGAGACAAAATAAAATATAAATTTTAAAGTTTAGAAACCAAAATGAGATTTAAACCAATAGGGTGAGAGGCAACATCAAAATAAAAAACTAAAGAGAAGCTTCGAAAAGCAATTAGCAAAATTGATTGCTTTAGACAATAAATCATATGAATCATTAAATTGGAAAAGAGATTAAATTAAAACAAGTGATGATTACAACTTGATAAACAAAATTTCAAAATCTAGTTTACAAGAACTACTAATCAATTTTACAAGAACAATTTGCTGGCAACCCCAGAATTGGACTGTACAAAAGTGGAAAATAAGAACACAATGATTGACTATGATGCTTCATCATTGGCTAAACTATGATCATTGAGTGTGGTATCAATGGCTGTATCAGGCTTGGGCATAGCATCGTTCGTCTGCCGAGCAGAGATTACCCGATCGAGCGTTTCATCGGGAACTGGAATTCCCGTGGTTTCCAGGTCTGCTACAATTGCTATGGCTGCATCTAGCTCCCCAAGATCAAGACACAGGGTGATAACCTCATCATATAGAGGGCTGTAATACAGAGATACACATTTAGACATATATACTTTTTTTCTGGCTAAACATTGGCATTCACAATGCAAAAATATTACAATAGTTGAAAGTTTCAATTTTATCCTTTATGGGTTATATTTTTTCAATTAAGTCCTTACTATCACTATACATTACAATGAAGTAATGTTACTTCATTAATGAATTTTAACTCCTTTGTCCTCTAGTACTTTTCAAATTCTTAATGGAAAGGGCTCATTTCCTTTATAAAAAGGGTGAAATAATGATATAACAATCAAATATAACTTATTGATCGAACACCGTATTTTAATTTAATGATTTAATGAATTGAACTTGCAAATCCATGAAATAAAAAACATGAACCACCTCACATGCAGAAACAGGCTTGTCAAAGAAAATCGACTCATTAAAAAAACATAACTATACTAATAACTGGTTACCTTTTTAAATTTTCATGTCATGTGTGCAGACTTTGATTTAAAAAATCCAATACATTGAAGATAAGATTCATATTTTAAAAAGTAGACACAGAATAAAAAGGAATGGCATATAAAGATAAAATCAATCATATGTCTAGCTTCTACACAATAACAAAATTCATATTTCAATCAGATTGTTTTACTTCTTCATTCTTTTGAGGGGTTTAAGACCTTGATAAATGAAGAAAAATAATCAGACCTGCCAAAAACATAGCCAAGACTGTGTGTTGTCTGCAAGATCTTCAAAAAAGCAGAGGGTAGAGGAGACCTTATGGCAGCTCGCAAGATCATCGCACAGTCGCCAATTGTTGGTGTTCCACCCAATTCAATCACCTGTAATAAAAGTCAATTCTTTCTCAATAGTAAGTGGAAAGTTGAAGAAAGAATAGCCAATAGCTATGTAAAGAAGAGTGTGCAATATTCTTAATGCTACTAAGTCAGAGGTCAAGACAAACAATTTTAATGGACATGATTTACCAAGGAAAATTCAGATACAGCAAATACGCCTATCAAAACTACGCCCAAGTAGAGCTAATAAAGGTTCATTCATAAATTACTCAAATGCCGATGGAAAGTTTTCTCTTTATGAAAACAAAGAAAAAACAGAGGGAATAAAGATAATAAAAGGACAATCCCAATAGAAAGTAAGGAAGCCAAACAAAAAGGGTAGAGAGAAATTGCCTTGTGCATAATTTTAGTAGCCAACTCCACTTCCCATTCCTGTGACCACCTCCTGGGAGGTCTGTTCTTAAGTTCTCTCTCCCAAGTCCAACCCCAAACATCAGCTATTGTGTACATGTCCGATACATCAAAGACTCTTCTCTTTCGCAACTCTTTAAATGCCTCAAATATATCTTCAGGAAACCAGTCTTCATCACGATCATCCTGCATCCACACATTAAAGTAGGAAAATATGTAAGATACAGATCCCAAAATTAGTAGTTACTGTTACGCAATGTAACAGCTCTTTTTTTTCTTCCCCACAAAAAAGTCTTGCGTTCCTTCTTTTAGTTTATGAACACTTTATGTTGGAAATTCTTCTTGTATGCCTTCTTCCCAACATATTTATAAAGTTTTCATAGATCATATTGCTCCACAGATAACCAATTGCCAAATGAAGTAGAAATAAAAACAGCAAGAATGAGAGTTGAACTAGAAGTTGTGAGATCTTATACCTCGAGTGATGCTCGAGAACTCCTCCTCCTTGACTTTTTGGATGTTGTTGTGGTTTGGTCGACGTCTTTTAACAATTGGACACCAATCATTTGAAGAGGCTTCTTAGCTTCAACTTCCTTCTTAATAACTCTTTCACCATCTTGATTCTCAGTTTGTTCTACCTCCTCCTCTTCCACTTCTTCTTCTTCAATCTCCTTTGCACCATCTTCTACAATGTCAACATCATCCAGAGAATCAAGAGGTTCTGATTTATCGTCTTCAGATGGTTTAACACTATTATTGTCCAAGCCTTCTCCAAGAAAGCGGCGTTTCCAGTACTCTGTATTTCCTTCATGTAGCTTTATTCGTGAAATTAGTTCATCCAGCTCTTCATCAACCTGAAGATATTAAATACTTGTTAACAAAAAATCTTCAATGGCTCTTAATGTTTATTTAAAAATGAACATCAAATGACTTGTTAAACCTCTTCTTCCTCCTCCTCAACGGGAGGAACCCAAAGGGGCCGACCACGAGACCTATTTATTCTCCTTGCTTTTTGAACACGCTGATAAAGAACATTTCTAGTTCCATCAATTGGTAAACCTTGTGCTTCTAATTCTTCTTTCAATTCTGATACAATCATCTTACTTGCAGCCTTTGGCTTTAAAACATTTTGGTCGGGACCCTTTATAATTTTCTTCAATCTCTCCTCAACTCTATGATAATCAGCTTCAGATGCATCCCCAAGAGCTACAAGTCCTTCATTCTGCAAGGTTTTCAAAATCTTTCGGTGGTACATCTTCCAATCTTCTAGACATCGTTGCTTAAAGGATGTTTCCATTGGATTTGAATAAATGAATCCATCTGCATCAGGATCTAGAGGAGTTTTTCCTCTTCGGGGGACCCACCTCTTGCGTTCTCCAGTGAGTCCACCCTCTTCAATGTATCTGATTCACATGGAAAGCTGGTTCATACCACTTTAAATAGAAAGGATCCAAACAAACTGCAACATGAAACTTTCATACTTTCCATGCCCATACATTTTTGTCATTTGGATTGGTAATTTCAAGCTTGTAGCCCAAGAAAATCATCCACAAAAAGAAAGCATGTTAAAAATTCATTATAATTCCACGTGAACTTGAGTTATCTCATCCTAAGTCAATAATTATAACTCAACATGATTACACAAGTCAAATATTAAATCCCAGAACAATTTTCTTTTTAGCTGATAAAAAAAGGACAGGCTATGTAAAATTCACAGAAGAAGGCACAGTGAGTAGCAGCTTAGTGGTCATGTATTTCCATGGTTCGGTCTTAGTGTCAGTAGCTATTATTTCTGCGGTTTTTGCTGCTGGGATAATTTTAGTTGTATATTTCTCCCTTAGGCGCTTTGCTTTTTTTCTTTTTTTTGATAAGAAACTAAACTTTCATTGTCAAGAAAGTTTGTTTATCAATGTTTTGTTTTGACTATTGTAATTTTCAGGATCTTTTGACTTTATCATGGTTGCTTGTTTTTCAATCTATTTGGGAGTTTGTACCATTCGACATTTTTTTTCCCTTTTCATCTGGCAATGACAGTTTGTTTCTTGTTAAAGAAAAAAAAGGTATTACCGGTTTGGTATCACTCTGCTGTGAATAAATAAAACAAGTCCTACCAAATTGATCTAATATTGAGATATAACTCTTTCTCGAGGGAATTTGATTAAATTCTAAAAGAGAGAATAGCCAAAATTCTTTAAAGTTGTCAGGATCGCTCGTTAAAACTCACTAACCAATGTCGTTTTTTTAAAACAAGAAACGAAAGTTTAATTGATGAATGAAAATAATCAAAAACAAATTCAAAGATTCAAACTCCCGTAGGAGCGAATCAAATAAACAAGAAAACAAAATAACGAAAAGGAAATATAGAGAAAAGGGCATTGAACTAGGAAGAAAAAATTAACGCACTTCAAGAGTCACAAATGGAACCAGAGGGGTAATCCTTAAATGGAGAAGAAAGAGAATATCACCGAGAGATTTTGAATTTTTCCGGTTCAAAACATTCTACCCTGTTGAGATATCCATATATAAATTAAATGTACCCAACCCATCAGCTTACACTTTTGGGTTGAGTAGTGGTCTATTCATCCTTAACATGGTATCAGAGCGGGAGGTCCTATATTCGAACCCCTGCATTGTTGTTTCCTCCCCATTTATAATGATTTCCACTTGTTCGAGTCTCGTGCAATTATCCAAGTCCACAAGTGAGGGGGAGTGTTGAGATATCCATATATGAATTAAATTTACCCAACCTATCTGCTTAAGCTTTTGGGTTGAGCGGTAGTTTATTCATCCTTAACACACCCATATCTTGCTCTTATCATGGTAGATTCTTTAATTCCTCAAATCAAATTTATGACAAAATACCTTTGACTACGTTAATCTAGATCAAGCGAGCCTTTCAAGGAAAGAAGAGGGCCATGTAATAGTTGCAGCAAATTGCTTTTGTGGTCTTAAAAAACCCAAAGAACCCAAAAGAAAGAGAATGTCAACCACCAATAATTCAATGCATAAGGACGCTCCACTTTATCTATAGAAGCAATCAATTGAGTACTAAACAAATTAGCTCCTAGACAAATGAGCTTGAAATTCGCATTGAGATGAACATATAATGCAAAAAGAAGGCTGAAGCGCGGAGTTACGAAGCCTCCTTTGAAGAATATATGAAGTATTCAAGTTCCTTGCAATAAAATCCAAACAAAAACATTGATCTTCTCAGGACAAAAAGAATCCCAGGTTGCTGAAATTGAATCCCTTGATAAAAGAAGCTGTCCTCATTGATCAAGGATAATGATTTGACTGAAAATGAACAGGAGACCTCCAAATTCCAACGGATTTGATCATAATCACTTGATAAAGACACCAATGTCAACCCTCTCTCTTTCTTCACGTTTTACTTATAGCTAACTTCTTAACCAGATTACAAACCAAGCACACCCTACCTTGTACTATTTACCTAAGGACCGTACCTGATAACCATGAAGTCTTATATCAAGTCACACACACTCATTACAAACCAAGCACACCCTACCTTGTACTATTTACCTAAGGACCGTACCTGATAACCATGAAGTCTTATATCAAGTCACACACACTCATTTACATCACAAAGTAACTTCTGGTCATGCCAACTCTCAACTCCCTCATAAACCCATACTATTATCATATTTCCCATTCTACCATAGCTTAGTTCAGATATGGCTGTATGTGTACAATTAGATAATGTCTTTGGTTCATAGACTTCTCAGTCTGATCCTAATATTATGGAAGTTCTGATACTATAGGAGGATCAAGTAGCTATTGGTGCAACGTGAGAATTGCAAATTTCTAGGTTTTTGTCTTGAGAACAAGGTGGTTCTTTCGGTATCGGTAGTGATAGAACCCTATTACAAGTGTACAGTAAGAAGAAGATGGGGAGTGAGTCTATTGAGTTGTTTGCGTGACTGTAAAGAGTGGACCCCATAATAACTAGTAGTAGAAATGATAAGGCAGGAAAGGGGATTGAAGTCAGCAAGTATTTAAGGAGTTCTATTTATTGAGTGGGCACTCTTTTGTGTGAGATAACTAGGAGTTCAGAAGAGGAAGGGAGTTCCCCATTCCTCTCTTGCTCATGTACCACTCTCCTGGAATAAATAAAACTAGTTTACCACAATCTTCAGGGGAAACCACAAAAGAACCTAATTCTAAGGTACAGATTGGAGTAGGACGAGTTTTGCAAAGCAACACCCAAATCCCAAGCTTTTGAAGGGTGAGACACAAAAGAGAAAAAGGAAACAAGATATGTTACTGGATGACAAAACAAGGAAAAGAAAAGAGTTAAACAGAAAGAAAACACATGAAATACATTGAAGAAAAAAGTGTTCAAATAAATAAATAATAGTGGAGCATCCTCCAGAACACCAAGGTGCATGCTCAAGTCCAATTTCTTCATCCACCACCAAAGGAAATTGTAGAGACTAAGGTTGGAGAGAATCCAATATGATGTATTCTCATTATTAAAGTCTATATATATATAGACAAATATACAAGGTTGACCTAATCCTATAAGGAGAAGGTAAATGACAAATTAATATTAGTACAAGTATATAAAATATACTAATCTATATACTCTAACACTCCCCCTCAAGTTGGTGCATATATGTTAATCATGCCCAACTTGTTAGACAAATAATCTATTCGTGCTTCATTCAACTTGTGTTCTGTGATTTTTGATATCATTAGGATCACCTCAGAAGTTACGATTGATTTCTTCTCAGCCATAACAAACAAGCGAACTTATTTGAACAAAACGACAGAACCAGACCAAACCACTCGAACCGAACAAAACAGATGAATCAAACGGTTGGAACCAAACCGGATTAGGTGTTTTCTAAAACCACAAACCCGAAGTGCTCCCCCACGACAACCAGAGGGGCGAAGGCGATTGGTGGTCACGGGAGCGCATCGCGACGAAGGTGCGAAGGACGGCGAGACGAAACCCACGAATAGCAATTGGAAAAATAACTGGCAAATCAGCAAACGGCGGCGGTTATCGGTGGCGGTGATCGGCGCGGTGGGCGGCGGCGGCGGCGGTGGTGAGTGTTGAATAGCAATGAACAAAAACCCTAAGGGACAAAACCCTAATGGGCACAAAACCCTAATGGGCATCAAAACCCTAATGGGCACAAAACCCTAACGGGCATCAAAACCCTAATGGGCACAAAATCCTAATGGGCATCAAAACCCTAATGGGCACAAAACCCTAATGGGCATCAAAACCCTAATGGGCACAAAATCTTAATGGGCATCAAAACCCTAATGGGCACAAAACCTAGAGCTCTAATACCATGTAGAGACTAAGGTTGGAGAGAATCCAATATGATGTATTCTCATTATTAAAGTCTATATATATAGACAAATATACAAGGTTGACCTAATCCTATAAGGAGAAGGTAAATGACAAATTAATATTAGTACAAGTATATAAAATATACTAATCTATATACTCTAACAGAAACAATTGTCCAAAACAGGTTTGTGCCTGTCGTTTTAGATATACATTTTAGAACAATGACCATTCTAAACAGTTTAAACACGGCTGATAGGGTAAAAAGGAAGTGGCCATGGCCCCATTTGGCATTTGCAACCTAATGAGTGTTTTATATGTTTGAAAGCCAAAGAAGAAATTAATCATTTATTCTTTCAGAGTGCATGTAGCAGAAACATGTGGGGCCGTCTACTTCAAGAGCTTAGCACTGTTTAGGTATTTGATTCTGGAGCAGGCAGCAATGTGCTTTCTCTTCTAGATTGGAGGGGTGTTAGGAGGCATTCGGAGGTTATGTGGGTAAATTCAATTAAGGTTTTGGAGACAGATATTTATCGTGGGAAGAAAGACGTGAGTTTATTAAGCTGCCAGCAGTTATGGTGTGGCTCATCCAAATATTTTCAGAGCAACTCTTTTGTGAAATCCTTGCTGCTTGGAGTTCATTTCTTTGTAGCCAGATTTAAGTTAGAGGAATGAGCGGTTCTAATTGATATAGTGTGTGGCTGTTGTTTATTGTAAAAGGTCAGTAGCAGTTTCCATTGTTTGTTTTTGTAGGTTTTCTTGTGTGAAATTTGGCCCAGGTAATGTATATTCTTGCCTTGTTTTTGGTTAAAGGGCGTGAGTTATATTTTGGTTTTCTGAAAAGAGTTCACTTTGTGTAAATTTCATTTTTATCAATGAACTGTTTGTAATATAATCACGGTGTAAATTGTCTTCCCTTTTTTGTAACTATGATTTATCTTCACTTATGACCTATTGGAAAAGTTTTTCGTAACTTCCTTTGGTTTGGGTGCATCTATTTTCCTTTTTTATTCTCATCAGTGAAACTTTTTTACAGAAAAAAAAAACCAAAGAAAAAAGGAAAAAGAAAAGGGTTCAGAAGGTTTTAGCTGATATATTGTATACATGTTTGGATGATATTTTGTAACTTTTCAATTTCATAATGAAAAGTTAGTTTCTTAAAAAAAAGACAAAAAGAACAAGGACTATTACCCATGAACATTTACCCTTTCCCGAAATGAAGAAAATAAAGAAACTCATCATATTCAAACAAATTTATCAAGGTGGTACTGAAGGAGTACATAAGAAAAAAGCTAAAGAGAGAGGTAGAGACATAGAGTTGCAGCAGATTACTCTACAAATAATCTACCAAGTACCACCTTGCAATGTAGTCTATCTCGTATCCATGTTCAGCTTCTTCCTGTAAAGGTTCAATCCATGAGCTCACCAGTGATCGATACTTTCTGCTCAAAATCATGGCTCTTTGAGGAATCTGTTGGTTATCTCTAGCCATAGCTTCTAAAGCTTCTAAGAGCTCTACAACTCTACCTGCATAAACAAGGGATATCAGTTCAGAGGTTGTCTCATGGCTATGGGAAATATATCAGAAAGGATTCTGATTGGAACAGTTAGTTGAAATAGCTGATCAATCAGCGGCTAGTAGGTCAGGAACACTCGAACCCAAGGTTTTGTCATGGCTATGGATAATCACTCTGTTTATTATGTTACATTAATGGCAGCAAGTCCAGAGGCTATTAGTAAAATACTAGTAAGCAGCCTTGCTGAAAGTGTCGTAAACAGTACAACAGAAAACAAGACAACTAACTTTCTGTATTAATGTAAACTTAATAGGCTTCCATGCTTCCTGCATTTACTTACCATCCGTCAATTCCTCGACACAACTAAGAAGAAAAAGAATACCATTTTTTTTTTCTAACAAGATACTAACTTTTCGTTGAAGATATGAAAAGGAACAAAATGTTCAAAGATACAAACTCTCGAAATAGTGAAAAGAAAAGCAGAAAAACAAGAGAATAAAGTAAAAAACATGGAACTACAAAGTGTTAAATTATAGTTTTCCTATTTTATTTAGGTTAGGGTTTTATTGTTCTAATAGGTAAGTATTTCCTTATCCTAACAGAACTTTTTAGTTTCTTCTTTGTGACTGCTATTTATATAGGCTTGTATCAATCATTTGTGGTAATCAAGGAAGAATTATTTTCTTTTCTTATCGATTAACACAAAGGATTAATAAAAGCACCCCAATTGTTAAAAATAAGAACAAAGGAATAATTTGAAAATGAATCCACTAGAGAACACATAAGAAGCCTTGGACTTAGCAGAATTGAGATATCCTAGCGTGGATCTATGCTTTCCTTCGAAGACCCTCAAGTTTCTCTAGTACCATAACTCTGAAGAAAACTTTTCACAGCATTAATCCACAAAACCCGCACCATGGAAGAAGGATGAAGAAATCCGCATAGCAATTAGACCAAATTAGCTTCTGCCTTGTAATCCAAAATCCAATCAACACAAAATTGAGAAAATAGAGAAGAACACCCAGTAGCAGCATAGGAACAATGGAAAAAAAGATGGTTCAAGTCTTCCCCATTTTCCTTACAAAGAACGCAAATAGACGGAAGTAAAGCAGAAGAAGGTAGCTTTTTCTGAATAACATCCACTGTATTAAGCTTCCCATGAAGGAGAATCCAGGAAAACACATTAATCTTTCTTGGACTCTTCGATTTCCATAAAGCAACAAAAAGATCTTTAGGCATTAGAGCAATATTTTGCAATCTGCTTAAGGATGCAACAGAAAACAAACCAGAAAATTCCAAAGACCAAATTCTTTGGTCAGCCTCATCACTAACCGAAACCATACTTAAGATGGCCAGGAGATCGGCATATTCAATTAACTCGACGTCTTTCAAGGATCTTCTTGACCCAATATGCCATGGTTGTGTATTTCTGATGTAATGAGTAGAGCATTTATTCTGTTTGTAGTTTCGGTTAGAAGTTAGCTGTTAGTTTTTAAGTTTTAGTTATTTTCTATTTAAAGGCAAACTAGCCGTTAGCTTCTCTCTCTTTAAATAGCCCTCTTCCAGGGAAGAGGGCAGAATGAAATAAGATTCCTCTCATCATTGGTATTACAACAAATTTGGTATCAGAGCCCTAAATATAGCTTAGGGTCTGATGGCTGGAAACATGCAGTTAACCCCAGCAAAGGACCCGCTGCGGATTCTTCTACCCCTCAAATTCTGTCTCCGAAATCAACCACCAACCGATTGTTGTTGATGGAAGATTCCCTAGGCGAAGTTCGATCAAATGTCCAGGATATCCATGCCTTGTTAGAAAATCTTGGCAGACAACTCGAACTCATTTCAGACAAACAAGAACGGCTTCGAACGGACCTGCAGCATACAGGGGAAGCAATCGACCAAGAAACCAACCTCGACCACCCGAGCCTCCAAGAAATTGTGACGGACGCAACCGAAGGAATCAAGAACTTCAAGTAAGAATTCAAGATTCTGATGATGATGAAGGTTTTTTCCAGCAGCACTCTCGGTTTGCTAGGGATGAACTCAATGTTGAAAGAGGAGGCGTCCGTACTGACTTCAAAATGAAGATCGACCTTCCTACATTCAATGGGAAAATGGATGTAGAGGCCTTTCTGGACTGGGTAAAAAATGTTGAAATTTTTTTTGATTACACAAACACTCCGGAGGACAAGAAGGTCAAGTTCATGGCGTTCAAAACTTCAATCTGGCGCCTCTGCTTGGTGGGATCAGCTCGAGATTAACCGCCGACGCCTTGGCAAGCGGCCTATTCGTAGTTGGCCAAGAATACTGCGCCTCATGCGTGAGCATTTCTTGCCTCCCAACTTCGAGCAGCTTTTGTATCAACAATACCAGCGGTTAATCTCGAGTGGAAGACTAGATGACCCAGCTAAGTCGTTTCCTTTTAAAACTCCTGAATCCTCATCTAAACGTGGCACTAATCCTTATGTTCGCCCTGCATTGGGCAAATGTTTTAGGTGTGGATAGGTCGGCCATTTGTCCAACGAATGCCTCTAGCGACGTGCCTTGGCTTTGGTCGATGATGAAGATACTCTGGAGAACAATATTGATCTTCCAGTCGAAGATGATCCCACCTATGTCGAGCCCGACGATGGAGAACTTCTGAGTTGTGTCGTCCAAAAAATTCTCCTCACACCAAAAGTGGAAGTGCAGCCCCAAAGAAACTCCCTTTTTCGTACCCGGTGCACAATCAATGGCAAGGTAAGTAGTGTAATAATTGATAGTGGTAGTAGTGAAAATATGGTCTCCCAAAAACTAGTGACTGCCTTATAATTGAAAGTTGACCCCCACCCTCACCCTTACAAAGTGTCTTGGATACGAAAAGGTAGCGAAGCCACTGTTTCTTTCTGTATGTACCATCCCCCTATCTATATGAAACCAATATAAGGATCAAATTATCTGTGACGTTTTGGAAATGGATGCCTGTCATGTCTTACTTGGTAGACCATGGATGTAACAACCGAAAAAAAAAAAAAATATATATATATATATATATTTAAATTATTATTTTTTAGTTGTTTTCTTTATTTTCTCAAAGATATACCTTTTTGTTTTAAAAAGTATTTTTAAAAGATAATTTGTTCTTAGAATTTAAAAAAATAAAAAGAAAGAGTTTTATTAAATCTTTATCTTTTTATGTTATCCTTTTTAAATTAGGATTCGTTAGGGTTTGTTATAAAAGCTCTTAAACCCTAGGTTTTATTTTCTTAAACTGTTAGACCTAGTTTTCTCCCCAAGAGAAAAAGAAAAAGAAAGAAGAATAATTTTGGTATTTTCTCTCAAAGATCGGTGAGCTTTTTTCTTTCTCATTGTTTTAGTTTTATTCTTCTTGATCTGTAGTTCTTTAATTCAATTTATTGAGAAAAGTTTTGAGATCTTTGTTTTTATAATAAAAGATTTTAAGGACTTTTTACCCTCAAAATTTTCCAGAATTTTTGGTTTGAATCTTTTTGTTTATGAGACTGTTTTTACATAAAAAGTTTACCTATTTGTATCCTATAAATTATAGTTGGTTGTTATGATTTTTACATAAAAAATTATATGTTTTTACTAAGTTTTCAAGGTTTTCTATAAAGTTTTCAGATATGATTTTTCTATAAAATCAGTAAATTGTTAATTGTTTTATGGAAAATTCTTTTTTTTTTTTTTATAATAAACAAAGAGAGTTCATTCATCAAGCCGTGGAGCCCAAAAAAAAGGCAAACAACCTAGAGGCAGAGGGTCGAGGAGACCCCCTCCAAAGAACCTATACAAACAAAGTATTCCAACTCTGTAGAGTCGAAAGAAAACCGTAGTTACAAAAAACCTTCTTGTGGATCGAAGCCCACCAAGAAGCAGTGTGTTTAATATTCTCACAAAAAACCTCTAGAGAAACCTCTTTCTCTTCAAACAGTCTGTAGTTATGTTCCTTCCAAAGAAGCCAAAGGAGAGCTCTAGCACCACAATTCCATAGAATGTAAGATTTTCCTTTGAGCAACAAACCACCAAAACCTTCCTCAATGAAGTCATCTATCTTCTAAGGGAAGCAGAGAGCCAAATGTAGGTGAGAAGCCAAAAAATTCCAAGCCGATGTTGCAAAAGTACAGTGTATAAAAAGATGGTCCACTGTTTCTACACTTCTAAAGCACATGATGCAAACGGAAGGTGAGAGATTCCAATGAGGAAGTTTCCTTTGGACTTTTTCTACTGTGTTCGTTCCTCTGTAATAAAGAGTCAAAAGGAACACCTTCACTTTTTTAGGGATCTTGAAATTCCAGATAAAAGAAGCTGTGGCTGCCTTTAGTTTCGGGGAGGGGGTGGTAAGGGCCTCAAAAGCCGACTTCACTGTGAAATCCCCTTTTCTGTCTGCAGTCCAGTATAAAGAATCATTTCCATGGCCTACCTCCATGCCTTCAAGTTTTCCGATGAAAACCGCTCAACTGTCAAGCTCTCTTTCAAACAGATTCCTTCTCAACCCTAAATCCCAAGTCAAGGATTTTGTATTCCAGCAGCTTGCTATAGTGAACTCTTTCTCATTTGAAATAGCATATAAGTCGGGGAAAGAGACAGACAATGGACAAGAGTCAATCCAAGTGTCTTCCCAAAATTTTACCGCCGCCCCCGAATTCACTTTGAAAGAGATGAATCTGCCAAAATCTGGGGAAACCTTTTGTACATCAATCCAAGGACGGCCTATTGAAGAGTTATTTGAAGACTTGGACCACCATCCAAGAGGTTCTTCCTCGTAAATAGCAGCGATAACCTTTCTCCAAAAACTATTTTTTTCGTTTGCAAACTGCCATAACCATTTCATTAAAAGGGCTTTGTTCTTGTGAGCTAAAGAACCGACTCCCAAACCTCCTCTTTGTGAAGGTAACGCTGTCCAAGACCATTTTACAAGAATCTCAATCGGTCTATAATGACCTCCATTCCAAATAAAGTCCCGCATAAGTTTTTCCATAGCTTCAATCACAGATTTTGGTGCTCTCAAAATCGAAAAAAAATATGTGGGGATACTATTCAGGACTGCTTGTGTAAGAGTAAGGCGTCCCCCTTTTGACAAGATCATAGAGTTCCATTTTTCCAATCTTTTGTGCATTTTTTCCATCACTGATTCCCAGAAGCTGTAATGCCTATGATTACCTCCAAGAGGAAAACCCAAATAAGTAAAGGGAAACGATTCTGTTTTGCAACCAAGGGTGTTTGCCCAATGGTTAACTTCTGATTTGCTGCAATTCACCCCAATCACTGCCGATTTTGCTATATTTAACGAAAGGCCCGACATGTGAAGGAAAATTTGGATGACACCCCACCATTTTTCCATATTCTTCTGTGATAAGGGGCTGAAGATTAAGACATCGTCAGCATACTGGAGATGGGTTACTTCTATGGCATTCGAGCCTATAGAAAAACCTCTTAGAATCTGTCTCTCATTACAAAAGTGAATCAGGCGGCTTAGGGCGTCACCCACAATGGTGAAGAGGGAGGGGGAGAGGGGATCTCCTTGTCGAAGCCCTCTTTGGCCAAAGTCTTCCTTTTTGGACATCCGTTTATGATAACTGAAAAGTTTGTAGAATAAAGGCACCCATGTATCCATTGTCTCCATCTCATGTCGAAACCTTTAGCATGTAGGGCGGCATCTAAGAAGGTCCAGTCCACTTTATCGTAGGCCTTCTCAAAGTCCAGTTTTAAAAGGAGACCTTTCTTTTTTTCCTTCCTCCAGTAGCTTGTAGCTTCAGTGCCACTAGAATAGCATCGAGAATATGACGCCCTTCAACAAAAGCTGCCTGGGCGTCGTGGATTATGTGAGGGAGCACATTTTTTAACCTACTAGCTAGAACTTTTGCTATGATTTTGTAAAGAGATGTGACCAAGCTTATGGGACGAAAATCTTTGACTGAAGTAGGATGATTCTTTTTTGGGATAAGACAAATATAAGTTTCATTTGTTCTTCTGTTGACTATCCCCTTCTCAAAAAAAATCCTGGAACACTCTCTCCAAATCTGTCTTGAAAGTGTTCCAAGCTTTTTTCATGAACTCATTACTCATCCCGTCTGGCCCCGGAGACTTGAGTGTTCCCAAATCTGTCACAGCCTTTTTGATTTCCGCTACTGTAAAAGGAGCCTCGAGCTGCTGTCTATGATCTTCATGTAAAGGGGACCAATCCAGATTCTCAATCATATAGCATCTAGCTGTTGTAGTAGTGTATAACGCCTCAAAATAATTAAGGATTTCTTTCTCTATGTCTTCCCCAGAGGTAAGCGAGACTCCTTGATTAGAGATTATTCTTGGAAGTTTTATTTTATAAAACATAAAATTTTTCAAATTTAAAATCCCCAAATTACTTGTTTTGTTGAGAAACTTTTTGTAAATTTAGTCCATATTAATTTATGCTGATTCTTGTAATTTTAAAGTTTGCTATTGTTGATTTTAAAGGCTTTTTAACCCAGTTTTCAGATCTGGTTTTGTAGCCCTAAATTCATATTTTACTAATTGTTTTGCATAAAAAAAGTGTTTTGAATGAGAAAATTGGGTAGATAAGATTTGCTTAGTAATTAGTTGTATTTTAAATCCTTATATAGGATTTAAGGATTGATTTTGGATATTGGTTGTTTTTAGGCCTCTAAGTTGACAACTACCAAGGAAGAAGTTAATTAGATTCGTAGGATTTGTGAAAAAGGTAAGCGATTTACCATATCCTTTCGAAAAGTGTTGTAAGTAATTTTTCATATCCTTTCGAAAAGTGTTGTAAGTAATTTGTCATATCCTTTCGAAAAGTATTGTAAGTGATTTACCATATCCCTTCGAAAAGTATTGTAAGTAAAACTAAAATTTATTTTGGAGTTGATATGAAGATTTGAAATTGACATTTTGCATATGAAATTGAAGTTTTATTATGGATTTGAAAACTAATTTGGCAATTGATATTATGTTTATTTGTAAAGTATTTGAAGTATTCTTATATGATTTAATAAAGTTTTGTTTAGATTGATTTAAAGGTTTGAAATTGATATTTTGTTTATTTGTGAAATATTTGAAATCATGTTTTGGAGGATTGATAAAGTTTGTTTTAAATTAGTTCAATGTTTTGAATTAATTTAATATTGAAAGTAAGTATTTGTTTTGCATTTTATTTCAAAGATATTTTGATTGATTTGATAGGGCTATCCGGATATGCCATACTTTTGTTTTGAGGAACGTTTTGCTTATTTGGGGTAGTAGCCTAATTTGGAATTGATGGATTTCTGTTCTGGCTTATTGTGGGAAGACACTTTTGTGGTTTGGCATTCCTTGTGAATGAAGATTCATGTAACTTTTCTCTTTTTGGTTGAACTACTTATACTGATGTAACTAACTCTACTATTAGTTAGTTTGGTAGTTAGCGTACTGTTAGTTAGTTTAGTAGTTAGCCTTTTCTGTTTTTATCTGTACTGTTAGTTAGTTTAGTAGTTAGCCTTTTCTGTTTTTATCTGTACTGTTAGTTAGTTTAGTAGTTAGCCTTTTCTGTTTTTATCTCTTCTGTCAGTGGCCTTACTTCTATAAATAGGAGGCCCTTTTTATCATTTAAGGCATTCAATCATTCTAATAAGATTTGGATTCCTAAACCACACCAATTTGGTATCAGAGCAACCAACGTCCTTGGGGCTTTTGGTCTATGTCGGGAAGGAAGAATGCTCCGGTTGGAGGAGACTATTCGCTCGTTGATAAAGAAGCAGAGCCTACCACCGCTCTCTCTCCACGATCATTAACCATTCGCTTGCTAATGGTTGAAGGTGCTGTTGAAAATTTACAGCGGAATGTGGTAGAGATCAAACAGATTTTGAACGTCTTGGTAGACAAGATTGACAGATTGCAAGTACAGCAAGAACAGTCAAGAAAAAAGAATGGAAAAGATGTTGTAGATCAAGGAATTGTCATCGGTCGAGAGAAGAAAGGTCCAGCTCAAAGATTGTTCCAAGAAATCCCTCCCTGACCAAGAAACCCACCCAATTCACCAAAGACAAGACATATCTCAAACACCAGAGCCTGATGTCCGAAATCCGCCCCACCAATATGTCCAAGATCCTCTTTGCCTGCCCCGGTGGAATCAAGATTGGCGACATAATCAACCTCTTCCTCGAAGGAATAATCGTTTCCACCAGCAACAAGATTGGCAAGATACTTCTTCCAGCGATGAAGATGCTTATCCACAATGGAACGATGATAGGCGGCAGCATCAATGGCAGCACCACCATCATCGGCATCAAACTGACTTATGAAGGTTGATCTCCCTCATTTCGATGGCAAGCTGGATATTGAAGGTTTTTTGGAATGGGTGAAAAATGTAGAAAATTTCTTTGATTATATGGCAACTCCAGACCACAAGAAGGTCAAATTGGTGGCTCTAAAACTCAAAGGTGGCGCATCTACTTGGTGGGAGCAATTAGAGACCAACAGACAAAGATTTGGCAAGAATCTTATCTGCTTGGGAGTGTTAGAGTATATATTAGTATATTTTACATTCTTTTAAATAATATGTATTCATTTGTCCTTTACCTTCCCTTTCTAGGATTAGGTCAACCTTGTATATTTGTCTATATATATAGACTTCAGTAATGAGAATAAGATCTATCTAGTTCTCTCAAACCTTAGTTTCTACAGGGAGAAAATGAAAAAGCTAATGCGGGGCCGCTTCCTACCTATAAACTTTGAACAGATACTATATAATCAATATAAAAATTGTCGCCAGGGAACAATATCCATTGCTAACTACACGGAAGAATTCCATCGCTTAGGGCCAGGAAGAATCTTGGTGAGAATGAGCAGTACCAAGTGGCAAGATTTGTAAGTGGACTGCGCGCAGACATTAAAGAAAAACTCCAACTCCAACTCCAACCAATTGGCTATCTTGATGAGGCCATTGCCACGGCAGTTACCGTTGAAGAACACAGGCCAATCGGTTTCGTGTACAATATCAACGAAGAACCATTGGTGACTACCAAGCTCCATATACAATTGGACTCTAGTGACTTGACTGTCCATACACTTGAGTTGTTGTGTATCAAGTGTGTAATTTTGCATCAAGAACTTCAAGTGGATTGTTTTGATACCATATTAATATTTAGTATCGAAACACACCTCTTTATTTATTTTTTAAAAACAAACCTTACAACCTCAAACATAAAGAAAAAGAAGCTATATGAGAAAGGAAACAAACCCACCGGTAACAATCATACAAGGAGAGTTGAATAATATAAAATATGTCAGGATATTAAATATCCGAAGAATACTTTTTTTGAACAAGCAACAAGCTTTCATGTATATTTGATCCACAAAATCTTGGGCCTATTGGATCTTCTTGGATGGGCTTTTTCCATGTTTTTTATAAGAAAACACAAAATCAGAGATTTATCATGATTTTTTGGGATGACAGACAATGTATTCAAGAAGACCACAAAAATAGAGAAACAACCTAAGGGTGGAGGGTCAACAACTAGACAATAGCGGCCTTCCAGTTGCTATCTATCAAGTGTAGGCTACATTACAAAAGAATTTCTTGAGATTTATCCTGATAAAACTAAGTAGGCATACATTCGACCTTTTACAGGTTGTAGAACTATGTTCTTAAGTTCTGAGCACATTGCATAATTTGAGACATAGTATTAGTCATGACACCTAATTTAGAACAAATAAGCACGTAATGCCTTTATTTTTTAAGAAGTCCGTATCTTGTTAAAAAAAAAAAAAGTTCACTTAATTTTCTAACCTTGACAGTTATTCCTATTTTACTATAAAAGATCCAACACTACTTTATCTACTTAGTGAACTTTGTGATCTTTGTGTAATCTTTTAGTTTGTTAATACCAAGTCTACGGGCTGGTCTTTAGTTTTAGCTGAAGGGTCTAGTGGCCTGTTGGTTTCTTTTGTTTACTATTTTTTGTTGCGATATGTTTTTGGGTTTAAGTTGCTGGTTTTACACATGTAAGCGAATGCTATTTCTTTATAATTCTTTTTTTTTTTTTTGATAACTAGGAGTCGGAACTTTGCTCCCATGTATCCAAAGACACCCATGCCCGCCCCAAGGCCCGGAGACCCGGGAGACATCAAGGGTGTTTGGTATTAAGCTCGCCAAAGGTTCAAACTTGAGACCTCTAAGCTAGTATGACCAAAAGACCACGAGCCCTTGCCAACTCGACTGCCCTCTAAAGCCAATATGCTATTTCTTTATAATTCTTTCATTTCATTAATGAAAGTTTCTTTTCCTTTAAACAACAAAGCGAGATCTTAGACAAAGCAAGATACGCACCTCATGAAATTATAAGTCATGTGCACAAATTTCTTTGGGAAGGTGTTGAAGAGGGAGGTGGCGCTCATCTGGTGAGTTGGAAAGAGGTTATGAAGCCTTTGCATGTGTGGGGTTTGGGTATCGGGAACTTAAGGCTTAGGATTTAGGCTTTCTTGGCTAAATGGTTATGGCATTTCCTTCATGAATCTAACGCCTTGTGGCGAAAAATTATTGTGAGCAAGTATGGACCGCATCCATTTGATTGGGTTTCGACAGGTGGAACTAAGGTGAGCAATTAAAATCCTTGGAAGGCTATCACTTTGAGTTTCCTTGTTTTTTCTCTGTCCATTCGTTCTGTGGTGGGGGAGGGTTGTAACACTTACTTCTGGGAGGATACTAGGAGATAAACCTCTTTGTCTCGCTTTCCCTCTTTGGAAGATTAAAGTTCCTAAGAAGATCAAGTTCTTTGGGTGGCAAGTCCTTCTTGAGAAAGTCAATACCTTAGATCGTATCCAGAGGATGTCGGCCTTTTGGTTGGGTCCGCAGTGGTGCGTTCTTTGCAAGAGTGCCTCAGAAGACCTAGATCATCTGTCGTGGAATTGTCAGTTTGCTCAGGATCGATGGTATCGTTTCTTTATGTGTTTTGGGATATCCTGGGTCCGTGCTAGGGATTGTAGGGCCTTGATGGAGGAGGTGCTTTTATACCCCCCTTTTCGTGACAGGGGTTGTTTTTTATGGCAGGCTGGCTTTCTAGCTATGTTATGGGGTATTTGGCTGGAAATGAATCATAGATTGTTTAGGCGGGTGGAGAAATCTGTGGATTATGTTTGGGATATTGTTAGATTTAACACTTCTTTATGGGGCTCGGTTTCTAAGCCCTTTTGTAATTATTCGCTAGGCCTTATTCTTTTGGATTGGAGTCCTTTTCTATGGAGGATCTCCTCTTTTAGGGCTGTTTTTTTTATTCCCTTTTGTAGTCTTTTTTATAGCTCTTGTATCTTTTTCATTATTCTCAATGAAAGTATTGTTTCTCATAAAATATATATATATATATATATATATATATATACACACACACACACTCACACAAATTGATAGTATCTATAAAGAATCAAATAGGAAATTAATTTATGGTGTTCATTTTATTTGGTTAGAAGTTCTATGACTATGAATAACTACTTTTTACAAATAAAGTATTTCACGACCCCTTGCATGCATTGAATTTAAATTGGGAGCTTGTTTGACTTTGCAATTTTTGGCATGTCCAATGAGATATTTAATAACCACGAATACGTGACAAGAAAATCTATCAGAGTTCTTGTTCCTTCTTCAAAATCATAATGACAAGAAAACTAAGAAATTCTTATCACCAATAACAATGAAGAATGGATAAGTACCTTCTCTACATAAAGCTCGAAGATATAAAGAAAGTGGATCACCAAAATTTCCTTCATTATGCAAAGCTTTTGTTCCACCTTGAAAGGTTTTTAGTGCACGGAAATGCCTAATGGCTTCTCGTATGACACAATACTTGGTAAAACACTCTACCAAGAGCCTGAAAAAAAAATACAACTTATTATCCATCAATATAGAATATTAAAAAAAATGTTAGAAGAGAAGTAACAAAGAGTAAAAGCCTAAAAGACCTAATTTGCAATATAGGTAGAAAAGCAAACTTTTGATCTACATAATTCTTAAAAGAGAAGTTTTATCATTAATCTCCCATCTAACTAAATGAGATCGACCCCCTTCATCCATCCCCTACCATAGGAAATTCCTCAAGATCTTTTCTATACTATTACTCACCAACATCAGAATTTTAATAAGAGAAAGGAAGTAGGTTGGAATGCCCATTGAAACAGATTGAATAAGAATGAATATCCCTTCTTTAGAAAAGAAAGTCTTTTTCAAGAGGAGAGGAAAGACACTTCTGAATCTTTTCCAAGACAAGATTTTAGGACTCGACCTTCGGATTGTGGCCTATGGGGAGACCAAGATAAAAGGTCAGTAAATGAGGCACCTCACACCCCACAAGGGACGCCCAGGAACTCAACTTGGAGGGCTCACAATTGATGCTACAATCGAGATCTTTCCTCCGTTGATCTTAAGACCCAAAATAGATTCAAAGAAGCAAAGGAGTCAGTTGAGGGTTAAAGAAGAAGCTTGTCTCACCTGAGAGATTATATCATTCACAAATTGGAGCTGCAACAAACAAGACCTCTCCCTCCCCACATAGAAACACTCTATATACCCTTTCTCCACTCCAGTAGAAACAAATTTACTAAGGACGGCAACAACTAGAATAAAGAGGAAAGGGGACAAAGGGTCACCTTACCTCAAGCCCCTAGTTGCCAAAACTTTTCCCCTAGGTCTTCTATTAATGAGAAAAGAAAAGTTCGTATTCCACAGTTCCAAATCCAAGATCTCCACTTAAACCAAAACTTTTCTTCCACAGGATCTTGTCCAAGAAATTCTAATCTACATGATCATAGGCTTTCAGCTTTCTCAAAATCAATTTTGAAAATAATTCCTTCCTCCTTTCTCATCCTATAATCCTCGATGACCTCAAGCAATCTGATCCAAGATTTGTCTTCCAGTGTTGAAGGCCCTGTACACCATTAGGATGCTGTAAAAAGGACCAGGGAGCTATATTTTAGTTGATTTTGAGTTTGTTTCCTCTAATGAAGGACCAAATTCATGTTCAATTTTATCCATTACTAACTAATTTATCCTTTTCAATTACACGGCTAGGTGTAAATTAAATTACTTAAACTTTCAAAATTTGGTTCTTTTATAAATGTTTGTACAAAAGTTAATTAGATAATTTCATATAGGTAAAGATTAATTTAAATAACAGATTTAATTATCATACTCAAATGTTTCTCTTAGAAAGAAATTTAACACGATGACGTAAGAGAGAATTTTTTCCCTCAATTATCAAATGTCGTAATGATGTCCATACTTCTACTTTTATTTACATTATCAAGAAGCATATATTTCCATCTTTTGGCAGTCGGAATATGTAAAAGTAAAATGATGTAACCAAGGGCTTGCTATTTTGGAACCTTGCCCGAAGAAGATCCAAAAACAGCTTTCCTCTTGGAGGGAGCATTCTTCTCTAAGAGAAGCAAGCTAACCCTCGTCCAATTTAATCTATGCACCATTTCGACTTACTTCCTTTCATTGTTCAGGATCCCTATTTTTGTCGGCAAGACTCTAGAGAATGATATACTTTTTGTGCGAAAGTGTCAACAAGGGTGGAGTTCTTATTTGATTAAGTGGAAGGTAATGTTTGTGCACGTTGGACCTTGGGAGTTTGGGCATAGGTAATTTGAGATTGCACAATGAGGCCCCGTTGGCTAAATCCTCTAAGCAATGTCCATGCTTATGTTCGTGTCTTTTTCATCTGCAAACGGGTATTGGCTTTGGGCTTCTTACAGCAGGCGTTTTTCTTTGTTTCTCTATTCTATTTTGCCGTTGTTTTTTAAGCCTGTTTGTACTTCCTCTGGCTTTTGTCTTTGCCTTTGGTCCTTGGTTCTCTGTTACTTGGTTGCTTTTTCTTTTATTTTCGCTTCCTTTTGGAAACTTGTATCCTTGAACATTTTTCTTCCTTTTCATAATTTAATGAAAAGTTTGTTTCTTGTTCAAAAAAATTACAAAAAAAAAATTCTCCAAACCACAAAGCTTAGAACTGTCCCACCAGGGACTCCTACAACCTTCCCCTTGTTTCTTCTTTGTCAATGCCCAAATCACCACCCCAATCTTATGCCACAACTCAATTAACAAACCCCTTTTCTCGTAGTTATCAGTCTAACTAACCTACTTACATGACTAGCCTCCATTAACTAACTCATATGACTATATTAGACGCCTAAACTATTGTGGTGTTCAGGTCCTTGATTTAACAGTACAAGAAGTGATCCATCGATGTACACTTGATATTTGGTATGAATATAAGAATAAATCTACCAGACTACCACTTCAAACAAACCAAGGAGAGAACAAATTTCTTAAATTTCATGATTAACTAAAGTTCAACTTACGCATAGGTTCTCATGTTAGGCTGTAGACGCTTATGGTCTTCAACCATCATGCCAAGTAACTCAGCAACATCTTGCACCCTACTCAAAACAATGGAGCAAGAAATAGTAAAATAGTAAGCATTACAAACGTCAACATAAATAATAGAACAAAAAAGAAACAAACTTCCAACCAGTACGGAACAAAAACATTCTTATAACCACAATACAAGTTTTATTTATTTTCACAGGACCAAAAATATATCTGTCACACATAAATGGTAAACAAGGCAAAAAGACATCTAAGAGAATAAGTGAAATTTCCCTATTAACTGGTGGTTTTGGCTATTTGGAACTTCAAAATTCCAAAAAAGGTTAAATTCTTTCTTTGGTCTTCATTCTATAGAGGATTAAATACCGCATATAGACTCCACAGAAGGTTCCCTCATTGGTACATCGCCCCCTTGAGATGCTCCTTGTGTTCTTCAAAGGAGGAGAGACCCTTGACCATTTATTCTTGCATTGTTCGTTCACCCAAAAAAATTTGTTATTTTGTTTTGAACAAGATACGAACTTTTCATTGATTAATGAAAAGGAACAAAATTGTTGAAGGATACAAACTCCTAATAGGAGTAAAAAAGAGGAAAGCATAAAAATAGAACAAAAACTACAAAGGAGATATAAAGGCCTCCCAATTCATACAAATCAAATTAGGAGAATAGGGAAAGAAAGTATCGGAAAGAGCACACCATTGAGAAGCTTTAAATTTGGCAATATTGAAACATTCAACTGCTGAACAGCTGGAATCTTTGAATATCCTTTGATTCCTCTCAAACCATAACTCTGAAACAATCGCCTTAAAACCATTGATCCAAAGCAGATTAGCTTTAGGCACCAATCTAACTCCATTGAGAATCTGGAAAATGTTTCTAGCAGCCACACAGTCCCAAATCCAAGCCAAATTGAACATCTGGAAGAAGGAAAACCAACAGGCAGAAGCATATGGGCAGAAGAAAAACACATGATTCAAGTTCTCTCCCTATTCAGCACATAAAAAACAAATGGATGGCCGTAGAGTCATATTAGGGGACTTCTTCTGTAAAACCTCAGCTGTATTAACCTTGCCATGTAGGAGAATCCACATTAACATGTTTACTCGTTTTGGGCTACCCAAACTCCAAAGAGAAGATAAGTGAGCTTTAGACAATCGCAAATCAGCTCCTCCAAGCTTACAAAGAGGAGGAAACTGAGAAAAGACCCGAATTTTCCAAACTCCATCGACGAGCATCCATTTCCTCAGGAGTAAGCGGAGAAATACAAGATAGTAAATCCAAAAACTCTACAAATTCTTCATCTTTCAACGCCCTTCTAGTAATGATATTCCAAGAAGAGGATTCTCTATCCCAAGCATCCGAAACCGAAGAAAAGGAGGACGACGAGATATTGTAAATAGAAGGAAATCTTACCATGAGATGAGAATCACCAATTCACAGGTGATGCCAAAAGAGAGTTCTTTGACCATTTCCTAATTTGACATGAGAGAATTTCTATACCTTGTGCGATCATTGATTTTATTCCAAGGACTACAGCCCAATCTATGAATTTTAGGAAGCACATTCCAATTAAAACAGTCAGAACCATATGAACTGGCCACCACCCTACACCACAAAGCATCTGGTTCTACGCTAAACCGCCATCCCCATTTCGATAACAGCACACTGTTTCGCTTAAGAATACAGCCAATGCCCAAACCACCAGCTTCCATCGGAAGAGATGCAATGTCCCAACGAACTAAATGTCTCAAGGAGCCTTTCGAGGAGTCTCCCCACAAGAAGGAACGGATCTTTTGCTCAATTTGTTTACTAATCTTCACCGGAACCTGAAAAATAGAAAAATAATAAAGGGGGATGCTTCCAAGAACATGTTAGCACAAGGTCAATCTACCACCTTTTGATAAGTGATATCTCCTCCAACGATCAAGCTTCTTAGAGATTCTTTCCTGGACTGGAGCCCAAAAAGAATCAAGTTTAGGATTTCCTCCTGGAGGCAAACCCAAATATATAATCGGAAGGCGTTCAACTTTGCAACAGAAGGAGTTTGCAACTCGCTCTACCCATTGATCTTCCATATTGATGCCACACAAAGACGATTCCTCCCAATTAACTTTAAGACCCGATAACCACTCAAAGGCCTTAACAGCATCAAAAAGGATCTTGAGCATCCCCTCATCATCTTTACAAAACAATAGTGTGTCATCGGCAAACTGTAAATGAGAGACATGTATCGAATCCCTTCCCACTACAAATCCCTCAAAGACTCCCTTTAGATATATGCTGTCTAATAGAACACTAAGCACATCACTGATCAAAAGGAATAAAAAAGGAGAAAAGGGGTCTCCTTGTCTCAAATGTAACAACCGGAATATATATATATATATATATATATATTTAAATTATTATTTTTATTTAGTTGTTTTCTTTATTTTCTCAAAAATATAAATTTTTGTTTTAAAAATTATTTTTAAAAGATAATTTGTTCTTAGAATTTAAAAAATAAAAAGAAAGAGTTTTATTAAATCTTTATCTTTTTATTATCCTTTTTAAATAAGGATTCATTAGAGTTTGTTATAAAAGCCATTAAACCCTAGGTTTTATTTTCTTAAACTGTTAGACCTAATTTTCTCTCCAAGAGAAAAAGAAAAGTGTAGAGACTGAGGTTGGAGAGAATCCAATGTTCTGTATTTTCATTATTAAAGTCTATATATATAGACAAATATACAAGGTTCACCTAATCCTATAAGGAGAAGGTAAAGGACAAATCAATATTAATACAAGAATATAAAACATACTAATATCTATACTCTAACACTCCCCCTCAAGTTGGTGCATATATGTTAATCATGTCCAACTTGTTAGACAAATAATCTATTCGTGCTCCATTCAATGCTTTAGTAAAGATATCTCCTAGCTGATCTCCAGTCTTCACATACCCTGTAGCCACTAATCCTTGCTGTATTTTCTCACGTACATAATGACAATCAACTTCAATGTGTTTGGTTCGTTCATGAATACTAGATTAGATGCAATATGAATAGTTGTTTGATTATCACACCAAAGTTTTATTGGAGTGGTGATGCCAAATCCCAATTCAGTCAGAAGTTGATGTATCCATACTACTTCACACACCGACTGTGCCATAGCTCTATATTCTGATTCAGCACTCGAACGCGAAACCACGTTTTGTTTCTTACTTTTCCAAGAAACTAAATTACCTCCGACAAATACACAATATCCTGAGATTGATCTTCTATCTTCCTTAGAACCTGCCCAATCAGCATCTGAAAAACATTCAATATTAAGATGACCATGATCTTTATATAACAAGCCACGTCCAGGAGCACCTTTCAAATAACATAGAATATGCTCCAATGCGATCCAATGGTCAGTCGTAGGAGAACTCATAAACTGACCCATAATACTGACTGGATAAGCTATGTTTGGCCTCGTAACCGTAAGATAATTCAGCTTCCCTACTAATCTCCTATACTTCTCAGAATCTTTCAACAACTCCCCTTCCTTTGTAAGTTGTAAATTAGGTATCATTAGGGTACTACGCGGCTTAGCAGCTAACTTTACTATTTCAGTTAACAAGTCAAGTATATACTTTCTTTGTGACAAAAGGATCCCCTTCTTGCTCCTTGTTACTTCAACTCCTAAGAAATATTTCAACATTCCCAAATCTTTGGTATGAAATTGACTATGAAGAAAAGACTTGAGTGATAGGATGCCTGATGAATCATTACCAGTAATCACAATATCATCGACATATATAACTAGTAAGATAACACCAGACTCAAATCTTTTATAAAAAACAGAATCATCTGACTTACTCTTCTTCATTCCAAAATTCTCAATCACCTGACTAAATTTTCCAAACCATGCTCATGGACTTTGTTTCAACCCATATAAGGATTTACGAAGGCGACATACCTTTCCATTCTCCCCCTGAGCAACAAAACCTGGTGGTTACTCTATATAAGCTTCTTCTTGAAGATCACCATGGAGGAATGCATTTTTAATATCAGGCTGATGCAAGGGCCAATGGTGAATAGATGTCAATGAAATGAATAACCTGACAGAAGCCAATTTAGCAACCGGAGAAAAATTATCAGAATAATCAATTTCGTAAGTCTGCGCATATCCTTTAGCAACAAGGCGAGCTTTCAAACGGGCAATTGATCCATCCGGATGAACTTTAACAGCAAACACCCATTTACAACCGATAGGTTTCTTTCCTGCAGGAAGAGACACTAAATCCCAAGTACCATTGTCATCTAAGGCAGTCATCTCCTCCAACATAGCAGCCCGCCAACCAGGATGAGACAAAGCTTCATGAACAGTTTTAGGAATAGATACATATTCAAGGGATGCAATAAACGAACAAATAGATGATGATAAATGGTTATATGAAACAAAAGAAGAAACAGGATAAGTACACTTACGCTTACCTTTTTGAAGGGCAATAGGAAGGTCATCACTCGTTCCTGGATCCACAGGCAAAGAAGTTGCTGGTATAGGACATGAATCCGTAGGAGGTTGCCGACGAGAATAAACTTGAGTAATAGTGGGGAGAGAAGGATCAGGCGCAGAGGGAGATGTATTGCTAGGAAGTTCTTCAGTAGAAGTAGAGACAATAGAATAGACAAGAAAGGTATCATCTTCCTGTGACTGCTCCCCCTGATTGGTACTCAAGAACGATGAAAAAGGAGTATTTTCAAAGAACGTAACGTCAGGAGAGACAAGATATCTATTGAGATCAGGACAATAATATCGATACCCTTTTTGAACACGAGAGTAACCAAGGAAAATGCATTTCAATGACTTAGGGTCTAATTTGGTAAGCTGGAGGCGAACATCCCGAACGAAACAAGTGCAACCAAATATTTTAAGTTTAATAGGAAATAAAGGTTGCGTAGGACATCGAGTATGATAAGGTATTTCACCCTTAAGAACTGACGAACGCATGCGATTAATCAAAAAGCAAATCGTCGAAACAGCGTCAGCCCAAAAGTATTTTGGAACATGCATTTGAAACATTAAGGCTCTTGCTGTTTTGAGAAGATGTCTATTTTTCCTTTCTGCAACCCCATTTTGAGACGGAGTATCAACACACGAGGATTGATGAATAATACCATCTTCACTTAAATAAGAGCCAAGAGCACCAAAAAAATATTCCTTAGCATTATCACTCCGTAGAACTTTAAGAAAGCCACCAAATTGAGTTCGAATTTCAGCATGAAAGTTGCGAAAATAAGAAAGTAACTCAGAACGATGTTTAATCAAATATAACCAAGTTACACGAGAGAAATCATCGACAAAACTAACAAAATACCAAAATCCATTTTTGGACTCAATAGGACAAGGACCCCAAACATCAGAATGGACTAATTCAAAAAGAGCATTAGCTCGTGTATTGACTATAGGATAGGAACTGAGACGATGAAACTTAGCAAATTGACATGACTCATAAATTAAAGAATGCAAACTATGAAATTGAGGACGGAGACTCTTTAACACAAAGAGAGATGGATGACCCAAACGACAATGTTCTTCGAAGGGAGTTGGCACTCGAGTGCAAACGGTGGCTGTAGGTATTTGTGTATCAAACATGTAGAGGCCATTAGATTCACGCCCTTTACCAATAGTCTTCTTCGTTGTAAGATCCTGAAATAAGCAATGACCAGGAAAGAATAAGACACAACAATTGAGATCACGAGTAAGTTTACTGACAGAGATCAAATTAAAAGAAAATTGTGGCAAATTCAAAACAGAGGTCAATGAAAGAGTTTTGGAGAGATGAACTGTGCCAGAGCCAAGAATAGGAGAAGTGGTGCCATCCACTATTGTAACATCAGGTAAAGATGTAGATGGTGAAAAGGTAGCAAATAAATTGGGGTTACCTGACATATGATTCGTAGCACCAGAGTCAATGACCCATTTTGACACAGAGGAAATAAGACATTTATTGGTATTACCTGAATCAGCAATGACAATAATTGGATTAGAGGATGATGTCATCAATGACTCTTGATACTGTTGGAATTTAGCAAACTCTTCCACAGAAATCGTTACCATTAATTTCTTCTCGATCATAACTTCAACAATATGGACACAAACAAAAACTGTACTGAAACAGACCAAACCAAATCTGAAGGAGGAGAGGAAATCGAACCAAACCAATCGAACTGAAACAAACGAACCGGACCAGAACCGGTATAAATCAACCAAACCGAACCGGAATGTGACGAACCAGACCTGAACCGGATGAACCAAACCAATTGAAACCAAACCGGTTGAACTGGACCGCTTGAACCGGATCAGGTGTTTTCTGAAACTAGAAACCCTAAGTGCTACCCCACGACAACCAGAGGGGCGAAGGCGATTGGCGGTGACGGAAGCGCGCGACGAAGGTGCGAAGGACGGCGAGACAAAACCCACGAATAGCAATTGGAAAACAGCAGCGTTGGCGAATCAGCAAACGACGGCGGTGGGTGGCAGCGGCGGTGGTCGGTGGTGGCGACGGCGGCGGCGGTGGCGGTAGTAGTGAGTTGAGTTGGATAGCAATGAACAAAATCCCTAATGGACACAAAACCCTAATGGACACCAAAACCCTAATGGGCAAGAAACCCAGAACTCTGATACTATGTAGAGACTAAGGTTGGAGAGAATCCAATGTGATGTATTCTCATTATTAAAGTCTATATATAGACAAATATACAAGGTTGACCTAATCCTATAAGGAGAAGGTAAAGGACAAATTAATATTAATATTAAAATATACTAATATCTATACTCTAACACTCCCAAATATAAATATCCAGTAGATTATGTTTTAAGGAGCATCTTTTCACCACTTCATCATTATCTAAGCCTGATTCCTCCTCCTTGCCGTCCAGCAACGCAATTTCTTCAAGAAATTTTACTCCAGCTGCCTTTTCCTTACGCTCTTTCTGATTATGCCACTGCTTAAGGGCAATCTTCAAGTTTCTAAGCTTAGATTAGATAACCTGCCCAACCATATGATTTATCATCCGAGAGTTTGGATTCAATTAAACTAACACAATCCTTGTCGTTTAACCAGGAATTAAAAAATCTGAAAGGACAAGGCCCCCATAAAATCTCACCTGAATCCAGAAAAATGAGAAAATGATCTGAGGTAGTGTGTTCGCCTCTATACACTCGAGAGTTATGAAAGAGAGAGTCCCAATCTGAAGAAACAAAAAATTTGTCCAGCAGTTAATGTGTACTGTTGTTTCCCATCTATGACCATGTATAACGCCCATTTGATAAGGGAATTTCCATAATTTCAAGCTCCAATGACCTCATTGAAAATCTTCATATCCTACGATTGTCTTCCACCAAAGGAACGATCTGATGCCCATCTTGTGACATTAAAATCACCTCCCATACACCAAAATTTGTTGGAAAACAAGTTGCTGATTTCTGTCCACAGCTTATTCTGTTCCTTATAATTTGTAGGGCCATAAATATTAGATATGCATAAATCCTGCAAATTAGAGAAGGAACAAGAGATGGTTAATGAAAAAATTCCTTCAAGGACTTCCCGAACAGCAATTCTACTTCCATCCCAAAGTGTAATAAGGCCTCCTAATCTTCCATCCGACTGAATCTGCGCCCAGCCAATATCCTGAGAACTCCACAACAACTTTATCACCATGCTATCAATCTGTTGCAACTTAGTTTCTTGGAGAAGTACTATATCAGGACAATGTTTCAAAATAAGTTTCTTGATTTTCAGTCAGACCATGAACATTCCATGACATTATTTTTATTGAGAATTCAAAATTGGAACCACCGAAATCCCCACGGCCTCAAAGAAAGGGGGAATATCAGTCTTAGCTACAAACTTTTCGTTCAAAGTCAGTACTGGCTGATCCCCTTCCGTACTTCCCATTCCTTATCCAAGTCAAATAGATTAGGAAGATCTTCCTCCAAGGGATACTTAGATTGATCAGCAATATTGGAGGTAATGTCTATACGATCAGGTGAAGGATCAGGACTGCTGAGATTCACATTAAAATCTTCTTCATCTTCAACTTCATCATCAGAAAAGGAAAACTCTCTTGGGCTAGCGAGTTCCTTGGTGGAGAATGCAAGACCTGGGTTCAAAGTCATTGGAAGGTCAATCGACCGTTCTTTCCCCCCTAAAATCGTTCGATCTTCTCCCTCCTCAATGAAGGGTTCCTTTATTAACGGAATTTCCAATCTCTGCACTCTTGTTTCATCATTTAATTTTGACTTAAACTTTTTCCGAGAATACGAAAATGGTAACGAAGGAATAAACTTTCTAATTGGATTTTTGGAAGGCGTGATTTTTAGGAGAAGATTCAGGTTAAGATTCAGATTTAGAAACCGCCTTTGGAATTTCAAAAATTAGAGCATCATTAATTACTTCATCCACTACCTCCTTCCCTAAATCACGCGCTCTGGAAACATTTGCCACCTTGCCCTCCAAATTAATTTTGTTTCCATATTCTCTTTCTTCATTAAGAGAAATCTTCTCACTTCCTTCGCTAATGACAGATTTGAGACCCTCCGAATTCTCCACGATTCCAGATTCTCTTTCTTCATTAAGAGAAATCTTCTCACTTCATTCACCAATGACAATCTTAGGGCCCTCCGAATTCCCACGATTACAGATTCTCTTTCTTCATTAAGAGAAAACATCTCACTTCCTTCGCCAATGACAAACTTGGGACCTTCCGAATTCTCCACGGATTTCGGTACATCTTTTGTTATTCAAAAATAGTCGTCCCAGAATTCTGCTGTAGAATCATTAATCAAATCTTTAGCTTGATTACTAAAATCTGACGTTACCGATTCTTTTCAAATATTGTCGTCCCAGAATTCTGCTATTGCCAAGTGAGTCATTGTCAACCTTTAACACACCAACTGTTTCATTAATAATGACTCTGTTATTGTAAGGATCAGACGGAATAAACCCTACCCTTTCATCTTCCATAATTTTCTGGAATCTTTCCACGTCCAGCTTGTTCAAAAGACGATCAGGATCAGATCTGGGAGCAGGTGAACAGACATCAGATACTCTTACTGTGAAGGACCCATACTTTTCATCTTTAATAACCATAGAGGACGGAATAAATCCACATACATTTTCTTGAACTTTAAGGTAGACATCAGAAGCATCCCATGAGAGTATAAAATGACCACACGAAAATATAGGCCGAAACCAAGTACCCGAGCCTCCAAAAGTAAATTGCAAAAAAGAGATCCAATCGAATGTGATAGAAAACAAAGGAATATCATGAAAGGCTTTGTAACATGGTCGAGTAGAGGTAATAAAAATGCACCAAGTTCCAACATCCATGCCTGACATGGAGAACGTAAGACCACTTTGTCCAAACTACCACAACAAGGGGAGGAAACACCACCCCAAAAGAATTAGCAAATGCCACCTCAATGTGGATGCTACATAACAAGAAATTTCTGAGCTAAAGAGGAACATACCTATCGTAAGATTCAGCTCTTGTATATGCTTGGATCACCCAATTATATGTCTCAGTATCAGGTTTCATGCAATCTGTCACATGAAATAGTTGTAAAGTATAAAAACTTCAACACTGGATAATATGAACAGAGCTCAGTTACAAACTGCACATTAAAGCAAAACCAGCTGAAAGTTGGTCCAGACAATATTTAATCATCTATGAATGTTTCATGCCTCTTGTAGATAGACCAAAACAATTAAAGATAAATACACCGAAACAAATGGTAACTATAAAAAATTACAAGGATTATTAACACTAATCGTTCTGATGAGTTGACTTTTTTTTTCTAAGTTGATTCTTAGGCATATCAAGACATTTTGGATGAAAATCAGCTTACAAATCAAACACAGTACTTGACTAAGATACTTTATAAGAGCTCACTTAAACAAAATTCAGGCTCGTTACAATGGAGATTCACAAAGGAACCAAATGACATGTAACTTAAAACAAATTTTACTTTCCAAACCATGAGTTTGTAAGTAGTGATTTCAATGTATACAATAATTCTCTGTTTAAAAAAAAATTATATATACAATAATTTTTTTACAAGTCATTCTGTCTCAGTTCTTCAAGAAAAATGTTTTGAAAATAGTTGCCAAACAAGCCCAAAGTGTAAATATGTAGTCAACTTTCAAGATAGTGTTGTATCTAGTTTCTTTAGTCAAGTCACATAAATTAGATTGATCAATAATTAATTTAACCAAGAAATTCATTAGATAACATGATTGTTTGAACTACATGAAAAGCAATAAAAAGACAAAACACATAAACTCCCTCACATTGACTATTTCCCCAAATGATTATGAGCCTAACAACAGTTATTTACTAGAAAACATAGATTGTCCATGCATTATAGAGAATATCAAACAAAATACATGAGCAAATAAAAATATAATGTTGACCTTCTCCATATTCCATGTTTTCAAATGTTGAGAAAGCAATTTCAGGTATCCCACAAGTAGCCTAAACAAGTAAAAAAATCATCAGTTTGTTTTCTCAAACCGATAGCAGATCTTCAGCACAAATAGACGATAAGTATAGACTTCATGATTCACTAGCATTAAGGAAATAAATATCACCCGCTAAATACCTATTGAACACGTATATAGAAGTTCGCAAATCCCTAGCTTACTTCTATCAGAAAAATGTTCATCAATGTTTATAAATTAAAATAAAAGTGAAATAAAAAGAGCCATACCCCAGTCAAGGTTTGGATATGTAAGTGAAATTTTCTAAACAATTTTCAAGAATGTGTCATTGCAAAATTTTACATCTATTACAAGTAAACACAAGCATAATAATGGGAAGATAGCAAAGGAAGGTAGAAGAAGAAAATGTGAAATTCAGTCAGGAAAAAAAAAGGGAGGAAGAAGAAGAACATGCAAAATTTTAATACAATCTGATTGAGAAATAAGCAAACATCAGATACCAAGAACCAACAACTCAGTTAGTGGTCTAAAGAAGCAACACTGAGGCAGAATTCAAAGTTTTGGCTGAAGGCATATATGAAAGAATTCACACAGAGCTTGAAATTCCTTGTGAAGCACAAATAGAGATACTTAGTGATAATCATCCAGCTATAAAAGAGCCAACAACTCAGTTCATCATGTTCATACTAAACATGAAGAGGTAGACGAACAGTTGGACACTCTAACCTTCTCAACAAACATTTTCACCAAGGCCTTATCAAAGATAAAATTTGAAGAATCCAAGCTTAGGTTAATTAATATGCGAACCCGAAAAACCGAGCCAATCGACCGAAACTGATCGAAAAGAGGTTGGTCGGTCGGTCGGTTTTAGTGCCTGTCAGTTTTGAAATTACAGAACCGACGAGTCGGTCAATCGGTAGCCTTAAACTAGGCGATACCAACCGACCGACCAAGTGTATCTGAGATGTTATTTTTTTAGTTATTAAAAATTATATATCAAAATGGAAATTAAATTAAGGTTCCCTGCTTCCCTCTCATTCTGCTTACTTTCACTCTTATTGGGCCGCTCACCCCCAACCCCTCTGCTCTCACTCTCTGTCGCCACACCGCGCCACCGCCCTCTACTCTCCCTCGCCGTCGCCGTGCCACCCAACCCCTCCTGCTCTCACTCTCTCTCACCGTGCCGCCCACCCCCTATTCACTCTTTCTCATGTCGGCGCCCCCTCCCTCTCCCTGACTGCAAATTTGGACTATAAGATATTGAGATGTTATGTTTGTATTTGGACTTTTGTTGAAAATTTGAATAGAAATACTAAAATAGTAATGAAAATTGATATTAAAAAAAAAGCAATATAGTATATGACTATGCTATTTTATATACAAGAAAAATTGAATAGGAAAAAAAGGAAACCGAATAATTAAAAAAATAAAAAATAAAAAATAAAGAATGTCGATTAAACCGACAAACCGACCGACTGACTGTGGTCAACGTCCAGCATCAGACGGAAACCATCGATTTCCAGATTTGGAAACCGACGGGGTCGGTTTCGGCTTCGTGGTAGGCCGAAAACCGACCCCGACCGACCGATGATCAACCCTAGTTGATGGTAAAACTGAGCAAGACACATGTCAACCTTTAAGAGGCACAGGACCACATGTGGTTACACACTGTATACTGCTATGGCAGGGGATGTGTGCTTCCGTCTCCACGGTACGGGTAGCACGCCGAACCTGAAGCCTGCCTGCGACAGGCGACAGGCCCCAGACCCGCAGGCGGTGGCACCACCCAACAGTTGTCAGGTGTGTACACCCTCGGCAGACATCGTACCACGCGGCGTGCCCTTGCCACCATAATCGTCGTCCTTCCTAGTCAGTCGTCCGAGCCTGTATAAGGAAGGACCTTCACCTTCACCATGTAAGTGAAAAACTTGTCACTAATACTTAAGGTGTCTTTTCCTATTTTCTACTCCGATTACTGACTTGAACGTCGGAGGTTATTAGGCGGCCGGACACCGCACTGGTGTAAAGTTTTCCAATTGCAGACTCATTTGCTCTCAGGCGAAGCTACTTGTCCTAGGGACACGTGGACGTCTCCAAAATTCGCCGTCAACAAATATATATAATCCAATTTGATGGGGAGTGTTGAAAATCGGCCCTTCTTTTCAGCCCAATGTTGCATTCCAGCATTTCTTCTTTCCGATTAAAGCATTAACTTCCATATCCCTTTATTATGTTTCCCCAATTTCCTCTCCTTTCCTTCTGTATGGTTTATTTGTATACCCGTACAAAGAAAATATATTAGGGTACAAAGAAAATATATTAGGGATGTACACTTTCCTTCAAACAGAAATAAATAGGAAATTGTGTTCTACAATCTTCAATAGGCCTACTCTAAATCCACTTTGATCAACCAACCTGCTTCTAGCTTTTTTCTTCCTCTACAACTTTATTAGCAATGAAAATGGTGACTAAGATTTATTTCCCTAAGGCTTGCTAATTTTCTGAAATCGTGGTTTGGAGACTTTCCTTAACCTCTCCATTAGCACCTTTACAATAATCTTGGAAACACCATTTACCTAGGGAACTTAATAGCCATCAAATGTCCTCTTCCGTCTTCCCCAAAGGGCTTTTCTTCAATCCACAAACTCACCTCCTTTTTGGTAGGGTTCCACTATAATCCCTTGAGAAGTCATCTCTTCCCACTGTCCTCGTACAGCCTTCTAAAATAGTTAGCAATCTTCTTCTTTAACCTGCCCTCCAAGGTTGAAATGCTGCTGCACAAGTTCTTTCTTCTACTTTGCAAAAGAGATATGCAGAAGTACCAGGAGTTATCATCTCCTTCCCTCAACCAATCAACTTTACATTTTTTTATAAGAGACCTGTAACTAATCATTAAAAAGGTGAAGAGAACAACATAGGATGTACGAGACTAGGGAGCTTAGAGGAACACTCTACAGTTTGGTCAACCAAATGAAAAGGAGTAATTACCAAAAAAAAAAAACATTAAAATTAAGGGCCCTTCTTTGTTTAGTTTGTTTATCTCAGCAGTCGCCCCCTCGAGTCAGGTTCGCAGTTGTCATTGTGACCCCGAGGCTTGGTGTACATAGCAAGAACCCACAAAGCCATTAAGTGAACTACATCCTCCCATAGCTTGTCAATGGGGCTGTCACTGTTCGAGAAGGTGTGCCTCTTTGCTCTAACCATAAAATGTAGCAAATGGCAACTCCAGCTAAGTACCAGAATTCATTCTTCTGATCAAGAGGTGGGGTTTGGAGAAAATCTCCAATCAACTTTAAATTTCTGAATCCATGTTCTTGTCTGTTTGGCATTCAACCCACAACCATTTTCCTTTTTCTTTTTTTATAAGAAACAATTTCATTGATGTATGTAATCACAAAAATAGGGGAAAGAAAAAGCCCAAAACCAAAAAGTTACAAGAAACTTCTCCAATTGGTCAAAAATGTAGCATAACTATAAGAATTAAAAAGAGGTGACAATTTACACCAAGTGATAGAAAGGAAGATAATATTTGCAAACAGTTTATCAAAAGTATGGTCCCTCTCAACAAAAAGAATATTGAGGTTTCATCTCAAGATTCAATATTCTGTAGTAAATCCACCAGCTTCAATTTTCTAATCTAACTCCTTGATTTTAGTTGAGATGAGAGTTAATTGAACCTTTGTACTTCCAAACATTGTTGTACTCCAATCATTGAGAATTAAACTTCAAATTTATGGTTTCTAACAAAAAGGAACCCTTTAACTGTCCTTCCACTAGACTTTGCCAGTATGAGTCAAAAGTGAGATAAAACAGGGATGAATTAGCAAAGTCAAGAAAAACACACATTGATATGAAACAATGGCAAGGCACAATAGTAAAGACATGAACGGCATTGTCCAATAGTAAGATACAACACCTGGACACTAAGGAGACAATTGAAATGAAAGGTTGTTGCCATTCGCCCAGCAGCCTCCATCTCATATGAGATCTCTAAGGCATTTGAATGATCCCCAGCTTTACAGTCTTCCTCAATTAGGAGATCATAAATCTTGTCAGTGGCTCTGAGACCCCCTTTGGCACCCTTTAAAAACGCTTTATTGGCGTCTTCTAAGTATTTATTCCTTACGAGTTCGTCTAGTCAAAATAACTCAAGCAACTAAGACAAAATATAAACATGATTAAAATTTATCTGTTGGAAGCAGTCTCGTCAGGAAGTTCAAGAGATTACCAATAAGAATGAGCCAAGCTTGGCGAATGTCATAGTTCAATTTCTCCATGGCTGAAAGGATTTCTAAGCCTCTGGAAGCAAGACCCTTGGAACCAAATAACCGAACTAATGCAACAAACGTCTCATGGAGAGGACGAAGTCCAGCACTTAGTTCCCTTCTCAGAGATTGCATCTACATTCAGCATAGCCAATAAAATTTAGAAAACTACATATCCGAAACAGAAAGTAAATTGAAAACAAAAGTTATAATGGAACGAAAGCAATATTTAATTGAAATTAGCAGCTCACCGCTCCCTCGGTGTCGCCGTTGAGAGAATGAGACACAACCAAGCCGTGGAAGGAGCGAGGTCCAGGGCTCAATCCAGCGGCAACCATATCGTAAATGACATCAGAAACGCCGACGGAGTCGAGGCTTCTGGCGCGGTCCATGAGTTCCTCCATGAAAGTGAAGCGAAGGCCCTTCTCAAGCGCAGTGGAAGCGTCATCCTTAGGGTGCCGCGGCTGCCTCTTCTTTCTGCCACGCTTCTCTGGAGCGGAGAGGACTGAGCGGATGGGCAGGACGCCATTGTGATTGTGAAGACACAATGAAGGGCGTTTGTGGGGAAGGGTGAGAAGGTGGGTGTGGGAGGAGAGCAGGAGTTTGGACATTAATGGCTGCCGAATTTTGGATAAGAAACAGAGCCTCGGCGGAAGGGGCGTTGCCGAATAAAAAGGCGGGATTCCTGACGATAAATGAACGACCGTAGTCTGCAACTACAGCTATAGCGTCAAATATCCAAGTGTGAAAATATATCAATATTGATATTAAGGGTAATTGCAATGGTGAGCTATTTATTTTAGCATATTTACAAATATAGTCAGAGATTTTATCATCTCCTATTTTGGCCTCCAGTTTCGAATCTGAAACTTCAAACTATGCTATTCTTCAAGTCAAGCGGCTACAAAATCTAAAATTTTTAACTTCTACAAATCGTCTCCTTCAAGTCAAGTCGCTACAAAATCTGAAACTTAAATTTCTGACTTTGTAGCTTATCGTAGTTCAAGCTGAATCTGAAACTTTTGGCTCAAACTGAAACTCCTAACTTCGCTACAAATCTTCTTCTTCGTTCACTTTGAAACTTCCGACCTCACGCTCATTATTGTTCAAGTTCATCTTCTTCTTCGTCTTTTTCTCATGACTCATCAAAGAAAACAAGGAAAATAGAAAAATTGATTTAAAAATCGCAGATTAGTTTTTTCCATTGAACACACTTTAAAATCTATCCAGTTTTTCTTTTTTTCTTCTCCTCCTACCCTCTGTTTGGAATCTCTGATTTGGGATTTTGAAATCATTTCTAGTATTTTAAACGATTTCAAATCCTATTTCCTACACCCTCTCTTTTACGCACCATCCCTTCTAAGCATAATTTTTTCTACTACACAAATAATAAGTCAGAAAGGTTAGTTCAAATTTTTCTTCTATCTCTTAGTTTTTTTTTATTCTAATAGTTATCTTCACTTTAATATCTGTAATTTAAATCTTTACCGACAAACATTTTTTTGCATCAAGTAAATTCCAGGTTGGTTTTCTCTTTTGTTCTAGTTAAGTTTTCTTCACAATTTAGTTTTCTTCTATTTAATTATGTTTGATTCTTGTTTATGGTTTTTAGTAGTTTTCTCTTCTTTTTTATTTTTTTTTTCTTTCCTCCCTTTGCATTTGTTTTTCATTAGTGTAAAATAACTATAATAAAAAATAAAAAGAAAAAAAATAACACTTTGCTACAAATTTAAATTGAGCTGAAAAATGATTTTCATATGTGTTTTTTGTTTAAGATTTTTTTCTTTTCATTTCTAGTTTTATTGTTCATTCAAATTTTTAAGGGGAAAAATAACATTTTTTTTCATTTATTTGAATAGAGTGAGAACTAGTAAATATAATTTGAAGTAGTGTAGTATCTATATTCAACCTCCATTCTAAAATAAAGAGACGGTGGTCTCACAAATAATTTGTTTGTATTTTTTTTTAATTGTAAATTCTATTTTTGTGAGAGGGTGGAGGAAAACTCATTATATTATGTTTTTAAGAGTAAACTTGTTTGTGATTATTTTTTGTACTGGAATCTCTCTAGAATTTATTTTAGGATTTTACTTTGCTTATGTCACTTATTTTATTTTCTTAACGTATAATAAATATTAAAAATGTGGTTTTATGTGTTTAGGAAGGCTAATTATATTATGTTATTTTAACAGTAAAATTGATTGTGATTATTTTGGGTACCAAAATCTCTCTGGAATTTATTTTTGGATTTTTCTTGTGACGGCTTATGTCACTAATTTTATTTTCTTAACATATAATAAATATTTAAAATGTGGTTTTATGTGTTTAGGAAGCTAACTATATTTTATTTTTAACAGTAAAATTATTTGTGATTATTTTTTGTACTAAAATCTCCCTATAATCATAATTGTATTTATTATTTGATATTTCAATTGAGAAAGCATGAATACAGATAATATCATGATAAATTGGATGTAAAATAGATGAATTGCAGTTGGTGCAAGAACAATTTGTATTGGATATGTCGTTACCTTATTAGAAATTTATGAAAACATAAATTACATTACAAGATCTCCATCTGAGCATGGATTAGAAGGAGAAGAAGTAAGATATTTATTGATGAGATTTATTTCCAATGAGGAACGAAGTAGAGATATCTTACGAATGGGCCCATTAGCATTTAGAAGATTAGTTGACATACTTAAGGGTATAAGATACATTAAAGATAGTCAATATAGTTCTATAGAATAACAAGTAGTCAAGTTTTTGCATATTTTAGCCCATAATGTGAGAAACAGAACAATTGGCTTTTTCTTTCGTCACTCAAGTGAAACAGTGAGTCGACATTTTCATCAGGTCTTAAAGGTAATTATATCTTTGGAAGAAGAATATCTAGTTTAATCAAACAGAACTTCAATTTATCCCGAAATTCAAAATAGCACAAGATTTTTTCCATATTTTACGGTAAATACTCTAGACTAAATATCTCAATTTTTTTTAAACATAATTCATATTAACCATTAAGTATTTATTATATATATAGGATTGTGTTGAGGCCATTGATGGAACACATTTGCAGGTAAAAGTATGAAAAGAAAATGTATCAAGATTTAGAGGAAGAAAAGATTTTCCCACACAAAATGTTTTAGCAGCATGCACATTTAATTTAAGATTCACTTATGTGTTAGCTGGGTGGGAGGGATCTGCTTCGGATTCTCGAATTCTAGAAGATGCATTATCAAGAGAAAATAGTATAAGAATTCCTGCAGGTATATTATATATATATATATATATATATATATATATATATCACAAACACATATAATGTTTTCTATAGATATTTAACATAATTAAGCATAAAATATAATTCTAAAAATTATTGTATGATTGTTGTTTATAGGAAAATATTATCTTATTGATGCGGGGTTTATGATGCGATCTGGGTTTATTACACCTTACCGTGGGACAAGATATCATCTAAAAGAATATTCAGCATGCGCTCTCCAATCTCCAAAAGAGTTATTTAATCACATACATGCATCTTTAAGAAACGCAATTGGAAGATCATTTGGAGTATTAAAGAAGAGGTTTCCAATCATATCTAGTGGGACTGAGTCACATTATAGTTTTGAGACACAAACCGATATAGTTATAGCATGTTGCATTATACATAATTTTCTTATGATTTTTGATCCAGATGAGAGATTAATTGCAGAGTTGATAATGAAATTAGGGATAGTGAAATACACATTGGTCCTATAGCAGGAGTAACTTTAACTGAGGATGGACAAAGAGGCGAACAAAATCGAGATTTAATAGCAGCTCATATGTGACAAGATTATTTATCTGATCATTAGAGATTTATTTTTTATTATAATTGTTTTTTTTTGCTTCAATAAATGTCAATTATTTTATAATATTTGATTACTTTTAATAAAGTTTAAACATCTTATTATGTTTTCTATCATTGGATGATGCTAGAGATTGTGGAACTATGAGTGATAAAAAAAAATATTAACTGGTCAATTGGGATGGACAAATACCTTATTGAGATATTAAAAGAGCAGAAAGTGAGAGGCCAAAAGCCTGATGACCTCCAATGCCCCTCCTTACTTTGTGTACCAAATTTTAGTTTTCCCTCCTCCTTTACTTGGGTAATACGAATAGTCTGTTCCATCTTTAGCGCACTCACACTGCAGCATTCTTCGCTCGACTCAAATTTGACTGTCTTCACCTGCGATTGAAATTACATTTCTCTAGATCTCGTTATCTTTCTCCTTCGTATTTCGATTGTGACTCGCTAAGGTAACTCTGACCCTGTCGTCTTCAAGCGGGGAGACGAAGTAATTTTGGTTGCAGATTACAACGAAGGAGATTTCATCATTAACTTTAGGTCAGTGCATTTATCTCTCGAATTGCTTAAGATTTTCGTTTTAATTACCGCTATTTTAGCTATTGTTCGTAAGTTCTGTACAACCCTGACGTTGTTCTTCTGTCTCTTTTGCGATTTTTGTGGATTTTTTACACTGCACATCTAGGGCTTTCGAAGAAGAGGAAAATAATACGTAATCGGCGCCAGGGAAATGAATCGATGGAGACTAAAATCGTGTTTTTGAAAACCAATAATACTGAAGGGGGGGGGGCTGATGTTGAAATAGCCAGAGCCAAAAATGAGATCGAGAAATACAGTGAACATGAAAGGTCGAGAGCTAGAAAAATCTAGAGCTAGAACATCGAGAGCTAGAAAGATCGAGAGCGAGACATATCGAGAACGAGAGAATCTCCATTGATTTACAATTATCGTGAGTGTGCTAGGAAGAGCGAAATCGAGAATCATCGTGATGGATACAATGAACTTGAAAAATCGAGAGCTAGAAATATCGAGAGCTAGAACATCGAGAAACAGCGAAAGCTAGAAAGATCGAGAGCGAGAAATATCGAGAACGAGAGAAGCTCAATTGATTTGCAATTATAGGGTGTGAAATAGGTAGAGCAAAATCGAGAGCGGGAAACATCGAGATCTCGCATCGAGAAACAGCGAGATCGAGAAAAATTACAGTGTTTTACATTTTGTATTTGAACTAGTTGCGTGTTTCCCTTTCCCTGTCTTCTTAATTCGTGATTATGTATCATGTTCAATTATTAAATTTTTGAACTACTTGCGTGTTTCCGTTTCTCTATCTGCTTAATTTGTCATCATATATCTTGTTCAATTTGTTGCAGGTGCACAATGGACCATCAGTAGAGGATTAAGGAGAATGACCGCTTTCCGGCTCAAGCTACCAGCATGTCTCACTTGAGCAATGTCAACAGGCTTATCAAGGATAAACTCACAGCGGACCAACTTGATATGTTTCGTAAAAGAACAATATTTGGTCGATTTGTCGACTTGGAGATGATGTTCTGCAGTGGTAGTTCATCACTTTCTGTCACGGGAGGTTGCTGGGAGTAGTGACGACAGCATGAGTTTCTTAATTGGTGGCAACGTGTTGACATTCTCGAAGGATCAATTCATGCTTATAACGGGATTGTGGCGGTTGCCCGGTAAGGTGGTCCAGAAAAAGATTGGAAAGAATAGGTTGCGGAGGAAGTACTTCAACGATGAAGCCTCCATGCTGCTCGAAGAGTTTGTGGAGGTTTACAAGCAGACTGATTTCGAGGACGAGGAGGACGCCGTTAAAGTGACATTAATTTTGTACACGGAGCTTGTGATGATGGGAAAGAGCAAGAGCAAGTCGAAGGTTGACATCGACTTGTATAACCAAGTCGATGACTTGGACTACTTCAACCATTTGGACTGGGGTTCTGATGTCTGGAGTAGGACAGTTAACGGTCTGAAGCGTGCGATGAATGGAAAAGTTGCGCTATACAAGAACAAAGTAAGAACGAACAAAAAGTATCTAGTAAAATATAGCCTACCGGGATTTCTGCTTGCATTTCAGGTAATCAATACGTATGCATACTCGTTGTCCTTGTTTGTGAAAACTTTTTTTAGGTGTGAGACTAAACTGAAATTTTATATTCAGGTGTGGATATACGAGGTTGTCCCATCTCTCATCACTCCCGGTGTCAATCGTTTGAGCGAGACCGCCATTCCCCGGATAATTCGATATTCGTGCAGTAGAGTCGTCGGTACAAAAGATCTGAGGGAGGAGGTCCTTGGTTCAGCGGTGGTAAGTGATCTATAATATGTTTATTGTTGTCTAGTTGTAATGGTATTTACACTTCCTTATGTTCTTGTGATTTATGTTCAGTTGGTCATATCTTATCCACTCGTGGAGACAGAGCTGGATAAGGACTACAAGAGGTGTCCATTGGACGAAAGAGAGGTGGTTGATTTAAATGCGCCTGGGTGTTCCACCTCCGACAGTGATGATGGACACAATCCTTCCCTCATCACCGACAATCTTGGCGCCGAAGACCATCTCCCACTCGACGATGCGCATTCGTTGGAAACGAATGTACAGGCAATGCCGGATGTGTCTTCGGATATGCCACGTACAGAGGCCGCATCTGAAGGTGGGCAACGGACACCGGTCGAAGTACTTCGACCAAGTACTTTTATTCGGTCGAATGTGGGGCAAAGCACGCGGCAATCACCGCGAGCGACGTCACGCGATGCTTGCCCTACACAACGACACGACACCCGTCGATCGAATGATAGATTCAGGGCTATCGAGAGAAGGCTGGATCTTTTAGCTTCGGACATGGCGGAGGTGAAGACGGATTTGGCGGAGGTCAAGTCCGACTTGAGTGAAATGAAACTCATGCTTCAACGGTTGTGCCAAGTAGACTTTTCCTATAACTTGGTATAGTTCGTATACTCTATGTATTCATTCAATCGAAGTGGTAATACGTTAGTTCGTTTGCAGATCGATAGGCGAGAGGTGAATATTGGTGTCTCTCCGTCGGATACAGTCCACATGTCACATCCATTGGTATCCAATGTTATCCCCGAGCATGATGGGGATGCTGATGACAATCAACCTGGAGGTTCCTATGCTGGAAAGGAGGACGATGTGTTCCTGTAGAAGCGTCGTTGCATGAAAAGGCAACGGATGGAGTAGAGATGACCATACCCCCATTCGATCTTGGAGATACAGAACTAGCCAACCCCGCGTGTATTGTCGATTCGGTGGAGTTGGACGTTGCAGTGGTGACACCCATTGTTTCGACAGAGATGGTGGAACTCGAAATGGCACCACCAATAGTACAGGATCCACAAGCAGAGACGACGTCCGATCCAACCTTCAAGCCTCCTACCTCAACCAACATTGATGGTCCGTGTGGCATGATCCATGGGCCTCGTCAAGCCGAGCATATTGAGTTGGCCCTTACACCAGCGGATACGACCCCAACTACTCAACCTATTCCCACACCTACACCAGCATATATGACTCCCACCCCTCAACCTATTCCCACCCTTACACCAGCTGAAAACCCGACCACCCGTCATTCGAGTGATCCCGTGGGTTCTACTAACCTCGTGTTAGACAAAATTCCTGAACCGTTGGCCATCGTGCACAAGACAACTAAGGAGAAGAACCCCTCTCATGGCAAAAAAGGCACCACAATCCGGTTTACGGCCCCCGAGAAGCCCCACTCGTTGTCAGCGGTTCCTGCTGTTAACGAACTCACTAAGTCGAAGAAAATCGAACAACAAACCGCTCATAAGCAGTCGGCTAGGAAAATCGAGGTATGGTCCTGCACACTCTTTTCTAAACTTAACAAACTATGTACAGCATAAAAAATTGCCTCTTCCTTGTGTTTTGTAGGTTTCGTATCCCGACGAAACAAGAAGGACCGAGCGTAAGCGGACGGAAACGAGACCATTCAGTCCGGAGGACACGCGTCAGCAGAAGAAGAAGCAGAAGATGGTTGATGTGGATCACGTACCTGCCAGCCAGGTTAGGCCATTTCGTCCCAAATACAACCCATTGCATAACTTTCCGGATGCCAAGTTTAGGGAGATGATGCGTTGAGTACAGGACCCTGGGAATGACAAAATAACGCGACCATCTACAACTTGGAATGTGCAGAGCGGATATTCTAGAAGATTCTTCATTAACATCCTCAATCCTAAGGAGAAGGTCAAAGACCCGGTAAGTGATACAACACATCCCATTACCCTATGCCCATTACTGTACTGTGTTTCACCAAACATATCTGCTGTACTCGTGTATGCAGGAAGCTGCTGCCATTCTATATTTCATTATGAGGAAGTTCGGTAGTCGGCCGCACCTGTGCGTTCATAAGTTTTCTGTCCTGGACCCACTACAAATGGTAAGATAGGTAGTTCATTCATACACGCATAATATTTGTGTTTCGACGAATCTAATGGTGATTGTGTTGTGTGTGTGTGTGATGTTGCTGTTATGCAGCAAGTTATTGCCGCTGCAGGTGGTCCGTACGCACGAATCAAGGGGAAGGTCGTCCAGGACACAACCAATGTTTGGGACGAGTATAAGGAGTGCATGGATGCCGTGCTGGGTCAGGTGGAAGATTTCATTCCATCCTGGGTGGACGTCGACGTAGTGTACAGCCCGCTCTGTATCAAGGATCACTGGCTCCTGGTTGCGATAGATATGACCCAGTCCGAGATTTTTGTATACGACTCATTGCCAGGCCACATTTCCACGTTGAAGTTGCTGACAGACGTGCGGCCGTTGAGTCATACAATCCCATCGCTTTTGTACGCATGTGGGCTGATGGATACGACCGACTGCAAGCTGAAGAAGACTCCGTGGCGTGTATACCGTCTTACGACCGACACGAGGCAGAAAGGTAGTGTAGACTGTGGTATTTTTGCATGTAAATTTCTGGAATATCTTGTGTCGAGTAATAGTTTAGAAACTCTTGTTCAGGCTGAAGTGTCGCACATTAAAAGACAGTATGCGACACAACTTTGGCATAATGAACCTTACTTTGAATGAACTCAATTTTTTTTCCATTGCATCTTTGAAGCTCGCTCTCGATGTAAATCGCTCTCGATTTTATCCACTCCCGATCTCGATCTTACTCGATCTAACCCGAACTAACTCGATCAAACTCCCTCTCGATGTTATCCACTCTCGATCTCGATCTTACTCGATCTAACCCGAACTAACTCGATCAAACTCGCTCTCGATGTTATCCACTCTCGATCTTACTCGATCTTACTCGATCTAACTCGATCAAAATCGCTCTCGATGTTATTCACTCTCGATCTCGATTTAACTCGATCTAACCCTCTCGCTAACTCGATCAAACTCACTCTCGATGTTATCCACTCTCGATCTCGATCTCGATCTTACTCAATCTAACTCGATCAAAATCGCGCTCGATGATATTCACTCTCGATTTCGATTTAGCTCGATCTAACCCTCTCGCTCGAGATCGAGTTAGATCGATCTGACATGATCTTGATTTCGTTATGTCCCCTCTCGACGCGCGTTTTCTCAATATTGTCGTTACAGCGCATGATCACGATCATTCTCGCTCTCGATATCGTTTTTTATTCACAGTAACTTCTACTTCTTTTCTTTTCACACACGTTGTCAGATGCATTTAATGCGATGTGGCTGTTTGAACTGCATGGCAGAGTGTAATGGTAATAAGATGTCATTCACCAATCCACTCGCATTAAATTTATTTATTTTATTTTGTTAGACAATTTTTTCCCATTATGAGAAAAAAACTCATTAAACGCATCCAAGCCCCCCCCCCATTGCATTAATTTCCTTTTCTTCTTCTTCTTCTTCTTCTTCTCCCTCGTCCTTGCTCGATTGTTGAAGCATCAGAAGGACATTGATTGCATTACACTTCTTTATCACGCTGTAAGCACTCTCTCACAACCATTAATGTGTATTCACGTGTTAAATTAAATATTCTGATGATTGACTAATACATCAGACTTTTACCAACATTCCCTGTCACGTTTTTTTAACTATCCCACACTCACTGAACTAGACAGGTACGTATTAAATAGCAACCGTTTGAGGACTCTGTGGCCTACATGTTTTGTTCGATAATCTAAAATGCATGTATGTATTTGTCCCCCCTTCTATAATGCAGGATAGAGATTGGTAAAAGTTTATTCATAAGATTTGGTGGTACGTGGGAAGACAACACAAATTCGTATGTCGGCGGTGAGCTGAAAGGCATAATTGTCCCACTTACAGTAACGTACAAAGAACTGAAAAATCGGTTGTACAGATTGATGAAAGTCGACCTCAATAGGTACGACCTGGTAATTAGGGTACCGTACCACTTGGCATGCGATTTCACCACCAATGTTCGTAACGGATGACGATGACCTCCGATTTGCATTAGTCCAAGAACAGGTTTCTAAAGTCCCACTGTTTGTATCGACCGTCCCTCGCGAAAGTATTGACATACAGTCATCTAGATTAAACCAAGATGGAGAGCAGTCCATTCCTAATGGAGGATCTGTACCGAAAAAAGGTTCCATGGGGGTAGATGAGTGGGGGTTGAACGACGTATACATGCACAATTCAGACTGTATATACACCTAAGACTCGGAATTGGTCGCCCCCGCGACACGCATGCCTCCCGTAATGCACGTCTCATCAGATGAGATAAATAATACAGCACAAGTACAACATGCAAGTCCTCGTACAGTACATGTATTCCCATTTGATGAATTAAATAATACATCACAAGTACGACATGCAAGTCCTTTGACATACCATGTTTTCCCATGAGTAGAACCCTCATCTAGTGACCCTCGTAATGTTGGTGATCACCAAATACCAGTACCTCAATCCCCAAGCACCGTGACTATAGAACAGGCCACAAGGTACAACCTTTTACCAAGCGGATCGGAACTGCACGTGGGGAAGATATTCGTTTCAAAGCAAGACCTGCGTATGGTGCTGTCAAATGCAGCGATGCGATCTAATCGTGAATACAATGTCAGTAGGTAAACGAAATCAAAGTTCACTGTTCGCTGCATCGACAATACATGCAATTGGAGGGTTGCGGCCCACTCTGTCGGTAAATCTTCGATATTTTGTATATCAAAGTATGTAGATGCACACACCTGCACGATTGACAGTGTGAACCACGACCACAAACAGACGAGCAGCTGGGTCGTAACGAATCTTATTAAGGATAGAGTTGCTGGAACCGGTCGTATTTACAAGATAAAGCATATTAAGGAGGATGTCCGTAAAGAGTACGGGGTGAACATAAGTTATGACAAGGCCCATCGAGCACGAGAGTTAGCATACGCTATTGTTAAGGGCAGACTGGAGGACTCCTACATGCATCTCCATGCGTACGGTGAAGCGATAAAAATAGAGAATCCAGGTACTATTTTCCACCTCGAGACTGAAGGTTCGCTTAACTTCAAATACCTGTTCATGGCATTGGGTGCCAGCATTAGAGGGTTTCAGTCAATTACAAGGCGTGTAATTATGGTTGATGGCACACATTTGAAGGGGAAGTTCAAAGGAGTGCTACTAATAGGTGTCGCCATGGACGGGAATAATCAAATATATCTACTTGCATTCGCGATTGTAGACAACGAAAGCGATGTATCGTGGAAGTGGTTTATGAAGAACTTGAAGGACATGATCGGAGACCAACAAGAACTTGTATTCATATATGATCGACATGTAAATATCACCAATGCAACAAGTGAGATATTCCCGGATGCATTCCATGCTATATGCACTTATCACCTAGGGAACAACATAAAGTCTCGATTCAAGAATGCACCATTTTACAAATTGTATCAGGATGCAGCGTATGCGTATCGGAAGTCACAGTTCACGTACTACTGGAACCAAATACTATCGATTGGATCGGGTTCACTTGCCAAATACTTACAAGAAATTGGGATAGAACGGTGGGCCCGATGCTACCAAGTTGGTAGAAGATATGAAAACATGACGACAAACAGCGCTGCGTCGGTAAATGCCTTCCTTCAAGAGGCTAGAGAGTTACCTATCACTAAGATTGTCGAGTTCATCTGCGAATTGCTACAAAGATGGTTCCACGAAAGAAGGACTCAATGGTCCACCCAAAACACCTCTCATTCAGACTATGCAGAAGAGCGACTTGCAGTACAGTTTGAGAAGTCTCGTCGCTACACAGTCAAACCAATAGACTGGTGCATGTTTCATGTTAAGGACGGTGGCCTGGACGGGACGGTTGATTTGAATGCCCGTACATATACATGCATGGAGTTCCAGTACATGGGCATTCCATGTTCGCACGCAATTGCAGCAGCGAGGCACAAGAATATAAATTACCACACGTTGATCGATCCATGCTACAGTGTGGACTCCCTAATTGGTGCCTACGCCGAACCAATCTTACTGGTAGGCCACATGTCGGAATGGAAAAGGCCACCTGATTACCATCCTATTCCCGTCCAACCACCACGACTTGTTAAACGTGCAGGCCGGCGTAGAACGCAACGGATCACCTCAACCGGTGAGCGTCGTGTTGTGAACAAGTGTTCTCGATGCGGTACATCGAGTCACAATAGACAGACATGTACTAACCCAATTACGCAGGCACGGACATCTGGATGCATATATAGGGGGACGGTGTAAGTCAATCAGATAGGGCAGTTCCTCCTCTATGAGAACACCCAACTTCTGTAGTAGTATATATATTTTTTCTTCAGTATCTGGAATCTGTCTCACTTTATGGCTTATTTTGTCTCGCTCTCGTTGTCTCGATCTCGCTGTCTCGCTCTCGTTGACTCGTTCTCATTGACTCGATCTCGCTGTCTCGCTCTCGTTGACTCGTTCTCATTGACTCGATCTTGCTGTCTCGCTCAGGTTGACTCAATCTCGTTGTCTCGATCTCGATGTCTCGCTCTCGTTTTCTTGCTCTCGCTGTGTCGATGTTATGCTCTCGATCTCATTCGCTGTCGTTCTTCTCCATGTATATTTATAATATCGCAAAGATAAATAACAACCTATCTTTCTCGCTATCTCGTTTTCTAAATTTCTCGACTTCTCTCTTTCTCGCTATCTCGCTTTCTAAAGTTCTCGATTTCTCTCTTTCTCGCTATCTCGCATTCTAGACGTATGTATCCATACCCCCTTATCTTATAATTAAGAGGTTAGTAAGAGGGAGGGAGGGTGGTTAATTAATGCGCCCTTTCAAATCCTCAGTCTCAGTTGTCTTTCCACCTTTCCAATGCAGTAATTAATTACTCTTCCTCTTCCTTCCTACCTGTTATCCCAATTTTCGATTTAATTATTTTTTCAATTTTCCATGAAACCAACCAAGAATTTCTCTATATATAGATACCACAAAGTACACAACAACGACATCCAGATTAGAAGTATCTATCTATCTAACATTTATTAGAAGCAAACATGTAAACATCTTGCGAGTCGGACGGTTCCTCTTCCGACGGAGCAACCAGTCCTATCTCAAACCATCCCTCCTCCTTCGCGGAGAACAGAGTGCCAATTAACTGTCCTCTTCAACAAGCACGGGAAGAAAACGACCAGCTCAGGAGAGAGCTACGTCGAACGCAATACAAGCTCAACAACACGAGGTATAAGTTAGCCCGGATTGAAGACACGCGGGACTTGCTGGAGGGACTGCTGAAGGAGGAGAAGGAGGAACGACTTCGTCTGAAGGACAGGATGGATCAGTTACTGGCCCGTCTACGCCGTAATAATAATAATAATTTTTAAAATCCCATTTTAGTAGTAGCTTATGGTTGTTGTTTTGTTTAAGCTACTAAAAATAACTTTTTGTAATGGGATGGATGGATGGAGCCCCTGTTTCCTACTTTAATGAATCAATTATTATTATTTTTGTTATTACTGCTTACTTACTTTCTCAATATCCTACAGTCTTCTTTCTCTTACACGCTCATTCTCGTTCGTGATAATTTTCGATGATTTTCGTTGTACTTCTAAAATTTATCCTTATTGTAATCACGGTCGCTTACTTATTACTATTTCTTCCACATTATTATATATCCACTTATATGCTATTAATCGTTCACGATGACGTCTCATTTTCGTTCAAGCTCATTCTCGTTCAAGCTTATTCACGATCTCTTTAGTTATCTGTTTTGCACTCTCGCCCTGTCCGTCAGCTTCTCTCTCTCCACGTCTAAAAATCAACAACCCAGTAAACAAATAAATAAATAACTTATATGCGAACAAGCCGAACGAAACATTTCAAAACAAAGACCGATGGATAATAAAGTTTGAGCATCGACAGTCAGTGGCCTGTAGATGACAGAAGCAAAACAACCCTAATAGTGAGAGAGAAATGGAAAGACCGATAGATGCTGGAGTTCAAGCATCGAGAGTTGCCTGTAGATGAGAGAAGCAAAACAAGGGAAAAAAATGAGAGAGAAATGGAGTGTTTTCAAGTAAGGGAGGAGGGAAAATAAAACTTTGGTATATTGGGCCCCAAGTGAGAGGAGGGAAACTAAAATTTGGTACCCAAAGTAAGGAGGGGCATTGGAGGTCATTTGGCAAAGTAGGTGATATCAGCAAATGATTAGAAAACTTGTGTTTTGAGAAGGGCGATTAAAAAACTTAAAAGACCCTGCATGAGGCTTATTTTGTCAATTTTCCCAAATTTGGGCCCCCACTAAAAAAATTTGTCAGTTTTTTGCAAAAACTAAATGTGGATGTTAAACGTGTTGCTTCTTTTTTTTTTTTTTTGCCATATTTGCAAGTGCCCCTAATATTAGTGACGGCACAATAAACGTTTGCTCTTGATGTTTGGAGTGGGTGTTTATTTTCCTTAGGGGATGTTTGGGGCGCATAATAATTAAATGAGATAATGTCTTGGACAAGCTCTTTTAGAAACTAATTTTTACAAATGTTTAACGTTTTTCAATTTTACACTTTTAGATTTATGGATTTAGGATTTTTATTCATGTCAATTTTACGTAATTTATGGCAGTTATATTTATTATTGTTAGTTTTTTTTATTGAAATGTAAAAGATTTAATGTTACAAATTTGATTTTTTAAACCTTTAATTATTGTGACCACAAATCAATTTTTTCATAATCCTTTAAGTTACTCATTGCTATATTCTATTAAAGAATAAAGTTAATTACGAAAAGATTTATCCATGATTTTCAAAATCAAAATTTTCATGTGATATTCTTTAATTCAATTGAAATTCCAGGATTTTCTTTCTTCCCCATCTTGTTGGCAAGTGAAGAAGATTATGACTGTTGCTCACATGGGAAAGGTGAAGGGAAAAATATTATTGTCCCATATTGAAAGAATAAGAAAGAATTGATCGACGTCAATATTGCAAAAAGAAGAAAATATAGTTTATCTATACATCGAAAGAAACATGAGTATCGAAAGAAACATGAGTATGATTGAATGTCATTGTTTTTACAATACAATTTTTCTATATATATATATATATATATATATATATATTTCTGTTATGCATTCAATTGTGTTCATGTTCTTTCATTAATTCATTTTATGTTAATGTTGTATATAGGTTATAACATATACTTTTGAAATCAACTATTATTAATGATGTAATTAACATACTGTAGATACGTCTTTAAAATATGATATAACTTGCATATCATGTATCATTATAGAATACCAATAATTAATTATTCATAGGAATGTGTTCAATATATATGTTTTTAGTATGTTCATATCAATTCTTTTCATTAATTCCATTTTATGTTAATAATATTGTATACAAATACTTATTATAGAATATAACATATACACCGTGTGTACTTTTGAAATCAAATATTATTATAGATACAATGAATATAATATATATACCTATTTATCATATATTATAACTTTCATACGACGTATTATTAAAACTTATATATAATAATTTGTCATAAATGCCAATGATTTGTATTTTGATAACTATTATGTAAACAAATGTACTTTTATAAATTTCATGTAGGTAGCACTTCTGTTCTCGTGTGCATGCTTCATAGTGGATTTTGGAACAACAAAGATAATTACGTGGAATATAAAGTGTCAGAACTAATGATATATCAAGAAATGTCAAACGCCAATTTGATGGAAGAGATGTGGAGCAATTGTGAATGGTAGGTAGTTCTGATTATCCTAATGTATTTGCATGCGTTAGAACCACTTTGTTTATTAAGGAAGGATATGAAAATATCAGATAACAAAGATGCATTTGTTGTACAACATCATTTTTAATGGTGTTGTTTAATGTTATAGTTTAGTTATCGACTGTAGAAATTGTCTTTTAAATGTATTAGATCGCATTCTATTGTAGACACCGTATTTGGTCCGACTTCATTTTAGTTTTAAGTTTAATTTTTTGATTATTTTGGTTTAAAATACTATAAGATTACTTTATTATTGGTTATAAGCTAAAGTTTAAATTAAATTAAAAAAAATAGATTTTGTTTCAAAGAATTTGATTTAATATTAAAATAAAAGAAATAAAAAGATTTGATTTTAATTAAATAATTTTGTTTTAAATAAAGGTTTTTTTAATTAAAAAAAATTAGATTTTGTTTTAGTTAAAAATCAACATTTGGTTTCTCCTCCCGTTTTTCCTTCGTCAAAACCGAACGCTTTCCCTTCCTTCTTTTTCTCTGGTTTTACTTGACTCACAGTACTACCGTTATTTTTTTCTGGTATTTAAGGAGGCAATAGAGGGAATACAGGGAGGACAGGGCAGAGAGTTAGAAACTCATATCATCACTGTATTTTCTTCTCTCCATCTCTAAAACTCATATTTTTCCTCAATAACTACCCATTCATCTCTTCTCCTTTCTTATCCCACCATCACCACCTTTTCTCCTTCATACCTACGACCTCCGATGACGCAAGGGAACGACATGAACAACACAGCAGCAACAACCTTCTTTACAGCTTCTTCCAAGCCCGCTGGCACTCCGACGATCTCCCTCCCGGTAGTGCGTTTTGAGTAAGTATAAAATACGTTGAAAAGAACCTTTTTTTTAAATAATGGAAAATTGGCTATGGAAATCATGCTTTTAATTTGAAATAGATTGTTTGTTTCTATAAAAAGATTTTTTTTAGAAAATTTTTTTTTTTAGAAATTTTTTTTTTACTTTTTTGGAAAAAAAATGCTTTTAATAAGAAACCATTTTTTTTAAGATACAAAAAAAATCTTCTAAATTAATTTTAAATAAGTTTTTGAAAATAAAATAAGGATTTTGATATTTTAAAATTTGTTTTAAAATAAAAAGGTTCTTCTTTTTCTGATAAAAACGAGTTTTTTTAAATGAAATAAATATAAACTTAATTTTATTTTAATAAAAGATTTTACTTTAAAATTTTTGTTAAAATACGTTGAAAATATAGGAGTTTTATAAAATAAATCTTGTTTAAAAAAATTTGGATTCTTTTAAATTTGGACTCAAAGTTTAAGGGATAGTTTTTATTTAAAAGGATTTTTTTTTACAAGGTTTACTTTTTTTGTGTCAACTTTGTTTTATTTTTTAATTAAAAAAGAATTTTCTGCTGCATGATTTTAAAAAGGAGGAGATAAAAACATAGTATTTTAGAATAAAATCTCATTTTTTTTTAAATTTCTTTTAATGGCTTGGTGGTTATGGTTTTGAAAAGAATCTTAACAAAAAAAATTAGTTTTTTAGAAAATAAATTTTGTTAAAGTAAATTTGACTTTATTTTTAAATAAAAGTTTTTTTTTTCTTTTAAATAATCTTGTTAATTTCGAAATAAATAAAAAAAATTATTTATTTTTTTGTTTTAATTTAACAAAATTCGTATGTTTTTTTTTAGTTTAAAAAAATAAATTAAAACTTTTGTTTTTGTAGAAGAATATAATGTTTACATATTAGGATGTTGGAATAGTTGTAAAGAGGTTTGGTTTTTTAGTTTACATGACCCAAGTTCGAGTCTTTGCATGCCTCATATTATCATTGTTTTTACTAAATAATTATTTTAAATAGAAGATTTCCTTTAGAGGTTTTTTTTTAACAAAATTCAAAAATACAAACTTTGTATTTTAAAAAGGAACATAGCTTATATTCCAAGGTGGTGGCACGTTGGTGAGATGTTGTATCACTCAAATCGCAAATTCAAGTCTTAATGTTTCCTACAATTAAAATTATTTTTTTATTTATTATTTTTTGCTAAATAATTATTTTAAAAACTCCAATGACAAGAATTGGGACCTTCCAATATTCTCGAGGTGTTAAAAATTTTCTAATGGTCTTCGTTCCACTCATACCTATTAATTCAAATCTTATAACAAAGTGTGAATAATATAACATGAGACATTTCAATTAAAACACAAAAATATGTTTTTCCTTGGACCAAATACAATAATAGGATAATTTATGATAAAATGTGGTACCGTTTTCGAACAGGTGTTGTAGGGTGCTAACACCTTCCTTACGCTCAGTCGACTCTCAAACCAAAAATCTATTTTCACGGACCAAGTTTTTAAATAGGTGACCAATCACACTTCGTAGATGATTAGTGGCAACTCCAAACCCTTATCTCGAAAGAGACCCTTCAAGGGATGACGTCGGCCGCTCCGCGTCGCGATGACGTTACGATAATACTTCAAGTTCGATAGACATTGGTATACGATCAATTGGTCAATTTCATCACTCGATTGATGTTACCAATATTTCGATGACATTCCACATTGATGTGAATGACAAGTTTTGCAGAAAGCGTAATTCACATAATGCGTGTTACGATCTGTGGCTATAAGGGATAATTTCAATTTAAGACTGTCAAATCAAATCGTAAAGTACTCATTATCTGTTGCTTGATGGACAACTACCAATGGTTTTTTCATGCTTCCATGTTTAAAGATCAAGGGAGTGAGATTTAGATAGTAAAGAGAGTTGTACAAGATCATACATGTTGTCTTAAAATAGTACTTAACAATCATAGGCAAGCAACTTTTTATGTTATTAAGAAGTTTATTTAGGCCGAGATTAACATGGCCGACACAGATTTCCTGAGTGTAAAAGATGTTATATCCTATGTGCGTAGAGAACTCGATATTAGTATAAACTATCAAAAAGCTTAGCATGCAAGAGAATCTGCAATCAAAGAAATTAGGAGATCTCCTAAAGAGTTTTATGTGTTAATTCCTTATTTTTGTCATATGATTAAGGTGAAAAATCTAGGTATGATTCTATCATTTATTTACAATATTTTTCCCCATAATAGTAATATATTATATAATCTATTATATATTTTATGCTGTAGGTTCAATTTGTGATTTTAGAGTTGACAATCCTGAAGATTTTAGTACTTTTTGATGACTTTATCATTTTTGATCGTTGGATGGAAATATTGCCGACCTGTTAATTCAGTTGATGAAACATCAATGAAGTATAAGTATGCTGGCACTCCGTTATCAATTTGCACGTTAGAAGCGAATAATCATATAATCCCTTTGGTATTTTATGTTGTTGATTCTAAGAACGATACTTCGTGGGATTGGTTTTTGAACAACTAAAACAATGTATAGGTGTTCATCAAGACCTTGTAGTTGTCTCAGATATGCATAAGAGTATAGTTAAATTAGTTGATAAGATTTTCACTAATGCCTGCCATTGCATATGCACGTTCCACCTCTTCAAGAACTTAAAGTTGCAGTACAAGGAAAAGGCTTCTGATAAATTATTTTTCCCATGTGTCAAACCATACAATGTTGAGGATTTTTAACATAATATGTGCCTAGTAAAGTCTAGTGTACGAGGCATATGCGAGAAGTTGTTAGGCATAGGTTTCTCTAAATGGTCGTGTGCTTATTCCTTCGTCGAGATACAATTTTATGAGAACCAACATTTTCGAAAGTTTAAATGCTGCCATGAATGATGCAAGAGATTTACCAATAACTTCTATGTTAGAAGTTGTAGGTGGTTTGATATGAACCAAAGTGTCTTAGTCCTCAAGATTTAAAGAAAGTTGTTGGAGAATCCTATGTCCAAGTTGACAACAAAGTGGATTTGCATTAAATGCACTATAGTGTCATTTATTGCAACCTCAAGTTGCATTGAATGAAGTCAAGAACAAGTCCAACTTCATTTACTACAAACTCAAGTTGCATTAATGGAAGTCTTAGTTGAACTCAAGATGTATTAAATGAACAAGACTTCAAATTACTTCAAAGTAGTTCAAACTCTAGTTCATTCACTCTTGGATGGTTACAAACTCTTGGTTTTATGGTGGAGGAGTTTCATTCTCGGATTTAAAGCATGTTTAATTGTATTTTCAGTTTTAAACATTTCATTTATGTGTTTTAAGTTGCATTTGAGTTAGTGGTGGTTATGATATTGATGTAGTAGGGAGTTACAACCTTTCAAATGCTTCTAGGTTACTTTTAGGGTTGTTTTGGAGGCTATAAATAGCATAGCTTGTTTCCTTTGAAATATAGATTTTATGATTAAATGAAAGTTGCTATTTTGCTTCAAAAGCCTAGAGTTTGTTTTTCTTTGCAATTCTTGAGTGTTAGATTTGCATGCTAGAGTCATTCAAGTAGTCTTGATCAAGCTATCTGTGGAGTGGTTCGAATCTTGAGTTTAGAAATAAGTATTCTCTGCTCTTGATCTTGATCATCAAGGTAATTCGTTCTAACTTCTTCCTTGGGTTGAAATCATCTTGATTTGGGGCTTTTAACATTTGTGATCTAGGGGTTTGCATAATCATGAGGGTTCTTAGATCCAATTGGCTATTGTTTTCTTATCATGGTTCTATGAGCATAAGAACAGTGTTGATTTTCAAATTATTAAATTCACGAAAAGTGCTTAGAGTAAGTTAAGAGATTAAATTTAAACTGGTCATACAATGCAAGTAAGTATCACAATCCACTATACCTTAAAATTATTTATTCTTATTAATATAAGTTTTAACTTGTAATTGTTTTTATTTTAATGAAATTAGTTATGGTATCTATTTTATACTCTTAAAAAATGTAAACTTATGTTTAATCACTTTCCAAATTCTTTTAGGTTTTTATTGTTAATAACGATATTTATCAGGTAATTGATCATAGTAAATAGTTTGAGGTAATACTTACAAATCGAAGATATACTTATTGTCGGTGGGATATTGTTAAAAAACCTTGTGCTCATGCCTGCATTGTATTGAAACCGAAGCATTTATCTACTAAAGATTACGTCTCCTCATATTATTCTAACAACTATTTATGTTCCACATACCGTGGAAGTATCCACCCATTAGGTCATCATTCAAGTTGGAATATCCCATAAGATGTGAAGAGTATAAAAATGCTTCTGCCCAATGTGAAACGTCCTGCTGGTAGACCAAAGAAGTTGAGAATTCCGCCAGTATTAGAATTTAAAAAACGTGTTAAATGCAGTCATTGTGGAAAATATGGTCACAATAGGAAGTCGTGCAAATTTTCGCTTACACAATAGAAAGACATTGATTTATATGCTTTTACTTGTTTATTTTATTTTTTTGTAGTTAAGATAATTTCATATTACCGTTTTTATTTCAATTCTATTCAATTACAAGCATTAAAGTCTTTATGTTTTATTTATCAAATTTATCATATCATACTATATTTTATAGATTATTTGTATATTTATTTCAATTCTATTTTTAATTTTACAATTACAAAATAACAACTGATTATATACTCTAATATGTCTAGTTGAACCATTTTTATAGACTTGTACATAGTAAATATGGTAATTATAGTGGGTAGCAAAAATATTTTATGTATTTTAAAAAATGTCATCGGCTTTTCAAATATGATATATATCTGATGTATATATGATGGCTTTTCAAAAATGTCACCCTTATGATATATGATATATATCTGATGTATATCTATATTTGATATACATCAAATCTATATCTGATATAAATTCGATGTAAATTTGTATATGATATACATCCAATCTATATCTAATGTACATCCGATGTAACTCTGATATACTTCTGATATATATTCGATGTACCAATGATATACATTATCAGATGTACCCATGATGTACATTGTCAGATATACCACTGATATACATTATCAGATATACCACTGATATACATCAATTGTATGTATTATACATATAATAGCTGTAGACACCGTATTTGGTCTGGCTTGCTTTCGTTTTAAAAAAAAAATTTATTACTGATTTATTTATTATTTTATTATGTTTATTGATTTAGTTTAAAATAACATAATTTACTTTATTATAAAATTTAATGTAAAGTTTTAACTAAATCAAATTAAGTTTTAAAATTAGATTGTATTTGAAAATAATTGGGTTTTTTTAATTGATTTTAAGATTTAAAAAAATAGTTTTTTTTTCTCTTGTTTGATTTTTTCCTTCATACGTGTGTCCCCTTCCCTTCTTCTCCTCCCTCTTTTTCTTTTTTATCGTTATTTTTAGGTGTATTTAAGGAGGACAACAGTGGAGAGGAGAAGGCAGACAGAACACCCATACAGAGAAGACGAAGAAAAATTCACTTCCTTCTTTCTCTCTACCATCACCTTCTCTTCTTCTTCTCCCAGACCAGCGACCCTGACGATACACAGACTGCACACGTCCCCCGGTGATCACAAGTTCAGACAACCTGCACCACAATAGTCCGGCGCAAAGCTCTATAATCCCGACGAACAATAATAATATAACGAACAACTTCTACAACCGACGCACGGATCACCGACAACCTGACTCCGACCTCAAGTGCTCCTTCATGGTTTCAGACCCGCGGGCACACCAAGGATTTCCTCACTGCAGTACGTGATATAGAAAAAAATTGTTTTAGAAATGATTTGATTTTTTTAATAAATTTGTTTTAAATAAGTTTGTTTTAAATTTGATATAATATATATATATATATATATATTTTAAAATAAATTTGTTTAAATATGATTTTATTATTTTTAAAATAAATTTGTTTAAATATGATTTTATTGTTTTTAAAATAAGTTTGTTTTAAGTATGATTTGATTATTTTTAAAATAAGTTTGTTTTAAATATGATTTGATTTTTTTTTAAAAAAAACAAGTTTGTTTTAAATATGATATATTTTTTCTTTTAAAACAAGTTTGTTTTAAATGTTTTTTTTAGTTTTAAGTAAGTTTGTTAGAGGAATTTCAAATCTAAAACAAAATAATTATTTTATTTTATTATTATTATTATCATTCTTTTTTCGGTTTTAGTTTTATTTTTTAAAATAAAGATTTATATGATAAGAATTAAAGCTAAGTTGTATCATGTGGTGTTGGCATATTTATAGGTAACTTAGAAGTAATCCACATGTCTCAGGTTCGAGTGTTTGCTTGCCTAAATTAATGTTTATTTTATATCATTATTTTTACAAAACAGCTATTTTAGTTAAAATGTTTTTTTTAATAAAAAAAAAACTTTCGTTTTTATAGAATTTCAAATCTTAAAACATTTATATAAAATATTAAATAATATCTTAGGATGTTGGCACATTGGTAAGAATTTGTATATGAACTATTATGTCACAAGTTCAGGTCTTGGTGGGTCCTACATTAAAATTATTTTTTATTTATTTATTTTTCTTTTCTACTAAATAATTATTTCGAAAACCCGAATGACAAAAATTGGATCTTTCCAATACTCTCGAGGTGATAATTTGTTTTTCTAATGGTCTTTGCGTTACTCATGCTTGTTGGTTCATATTTTATCGTAAAATATTAACCAATAAATTTGGGACATTTAAAATCATAACACAAAAGTATTTTTCTTTTTGGACCAAGTATAATAGGATAATTTTTGACAAAATATGGTAACGTTTCGAACGGGTGTCGTAGGGTGCTAACACCTTCCCTACGCTCAACCGACTCCCGAACCTGTCAGTGGATGACGCCGGCCGCTCCGCGTCGCGATGACGTTGCTACAATATATATCTGATGTATTTTCTAATTTATGATATACTAAATATATTTGCAACTGATATACTAAATATAAGGTAGATCAAATGTTTAATTTTTAGTGGTAAATATAAGGTAGATCAAATGTTTAATTTTTAGTGGTATATCAGCTGTTTAAATTCTAGTTTACCAGCTATTTAAATTCTAGTTTATCAGCTGTTTAAATTCTAGTTTACTATTTCAATTTGTTGATTAATATACAAATATTATCAATAATGTTGATTACTATATCACCACTATTTATTCAATATTAATATTAATTAGATACTAAATATAAGAGATATCAACTGTTTAAATTTATAAAGTATATCAAAATTTTAACTTGTCTTTTTGGACGTGCATGATCCACGTCAATCTTTTATATAATAACTTTATATTTCAAAAATAAAAAATTAAAAATTTTGCACCATTGTTTTCATCTGGAAAAAATATTGGATATAATCGTATTATATCAACACATATGTATCATAGTCATATTAGTAGATATAATGGTTATATAAGAGGTATATAAGTGGTAAACTAGAAGCATATTAAGTATATATCAAATATATATTAGTGTTATATTAGTGGTAAATCATACAATATATAAGAAGTTATGTCAGTAGATACCATAGTTATATGAGTGATATATCATTTGTATATCAATGGTACATTAGATACATATCACATATATATGTGTTGTATCAGCATGGTAAATCAATGGTTATCATACGTATATCAGTGGTAAGACATGTTAGAAGTTAAGTAGATATCATGGTTATACCATAAATAAATCAATTGTATATCATTATTATATCAGTGGCATATCAGAGATATATATCAGTGGTTAGATACATTACAGATATATATCAGATATATTAAAGGGTAAATTTGTAATTTTATAATTGGACCTCCGTCTTTTATGAAAAAAATACTATATTTGAAAAAACTAAATGTGGTTGCTATTTTTCTTATTTTACTAAAATTTTTTGCTACATTTGCAAGTGTCCCTAGTAAATAATCTGCTTCGTCTAGTTTAATTTGTCCAAAACTTGATATTTGTTCACAAGTACTTGATATTTAAGCTACTAGGTGAGACCAGTAAATTAACCTATTGGATCATAGCTTGGGTGATATCTAAAGCATCAAGTGAGTAGTCTAGTAGTTCATTCAAGTAAGTTCAAAAATGACCTGTGTAGTATAGCTCACTAAAAAAACTAGAAGTTAGCAAACAATCTATTACTTAAGTACTTGAGACAACAGATTCTTCAATAGATCTAATAAATTGAAGTCAGAAGTTAGAAGTCACAACGAGTTATAATGAATATGGTAAATAATTCTAATTATCTAACCTCTTAGTAAATAATAACTAATCCAAAAAAAAGTAATTTATTACATAATGTTAATAATTAAATTTGTGATAGCAAGTTGAAAGTTGGAGCATCAAAATCTTCAACTAGATAACGTAGATCTCTTATCTTCTACTGAATCAAACTTCGTAGTGTACGGTGATCGATTAACCTTCAAAGGCAAAACCACTTTACACTTTATCTGTCTGAATGGTTGAATTTCCTGAACTTTCAATCTGGTCTTCATAGTTCCATTACCCACTTTTTGAACGGGCATGTTCCTCTCCACTGCATATTAATATAACCATATGTGAAGTATAAAATATATACGAGTATATCCGAAGGTATTAAAACAAAATAACTAACATCGATGATCGAATAGCTCCCAACATTTATATTCAACTAATAGAAGGTATAATTAATTGACAACACCACAATTATATATTATATATCAATATATCCCTATATTTAATATAGACAAACCACTAGTAGATGTACCGCAGAATCGTTATGAAGTAGCATGATCATATAAATATAAGAAGTAGCAGATTCATTATCAACCATTAATTTGAATACTTACAACATGGATGTACATGTTTTTATCCTCTACAATAATATCATTTTGCTTGATGTTCTCCTTATCCTACATGATTCAATTTATTACGATAAGGCAATTTAGATATTTCTTTCATGCCCGAATAAATAATATTTGATTGAATGAATTTCATCCACTTAAGAAGCATAACATATCTCTCAGATGAGCCAAGAATCAAAGAATCATACTATTGAAATCTATTATAAACAAAAAATATAAAAATAAGCACAAGTTTTTGTTTCGATAAATCTTTTCTATCCTATCAACCTCATCTAAAAATTTAGTGCATACGAACTCATCCTCCAGTAGATCTTCTTTTATTTCTTTAACTCCGAGTTCCTTTCAAAATGCCAAACATATAAATTAACTATACATACATCCACCAAAGACTCTGAACATTAAACATACTAAGCCTATAACTGCATAATACAATCATTTATTTTAGATACGTTATTATTATCTCCATCATTCTTACAAATAGTAGTTGCTACACTATCCTTTGATGCATTATCCTTCTCGTGATCTTCTTCAGAGTTTCCAACATGTTGTTCACCATCCTCAATACCACCATTATTACTACCCCTTCCACCTCCACCCCCATCACCGTCACCATCCTCTTTTTCGATAAGAGTTATATTCTCATTCACCATTCATTTAACACTATCAATCTTAGAGAAAAGTTATCTATCTTACAATTCATGATCTCTAAACTATTTATTACCATCTCTTTAAATTCCTCAAAAAAGGCAAGCATATAGTTTTCTTTTGATCCAAAATAGGATGATTTACTATTTGATGGTTCACCTTCTTAAAAAACTGCTGTTTTTCCTGTAATTGGTGTATCCTCATCTTCTTCGAACATATTTTTGAATTCAAACTGCATTAAAATTAACACAACAATATTATAGTCATTAAAATATAAAGTGAAAATATAATTAAAAGCTAGTCAATAAAAAGCTTACCTCTTCATTCTCAAAAACTTTAATCGCTATATCTTTCCATTCTGGTTGTGTGCTAGCCTCCCAATTTACCATGAGTGGTATACCAGTAGATATGTATTTCACATATTTGGTTCTCCCAAAGAAAGCAATGGTATGCATTCGTAGGCCCAAATAAGCAATACTAACGGCATTCCAGGTAATCCCACAACAGATGTATCAGGGTTTTTAATTGCTTTCTTTATAGACTTGATTGTTGCGTTAAAGCAAACACGTCTCCACGGATAGTTTTCAAACTATTCAGTGTCATCAAGAAGCTTTAACCTATTCTATTTTAATTCCTACAACTCTTTGTTTACCCAATAAGAAACTAGACAACATAAATAATTTGGCCATCTTAACTTTATCTTTCTTGTTCACTCCACCCGTTAAAGAAAACAAATTGGTTATTGTTGCCTTCTTCACATAAATTTTTGAGTTGTTGAAATATTTCTCCAAGAATCTCCCATTAAGTTTTTTTGCAACCTACAAAAGGTAGTTCTTCACATTTCTGACCAATAATAGTCACAAACTCTCTTAATTCAAAGTGTACTACCTTGCTCTCAAAGTTAAAATTAATTCCATCTCACGGGGAAGGAGTACATTGTCTTCTAATTATGTGGCTAAGTAGTTGGAGAGGATATTTTTTAATCTTCCCATCTAAAACCTACCAAAACAAGTATTTCTAAATTTTCTTAGATGTTTTTCTGAACAGAACATTCTTGATGATGTCCAACACTTCTAATCTTGAATATATTTGAAGTTTCATGTTATTTAACCACTTGTCCCTCATAAGTAACAATGAAGCATCCTGAATATATTTTAAACTTTAATGTAATTATATGCATATAATATATTTTAAAATATGATATAGTCCGTTGATATATATAATACATACCTCATACATATCAGCTTGGTTATGTCCAATAAAGTTCCCTTTATCATATCTTCCCTTTTTTCTTCTTTCCCCATGTCTAGATTTCCTAACCTTCTGTAATTCAATAAATATTAAGATAATCAATATCCCCGAAAAATATACTTCTACCTAAAAAAAAATATAATCACCTTTTCTTTCATTATATTATCTTCTTTCTTCTTTCCCTTAAATTTTGACGCATTCTTTACTTTTTGTACATCACTTTTTAATTTATTCAATCTTTCAATTATTGGAATCTTGTCCTCCTGCACGATTCAAAATTAAAATTAGACTACTTTTTTAAAAAAAGACTAACACGACTTTAATACCTTATATTCTTCTCTTGCTTTCCTTTTCCCTCTTCCATCATTTACATTATCAAGTATTACTTATTATTCTATTATTCCATTGATATGAGGAATATCGCCACACTCCTTATTAAGAAAAACATTGCATACGTCTAAGCTAAGATTAAGAAATATAGGTTCTTTGTTCGACTTGCTGTATGATTTGTTAAGTATCATATTACTTCTTCTTCTTTCATTTGGTTTTGGTAGCCCTTTGAACTTTACCATGTTAATATACTACTATAATATATACGTACATAAAACAATGGAACATACTACATGGTCATCAAGCTAAATTAACCACAAACTAAAAGAAGATATAATCAATTCAAATAATAATACTGTACGATTGTGTGTGTTATAAATTATTTACCTCAGCACTTATGTGTCAACAAATATTATTCAGTGTAAGGTTTTGATAATAATCAATGACATTTCAAGGTTTTGATAACAATCAAAGACATCACAAGGTTTTGATAACAATCAAAGACATTACAAAGAAATACATAAAGATATTCTCAGGTATTCGACAAACTCAAAACCTCAAAGAAAACTCAAACTTACATCTACACACCATTTCCTACCGTTATCCCCTTGCTCCCTATATTTTCAACTATCTCCTACTAACAAATTCCTTTTCTAATGACTAATATACATCAGTACCCTAACCATATTTCTAACCTCTACCCTAGCAATATTTCTAACCTCTACCCTAGCAATATTCTTAACAGATTTTCAGCTTCTCTGTGATATACTCTTTCTATATGTTGTAATTATACATCTGTTCAGATTTGGAACAAATGAAGTTCTTTCACTAAAATTCATTAGCTTTCAGGAGGACAACTTATCTTCACTCTTTTCGTTACTTCCTCTTAAATAATAGAATTTTTTTCTTCTCTTAAAAAAAGTGCCTAGTCTTTGAGAGTTAATTTTTGGGGATGACATGTATCTCCATTTACAACTCTAAAGAATAGAACGGTTAAGACGTATCTCCATAACATAATAATAATAATAATAATAATAATAATAATAATAATAATAATAACAACAACAACACCACCACCACCACCACGATCACCACGTAAGAGTAAGAGTAAGAGTAAGAGTAAGAGTAAGAATAAGAATAAATAATTAGAAGTTAAGATACATAGAGTATATCTAACAAAGAAGTAAACCAACATGTATTATATAAATTAGAGCTAGCAAGAACAAAACATTAAAATATTTTTACAAGTTTCAGTGATGTGAAATTAGTAATATGTTATAAACTATATACTTTTATATCCCAATAGACAATAAAAACAACTAATCTAATAAAATATCCTCCATAATCAAATAACTCTTTATCAAATGCTCAATACGGCCACGACTTAACACAAGAATCTTTTGTAACTCACATTAAAATAAAATACAATCAATTAAAATTCTAAGATAGACGTATATGATTTATATAAACTATATCAAGCTATTGAGTTCTTATAACTGAAACAGAATCAACTGCCCACTTGGTACTTATTTGTAGATATAAACTACATATGGATATAAACAATACGTATTGAAGAATAATATCATATAAACTTATATAGTATCATATCAAACCACAATTAACAAACAAGGTTGAAGCTGATGGTTTGATGATTAAGGGGTATGCAAAGAATGGGGAAGGAGATGATGGGGTGGTTTTGTTCGAGCAAATGAAAAATGTGGGATTGCAGCCAAATTCGTAAACATTTTTTTTTGTGGTTTTGGCTGCTTGTACCATGGCTGAAGGAGGAAGGTATATTTTACTTTAATTCGATGGAAAATGATAATGTAACCAATCTTGGAATGTAGCATTATCTAGGAGTTGTTGATATTCTTGGGAAATCTGGCCATTTAACCGAGTAGAGGAGTTTATTAAGAAAATGCCATCAACCCCACAACCAAGATCTGGGATGCCCTGATGGAATCTGAAGGTAATGAATGATGAAGGAAGAAGTCAACGGTACCATTTATGTCGCGACATTTTTAAAACACACACAAAGTTCTTCAAATTTATATAAAATTCCTATCTCGACACTTTTATATAAAAAAGGATATGTGAAACTACAGTCCCAATACACCCGAGCATTTTTAAAGGAGTTGTTTGATTTTAAAACACACACAAAATTGTTCTAACCGCAACCCCCTATTTTTTAAACACACATAAAATCAGAAATCGAAAACTATATAGATATATGGTATGGACACTATATAATATCTGAAATCAGAAATAAACCTGAAGTTTTAAATGGTGAAAGCGAGAAGGGCTACTGGCGACGAGACGAACGAGATGGGCTGCTGCCGGCGATGGAACGGAGAAAAAGGAGAAGACTGTTGGAAAAAATGGCATCTTTTATGAAGAAAACGAAAAAACCAGGACATGTAGATGTTTTCAGATGAACAAGACGAAAATATTTAGGGATTTTGGTAATTTGGATATTTTTTATTTTAGGAAAGTGTAAAGTTATATAAAATTAAGGATTTAAAATTGAACCTCTCAAATCAACCCTTTTGAATTTCCATAATTTAATAATATTTAAATATAAATGAAAATAATATATTTGTAAATAGTTGATGGGTTCCATCTTAAAAGGGGTTTATTTTAAGACAAACGTGTAAATTTTGTTGAATGAATCCCTTTATGAAATTATAATCTCTAAAAGGTTTATCAATGTACTAATCCCTTAATTAGTAATTTGTAATTTGTTAGTGTGTTTATAAAAAATATTTTTTGTAATAACAAATATATTTTTTAATTTCATTTATTTGGTAGTGCATGTCTTTTTTTTATGTTATATTTTCAACATACTATTATTAATTTTTGAAACCTAATAATATAGAGTTTTCATTAGAAAATAAACTATGGATAAAAATGAAGATGTGGCATATGGTATAAAATATCGTCCTTTAATTATGTCATATAATTGTACAGTTAAAAATGAAAAAAATAATTAAAAAAGTTTATTAAATATTCTTACAAAGTCAAAACTTTCGTATATACAATGGTTTTTGTCAATCTGTCATGTGATTTCACCAATACCTTTGTTGTTGCTGTAGAAATGCATCTTGAAAGTGCCACGTACAATTGTCCATGAGAAAAAATATGTTGAGGAAGAGAAATTCCCACATTGGAAATTGTTTGTCTTTGAGTCTTATTAATAGTCATGGCAAAGCAGAGTCGAATTGGAAATTTTTTTCTTTCAAATTTGAATGAATATTCTTCATCATTTGCCTGGCTCATTGGTACACGTGGGAGGAAGACTTATTTTCCTGCATGTTGGCCAGATGTGATTTCTGCATAAATGACGTTCTTATGAAATTTTTGATAAATCATTCTAGTTCCATTACATAAACCATTAGATGGGTCTAAGTTTCTTAAAAGTACGATCGGACAATTTATTTTTTAGCATCAATTATTTGAGAGGAGGAACACCATTATATTGGGTAATAATGAATTGAGAAATTCTTCTTGATAGTAATTATGTGTGTCATCAATTGCCTCGTCAAAACTCATGAACTCTTCTATGTTTCCAGGAAATGGGCAAATCATTCTATTGTCGATCTCATCAACACACTCATTTATGGTCGAAAGAACCGCTCTATTTGTTACATATTCAGCTGACATTGCATTTGTGGGAGATCAGGATAAACAATATTGAGTAATTTTAATACTGAATCTTTATGACCTTTATCTATAATGACAATATCTTTTGGTAGGCGAACATATTTTTCAACTATTGATAGTTCAGTTCCATTCCCAATCTTTAATAGAAACCCTGCAAATTGGTAGTCATTTTGAGTTCGCATGTTTTTTTTCAACTGTAATTTTTTCATTTGCTTCCAAAGGTATGACTTTACCAAACTTTCATGAACGGTTTGTTGTCGTGTCGCCCGTGGGACAACAAAAAGTACTTGTCAAAAATCCCCTCCAAAGACAACAACCTTTCCACCAAATAGTTCTGAATTTTCCATTATTTCTCGAAATGTTCTATCAACAACTTTTATTGTTTCCTTTTTTGCCATAGGTGCTTCATCCCAAATAATGAGTTTTGTTTGTCTAATCAACTCTGCTCTATTACTCTGTTTAGAAATATTGCATATAGATGATTCATTTGCTTGTAGTGGTATATTAAATCTAGAATGAGTAGTTTGTCGTCTTGACATTATCGAAGTAGCAACACTTGATGTTGCTGTTGCAGTTGCTATCATGCTTCTTGATCTTACATTTACTAATAATGAATGATATAAAAAACTTTTTCTTGTTCCTTCTGGCCCATCGATGAAAAATATGCCGCTTTTATTATTATTGATTCTATCAATTATTATATCAAATGCAGTTTTTTGTTCTTTATTATTATTTAACTTTGATGATGCTTCAATATCTTCATTTGGGAACTCAACTGATTGCCCATCCAATACATCTTTCATATACTTTCTATTACCATCATATGACTTATCTTTGATTTTTGGTAAATCATATATGGTAATATCTTTGCCTATTGACTCCAAGAATAATTTTATATCTCATAGATTCTGTTGGATTTGATAATCCAAATTTTCTAGATTTCTTCTTTTATAATCTTTTGATAATACTTGAAAATAATCCTCTCATAATTTTCTCACATCCACAGGTTTGCAGTATACTAATAATGTTGCAAAAAGTCTTCGGAAATGATACGACTTTTCAAATGATATTGCTTCATTCAAACAGTCTAGCACACTTTGGTCGGACTCTAAAAATCCTCTTTCTTGTGCGGCCACTTTAAATGTCGACATTCTTTTTCCATTGTCAATAAATAAGTATTCAAATGATGTTGGCCCCATAACATGGTTTAGTAGTAAATGCAAGTAATATCTTTCTCCTTCTCTTGGATTTGCTCCTATGGTGCGTGATATAACCACTCATTTTTTCTTTTCCTTCTACATTCGTAGTTGCTTATCCCATACATAATGTTCAGGAAATTCTTTGTATATAAATCTCATATTTGTGACACATGTTTAAGAACTTTGTTAACATAGTCTTAGAGACATGATCCCAATGAATTAATTTCTTCAAATTCTAATTTTCCCAATAAGAAACACACTGCATATTTGGAAGGTGAAGTTAGAATTTTATCAATGGAGGAGATATTTCATTCAATCTAAAATCATAAATTTTCCATAAGGCCTCTTGCGCAGATACCCATCTTGCATCTTGGTAATCCCTTATTTCATCAGTACTTTTATGAGTACTATCATGCGATATATAAACTTTCGCTCTATCATGTCATTTGTACATATATTTGTACAAAAATTAACAGCTTTCAACCCTGAACATATTTCTACATTAATGTGACATTTGTATCTCAAAAGTAGGTACGGGTATAAGGGACCACCTATCGATTATAAAAAGTCTTCTTCCGTAGCGTTACCTTCAAATTTTCGAAATTTAATATTAATCGAAAAATATTATTTGAATATTAATTTTACTAACTTAATTACTACCCTAAGAAATATATTATCAATAATTAAACATAAAATTATAAATAAATGCTATAATTATAAATACCTGGTTTCCATTGTCTCTCCTCCTATATGTTGGGTATGCTCTCATTGACGTGTCTTTTCAGAAAACTGTTTTGGGTAATGAAACTTACATCTTCCATTGATCATGCAAGGACATTTTTTATTATCTTCCCCGCAAGGTCCATGGAGTATGTGCTTCACAACAACATTGTGGAGAGCAAAGTTTGCTTGGCTATCTGGAATTTCTGCATAGACAAAGTTGTCATATTGTTCAGCATTGATGATCTTGTAATCATTTTTCAATATGACCAACATATGCATGTGTGGAAGAACTCGCTTTTGAAATTCAATTATATATACAAAAGCTGCCACTTTTCTGAAAATTTCTTTATGTAGAATTTGGTCTTTTAAGTCCATTAATTTTTCCCAGAAAACTCTTGAAGTCAGATCTGGTCTCTCTTAAGAATGTTGTCCTTCCATTAGTTCTTCTTTTATTTCCTTCCAATCAGCATTACAGGTCATATTTATAAAAAAATTTCGCTTTCCAAAATGTTGTACTAAGGTCATAGCAACTAAATATCGACGTTGCATATCTCTTGGATCTCCTATAAATGTCGAAAGAAGAACGACGCATTTTCCAACTTTATCTCCCCTTGTTTCCCCTATATTTACAGTGTCAACAATCCCTTGATATAACTCAAATCGAATGTGTGATTCCTATGTCTTATAGAAATCAAGTCTTGTTGTTTCAAGCTTTATATAATATCAACAACATATTGTTGGAAAAGTCGGCCAACTCGAAGCAACATTGATGGAGTAGATAGATGTATTTGTAGCTTGTAACAATAATATTCCCTACATGAAACCTTAGAAGACAGACCTTTTGAAATTTCTACAAAAATTAAAAAAAATAAAAATAAAAAAATAAAAAATACATATACATATATGTGTATCTGTATATATGGATGTATATGTATATCTATATATATTATAGCATGAATAATTTAATGTTCATAAATTTTAGTTGACATATGTCATTAAATTTTAATTTCAATGTAAACGTACCTTGATTTTCACTGTTGACGATGTCTTCAATGCTATTAATTTTAGGAGTGTTGGATGTTCCTTCTATTGAATTTTTGTAGACACCATTGTCATGATTTGGCCTATCATTTCTTTTAATGTCTTGATGCCAACCAACCTCTCTATATGGAAAAAGTAAAGGATATTGAAGTGAATCATAACAGCTGAAATAATGTTGTATTCTACATCTTTTTCCTGAATGTGCATGTACTATAATATCTCTCTTAAATGGAATATTGTTATTATTTCCTTCAATCCAGATAGCAGCAACTTGATCCATTGCAGGTAAGTTATAGACACTTTGATCGACTTGTACATCTGTAGCAATATGAATACGAGCATCTTCAATTGATGGGAGATCTTGTAGGCTTTCGAAAAACTCGGCATATAGACTCTATTAAAATTTTCACAATTTTTTTAGTAATATTTTCATTCAATCCAATATCTCCTAGTCTTTCAATTCGATTTTGAATTTCGTTCATGGTATCATAAAAATATACTTGAAAGAATATGAGTTTCTCCTTAGGTAATAGACTTGGGAGGTCATGATATATTTGTCTTTGTACTCTAAACGTGTATACTCCTTTATGTGAAGAAGTTAGATCTTTATCTAAATTTACCTTAAATGATGTGAAAGAAAAAATACTATTATAGGCACGGATGTTCTTTCTAAATAAAATTCCTTCCTCAGATTGTGAGATAAAGAAATATTTTAGCTCATCAGGTATTGTAGTTTCGGCAAGATGTACCTAAGCATAAGAAGTGTTTACGAATAAAAATTTAATCATCTAATAAATACAATATACAATACCTTTAACAAAGATTTTAGCGTAATAGAAACTTATACTTGACCATTGAAGCAACAAAATGTTAGAGTTTCATGATCGAATTTGATTGCTCCACAAAATTTACTTGAGCGTGTCTTTTTAAGCTCGTGTATTGGAAAATGAAATGGTTCGTACAAAATTTGTCTTGTTTAATATTAGATTACGAACATTAGTAAATGTAAAAATAATGTTAATAAAAAGAGATATTAAAATATGAGTCTTAAGATACAATGATATAATTTTACCTTGTAGTTCATCTGTTATATTTTGTGTGGCTATACTGAAATCATTTTTTCTCTAAGTACGATATGTACTTCCTTCTTGAAGTCTTTTTTTCTTTGGTTTCACAGACAATTCAATCACTTTTCCTCTTTCTTCTTGAGAAGTGTGGAGTATGTTTCTTTTTTCTACCACCATCCACATTTTCCTACTAAAATGATAACAAAGACAAGTAAAATTAAAACAAAGGCCAAATTATAATTTACTTTTCCACTTAGTGTGTGTAATATGTTTGATTCCCTAATAATAATTGACTTAGTTTTGTATTTTTATATCATTTTGTTTAAGGTTCAAACAGTAAAGTTGTTGTGATTACCGTAATGTCTCTCTCATTTATTTCATGAAAGTCAGTTCTTATAAAGTTTTATCTTTTTAAAACAATTATGAAAATAAAAATATAAATCTATAGGCATTAAAACCCATAGGAATAGTTACAATTTAATTTACCCAAAAATTTAATTTCAATTTAGTTTGTTATATTTTTGTGGTATTTTTTTTTCAGTTCGAACCAATGAAATAATCACATGATGGTTTTAATATTTAGGGCCTAGGAGCGAGATGAAGAGTTATACTAAAGAGAGAGAATAAAGTGCAATGAGTAGGGGTGCAGAACCAAATTGACACAACTAAACTAATTTTTGTGGTTTGGTTGGTTTGCAGTTTGGTTCAATTTATTATAATTTTGTAAGTAAAATTTTAACTTTGATTTTAATTTGGAGTTGAAAAACAGGACTTCATGAAAATTAACTATATATAAAGTTTAAATTCTCTAGTGTATTATGATATAGAAAAATACAGGATTCAAATTGTAAAATTAAATATTCTAAAACTAAATTAAATTAAGTTAACTCATTTTCATGATTACAGTTACTTCAAATTTCATTGGTGGAAATCTTTTAAAATTGAATTGAATATTCAAATGATTTGACTTAGTTGAAATATTCTAAAATTGAATTGAATATTCAAATCATTTGACTTTTTTTTTCTAGATTTTGTTAGAATTTTTTCAGTCATTTAATTATTTTGTATATTTATTTATTCCAAAATGCAAATAAATGGGATGCTATATTAGGCAATTAGTTAATGAGATGACTAAAATTATGGTATGATTTAATTTTAAGTATATAGTTTAAGCAAAAACAATTCTTAAGTTTTAAATTACCGTGATTAAATATATCAAAATTACTTTTATATTTGTTAGAAAAAAATAAATAATCAATATAGCTAAATAATTTTAATAGTATTCAATTACCCTTTAGATTTAAATGCATAAATTATTATAGTTTAGACCATACTTTTTTAATTTAAATTAATATTTTTGGTTCTATTTAGTTATTTACTCAAAATTTTATTGTTTAATCTGTTTTATTTTAATAGTGTAAAAACAAATGCCAAAAATTTTAAATAATATATAGATTATAAAGGAATAGATATTAAAGATATTGCACTAAAAGTACAATATATTTTTTTAAATTACTGCATGAATTAAACTTTTTACTTTAAGTTGTAAAGAAAAAAAAAGAAAAAGAAAAAAAATTATTTTTTAATATTTATTGATACAGATTTGTTCAATCTTAAGATTGTTTTTTTTTAATATTTATTGATACAGATTTGTTCAATCTTAAGATTGTTTTTATAAAACAATATTATACTTATTTAATGTTATTTTTTTTCTACCAACCATAGAAGGAAAAAATGACATTTTTAAAATTCAATTAAGATTACTTTTATTAAAAAAAAACATTTTGTATATTATATATTAAATTAGGATTTGAGAGGTGGTAGTTAGAGTTAATTAAGGTAAACGAAATCTTGTTTTTTAAATTTTCTTTATAATAAATATTTGAAATCTTGTTTTTTACCCATTTAAACAAATCTTCTAAAACTAGTGGTATGTGTACACAAATTTTCAAATTAGGCAGTGATTTCTTATAACCGTGTGCGAAAGTTTTCAAAATTAGGGTTTTTATTTTACAAAAAGATTTATATTTCTTCATTATCCTAGAGTTAGCCTCCTTTTTCTCCCTTTACCCTTTCCATCGTTTTTTTTGTAGAATTTGTCCCTTTATCTTCTTTTCCTCTATTCTTTCTATACCATCATTTTCTCAAACAATATGTTCTTTCTTCTTCCTCTTCTCTCTCTATGTTGGCTCTCCATAGCTGCTACAATCTGTCTTCCTTAAAGAACCGTTAAAAGTATAGTGCATTAACATTTTTTTTTATACTTTGAATGTTATTTCGATTTCAACTTCAACCTCTACTTATTACGTCTTCTCATATTTTACCTATTTTAATACTTTGTTCATTGAGATTGCATTACCTTTCTAATATCAATTATTATGGTTAATGACATTTTGAATGTTTTATTTTAGGATAATTATTTTCAACATGGGCAAACCACCACCAATATTTTTAAGGGATACTATATTTACATAGGTAAGTTTACGTATATTTTTATTTTGTTACATTCTACATGGTTTGGATAACTGCTATCAATATTTTGAAGGGAGATGTCTGTTTATTTTGATATTTCCGTAAGTTTATAATATTAAAGTTGTTTGGAAAAAAAGAATAGATAAATCGATCCTCCTGTAAGTTCTTCAAGCAGGAACTATTTGATTTTCCCCTTCCACTGGCTAAAAGTAGATAAGTAAGTAACAATAACAAAGGAATAAGAGATAGGGATGGAAAAACTTAACACCACAAGGATTATACTGGTTCGCCCCTATCTTGGGACTACGTCCAGTCTTTCGCAAAAAATCAGGTTCAACTATAGTTTGGAATATGACAATGGAGATCTCACTCAAGATATTACTATCTTGCTTCCAAGTACTTAATAATGGATAGGTAGGATTACACAATTGAAAATACCCTCACTAAACCCACGAGATACAAACACCTTTTTTCTCACACTGCCCACAACCACTCAAGTCTCCCTTATTTTGGATTCTGTACAAATGAAACCTTAACAAAAGAGTTCTATTTATAAGAGGTCAAATATCTCAATCCTTATAGGAAAACAATATTGTAATCCTTATAAGACAATAATATTCTACTCCTTGTAGGAAAACAATATTGTAATCATTATAAGACAATAATATCCTACTCCTTGTAGGAATTGGTAGTAGTGTTAAAAATTATTTTACTCGTAGGACACAAATCATCTGTTTTGGCTCAAATATCCCAACAAAAGTATTATTTTAACAAATTTGTTATAGTTTTTTAATGTTTTGATATCTTTATTAAAGTATTTCAAAAAAAAATTCATTTCCATATAGTTTTCTTCTAATATTTATGAACCAAACACTTAAAGAAGTTTCAAGTTTATGTAAGGCTTAATTTAAATGAATATAATAAGTTAAAATATGCAATTTGAATGAATACAATAATCTAAAATTTTGTAATTTTACTTTTCTACTTGTTTGGGAGTTCGTGTGGGGGAAGTGTCTACTTGTTTCATATAGTTAATGTTTGTTTCTTTTCTTTTATTTCATGCTGTTTTATTTCTAAAATTATACACATTCTAACTTTTATAATAAAAAACCGACAAAAAATATGTGATGCAAATCCAATCACTGATCCATTAAACGTACCCGAGGGAGCAATTACAAGAAGTAAAGCAAAGAAAATTCAAGAGGCTTTCACACTGCATCTTCAAAGGCTGATTAATACACAAGAATCAACAAAGAGTTTTGAACCCAAAATTCTTTACAATGTTACTACAATGAGTCAAGAAGAGAATGAAACAAAGATAACACGGAAAAGTTGTTTATTTTGAGAGATGACACGGACGACAAAAAAAAGTGTGCAGAATTGTGAACATGTGCTTTTGCAGATTGCACCTCTTGGGAGTTTGTGAAGTTAAAAGTTGTCAAACCATATCCAAATGTGGAACGCCTCCTATAGTAGATAGATAAGACAATTTGAAGTATGATTACGTTTTCTGATCCGCATTTAAGCATCTAGATTAATGTGCAATCAAGTTTTAATTTGCCTGCCTTGTTTTTTTCAATTTGCATTAAGTAGGATTTTGAAGAACTTTTGGTATTTCTTTGTTGAACGACCCTTTGGCTTATTTAAAGACTTGTAATCACCTTGTTATGGTAGATTTAACATATTGAAATTTAAGAACTTTTGTTCCTTAACACTTTTGGTGTTGTCTCTTTCAAATCTTGCTTTAGATTTGATGTTAAATCGATTCATTGGATTAGTCTCGATTAAGCTAATTCTGGAGTGAGTCATCTTAGGATCTAGGAGTGACCATCATAGATTCTAGGTTTGATCTTTAGAGTGATTCATCTTCTAACCTTACTCTTGGTTGGAATCATTCGGTAGGTTAGCTATTTTTGTGAAAGTTTGCAAGGATCCTAGAAGACACTCTAGCTTTGTAAACTCGAGCAACCTTGGTGCTTATCATTTGGTATCCAAGCACTTGGTTGACATCCTTTGGCCGGTTCTAGAGGTGAAATATCTTTACTTTATGTAATTTTATTTTCTGTCATTTTTTCGAAAGTAGTTTTTTTTACAAAGTGTAACAAGGCATACTACAACTTCCCTTGAAAATTCCTGTATTTTGCTCTCCGATCATAAAAAAAAAGAAAAAAAAATTCAGAAGCAAAAGAAAAGAAAAACAGTAGCAAAAAAAAGTATTCAAAGATCCGAGGCACAAGAAAAGTTTTCATCATTGTATTGTGTTTCGTTCAAATTTTCAAGTTGTTGGATCTAAGATTGAGTCACTCTAATTCCTTGTTTGTGAGAGTTAATCGTTTTATTTGTTATATCAAGCATTAAGCAAGATTGCACCAAATTTTAAGTCAACCCTTACATCTTTGATCTAGTACCAAAAGCCTACTCTTGAGTGATAAACACGAGTGTCATTGAGTGAAATCTTGGTGAGAAGAGTGGTAAGGTCCTCATTATTATTTGTTTTTTTTTCTAACAAAATGGTACAGGATGGAGTACCACAAGTACCATCATAATACGGCTATTCTTCAAGCAATTTAAGGTATGATGGAAATGATGATGGAAGATAGGCAAGAAAGGAGAGCGCAACAACAAAGAGGAAGAACGAGCCTTATAAGAAGATGATGCGTTTGACTTTGCTGAACAAGAAAGACAAGTTGGAGGAAGAAGAAATGCGAGAGGAAGAGGACGAAATAACTTTGCCAACGTTATGCAACCTAAAAGATTGGAAAGATTAAATGAAAATAGAGATGACGGAGTTAAACTCAAAATTCCACCTTTTAGTGGAACGGCGGACCCTGATGCTTACTTGCAATGGGAAAGGAAGATAGAACATGTGTTTGATTGTTATACATATATTGAGAATACGAAGATGAGACTCGCCATTGTTGAATTCACCAATCATGCTGGTGAATGATATCAAAATCTCAAATTAGAAAGAAGAAGTAAGGAGGAGGATCCAATAGACGTTTGGGAAGAACTCAAAAAAGCCATGAGAAGAGATACGTTCCAAAACACTATGAAAGAGATTTGAAAACTAAATTGCAAGCTTTAAGGCAGGGAATGAAATGTGTTGCTGAGTATTATCAAGAGATGGAGACCTTAACATTAGCATGGATTTTGTTTTGGGGTTACCAAAAACTAGAAGACATCATGATAGCAATTTTGTGGTGGTTGATAGGTTTAGTTAGATGGCACACTTCATTCCATGTAACAAAATAGATGATGCTATTAACATAGCTAATCTTTTCTTTAGAGAAGTGGTTAGACGACATGGCATTCCTAAAACCATTGTTAGTGACCGGATGCTAAATTTTTAACTCATTTTTGGAAAGTTTTATGGGGCAAATTGGGTACCAAGCTTTTGTTTTCTACAACTTGTCACCCACAAACCGATGGCCAAACTGAGGTGGTTAATAAAATATTAGGGCCTTGATTAGGTCATTCATTTTTAAAAATTTTAAGTCTTGGGAAGAGAATCTTTCGAATGGAATTAGATTAACTTAATTTGAACTTCTGAGCAAAAAGTTATAGGTTTTTAAAGTTGGCTATGGGTTTATGCTTTCGGCAGGTTTCTCTCAATTTCTGGCGTTCGAAGAAAAGTTGATAACTTTGGCTATCGGACTCGGATTAAAGTGAAACTTGGTTTGTTGGAAAGATTTTGAGGTGCAGAACACAAAAAAAAAAAAAAAAGTTTTGGACACTTTAAAGTAAATTTTTGAAATAAAAAATTATGTGCAAGAATGATAGATTGAATGGCATGCGGAAGAACAAGAACAATGGAACTTTTTATGAGATTTTTTGGATAAAGGAATGTAAAGACAAGGCTAAAATTTAAAGACATAAAATAAACATATATCCCGGTCTAGAGCCTAAGTTCTGATACTAAATGATACGCGACAACACCCAAACGTATTGAGCTACTCGAGCCACAAGCCACTTGAATCCAATCGTATAGATGGTTCAACCCGAAAGGCCAAGGTTAGAGGGATTACCTTTGCAGTCGTTACCTTGAGCAGACAGATGACTCACTATGCTCGAGGCCAAAAACACTCCACGAGTTTGATGACTAATTAAACAAGCATGCTCCGAGGGGTTAAACTCGAAGGCCTAAGTTCAACCACACAAAGGGATTCGAGATTTGAGGGGCGAGGGGAGGGGGTTTGCACGAAGCAATTGAGTGAAACACTCACTCTATTTTATTCAATTCGAACGTTCTAAGGTGTCTTACAATGGAGGGGGTACAAGCCTATTTATAGGCCAAGGCCCTTGGCCCTTTAAGGAAAATAACAAAATAAAAAGAAAATTAAAAATGCTAAATTCCCAAAAAGTCTAAAACTTGACTAAAGATGAAATTTAAATTTGATAAATAAAACAATAAATCAAAAGTAAATCTTAAATCAAATGTCCCAAGAATAAACCAAAATCATAAGGAAAGATATTCCTTATTTGGGAGGAGTGAGCGGAAAGGCAGGGCTGGCGCGTGCGAGGGGCAGGGCTGGCACGACAGTGTGCGCGCATGGGCGCTGGGATGGGGGCGTTGGGTGTGCGGCATGGGCGCTGGGCGCTGGGATAGGCGTGCTGGCGTGCGACATGGGCGTTGGACGTTGGGACGGGTGCGCTGGGCTGGCGGCATAGGTGTTGGCAGGTGTGCTGGGCGTTGGTGGCGGAATAGGCGCGCGGGTGGCGGCAGGGCGTGCGGGAGCTTGAGCGTGTAGGGGGAGTTGGCGCGCGGGCGGAGGTAGTTGGCACAAGCGTGGGTGGGTGACAGCGCGTGCATGGCATGGGCGCTGTGAGGTTAGCGACACGTTGGTGCGTGCGCAAGGGCGTGCGACTGGCGGTACTTGCGTGCGAGTGACCTCTCGATAGACTTGTCCTTGAAATGAGACCACTTGCTTGACCTATCTTCTTCTCGATGCTTCCTCTTGACCCTAATGGGTTCTTCATTGGCCTTCAAAATAGTCAAAATTTGTTGATGTGTCCAATGAAGTCTCCTTCATTTGGGGGTCTTTCCTCAAGTTCTTCTTCCTTGTTGGTGTAGGTGTCATTTTAGAGTATTGGATCAAATATGATCACATTAGACTCATTTTGAAACCCTAAAAAAATCTATCAAAATCAAACAAAAACTCAATTAATTTCATAGACACATTTTCTCCCTCTAAAAATAGGATTGTATTGATTTAGTGTTCCCTCCCTCTCCTTCCAATCTCTCATAAACACACTTTCTCTCTCTAAAAATATTATTTTATTGGGGGTTTAATGTTACCTCTCTCTTCCTCCAATCTGCTCTCTCTACAGGTCACGCATTCCCTCTCTCTTCCTCCATTCTCCTCTCTTTCTCTCCTCTCTCTCACGCAGCATCTCCTCTCTCACTCCCTCTTGCTCTCCGCCTCTCACTTGTTCCGATCGCCGACGCCCGATTATCCTTTCCTATCTTGTTCTGATTGACCGAGCGAGAGCGAGATCCGACCATCGAAAGCGATAACGAGATCCATCGAAATCGAGATCCGACCATCGAGAGTGAGAGTGAGAGTGAGATATGACCCTTTGAGCGTGAGATTCGACTGTCGAGAGCGAGATCCAGAGCAAGATGTGACCGTCTATGCGTGAGATCTGACCGTCTGAGAGCAAGATCCGACCGTCTAAGCGTGAGATCCGGCTGTCGAGAGCGAGATCCTACTGTCGAAAGTGAGATCCGACCATCAAGAGCGAGATCCGACCGTTGAGAGCGAGAGCGAGAACGCTACTCCAATAACCAGCTATGTTTTCCTTTTACCGCCAGCGACTTCGTTGGAGTATTTGATTTTATTTTTTTTTTTGAAACCAAACTCTTAGATAGAATTTCATGGTCTAGATCTTTACCATTCAACTACCTCTAAATTTCCATATCATGTGCCTCTGTATCAAGGTAAGTTTGGAGATCGGAGACGTTCTTGATTTTGACACTAACTATGAAAAAATTAAGGAATTTATGTTATGGAAGGTTTAAAGATGGAGATTTTAAAAAAATTTTAAGGTTGATTTTGGGACATTTATGTAAGTTTGGAGAAATTGTAACGACTCTTATTTTTATCAAAATTGAATTATGAAAATAATATGTGCACAGAAATCTAATTGTTAAGAACGGAAGAAATATGGAAGAATAGGGAGAAGAGAAGAAAGAGAAGACGAAGAACGGAAGAAAGCAAAGAGAGTAAGGTCAAATGAATAGAGGGATAGTGAAAGTAATTTGGTATTTAAGATGATGTAATGAATGATTAGAAAACATAACTTTTGAAAATGGTGGGTAAAAAACAATAGTGTCTTGGTAGAGTGTCTATTTAGCCTAAAAATCCAATAAGGATTTTGGGAAAACAAAAAGAAGGAGGAGAGAGAAAATAAAGCAGAGAAATAATGAATGATAGGAATAGGAAAGAAATATGATATGAGGAAGAAAATAAGATTTAAAGAGGGGTAAATATATAATTAATTTCACACAAAAATGACATCTTCAAAAGGTTGGATTTTCAAAAGAGATGTAAATAGGTAAAAAAAAGCTACTTAGCCAAAAAAGGGAAATTGGGCTAAATAGCCCCAGGTAATATTGTTTTTTACCCAAAATTACTCTCGCTACCCCTCCACTCTCTTTCTTCCTATTTTACATCTTTTAGCTTTTTGTTTTTTTTTTCTCTTCAAGACACTCTCTCTCGAGTTTCTTTTTCTCTCTTCTTGTTTCTTTCTTTCTCTCTCTTCTCAATCCTCCTCTTTTATCCATCTTCTCGAATAATTTGCATATGAAATAAAGGAAAAAAGTTAAAATTTCCCTTTTAATATTTTTTTTCCAACTCTTTCACTGTCTCCCCTAAAATCAAATTTTCCAAATTTCTAAAAGCTTTCCTTCTTCTCCCCTCTCTCTTCCCAATTTTCTAAATTTTTTGAAAAAAAAAAAGAAAAAGACTCTAGAATCCTATCTCTTTCCTCTTGTACGGACTATTATACTGACTATCTTCTTCTCCCTGAAACCAAATGCGTCGAGGAGAGAGAAGAGAGAGGAGAGAAGAGAGAAGGGAGAGGGGGACGGAGCGAGATCGAGAGAGCAAGAGGGACGGAGCGAGAGCGAGAGAGAGGGAGAGAGAGAGATCGAGAGGGAAGAAGCGGAGATTCGTGAAAACACAGGATTGTTTTTTTTAAATTATAAATTTGAATTCTAATCCTAATCAATATTAGGGGAGAGATTAAATGAGAGATTTATGTTTATTTTTCAAATGATTCGTTCAAATAATTAAAGATTAAAATTAAGGAAACAAATCTTGATTAAATTTCAAATTTGAATATACTAAAATTAATGAGATTGGAGGAGAGATTTCAATTACAATTTTAACTTTTAATTAAAAAAAATCTTCTATACTTAATCATTTTAAATTTGAATTGGACTAAATCGTTTGGAATAGTTTTAAAAATTTTATTTAATCATTGATTGAAATATTTATCAATTTATAAAGCGAATAATTTCAAAATACTGAAACAAAATGTTGTTTATCTAAGTAATAATAGCAATAATAATAAAATTTAGTTAATTTAAATGAAATCATAACAAAATTAAATCGTAAATAAATAAAATTGGAAACAGTTTGATGAAATTCAAATTCAAAATAATTAACAACTAATCTAAGATATTCAAGATTTTTCAATTAAAAATTTGAAAAGAGAATGAAGTGAAACAAAATCTCAATCTCTTCTCTTCTTAATTTTAGTATATTCATATTCAAATTTGTATTTAATCTCATAATTTTAAATAGATTTTTAAGGAATTAAATCAAATTTTCTCTCTTCCTCTCATCCCCTCCCCCTCTCGATCTTTCCGTCTCGTTCTCCCCTCGTTCTCTCGATTCCTTCTCTCGTTCTGTCGCTCCCCCTCTCATTTCCCCCCTCGTTCTCCCTCTCCCCCTCTCATTCCCTCTCACCTCATCTCTAGCTCGCTCTCTCCCTCCTCTCTCCTAGCCTCTCTCTCCTCTCTTCTCTCTTCTCTTCTCTCTCGATTTGCTCTCTCTTCTCTATTCTCTTCAGTTTATTTCGACGAGTTGGCGATGATTGAGTGTCACCAAAATCATGTAAGCTACTAGTTAACAAAAAAAAAAAAGAAGGGAGAGATATACTCTGAAAATTTTTTTGGAGACAATGAAAGAAAAATACCTATAGTAGCAGAAGGGAGAAAGAGAGAAGAATGTAAAAGAGAAAAAAAAAAGAAAGAGAAAACAAATAAATAATGGGTTAACGGAGGATGAGAGAAAAAAAAATCTGAAAAAAGAGAGGGAAATAGGGGGAGGAAAAAAAATTTATGGAAGAGAGAGAATAAGAGAGAAAATTAAAAAAATGAAGGAAAGGTAGTGAAAGTAATTTGATATTGAAAATGATGTCAGCGGAGATTAGAAACATAAATTTTGAAAAAAATAGAGAAAAAAAGTGGATAAAAAATAATATTACATTTGTAGAAGTGCTATTCAAACTTAAAAACCCAAAAATAAAAACGTATTAACTTGGGAGTTGCTTTTTGTGAAGTCCTGACTTCGAGAGGCATTTGTCTTCTCTCTCTCCCAGACTTCAATCATGGTTTCCTCACACGAGAGAAGAATTGGAACACCAAATTGAAGGTTTCGAGAAGAAGATAACAAATCAAAGCCATCTGAAATGAAATTATAGGAAAAGCATTTTTGTTGCTTCTGTTGAATTTCTGCTCCTCTTTTGTAATCACGACACAGATTTTCTGGACCAGGATGATTCCATTTCAAAGTTGTAATTCTAATATTCAGATTTGGATCGAGGAGTTTGGTGATTAACAAGTGCTTTTTAAGAGATCAAACGAAGACATTGAAATTTTTTAAAAAAAAATATATATTTTTTCGTTTCGTTTCTTTATTTTTTATTTTTAGGTAAGAATCTATATTCTTTTTCTTTTCTGTGGGTGATTTTGTTTATTTAAAGCTTTTCCACTCAAAAAAATGGACAAATTCACAAGAAGAAACTGGTAAAATGAGAAATGATTTCTTTTTTTTCCCTCTCTCTCTTCTGTAACTTTTTCTCTCTCTAAGTTGGATTAGAAATGCTTTAAAAGAAAAGTTGGATTACAAGGAAGAAGACAAAGTTTCCGATTTCCGATTTTAAAATCCAAAAAGTGCATTGAAGTAAATGAGAACACAAATTAAATAAGAAATAGAGTAGAAAAGAATAGTTAGATGCGTTGATTAATGAAATAAATTGTTTACAAAAGAAACTTTGAAGAACTAAAGCTGAAACTGGAAAGCAATTCAAATTCAAGCGAATATATACTAAGGTTACAAAGCAATAAAGAATGCTGAAAATAAAACAACTACAGAGAGAGCAAGTAATAGAATGAAAAACTAAGCTAAAAGTCACTAGGTTGTATTTATAGAGCATTTGGAGATGGTGGGAAGATTGAGAACTTGGAGGGACTAGTCTATTTTGAACGAAATAACTCTTTGACTGCTGAGTTAACTGGTGGTTACAAAAGAAATTGATCCAAACGCACTCGGAGCTCCCGTTTCTTCATTAAAATTTCTCGGATATAGATAGGTGCGTCAGGTGCACGGTCATGCTCGTCCAGTGCATGTTGCCCATGGCCGCTTGTCCATGACAGCCTCTTCCCTCCTACTTTTATGTCATGTATTTACTTTTGCATGTTATTTACTTTTCATTGTACTTTTGGTGGCGAGTGACTCCTCGCCACTTTGCATGTTCACACCTGCTAGAGAGGCAAAATGCTTTATAATATACCTTACGGGGTACACCTAGTCTCCTCTCTACATCGAGTTGTATTCTTGTCTTGTCGCTAATCTATTCTCTTGCATTCAAGTATACAACAAGCTTTCCAAAAATGTCTTCAAATGTTTTTCAAACCTTTTTTCTCTAACCCCGTTTTTCAAAACCGTTTTCTCGAGAACGAGGGTGGAGGTTGCGATATATAGTCGTAGTGCTGCCGGCTATCCGATTCTTGTTGGCTAACTTGCTCGTGGGTAGGAGCAAGTGCCGCACAATCACTTTGGGAGTCCTTTAAAAGATGCGATTGTGACACCAGGTACACTGCCATCCATTCAACAAAAAACATGGAAAATTCTTAAGTATTTGAGCCAATTTCCCAAGATTTGCTGATACGTGTATTTAAAATAGGTTTTCATGAATATATATACACCATTTGGACTAAAAAAAAGCTCTTTAAAGGCATACATTTTTCCTTCTAAACAAGACTTAAACTAACATGAATTAACTTCATTTGACCCTGAAAACAAGGGTAATTAGGACAAAAATTTTGTTTTTGACAACAATATTGAAAGTTGAATTAAATGAGTTTTTTTTTCTTTCATCAGCTTGGTGGAAAGTTTTATTTCCCATTTCTTATGAAATTTATTGTATCTTTAAATTTTGCATGTTAGAGTCATTCAAGTGGCGTCGGTCATATCTCTTGTGGAGTGATTCGAATAACGAGTTTAAAGGTGAGTTTTCTTTATTTTTGATATTGTTTATCAGGATAATCTATTCTAAACTTTTCCTTGGATTGGTTCCATGATCGTTTTGAGGTTTTTGAATTTGTGGTATAAAGGTAGGTTTGTCATCAAGGTTATTAGGTTCAATTCTCAAGAGTTTCTTAATATTTTGGTATTAGAGTATTAGACTCTTTGACTGGATATATGATTCATTTTGCATTTCTGTTCAATATATCTTTGATTTTTTCTTGTTCTTTTCATTTCATCAATTTTTCGTATTCTATCAAAAAAACATAAAAATTCATATTTCCATACGTCGTTCCGTCTTCTACGTTTATGTAGATTTCATTATAATCTACAACTTTGTCTTCTTTGATAGCTTATGATTCGAATTTATTGTGAGAATTCTGCATTTTGATAATTTGTCTTGGAAGATCGAGAAAACCAGAGCATTAATTTATGTGAATTTCTTGTTTATTCCTTTCCTCATTCGTTTTCTTTAATTTTGTGACTTTTTCCTTGGTTTTTATTCGATTTACTACAATCATGCTATTGTATTGGGTTTTAATGTGCTGTCTAAACCACTTGAACTGCGCAAAGCTTTTTTGCTTTGCTACTCACATACCAATACCAATTTGTTTGAAGTGTGTTTTGGAGTGTACCAAGTCTTGAGGGAGAGATTGAAATGACGTGATATATTGTTTTGAGGTGAGTATTAAACACATGTGAACTTCATTAACGAGTGTAAATACGGGAGAGAGTGCTTGTGAGGTCCATTTTTTGTTACTTTTCATTATTTTGCAACATGTTTAAAAAAAAATGTTAGAAAAAAGGGGGATTTAGATGAAAAGATAGTTGTTATACTGTGGAAAAAATTCACTGCCTTGAGAGCAATTTCGGCATGACCACAGTGCTAAATCATTTTCGCGTCGATTGCTCCTAGGTTAATACAACTTCCTACTCAAGCGTGCACTTGCCGAAAATGAATGAAATCGAAAACGGAGCTCATGATATTTTAAGTGAAAAATCATGGAGTCAAACATTTTTTTTTTCCAATCCCTTGTCGAGTAACCCATTAGAGGTATAAAATAATGGAGAAAAGAAAAAAAACATTACAATAAATTAATTTATGAAATTAATGTATAATGTTAAAATTAATTAAGAACGTTATTAATAATAAAACGTTTTCTCACGTTAAACAAAAATTAATTTCATAAATTAATTTAAAATGTATCTGAATACTTTTCCCACTATAGTTACTTTGGTTTACTTCAAACAATAAATTGCTTGAAAAATATGTTTTTCTTCTCGACATTCCAAACAAAAATGACTTCACACAAATCCATGTTGTATCATGGACGTAGACATTGTGAGAACCACCATAGTAAAGATCTATTTTCGAAGGAATTGATCAGGATTCACAAATCTAAGAATTAGTTCTCTAAATTGTGTCAAGAGATGAAATTGAGAGACGAAGTCATGAAGAGGCGTGCTGCACACCCTGTTAAAGAAGAGGACGCTTGTCCTGAGACATATCAATTCAAAATGAGATAAAGAATCCAAAGCCCGAGGAAGACACGAATGTTGAGATTGTTAGGATGCTGAAGAGGAAGATTCGAATGGGGAGATTTTTATGCATGATGAATATACACAACCGAAAAATGAGGTACATGTTGAAAAAGTGGTTGAAATAACATATATGGTACCAATTGAGGAGAGTAAGGAAAGCAAGGTTTTTTTTCAACCTAAAGCAACTTACCCATTGTAGTTCTAGTGTTTTTAATGGTTCATTACAACAATTGAAAAAGGAAAGCCTAAGCAACATGGAGGAGCAACATTCACTCATTGTTTTTAAGTACCTGGAGAGTCAAATACAATGGACTCATGGTCGTACGGATTAGCCATTTAAATCTGGGAATTCGAGATGGAGACTGCAAAGTTTTCATTTATAAGCATTTACGAGCTTATCGTACAAATTGATAATCCTATGAATGAGCTCGAGAAGATGACTACATAGTTGCTTTACAATAAGATTTTTGGATTCGAGGACAGATCCTTTCAAAGAAGGGAAGAATGATATGAATCTCCAACAATGCAAATTCAAACCAATAATTATGCCACAAAGATCCAATCATAAGACGCTAGGAGCTCAGAGCTAAAGACTTCAAGAAGCATTGAATGATAAATTCTATGCTAAAGTGTTCACACTTGGTGAAGAGTTGCATCAACTCAAACTTTGATAATGCACATTTTCATCCAAAAAGCTTAATGAATCTAAAAATCCATATTCATTCTCATCTTTAATTAATTCAAATTTGACAAACACTTCGTCTTTAGTGCCATGTAAATAGACATGATAATATTTAGAACAATCATCTACAAAAGTTACAAAATACTTGATATGACCCATCCCAAAACACCTACTAGTCCTAGAACGAGTCGCACCGACCACAAACCCCGACTAGCTACGAAGTCCATGGTCAACTTTCTTCTTAACTTTGACCTGATCTTTGACTAAAAAATTCTGAATGGATGCACAATAAATCAATAATCTCAACAGAACAATCATTCTTACATCCATTCTAAATATTCTTTTCTATCAAAAGGTACAGTTAAAATGTCATCCAACCCAATGAAATTTACATACAAAATGATATGAAACTCTTGAACTTCTTTGGGTGGCAAAAGCTTAACTACTATCTCCTTGAAACTCAGAAACTCAGGTACAGCCTGGGAGGAAAAACAAAAGATAATTAGAGTGAGCTGGAAAGCTCAGTGAGTGGTAAGTTAATAAGAAAATAATCTCGTAAAATTTCTTTCATAAACCACGGAAATTTCATCTTTTAAAACAAACTTCATAAAACTGAAGCAATAAACATTCTCATTTAAGTTTCATAAAACTTAAGCAACTAAAAACTCAACAAACTTTCTCATAGTAAACTTGTAACAACAATTTCTTTCTAGGTAAATGAAAAGGCAACGCTCTCAAGTCCATGATTCGGACCAGGATTTGGAATCCAGATTTAGTCCTAATCGCCCCCTGTGTCCTCTGCGACCTGGCTGCGCCGCCATCTAGTTTTGAGCTACTTAGAAGAGCATAGAAGTCAAACACGCTTAACTTTGGAGTTCTTACGATTGAGTTATCGAAAAGAAAGGTGCATACACCGTAAAATACTGTTCAAAATAAAAATATGCATCACGAAAGGTAAAAAATGCATTTTTGGAGGGAAAAACGGAGATTTCCGGATATTTGACCTTTCGTGACGTTTTTTAACCGTCACAAAATGGTGGTAAAAAAGTTGGTTTTTCGTGACGTTTAAAAAACGTCACGAAAGGTTGAGGCGTGTTTTTGGAGGGAAATGACGGAGTATTCCGAACTTTTTACTTTTTGTGACGTTTTTCTAACCGTCACGAAATGGTCGTCAACAAGTTGTTTTTTTGTGACGTTTAAAAAATGTCACGAAAGGTTGAGGCGCGTTTTTAGCGGGAAATGACGGAGTGTTCCAAATTTTTTACTTTTTGTGACGTTTTTCTAATTGTCACGAAATGGTGGTCAAAAAGTTGTTTTTCGTGAGGTTAAAAAAACATAGAGAAAAAATAGATAAAAAAACCTAATTTGATGGAATATACTATTCTTTTTAGGGATTGTTAGAATTTAAGTTAACAAAACCTAAAATTTATGCATTATATTGAGTTCCAGTTCTTCAATCTTGGAGTCTTTTCCTTTGACCTTGGTTCTTCGTATTTGGTATAATGCTCAGCTATTAGCTCTTTTCCTTTGAGTCTTTTTTAGATCTGGATCCTTTGCTTTTTAAGTTGTGTTTCTTAGTTTCTATCATTTAGTTAGTAATATGCAAATGCCAGAATAATGTTGTTTCAATATCTTAAAGCATGTGACTATTGATTCAAAATTCCATAATAATATTGCCTTTTGTTGGTAGTTTTTCTTCTTAATGTTCATTCTTCTCCAATCTGACTGTATTGTTTCTCGTTGAGCTCGTTATTTGTTTTTTTTTTTTTGCCTTTTTCTTATTCTAACTATCATCTTGCATCAGTCTTTGAAGTTAAAACGTTTAACTTAATGACTCATAGTTTTATATAAAGCTTATTCCAATTATGTTCTTTCTATCAGTCTTGTTGGTCCTTACTGTCTTACCCATCTCCAGTATGAATAACTCTCTGAATACAAAGTTCATGATTTTACTAGTATTTCTGGTGCTCATAAATATTTGAATCAATTGCTTCCTAAATCTCGGACTCATCATCTCCTCCTCCAACGAAGGGATTATGGCCCTTTTCTGTAATGCATCCAAAAGGTAACATAATTCCTCATTCTGGGACGAGTCAAAGGTTCTTTGACTCATCACCTCCTCCACCAAAGAAAGGATTGTGGCCTTTTTCTATAATGCATCCAAAAGGTAATATAATTTCTCCTTCTGGGCCAAGTCAAAGATTCTCAGACTCATCACCTCCTGCACCAGCGAAAGAATTGTGGTCTTTTTCTGTAATTCATCCAAAAGGTAACATAATTCCACCTTCTGGGCCAAGTCAAAGGTTCTCGGACTCGTCGCCTCCTCCAACGAAGGGATTATGACCCTTTTTTATAATGCATCCAAAAGGTAACATAATTCCTCCTTCTGGGCCGAGTCAAAGGTTCTCTGACTCATCACCTCCTCCAAGGAAATGATTGTGGCCCTTTTCTGTAATGCATCCAAAAGGTTTTCTGTAATGCATCCAAAAGGTAATATAATTCCTCCTTCTGGGCCAAGTCCAAGATTCTCATACTCATCACCTCCTGCACCAATGAAATGATTGTGGTCTTTCTGTAATGCATCCAAAAGGTAACATAATTCCACCTTCTGGGCCGAGTCAAAGGTTCTCGGACTCGTCACCTCCTCCAACGAAGGGATTATGGCCCTTTTCTGTAATGCATCCAAAAGGTAACATAATTCCTCCTTCTAGGCCAAGTCAAAGATTCTCATATTCATCACCTCCTTCACCAGCGAAAGGATTGTGGCCTTTTTCTGTAATGCATCCAAAAGGTAACATAATTTCACCTTCTGGACCGAGTCAAAGGTTCTTAGACTCATCACCTCCTCCAACGACGAAGGAACTATGGTCTTATGTTGTAATGCATCCAAAAGGTAACCTAATTCCTCTTTCTAGACCAAGTCAAAAGTTCTCTGACTCATTACCTTCCCCACCACGTGCTTCATAAACGATTTAAGAGAAAGAAACGAAGTCCAACTTTTAAATGTATCCAAATGTCATAAGCTTTCCTCCATTATGGTGCAATTGATGGGATACCAAAATAACTACTTTATCAACCGTACTTTCTATCACAAGCCTCTTAATCAAGAATCTCATTGCTAATACAAGTGTTGATAATTGAGATGTCCCCCCTACCGTAGTCACTTGGAAGAATATATATATATACCCCAAGTTTGTAATTTCTTTTTTTAAATTATGTCAAAATATAGATATCGATTATTAAAAGTTCAATGCAGCACCTTATGTTTGGTTGGTCTATTAAAATAATTATGGCAAATAACTATAATTTTATATTTTATGAAGAAATTAATAATCCTAGGTGTAATTTTATTTTTATTTCCTTGGAATAAAAAAACTAAATATATATTTTTTAATTCTTTTGTTTTTATTTTAAAGTTTTTGTAATATTCCAGGTATCGTTTATCTTTACTAATAAAAGTTTGAAAGTGTGATAGATGAAGTTGGACTATTATGTACCCACTCTAATTCAACGACTTCAAATAAATAAATTAATAAAACAGAAAAAATAAATATGAATTCGTTTCACACAAAAAAAAATTAGGAAAAAATAAATAAAACATAAATCAATTGTAATAATATATATATATATATATATATACACATATATACATACATATATATATATATATATTAACGCTGTGGGACGGAGGACCATACTTTTGTTTTAGCTAATTTTCTTAAAGCACTTTCCCCTTTTGATTGGTTTTCAAGATCATGCCACTTTTTAAGTAATGATAACATCCAATTATGTACTATCTAAGGTTTAAAACATCGATGTAATTGTCAAAACATGCATAAATCAATGGTAATTAACATATACTTCCAATCAAGAGGTTGTGCGTTTGAATCCCTCCAACATGTATTGTACTAAAAAAAATGTCGATGTATATGGATATTTTTAGAAATATTATAAAACAATCGTAAAAAATATTTAAATTAACAAATAAGTATTTCACTCTATCTAAATAAGTTTAAAACGATCAATATAATATGTATATGTTTGTAATATTTTGTTGATATTTTTCATATTTAGTTTACAATTTATATAAACTTGGATACTTACCAATGTTTTACATGTCAATATCGTTGGAAATATTGAGGTCTCAATTTTATGGAAAATATGACGAAACGTAGATGTCAATGCATATTTATGGAAATGTTATAAAAACAAAAAATTAGTAAAAATTATATAGATTTACAAATAAACACTTCACCATTTCTAAATAAGTTTAAAATGATTAATATTAATGTTATGTCTATATTGGCGATATTTTGTTGATATTTTTCATATTTTGTCGATTTTTTTTTACAATACTATGAAAATATCGATTTATCCCCTTCATATTGATGTCAAACTCATGGATATATGAAAATGTCGACATATCCGCAAATATTTAATACTTCAGTACCATCTACTATGCAATTGGGAAGAAATTGAAAGATGAAAATAGACTTGCTAGGAAGAGAAAACCAAGTTGTAGGAAAAAAAAAAAAAAGAAGGGAAGAAAAGAGATCCTTATAGACATGTAGTGAAATCAAGAACTTCCAAGACTTTTGAATTCTCGTGCCTTTGAAATTCCACTACTAATCCCAATTACATGGGAGATCATAAATTTTTAGAATTAATGTATTCTAATTCTTTTTTCAAGATTATAGCTTTTTAATATACTAGAGTATTACCACTTGCATGTAAGATTTTTTAATTTAATATCATTCTAACATCATAAAAGATTAGAAAACCACTATTTATTTAAAAAATTGCCAAAAAAAATTTCTATAAATTATATTAATTTTAACTCAAGCTTAATGGCAAAATAATGGTGAGAGAAAACTTTTAATAACACTTTTTAAATTTATCCATTAAAGCTCTACAATTAATTATAATTAAAAATGAAATAGTTTAAAAATGAAATAGAAAAACTTTCCCATTCAATCTTTTTAAATTACATATGTTAATCAACTCAACTTAACGATACATTTAAATTTTCATTTATTCAAAGTTACTTTTTTAACCATTATATTTTACTTAATAAAATCTTTATTGAATTTGTAGTCCAATTGAATTTTGAACTAATCAAATGTTTTAGAAAATAAATACTCATAACATACATTTAAAAGTTAATTGTACTTATTTATTCATATTATATTTGTCACAACGTCATCGCGATGCGGAGCGACCGACGTCATCTCCTGAAGGGTCTCTTTCGAGATAAGGGTTTGGGGTCGCCACCAATTATCTACAAGGTGTGACTGGTCACCTATTTAAAAAAACTTGGTCTACGAAAACAAAATTTTTGGTTCGGGAGTCGACTGAGCGTAGGGAAGGTTTTAGCACCATACGACACTTGTTCGAAAACGGTACCATATTTTGTCAAAAATCATCCTATTATCTTATTTGGTCCAAAAAAATGTTTTTATTTTATTTTAAATGTCCCATATTATAATAAGTATGAATGACACGAAGGCCATTAGGAAAATTAAGCACCTCGAGAATACTGGAAGGTTCCAATTGATATTAAAAACCAAACATCTTACCACCATGCCAATATCCTAAGATGTAAACATAGTATTATTTTACAAAAACAAAGCTTTTAATAATTTATTTTTTAAAACTAAAAAAAACAAATTTTGTTAAATTAAAACAAAAAAAAAAAACTTTTTATTTATTTCAAATTTAAAGAGATTCTTTAAAAGAAATAATTTTATTTCAAAATTTAACAAAATAAATCAAATTTACTTAAAACAAATTTATTTGTTGCGATTCTTTCCAACAACTATAATTAACAAACTTAATTTAAAAGATTTTACCTTTATTTATTTTCCTAAAACTTGAATTTTATAGCTTTCTTAAAAATATTTTTTTCTTTTAAACTTAGTTTTTACTAATTCAAAGAAATTTATTTTAAATCTATTTACAAAATCTTTACTCTTTTTCAAAAAGAAATTTACTTTAATAAAATGTTATTTTAAAACAAATTCCTTTTTAGAAAAAAAGACCTTTTATTTATTTTGCATTAAAAAAATTGCTTAAAACAAAATATTTCCTTTTTAAAATTAACTTTTATTTACCAAAAAGAAAAAATTATTTTTATAAAAAAAAAAAAAGAAAATCATTTATCAAAATCATTTACTATTTTTCAAAAACGTATTTAAAAAGTATTACTTTAAACCTTTTTGTTTTTTAAGAAAACTTTAACAGTATTAGATTATACTGTCTACTAGCAACGATTTGTGAATCTTGTTTTCGTCGGGTTTTGCTTGGTTGTGGAGGTCATCGAGGCTTCGCGTGGGTTGGTCGTGTTTGCTCGCCGGTTCTGCGGGATGAGTTACTGGAGTTTATTGTAGAGATAGAAATAGGGAGTGGTGAGAGGTAGAAGATGAAGAAGAGGTAGCCCTTTTTTAAGAGAGGAATAAAACTAAATTTTTCTAAGGGTCTAGTACTTTCCTTTCTCTATTGTGTGTTCTCTGTGTCTCTATGTATCGTTTAAATACACAAAAAAATAACAATAACATGCGTGAGTCAAGTAAAGCCAGAGAGAGAAAAAAAAGAAGGGAAAACGTAGGGAATGACACCTGTAGAACCTTGACCAAGAAAAAATCAAGGAGAGAAAAAAAACTGTTAACATCAAACGTTTAAAATAAAATCTTTATTTTTAAATTTGTAATTTTATTAATAAAATCAAAATCTTTAAAAGAAAACCTTTTTGTTTTAATTTAAATTAAAACTTTAGCTTATAAACAATAATAAAGTAATCTTTTTTTAATGAAGATATTTAAAAATAATAATAATAATAAATAATAAATCATTAAAATTAGCCGGACCAATAACGGTGTCTATAGCTTGCCCCCCTTTGTGTATCCTTGTAGAATTAAAAGGGTAGACAAAGGGAAAAGACAAAGTATTAGGAAGGTGAAATTTTTGTTTAGAGAAGGTATGATATAGATGGACTCAACTTGACACTAGGTGGGATCTAGCATGAAGGACCTATACTTGACATAGGCTTCGACCTCGATCTTGGATCAGATTCAATATAACCGAAGATAAGATGCAACAGACCTGGCTTTAACACGGCTTCGACCTCGACATGGGTCGGGTTCGATTTAACCGAATGATAAAATGTAACGAACCTGGCTTTAACAACAGGCTTCGACCTCGGCTTGGATCGGGTTCAATTTAACCGAAGATAAAATGCAACGGACTTGACTATAACATAGGCTTCAACCTCGACTTGGATCAGGTTCGATTTAACCGAAGATAAAATGCAACGGACCTGGCTTTAACAACAGGCTTCGACCTCGACTTTGATCAGGTTCGATTTAACCGAAATATAATGCAATGAACCTGGCTTTAACAACAGGCTTCGACCTCGACTTGGATCAGGTTCGATTTAACCGAATGAGAAAATGCAACAGACCTGGCTATAACATAGGCTTCGACCTCGACTTTGATCGGGTTCGATTTAACCGAAGATAAAATGCAACGGACCCGGCTTTAACAACAGGCTTCGACTTCGACTTTGATCGGGTTCGATTTAACCAAATGAGAAAATGCAATAGACCTGGCTATACCACTGACTTCGACCTCGACTTTGATCGGGTTCGATTTAACCTAATGCAATGGACTTGGCTTTAACAACAAGCATCGACCTCGACTTGGATCGGGTTCGATTTAACCGAATGAGAAAATGCAATGGACCTGGCTATACATAGGCTTCGACCTCGACTTTGATTGGGTTCAATTTAACCGAAGATAAAATGCAACGAACCTGGCTTTAACAACAGGCTTCGACCTCGACTTTGATCGGGTTCGATTTAACCGAAATATAATGCAATGGACCTGGCTTTAACAATAGGCTTCGACCTCGACTTTGATCAGGTTCGATTTAACCGAATGAGAAAATGCAATGGACTTGGCTTTAACAACAGGCTTCGACCTCGACTTGGATCGGGTTCGATTTAACTGAATAAGATGCAACATACCTGGCTTTAGCACAGGCTTCGACCTCGACTCGAACCGCAACCGAAGATAAATGTTTGATTACAAAAATTCCCCAAGCTTCCGAGCTTGGCTCAGATGGAAGGATGACCTTGAGGATGAGCTGAAATGTGCTGAGTAGGAGACCTGCAAGAGAAAACACTCCGACGCCCAAGTTAGGAAGAATTCGAGTTGTATTCGAGAGAAAATACAATGTTCGCGTACCTGGGATAAAAGCAAATAGTTTCTATATAGAGGCAAAGTCTCTAACAAGATCCCTGACAAGGCCTTCAACGGCTCTTTAAGGTAAGTGTGGATTACGGCGTGCTGTCGCGAAGTTTGTTGAAATATATGGCTGACACATTTAGGTCGGTTCAAAAAAAAGAATGGGAACGAGAGAAAAGGATATGCCACCTAAGTGTAGGGTTTAGAGTTTCTTTTAAAACTTGTTAAGTGCATGAGATATGCACTTGATGCATGACGATAAGACTAACAAAAACCACGTGTTCATGCAAATTTGAACTTCCAATGGCAGTATGTAGTACTTATTGTAGCGGGAATCTGACATCTGAGCGAGAGGTCAGACCAATTCAATTCATTCTGGTAACCGACATATACTACGTAGGTACCTGTGCATGTGAGGCCTCGGTCGGTCCTAGAAACGGTCGTACGGCGTGAAGAGTTAACGATTGGAATTCCTAGAGATCATAAGGGATGAGATAAGAATGGAGGTGGTACAAAGTTGTGCTGATATTAAATTGCGTCCCTTATAAACGAAAGAGCTCTTACCAAAAATAGCTAATGAAGATTGGGTATCCTGTCGCTAACAATTGAGTGTGACCTATCAACTAGCTCTAACTCTAAAGGCCGAGGAAAAGCTAAAGAGATCCGTATGAGGCTCCATGGGAAGCTGATACGTGACCTCTGACGCAACTATCTTATGATGGATGGGTGCATCTACAAATGTGTATTGCCCCAATGTCATGAATGACAAATGATGCTCCATTTTACTTTGTATTTATTTTTATCACTTGAAAAATGTGTTACAGCATATAATATGTTTTTTATTTAGCTTAACAAATGAATTTGACCCTCAATGCATGATGCAATAATGTATATGCATTCTAAAAGCTAAATGGTTGCAACATGTATACATGATACTCATTTTTATTTTTGCTCAAATACTAGACTGTGACTATGAATGCCCAATGCATGATATTTAAATTTTCATAATCTAATCATGATATGAATTTTTTTTTTTTTGAAGAATATGTATGCAAGTGATTTGAATGCATGATTTGTGAAAATATGGTTGAGTGAACAAGACGTTTTTCCATATTTTACAAAGATATTATCTACTCTCATCCTTATTATTAGCAATTATTTAGCAAAGAATCAACTGAGAAAAGGTAATGTCGACATTGGAGGAAACTTTGTCAACATTTTTTTTTTTCATTTTCTTTTGCTTTCGTTTTTTTTAAATGAATTCCTTCACTTGATAAGAGATAGATACGATACATCAAGGTAATTTCTCAACCATATTAGGTTTGATGGGGGATTCTTTTGTAGAGATAACTCATGTGGCAGTTTAGATAACTATCAAAAGTAATTCATAACATTGTACATCTCCCTTGATTAAAATGCTTTATAAACTCAGCCTTGTAATTGACAAGAAGATCGCTTACAAGAAAATAGATTTAACATTAGGAGTAATGGAGGATAGAAATCATGATTTTGTAATAAAGCTTGACGATGAATAAAAGTCAGCAAGCTTCCTTTTTAAAGAAAAGGAAACCAAGAATTCATGGATATTTTGTCAAATCTCTGGAACAATAAGAGATTGATTTTTTTTTTTTAACCTTTGGGTAAGAGATTATAATCAAATGAACAGAAGAGTAGCAGTGATCCAATTTCTTTCGACAAATAACTTTGAGAATTGATTACGTAACTCCCCAAGAGTTCATCTCATCGACCTCGTCGTTTCTTTGAGTTTTCGATGAAATCATCTTTCTAGCCACGTTTTATTCTTCATGGAAATTTTGTTGTGGTCCATTTTGAATGTAAAGCTCATTTTTTAGCCCTAACTTCGACGTGCAGTTGATGCAATCCACTTTTAATGCAAAGGACCTCTCTTTTTCTCAAAGTGTAGCTCCTTATTATGTAGAATATACTTTGTGAATGTTGAAAACTTCTTAAAATTGAAAGATTTTGTGCAATGTAACAATCTCAGTCTAACGACGGCCTTTGTCTCAAAGCTTTGTACAATGCAGTTACCATTTTGCCCCAACATAGCATTTCTCGACTTTGCCCCAGTTTGAAAATTTTTAAAGAGGACCTTGAAGCCTGAACTATAGTTGTTGATCTATATTGATTGCCTGAGTCATTGAACTAAAAGATTGTCACGACCTTTTCTTCTTTTTTTTTTCTCTTTTTTCCTTTTTTTTTTGGTCGGACATAATCTTTTTTAGAAACAAAATATGGTGCAATCACATATAAAATGTTGATCAAGCATAAGTCGCATTTTGCCCTCTTGACCGTTGTTTCAAATTATTTATTTGCCAATGCTGGTTCAGTATCATGATGAAAATTATCCCAAAAAAAACTCATCAAAAGAGACTGATATCTTGAGACTATTTGTCAGGTCGCTAACTTCCCAATTCTCAAAATCACTATCCTCGGTCTTGGAATCACTTTTTTACTCAAAAGAAAACTAGACGAAGGATTAAGCTTGAAGAACAAAGTTGAGATAGATTTGGGAAGAAAATTTTAGATATAAATAAAATAAGTCAAAATAGGGAAATACTTGTGCAATCAAAAGTACTGATTCATGAAGCAGCAAATCATAAGAGTTCAATGTTATTTCATTACCTTCAAAGTTCTCAAGGTAACACTAGGTGGATTTTTGGACGTTTACCACGTAATTAGATGTGGCAGACTTAGTAAAAAGTTTTTATGGTAAGTAGGCAAATATTGATATTCATCACAAAAATTGTATGTGACGGGCTGAGCAATTGACTTTTTGCAGTAAATGGTCAACTCTCAATGTTGACTATATTTACCATATATCGGTAGGCTAGGCTCAAGGTAGATTAGGCTTAAAGCAGGTCAAGCTCAAGGTTTTACAGGGAGTGAGTAATTTTGGTTTCTTACCTTAATAGGCATGCTTGCCCCAGTATGAAATTTGATGGTTTCCTAGTTATCACATGAGAAGCAATAGGAAGACCAAGATAAAATTGGTTTGAGTTACGGATTTAGCCCGACAACAAAGTCCAGAAAAATGGTTGAGTTTTGAAAAAGATTATATCTCATTAAGGACCTTGAAGACATTCACATTTTCATTTTTTCCCATTTTTCATTTCTTTTTTCAGAACTTTTTTTTTTCACTTCTTTTTCGTTTCCTCCAAGTGACTTACAATGGTTGGTTTATGATTCTTGCTTAGGTCTCCACTAACAAGAATTATAAGAGTAGACCATATAAAAAATTATCATTGAAAATCTCAAATCATGTAATTTTTTATTGAGAGCATTTTCAAATAAAACTATTTTTTTTCACCAATGATATGATACGAGTGATGCATAAGTGAATGTATGACTTTGATTTTTTTTTAAGAAAAATAGCTCAATTTCCACACACTCACATTCTTTTTTACAAGTACTTAGCTAAATCATGGGTGACTAAAGCTTCATTGCCGTTTTAACACTAGCAAGCAATCTCAAAGATGATTTCAAAGAAGAAATAAACTTCATTGATAATGCAAAGTAATAGCTCAACATTGATTTTGATAATCTTGTACACTCATGATTCTAGTGCTTCATGTATTCACCATCTTCCTTTGAAAACTTTAGCCATCCTACCTTCATTAGAACTTGCAATTTATGCTTTAGTGAAGTACAGTTCTCAGTTGAATGACCTACAACTCCTGCGTGGTAATCACAGTGGACTTGCGGGTCGTACCACTTTTGATAAGGTGGTTGCAATAGCTCTACGCGTACGGGAACTAATAGATTACCTTGAAATAATTGGGATAACAACTCAGTGTAGGATATTGGGATCGGATGGAAGCTCTCTCGCTTTAGTTGCCTCCGACTACTATGATTATCGGGTAATGTTGGCAACCTTAGTCGTGGGTCATACTGTAGAGCCAATGAGTTTATAGGTACTGTATATGGATTATTGTATATCGTAGGTCTTTGCTGGTGCATCCACTTGCGCTTCGAGATTACTGCCTCGACTTTATTTTTCCTTTTAACAGAGCTTCTATTCGTTTTAGAATGTGGCTCTTTATTAATTAAAGGCACTGGCAGCTGTTCTGTTTCTTTTCCCTATCTTTGAGCATATTCTTTCCCTGTAGTTTCTTCAGCATTTCTGTTGGTAACATTTTCTTTTTCTTTACTTTTTAAATTGGCCTTTGATGTTTGACCATCTTGGAATGCAAACTCAACCTGACAAATTGTAGGAGCTTGTTGGTCTTTCTTAGAAAGCTGAGCGTCATATGACGAACTATGTTGGGGGAATCCATCTGTTGATTGACAAAGAGGTGGGTCTACCCTAGGTGATGAATTATTACGAAGTTCGACTAAATTGTTAGGTTGAGAAATGTCCCCAATTATAACAATATTATTTAAGACATTGAAAATTTCCGTGATTTGCTCCTGAATTTTATCGATGTCTTGTCTCATCTGCTTTAGCTCTAAATTCTGCACCTCCATGACCTGTTCTTGAATCTCGTATCTTATTTTCTTTAGCTCGGCATTAAATTCTTCCATGAATCGCTCGTGGATTTTGTCTCTAATATTCTTTAGCTCAGCATTAAATTCTTCCATGTTATGCTGTTTTATATACCTTGTATATAAAGAATAGTAAATATGTAGTTATTGAGCTATTTTTCTAACAGTTCGTGTTAATTATGATGTAATGGAGAATGCATAGATTTTGATTTTTTAAGATAGAAATTGATATGCATGAGACGATGGGATGCGAATGTTGGATCATCAATTAGGGGAATTATGCGAAACAATGCCTGCGAAAATATTGCTTTTTTTTAATATATATATTTAGACATATGAAATGATGCATTAGAACGATAAATTTTAATTTATGATATAGACATGTAAAATGATGATACAAAAGATAGAAATATATATTTTTTGAATTTATGATATGGACATGCAGAATGATGCATGAACAGGATAAGTTTTTTTTATTTTATTTTCTTTGGAGGAGAAAAAAAAATTATCTAAATATGCTACAAACTGCCCCAAGAATGTGATAAATACTTCATGCAATCATTAATACATTCCAAATGCATGCAAATGTAATGGTAGATTCTAATTCACCCTAAGAGAGATAAACATGAATATATGCATAAAATTAAACACTAGGGTTATAGAGCCGAACTCCTGAGTTTTTGATAGAAGTGAATAAGCTTGAAAGTTTTTGGCGTGCCTACATAGAATGTTTAGAATCCCTTTGAAAGACAACACTTCTAAATTCACTTAGAAGTAGACTAAATATGTGACTCAAAAAGTAAAATAAATGTGATGCACATGCATGTTGATAACAAATAAATCATGAACAAATAGGAATAAATAAAAGCTAAATGATTTTTTATTAAAAAAAATGGTTAATTTTAAAACCTTATGGTTAAAGCTCCAAATCAACCCTAAAAACAATATGTCATGAACAACATAACAACTCACATAAAATGCAATATGAATATGGTGTGAAGTTATGTACTAATGCATCTTAGAGGACAATGGCCCCCAAATCTTCCATATGCTTTGGCAGGAACCAAAATTCTACGAAGGTCACACTACTCAGTCTCCGATCTAATATTAAAGGTAAAGCCCGGGTAGGAGGCTCGTGGATTTGTGTGTAATGCATAATGATGCAAAAATAAAAGCCAATAATTAAAAGACAATATATGCAATAAAAAAATGGACCAAAATATTTTATAACGGGTAATAAATGACAAAATAATGGCTTGACTCTCAAGGTCCCTAGCGGAGTCGCCAAGTTGTCACAACTTCATCGCAACGCGGAGCGGCCGACGTCATCCCCTGAAATATCTCTTTAGAGATAAGGGTTTGGAGTCGCCACCAATCATCTACGAGGTGTGATTGGTCACCTATTTAAAAAAAAAACTTGGTCTACGAAAACAAAATTTCTGGTTCGGGAGTCGACTGAACGTAGGAAAGGTGTTAGCATCATACGACACCCATTCGAAAACGGTACCATATTTTGTCAAAAATCATCATATTATCTTATTTGGTCCAAAAAAAATGTTTTTATTTTATTTTAAATGTCTCATATTATATTAATTCACATTTTGTAATAAGATATGAATTAATAGGTATGAGTGGCACGAAGGCCATTAGGAAAATTAAGCACCTCGAGAATATTGGCGACATGAGTATTGATACTCAACATCTCACCAATGTGCCACCACGTTGAGATATTAGCTATGTTCCTTTTTAAAATACAAATTTTGAATTTTTGAATTTTGTTAAAAAAAACTCCAAACGAAATCTTTTATTTAAAATAACTATTTAGTAAAAACAATAATAAAATGAGGCATTCAAAGACTCAAACTTGGGCCGATATATTAAAAACCAAACACCTTACTACCATGCCAATATCCTAAAATGTAAACATAGTATTCTTTTACAAAAACAAAGCTTTTAATTTATTTTTTAAAACTAAAAAAAAGACGAATTTTGTTAAATTAAAACAAAAAATAAAAACAACTTTTTATTTATTTCAAATTTAAAGAGATTCTTTAAAAGAAATATTTTTATTTCAAAATTTAACAAAATAAATCAAATTTACTTAAAACAAATTTATTTGTTGAGATTCTTTCCAACAATTATAATTAACAAACTTATTTTAAAAGATTTTACCTTTACTTATTTTCCTAAAACTTGAATTTTATAGCTTTCTTAAAAATATTTTTTTTCTTTTAAACTTAGTTTTTACTAATTCAAAGAAATTTATTTTAAATCTATTTACAAAATTCTTTACACTTTTTCAAAAAGAAATTACTTTAATAAAATGTTATTTTAAAACAAATTCCTTTTTAGAAAAAAAAAACCTTTTATTTATTTTGCATTTAAAAAAATTGCTTAAAACAAAATATTTCCTTTTCAAAATTAACTTTTATTTACCAAAAAGAAAAAAACTATTTTTATAAAAAAAAGAAAATGATTTATCAAAATCATTTACTATTTTTCAAAAACGTATTTAAAAAGTATTACTTTAAACCTTTTTGTTTTTTAAGAAAACTTTAACAGCATCAGATTATACCGTCTACCAGCAATGATCTGTGAATCTTGTTTTCGTCGGGTTTTGCTTGGTTGTGGAGGTCATCAAGGCTTCGCGTGGGTTGGTCGTGTATGCTCGCCGGTCCTACAGGATGAGTTACTGGAGTTTATTGTAGAGAGAGAAATAGGGACTGGTGAGAGGTAGAAGATGAAGAAGAAGGTGACCCTTTTTCAAGAGAGGAATAAAACTAAATTTTTCTAAGGGTCTAGTACTTGTTCTCTGTGTCTCTATGTGTCCTTTAAATACACAAAAAAATAACAATAACATGCGTGAGTCAAGTAAAACCAGAGAGAAAAAAAAAAGAAGGGAAAACGTAGGGAATGACACCTGAACCTTGACCAAGAAAAAACCAAAGGGAGAAAAAAAAACTATTAATATCAAACGTTTAAAATAAAATCTTTATTTTTAAATTTGTAATTTTATTAATAAAATCAAAATCTTTAAAAGAAAACCTTTTTTTTAATTTAAATTAAAACTTTAACTTATAAACAATAATAAAGTAATCTTTTTTTAATGAAAATAGTTAAAAATAATAATAATAATAAATAATTAAAAATTAGTTGGACCAATAACGGTGTCTACAATATTTATTTGAGTATTCAATTAATAATCATGATACATTGCTATAATTAAAAAATTATTTTTAGTCTTAAATTTATTATATTAATTTTAATGAGTTATAATTAATTTATAATCAATGACATAAATATCTTTAGAAATTAAATTAAATATATTATTAACTAATTATTAATAATATCTTAAATTAGCTTAAAAGAATTTTTTTCTATTTTAAAGAAACCAATCACTCATTTAAGGGCCAAACCGTTACAACTAGCATTTGATTCTCACATTCAAACAGTAGTAAGCTCCACTAATGGACATCAATAGGATAAAGATGGAAAAAAAACTTTATTCATTGTGCCAAATAAAGATACGAGAAGAAAAAGAAGAAACTTTGTATTAACAAAGTTAATTATTTTAAAATTGTTATTTATATTATTTTAGGCTTTTATATTTTTAACCAATGATGTGGCATTGAATTTATTAATTTCAGTTTTTTTTAAATAAACTATGTCACTTTAATTGGGGGTAGTATAGTCTTTTAGCCTCCTTTGAGATTAGTAATTTAATCTTGTGAACAGAACAATTAAGTTACAGAATGAATTTGAGTGTTTTAGCGTGATGACTAAGGATTCATCAATTTTGCAATTCTTGATCTAGGTTGCAAACTCAAAATATTCAAGCTAGGTTTGACCAACTTTCTTGTGGAGTGTTCAACCTTGAGTAGGGAATCAGTTCTCCTTACCTCTTGGTCTTCGATCATCAAGGTAATCCTTCATCTAATATTTCCTTGGGATTGTGCTTTTTGATTTGGGGTTTTAGGAATTGACAGTTAGGGGTCCTCTTTAAGTGGGAGGGTTTTTATCTACAATTTCCTAGGGTTTCATATTAGACATTATTTGAATTAGATTTATTATTAGGAATTATATTATTTGATTTATATTTTCTATTACTATGATTATGAATTTTTCGTAAATAAATAGGTGGGTAGTTATGTATCCATATTGAGGAATTCAATTCAATGAAATCATATTTTGTTATTATGTCTATTTTTTCTCCTTCCTAAAATTTACCGTATGATGTATTCGCTATGACATTTTTATTTTGTTTGAAAGAATTTAAAATGTTGAAATCATGCATGTAGTAACGTCTCTAGTTAATCTAAGTTCAAAAAGTCGAGTCTTTACATAACTGCTCCCCTCCTCATCTCTATATATCCCCTTCTCTCCCTCCCCATCTCATAGAAGTTGGATGACATTACCATAAAAAAACAAGAGAGAAAATATCTGTAAAAGAAAAATAGAGAGTGAGTGTTCTCTAGAATAAATTTTACTCATCATTATTGTTGGATTTAAGATGTGAATTGTGGGAATTCTCTCTTTGTAAATATTCTCCAATCAGCACTTTTTTTTTCGTGGACTCCTCTGTGCTACAAAATGTTAGTACTTCATTCCACGAAAAATCCAACAATGCACACTTCAAGCAAGCAAAAAGAGAAATCGAATGTGGGGAAGCATCACGTGAGCCATGCGGAGTTCTTCAAAAATTCCTACATAGAGAGCACAAGTAGTAACCAGCAGAATTTGAATGGTTTGTTTTTTAGCCCTACAACCAAGGTTTAAACGTTGATGTCGATGAATATTTCTAGAAAAATTATAAATATAAAAAAATAATAACAAATATTTAAATTAACAAATAAACATTTCACTAAATATAAAATTTCATGAAATAATTAATATATGTTTATTATGAACATTATCCAAATTAGATGCCCAACCTTAGGTGTCAAAAAGAAACATGTAACCCTAACCCCATGTGTCAAATTCTCCCATTTGCTTAGTGTCTCCAAGTGACAAGTTAACCTATAGTCATGTGCTTAATTCTCAATATCTCATGTGTCTATTTCAACCTATGATTAGTGTCCAAATGTAACACCTCATGGTTGCACAAATTACCTATAAATGTGGCAATTCATGGTTAATTTGGGAGCGAGAATTTTAGTGGATTTTGGTGGAAAATCTTTGTTGAATTTCTAACATAAATTTATGTTTTATTTTCTAATTTCTAAATTTATATTTATATTTTATCAAATCTCGTATTTTCTCGTTGTTTGTGACTCGTGGTGCCTCATTTTGCTCCGTAATTTTACAAGACGTTATCAGCACGACTCTCTGTCAACTTTCCCTCTAAAGGTAGGTCCTAAAGTTATGTTTTTTTATTTTCCTTTAATTTTTCATGCTTAGTATATATCAAATTTCTAATATACATATATTTTCTTTGTGATAGTGTTACCATGACAAACCTCACCAAATTAGAGTTTACTGCCCTTGACATCAATGACAATAATTATTTGTCATGGGTATTTGATGCTGAGATTCATCTCAATACTATGAATCTGGGAGAAACCATCAAAGAAGCAAATACTACGACAGGTCAAGATAAGGGAAAAGTCATGATTTTCCTTCGTCACCATCTACACGAGTGATTGAAGATGGAATATCTGACAATAAAAGATCCTCGTGTATTATTACAAAATTTGAAAAAGAGATATGATCATCAGAAGATTGTTATTCTTCCTCAAGCTCGATACGAATGGATGCATTTAAGGCTCCAAGATTTCAAATCAGTAAGTGATTATAATTCTTTATTATTTATAATCGGTTCGATATTGAAGTTAAGCGGAAAAAAATTACTGATGGAGATATGCTTGAGAAGACATTCTCTACCTTTCATGTCTCGAATATGCTCTTGCAACAATAATATCGAGAGAAATGCTTTAAGAAATATTATGAGCTCATATCATGTCTACTTGTTGCTGAGCAAAACAATGAGTTGTTGATGAAAAATCATAAATCTTGACCAACGGGAGCAACAATAAACCTGAAGTTCATGAATCCAGATATATTTACTATTTGGCATGACAGATTGGGTCATCTAGGGTCCATAATGATGAGAAGAGTTATTGAGAATTCACATAGATATCCATTGAAAAACCAGAAGATTCTTCAATCTAATGAATTGTTATGTGATGTTTGCTCTCAAGGTAAATTAGTCATTAGACCATCACCAACTAAAGTGGGGACAGGATCACCTACATTTTTAGAACGAATTCATGGTGATATATGTGGACCTATTAATCCATCAAGCGACCCTTTAGATATTTTTGGTATTAATAGATGTATCGAGTAGATGGTCACATGTATACTTAGTATCAAGTCGAAACCTTGCATTTGTAAGATTACTTACTCAGATAATTAAGTTACGAGCGTAATTTCCTGATTATACAATTAAGAACATTCGTCTTGATAATGATGACGAATTTACATCCCAATCATTTAATAATTATTGTATGGCAATTCGGATAGATGTTGAACATCTTGTACCTCATGTTCATACACAAAATGGTTTAGCTGAATCATTTATAAAACGACTGCAGTTAATTGCTAGACCATTACTTATGAGAGCTAAGCTTCCTACATTAATATGAGGACATGCTATTTTGCATGTAGCATCACTTAGACGTATTAAGCCAGCCTATCATAGATGTTATCCATTAAAATTAGCTTATGGCCAAGAGCCGAATATTTCCATTTGCGAATTTTTGGATGTGCAGTATACGTTCCTATTGCTCCACCACAACGTACTAAGATTGGCCCGCAAAGGCAGTTGGGAATATATGTTGATTTTGATTCCCATCAATCGTTAAATATCTTGAGCCCCTAACAGATGATGTATTTACTGCATGATTTACTGATTGTCATTTTAATTAGACAAATTTTCCAACATTAGGGGGAGGAATTAAGAAGTTGGAAAAAGAAATTACATGGAATGAATTCTTATTGTTCATTTAGATCCCCGTATAGATCAAAGTGAACTTGAAGTTCAGAAAATAATCGATTTCTAAAATATAGCAAATCAATTACCAGATGCATTTATAGATGCTAATAAAGTGACTAAATCCTATATTGCAGCTGCAAATGCTCCATCAAAAATTGATATCTCAATACAACAAGTTGTCATTAATAAGTTTGCAAACGGTAGAAGCATGGAAGACCAATAGGTTCTAAAGATAAAAATCCTCGAAAAAGAAAAGTAGTCAATAATCAAAATAATTCGATTAAGAATGTGGATATTCTAGAAGAAAACCTAAATATGACTACTCATGAAAATAACGAGGAATGTCAAGTACCTGAAGATAGTAATGAGATTTCAATACATTAAATCATGATATGGAAAAGATGGAACCGAACTAATATACTTATTGACAACATTTTTGCTTATAATGTAGCTCTTGGCATTATATCCTAAAGTGAAGATTCTGAACCAAAATCTATCAAAGAATGTCAACAAAAAAATGTGCCTTAAGTGGAAAGAAGCAATCCATGCAAAATTAAACTCACTTTCAAAACGTCAAGTCTTTGGACTAGTAGTCCAAACACCACAAGATGTTAAGCCTGTGGGATACAAATGAGTATTTGTAAGAAAAAGAAATGAAAACAACAAGGTCATAAGATATAAGGCAAGGCTGGTTGCACAAGGCTGGTTTTCACAAAGACCTGATATTGATTATAATGATACATATTCTCCGGTGGTGGATACGATTACACTGAGATATTTAATTGGTCGCTGACTGTGTTGTGTTTGAAAGTCTTGACATGCATCTTATTGATGTAGTCACAGTATATTTATATGGATCTCTTGATAATGATATATATATGAAAATCCCTGAATGATTTAAGATACCTGAAACATATAATCAAAGTTCTCGAGAACTGCATTCAATAAAGTTACAGAGATCATTATATGGATTAAAACAATTTGGGCGAATGTGGTACAATCGCCTGAGTGGATATTTGTTGAAGGAAGGATATCAAAATAATTCAATTTGTCCGTGTGTTTTTTTTATAAAGAAATCATAGTCAGGATTTGCTATTATAACTGTGTATGTTGATGATTTAAATATAATTGGAACTCTTGAAGAGCTTTCAAAGGCAATAGAGTATCTTAAGCAAGAATTTGAAATGAAGGATCACGGAAAAACAAAATTTTGCCTTGGCTTGCAAATCAAACATTTAGCCGATGAGATATTTGTGCATCAATCAACTTATACAGAAAAAGTTTTAAAAAGATTTTATATGAACAAAGCACATCCATTGAACATTCCAATGGAAGTTCTTTCAATTGATGTGAAGAAAGATATCTTTCGACCTCGAAAAGATAATGAAGAAATTCTTGGTCCGAAAGTACCATATCTTAGTGCAATTGGTGCACTTATGTATCTTGCTAATAATACAAGACCAGATATAACATTTTCAGTTAATTTATTAGCGAGATATAGTTATTCTACAAAAAAAAGACATTGGAATAGAGTCAAGCGAATATTCTGTTATCTTCGAGGAACGACTGATATGAACTTGTTTTATTCAAACAAATCAAATTTTGATCTAGTTGGTTATGCAGATGCCGGATATTTATCTGATCCACACAAAACTAGATCTCAAATAGGTTATTTATTCACATGTGGATGAATTGCTGTATCATGGCGATCAGTGAAATAGACCATAACAGCTACCTCCTCAAATCATGCTGAAATTCTTGCAATTCATGGGACTAGTCAAGAATGTGTATGGCTAAGATCAATGACTTAACACATTCATGGAACATGTGACTTGTCTCCTAATAATCTTCCAACGATATTATACGAATATAACATAGCATGTATAGTCCAAATCAAAAGAGGATATATTAAAGGGGATAGAACAGAATATATCTCACCTAAGCCCTTCTACACTCATGATCTTGAAGAAAATGACAACATTAATATTCAACAAATTTGTTTAAAGGATAACTTGGCAAATTTATTTACAAAGGCGTTACCTACTACAACCTTTGAAAGATTAGTACGCGACATTGGAATACGGTGGCTCAAAGATCTCAAGTGATGTTTCTATGAGGGGAGCCTAATTTATTGTATCATTTTGGGTTTGCTTGATTATATGAAATATGTACTCTTTTTCCTTCACTAGGTTTTTTTTAGATTGGTTTTCCCACTGGGTTTTTCTTAGTAAGGTTTTAACGAGACATATTTCATATAAACAATGGACATCTAAGGGGGAGTATTATGAACGTTATCCAAATTAGATGTCCAACCTTAGGTGTTAAAAAGAAAGATGTAACCCTAACCCCATGTGTCAAATTCTCCCATTTGCTTTATGTCTCCAAGTGACAAATTAACACATATCCATGTGCTTAATTCTCAATATCCCATATATCTATTTTCTACCAATGATTAGTGTCCAAATATAATACCTCATGATTGTACAAATTGCTTATAAATAGTTGCAATTCATGGTTAATTTGGGAGTGAGAATTTTAGTGGATTTTGGTGGAAAATCTTTGTTGAATTTTTAAAAGAAATTTATGTTTTATTTTCTAATTTCTAAATTTATATTTTAATTCTTTTTGTCAAATATCGTATTTTCTCGTGGTCCGTGATTTGTGGTACCTCATTAGTGACCAATTTAGTACCCTCCAAACCCTTGAAAATGACACTTTTGAAAATGACACTTTTGCTGATGTCAGCAAATATAGGTTTAAAAGCAAAACCGAACTGCTTCCTTCCATCAGTTAAACTTTGGAAGCTCCCTTTACACTTCGAGCCATGAACCCTGCTCTTCCATTTCCCAACCAAAGTTTCCCAAATTTTCTGCCCCAAAACCCTAACCCTAATTTATTTGTCAGCCCTGAATTCTCACATTCTGAGTCTCAAGATCTTCCACTCGACTTGTCTTCTTCGCTCTCCTCCCTCAAAAACCTCATCCATGTCGCCAATCAGACCCTTCAATCTCTCTCCTACCTCAGCCTCACCCGAAACCCATCTGATAATGGCGACGATTCCGACTTCGTTCAGTGTGCTTTTGATCGGCGCCACCGTCTGCCGCCGCATTCTCTCTTCCGCCACTCCCTCCTCTGCCCTTCCGCTCCCCAGCCTCGAATTGACCCGACCCACCTCCTCCACTCCTTGCTTTACCCCCACTCTCTTCAATCATCTCGTGATTTGATTAATGAGAAGCGTTTCCATCAAGCTCTGCCGGATTCTGATGCCGACCTTTGCTTCTCTCTCAATGATTTTGCGGATAGTAGTTCCAATTTCTTCTATGTTGATTGCCCTGGTGTGGTTACCTTGTGTGACCAGGATGAAATGTCCAAGGTTTTCACTCTTCCTCGTGTTTTGGCTGTTGAATGTGCAAATTTTGTCAGTAAGGACGGTCGAGAGATGGAGAGTGCGTGGAAGGAGACTCGAATACTTCCCTCCGAGTTGTGGGCTCTTAGAAATGAGGTTGAAATGTGGAATGACTATCCCACTATGTATTCGCACATTGTTCTCCGTTCTCTATTGGGCACAAAATTGGTCATTGACGACCATTTGATGACATGGATCATTGCGAATTCGCCTCGGTATGGTGTTGTTATTGATGTTGCTATGAGGGATCATATACTTCCGCTGTTCAGGCTGTGTTTTATGGCAATCTTAAAAGAAGCTGTGGGATTTCAGATTGCTCTGGAAAATGGAAATGAAATGGAGGATGGATCCCTAATTATCTCAGGCAGCCACAATTTTAAGTGTCCAGTTTTGATTCAAGTATTAATGTGGCTAGCATCTCAGCTTTCTGTGTTGTATGGGGAAACAAACGGGAAGTTCTTTGCCATTCACATGCTTAGACAATGTATATTAGATGCTGCATCAGGCTTGTTACTTTTACCACTGGAACAAAAGCCGGGACATGGTTCTCATAATCAGGAATCTACCTGTAGTGACACACAGAATGTGAAGTCGAAAAGATTGGTTCAGGAAGTTAGAAATTATGACAATGTTACTGGAGAAGAAACTGTTACTTGTACTGTGATTTTTGTGTCCCAAGTGGCTGCGGCTATTGCAGCATTGCATGAACGTTTCCTACTTGAAGAAAAGATCAAGGCTGTACGCTTTTCTCATCTGCAAACTAAATATCAGCTGTATGTTATGATTTCTCCACATTCTGGTTCTGTTTCTCTTTTGGTTACCTGTTTTATATTTAGTGATGATCTTGTGGTAAATAGATCAACTTGGTCTTTTCATTATTTTTGTGATATTCATTTATCCAATACGATTATGAATATATCATTTTTTGTAAGGAAAATGATTTTTAATAGACTTAAAAGGTCGGAGGGAATATGTTCAAACCCATAGTGACCCCTTAGCTAGAATATTAAAATGCTATGAGTTTCCTTGGCAACTAAATATTTTAAGGTTAGGTTGGTGTATTGTGAGCAGTGTTTTCGAGGCGCAAGGCGCACTGCAAGGCGACGAGTCCTTTGATCGCCTTGAGGCGAGAGGCGATACAAAGACGACGCCCGATTGAAGCGAGACGCACCTTGATAAATAAGTAAAAATTATATATATAGTGCATAAATTACCTTAAAAGAATCAATACCAAAATAGTAAATGTCAACAAGATGCATAAAACAACCAAATTCTATAAGTTTAGTTCCAAATAAAGACAAGCAACATTAAGAAATTGTAGAGTCTGAAATAGAACAAAAAGTAAATATAAGTAATCAAAGCTCATCATCCTCATCTAAATCTAAATTCTCTTCATCTTGGACGTCCTCACAATCTTCCTTTTCCAATTCTTCTTCTTCTTCTTCGGTGTCATCATCATCATCACTAACCACAACTTGCACTGATTTTCGAACTCTTGAAGTTGTAGGAGCGGGAGTAGCAGGCGACTTTCCTTTAGATCTTGCATGTGTTCTAGTTTGCCTTATGAGTTCTCTAACACCACTAGCCTCGGCTACATCTCCCCATGTGAGGTTGTCATCATCAAAGACCAACTCATTTTCTTCCTAACCATCTTCTTCTTCGAGTGTTCCGATCAACCATTCATTACTTCCATCAATATGATCCAAAGTAATTGGATCAAGTTGGTCTTGTAGAGTGTAGCGCTCTTTAAGTGCTTGGTTATATTTTATATAAACCAAGTCATTAAGACGCTTTTGCTCTAACCTGTTCCTCTTCTTGGAATGAATCTACAGAATTATTAACGATGTAGAGTCAAAAGTGGATTTTTCAATCTTCAACTAACAAGGGAAAAACCAAATTATTCTCACTTACGTGTTCAAAAACACTCCAATTGCACTCACAGCCAGAAGCGCTGCACGTTAGACTAAGGACTCTCATGGCTAACTTTCGTAAAATCGGAGCATTAACACCATAAAGAGACCACCATGCAGCTGTGCACATATTAAACAAATGATTTAGAATTTTAGTAGTTCAAACTTAAATATGTCTATTAAAAATTTAAAACTAAAAGTAATAAATAATGTCATTACCTGGTGTTTTAACACCCCTCGTCCTTATTGCTACATTACTCGAAAACATGCCTTTTGCTTCATTGTACAATTCTAATTCGATTGAACATTGAACTTGATCATCGATAGATGATATTAATCGTTCTATAACTTTGATCAGACCATCCATGACCTCAGGATCTTGCATTATTCTCTCTTTGTTGTCATAAAAAAGAGATGGATTCAAATAATATCCGGCTGCATGTAAAGGCCGATGAAGTTGACAATCCCACCTTTTATCAACAATCTCCCAAATCGGTCTATACTTCACCTCATTTCCATTAAAACCACTCTTAATAGCCTCTTTTGACCTATCTATAGCTTCGTAAATATAACCCATAGCTGGTTTATCACCATCTACTAGCCTCAACACACGAACTAAAGAGCCCGATGCTTTCAAAGTATACACAACTGAATTCCAAAAAGATGGCATCATAACGGTTTCAGCTGCTCTCTTCCCCTTTGGGTCCTTCACCCATTTAGAGGTGGTCCATTTCTCAGAAATAAACATCTTCCTCAAATTGGCTTTATTTCTGTGAATACTGGCTAGGGTTAAAAATGAAGTTGCGAAGCGAGTCACTGCTGGTCTTACCAATTCATGTTGGTTAGTAAATTCTCTCATCATGTTTAGCACGTACAAGTGGTTGTAAATAAAACCACTAAGTGTCACAGCCTTCCGAAGACACCTTTTCACCTGCTCAATCTTTCCAATATCCTCCAAAATTAAATCTAGACAATGAGCAGCGCATGGTGTCCAATATAGATGAGGTCGCTTGGCTTCTAAAAGTTTTCCAGCTAGGACATAGTTTGAGGCATTATCCGTCACAACTTGGACAACGTTTTCTTCTCCAATCTTCTCCACCATTCCATCTAAGAGTTGAAAAATCTTTTCTCCAGTTTTGATGCATGAAGATGCATCGATGGATTCCATAAACAACGTTCCAACAGATGAATGAACTAAAAAGTTGATCAGTGTCCTATCCCTCCTATCAGTCCACCCATCTGACATCAGCGAACAACCATTTCTCTTCCATTCTACCTCATGATCGCCCAGAAGATTTTTTGTGTACTGTACTTCTTTTTTCAAGTACGTTACTCGAGCTTCATGATAAGAAGGAGGTATCAAACCAGGGCCAAATTGCCCCACAGCTTCTAGCATCACTTCAAAACTTCTCAAGCGAAAGTATTTAGAGGAATACCTGCTTGATATATCCAACGCATGATGAATTGCACTGTAGCATCTCTCCCCTCTTTATCATATTTTTCAGTAATAGTTGATTGCTTCAACCTCTTCAATCGATTTCTATCATCAACAACTTTTCCAGGATGTTGATAAACAAATTTATCTATTTGCCCCTTTGGTCGTGGTGGTTTTGACACTGATGGACTACAAGAGTTACTACTTCCACTTCCACTCCCACTTCCTCTCCCTCTCCCACCCATACTACTCACATTATCACCTGTGTTTATTCTTGTTCGCTTGTTCATTGGGGTTGATGTTGATCCAGATCCACTACCACTACCACCAACTACTTCCATTTCATCTTCATCATCTTCTTCAATCAAAGTTAAATCTTCATACGTTGGGAGGGCATTACTCTCTTCCCTTCTTGCTTTTGTTCTTGTTTGATACTTCTTCAATTCTTCTCTCACATTAGTTGGGCATTTCAAACATGCCTTTACATTTCTATTTCTCCCAACCAAATGGTTTGTTGCTCGGCAAACTCCACCTTTGGTAATTTTTCCACAAAACACGCATTTGCACGTGTTTGTATCTTTTGGATCATCCAATATGATGTATTGCCAACCGGGATGCTTGCGTTTGTTTCCACCTTCTTCCATCCTAAAATAATTCAAATTTGGAAGATAAAAAAAAATGTAAAGGAAAGACTAAAGAGCCACCGTGAAGTGTGAAGAAAGCCAAAGATTTAGAAAACTTTTGTGTGAAATAAAAGAGAGGAAACAAAAAGGAGTAAATGAGATATAAGAAATTTAAAAAAAAAAAAAAACCTACGAATCCTTAACTAACCCTAACAGGACTGTGACGCTGATGGTCGGAGACGGGGCCGGCGGCGGTGGGGGCAGACGGCGACGATGATGGTCGGAGACGGGGCCGGTGGCGGCGGGGGCAGACGGCGACGGCCGGCGAAGACTTACGGTGGTGAAGGGCAGGCTGAAGATGAATGTCGAGAGGGACTAGGGAGGCAGAATGGGTTTCGTTGTCGAGAGGGGTTTAAAAATTTAAAAAGTAAAAAAGCTTCAAAAATTAAAAAAAGAAAAAGAAAAAGACGATCGCCTCCTTGAAGGAGGCGATCGCCTTTCCTCAGGCGACAGCGCGCCAAGGCGCCCAAAGGCGAGCGCCCGATGAAGGCGCTTGCCTGGGCACCTTGCGAGGCGCACCTGGGCGAAAACGCCCCGCCTCTCGCCTGAGGCGAGCGCCCGGGTGCGCCTCGAAATCACTGATTGTGAGATTAGTCAAGGTGCGTGCAATTGCCTCAAACACTCACGAATGTCAAAGAAATATATATAGTAGAGATGGTGAAAATAAGATGACCAAAGAGATTTTAGAGTCCAGTGTATCTTTGCAGCACAATGCAGATTAAGGTAACTACATGGGAGGAAATGGAGGGCAGCCTTTTTAAGGTTTTTTTTTTTTGTCCTTTGGAAACAAAAGTTTTGATTGAATTATTGAAATTAAGTCACCTACAAATTTTAAAATGTCAGAGAAACTGACCTGAATCTGTAGAATCTCTGTTACCTTCTTTATGCAGATATTTGTGACAACAAAGAATGAACTATCAGATGTCTAGTTTGATAGTACATCTAACTATCAAATGTCTTCTCTGTTGTCAAAGCCTTTTGGGACAAGTACATCTCAAAGTCATCATAATCTTTTTTGAGGTCTAGTTTGATGATGAAACGTTTCTAGTTTTTTGTACTCTTTCATCTACCACTACATTAGATAAAAATTTAATAGATGACTTCTATCCTTCAGTTAGGCGCTCATATTTTTAGAAGTGCTGGGGTTTAGATTGATTGACTGAACTGTATTGTTGGCCTATCACAATGATCTTCTTTTCATAAAAACCCTTAAAGATTTTAAGGACATCATTTCTAGCTATCCCAGCTGGGTTTCTTCCATAGAACTGTTAAAAACTGGAGATTTAGGTTGCCTAGCATTTCAATGGCTTCTTAATCTCAAGTTAATGGTTGAGACGTGTGTTATCAACTTTAGAAAGTGGACTTCAGTTTATGTTTACAGAAATAAGTCTTGGAATTTGAAGTTGAAAGTCCAAAAATAATCCAGCATTTGCTTGAATGGTCTGAGTTCTTTTTATGAGAAACCGCATTTTTATTAGAAAAAATGGAAGATACAAGGAAATATAAAAGAAGGAAAAAAAAAACCTCTCAATGGTCCGAATTGATATCAAAATCAAAATAACACCTTCCGTATATTGTGTGGCAAAAAAAAAAAACCCCATATAATCGGTGTGTATGTTGTGTGGCAAGGATTCTGAAACTATAGACCATCTTTTCCTCCATTGTCGGGGGGTGGCGTCCTCAGTGTGGTTTCACTTCGCTTCCATTTTGGGAGTGTCTTTTTGTCTCCTCCAAAAGATAGATGATTTTATTTCAGAAGGTTTTGGGGGAAGGGCTCTAAAGGATAAAGCTTTCATCCTTTGGAATTGTGCTGTTAGAGCTTTACTTTGGCTTTTGTGGAAAGAAAGAAATAGTAGACTTTTTGAAGATAAGAAGTCATCGGTGGATTCTCTATGTGTGAAAATACAGCAGACGGCTTCTTGGTGGGCTACCATCCACAAGGAGGTTTTTTGTAATTATAGTCTTCAAATGATTATACGGGATTTGAAAGCTGTGATTGTATAGTTCTTTGGAGAGGGTTTTCTCAATCCTTTGCCTTTAGGCTGTTTCTTCTCTTGAATGGAATTCATTTTGTCTGTTTCTTATAAAAAATAAATAAATAAATAACACCTTCCGTATATTGAGTTCTATTAATTAGGGTTTCCTTCCTCTTCTACCAGCAATCTTATGGAAAAGTTCTGACATTTGAGTTTTTCTCTCCCACTTTCATTCAACTTAGTATGCACGTTTGTACCACTTTTCTTCATGATTTTTTCGGAAAAATTTCCATAAAAAGAAAAGGGGATCTCACTTTTCAAGTAGGTAATTGTTAGAAACAAACTAATCCTTTTCTAACTCTTTTAGGGTTTCTGAGCATAAATATATCTCTCAAAGAGCTTGTGAAGAGCGTAAAAGACGTTGCAACTATAGGCCTATAATTGAGCATGATGGACTTCCAAAGCAGCAGGCTCATGATGAGGTATTTCTGACCTCTATGTTGGTCTCATTATGAATTATGCAGTTAATATATTCTGGCATGTTATTGTCAGCAATTTCCTTCCACTTGGATTTCCCTGCCTGATAATTTTCTCTATTCATTTGTTGGTGATTTAAGTCCCACTGATTTTTCCTTATTTACTTCTCTAAATGGGATGGCATTTGCAAAAGAAGATAAATGTCCTCCAATTCTTTCTCTAGTTCTTTTTACTTTTTAGAATCAAATCAAGCCAGTGCCTATTTATACTTATTTCTTGGGCGTATTTTGTAGAGGTTCTTGAGGAGCTTCAGAGATGATTGTTTTCATTTTATTTTATTGACTAAATGATCTAGAAGAAACAGCTGGCCAACTGTTTAATGTCAACTTACCCATGATGTATCTCGACTGTTTGTTCTATCTTATAGATTTTATTTTAATTAAAAACACGAAACAGGGTACAGGGAAGACCAAAACAAGGGAGGAATTGTTAGCTGAAGAAAGGGATTATAAACGTCGAAGAATGTCATACCGTGGAAAAAAGGCAAAGCGATCAACTTTACAGGTAGGCAAGCAGCTTGTATTAGATTAATCTTTTGCCTTCTCCCTTATTTTTCATTAAAATCATCTTGCAGGATGATTTTTATACTTCGTCCATTGTTTTTGTTGTCTCACTATTCTCTGTTGGCTATTGGTTTAGGTTCTAACTGGGTACGGCATGGCATTCCTTTTCTTATAACCTTAAATGTAAAAATGACAAAATTATTAGTTGCATGATATTGATACGGTCAAGAACATTTTGTGGTAAAAGATTTTGGGTATTAGTCGTCACTTTTAAGAATATTCTTTATTACTTCCGAAGTACAAAGATTATAGCAACAATGGCCGAAGAAAGTCACTTTTAAGAATAGCATTCATTGCTTTGATTTATCGCTTATGATGTACAAAGATAATGGAGTTCCGGGAGTCCGGTCAACTATATTTGAACAATAATGGAGTATTCCAAGAGTTACTCTGCCACTATTCTAGATATTGGATGTTGTGGGGGTGAGGGGGGATATGATCTCCTGTTATCTCTTTCTGTCTAAACTAATGGAATAGGTGAATCTGCAAAGCTAAATGGACCATGGAATTAATGATATCCATTACAATTTACAAGTTTCTGCAATATGTTGTCTGGTTTCAACTTTTGCCGCCAGACATGTTTATGTTAGATGATATTTCCACCTTATTAATTTTACTTTTCATGGAAGGTTACAAGAGATATTATTGAGGAATACATGGAGGAAATTATGAAAGCTGGAGGAATTGGGTGCTTTGTTAAGAGATCTGAAGAGAGAGGGGTAAAATATGAACAACCAGCTGAGCATAACATTAAAAGAGATATTATTGCTGATGAATACACAAAAGGAAGCAACGACACATATGGAGCAGCCAAACATAGCTCAAGTCATTCCAAGAAGCAGTCTTACTATGATGACAGATATTCAGCTTCCAATAAGCCACAAAAAGGTCAGTATGGGCACTATGGCTCTCTAGAAGATGAAGGGAAAAGTGTCGGTAAGGACAAATATGATCAAGGTCGCTATTATAGATCCTTAGATCGAAGCAGTAGTCCTAGCCTGTCGCACAAACGGAATAGATATCTAAGTGATCGAGATGATGAGGTGCCAACGAAAACCAGGCATCATGAAGCAAGAGAAATAACTTCTAGCAGTTCTAATTTTCATGGTTTTAGGTCACCTTCATCCTCCAGATCTGCCGGTGGTTCAAGTGCAATGAAGGATGGCCATAAATCGAGAGCTGGTGATAATTGGAAAAGGAGCACGGCTAATAATCATGGTTCAAAGTCTTCGATGCTTAATTCATTTAATGATAGGTACACCCCCACCGAATGGCATGACCAATTGGAAGATGATTACTCCACCGGCAGCAGATATGTAAATCCAGATGAACTTTAATTTGATAATTTGGAAATGACGAGAGAAGCTATCCTGCAGATTGTGCATACTTTTTTGACATAACAAATTTCTACCTTGTGGTAAGTGTCCCTTTTGTATTACGTCCCAAGTATCTTTAACTGTGAGTTCTGTTACATATGTTTTTTAACAAGTTTTATTCACACAACCTTGCAGCATGAAGTTATCTGGCTTCAGAAATTTTATCCTCACGTGTATCCTCCATAGTATCCTTGAAGTTTATCCCATTTTCTTATACATTAAATCTTGTCAGAATATATTCTTCCCTTGTTTTTCTCTTTTCTAGAGAGAATTTCAACAAACAATGCTGCACTTGCTGCATAACTTCAATTGCATCATCACCATGTAGAAAATGCCAAGTTTACATTATCTTTTTCTGTTCTGGTGTTTACTAATATTTCTGGACTAACCACAAAGACAGATTGACAAAGTTATTGTATTGGCATGGATGAAGTTGGACAAGATATTCATAAATCCCATATTATAAATGATGCAACATTGCAACTTTTAGGGATCTGGAGGGTTTCTCGGAGGAGGTTATTATATGTTTTTTTTCCTGTTCTCTCCTGTCACGGTTGGTCATTCGAAGTCTTACAAGAATTGGAGGAGGTTTGATCGCTTGTTAGGTTGAATGCTCTAGTTGGGCATCGGTCTCCAAGGAGTTTTGTACTTATCCTCTAGGTTTTATTATTATTTTCAACTGGAGCCCCTTTAGTTAGCCTTGAGTCTTCTTTTGTTGAGTTGTCTTTTTGTATTCTCTTTTGCTTGTTTCTTGTTTTCTTTCATTTTTGCGTAATAGAAGCTCGTTTCTCAAAAATAAGAAAGAAAAGAAAATGAAGCTGGTCCGAACACTCACGGATATAAAAAAAAGACATTACTAAAAAAAAGACATTACTAAAAAAAAAATTAGTAAGACAGTATTACTGAGTAGGCTTGAGTTATTTCCACTTGAAAAAATTTCTGGATCGTTCTGAAACAGTATAGATGATTAATCTACTGACACTAGTTCAATTAGACCTTAGTATTTGATTTTCTATAGTACTCTCTATCAAGAGAAATCGAAGAATTTACTAGGAGATCTAGATCAAATCAAGCATAGAGAAGTTTGGGACCTTATGAAACTTTATTCTTCTTCTTGGTATCAATGTTGCATATTTTTTGCCTATTGGGAGTCTTCTTTTGTAACTCATTGGTTTCGTGGGGATATTATGTTGTCTTAATTCTCTTGGTAATATATTGGTGTGTTACTTATTTGTACTAACTATTGCATTACCTTTAGTGTTCTGACCAACAGCTCGCCCGCTTGCTGGATCGGTGGAATATGAAGCCAGTCTGCGAAATGACCCACGGAGATTCAGATCATCGGTTGCATCCTGTAATTTGGCTGATTAGTATTAGTTTATTATAACCTGAATCAGAAATATTATGTACTTTGGTTGTTAGAAGGTAAGAATTCTGGCTCCTTGGTATGAATTTGGAGTTTTTTTATTGGGCTGCCTATGATCAGATTTTGATCACACTGCGTACATGTTTGGTATTTTACTCGATGATATATGTCATAACCAGTTGAGCTATGTTCTTACACTATGAAAAGAGTTGAAAAAAGATACATGAAGCGATTGAAGAAAATGGTTTGGAAGCTGTTATACGAAGGCTCGTTTAATTATTGAACTTTGTTTCATATAATATTTTTGAACTTTGTTTCATATAATATTTTTAGGACAGCAAGGTGATTGTTGATTATTACTTCTACATTTCTCTAGGGAATAGCAATGGGTAATTATAGCAACGAATAAGGAGAAATTTCATGAACAATGCCAAAGGAGTGGTGGGAATTAGGGTATTATTTAATAACAAGGGATGGTGTTTAATTTAGCATAATTTAGATCAAATATTGCAAGATTAGCACCTCAAAAGATAACGTAATTCTCAATTCCGTTGTTAATTTTTTAAAATTCTTAAGTGTATAAAAAAAGTTTCAATATTTCATTTCATAAATATTGTTAAATTTTGTTAAGAAAAAAGTGTTTTATATTTATTATAATATAACTAATGTGTCTATTCATCAACAAATTTTATTTCTTTTAAAAGACGTTTAAGTGACATTTATTTGTCTTGCAAAACAATAATTGAGTGGCATGTAGAATTTCTATTAACACTTTTTTTTTATGGAATGTTTTAATTGAGAACTTTTAATATATTAAGGGTAAAATAAAATAAATTTAAAATATTTAGAACCAAATTTAAAAAATTATAGATTATTTGATAAATTAGTAAGTAGGTTAAATTCAACATGATTTAGATAAAACATAACAAAAGTAATGAGATATAATAATTTAGAAAACAGAAAACCCAAAGTAAATTGGTGGTTATTGCACCATGGTCATGAATTATTTGGCTGACATGACATACTCAAGTTAGAAAATATCATTTGTCATGTGGACATTCACCTTGCAGGTACTGTACATTAGATCATGCGATCGAATAAAATACATCCCCTTATAATATAACACCGCACTGTTAATCTACACGATCTAGACATTATTGTCCATTGCATAATATAATCAGATAACTCAACAACAAAGAGATCATGAAACCTAACACATTCATATGGAAGATAGGATCGCGTGGGACTTCCGCACGAGCACTTACACAACGGCTCGTATAAAACAATCACTAGCCGTGCCGTAGTACTAGTCATAAAATTGAGACATATATGGAAAGAGAAGGATAGAAGTTGTGGAGGAGGTTGCATATTTACGAAAGGACATGGCAGGCGCAGGCAATCCACACGCGTGGGGGATCCATATTTATTTGAATTAAGAAAATGGAAAATGGAAAAAGGAAAAAGGAGAAAAAGAGTTGTTATGGAAATCGCGGGTTTTTCTCTGGTTTTGGAGGGCAAATGAATGCCTCAACATTTCCATTCAAATCTCCCCAAATTTCTCCATCCCCAAAACTCCTCTATTCTCTCTCTTTCTGTGTCGTTCCGTTCCCCCAACATTTTGCTGTATGGCGTCTTCTATTATTATTATTGTTCTAATTTTCTTCTTCCTCCCACCTCATTCCCCAATTCACTCCCTCTCCTCCACTCCTCGCCGGGTCCTTCAATAGTCTTGGAGGGCCCATCTCCATGACAACAGCAATCGCATCTCCGATCCGCGATTCATCTCCACCACCGTTGTTGTTCTGATTCCTTTTCTTTTTCCCTTCTCTCCATCTCTCGATCCGATCCAGGGAATCAAACCAAAACCTAGAAAGCAACGATGAGCTGCTTCCCGTGCTTCTCCTCGCAGAAGAGCAAGAAAGGGATCGACAAGAACCATGACAGCCCCTCCGCCTCCGCCGCCCACCGCTCCCCTCCCCCCGCCAAGCCCCCTGGTTTGTTCTTCTCTTTTCCATTTCTATTCTAATTTACAAATCTTTCTTCTATATCAACCTTTTGTTTGTAATGCCTTCATTTTCTATATTGATGATTAAAAACAACTGAGTGCTATCACATCACTATTTCCCTTTTTTTACTTCCTTAATGTTAGCGAGGGAGGTGAGATGCAGCCCATCTACTCCTTTCCACGTCCGAAGAGATTGCCTCAAATCTCTTGCTTAAAAAAAATGAGTGGTTACCTATTTTTTTTTTCTCTAAAAAGATTTGAAATATGTATTTTCTTAGAAATAATGAATTTTCAACGTCATAAATTGATGATTCTTTTAGGGGAATAATTGTTGATTAACTTAATAATGGGTGTAATTCTTTTTAGTATAATAAATTCTAGTATGTCGAGATTTGTACCTCTGATTTCAGCGAAAGTATGCCTATATTGTTTATGTTTCGCTGGTAACGAGCGTATTTGTGTTTTATGTGATACTTATTCATTAATATAATAAATCACTTGTCAACATCAATCACTTATCATTTTATTTATTTTAGTTGGTAAAATTTCATTTCTTAACTATATAATAAATGTGTAATAATACTAACAAGTTTTATTTAGTTGCCAATTGTTTATTTATTTATATTTTAATTTTGCTATACATGTGATTCTTTTCTACTCGCTATTTTTTTTTATATATTTTATATAAAGTAGACAAAATTTGTAGCAGTAGCACCACTCAATTTCATTTCCAACCCAATCAATAAAACGTGTCTTGTGTTTTATGACGATAAAGACTTAATTTGAGGGGAAAAAATTCTATAAAAGATAAATGAAACTAAAACTTTTAATAAAAAGAAAATAACCTAAAAAACCAATGTTTTAAATGTCTATGTCAATATAAACAAGATCTAACGATGAAATGTCTATATATTTTTGGAAAAGTTTCAGAAATAAAAAGTTTGTACAAACTATTTAAATCATTTTATCATTTATAAATGAGTTTAAAATAATTAAAATTAATATTATGTCTAAGATTTTATTGATATTTTTCATATTTTGTTAATTTTTTTTGTAATATTATGAAAATGTTGATTTATCTCTCATGTCGATGTAAAATCCATGTATACATGAAAATATTGATGAAAACGTCGATATGTTGATGGATATTTAATATCATGCTAAAAACAAATAAAGAAAGGGGGTAAAGGAGTAATTTAAACTTTAGTTGAATTAAACAGCCATGTTTTGTTTTTTGTTTTTTGTTTTTAAATTTTTTAGCTCCAGAAGTGAATAATAAACCAAAACCTGCTGAGGAAATCAAGGAGAAAGCACCAGAAGGTGAGAAAATAGATGCCCAGACCTTCACATTTCGAGAGTTGGCCACTGCTACAAAGAACTTCCGCCAGGAATGTCTTCTGGGTGAAGGTGGGTTTGGGAAAGTCTTTAAGGCTACCCTCCAATCAACTGGCCAGGTAACAATCCTATTGCTTTCAACCTTCAATTTCTTCGTATTTCTAACAATTCTTCGTAGAGATGCCAATCCAAGCATCGATTGAGTAATTCTCTTTCCGAGTCGTATATTCAAATTCCTTCCCCTGTATGTGTGAGGTAATATTCTCAAGAGAATGGAATCTTGATCGAGATGTTTTGTTGGGCATAAATTTTGAAGGTGGTGGCTGTGAAGCAACTTGACAGAAATGGACTGCAAGGAAACAAGGAGTTTCTTGGTGAGGTTAAGGCATTGAGCCTTCTAACCCACGAAAATCTTGTGAAGTTCAATGGGTATTGTGCAGATGGAGATCAAAGGATTTTGGTCTATGAATACATGCCAGGAGGTTCTTTGGAAGATTGTCTCTTTGGTATGAACTCACACTCACAACCCAAACTTCAATTCTCCAAAATCTCAAGCACACAAACATGTCATGATTTTAAAATTTGGCAGACACAAAAACCGAACGGAAGCCAATGGATTGGTTTGTTCGCATAAAGATAGCATCAGGAGTAGCAAAAGGATTGGAGTACCTGCATGACCAGACGGATCCTCCCATTATATTTCGTGATTTGAAGTCCTCAAACATCTTGCTGGATGAGGAATTCAATCCGAAGCTTTCTGATTTCGGGCTCGCGAAGCTCGGCCCCGGAGGCGACAAGACGCCGCTGCCGTCAAGGGTCATGGGCACCTACGGCTACTCTGCTCCTGAATACACAAGAAGTGGTCAGCTGACTTTGAAGTCGGATATATACAGCTTTGGAGTTGTGATGCTTGAACTCATCACTGGAAGAAAAGCCATTGACACTACAAAGCCAAATAATGAGCAGAATCTTGTTACTTGGGTAAGTTCTATGTTCTATGTTCTTGGTTTTCAATTTCAGTAAAGATAGCAACAGAATTAGACATTTCAGTACTCTTGAATCCATGGCTGCTGTGTAACAGGCACAGCCATTTTTCCGAGATCCGAAGAAATTTCCCGACCTGGCAGATCCACAACTGGGGCGGTTGTTCCCGGAGAAAGATTTGAATCAGGCCGTGGCCGTCGCCGCCATGTGTCTGCAAGAGGAAGCCGAAGTCCGTCCTCTGATCGGCGACGTCGTCACGGCTCTCAGCTTCCTCTCCACAACTCCTGACGAGAATCTCCGTCCCCTCCCCTATCCGGCGGAGCCAGAGGAGGACGGTTCCTCCTCGGAATCTTCCGACTCGTCGGACGACGAATCGCGCAAAATCCGGAAGGACAAAGACGGCGCATCTGCAAATTTCACAAGCGCAAGAAACCACGAAACCGACTCCTCAGACGACGAGGAAGAAGAAGAAATCGAAGAACAAGAAACCAATTCAACCTACCAACAGAAACCTAAGAACAAAAGCGGAGGCAAGGAATCTGAACCGAAGCGCGTGGTGTTCAAAGACGACGTGCAGCAAAATCACGGCAGAAAAGCGAGCTCCTCATCGAGCGACGGAGGATCTTCTCCGAGCCCTAGAAACAGCAACGCATCGGAAGACAGAAGAATCATGAGCCGTGAAAGTAGCAGAGATTCAGAAGGAGGAGATGATTCATCGTTACATCTGAAAATCAAAGCTTCGGAGGATGTAAATAATACCGTTTCCTTAGACCATAACAGCAGTAGGGGATCTCGTTCTGCCTACAGCAGCAGCGACAGCGAGAGCTAACCTGAACTGTGACAATGGCGATGGAAGAGAAGAACAAGGGCTTTTTTCGGAGAGCATCTGGCTATGGCGATGGCGATGGCGATGGCGATGGCGACGGCGATAATTTGTGGGGGCAAAACCATAAAAAGTAACAACCAGAGGGGGAATATTTCTAATTTTCTTTTCTCGAGGTGGCAAAATGCTATTTTAACTAGTAGCTTGAGCTTGGAGTGTTTTAAAAAATCTCACTCTTTATTTCATTTTTTTTATTCTTTTATCATATTAAAAGAATTTATACGTGGTAAAATCATACCCATTTCAAATCCAATTGAATAATTAAAAATGAGCTAATTTATTATATAAATTCTTTTTGTTTTTAAAATATGTTATCATATCTGTGAGGTAGGGACTCAAATCGGTTGAAATAATATATGTTTTAATTATTTTCAACTCTATTTAAGATGATATCATGTTTATGATTCTTTGTCCTGTTTAAGATTGGTTCATGAGGAGATTTAAGAACTTCCTTTATTTTTTGTAGAGTCCAAATCAAAAAAGTTAAATCGATTTTACTCGGAAAGATAATCGATGATCAAGAAGAAAAAGTGAACTATTTTTTCTATTTTCAATATTTTGAACCCAATTAATCAAAACTAAATGAAAGTTCCAAAATGTACCTTCTAAACACAAAAATGTGAATAAAGCATAAAATTTAGATTTAGTTTTCTTCCTAAAGCAAACTTTACATTCTTTTTATTGAAAAAATACAAAGGAAAGACAAACTTTGGTCAAACTACTCTGAATTCAGCCCATACTATTTCAAATACATACATGAACATTTTAAAATGCAAATACATGAATTTAAATGGTACACAATTTTGGAAAATTTAAAGATTTTCATTTAAAATTATTTCATTTATTTAACTGTTTCTTTAATTAGTAAATTGGCTTGGTCTTCCATCACTCTCTTATCATAAGGAAGTTGATTTACCAAGTTGAGCGTGAGTTTTAACAAATATAACTTGTTATATTTAGTTATCTAAAACACTATACAAGAGGGAGTTTTGTACAAAACAAAACACACAAGAAAACTCATTTCCTCGTAAAATTTTCTTTCTTTATCTTCTACGAGTGGAGTGCTAAACAACTGGAGGCACATCTTCTCTAAGGACAGCGTTCGTCAATGCACCTCCTAAATCCATATACAGACTGACTAAAACCCTTTATTTTATAATTAGTATTAACTATTCATTGGTTTGCTGGTGTGTTGTGTGTTAAATAAGAGTCATGTTTTACTGTGTTGGCCCTATTTTTCTAACAATCTTAGAGAAGACGTATTGAAAATTTGTGTTTATTGTATTGATTGTCATGACTTCATTTCATGAGTCTAAATATTCCTACAAACTTGAAAATTTTACTGGACAAAATTTTAAATGTTGGCAACAACAGATGAAGTTTTTAGCTCACAACTTTACCCTTTATCCTATCATTTTTTATTGTGAAAAAGAAAAGGTGAAAGTCTCTTAAACCTCTAAATATGTTTGTGAAACCTCCAAAGCTAGTGACTTTAAATCTAGTATAAATACTATTGACAAGGATCTTGAAGAAACAAATATTTTATGTCATGAGAATATCTTGAGTGTTGTGTCGGATAGTATTTATAAAATCTTTTGTTTCACTCAAAATTCCATAGAATCATGGGGAGCTCTAGAGAATGAATATGGTCAGAAGAATTAAGCTTTAAAAGGTATGCAATTGAAAAATGACTTGATTTCAAAATGGTTTATGGGAAATATGTCACTACAAGAAACGAAGCTTTCAGAGACACATTTTTAGCGACGTATAAGCAATAATGTCCCTAAAACATAATTTCAGCGACATTGTCATCAGACAATGTCGCTGAATAATGTTTTCAGCGACACGAAGAGTAAATGTCGCTGAAAGTAATTTTCAGCGACATCTACAGTGTCGCTGAAACCATTTTCAGCGACATCATCTTGACGATGTCGCTGAAAGTGCCTTTTCAGGGATGCCGTCAAGCAGATGTCGCTGAAAATGTACTTTCAGTGACGCCGTAAGTTGACGGCGTCGCTGAAGGTATTTTCAGCGACACATACAAGTATAAGTCGCTGAAAATCCCAGAATTTACAAACCCAATTCGCGATTTTACAAACCCTCGCCCCAAATCGCTATTTTTCTTCTCCCCTCCGTCGCCCGCCGCAAATTTCTTCTCCCCTCCCCTCCGGTCGCCGCTGTCCGTCGTCGCTGTCCATCGCTGCCTTCCGTCGCCGCCCTCCATCGCCGTCCCAATATTTCTTCTCCCCTCCATTCCGTCACCGCTGTCTGTCGCCGCCTTCTTGGGAAGACCTTTGCAGCATCAATTTGACGCCCTCGGAATTGTTTTTGAAGTTCCGCAAAGAGTTGTAGGGCTTTCGAGTTGGTATCAATTTTGAGGTAATTCTACGATTGTGCGTACTTTAGATTTCATTAGAATTATAGTGCCCCTTTAGATTATAATGTATGTTTCGATATCCAGATAATTTGAAGATATATACGTTGTGGCTGTGGTTCTGGTGGATATAAATGCTAGAATAAATGTTTGCTTGGATATTTCTTGCCTCCGTGGGCTGCCTTTTTAAGGTTTGGCTGCAGTTTGTTTTGTGACATTGTAGCTGAATAGGGTGTAAAGAAAATGCCAATTTGCCATATCATTCGTAATAATTTGTGGGTTGGATGGATTTTCTCGAATACATTTGCACTAAAGTTAATTTAGATACCTTGGATGAAATAAGGAAGTTGCATTTTTCTCTGTAAACAAAAGGAAAGAAAAAAGTCAAAAGTAAATAATAGGATAACTGGCAGTGGCCGAGACCAAGTTGAGCTTGTATTCTCTTGTGTTTTCGTAACATGCCTTCCCATCTCGTAGTTTTTTATGACAAGGTGTGAGTGTAACATTTTGTCCATTTAGGAGTTTGAGTATTGATTTTGAGTGTTAGAATATAAGTTAAAGAGTTTAGTGGTTGTGAGTATTCTTGGCACTTGATTTTGAATTGGGTCTATGAAAGAATGGATTGTAATATATAAAAGAAGGTAACCCACTCTTGATTTTCACATTCTCCATTACCTCTATATGCATGGTTTGTGAGTTATTCGGTTTATTTGATGCTTTGAATTCTTGAATTTTGTCATGGCACTTAATTTCGTGATGGACATTGAAGTGTAGTTTTTGGATATTGATTATCAAGTATATGAATTCGAAGTTTATGTTGATTATCATTGAAGTTGTGGGAGTCGTGATGAATTTTGAAGTTTTTGTTGGATATGAATTCAGAAGTTGAAGTTTATGAGTTTTTGATTATGAAGTTTATAAGTTGAAGTTGGCATAAAATTTAGTTTTGTTTGATTTGATGCTTTGACTATGTAGTTTTTGTTGTGACGATATGAAGTTTATAAGTGATTTAATTACAGTTTGATTTTGTCCATTATTATGTTACAGGATGTCGTCTTCAAATCTTGGACCAGGAAACCGACGGAGTTACACAAGCAATGTCGATAGAATAGAAAACACTCAACCGGCCGGAAAGGCTAATCAAACAGCACAGAGTATGATATTTAGATAGAAATGTTTTTTTATTCCAAGTTAAACTTAAATATATAAATATATGATATCTTTCGTGTAGGTTCTGGCACGACTAAAAGAAAAGGTAGACGCAACACTAGAGGACTGAATGTCGATAAACATGTCCAAAATCATGGTCTGATAGAAATTAATATCGAAGAAGAAGATGACAAGCCAGTTTGTAGCCATAGTTCGAAATTGGTCTCTCAAATTGGGGTATGGGTGCGGTCAATCGTTCCTCTGAATTGTGAACATTGGTCAGATGTCAACCAAGAAGATAAAAACAGTATCATAAATAGACTTAACGTAAGTTTCATTTAGTGACACTTTTTAAAATGTTGTTATATTGTGATTATCATTAACACGTCGTCTTTTTGTTGTTTATTGTTAGAACCAATTCATTCTCGATCTCAATGATCCAATTGTTTATCGTTATCTGGAGCATGGGATGAGTAATAGACATAGAGATTTCCGGTACAGGTTGCATAAGCATTACATGCAATATTCCTTAGAAGAAGCACGACATCACAAACACAAAGATGTTGCACGAGATGAAGATTGGCATCGCTTATGCGATCGTTGGGAAACAGAGAAGTTTAAGGTATGTATTGTGCTATGAATTACTTTTATTCTAAGTATTTTGCTACTAACTATTATATATATGTCAGAAAATTTCTGAAACAAACACTAGAGCTCGAGCGTTTGTACCATACGGTCATACAGCAGGAACGATCGCATTTTTACGTCACAAAGAAAACATTGTATGTATATCTTTTCTTGTTATAACTTCAAAGAGATTTCACTGCTCATAATCTTGTTTGAATTATGTAGAAAAACAAAGAGGGACGAGAGGTAGATGACATTGAACTGTTCGAAGTAACACACAAAAGGATGAACGACGAGTGGGTGAGCCCGGTGGCTAGTAAAAAACATGTACGTAAAACTACCTTTTTTATTTATGTATTATTTGACATGTACTCATATCATTTATGGACATTGTAGGAACAAATGGTTGAACTGAGAAATGCACCAGTGGAAGAAGGTGCAGAACCTCATTCAGCTCGACAAATCAGTGTTCAAGTACTAGGCAGGCAAGGTGCACTTGGATGGGGACCACCGACGGCAACGAATCAGAATGAACGAAGTTCTCAAAGAAATAGAGAGTCAAGAAATCAGATCGCTCAATTGCAATCTGTTGTACAGACGCAACAAAGCCTGCTTGAATCAGCAATGGCTCAATTGAGTCAGTTACAAGAAACTGTAAACAGGCTAAGCAATGCTGGAGAAGGATCGTCACAACGAGCTAATTCTCAACCGTCTAATGATGCATAAAAAGGTACTCATACATATTGTCCATAGTAGATGAGTATTTAAGTAGATGATACTTTATAATAGATATTGGACTTGATGTGCTTTGAAGTGTTGTGACTATCCTGCAGTTATGGTAGTCAAGACTTATGTTATATCAATATGAATTTGTTAGTATATTCACATGTTAGGAGCATTTGAGTTGTTCATGATGTTAATAGAAATGTAGCTACATATTTGATGCATGTACTTATAAAATACTGGTTTTTACGTAGCTAAGTGTTGTGGCTATCTTGCAGTTATGGTAGTCATAGCTTATATTATGTTTAATATAGATTTGTTAATAAATTCAAGTGTTAGGAGCATTTGAGTTGTTTATGATCTTGCAGTTATGGTCGTCATCACTTGTGTTATATATATAATTTTGATGTATTTTATGAAGTTATGAGCATTTTGGATTGTTTATAGTGTTGATATAACATGGCTATTTCTCTTGTAGTGTTGCAATTTTGTTTGTTTTAGAAATGATTTAATAACAAGTTGTTTGGATTATAAACTATGATTTTGGAGTTTAGTGTTGATTGGATTATCTAATAGATTACTTTTTGTTGATTGGTTTAGTGTTGTTCACTACGTTTTTCATTATTTAGTAAGTTGGTGTGGATATAATAGATATATATATGTTGGTTTAGTAGGTCAAAAAACTCTTTTGATTATATTTTCATGTTAAATAAGTTATGTTATTAATTTTTTACAGGATAAACTATGTCATCAAAAGCGGCTGTGCTGAATCATTCAGAAGAACAACTTCGTGCACAAAACATGTTTTCTTTTCTTATATGTAATTGAATTACTTATACAAATTGTTATTTGTAGCTAGAAAGTACTTTTTTGTTTGATAGGATGTTACACATTTGGAGAATCTACCTTATGTTTTTTTAATATTAAAAATATTTTTCAGCGACGTTTTATATATGTGTCGTTTTGGATCACAGAAACAAAATTAATGGCGAAATTGGAAAGAAAACAGGATTTTGCCTATTCTGGGACTGGTTTTTAGTGACAACAGCAGATGTCGCTAAAAATAAAAAAAGCAATTGTCGCTGAAAACCAGTTTTAGCGACAACAGCGGATGTCGCTAAAAAGTTATTTTCAGCGACATCTGCTTTTGTCGCTGAAACCCTCTTTTCAACGACATCTACTGTTGTCGCTGAAATTGGTTTTCAGCCACATTTCATATTAGAAGTCGCTGAAAATGGTTTTCAGCGACAACGGAAGATGTCGCTGAAAAAGGGTTTCAGCGACAACAGCTCGTGTCGCTGAAACTTTAAACGACGTTGTATCAGCGACGTCCGTAGCGACGAACCGAGTTTCGTCGCTGAAAGTTTTAGCGACGAAATTGGGTTTTCAGCGACATCTTTTAGATGTCTCTAAAACCCATTTTTCTTGTAGTGTGTATATGACCAAGTTCATGAATTTGAAATATGATATCTGATTTAAAAATGGAAGGGAATTGAGTTTGATAATGTTGTAATGGTTGCCTTTCTTATTAAAATTTTACCCCGTTCATAGGCAGATTTTTAAAAATCTTGAAATAAAAGCCTGAAAATCTGAAAGAAATATCTCATTCTGACAGTCAAGTAAAACCCTTATCGTTGATAGAGCCTATAAACCAAAGCCTAAAAGCTTCAAAAGAGATAACCCTAACAAACGCCACCAGAACAATAAATCAATGGATAATAATATTAGTCAGAAAAAATTGGGCCCTCTATGTTAGATTTGTGGCAATTAGATCAGGTCACATACACAACCGCAAGCTAATGTGATTACTACAAACTAGGTTGGCTCCTCTCTCCCATCAAACAGATATTATATCAGTAATCTCGAGTTATATTTAGTTTTTAACTCAAATGATTGGTGGGTGAATATAAATGTGTGTGGCTGTGTGATGACAAAAAATTATTCTATTTGTACGAGGAATCAAGTACTAGATCTGTGAATATGGGAAATGAGAATGAGTCCTTCACAATAAAAGAATGAGAAGTTCTATTAAAATTATCTTTAGGCAAAGATCTTTTATTAAGGAACGTTTTGGATGTTCCATCAATTTCAAAAAATTTAGCCAGTATTTTCTTGCCAGTAGAAAAAGACTTTAAAGTGGTTTTTTAATCTAATAGAGTAGTATTTAACAGACATGTTACTTTAATTGGAAAATGTTATTTGATAGATGGTTTATTTAAACTTAATGTAATGTCTTTCAACAATTTTAAATCTTCATTTTATTCGTATATTATTGCGAATGTTGAATGTTAGCATGGTCGGCTTGGGAATGAGAACTTTAGCTCAATAAACAGAATGATGAATATGTAATTAATTCCTAAATCTACTTTAAATATTAAAGATAAATGTGAAATTTACGTGCAAGCCAAACAACCTAGAAAATTGTTCAAATCAATAACAAGAAATTCTTTATTGCTAGAAATTCAACCTACCAACACGAGTCTTTCCAGCATGTTTTGTCCTCATTCACATGCTTCCTAGTAAAGCAACTAGGAGGTCACTCAATCGAAGATTGCTCCAAGTCAAGCACGTTTAACATTAGACTCTTATGATTGAGTTACCGAAAAGGAAGATGCACCTTGTTAGTATAGGTAGTGACTATCAATTCTTTTAAGCCTTTCTTGACCATTCTTCCACGATCTCATGATCCCTCTCATTCAAATGTGGTATCGGTTCATTCATGTGCCCCTCCTCTCTACTCGGGCGTTACTAAAGCATTCTTCTTCAAACATAAACAAACTAGATAAAATTGAACACCACAACTAAGTTCCAATTTCCAATATCTCTAAGTTTCTTTCATAAATTCCATAATTTCAAGTACATTTACTTACCAATTTCACTTCTTTATCTGAAAAATGATCTCAAAATATGCACACACCAAACTTAATCAACCTTCTACCGTTCATTTTTGTCTTCTGAAGAGAAGTCGAAGTAGGTTTTAGATGAAACAAAAAAGAACAACAAAAAGGAATAAGTGTTGTCAAATAAGAATATTCCATTCGTTGTGTACAGAATTCAAGCAATGGAAGAGATAGCCTGAGAAAGTGAAGGTTGGATGTGTATGTCGTACTTAAGTTGCTTTACTCGTTATTGTGGCTGAATTTCGAGGACGAAATTCTCAAAAAGAAGGTAATATTTTGTAAGGACGATTCTGTCTTCCAATAAAAAAGAAAATCAGATTTTTGGGGGCAAATTTTTGAAGAGGCACGTGTAAAACAAATGACAAAATAAAGAAAAGAAACGAAAGAAGGAAAGAAGAGAGAAGAGAAGAACATAAGAGAAAAGGAAAGAAAGGAAAAGAAAGGGAAGAGAGTTCTCGAAACGGAGGAGAAGATGAAGAATTTGAAGAAGATGAAGAGAATTGTAGAAATTGGAATTTGGTAAGTTTTTAGCATTTAAAGTAAGGAATCCCAAAATCATAGGATTTTTGGATTGTAAATTTGTGGATTTTTTACAAAATGTAGTGTCCTTCACGAGTTTGAGTTTTATGGGTATTTTTAAGATTTGAAAAACTTTGATTCTTAGTTGAGAATGAAGATAAATTTATGGGATTTGATTTTACAAAGAATATATGATCTGTTTATAACTTAAGAGTTTTACGGTAGACATTTGATGAAGAAGTTGTTGGGAATCAATGGTTGTAAATGGGAAACAAAATGAGTAAAGATGAGAGGGTTTGATGATGGAGAAGAAGGGTAGATAAAGACAGAGAAATTAAGAGTTAATTTTTGATATTTTGGATACAAATTAAGGAGAGTTATGTTGGTTCTTGAAGAAATTGCAGAAAAAGAAAGGAGAAGAAAAAAAAAGAGAATGTGAGGGAGAAAGAAGAAAGGGTTGTAGGTTGAAGAAGAAGGTGATTGAGGGTTTGTTTTTAGAAGAGAGAGAATGAAATTGTCGGTTTAAAATTAAATAAGAAAAGTAAAAGAAATTGGGTAAAAAAAAGGATGAAGAGGAGGAAGGAAGAGAGATTGATTGAGTAATTCTGGATCCCACTTTTGGGTCCCACTTGTAAGTATTATGGGAGAGAAAAGAAGTGGTTTTTAATGAAGAAAGAGAATGAGATGTTTAAGGGATAATTGGTTTTATTTTGAAAATAACCTGAATTAAGTTGAAATAAAGTTTACGTTGGAATTAAGTGAATTAATTTGGTATTGGATTGATATTTCAGGTCAAACAGAAACTGAAGCCGCGAACAACTCAGTTTGAAAGATATGTGAGTGGTTATTTTGTTAAATGTTTTCTAGTATCTATTAATATAGAATTCGAGAAATTATATATACTATGTATGTTTTAGCATTTCTACTAAGAATTAAAGAAAACGTGTTAGAAAGAATGATTTTAGAAATATTTCTTAAGAAATGCTTTATGACTCCATAGAAATGTTTGAGAAAACTATGAAATATTTTTATAAATGATTTTAGAAGTTATATGAAATGTTCTAAAAAAAGGTTTTAGAAATGATTTGAGAAATTTAGAAAAGTTTTTAGAAAGGAGAAAGAAGAATTTTAAGAACAGTTTATGAGATTGAGAATTTTATGCAGAAAGTAGTTTTCAAACCACCATGTTATTGTATCCAGGTGAACCTATATGCTATATGAACGTGTTTCTATAGTATACCTAGAAATATAAGGTTTTTGTAATCATTTTACTCCGTACGTAGAAAGAATTATTCTGCTATACGTATTGAGATTACTCTATGCTAGTAGACCAGAATTATTATGCTACATGTATTGAGTTTACTCTACGCCAATAGACCATAATGGAATACGGGTGCACGTATGGTATGAAGTTTTCTGTAGCCTATTTTATGATAGAAGAAGAATGTTTTATATGGTTTTAGAATGTGTTTTATAGCAGGTCGAGAAGTTGGTGTAACTAGGTCTTGGGGATGCAGAAGAATACCAGGACAAATAGGTGCCGAATCCGGATTCCAAATCCTAGGCCTGGGGCATTACAGTATGTTCTATAACGCCCAAGTAGAGAGAAGAGATACATGAATGAACCGATACCACATCCGAATGAGAGGGATCTTGAGATCGTGGAAGAATGGTCAATAAAGGCTTAAAAGAATTGATAGTCACTACCTAACAAGGTGCCACTACTAGAAATTCGGTCTACCGTGACGTTTTTTTGGCGTCACAAAAATCTTTCATGACGTTTTTAACGCCGTCACGTATACGTCCATCACGAAAGGTCACAAAAATTAGCACACGTAACGGTTTATTAGCGTCATGGAAGACATGGACTTCCACGACGTTCATAAACGTCATGAAAAATGATTTCGTGATAGTTATAGAATGTGACGGAAAGACCTTGAACAGAGGAGGAGAAGTCATGTGACATCCTTTCGTGACGGTGTTTACACGTCACGAAAAGTGTATTTCGTGACGGTGTTTACACGTCACGAAAAGTGTATTTCGTGACGTTTGATAATCGTCCTAAAAAATATTTTGGTGATGGTTTAAAAACGTCACTAATGATTTTCTTTTGTGACAATAAAAAGAGGGTCACTGAATATATATTTAATTTTGATTGCAGATGTCGCAGAATATAAATATCATATTGTCAAATTGTCGATCGAACACGCAAATATATTAATTTACCATAACAAAGTTAAAATATATTAAACATGAACAAGGAAGCTAATATATTAATTTAGAATGTACTAGTATTCTCAAACACAAATTACATAATTACAAAATTAAACATGTTCTTTACACACGAACCCCAACAACGATGCTCAGTCACCAATTAGTTGCATTCCTAATTGTCGACATCTTTGAGATAAGAAAGACTTAATGAAAAAACAATACCCAAGTTAGATAAATGATTAAACAAAAACCAACCTACTCATCAACATTCATAGTCTTCCTTATCAACTTACTCGATAATATAATAAAACAACCAACATAACGACCAAACAGAAGAAGCGCGATTCAAATAAACGACATGCCTACGCTTTTTCTACATCCTTAAATTACATAGCATAAAATATCAGTACAATCATCCTGTAAGGAAAGTATAAATATGATATGATAACCAACAAAATGATCAAACAAAATTCCAACATAACAGAAGAGGTTACAATAACAAAAATAACCGAACACTTCTTCTATATTCTTCAGCAGCATAGCACAAAATGAACTTAAAAAATATAACACAAACTAACTAGTATAGCAGAGGGATTGTAAACGTACATTCCACGTCTATAATCAATATTCAATATTCCTTGTAAACGTACTTAATTATATAGCTATAGTCCCAGCATATAACAAGTTCGATTCATAAATATTTAATATTCAAATGCTATAGTATGAATGATGACAAAAAGCTTAAAATAGCTTACCTTTGTTATGATGGAACTTTGAATGAAACGGCCACAACATATTTCAGCTCACCCGGACGCAGTTTGACAAGCATTTCAAACCCTTACAACTTCTTGTTCTAGTGCGAGGATTGCTCCTGTCATATAAACCAATAATAAGCAACTTAGGAAAATGAGTTTTCTCAAAAAACTTGACATAAACAATAACATCCAAACAAAGTTTTAAATAATACAGTACCGCATATCGTTGAGCTACGAAGCCAACTCTTCGGTGTTTACCTGGAACCAAGCTAAATATTTTGAAGGTGCAACCCCAAAGCCACGGTGATAACTCCTTCCCTTGCCTACTTTGCCCATCACCTAAGCTCACAATCTTTCGTTCTCCGCTTGCTAAAATTGTTCTAACATTTTTCACTTACTAAAGGTTTGTTATATTTATTTTATTGTTGCAATTGTAGCAAGTTGAAGTTGATCAAATATGACTGCAATTATCACATGACAAGATCTACCTCACAAACTTGGTTAAATGGAAAGTAGACAAATGCTTCATTGATGTGTGATGTATTAAGAAATCATGAGCTACACTGTGGTTTTTTTAAACTAAACCTATTGACTGAGTACTTAAGATAGGGACATATATATAGTAATGAAGATAACATGACAATCAATAGAAACATAACAAGTATAAGAATGGACAATGAAATGACAAAATAGAACACATTAAATTATTGATTTTAGCATGGAATTATGTTACCTTTTGGATGCATTACAAAAAAGGGCCACAATCCTTTCGTCAGTGGAGGAGGTGAGGGGTCCGAGAACCTTTGACTTGGCCCAGAAGGAGGAATTATGTTTCCTTTTGGATGCATTACAGAAAAAGGCCAGAATCCCTTCGTTGGAGGAGAAGGTGATGAGTCCGAGAACCTTTAACTCGGCCTAGAAGGTGGAATTATGTTATCTTTTGGATGCATTATAGAAAATGACCATAATCCCTTCGTTGGAGGAGTAGGTGGCGAGTCTGAGAACCTTTGACTCGGCCTAGAAGGAGGAATTATGTTACCTTTTGGATGCATTACAGAAAAGAGCCATAATCCCTTCGTTGGAGGAGTAGGTGATGAGTCCGAGAACCTTTAACTCGGCCTAGAAGGTGGAATTATGTTATCTTTTGGATGCATTATAGAAAATGACCATAATCCCTTCATTGGAGGAGTAGGTGGCGAGTCTGAGAACCTTTGACTCGGCCTAGAAGGAGGAATTATGTTACCTTTTGGATGCATTACAGAAAAGGGCCATAATCCCTTCGTTGGAGGAGTAGGTGATGAGTCCGAGAACCTTTGACTCGGCACAGAAGGATGAATTATGTTACCTTTTGGATGCATTACAAAAAATGACCATAGTCCTTTTGTCGTTGGAGGAAGTAACGAGTCTGATGTCCTCTGACTCGACCTAATTTGATGCATAATTGGTATTTGTTTTAGATACATTTCGTTGTTGACCATAGATTCCTTTTCTACAATGGAGAATTTTAAAATCCTTATCAGCGACAATAACTTTTCTACCATCTGTTTGGCAAACGAGATAAAACCCTAGGAGTAGAAGAGTACATGCTCTTAGAAACATCTTTGAACTAATTAACTCCATTATATTTCTTCTATGCGTTTTCTATCTTCTTCCATGGCTTCCTTTATATAGCTGTAGGTTCTTAATTGAAACAAAGCTAGAGTTCGGTATAAAATCTAAAAATAATATTTTGTTTTTAGAAAACACGAAATTTGTTAAAAATATACTTGGTAAGAAGCTTTCAAAATAAAAATATTATTGAATAAAAAATTTGATTTTGTTTTTTAGGCCTCTCTAAGAATGTTTTCAAAACTAATGGGTTGATTTTTTTTTTGTTTCGTTTAAACCAATGTGTTAATATGGTAATGCATATATTCAATTGTATCAATTATTTGTGAAGAATTTTATTCACTATTTTTTTTTAATTTCTCAAAATCAATGTATAGTTTTGAATCCTTGTAATCGAGACTGGTTATATGAGCTGAATAACGCTATGATCAGAGTAGGTCTTTAACTTAAGACCTCATGGTAGGTGATACCAGAAGTCCAAAGGCTCTTGCCACTACGCCTTTGAGAGGACAATTTGAATGTTTTTATTTCTCTACTTGATTTCTTGGCTATGTTCCAGGTATTTTCTAATTGAGCTTAGGTAGGGATATTACACCATTTTGAGTTATTTTGCTCAAAATTTAAGTGATTTATGGGTTCATTCCTCAACAATTTACTATTTTTGGGAAGATATATTAACTTTATAAATTATTCTAATTTTTTAGATTCACAGTTTGATAAAACTTAAAAGTTCAGAAGAAAAATTGACTCACTAAATGAGTATAAAGTGAGTATTTCTTAATTATTTTTTGAAAAATATATGTACTGATATATATATATATAACACTGAAATAATAAATAATTACAATATATACAAGTTTTATTTCTAACGTTATTCAAGTTTGAAAGTTGTATTTTAATCCTTCCAAAATTATATATATATTTTGAATTTGTATTTTTTTGGTAAGAATTTTAATTTTTATTGAGTAGATACTTGATTTGATTTGTTGTTTTATTGATTAATATTTATGTCTAATTAATTAATAGTTTAACATAATACATTACTCACATTAAAATTGAGAAAAAAATAAAGTTAAAATAAGTTCTAGTTAGAGAAGATAGAAATAAATTAAAAGTTCCAAAAATATAATATAGAAAATTTATAACTTTCAAGATTGCAAATATCATTAGTTTCTTAAAAAGAATATATATATTGCAAATATCATACAACAACATAAGAAAATAAACCATGTCATTTTTTTTTAAAGTTTCAACCGGATCATTTTTCATGCACTAGAATTTTTTTTTTCTTTTGAACTACTAAAATTTATATTTTAACCTTCAAAACGTTGGTAGATTTTTTAATCCATTTTAATTATATTGATGTAAAATCATTTAAATTTATTATTTAAATAAATAAATATAAGATTTCAAGACATCTAAAATAAAAATCACATTCACATGATTTATCACAATTGTTAATATATACTTAATTAACCACATCTAAAAAATTATTTTTCTATAATTAGAAATACAACATTATCGAGTTAATTTAGTCTCTCTACTTTCATAGTCGTATTTATTTTATCTTTTAATTTGAAATCTTTTAAAAGATCTATAAACTTCCATGGTTGTCTATTTAGTCCGATACTCTAAGCAAACTTTTAATAAGTCTAAAGTCTAAACTTCAAATTTTGAGTCTAATAAGTCTCTTTCAATAACTTCCCCCAGTTTAGTGTTTGTATTAATAACCAGTAGTTTGTTTTTAATGATCTTAAATATCCAAAATTTTAGATGTTCTAAAATTCAAATATCCGACATGTTTAGATATTATTAATGTTTGTTTGGCAAGAAAATTCATAATGATGTATGAGAATATTTGAATTGCTAGGTTTGTTTGGTAAGATTTGTTCGAAAGCAAACTTTTACCATATTCAACTAACTTTTACATTAATTTTTATGACTTTATTAATTTAATATATATAGATTTTTAACAAATTTAGCTTATATTAATTTTAAATGTTATTTTCTAGAACACATTCATTTATATTAGTTTGAAATTTTTATAAAATATTTAATGTTAACTATTAATTTCAATTTTAATGTCAACTTTACTCAAAAAGAGAATTATGTAATTGATTCACCTTTTATTGGATTATAACTTTACATTATCAAATTAGAAAAAAAAATTGAGAGGAATAAAATATTGGTTTCTATTATATGGAATCTTTTTATATGTATAATTAATATTAATTTTAAGAGAATTTATAAACCAAATAAATTGACATATTATATAATATAATTGAAATTTATTTTATAGGTAAATGTCATATATAAATATACTTAATTGCATAAAATTATTTATTTAAGTACATAAATTTATTTTTAATTATTATAAAATACAAAGTAAAGAGATTTGATGAATCAAAATATATAAAAAAGAAAATGAATGATAAAAATGTAATGAGAAGATGCCACAAAATGGGAATATTAAAAACTAGAAAGCCATGTTGTAACCGGACATAAAAAATTCTTTAGATGCCTCTGGAATGGATATCCTTAGCCTCAAATGATATAGCTATTATGATTTCATAAACATTAAAATAACATAATATAATCTATTAGAAACAAAATTAATTAGAAAAGAAAAATTATTAGTAATTTCATGATGTCATTCCTACTTTAGGAATTAATTCTTATGTGTTTCCAGCATTAAATGTTGTAGGATTAGACCACTACCTTCGTAGTCGAGGTGTGCACAATCTGGTCCGTACACTCACAGATATTAAAAAAAAATACTAGCAATTTTTCTTACATAAAAGCTCGAAATTATTAATAGTTTCTGAGACTGTGTATTTTGGTGGATCATTAGAGGTTGCACGGATTAAAAGGTGGGTGCAGGTGGAAGTAGAGGAAATTGGTCTGACTCTGGACTCGGTCTGAGGAATTCGTACGCCTTTCGGATACTTTCCAAACTTCAACCAATGCTTCCCTATATCGGTGGACGAAGAAGACGGTCGCTGACTCGGTCCAGACGGAGGGATCTGTATGCCTTTTGGATACATTCCAAAATCCAACCTCAGCTCTAATGGTGGAGGAGAAGTATGGTCCGATCGATGACTCAGTCCAGATGGAGGAATCAATACACCTTTTAGATACATTCGAAAATCTAACCACCCTTCCTTCTCTCCTTCTCCAGCGATTTTTCCCTCCCTACTGTTCGGCTGGTGGGAAAATGAAAGCTGAGGAGAATTAGAACGGAAGCTCCCCAAAACATTTATGAACCAATTGACGCCATTGTTGCTCTGTCTATTGTCTTCTCCAATCTTCTTCCATTGCCTTCTTTATAGAGCGATTTGAACTCTCAATTCAATTAGGTTTTCTGTATGATGCATGAAATCGGCTGTCCATAATTCATTATTGTTCGGCCAGCTTCGCTAATAAAGAAATCCACTGGAATCTCTGGAATTGTGAAGAATTTAGGATCTTCCCATTTATGCCTTTAGCCTACCAAATTTCTTATTGGTTTCTGAACTTGTTTTTCTTAATTTTAAAAAAAGAAAATGTTGAAACCGATGTTTAATATTTTAGTTCAACAACAACATACTGGTGGAATTCAAATTCCCAATTTTCTAGTCGAAGATATATGTTTGAGAGCTAGCACGGGAATGAGGATATGAGGTGGAGAATTTGGATGATTGAATTTCTTTATTTTACTTTTGAGGATGAGTATGAGAATTATTGATGGGTGGTTTTGAATGAGAACTTTATGAAATTGGGAATGAAGCTTCTAAATTTGTGTTTTTTCCTATTATTTTTTGACATATTTGGGTTTTTTTCCCGGTTTGGTTAAAAAACACTTTTTGGTCCCACTTTTAGTCCTTATATTATCGGTGAAGCAACAATTTAGCCTGTCAACTTTAGTTTGTAAGTTTGTAACGATTTAGTCTTTAGTCCATGAATTTTAGTGTGTAACAATTTAGGGCCCGATTGATAACTATTTCGGACTCGTTTGAAAACCATTTTAGTTTTTGGATTTTGGTTTTTCTTGTTTTAGTTTTTGGTTTTTGTTTTTCTGTTTTTAAAAAACAAAAACCATATATGTTTGATAATCATTTTTTGTTTTTTGTTTTTAAAAAACAGAAGACCAAAACATGTTAAGTAACCATTTTAGTTTTTTGTTTTAAAAAAGTTATAAAATTTATAATACATATTAGAGAGAGAAAATTTTATATAGAGTAGAGATGACAATGGTGTGGGTGCGGAGTGAGGATGCTCTCTCAATTCTCGTGCTCGTGAAAATTTTTAGTCTCCGTCTCCACCTCGTTCTTGGGTTCGAGAGATGTTCTCAAGAAAAATTATTGGTTTTATAATTGTTTTTAATTATTTTTAGAATTTAAGTATAAAAAAAGTGTAATAAATACATATTAATTATTTAAAAAATAAAATCGGGACAAGGACGGGGACAGGGTCGGGACATGCATTTCCTATTTTTGGGACCTGACCCTGCGGAATTTTTTGTAATCCCTAATATAGAGACATGAAAATACAAGTTTGGAGAGATGTAAATAAACTTTTGGAAGAAAAATTTTAGAGAGATAAATAAAATGATTTTGAAAAAAAAAAAGATAGGGAAAGAAAAGTTAAAGACAAACAGAGAAAAAAGTAAAGTCGAGAGAAAAGAGATGTTAAAGAAAAAAAATTATAAAGAAAGAAAAAAAATATAGTGGAAACAAATTTAGAGATAAAAACAAGATTCAAACTATAATTTTTAGAGAAAATAAATAAATACAAAGACAAATAAAAGTTACCGTGAAAGAAAATTGAACCAGAAAATAAAATATAATTTTTCAGAAGAAAAAATATATTACGAAGAGAGAAAAGTTATATGAAATTTTAGAGAGAGAAAAATAAGGTTGGTAAAGAGAAATTTAGAAATAAAAAAATTTTAGAGTGAGAAATAATTTTTTAGAGATAAATATGAGAAAGAAAAAAAATTAAATATTAAAAGAAAAAGTTAGATTTTGCAAAACAAAAACCTATTTTTGAAACTACTTTTTTTTTAAATTTACATGGAATTTTAAAATGGTTTTTGAAAAAGAAAAAATAGAAAATTGTATTAGTTATCAAACATTCCTGTTTTTGAAAAACTAAAAACCAAAAACCAAAAATCAAAAACAAAATGGTTTTCAAACGGAGCCTTCATGTTCCGATTTTGGTTTTTAGATTTTTGAAAAAGATAAATGTAATTCAATTTTCTATTTTTTGTTTGAAAAACGATTTGAAATTCTCAGTAAATTAAAAAAAAAAGTAGTTTCTAAAAATAGATTATTGATTTTGAAAATCTCTTTTTTTTTTTCATCTAATACTCACTTTTTTTTTCTTTACATATTTATCTTTAACAAATTTCTTCCCCTGAAATTTTTCTTTCATAAATATCCTCTGAAACTTTTCTTTTTATGCCTTTGAAATTTTTAATGTTTTAAATATTGATCATAATTTCTCTCCAAAATTTTCTATCTCTATGTATTTTATTCTTCTTTTTTTTTTTTTTATCAAATCACTCTCATCTCTCTATCTAAAAATTTTATATTTTCTCAAAAATTTTATATTTTCTCAAAAATTTTTCTCTTTAAAAGTTTCCTCTATTTTTCTTGCTATAATTTTTCTTTTTCTTTTGAACTTTTTTTTTTCTTTAATGTATTTTTTCCTCTCCATTTTACTTTTTTTTTCTAATTTTTTTTTTATCTTTTTCTCTTTTAACTTTTCTTTCACTAATTTTTTTTCTAAATCTTTGCTTTGCCTCTCTAAAATTTCTCTTTCAAAAGTTAATTTATTTTCATCCCTCTAAACTTGTATTTTCATGTCCACTCTAGGTATGACAAAATTGCTGGGTCGGATCTTACTCCAAAAATAGGAAAGGCATATTCCGACTCTATCCCTGATTCCATTTTTAAATAATTAATATATATTTTATTGACATATTTGTTAAACTGTGAATAAAATATTAAATATTTTAAAAACTAATTATTTATACTAGTAAATAATAATTCTAAAAATACCTTTTATTTTCTAAATTCTAAAAATAATAAAAATTGATTATAAAATGGGTAAGTTTTCACCAGGAATATTCCATTCCCAAATAAGGATTATTTAACTTGGATCTCGATTCCTGGACCAAAAACCAAAAAACACAATAATTACCAAACATGTTTGATTTTCTGTTCTTTTTTAACAAAATAAAAAAAAACTAAAACTAAAAACTAAAAACAAAAAATAGAAAAACCAAAAACCAAAAACAGAAATCGTTATCAAACGAGACCTTAGGTATTGGACTTTAAAATTTATAATAATTTAGTCCATACCATGAAAAATCTCATAAAAAAATTAAGTGTCGATTTTTATTATGCAATGATTTAGGTCTTTGTAGCTTAAAAAGACATTTGACCTCTCAATTTTATTGATTTACGTATACTAGGAATCTCATTAAATGATCTTAACGATGTTTTTCACAGAATAGAGAGTAAATTGTTACAAAATTTAAACTATAAAAACTAAATTTTTACCTACTAAAATTGACAGACTAAATTATTATAAATTTGGAATTACTAGGATTAAATTGTTATAAACTTATTTTACTGAAAGTATAACAACAAAATGAAGTGATTTTTAACCCTTTTTAAAATTTTAATTCTTATCGTCTAAAAAGTTTTAATTTATTTTATTATGTATTTATATTTCTCAATCATTCACTTTCTGTTATGACCGTTAAAAAATTTTGATATTATATCGTACTTGCTGAGATTTATGTGATGATTGACGCCACTTTAGAAACTAGGAATAAATTTTATCTTTTCTTTGCTTAATTATTCCTTTAAATTTTTATGCAAGAATTTGCACAACGTCAATTTAGCTCAAACTCGATCCTTGCTTCGACCCGAAACAGTAAGAGAAGACCTGCACAAGAGGGCTGTTGATGCATGGATTTTGACCCTCCGACTCTTCTTCTCGCACACACCTAACTCGATGATAAAGGAACCGATACCTGCAAAATCAAACCGATCTAAACCGGTGTGACCTTAGTCACACGGGCTCCGATTCTTAAGTTAGCGAAGGAGAGTTGAGAAAATAGTTAGCTGGGGATAAGTCACTTACCCCCTCAGGATTGGATCTCACTGCTACTTATAGCCGTGAAGATGATTCCAGAACCTCCGTAGCCAAACCCTAATTCAGCGTTGCAGGGCCCGAGGGATCGTTGATCGCAGGCGGGAGATTCACGGACTGGGCCGTGGGTCGACCAGGGGTCGGGATCGAGAAGGGGTCGGGACCGAGCAGGGGTCGGGATCGAGCCCTCTCGACCCAGTTGGTTCTCCGTCGGTCACTTTCCTCGTTCTCTACCTCAGCGCTAGGTCGTTCTTTAGGCCGGCTCGTTACGTCGCGGGCCGGTCTCCCCCAATCAATGATCTCAGGCTTCAACTCCTTGTCCCGTTCGTGTCTTTTTTGTTCCCTATAGCAATGGCCCCCACTCTCAAAACAAAGGATGAATAATTGTGTCAAGATCTTTGTTTTGAGAGTACTTGTCGCTTGTTGTTACCACGAGATCATTGTATATCAGTGACTAATAATGTCAAGGTTTCTAATGACAGAGCTTCTACCAAAAGCTTTTGATCCAATTTTGGATTTTAGTGTTTGGTTGTGCCTTGAGCTTGTTGATACTATTCATGAATTGGAAGTTTTTTCCAATTTTCGTTGACCACAATCAAGTCTTCTTAGCCTAGTTTTATTCTCATCTGAGTTTAAACCATTTACTTTTGGTCTTGGGATCTAACTTTAACAGAACTAATGTCGGTACTTTGGGTTTCTAACCTATTTGGCTTTTGCCCATGTTTTATACCTCAGGGTTTACTCTCGGGTTTCTAACCTACTTGGCTTTTGCCAATGGCTTTTATACCCTTAGTTTAGTCGGAACCCTTAGGTTTCTAACATATTTGGCTTCTGCCGGTTTTTTACCCTAAGTTAAATCAACACCCTCGGGTTTTTAACCTATTTTGGCTTTTGCCGTATGGTTTTCTACCCGTGGGTTTCATTGATTGGTTAGGCTTACCTGTTTTCTGTTTTAACCTTGCTGGGCCTGTACGCATGCCTTTTTCAGCACCTCAGGATTCTTTTCCCTGGTTTCACTGATTGGCTTTAGCTTATCGGCCTGCTTCTAGGTCCGTCCCAATTTAAAGTTTCTTGATTGGTCGTAGATATGTAGATATTCAGGTCGTAGATATGTAGATATTCATATGATGCCCCCTGCTTGAGAAATTTATTTCAGAATGAACATAAAAGCTCAAGTATCACGTCGAATGTTTAAGACTTTATTAGTAGGAAGATCGTCGTGTCGAAGATTTAGTTACAATAACCTTCGAGTTGTAGTATCGAGATATTCGATTTTTGTATTTAGCCGTTCGTAGCCGTGCTGTTTCTCGATGTTCTTCTAATAGGTCGAGGTTGAGCTGTACGGATTCGTTGTTGTCAAGTAGACTGAACTGCTCTACCCTTGGGGAGGGGAGTCCAATTTCGACTGGCACTACCGCTTTAGAGCCAAATGATAGTGAAAATGACGTTTCTCCTGTCGAAGTACAAGGTGTTGTTGTAGGCCCATAATGCGTTGGGAAGTTCCTCTGCCCACAACCCTTGGAGCTTTTCTAATCTGGTCTTCAGAGTTGTTTTGATGATTTTGTTGACTGCTTCCCATTATTATTGATAATGGTGTAGGGTATTCCAAAGCGGCAAATTATGTTCTTCCAGATGAAGTCAGTGACCTTTTTTCTTAGCAATTGTCGCTAGGGCTTTGGCTTCGGCCAATTTAGTAAAACTAGTGTATTACCACGTGCAATGCACGTATAAATTTTTTTTAATTATAAGGTAACTTAAATTTTATATAATTTCACGTAAAATATTTTAAGTATAATTATTTTTAAAAATAATTAAGATTAATTTTTATATATATTTATTATTATTGACAGCTGATTACTAATAATAAAATGTATTATTTATAATTATTTTTTAAATATACTATTTATAATTAATTGTTAATGATATATTTTGTAAATAAATAAATTAAAAGTAAAGGAAAAAATTATATATTAATAAAAAAGTAAATAGGTATTTTAATATTTTTATTTTTGAATTATTTGGTCTTTTATTTTATTTTTTTAATATTTTGTTTGTTTATTAAATATTTGTTTAGAGCTGACATTTTGTTATATATGTTGAATTTTTTAGCTAAATATAAATTATTTTATTGATTTAATTTTATATTATAATTAAAATTATTAAAGAAAAATTCTTCAAATTATTATTAGAAAATAAAATGACCAAAAGTTTTATATTCCACCTTTTACGATTCTATACAAATTATTGTTTATAATTAATTTATTAATTAAACATTTTTTTAATATATTGACTTCTATGATTTTTTTTTCAACAATAAGAACATGAGCTTGTAATTATCTATATTTTAAACAAATATTCTAAATAAAATTGCTAAAAAAAAACATTCCAAATAAAAAAAATACACTAAACAATAAAAAACATTAGTAACAAAAAAAAATCCAAATCCTAAACTAAATAAAATTGCTAAAAAAAGAAACATTCCAAATAAAAAACACACTGATTAGAAAAATAACAATAGTAACAAAAAAAATCCAAGTACTTACTATACACTCATCTTGTAGAGTAAATATGCTCAGATTGCTTGACAGATACTATTATTCAACTTTGTAAAATTGTGGAATGGTAATGTCACAAACCTAGTATTCAAGATATGTAGATTCAACATATGCCTCTCTTGCAACTTGATGAATATGTCACAAATATCTCGAGATGTTTTCAAGATTGAATCATCTTTGAGAGATGTTTCAAGGAACTAAGAATAAAAAAGTATTGAAACTTGTGAAAAACATGTAGAAAAAAGCCTATTTTTATAGTAGTAGAGGATAAAATGTTACAAAAGCTTTTCAAATTCTAAAACTCTTAAAATTCTAGTATGAATTTTAATTAAAGTAAAAATTTAATTTTATGTTGTTGGAAAACTTTTTGCATTCTAACCTTTTATATTCCATGCATTTATAGTATTGATAATTAATAATTAATAATTAATAATTAATTTAATATTTGTAATAATATATTAATGGCGTAATTTGTAAATTTGTAAATTTAGTAAAGGGCAAAAGTGTCCAAAAATGTTTTTCCTACGTCCTACCTTTTTAATATAGTATAGATAGTCGACTGCCACTACTGCAAATTTGGTCTGACCCTTTTCCAGTGGGAGAGGCTCTATAAGGTCTATTCCCCACTGAGCAAAGGGCCAATGACTCATTATGCTTGTTAGAGGCTCTGGCGGTTGTCTAGGTACTGTTGCAAACCGTTAGCATTTGTTGTATTTTTTGGTGAATTGCTTCGTGTCATTCAGCATGGTCGGCCAGTAGTACCATTGTCGAACTATTTTGTGACTTAGGGATCATGCTCCGGAATGGCTCCCACAAACACCCTCATGTATCTCTCTCATGACGTAGTCAGCTTCGTCGGGCGTTAGACATTTTAAAAGCGGCAACGGGTAGCCTCTTTTGTACATATTGTCGTCTTTAAGCACATATCTAGCTGCTCGTCGTTGTAGCTGCTAGGCCTCTATCTTTTCAGTAGGCAGGATCCCGTCTCTCAAATATTTGATCAAAAGGCTCTTCCAGTTTTCTTCTGGTTGCCCTTGCTCGTCGATATCCATTGCTTCATGAGCTTCTATACTTGTGAGCTAACGCATCGGCGTTGACGTTTTGAGTACGTGGAATTGTCGAATTTCATATTTTTAGAACTGGTCGAGCTGGTTTCTTACCTGTGAAAGGTATTTCGCCATTTGCGGTTCTCTAGCCTGGAACTCCTCTTTCACCTGACCTACCACTAGCTGTGAATCATTTAGTATCAGTATGTTCCTGACCCCAACGTACCTGACCACTTTTAGTCCTGCTAGTAGAGCTTCATATTCGGCTTCGTTGATGGAGTTGATTTTGTTGCTTTCATTTTCATAGGTTTCTAACCCTTTGGCCATAGTCACTGGTTTTATACCCGCTGTCGTTTTTACTCCATCTCATGTTTTAATTGTGCTAGGTCAATCGACCCGCTTCTGGTTTGACCGTGTTGAGATTGTTTAATTGTTCTTTCCAAATTTGTCTATTAATATAGATTCTGCTTTCAAAATCTGTCGATTAATGTAGATTTGTGCCTCATTACATCTGGTCAGCGCCGAGCAGTGGTCGGATCCAAGCAGAGATGTGCTCGGCTGGGTCGGACCTAAACCCTGCTCGGCCTGCTCGGCTCGGGCTGGTTCTACCAAGCTTGCCTCGCTGAGTCGATCATGACCTATTGCCCCTTACTCTCAAGGTACTGTATTGTCGATATCCTTTGAGAGTATATTTGTAGACGAGGCAAGGTGTTTTATCAAAGTCGCTTGTCATCCAGTTTTGGATTTAGAAAACAGAGTTGGTAGGGAACCAAGCTAATGGATATTGAAGGGAGCTGGGCATCCATGAAACTCAATCTTTTATGTTCTACAGTGGCATCAACCAGTTGATCTATTCGAGGCAAAGGAAAAGAATCCTTTGGACATGCCTTATTTAGGTCCGTGAAGTCGATGCACATTCTCCATTTGCCGTTCGGCTTCTTTACCAGCACTGCGTTGGATATCCACTGGGGATAATGTACTTACCGAATGAAGCCTGCTTTCAGTAGCTCCTCCACCTGTTCAGCTACAATCTCGTTCTTTTCTTGGTTGAACACGCGACGCTTCTGTTTCATTGGCTTACAGCCCTCGTCGCAATTGAGTCGATGTACCATGACTCCTCGCTCGATTCCCGGCACGTCCTCCGGTGACCATGGGAACACATCGGCGTTGCTTCTGAGGAAGTTTATAAGGCTTTCTCTTGCCTCATTCCCCAACCTGGTTCCGATGTTGACCCGTCGATCTTCGGCGGTCAGAAGGACAGATTCTACCTCCTCAGCTGGTTCTCCCTTGTCAAGGGTGGTCGAATTAAGTCGATGACTAGGGCTCGGCGTTACCTCATCTGAGAGGTGGGTCGTTTCATTCAGGCTCGTCACTGGTTCTCCCCTGTTAAGGGTGGTCAGATTAAGTCGATGACCAGGGCTCGGCCTTGCCTCACCCGAGAGGTCTGTCACTTTATTCAGGCTCGTCACTGGTTCCCGCCTTTCAATGGTGGTCGGATTAAGTCGATGACCAGGGCTCGGTCTTGCCTCACCCGAGAGGTCTGTTGCTTCATTCAGGTTCGACGCTGGTTCTCCCCTATCAAGGGTGATCGGATTAAGACGATGATCAGGGCTCGATCTTGCCTCACCTAAGTGATTGGCCGCTTCTTTCAAGCTCTTCTTTTCGAAGCATTGATGGCTCTCATCAGGATTCATGTCGCATTCAGATCAAGTTGATGATCAAGGTTCGGTCCTACTTCACCCAATGGTCGGCCGTTTCACTCTACACGCCTCGGATCATAATTTCGCTCGGATCGGGATTTCGCCTCGGATCTAGATTTTGCTTCAACGAAGCTTGCTTTACAGTATCATCCCCACAGATGACGCCAATTGTTAATGCATTGATTTTGACCCTCCGGCTCTTCTTCTCGCACACACGAAACTCGATGATAAGGAAACCGATACCTGCAAAATCAAACCGACCTAAACCGGTGTGACCTTAGTCACACGGGCTCCAATGCTTAAGTTAGCGAAGGAGAGTTGAGAAAATAGTTAGCTAGGGATAAGTCACTTGCCCCCTCAAGATTGGATCTCACTGCTACTTATAGCCGTGAAGATGATTCCAGAACCTCCGTAGCCAAACCCTAATTCTGTTGGGTGTGTTGCCCTAAACTCGTAGTTTGTATTTTGTAAAACAAATATCTATTTAATAAAGTTTTATTCAATAAATTTGTTGTTGAATCATAGCTTTGCATTGTCAAAAATCCAATAAACTAAATATCCAAGGTTATTTATGATGTAATCGGGACAGTATATATACTTGGTATATAATTGATATACGGGGTATATATTTGATATACCCCTGATATATGAATGGATAACGTCCCGTGAATAACCTAAAGGGTCTATAGTATATGGATAAGGTTGGGTACCTTATCCTGGCAACACTATGGATACGGCCCACTCTGTAAAGGTTACAGACGACTCGATCCAGGTTGTTTGTGTGAAGACATGTGAGTGGGGGTATCCTATACAATGAGTTTGTATAAGACCAGACCGCGAAATAGGCAATCTTTAGGTGTAACGCCGTTAACTAATAGATTGCTATTTCTTAGGATGACCAGGCAACTCATTCTCAATCCTGAGTGAGTTATGGACTCCTGCCCGTGAGGGCTTGTCCTTTGATCTGTATGGGTGAGAGTGGCACGAGTCGCCGACTCAACATTCCTACCATTTTGGGGACGAGACCGAGTGGGGAGCTGGGAACATAACTTCACAAGATGGAATTCACTCCTCCCCGACTTTAGGGGAGTAGATGAGTGTTCCCTTAAATGCTGACTCTGGGACTTGAACAAGAGGCCCCACCCTCTCATTGGCCGAGAGGGACTTCCGGTTATTGGTTGGACCATAACCGGGTTGTTCATTAGAGGATCAGTGGTGTTTAAGGAGTAAGATGTAACTCAGGGGTAAAATGGTAATTTGACCCAACTTGAGTTACGAACACTCGTGAAGGATTGACTCGTCATTAATGGTCATATATCCATGGACACGAAAACATTCTGCTGTGAGAAGAGTGCAATTGCGGGTCTTTAGAGGAATGACTCGTAGTTAACGAATCTAGATTAACTCGGTCAATGAGTTTGACCGATTAATCTTGCATCGTTGGAGCTTCGGATCTGTAGGTCCATTAGGTCCCCTTGCTAGTTCATAACGGGTAAAACGAGGATCAAGTTTTTGGAAGAATTTGAATTGTTCAAATTACTTAAGGGATTATATGTATATTGATACATTATAATATATAGTTAATTGTGAATTAAAACTATATATTATGAGAGATATTATTTGAATGAGATTCAAATAAAATTAATATGAATAAGATTCATATTAAAACTATAAGTTAAAAATAATGTGCATAAAATGTACATTAAAACTATAGCTTATACGAGAGTAATGTTTTAGAATATGATTCTAATTTTATAATAAATAATTAAGTGTTAATTATTTATGTATATATATATTTATTAATTATTAATTGGATTAATAATTAATTATATTAATTAATTTTATATATATATTAATTATTATATATATATTATATATATATTTTAATTATTATTATATATTATAAATATATATATATATTAATATTAATATTAATATTAACTCCTCTGCAAAATTGTAGGGGAGTGGGGGATTGCTACCCCACGTCACTGTTCTTCTTCTTCAATGGTTGAAGAAAACATAATAGGACAGTGAAAAAAAAACCCCAGTTCTCTCTTAAGAAGCTCAATCTCTCCCTCTCGTTCCAAAGGATTGCTCCCACCAGCACGATCCCGAGACCCAAGAGGATAGCAAGGAAGACATAGTGGTGGTGTTCGAGGGAAACTCGTTGAAGAAACGTTCTTCAAAGGTAATTTCCTCTATATTTTCCTTCTTTGAAATTCGATTTTGTATCCCGAAAAACAGCAACGAAGATCCGCTTCCGCTCCGGGATTCACATCCCTTCAAATTCAGCGTTGTAGGGCCCGAGGGATCGTTGATCGCAGGCGGAAGATTCACGGGCTAGGCCATGGGCCAACCAGGGGTCGGGACCGAGCCCTCTCGGCCTAGTTGGTTCTCCGTCGGTCACTTTCCTCATTCTCTGCCTCAGCGCTAGGTCGTTCTTTGGGCGGTCCGTTACGTTGCGGGCCGGTCTCCCCCAATCGATGATCTCAGGCTTCAACTCCTTGTCCCGTTTCGTGTCGTTTTTGTTCTCTATAACAAGGGCAAAATCTCCGACGCTCAAGTCAATAAGCAGCTCGGACTCAATATTAGGTTCGAGGAGAAATTTCTTACCTGATGGTGAAATGAAGCCATCTATTTATAGGTTTAGGTTCCGACAGGGGTTGCGATAGGTGGTTAGCTTGGTCGGACTTGAGGTCGGATGTGTCAGGCTCGAGCAGATCGAACTCGTACACTTTCCTGGAAATACCAAGTCAATCCTTAATAGGAAGTGGCAGATGCTCCATCTCGGAACCTTCCGAGATGGAGCTCCGTAAGCTTGTTCCTTTGATTCTTCTATTAGCGGTGAATCCCTGTCCTCCACGTGGCGAAAGGATATTTCATCCCCAAACAAATATTAATATTGAAAAAGCCTTTAAATATAAGGGAGCAAATCAAAACTTTTTAGATAACTAGTATTTTCACACGTGCAAGGCAGGTGATATCTCCAATTATTTGCTTATATATTAAAATTAATGGTGAACTTATCCATTTATATTGAATAGTTATAATTTTTGTAAGAATTAAATTAATGAATTTTAGTTGTACAAATATTTTTAGAACAAAAATAACAACAAAATTAATTATAAAATATATATTATTAATCATAGTCATACATAGGAGGGGGAAGACAATTTTTTTTCTTTTTGGTAGAAAAAATGTTGAAGGGAGAAGTGTTTATACTATTATAAAAGTTGTTGAATATTGCATTAATTATTAAACTTCCAAAACTTTTTAAATTCTATTATTAATTATAATTAAATATAATTATTAATTAATTTGATATAATTTAAAAATAAAAATCAATTTACATATTTCTAGTTTGAAATAAAATATCAACATTTTATCCAACTTTAAGCATTCATGGTCAAAACACTTATAACATAATTTAACTAAAAATAAAATTTAAAAGTTTAAAAGTATGCCAAAAATTTTAAGTAATAACATAAATTTAAGATTAATTATAAAATCATATTAAGAATAATAGTCCGTAAGGAAGAAGAAAATCGATGTGTACATAATCAAAAAGAAAAATTACCTGTCACGAATATTTGAGATTGCTAAACAATAGTCACTATGATCTTCAACTACATTCAATTTAGAAACATAAAAATATGTAAAATAAAATAAATTTACAAGAGAAAGAAGAGAACAGAGAAAATATATATTATAATTCAAATGGTTGTAGGAAATTAGTGAAAAAGTGTCAAAAATAAAATAGTAACAAAATACCAAAAAAAAAATATTTAAAAATTAAAGAGGGACAAAAAAGAACTTTAAAGATTTGAAAACTTTTGATATTCAAAATTTAAATATAATTCAACTTTATAATTATGGAACTAATTGATGTAAGTTGAAAAGAGAAAACTTTTCATATTATATCTTATGATTTAGATTAAATATTAAATATGAAAAGTCCATATATTTAAAAATTTGAGAAAGATGAAAGTCACACAATAGAGAATTTTCTTTTAATCTAGCCTTAATAAACCATTAATATTTAGTAAAGTGGGTGTATGAATTAGGGGTAGTGTTAAGGGTATTAAGTGGGTATTAACTATAAGGATGTTGAAAGGTTTTTTCTTCTGTCTCTTTTTTGAGTGTTACGTGTATGTCAAATTAGTGGATGAATTTTCATCCATTGTTTTTAATTAATAAAATGATAGTTTAGGTACTATACAAAAAATCAAGGTTAAATTTGTCTAAAAAAAGTTTCTTCCACATCCGTGCTTTTTAATATATTATAGATATAGATAAACACTAAATCAATTGACACTCAAATATTAGACCTACACTAAAATATATTTAGCCTTTTAATCAAAATCGATTACAAACCATCCTATAGAATCCACTAATTTCCAATTTTAGAGATAATTAATTTATATGAATTTATAAATTATTAAAAAATTAGGGGACAAATTTTTTTAAAATATATTAAATTATATGTTTAGCATTTTACTATATTTATCATAAAACATCTCTTTCAAATTGTTTTTCTACCATTGACACTTTTATTTTTTACCAACCACTCCTCCAGCTGACCTATAAACATAGATTAATGGACAAAACAAACTTTTACTATACAACTTTCAATGATTACTCATCCAAACATCTCAATTCTAACATGGTTGATCAGTAGATAAGTTAAAATTTTTACCCTCTCTAAATAGTTCGAATATTCAAATACATACATATTCGTTGAACGTACAAAAGAATTGGTACTATATATACATACATAGAAGAGAGGGGAAAGATAATACCGAGAAATATCGAAAGATATTCAATAATGAAAATGTGTTTCATATTTACATTATTTACTTGCGTTTAGTTTTGGTCAAACATTCAAATATTTTGTTTAGTTCATAGGTTTTTAGAACATATTATTTTAGTCTTCATCGTAAATTTGTCTCTCAGGGATAGTTTGGGTGGCTCGGGTCAAAGGACCGCCGACTCCTAGGTAATTAAAAAAAAAAAATTCTCCATCTTTAATTTCTTTATTTTTGTAAATCATTCGGCAGAAAGTTGAAATAGACATTTTATTTACTAATTATTAGGTAAGCGAGTTTAAAGCCACTTTGTAGAAATTAAGTACCGTTGGATTTTGAAAGAGATTCAAAATTCTGTTAAATGGTTAATGAAAAGTTAATAAAAAGTTTAAAAAATATATTGTACAGCACAGTGATTCATGAACCAATTAAAATTTGAGAAATTATAGAATAACATTTGAAAATTAAGTGAACTAAACAAGATTAATTCCAATGTTCAAGAACAAAAACATGATTCTAAAAAAATCTAATATACCATATATTATTTGTAATAATGTATTAAAATTGGTATGTGAAACAACTTCAAATAATTATATAATGATGGACAATGCTCTCTAAGAAGTTTTTAAATTGCCAAAGTGAGCATGACTAAGCAGTATTGACATATATATCCAACTAGAAGGTTGTGAGTTTGATCTTCCACTGTCGCCCTCGCCAATGATGACAGGTAGTTCGGTACAACCTTCTGCCACGACCGACTCTCCCGAGAAACCGACAAGGAGTGTCGGACATTGCTTCAACTGCGACTTTTCCCAACCCAACGCCAGATAAGTTGAGAGCGAGAGTATATTGGTGGACGCCCCTCCATCAATAAGTACCCGTCAGACCTGCACATTATCAATTGTGGGTGAGATCACTAATGCATCGTTATTGTGGTAAATTAACCCCTTCCAAATCAGTTGAGGCAAAAGTGATGGTCATTGTAGGTGGGACATATGAGGTGTTAACTTCATGACTAGTTTCTTTAACAAGGGCTTTCCTTTTGTTGCCTAACTACCTTCCACTTGGGCCACCAAAAATGGTATTAATCACGACCTACCTTTTTTTGTCCGCTTCCCTCCTCTTAGGTGAGAGAGATTTATCTTGGTCATCACGATCTGGTCGATCTAATTTCCTCTTCTCTTGAGAAGAGCAGGCGTCTTTCTTTCTTACGTACTTTTTCAAATGACCTCGCCTGATTAAATTCTCGATCTGATCTCTTAGGTCATAACATTACACGATACTGTGTCCATGATCCTTGTGAAATCGACAATATTTGTTTTTGTTCCTTTTGTCTGGACTCAATTTCATCTTATTCGGCTTCTCCAACATCGTGTGCAGATCACCACTTTTGATATTGGCCAAGATTTCTGAAAGTGGGGCATTTAGAGGGGTGTAATGGTTGAACTCCCTTTGGCGGCGATCGTGGACTCATACTGTTCGCTCCTGTCGTGGTCGACTATCATGTGTTGACTTTTTTGACTCATGATCGTAGCTTGTATGGCCTTTTTTCGGCTGCGAACTCTACCCTCGAGCTTGTGCTTGCCTCGATATTACTGTTTGATGCTGGAGGTGTTTTGTCCGTAGTACATCCTTCGCATGCATATATTGACGTGCTTGTTGAATCACTTCGCTGTAAGTCCGAGCTAGTTGAATGGCAAAAGAATGAACCAAGTTTGGATTATTTATAGCCGATGTGAATGTCATTCTGGTTGTGTCATCTGAGCAGTCAGGTACCTTAATTTTCTCTGCCATAAATCTCCCAACGAAATCACGCAGCGCCTCATCCTCTGATTGGTAAACGGTGGGGAGATGGGTATCAGACGTTTTCCTATCGTGCTGTGCAGAGAACTGGCTTATGAAGACCTTCCTCAACTATTTCCAGGACCCAATGGTCTTGGGTTTCAATTGCCTATACCAGGACCGGGCTTGGCCCTTCAAAGTGACAGAAAAAGCCCTACACTTCATTTCGTCCCCTACCGCACTTAGCTTCATCAAACCTCGTACAGTTCCATGTGATCGATTGGGTCAGTTGATCTGCCATATGGCTTCATGTCCGGTTTTTTCATTTTCAGTGGAAGAGGATATGCCATTATGGGGGCGGTGAATGGGGGATCTTCCCGTTTGCCTAATTCTACCCAATGGGCATCATCCGTCTTGCAACTTTATTTTAAAGCTTCAAAATCGCTCTGAAGCTTGCTGATTACTTCTTTCATGGAATCCTGCACCTCTGGTACATCAACCGTGGCCTGATATGTTGACGTGGTGGTGGTCGCAATGGTATGCGGCCACTGAATTATATTTGAGTTGACCGCTCCAGTAGCTGGGGTAGACCCCAAATTCGGTGTAACCGGGGTCTGTTGCCTGGCCTGCTGAGGCACATTGCGCTCATCCATTATCTGGCGAAGGTCTGTGGCCTCTGTTGTAATATGCACCTGCAAACCTTCCCTTGGATCGATGGTAGCGGTTTGTCTCGCTCCTAAATTTAGGTGTTCGTGGACAGACACGCGCGGGGGAACGTATTCTTCCCCTGATACTGCTGGCGCTTTCCTGCGTGCTGGATTCCTTGGAACAGGGGATTCGGCAGTGTGTTCCTATACGTCAACCTCCCGAACTCTAGTCGACGGTCTCGGCGCGTGTGCGTCTCCCACTGTTACCTTTGGGATTTGGCTGCAATGTGTCATGTTCATGCTCGTCCAGGGCTTGTTGCATGTGGCCGCATGCCCATAACAACTTCTTTCCACATACTTTTATGCCATGTATTTAGTTTTGCATATTATTTTCTTTTCCTTGTACTTTTGGTGGCAAGTGACTCCTCGCCACTTTGCACGTTCGTGCCTGCTAGAGCAAATATGCCTTAAAATGTACTATAGGGGGTACACCTAGTCATCCTCCCTACATTGTGTTGTATTCTTGTCTTGCCGCTAATCTATTCTCTTTCACTCAAGCTTACAACAACTTTAAAAAATGCTTTCAAACATTTTCCAAAACCTTTTTCTCTAACCCCGTTTTGCAAAACCGTTTTCTTGAGACGGGGGTGGAGGTTGCGACATATAGCCGTTGTGCCGCCTGCTATTCGATCTCGTATTGGCTGACTTGTTAGAAGGCTGAAGCAAGTGCACGCACAATCACTTTCTGAGTCCCGTTAAAGTGCGATTGTGACAGTTGGTATCAGAGCCTAGTTGGCCCATCGAGTACGAAAACAGTAACCATGTCCGTGACAAAACAGTTGGGCAAGTCCCATGTCGACAGACTCGTCGAGATCGAAGAACAGCTGTTGTTTTTTAGGGAAATCCTTGACAATTTTAGATATGTGGAATCTCGGCTGGATGAGATCTCTACCAATGCTGACGAAATTGACGCCGTAAATGCTCACATAGATGGGCTTGCTGTACGTGAGTTAATGCCTCGGGTTGAGACCCTTGAAGGCAAGGTTAAGCGAACCGATAACCTTGAGCGTTGCGAAAGCTCATCGAGCTCAATCCCCCACATGGAGGAGCGTGTTGAAGAACTAGACACCTCCTAAAAGACTATTGTTCAGATGGTCAGTGAGCTAACCGACGACTTCAAAGCCACCATTGACGACATGAAGGTGGAGATTGCCGAATTATGCATTAGGGTAAATCTCACCATGAGAGTAGTGGGAAACCAGGCCCCAACTGGGGAACTTATTCAGTTTAACAAGGTGAAAGTTCCAGAACCCAAGCCCTTCTGTGGGGTGCGAGATGTTAAAGCTCTTGAGAACTTCATCTTCGACGTTGAGCAGTATTTCAAAGTGACAAGTGTTGGGATTATGGAGCCAAACCAAGGAGAAAATCTTTTTCTTATAAGGAAAAAGTCCATTTAAATTTTTCCTTGTCCTATTTAGTTTGGGCTTTTTTATTTTCACATTCCCTTTTAGTTTTTGTCATACCATCTATTATAAATAGAGATAGATGGACCATTTGATTTGTGTGCACAAATCGAGAGTTGTGAGAAATTCTCTAAGAAGAGAGAATTTGAGAGCTAAATACTTGTGTATTCGTTCGAGAGTTTGAAAGGCTTGTAGAGTGATTCGTGAGCGTTTTTTGTGTGAGGGAAAACTGAGAGAAATCATTGTAAGAGGCTTGTAAACTCTTGGAAGATTCTTCCTGACATTTTAGTAGAACCTGCAACGGTAGTAGAGAACTAGACGTAGCCCACATTGGGTGAACCAGTATAAATCCGGCGTTTAATTTTCTTCTACCTAACCTATTTATCTTTCTTGTTACTTAGAAGTTTTAGATTATTTTATCTAATCCTTTTAAGTGTAGGCTGCATTTTTTTTCTCAACAACAAGCAATGTTACAGAGGAATCGAAAGTCATACTAGCCACAATGCATCTTACTGACGATGCGAAGCTGTGGTGGAGAGCGAGATATATAGACGTACAAGAAGGCAGATGTACCATAGACACCTAGGAAAAACTAAAGCAGGAACTTAGATCTCAAGTCTTCCCAGAAAATGTAGAGATCATTGCCCGCCGTAAACTGCGTGAATTACGACACACGGGAAATATTCGAGACTATGTAAAGTAATTCTCAGGGTTGATGTTGGACATTCGTGATATGTCCGAGAAAGACAAGGTCTTTGCCTTTGTGGAAGGCTTGAAACCATAGGCCCGGGTTAAACTGTATGAACAGAAAGTGCAAGATATCACTACTGCTTATGCCACAGCCAAACGACTGTTTGATCTTAGTAACGATACATTGCAAGAATAGAGAAAGACCCAAGCTTCTTCTAGATGTGGAAACAAACCCGCTAGATCAGGGTCCTCCAAAAGTGGGGGAGTTGATAGAATCGGAGGGGGAAACCACAGACCCTTCCAATAGAGAGGTGGAAATACATGAAGAAGGCCGAACCCACAGAATAATAACAACCGGACAGGACCATCCTGCTTCATTTGTAAAGGACCGGATAGAGTGTATGAGTGTCCGAACCAGGCCGCCCTCAGGGCCTTCCAAGGCACATTGACGAACAATCGAGAGACCGAATAGGAAGACCCCGAAACAAATACACCTCTTGAAGACGTCGATGACAACCCCCATATGGGGGTACTCAAATTCTTCTCGGCTCTTCAGAAGAAAGCTGAGGAGGTGAAAGAGCCACTAGAATGTGGTCTGATGTATGTTGAAGCGTGGGTCAACTAGAGAGCAGCAAAGAGGACTATGGTAGATTCTGGCGCCACCCACAATTTCATGACCGAAACCGAAGCGCATCATTTGAACTTGCGATGGGATAAGGACACAGGAAAGATGAAAGTTGTCAACTCGGTCGCCCTCCCCATCATGGGAGTTGCTAAGAGAGTCTCATTAAAACTAGGGACATGGAGTGGACAAGTCGATTTTGTGATAGTGCGGATGAATGACTTTGACGTAGTATTGTGAATTGAATTTCTGCTGGAACACAAAGTCATTCCCATGCGTCTCGCGAAGTGCCTGGTTGTAACAGGTTCCGATCGCATGGTTGTTCAGACAAGCATCAAACAACCAAGTGAAGTGAAGATGATATCAACACTCCAACTAAAGAAAGGTCTTGCTCATGATGAACCAACGTTCATGACTATTCCTGTACTGGAAGGCAGAAACTCTTAGATATGTATGCAGATGTAACAATCCAACGAGTCTTAGATGTGTATGCAGATGTAATGCCACATAATCTACCCAAGGCCCTACCTCCAAGACGGGGGATAGACCACGAAATTGAATTGTTACCAGGCGCGAAACCGCTTGCCAAGAACGCTTAGATGTGTATCCAACGAGTCTTAGATGTATATGCAGATGTAATGCCAGATAATCTGCCCAAGGCCCTACCTCCAAGACGAGGGATAGACTACGAAATTGAATTGTTACCAGGCGCGAAACCGCCTGCCAAGAACGCTTATCGGATGGCTCCTCCCGAGTTAGCTGAACTGAGGAAACAACTCGATGAATTATTGAACACTGGATTCATCCCCCCGGCTAAGGCTCCCTTTGGAGCCTCAGTCTTTTTTCAGAAGAAGAAAGACGGAAACCTCCGCATATGCATTGATTATCGAGCACGGAACAAGCTCACAGTTCGCAACAAACACCCCTTGCCCATCATCACAAACCCTTTTAATTAGCTTCATGGGACAAAGTACTTCTCTAAACTGGATCTACGATTTGGGTACTATCAGGTGCGCATCGCAGAAGAAGACGAATCGAAGACGACTTTCGTCACTCGGTATGGGGCCTTCGAATTCCTTGTCATGCCCTTTGGCCTCACGAACGCTCTCGCCACCTTCTGCACCTTAATGAACCAAGTGTTTCACGAATATCGTGACAAGTTTGTGGTTGTACACCTGGATGATATAGTTGTCTATAACCCAACCATGGAAGAACACCAGGTACAATTGTAACTTGTTTTCGAGAAGCTCAAGCAAAACTAGTTGTCTATCAAGCGGGAAAAGTGTTCTTTCGCTCTAGAACGCATCAGTTTTTTAGGCCATATCATAGAATATGGCCGAATAGGCATGGAAGATGGGAAGATCAAAGCCATCCAAGAATGGAAAGTTTCGACATCCTACAGAACTACGTTTATTTCTCGGTCTAGCTAACTATTATAAGCGATTTGTAGAAGGATTCTCGAAAAGGGCAGGGCCCTTGACTGAACTACTAAAGAAGAATAAAAAATGGAATTGGACCCCAGAGTGTCAAGCCGCGTTCGAGAGCTTGAAAAAGGCAATGATGGAGAGACTGGTGTTGGGGATTGCAGACGTCACAAGATCGTTTGAAGTCGAGACGGATGCGTTAGACTTTACCCTGGGAGGAGTGCTTCTCCAAGATGGCCACCCTATTGCGTTCGAGAGTCGGAAGTTGAATGATGCCGAAAGAAGGTATGCTGCCTTTGAGAAAGAGATGTTAGCAGTAGTCCACTGCTTGAGGGCCTGGAGATAATATCTCCTAGGGGCCAAATTCGTTGTCAAGACCGACAACATATTAGTCAGTCAGTTCTTCAACCAACCAAAGTTATCATCAAAGCAAGCTAGACGGCAAGAATACCTTGTAGAGTTTGATTTTTAGTTCGAACATAAGCCGGGTCAGGCAAATCAAGCAGCAGATGCTCTTAGCAGAAAGAGCGAACATGCGGCCCTGTGCATGTTAGCTCACCTAAAAGCGAGCAAACTAACAGGATCCATTCGTGAAGCCATCAAAGAAAACTTACAGAATGATCCAGCTACCCAAGCGATAATTCAGTTGGCCAACAAAGGGAAGACTCGGTAGTTTTGGGTGGAGAACGACCTCCTCTGCACCAAAGGTAACTGTTTGTACGTTCCCCATTCTGGGAACCTGAGGAAGCTCCTACTTGGAGAATGTCACAATACGATGTGGGTAGGCCATGCTGGATGGCAGAGAACTTATGCCCTGCTAAAGAAAGGCTACTATTGGCCAAATTTGAGAGACGACGTGATGCAGTATACTAAAACGTGTCTCATTTGCCAACAAGATAAGGTCGAGTGAAACAAGATTGCGGGTTTGCTGGAACCCCTGCTAGTTCCATCAAAACCATGGGAGAGTGTGTCTCTCGACTTCATCACCCACCTACCAAAAGTCGGGGAGACAGAAACGATCCTCGTGATAGTTGATCGGTTTTCTAAGTATACAACCTTTATTCCAACTCCGAAGATGTGCTCGGCCGAAATGACTGCACAGCTATTTTTCAGAAATGTTGTGAAACTATGGGGCGTCCCTGAAAGTATCGTAAGCGATAGAGACAGACGTTTCACAGGGACATTCTGGACAAAACTTTTTCACCCAGTGGGATCCAATTTGAACATCTCTTCAAGTTATCACCCACAAACAGACAGACAGACAGAGCGCTTCAACAATATGCTAGAAGAATACCTCCGCCATTTTATTGATTCTCGGCAAAATAACTGGATCCAGATACTCGACGTGGCTCAGTTCTATTTCAATTGTCAAAAGAGCACCACCACCGGAAGAACCCTCTTTGAAATCGTATGTGGGCGACAACCTGTGTTGTCTCATGTTGTCAACCATCCGTATGTGGGAAAGAGCCCTCAAGCTTACAACTTCACCAAGGAATGGTGACAGTCCACCGAAGCGGCCCGAGCTTACCTCGAGAAGGCGTCCGAACATATGAAAAAGTGGGCAGACAAAAAGTGAAGACCTTTAGATTTCCAAATAGGAGATCAAGTCCTTGTGAAGTTGAAGCCTGAACAATTTCGTTTCTGGGGTAACAACGACCAGCGCGTTGTGTGAAAATACGAAGCACCCGTCAACATCCTTCAGAAGGTGGGCAAGACATCCTATAGGGTACAACTACCCTCGTGGATGAAAATTCATCTAGTGATCCACATGAGTAACATGAAGTCTTACCATCCAGACACTGTCAACCCTACACGAAATGAGATAACTCGTCCAGCAGTCACGTTGACAAACAAGGTTGACAAAGAAGTTGAGTCAATCCTCGCCGAAAGAACACGCCGAGTAGGAAGACCACGAAGGGACGTACATGAATTCCTAGTCAAGTGGAAAGGGCTCCTAGATGAAGAGATCGGTTGGTAGTGTACTAAAGACCTGAAGACAGCTGCAGCAGCGATTGAAGAGTTCAAGCAGCGACGGTTGATTGGGACGTCAACAATTTAAGTGGAGGAGAATGTCATGGTCATGCTCGTCCAGGGCCTGTTGCCTGTGGCCGCATGCCCATAACAACCTATTTCCACATACTTTTATGCCATGTATTTAGTTTTGCATGTTATTTTCTTTTCCTTGTACTTTTGGTGGCGAGTAACTCCTCGTCACTTTGCACGTTCATGCCTGTCATAGCAAATATGCCTTAGAATGTACTATGGGGGGGTACACCTAGTCATCCTCCCTACATTGTGTTGTATTCTTATCTTGCTGATAATCTATTCTCTTGCACTCAGGCTTACAACAACTTTTCAAAATGCTTTCAAACGTTTTCCAAAACCTTTTTCTCTAACCCCGTTTTACAAAACCGTTTTCTCGAGAACGGAGGTGGAGGTTGTGACATATAGCCTTTGTGCCACCGGCTATTCGGTCTCGTATTGGCTGACTTGCTAGAGGGCTGAAGCAAGTGTCACACAATCGCTTTCTGAGTCTCGTTAAAGTGCGATTGTGACACGACGCAACGCTGCAGTTAAATTAGCAATCTCAACCCTCAGGTGAGCGACTCCGCCTAATTCCGACCGAACTTTGTTGTGTTCTACACACAGTCCTATTAACTCCTGACTCATTTGCCGGGCGGTGCTTGAGGAGCTTAGTCGTGTAGCACTCTTTCTCCCTCCCCCACCACGCATCAATGGTGGCCTCCCTCGCCCGCGGGTCGGTGTACGCACTATGTTCTGAGTTCAGCTGCTGGTGAATGATCGCTGAGACATTTCTTCATCCGCCATTGCTCTGTTTGCTTGCCTACAAAGCTTGCTCTGTTGACTCAAAATTCAAAGAGAACTTTCGTTCCCACAGACGGCGCCAATTGTTCTTACGGAAAAATGGATAATCATAATAAATTCCCGAGAACACTCTAGGATCGAAACCTGCAAAAACAAATTAGCACTCCGACGGTCTAGTTAGTCTCTGTGCCAAACAAAGATAATAATAAAGCAACTGTTCACCTATTCCTCCCCCATTCCTTAATTGATTTCTGAGGTACTTATAAGAGAATGAGAAAAAGTAACCGTTGTGAGGGGTGGAAGACCCCGTTTGAACGAAGCGGTTCCCGCTCCGTAGAAATAGGAAGATTGCGTATTATGAGGGAGAGCAGTTGGAGCGTCTCATCGTGGGTAGCGGAATAACCGCTCTGCTGAGTTCTTGGTTCGGTTAAATGCCTAGTTCGACTGTGACCCGACCTAGTATTATTTACTTCCTTAAGATGTTCACCCTCGTGATTGACAAATCAAGTGACGTGTCCTTTGGAGACCGACAGTTTAAACAATTATGAAACCATGTCGAAGATTATCTGAGGCTATTTGGTATGGAAAAGTTTGGGACTTGTAATGTGATTTCAACTTTTTTTTTCTTTCCAACGAAACGTCGGAAATGATTTGCGAATCCTGATTCCAAACAAAGGGTTAGAGCTTTTTTCTTTATTTATTTCTAGTTCTCTCAAAACATCATCTCAAATATTGTTCAATCTTGAAAACATCTCAAGCTATTGGTGGCATAATTTGGTATGGAAAAGTTTGTGACTTGAAATGTTATTTCAATTTTTTTTTTCTTTCAAACGAAACACCAGAAATGATTTGTGAATCTTGATTCCAAACAAAGGGTCAGAGCTTTTTTCTTTATTTATTTCTAGTTCTCTCAGAACAACATCTCAAATATTGTTCAATCCTGAAAACATCTCAAACTATTGGTGTCATAATATTCATCAAATTGTAAGAGATGCATGTGTCGAATCTATATATTGAAGCCTAAGCTTACAATGTTACTATTCCATAATTTTATGAAGTTGAATAATAGTATTTGTTAAACAATTATCAAAGAGTGAGCATATCTACTTTAAAGATGAGTGTATAGTTGAGGTTTGGATATATATATATATATATATTTTGTTACTATTGCTTTTTATTGTTCTTTTACAATTAGTATGCTTGGGGGAAGGAAATTAGATTGCCACGTGGAGGAGTGGTTCGCCAAAAGATGTATATACGATTAAATTCCTAGATAGCTCCACCTCGATCCTTCCAAGGTGAAAGGCTTGGCTGTTATTTCTTTCATCAAACTAGCAACATCTTGGGTAAAACTGTTTGGTTCGACCTACGTGACCCAACATGTTCGATCTTAACTCCGACCAAGGTAATCGCCTGTCGTAACCCTTGTTGGAGCCTATACCTATAAATAGAGGGTCTCATTTCGACACCAGATATGAAATTTCTCCTCGATCTTCATATTGAGTCCGAACTGCTTACTAACTTGACCGTCAGAGATTTTGCCCTCTTGTGCAAGTCTTCTTGTTGTGATCCAAGTCGGAGCCTAGACCGAGTTCGATCTTGACCAAGGTTTGACGTTGTGCATTTCTTTGCGTAAACATAGTATATTTTTTTTATTTATTTAGAAAATTTGTTCAAAAAGTAATAATGTACGAATCAATTACAAGTTCATGTGTTCTTTTTAATTAATTATAAATAGTAAATTAATAAATTAATTATCAATAATGATTTATATTCTAAAAGGCTGGAATACAAAACCTTTTGTCATTTCATTTCCCGATAATTTAAAGAATTTTAGTTATAATATGAAATTATATTAGTAAAATAACTTAATATCAAGTTAAAAAAGTAAGCTTAAAAGTCATTAGAATGGTTAATAAAGAAACAAAATATTTTAAAAATTATAGACCCAAATTAGATAAAATAGCATATCCAACATAAAAATGTTAAAATAGTTATATATTTTTTCAATTAATATATTAAAAATGGTGGGATGATGTAACTCATTTTAAGATATTTCATGTACTTTTATTTTAAACATATTTTATTAACAACAATTATTATTTTTAATTGTCAAAATGAGTATAGTTAAACAGTAATTGACATATATTTTCAACAAACGGGTTGTAAATTTGATCCCCACTCTCCCATGTTGTACTAAAAAAAATTATTATTTTTAATCTTATAATTTTATAATTACACTATTTATAAATAATAAATAAGAAATTTATTAACTTTTCTATAAATTTAAAGTACATACTAATTTATTATTATAATATAAAATAAAGTAGAAAAATAGAATGTGCATGCACACGCTAATAAACTATTATATTAAAAGGCTATAATATTTGAAAAACATTTTTGAGCTATTTTATCCCTCGTAAAATTTTAAATTTACAAAAACATGTCACTTACAATTAATTACTATCAATCAGTCACATATATATTTAACTTAAATCATAAAATGTGGTTAAAAATGTTAGAATATTGAAAAGTTTACTCACGTAATTTAATTCAATAATTATTATCTTTAATTATATTATATTTAGCTTAAGAATACAGAAGTCTTAAAATAGCAAAAGAATGATAATTTTAGTATATATACTTTAAATTTATCTGTGGCTTTAAAAGTTATTTCAATAGTATAAATTAAAAAAAAAGGTTTGATTATGAAAACTTTACCTGGTATTTTTTAAAACTTTAAAAATTTTATCTTAAATCATAATTAGTTATAGAATTTTAAATAAGAATTTAAAAAACTCTATAACTCTTTCATTCTCTCATTATAGAAACGAGTTATTCCATAATTCTTCTACAAACCATACGAGTTCTATTTTCTTTTTCCTACTATTCTTCTCTCTCATTTTTAACCATACAATTCAAGGAATTAAAAAGTCATTTGAACATCTAATTAGTAAGTCAAAAATTGTTTGAATTAATAACTGTGTTGTCTTTAATTGTAGTTTAATTAGGTTGTAATTGACAACTTTTAGTCATTATATCTAAAAATATAAGTAACATTTTTATGAAAATACTAATATGACAAAAATTCATAAAAAATCACGAAAAAAGTTGAAATTCGTTTAATTGTTTGAACTAGTAGATGAGATTTTAATTATAATTTAATTGAATATAAATGACCATTTATAATATCAATTTTAAACAGATGTGAAATATTTGTTACATAATTGAAAATGTGAAATATACTTAAATTCTCTTTGTGCTAATTTCTAATGGGGTTCCATGGACAAGGTCAAGAAAATCCATTGTAGGAACTGGAAGGGAATGTGTATAAGCAATGGGACTCCGACCTGGTTTGTGAATTTGATTCGAGCTTGTATTACTTCTCCCATGTTCTCGATCTCTTTCAATGGTGCACTTGAGGGATACTTTCCTGGCCGTCGGACTTGCGTCAATGGGATCCTCTGTCCCCATATCTGTTTGTCATGGCCATGGTGATGTTGTCTCAGATGATGAATAGACCGTCGTCAGGTTTTCGGTTTCATCATAAGTGTGATTGGGTTGGTTTGACTCATTTATGTTTTGCTAGTGACCTGATGATTTACTCGCTCGGGGATCTCGGTTATCTATCCTTTATTAAGGATGCTTTGGTATTTTTTGGAGTGTTGGCGGGTCTTGTTGTGAATACTCGGAAGAGCTCGTTTTTCGAAGCGAGTCTTCCTGATGTTGAGGTAGAGCGATTGGCAGCTTTGTTAGGATTTTCGTTGGATTTGCTTCCTATTCGTTATCTCGGGGTTTAGTTCCTTTCGCGCCGACTTTCTCATCATGATTGTCAGCCTTTGCTTGAACGGATTATTTCTCGTATTTGGAGTTCGTTGGCTCGGGTGCTTTCCTTTGCTAGTCGGTTGCAGCTTATTCGGTTGGTTCTGCAGAGTTTCAGGTCCATTGGGCCAGTATGTTTATCCTTCAGGCTCGGGTTGTGCATGATATTGAACGGATTCCGCATTCTTTTTTGTAGAAGAGGTGTGAGCGCAGGTGGTCGGGGGCTAAGGTAGCTTGGTATGAGGTGTGTATTCCTTTGCGGGTGGGTGGTTAGGGTATACGTCACTTGGCCTCTTGGAATTCTACCTCTATAATGAAGTTTCTTTGGCTTCTCATTACTCAGGCTGGCTTTATTTAGGTGGCTTGGGTGGAGGCTTATGTTATTCGGGAGATTGTATTTGGACTGTTCGTGATTCGCCTTGGTTCTCTTGATGTTAGCGGGATATTATTTCTGTTCGAGATGCTTTTCGGCCTCTAGTTCAGTTTGTTATTAGAGACGGTCACCATTGTTTTGTATGACATGATGCTTGGCTTCAGGGGGTTCGATTTATCTGAGGTTTGGTGATCAGATTATCTATGATATTGCAAGCTCATCCCAGATGAAGGTTGCTTCTTTTCTATTTCCAAATGGTTTATGGCATTGGCCTGGAGGGTCGACTAATCTCCAACAACTGGTCTCTGAGATTTCATCCGTGCAAGTTTTTGTTGGGAGAGTTGATATGCCCATTTGGATTCTGACACCGTCAGGTCTCTTCTCGGTGTCTCGTGCGTAGGGTGTGTTGTGGCCGGTCCGACCTCCTGTTACTTGGTCTTCTTTCTTTTGGTTTGGTGGGAACATTCCGAGCATTTTTTCATTGCTTGGTTGGCGGTGCGTGATCGGCTTGTTACGAGGAATCACTTATGTTATTGGAAGTCTTCCGTCCCTACTTCCGATGTGTTTTGTGTTGGCATGGAGTATCGGGATCATCTATTCTCTGAGTGCCCTTTTAGTTGGGAGGTTTGGTCTGGCATGATTGCTTGAGCTGGTTCTTCTCACCGGGTTTCATATTGGTTTATTGAGCTTGCTTGAGTTTGTCACGTTAGTGCCGGGAAGCCTGCTCGTGTGTCGTGTGTGGTGCTTGCTTGAGATTCCGACACTGTCGCACCGTCGGGTCTCTTCTCGGTGTCTAGTGCGTGGGGTGTGTTGCGGCCGATCCGACCTCCTATTACTTGGTCTTCTTTCGTTTGGTTTGATGGGAACATTCCGAGCATTTTTTCATTGCTTGGTTGGCGGTGCGTGATCGTCTTGTTACGAGGAATCAATTATGTTGTTGGGAGTCTTTCGTCCCTACTTTCGATGTGTTTTGTGTTGGCATGAAGCCTCGGTGTAGGGTAAATATACGATGTATAGGTAAATTGAATAGCACTGATAAACAGATTACAACGTAACTGGCTACAAACAATACAAATTCGGACAACTTTATGAACACCACAAACTTGATTAAATTAGTCGAGGCATGCTTTAATAGCGCTAACCTGAAGACAATTATTCGCTCTGCACAAGTGGCTAGCAGACTACAGCGATCGTCTCAGCAGGATACAACGACTAACTCCGGTAGAACTGCAACCTCGAACTACTCGGATCTGGCAGAACTCTTAGACACTTGCTTTCAACACAAACAAGAACAAGAACTCAAAAAGAAGAGAAAATTCTTGTGGGAGGAGAAGAATACTCAATTGTGGTATGCTTGGATGTCTCAAAATGAAGAAATTCACAACTATAGATAGTTGTCCAAACATGTAACCTATCACACAAAATTAAACACATATGTAACCTTTTTGCATATGTTACATGTGTAAATTTAACATATATAAAGTTACAAATTAACAAAATAAAGAAACAACTTTTTTAATTTAAATAAATAACTCCAAATTTAATATTAAAAGAAACAAAACCACAAACATATTCACAACGTATATGTGAATAAGTTTTTTACACTTTCTTTCACACCTTTAAATTCAACAATCCCCCACATGAAAGAAAGTGAGACAGACAAGACACGATCAAGACGTTGAGAGCAAATAGATAAGTTATGCATCAGGAGAGGTATCTTTTGGACTTGAACCTTCCTTAGTGAATATTTATCGAATTTACCGAAGAAATAGTGAGAACTAGCTATGGAACTATCCTTCTTTTGATAAATTGAGACAAAAAATATCACACATAACTTATCTTGTATCTTTAAGTTCTATACGGTTGTGTCCATTTTGGTCCTGGACAAGATCCTGAATTCATGATAGCTTTAGAGAACATAAGCCATTTGAAAAGCTGATCTCATAGAACCGACTCAATTCTACACTCACATAAGTGATATTGATTAAGAGTATTCTGCCATTATTCCTCTTGTAATCAAGATATCAATATGACCTTAACATCAACAGATCACACACATAACATCATAGAAATGGGAAGAAACTATAAGTTTCCTAGTGTGTCAACTATGAATTATCCAGCCAATTTGTCTATTCAACCTAGATCTTGGGATCTCCAGTCAACTAGGTTAGGTTACCACCAGATATTTAATTTCATAGGCTTTAGTCTCATTTCTCTCGATGTATATGCAACTTGCTCTCGAGACAATCCTTTCGTCAAAGGATCTGCAACATTCTCTTTTGATTTTACATAATCAATGGAAATTATTCCATTAGAGAGCAATTGCCTAATAGAATTATGCATATGTCTTATGTGTCGTGACTTTCCATTGTAGACATTATTCTTAGCTCTCATTGAGGCTGCTAAGCTGTCACAATAAATACACATGACACTTACAGGCTTCGGCCATAACGGAATATCTTCAAGAAAGTTTCGAAGCCATTCTGCTTCTTCTCCAGCTTTATCAAGAGCTATAAACTCTGATTCCATAGTAGATCATTCTATACACGTCTGTTTTGAAGATTTCCATGACACAGCTCCTCCACCTAAGGTAAACATATACCCACTGGTTGATTTAGTTTCCATGCTATCAGAGATCCAGTTAGCATCACTAAATCCTTCCAGTACATATGAATATTTCGTATAATGCAATCGATAGTCTAAGTGTACTTCAAGTACTTTAAATCTCTGACTGACGCATTCCAATGATCATGTCCAGGATTGCTAGTGTATCTTACCAATCTTCCTTCCGAATAGGCAATATCAGGTCTTGTACAATTCATTATGTACATTAAACTACCCACAACTCTAGAGTATTCTAGAGAAGATACACCTTCACCATTATTCTTCTTCAACTTACAATTTGGATTAAATGGAGTAACTACTGACTTACTCTCAAAATGACCAAAATTTCTCAACACTTTCTCTATGTAATGAGATTGAGAAAGTATATATCCATTTAGATTTCTTGTTATTTTGATTCCAAGGATAACATCAGCAAGACCAAGGTCTTTCATATCAAATTTGGAATTCAACATCCTTTTAATGGAATCAATGACACTTCTAGTTGTGCCTATTATCAACATATCATCTACATATAAACAAACAATGACACAATCTTTATCTATGGTTTTAACATACACACATTTCTTACACTCATTTATCTTAAATCCATTAGATAACTAGTGTGATCAAACTTCTCATGCCATTCTTTGGGTGCTTGTTTCAACCCATATAGAGACTTGACAAGCTTACAAACCTTATTTTCAAGTTCTTTTACAATAAACCCTTCAGTTTGTTCCATATAGATTTCTTCATCTAAATCTCCATTTAAAAATGCAGTTTTTGCATCCATTTGGTGTATTTCCAAATTTTGTAAAGCTGCTATAGCAATTAACATCCTTATAGATGTAATCCTCATAACTGGAGAATAGGTATCGAAGAAATCTAGCCCTTCTTTCTGACGATAGCCCTTAACCACTAAACGAGCTTTATATTTATCAATAGTGCCATCAGCCTTTAGCTTTCTTTTGAAAATCCATTTACTTCTAATTGGTTTACTTCCAGGAGGTAAATCAACCAATACCCAGGTATTGTTCTGCAAAATGGATTCTATCTCACTATTGATAGCTTCTATTCAATAAGGTGCATCTAGAGATGACACAACTTCTTGAAAATTTTGAGGCTCCCCATCTATCATATAAGTTATGAAATCAGGTCCAAAGGAAGTAGCTTTCTTAGCACTTTTGCTTCTTCTATTTTTTATCTCAGTTTCCTGATTGTTTTGACCTTTCGAAGAGGTAATCTCATGATTCCTTTTGGTACAATTACCTTTCGGTCTTTCTTCTTTAAAAGCAAATATATCCTTAAAGAATTCAACTTCAATAGATTCCAAAATAGTATTAATATTAATATCAGGTATTTTTTATTTGATCACCAGGAATCTATAAGCAACACTATGCATAGCATAGCCTATAAAGACACAATCAACTGTCTTAGGTCAAAGTTTTGTCCTTTTTGTGGTAAAGGAATTTGTACCTTTGCCAAACATCCCCACACTTTGACTATTTTATGTGAGGGTAATTTCTTTTTCCACACTTCATAGAATGACTTATTAGTCTTCTTATGTGGAATTTTATTTAAGATAAAATTTGCTGTAAGCAAAGTCTCCCCTCACAAATTATGGGGTAAACCTGAACTATTTAACATACAATTAACCATGTCCTTCAAAGTTCGCTCTTTCTTTCAGCTACATCATTTTGTTGTGGTGTATAAGGTGCTATAGTTTGATGGATTATACCATTAACTTCACAAAATTCAGAAAGTGATGATAATTCATATTCACCACCTCTATCTGATCTAAGCACTTTTATTTTCATCTCAAGTTGATTTTCAACTTCTGCCTTATATGTTTTGAAAACATCTAAGGTCTCATCTTTACTGTGTAATAAATACACATAGCAATATTTACTACAATCATCAATGAATGTCACAAAGTATCTCTTATTGCCCCTTGTGGGAGTACTTTTCAAGTCACATACATCACCGTGGATTAAATCAAGTAACTCATTACTTTTTTCCACAGATGAAAAAGACTTTCTAGAAAATTGATTCAACACAAACTTCACATTTGTGTCTATTATCAATGTTAAAATTAGGCAATAGTTTTAAACCTACCATTCTTTGTAAAAAATGATAATTGACATGCCCCAGCCTAGAATACCATACATCACACAACTAGATAATATAAGTAAAAGAGTTGTTATTATTATTATTGTTCTTGGGCACTTGTGCCAGTACATTCAATTTGAACATGTCATCATTTAGATAACTCTTTCCCACATACATACCCCTCTTAGTCAGAATAAACTTATCTGACTCAAATACAAGCTTGAACCCAATTTTATTAAGGTTCCTGACACAAGATTCTTTCCAATTTTTAGCACGTAGCCACACATAAGTGAGGGTAAGTATCTTTCCAGAAGTCCATTTCAGCAGGACTTTTCCTCTACCTTCCACTGAAGTTGTTGAAACGTTTCCCATGTACAGTTTATCACTGCCATCTAGCTACTCATAAGTGGTGAACAGTGATTTATCCCCATAGACATGCCTAGTAGCACCACTATCAATCCACCAGCCTTTGGTGTCAGAGGCCATATTTACCTCAGAGATGACAACAATTAAATTGTCATCTTCCACAGTGTTGGCCTGGTTGTTGGAGCTTTGTCCCTTATTGTGTCTACAATTTGTAGCTATACGGCCACTCTTGCCACAAACTCACCAGATTGCACGAATGCGCTACTTAAAAACATTTAGTAAATGATGATAATGATATTCGTTACATAATTGAAAAATATACGAAATATACCAATTTGTTGGGCCACTATTTGGGATTGCCTTCTCAAATTTCTTGAAACAATTGTCAAGATTTTAATTCTATTAAAGAGAACATTTGGAAGGTACTATAAGGCTGGGAGGAGAAAATATTCTCAATAGAAAAAAGTGTTAGTTAAAGCTGTTGCCAGGCAATACCAATCTATATTATATGAATTGCTTCAAGATCCCAATGAGTTTGTGCAAAGAAATAAATTTTCTTCGCGCTAATTTCTAGTGGGGTTCCATCGATAAGGCCAAGAAAATCCATTGTAGGAACTGGAAGCGAATGTGTATGAGCAATGGGACTCTGACCTGGTTTGTAAATTTGATTCGAGCTTGTATTACTTCTCTCATGTTCTCGGTCTCTTTCAATGGTACACTTGAGGGGTACTTTCTTGGCCGTCGGGATTGCGTCAATGGGATTCTTTGTCCCCATATCTTTTTGTCATGGCCATGGTGATGTTGTCTCAGATGATGAATAGACCGTTGCCAGGTTTTCGGTTTCATCATAACTGTGATCGGGTTTGTTTGAGTCATTTATGTTTTGCTAGTGACCTGATGATTTACTCGCTCGGGGATCTCGGTTATCTATCCTTTATTAAGGATGCTTTGGTCTCTTTTGGAGTGTTGGCGGGCCTTGTTGTGAATACTCAGAAGAGCTCGTTTTTTTAAGCGAGTTTTTCTGATGTTGAGGTGGAGCGATTGGCGGCTTTGTTAGGATTTTCGATGGATTTGCTTCCTATTCGTTATCTCGGGGTTCAGTTCCTTTCGTGCTGACTTTCTCATCATGATTGTCAGCCTTTGCTTGAACGGATTATCTCTCGTGTTCGGAGTTCGTTGGCTCGGGTGCATTCCTTTGTTGGTCGGTTGCAGCTTATTCGGTTGATTCTGTAGAGTGTAGGTCCATTCGGCCAGTACGTTTATCCTTCTATCTCGGGTTGTTCATGATGTTGAACGGATTCTGCACTCTTTTTTGTAGAAGGGGTGTGCACGTGGGCGGTCGGAGGCTAAGGTAGCTTGGTCTGAGGTGTGTATTCCTTTGCGAGTGGGTGGTTTGGGTGTGCGTGACTTGGCCTCTTGAAATTCTGCCGCTATAATGAAGTTGCTTTGACTTCTCATTACTCAGGCTGGCTTTCTTTAGCTGGCTTGTGTAGAGGCTTATGTTCTTCAGAGGATTGTATTTGGACTATTCGTGATTCGCCTCAGTTTTCTTGATGTTAGCGGGATATTCTTTATATTCGATATGCTTTTCGGCCTCTGGTTCGATTTGTTATTAGAGATGGTCACCATTGTTTTATGTGGCATGATGCTTGGCTTCAGGGGGTTCGATTTATCTGAGGTTTGGTGATCAGATTATCTATGATACTGCAAGCTCGTCCCAAATGAAGGTTGCTTATTTTCTGTTTCCTGATGGTTTGTGGCATTGGCTTGGAGGGTCGACTGATCTCCAACAACTGGTCTCTGAGATTTCATTTGTGCAAGTTTTTGTTGGGAGATTTGATATGCCCATTTGGATTCCGACACCGTCAGGTCTCTTCTCGGTGTCTAGTGCGTAGGGTGTGTTGTGGCCGGTCCGACCTCCTGTTACTTGGTCTTCTTTCGTTTGGTTTGGTGGGAACATTCCGAGCATTTTTTCATTGCTTGGTTGGCGGTGCGTGATCGGCTTGTTACGAGGAATCACTTATGTTGTTGGAAGTCTTCCGTCCCTACTTCCGATGTGTTTTGTGTTGGCATGGAGTATCGGGATCATCTATTCTTTGAGTGCCCTTTTAGTTGGGAGGTTTGGTCTGGCATGATTGCTTGAGCTGGTTCTTCTCACCGGGTTTCATATTGGTTTATTGAGCTTGCTTGAGTTTGTCACGTTAGTGCGGGGAAGCCTGCTCATTGTCATGTGTGGTGCTTGGCATGGACTTCGACTATTTCTTTTATCTGAAGGAGTAGAATGCTAGAGTTCATACGGGTGGGGTTTGCGTCTATCGTCTTCTGTCCTCTTACGCACCTTGAAAATTAAAGGTCTATTATCGTTGTACTACATGGCCTGAGAGTTGCTATTTGAGTTCTGATCCTATGATTAGTGATTTGAAATTTGTTTTGTTGATTTACTTTTCTTTTTCTTGTCTTGTGTTTGTCCTCTGGGCGCTGTGAGATCTCTTATTTATTTATTTTTTATTTTTAATGTCTACCTAAGAAAAAAATTACCTTTAGCTTAGGGCCATTGCATGTTAGCCCTTGTTCATATAGGTATGCGCCTGTGTTTGAGCTCATTTGGGTGCTTTTATTTATTATTATTTTTTTAAAATTCTATTTTTATTTCTTTTTTCATAATTCATCATTTTTCTATATTTTCTCTAATTATGTTCTTTTCGTGAGTTTTATAAAAAGAAAAAATTTTAGTTAATTTTATTTTTTGGAAGGGAAACAAATAGTAAATAAGGTCAACTTTTAAAAATGAAAAAAAAAGAGAAATTACATTTTTTTAATACAAATGTTTTTTTACAATAAAATATGTAGATTTATAAAAAAAAAAGTTATAAAAAAAAAAGGAAAAGGATATATAAGTTGGTGGGTGTCTAATTGTTGCATGAATTCCAAGACTTTCTTTTTCTTTGTTTATTTGTTTCTTTTTTTTTATTTATTTATACATTGTCGTTACGTATATGTAATTTTTTTTAATATAAATTCTTGTCGTGCTATTTTTTTCTCTCTAAATCCTAATTTTTGATATTCCATGGTGCTATTATATATAATTTTTAATTTCAAATTTTCACAATTTAAAGTAGTCGAAAATTTTGAGATTTATCCTCTAAGGTATATTTTTATTAACTTTACATCTTTTATACTATGAATGTGACTATTTGACATTATTTTAAATATAATATTTAGTAAAAGATTAGACTAGAATATAAAATTGTTACGTTTCAAACATATAATTGTTATCATTATTATTTTATTTTATGCTTTAACTTTTTATTTTATTTTTATTAATACTCTTGTAGATTTAATTTGGAATATAAATTAAGAGATACTATAAAGAAAACCGATGAAATAATCTTGAAAACTAATAGTAGTCCTGATAGATATTTTATAGAAATAAATTTAGAAAAATTATCAACAGATTTGATCTAAGAACTAGAATTATTTAAGACCAAGTTTGTAGCATATTTACCAAAAGGATTTTGACAGCCTTAGAATTACTTTTATGAATTCTTGAAATTACTTACTTGGAAATTAGTACAAAGTCTTTCCGCCACTAATATATCTTAATCAAATGTTATCACAAATTTTAATGATAACCAATTCAATAATACTAATATAGAATATAGATTCAAACTTACAAACTCTTTAGAGATAGAGATACTTTAATTCTACGTTCGCAATAACTCTAACACTTTTTAAAACTTCTCGAAGCCACTCATATGCAAAAAATATGAACAATTTGGAGATTACTTACTTATTTCTTTAAAATGTCACATGGGAACTATTGGAAGAACGACATATAAGGTCTTGTACATTCATTATGTACATTAAACTACCCATAACTCTAGAGTATTCTAGAGAAGATACACCTTCACCATTATTCTTCTTCAACTTACCATTTGGATTAAATGGAGTAACTACTAACTTATTCTCAAAATGACCAAATTTTCTCAATACTTTCTCTATGTAATGAGGTTGAGAAAGTATATATCCATTTAGATTTCTTGTTATTTTGATTCCAAGGATAACATCAGCAAGACCGAGGTCTTTCATATCAAACTTGGAATTCAACATCCTTTTAGTGGAATCAATGACACTTCTAGTTGTGCCCATTATAAACATATCATCTACATATAAACAAACAATGACGCAATCTTTATCTATGGTTTTAACATAGACACATTTGTCACACTCATTTATCTTAAATCCATTAGATAACATAGTGTGATCAAACTTCTCATGTCATTGTTTGGGTGCTTGTTTCAACCCATATAGAGACTTGGTAAGTTCACAAACCTTATTTTCAAGTCCTTTTACAATAAACTCTTCAGGTTGTTCCATATAGATTTCTTCATCTAAATCTCCATTTAAAAATGTTTTCAAATTTTTTAAAGCTGCTATAGCAATTAACATCCTTATAGATGTAATTCTCGTCACTGGAGAATAGGTATTGAAGAAATATAGCCCTTCTTTCCGACTATAGCCTTTAGCCACTAAACAAGCTTTATATTTATCAATAGTGCCATCAGCCTTTAGCTTTCTTTTGAAAATCCATTTACTTCCAATTGGTTTACTTCCAGGAGGTAAATCAACCAATACCCAGGTATTGTTCTGCAAAATGGATTCTATCTCACTATTGATAGCTTCTCTTCAATAAGGTGCATCTAGAGATAATACAGCTTCTTGAAAATTTTGAGGCTCCCCATCTATCATATAAGTTATGAAATCAGGTCCAAAGGAAGTAGTTTTCTTAGCTCTTTTACTTCTTCTATTTTCGATCTCAGTTTTCTTGATTGTTTTGACCTTTCGAAGAGCTAATCTCATGATTCCTTTTGGTACCATTACCTTTCGGTCTTTCTTCTTTAAAAGGAAATATATCCTCAAAGAATTCAACTTCAACGGATTCCATAATAGTATTAATATTAATATAAGGTATTTCTGATTTAATCACCAAGAATGTACAAGCAACACTATGCATAGCATAGCCTATAAAGACACAATCAACTGTCTTAGGTCCAAGTTTTGTCCTTTTTGAGGTAAAGGAACTTGTACCTTTCTCAAACACCCCCACACTTTGAGTATTTTATATGAGGGTAACTTCTTTTTCCACACTTTATAAAGTAACTTATTAGTCTTCTTATGTGGAATTTTATTTAAGATAAAATTTGCTGTGAGCAAAGCCTACCCCCACAAATTATGGGGTAAACCTGAATTATTTAATATACAATTAATCATGTCCTTCAAAGTTCGGTTCTTTCTTTCAACTACATCATTTTGTTGTGGTGTATAAGGTGCTGTAGTTTGATGAATTATACCATTAACTTCACAAAATTTAGAAAGTGATGATGATTCATATTCACCACCTCTATCTAATCTAAACACTTTTATTTCCCTCTCAAGTTGATTTTCAACTTCTGCCTTATATGTTTTGAAAACATCTAAGGTCTCATCTTTACTGTGTAATAAATATACATAGCAATATTTACTACAATCATCAATGAATGTCACAAAGTATCTCTTATCGCCCCTTGTGGAAGTACTTTTCAAGTCACATACATCACTATGGATTAAATCAAGTAACTCATTACTTCTTTCCACAGATGAAAAAGACTTTCTAGAAAACTTTGATTCAACACAAACTTCACGTTTGTGTCTATTATCAATGTTAAAATTAGGCAATAGTCTTAAACTTACCATTCTTTGTAAAGAATGATAATTGACATGCCCCAGCCTAGAATGTCATACATCACAATAACTCGACAATATAAGTAGAAGAGCAGTTATTATTATTATTGTTCTTGGATACTTGTGCCAGTACATTCAATTTGAACATGTCATAATTTAGATAGCCCTTTCGCACATACATATCCCCCTTAGTCAGAATAAACTTATCTGACTCAAATACAAGCTTAAACCCATTTTTATTAATTAAGGTTCCTGACACAAGATTCTTTCGAAATTTTAGCACATAGCCACACATAAGTGAGGGTAAGTATCTTTCCAAAAGTTCATTTCAGCAGGACTTTTCCTCTGCCTTCCACTGAGGCTGTTGAAGCGTTTCCCATGTACAGTTTATTATTGCCATCTAGCTTCTCATAAGTGGTGAACAGTGATTTATCCCCACAGACGTGCCTAGTAGCACCAGTATCAATCCACCAGCTTTTGATGTCAGAGGCCATATTTACCTCAAAGATGACATCAATTAAATTGTCATCTTCAACAGTGTTGGCCTGGTTGTTGGAGCTTTGTCCCTTCTTGTGTCTACAATTAGCAGATATATGGTCACTCTTGCCACAAATCTAGCAGATTGCACGAATGCGCTTATTGGCATCATTCCTTGGCCCATGATTCACATTCTTTGTCTTGGATTGATTCTTCTTGGGACGACGCCTTGAAGCTTCAGCAATATGGGCATTGGCTTCAACTTTACGTGACTCTTTGTCTCCCTTTCTGTTGTCCTCTTGCGGAGTGTCACAGTAAGATTCTCCAACTCTTTTCGCTTGTGTTTGAGATAACATTTGAATTATCTACAAGAATGAGGCAACTGCTCAATCACAGCAGCAACTTGGAATGGTTCATTAATAATCAATCCTTCACTTTGCAAATCACTGATGATAATTTGAAATTCTTCCAACTGGTTGACTACCAACTTGGTATCAACCATTTTATAATGTAAGAATTTTCCAACAAGGAATTTCTTAGTACCAACATCTTCTAGCTTATACTTTTTATCTAATGCCTCCCACAATTGTCTTTAAGTATCAAAGGCATTGCATTAGACATTATACAAGGTATCATCCAGGCAACTCAGGATGTAGTTGTGACATAGAAAGTCCTAATGCAACCACGCTTGCTTGGCAGCTTCAGTTTCAGGAGTGATTGCTTCTAGGGGAGTAGTTGGGCATACCTCATTTAGGATGTGAGCAAAATTTAGGGTGGTGAGATAGAAGATCATCTTCTGTTGCCATCTTTTGAAGTTTTCTCCTTTGAACTTTTCTACTTTTTCAGCATGAGATTTGACAATGGTCGATCCCATCATCGAAGAAGCGTTGGTGGAAGTGTTTGCAGCCATCAGGTAACTGTCTTCAAATTGTTGGGTAAATATACGATGTATATGTAAACTGAATAACACTGGTAAATAGATTACAACGTAACTGGCTAAAAACAATACAAATTCAGACAAATTTATGAACACCACACACTTGATTAAATTATTTAAGGCACGCTTCAATAGTGCTGACCTGAGGACAATTATTCGCTCTGCACAAGTTGCTAGCAGACTACAGCGATCGTCTCAGCAGGATACAACGACTAACTTTGGTAGAACTGCAACCTCGAACTACTCTAATCTGGCAGAACTCTTAGACACTTGCTTTCAACACAAACAAGAACAAGAACTCAAAAAGAACAGAGAATTCTTGTGGGAGGAGGAGAATACCCAATTGTTGTATGCTTGGATGTCTCAAAATGAAGAAATTCACAACTATAGATAGTTGTCCAAACACGTAACCTATCACACAAAATTAAACACATATGTAACCTTTTTGCATATGTTACATGTGTAAATTTAACATATATAAAGTTACAAATTAACAAAATAAAGAAACAACTTTTTTCATTTAAATAAATAACTCCAAATTTAATATTAAAAGAAACAAAACCACAAACATATTCACAACGTATATGTGAATAAGTTTCTTACACTTTCTTTAACACCTTCAAATCCAACATCGGGATCATCTATTCTTTGAGTGGCCTTTTAGTTGGGAGGTTTGGTCTGGCATAATTGCTTGAGCTGATTCTTCTCACCGGGTTTCATATTGGTCTATTGAGCTTGCTTGAGTTTGTCACATTAGTGCCGGGAAACCTGCTCGTTGTCGTGTGTGGTGCTTGGCATGGACTTCAACTATTTCTTTTATCTGAAGGAGCGTAATGCTAAAGTTCATACGGGTGGGGTTTGGGTCGGTCGCCTTCTGTCCTCTTACACTCCTTGAAAACTAAGGTCTATTATCGTTGTACTACATGACCTGAGAGTTGTCGTTTGAGTTATGAACCTATGATTAGTGACTTGAAATTTTTTTTCTTGTCTTGTGTTTGCACTCTAGGTGTTGTGAGATTTTTTTAAAATTTTTAATATATCTACCTTTGCAAAAAAAAAAAAATTACCTTTAGCTCAGGGCCATTGCATGTTAGCCCTTGATCATATAGCTATACGCCTGTGTTTGAGCTCGCATTTGGGTGCGTTTATTTATTTATTTTTTTGAAATTCTTATTTATATTTCTTTTTCCATAATTCATGATTTTTCTATATTTTCTCTAATTATGTTTTTTTTCGTGAGTTTTATAAAAACAAAAAATTTTAGTCAATTTTATTTTTTAGAAGGAAAACAAATCATAAATAAGGTCAACATTTAAAAATGAAACAAAAAAAAGAGAAATTACAATTTTTTAATACAAATGTTTTTTTACAATAAAATATGTAGATTTAGGAAAAAAAGAGTTAAAAAAAAAAGGAAAAGGAAAATGATATATAAGTTGGTGGGTGTCTAATTGTTGCATGAATTCCAAGACTTTCTTTTTTTTTTTATTTATAGTTACATATATGTAATTTTTTTTAATATAAATTCTTGTCCTGGTATCTTCTTTTTTTCTCTCTCTGAATCCTAATTTTTTGATATTCCATAATGCTGCTATATATAATTTTTAATTTCAAATTTTCACATTTTAAAGTAGTCGAAAATTTTGAGATTTATTCTTTTAAGGTATATTTTTATTAACTTTAGATCTTATATATTATGAATTTGACTATCTGACATTATTTTTAATATAATATTTAGTAAAAGATTAGACTAGTTATCATTATTATTTTATTTTATGCTTTAACTTTTTATTTTATTTTTATTAATACTCATGTAGATTTAATTTGGAATATAAATTAAGAGATACTATAAAGAAAACAGATGAAATCATCTTGAAAACTAATAGTAGTCCTCATAGATATTTTATAATAAATAAATTTAGAAAAATTATCGACTATTTAAGACCAAGTTTGTAGCATATTTACCAAAAGGATTTCGACAGCCTTAGAATTACTTTTTATGAATTCTTGTAAATTAGTACAAAGTCTTTCGGCCAATTTTAATGATAACCATAATTCAATAATACTAATATAGAATATAGATTCAAACTTACAAACTCTTTAGAGATAGAGATGCCTTAACTCTTCGTTCGCAATAACTCTAACACTTTTCAAAACTTCTCGAACCCACTCATATGCAAAAATATGAACAATTTGGAGATTACTTACTTATTTCTTTGAAATGTCACATGGGAACCATCGGAAGAACGACATATAATGTAGGAATGAATCATTAACAAATCTTCGAATTAATCTTCTAAATATCTCCACTAAGCATAGTGCTAAAAAACCACTACCTAAATATCTCTTTAATTTGTTATAATGGAGGTTTTATTTTAATAAAGAATAATCTTCATGGAGTTCCAATTAAATTGTTAATTTACTTTGGCCATTTTGTGACCTAATATATATCATCTCTTGCAATTATCTATAATTTCCAGGCCACTTTTCTTGTGATCTTTGTGCGCATGGTTTGAATTTTTTGAATGGAACATTCTTAGTGATGTTTTAATGCAAATGACACACAGCCAAATTTTCACTTCACGCCCTAAGTTTGAAAAAGATCTAATGATATGATATAGATGGAAAGCGATACATTGTCCCAAAGTGTTAAAAGAGAATATCGAAAAGAAATATCGATGAAAATATTATATATAATAAATTAATGATATTCAAATCCTCGTAGTCAAGAATGCTTTAAGGTCTATGGGTAATATGATTTTTTTTCTTCATTGCGCCGTCCCCACTGGATATAGTTAATGATTTTATAACAGGTGTATACTTAAATGGTCCAAATACTATATCTTATACTTTGATTTATTTTGACCTCTATACTTTCAAAACATTCATTTTGGTTCCTGTACTTTCAACTTTAGTCTTTTTATAGAAAAGTATAAAAACTAAAATGGACAAAGTGTTATCGAATGTTGATGTACAAATTTAGCTTTGTGAAATTACCAAATTCACACCGCACCACTTTTATGAGAGTAAAAATTCGACTATACCGACCAAATAAAGAAAGATTACACACAGGTGTGGTGCTAACCACATACACTCTGATGCTTAAGTCGGAATCGAGTTTGTATGAAGCACAATGAGGAATAGAATTTTGTATCAACCCTTTATTGTGAAATTTCTTTCTTTATTTATATTAGAGGAACACCTAGTTAATAATTCTCTGTTATCTTTTACTTCTCAATGCCTTAGATATCGAGCTCTGAATCAAATGTCCCAAGCACCCATTAATCGAGAGGATGGTGAAGTTCAAAAGGGTGCCTCTAGTCAACCTAGTGCAGACTACCTAGGCCAGGGGTCCTGGTCCTTGAGCCGTGTTTTCATTGGTCTGCATTCTTGGTCTTGATTCCCGTGATCACCATATAAAAAAGTTGATCTGTTGGTTGGAAATTCAAATTATGTTTTTTGTTTTCAGATTCACTAAATAAAATGGATTCGGTGAATACGTATTTGGTAGAATTTGTGAAATTCATTTTTGAAAACTATTTTCGGATTCTGTGATCCAAACAGGGTGTTTTCAAATTCAGAATTTGAAATTTTTAAGATGCAGAATTACATTAAAAAGAATAAAAACTTTGAAAAATATATTACTTGATATTAGAAACTCATTTTATGTTTGTTAAAATTAAAACATAAAAAATATAATGTATTCTAAATTATATAACGTTGTAAAATAATAATTATATAAAATTCATAAAAAATATTATTAAATTAATTAATATAATGTTAGATTAAACTAAATATTCAGTTCGTAAATAACCCTAGTTTACAAATATATTACTAAACACAAGCAATTTTTTAAATTGAGATTCAATTACCAAACACATATCTGAAAACACTAAAAAGAAAAAAAATACAACTCTAGTTTTCATTAATGTCTTGTTTTCATATTTCTGTTTTCTGATTACCGAACCTATAATAAGACAACATTGTGAGAGAGAAACTAAAAGTGCTCTAGTGATGGTTGGGCCATCTGCTTGGTTAGGTTGTGGTATCTCAAAATTATTCTTAACAACTATTTTTTACGCTACTTTTTTTTAGAAATTGTGTTTTTCTATTGTTTATGTATCTAAAATACATTTTAATATATTAATACTTCAACAATTTTAGGTAGTACCGCTCACCATGTATTAAGTATTTATCCATGATGTATGTATAAACTGGTCGAAATTTATATGGATTAATCTATTAATTAAATTTTCACTTTTTCAACAATGGTAACACATTGGTCAGAATAATTTATCACTCTTTGATATCAACCTACATTAGGATAACCTTTATTATTACCAATTTGTTTGCAATGATAAAAAACATTGAACTTGAGAAGCCAAGAAAAAACAAAACAAATGGTAAAAAAAAGTAGCAAAAATGAATAAACTATTTAAGATATTTGTAGTGATTTAAATTCCACTTGGAAAACAAACATTAGTGGACAAACAATGTGGAGTTGGGAATATATTGGTAGATATCCATTGAAGAAAAAACCTAAAAAACTAATTAACTAATTAATATTTGGCATGTGGAAATTTCTTATATTTAGAAAATGCTCTCTCTTTTCCCTATAAATAGAAGAAGCAAATGAAGATATTTTGCATATCACTTGAAGAAACAAAACTTAAGAATATAATTTGAGAGAATGAAGGGTTTTGGAATTGTAGTTCTTCTGGTTTTGCAATCTCTTCTTGCTTTTGCCTTTGATCCCAGCCCTTTGCAAGATTTTTGTGTGGCAATTAATGATGACAGATCTCCTGGTATGTTATGTGTTGTAATTACATGCATGTTTTTTTTAACGTTTAAATATCTTTTGTATTTTGTTTTCTACTCGAGTTTTGATCGAGGAAAGGAATGTAAATTTTACGAAGAAAAGTGAAAATTGATTAGACTTGGAATAAGGTCGAAGTGAGTTTGATATAACTTTTAAATTAAGAATGCTTTCAGTTGTTCAGAAGCATTTTATAGTTTCTTTTTGCAGTTACTCTTTGACTTATTAACACATCACTTAGAGTGTAGTTGTGTGACTTTTTTAAGAGTTTTCAGCGAATTTCTCTATTTTATAAGTATATTTTTTTACTTCCTCCAAAATCACTTTAAAGTATGTTTTAAAGTATTTTTACCAACACTTGGAATAAGCATTATTAATTAAATGTTGTTTTCAAAGTGCCAACCTGAACATAGTTCAATGTTGACAAATGCCTCTTCTTCTAGGGTCGGCAGTTCGATCTTCTCTACTCCAATTTGTTGTATTAAAAAATAAAAATTCTAAAAAGTACTTTAAAAAAATTTCTTTAAATATTTTAAAAATTTCAAAATCATTTCTAACTAGTTAGCTAACCACCCACGTAAATAAATTGTATTTTGCATCATAACATCATCCCAAGGAAATATTTATATATTATGCTAATGTTCATTTAAACTTCCATATGACCATTTATATTTGAATAAGAATATAGTAACAAAATATATCATTACTTTAAATTACATGTTTTTCTTTTTGGCATTAATCTGTTTTACACCTTTCTTATTAATTTGGAAAGTTTCGAATATAAATCATCTGTGTACTATCAACACTCATACACGATTCCATCTTATTAAAAGTAATTAGCTAGGAGAATAATTTATATATATATATATTATAAACCTTTATTATGTCCCTTATATTTTCAATGTATTCCTTACATGCTTGATATATATATATATATATATATATATATATATATATATATATATATATATATGTTGTTTTTAGTGTTTGTTAATGGCAAGTTTTGCAAAGACCCGAAGTTCGTAGTGGCAAACGATTTCTTATTCCAAGGACTCAACATCCCCGGAAACACCGAGAATCCAAATGGCTCAAATGTCACCTTGGTTAACGTCGACAAGCTACCTGGACTCAACACTCTTGGCATCTCCTTGGCTCGCATTGACTACGCTCCCTATGGCTTGAACCCACCTCACACCCACCCACGAGCCACTGAAATTCTCGTGGTTGTAGAAGGCACTCTCCTCGTTGGCTTCGTCACCTCCAATCCAGACAACAAACTTTTCACCAAACTTCTCTACAAAGGAGACGTGTTCGTGTTTCCTATCGGTCTCATTCACTTCCAGTTCAACGTCGGGCGTACACCAGCGCTTGCTTTCGCTGGACTCGGCAGCCAAAACCCAGGAGCTATCACTATTGCCAATGCTGTGTTTGGATCCAACCCTCCAATATCTGTTGATGTTCTTACAAAAGCTTTCCGATTGAATGAGGATGTTGTTACTTATCTTCAGCGGCAATTCAGGCCATCTAGTTACTAAATAAGTTTAATTAAGTCCAAATGGAAAAGTAGTCTATCTATGGGCTTATGTTTGCCATCCCTTAAATCTTCAACTTTGAAATAAAAGGGTTGTCTTGTTTTAATTTCTTCATGGTTTCGTCATGCAATGACAATATTTCAATTTTCGTCTTAACTATGAAGGTCCCGTAATATCATGTCGTAAAATATGATTAACAATTTGATGGATTTAATAACATTGAGTACTTTTTTTTAACAAATAGAGGTGAGATATTTAAACTCATGATCTCTTGATTAGAGACAGATGTCAATTACGTTGAGCTAAGCTCATATTGGCATAACATTGTAAAACAAATATAACATCAGATCAAATATTATACAAAATATATAACCTAGTTTTAAAAGACATATCGAATGCCGAACCACTTACATTGGTTTCGAGGAGTTGATATTATCGACTTAATTTAATTAATTAAGAGAGTGACCGTAAAAAATGAAGGAAAAAATCTAGAGAGAATTTCACTTTATTTCTATTTGATAATTAATTATTTAGGTCTGGCTTAAACATTTATTTATTTCTATTTGATAATTAACCATTTAGGTCTGGCTTAAATATTTATTTATAGAAATTGTCAGAGCCTAATTTGAATCCCATTCAAATTCAAGTTACACCTCTAAAATAATTCCATATTTATCTTTATTTTTTTTTATCCTTTTTGATTAAGAAATATCGTAATAGATATTTTCAGAGAAATTTCACCATTAACGGATGATGGCGTAGTTTGTTTTGTGGCCGAATGTGGATACACCCACCTCGGTTTGAGCTCCCGAAACGCATATGTCCGTTGACACCTACCATCATAGGGATCCAACTTGGCGAAGTTGGCGTAGCCGTACTTTCACTCCATAGGATAAACACATACCTAATGAAGCGATCTTTTCCAAAAAGAAAAAAAAAATATTACAAATTTCATCTTTTTTCAAATATAACACAAAGTTTTTTTTAATGTGTCATTAATTACACACTGACTTTGATTTTGATTAAGATAACTCTTGGTTTCAAGGGTTAAAAGGGTCCTAAGTTAAGCATATTTTGAATTATTTGTAGATACATTTTGGTTATAATATGTGCATATCGTAGCTTAATCAGTTTGTATTCATTAAGATTGATACCTTACTTGTGCACAATTATGAGTTATTTGAGTGCTCTTCTTGAGGCAAAACTTGGCAAAATTCTAACTTTTTGGTGGTAGAACAAAACTTGGTTGAAAACTAGGCGGCAGGAGCTATGTTTATTTTTTGCCTAACGAAAAGAGAACAAGGTCGTTTCCTTTAATTCAAACGTCCATGATTTGTGCGACAAATTAGATCTCCACCTTCTCATAGAAGTTACGACCAAATTTATGCCCTAAAAATTCCCAAGAGCTCGAAGAAGAAAGCATCCAACATTGGTGCATTTACTTACTCATTTTCTTTTCTTCTTATTTGGCCAGCATTTAATCTTTAGCTTTAGTTTAGAGAATAGGAGTTTACTTTCTCTTGTACTTTTACTTCCTTTAGATCAAGGAAGAGCCTTGTTGTAATTATAGAGAGTGAGAACTCTTCTTAAGTTTGAAAAAGAAAGGATAAGCTAGCTTATTCAGAATTCCGAGCTCAAGCACGTCCAAAACATCATTTTTCTCACAAACATCAAATTCAAGCAATTTAATTTTGTCAATAAATGAAATTTTCTCTTTCTCCAAGGATGTATTGCCAGTTTCCAATCTAACAATTTCACTTTTCAAACTAGCAATCTTATCATTTAATTCCAAAGAAAAAGATTCAATTTTCTCCTTTTTATTTCTCAAATCATTTAAATCAATTTTTAATTCGCATGCTAAAGATTTGAGATCTCCATTTTCTTTTTCAACAAATTTAATCTTCTCATTCAAAGCATATTTTTTATCACAAGAATTATCTACTTTCTCATGCAATAACATATCATTAGCTCTACTTTTCAAAGAAACATTTTTATCTATCAAAGAATTATTTTTAATAGATAAAGCACTGTACTTCTTTGATAGTTTCACATATTTAGAACTAACTTTTTCTAAATCACATTGCATGCTTTCAAATGCCTCAAATAGTTCATCATGAGTTGGGGGCTTATGAATTACCTCATTGTCATCGCTTTCAAAATCGCTCTCATCATTTGAATGAGCCATCAAGCACAATGAGGATCCATCACACTTTTCTTTTTCAAAAGTTTCTTGATTTTGAGAATTAGAATTCTCCTTCATATCAAATAAGTTATTACTACTACAAGGAGAATTTTCAACATTATACATATTATCAACAAAATTCCAAATATCATATGCATATGTAAAATGTGAAAATTTATCACATATTTTTCGATCTAAAGCACAACATATGATATTTGTGGCTTGAGTATTATAGGAAATCATTTCATCACTTAATTTGGATTTTGATAAATCATTTTCACAAATATGCATAATATCAAAATCAATAGATAACAAAAAGTTTTTCATTCCATGTCTCCAAATATCATATTTTCTACCATCAAAGAATGGAGGTCTATCAATGCAATGACTTCAAGAAAATCTAAAGTTGTCATAGTTCGAGCAATTAAGCTTTTCAAATAATTTTTAAAAAATTAACAAGACACTTAGTATTAAGATAAAATTTGAAAAATAATTTATGTAGAAGAGCGAAACCTCGCTTTGATACCAATTGTTGGATCGATATGACAACCCAATAGGGTTTAACGAAACTTTTAAAACTTTTTACTACGGTGGGCCCAAATTTAAACAAATAAGTAAACTTTTAACAAACAAATGATTTTAACACAAAATTAAACAACAAATTAAAAATACAAACACCCTGTTTAATTTCACCACCCAAATAATTCAAATATGAATATTGACCATAAACATGAATAACAAATTCTAACAATTAATTTCATGCAATTTATAATAAAGAAAATGAATTGCAAAAATTAAATAGAAGAGGGTTAGAGAAAATGACACCGGAAATTTATAGTGGTTCGGCAACAACTGGCCTACTCCACTCCCCAGGCACCTCTTGGGTATCCGATTAAGAAACTTGACTCTTTCTACGGTAGGAGCCAAACCGATAAAATACCTTTTTTTTGGAGTAAGAAGAAACCCGATCCTTTCCATGGTTTATGATCAAACCAACGCTCTTTTTCGGGCTAAAGAGCAACTCTTACAAAGAATATGAAATTTGAAGAACAATCTCACAAACTCTTTAAAAAGAGTGGATACGCACAATTTTTCACTCACAAATTTGTAAGAAAAATCTTACAAAATAAAGCCCACAAATAGCTTAGAAAAATAAAAATTGAATAACTCAAAATATCTCTCCAATTAAATCTCTCTGAAGAAATTTAGAACAAAAATTGACGCTTTGAAGAGAGATTAACATTATAGAAATTGGAAAGAGTATTGGGAGAGAATGAGTAATAAAATTTGGGAGAAGAAGGATGTTTAAATAGAGGATAAAAATTAAAGAGAATTTTTAAATCAAATTTAAATTTGGACCATTAGATTTCAAATGATGAAAGGTTGAGATTTAGTTGAATATAATAATAATAATAATGATAATAATAATAATAATAATGATAAAAATTTAAAAAATAAACCTCCCAAACTTGCCCAAACGGCTAGAATCCTTTTTTTTTAGCACGATAATATATATATATATCCTTTCTTTCTACACTTTTTTTTTCTTTTTTTCTTTCTTTATCTTATTTTTTTTCTCTTTTCATTTCTTTTCACTTTCTTTTATAAACTAAACAATTTCAGCTTGCCACACATATCCTCCTCTATTCGTCCATGTAGGATTCAACTATCACGTTATCTACTTTGGGAATTTATCATTTCAACTTCATTCGACTATAACATCTTTGTTTGAGCTCCGATTTGGATAATTCAAAATCCGTTGGAATCATTGTTTCGAGTTCTACGATGGAACATTAAAATTATCAATAAACAAAATATATATTATCAATAAATCATATAATATTATTGAAGCTCATAATAAATTTATGCTCTATAACAATAATTCTTACACATCAAAAACAATTAATATTAAATGTGTTTGTTATCATCAAAACATTAATTAATTAAATTAATTAACCGAGATTAAGGGCCAAAAAGTCAACAGGTAGAATGTGGGTCTCCAAAACCCGATGTCGTAGGTTGAAGTCCTCAAAGCATGATGTATACTGAAAAGCGACATCAAAATTGAAAAATAAAAAAATAAAGAAATGCGTCAAACCCTAAACAATGTTGCTTGCTTTGAGGCAACAACGCATGCATGAGGGCATGGAACGATGCCGTTTTGGGTGATGTTGAAGCGTGCGTCCGGTCAAATCAAAATGACGTCGTTTTGATTTTGATTTTAAATTCCTCCAGCTTATTAAATGACATCATTTTGGCTATTATTTGGCCCAAAATGGCGTCGTTTTAAAATTTTCTTTCTTCTCCCCCTCTTTTCTTTCCCCGCGCCACAACAAATGGATTCTTGCCCTAATTTGTTCAAAGATTTCAACTTTTTCTCCTCCTACAGCGACCTTCTTTGAGCCGTAAGTTCGACCCCACAAAAATCCCACTTCATGAAAAAAGTCATTGTCGTATTTCGAAGGAGCTTTATTTTACTACCCACTTAGATTACAAGAGGTAAGTATGCATTTACAACCCTATTTTTTTATATGTATGGTCGTTTTTCTCTTCTTTTTATGTATTTTTGTATCTATTTTGTTATTTATGGTTGTGATTAAAGCTTATTTTAGGTATGATTTTGTTATATTTTGATACGCAACAACTCAAACGTATCGACTACTCGAGCATCTAGCCACTTGAATCCAATCGTATAACTGGTTCAACCCGAAAAGCTAAGGGTTATATAGATTACCTTTGTAGTCGTTATCTTGACAGACAAAATACTCATAATTATGCACAAGGCCAGAAACACTCCATGAGTTTGATGACCAATCAAACAACCATGTTCTCCGAAGGCTAAAATATGAGATCCTAAGTTCAAACACACAAAGAAAATCGATATTTTGGGGGAGGGGGAGTTGACAAACCTATTTGTAGGCTAAGAACCATGGCCTTTACAAGGAAATTGTAAAATAAAAATAAACCTAGAAACTAAGGAAAATAAAAATTAAAAAAATAAATGAATGAATATTCCTTTAAATTTCGAACTTACTAATCAAGTAAGGTAATCATTTCCTTAAACTAATTTTGATAAAAATAAAATAAACTAAGAGAAAATCAAAATTAAGACATTTCCTAAAATCCACCAACTTGCTAACCAAATAAGAGAAATTATTCCTTAATAATTTGATAAATTAAAAATAAGACCAAGGAAAATATGAAGGAAATAATTTACTTATTTGTGAAGAGAGGGTGGCAAGCAACATCAAATAGGCACACGCGTGGGGCGAGGGCTGACGGGGCATGATGGGGCGCTGAGTGTCACAACCATACTAGTAAAGAGTAGGTTGTGACGCCCACGTAGTGTGCAAGTGTCAACGACAAGCATATGTCGCCCATTGGGCCATGTCAAGGGCCGAGAGTGAAGTGCCGTGATGCGACCAAAAAGGATGGTGCATCACCTATCACACCATATGGATGTGCTCAAGAATGCCTAGAGAAGGCATATGCAGAATGCAAAGCGAAGGCGACGTCAGTGGTGTCGGTGACAAGCTCAACGGGGGCCAGTTGGGGCCCCGGGCCACGACCCTAGAAGTTGGGGTTCCGTCGAGAGTTTGGACGAGCGACGTTAAAGTTAGATGCATATTAGTGAGATATGTAAGCACGCCAAGTTTCGTGTCAATCGGAGTTCAAACGTGCACTCTACGTTGGCGAGTGACTCCTCGCCACTTTCGACGTTCATGCCTGCCAAGTCAAGTTTGCCTTAGAATGTACCTTAGGGGGAGGCATGGTGTTGGCTCTCCACCACCCCTGGGCCATGTCAGGGCCTAAGTGAGCCACCCCATGACACATGCGTGTGTCATGACGAGGGCGAGCGTCTACAAGACGAGTGTCTTGGGCGACTTCCGTCGAGGATAGAAAACTCGAGGACAGTGTCGGACGGCACGGGTGTGCCGGCATTGCGCCTCGGTCCATGTGTCGGAGGTTGCACCACGGGGGTCCCTATGCGGTACGGTATGCTCAAACGACACGACACGAGCGCAAGAGTCATCGTGCCACGATAGTGTCCAGATGGCTGGATGTCCGGAAGGTCCCGATCATTAAGACAAGCACATGGGTCGGTTCTCGGTATGCGTGCCCAAGTGAGCAGTGAAGCCCGATGACATCCCGACGCTCGGGGTGACATCCTAAAGTACCGGTGGGCACCCGGTAAGTGAGAAAAAGCTAGTCTTGGCCCGGTAAGCGGCAAGACTCATCCCGGTTGCCAAGTTTAGTCATTCCTTGTCCGGAAGTCGGCAGGAATCATCCCGGCAGTACCCGGTAAGGCCGCTTAGCCCGTTATTGACTAGTTTCTCGGCAGGAATGGTCCTAGAGACGTCCGATGGGTCCGATAAGCTAGTTCTGACATAGTTAAGCGGCAGGAATGTCCCGGTTGTACCCGATTGGCGTTTTAAGCTCGTTCTGACCCCGTTATTGGTCAGAACTCATCCCGGTAAGGTCCTGGCTCATCGTAGGAGCGGGATGGTCGAGTGACCGAAAACCAAGATGGTTGAGAACAAGTTGCGACGTCGCGTTCAGAAGACCTTGGCCTAGAATAGAGGCAAGGTAGAGCCGTGAGACTTGGCCTAGTGTAGAGGCAAGCCGGCTAGAGTCGCGTTAGAGTTTAAATGCACGTACGGGCGACGTGCATTGCCGAGTCAAGTGAGAATTCCGCTGCAAGTGAAGCTCGGTCGAGGAAGAAAGAACCTCGCCTAAGGTCCGACGAAGCCACAAAGGGGCGCGAAAAGTGGATTGGAGCTAGAGTTCCTCGTCAGGCTGGCCATGGTCGAGCTTAGATCATGGCGCCACACGGTTGAAAAATGTTCGACCGTGACACTGAGCATGCAAGCTAGGCGCTGAGGGGGCGTGCGTGTGGCACTGAGCAAGCGAAACACGTGCACGGGTGTGGGTGGCATGTCGAGAAATGGGCATGCGGATGAAGGCACTGGGCGTTGGCCCTGGCATTAGGCGAGAGTGCGCGAGTGGTATGGTGAGGGTGCGCATTGAGGGAGGCACTGCCTATTGCGAGGTTAGCGTCACAGTGGCAAGGTAGGGGGCCAGCGGGCGCTGGTGCTTTCGGGTGGGTGTTGCAAGGTTAGTGCTTGGCTGGAGGAGGCGCGCGGTAGAGCATTCGTCTGGTGCGATGGTACGCATGCTGTGGGGCGCGCATGCTGGGCATGTCTTGACACTTTGGGCGTTCTGTGTGTGGTGGTGCTCTCTTCTTATTTGAGGCCAATTATAATCATATCATCTCCTCCTTCTTGAAAATGATTCGTCATCGAATAAAAAATGTCACCTTGTAGATCACTCTTGAAATATTGAGTTGAGGAAACTCTTTGAAAGCTTCTCTGGATTGGTATTGGGAAAGTTCTTCACTCCTTCCAAAAGTTCTTCCAAACCCAATCACTTGGTTTGTTAACCTTGTGCTTGGATTTCTTTGTCCTTCGTTTGGTGTCAGTTACTCGAACTCTACAACTCAACACCTTGAGTTTTTGGCCATAGCATAGTTTTGAGGGCTTTTTGGACAAGTTATTTTGTTCTAGTTTTTTTTCCGTAGGCTTCATTTGTCCATGGTCACCTAGAAAGAAAAGTAGCCTAGTGAGTAACAAAAGAAACAATCAACACCATAATCACCTTGAAGTGTTATTTTGTAGTCATCATCATGCATTATTGCTAGCACTTGGAAATGAATTCTTCTATTTGGTTCAATCTCAGGGTAGAATTCTTGAGCATATGTTAGGAATCTCCTATAAAACTTAGCTTCAAAGAATGGGTTAGAGAAATAGAATTGGAGGAACAATGAAATCGGATGATTTATTATTCTGGTTTGTGTGAAAAAAGATGTTTTACAAGCTAAATCAAAGATGGATAAATAGACACATGAAAGACTACCATTGACCTTAATTAAAGCAAGAAAGGAAAAAATAAAATAGGTAAGGAATGTTGCAACGGAAATAAGAAATGAATAAAGGCCAGCAATTAAGGGATATTGTTGAGTAATTGAGTTGCTGTAGATTGCTGAAAATCTTCACCAAATAAGGAAGGAGAATATGTTGATGATGCCAATCAAGGACCTGTAGATCTACTGCTACTATTTTGAAATATCAGTTGCTGAGGTGTTAATATATTCTGCTGATGTGATATTTTGTTGTATTTTGCTAGTGTATTATTTTGTAGTTTATCATCGTCTCTCAAACTCAAGGTAATGGTCGAACGAACGCCGAGTTTACTCCTTAAGTCTTTAAAAACAGCTTTAGTGAGGGGTTTAGTGAGGATGTTAGCTATTTGTTGTTTGGATGGAACGAACTTGGTGATGAGAGAGCCGAGAGCAACATTCTCACGAACAAAATGATAATCCATCTCAATGTGTTTGGTCGTAGCGTGGAACACGGGATTTACTGACATGTAGAGAGCACTCATGTTGTCACAATATAGTTGAGGTGTTTTAAATATTGGGATGCCAATGTCGCGAAGGATGAAGCCAATCCATGTCAGTTCGACAGTTGCACTAGCCATTGCTCGATATTCTACTTCAGAACTTGAACGAGCGATGGTCGATTGTTTCTTGGAAGACCATGAGATGCAGTTTGAACCAAGAAATATACAATAGCCAGTGGTACTCCGTCTTGTTAGAGGACACCCTCCCCAATCTGCATCACAAAAACCATATAAGTTAGTGTGCTATGTTTATAAAAGGTAATACCATGATCTACCGTTCCTTGAATGTATCGTAGAATTTGCTTCACAACTTTGAGGTCTGCTATGGTGGGATTTTGGAGTCGTTGGCACACTTTATTCACAGCTTTTACGATGTCAGGACGGGTGAGAGTGAGGTATTGAAGAGATTCTACTAGGCTTCTATATTGTTTGACATCTGTGGGTTGCTCATCATTGGGCAAGGCCTGTGTTGATATGGCCATTGGTGTGCTTATGGAGGATACACCAAGCATATTGGATTTGTAAAGAAGATCACGAGCATATCTTCCTTGGCATAATGTGATTCCTTTATAAGTAGGCTTGACTTCAATTCCAAGATCTTTTAACACAAACTCACTACTTAGTGTTTGTATTAACTGTTGAATGTGAGAAATATCATTCCTCGTAAGAATAATGTGATGGGATGTGAATCCTAGAACGGAAACGGATCGTTGTTCATGATTTTTGAGAAACAAAATAAAATGTGCAAGAATGAGAAATATAGTGAAAACTTACATTTGAAGAACAGTTCTTCAATGATTTCCCGACGAACACCACCAGATGGTCTTCCGTGCTATCCTCTGGGTACCGAGACCTTTGCTTGTGGGAGCGTTTGTTTGGAACCAGAGGGAGAATTGAGATTGAGAGTCCCAAGAGGAATGCTGGGAGTTGTTCTTTAGTATTGCAGAACTAACTGCAAAAAATAGAGAAAAAAATATGACGTGGGGTTGATTTATTATTAAATAAAATAATATCATTAATTAATAATAATTAATATAATTAATTAATTAATTAATTAATCTTATTAATTAATCAATTATTAATCTAATTAATAATTAATTAAATATATATATTAACTAAATATATATTTAACACTTAATTATTTACTATCAAAATAGAATCATATTCATATAACCTATAGTTGTATTGTGCATCTTATGCACATTATTTTTAACCTATAGTTTTAAAATAAATCATATTCATATTAATTTTATTTGAATCTCATTCAAATAATTTCTCTCATAATATATAGTTTCAATTAGAATTAACTATATCTTATAATGTATTAATATACATATAATCTCTTGAGCAATTTGAACATTTCAAATTTTTCCAAAATTTTGATCCTCGTTTCACCAATTATGAGCTAGCAATGGGATCTAATGGACCTACAGATCAGAAGCTCCAACGACGCGAGATTAATCGGTTAAACTCATTGACCTAGTTAACCAACATTCGTTAGCTACGAGTCACTCTACTAAAGACTCGCAGTTGCACTCTTCTCACTGCAGAATCTTTTCGTATCCATGGATATACGACCATTAATGGCAAGTCAATCCTTCATGAGTGCTCGTAACTCAAGTTGGATCAAATTACCGTTTTATCCCTGAGTCACATCTTACTCCTTATACCATTGCTCCTCTAATGAACAATCCGGTTTGGTTCGACCAATAACCGGAAGTACCTTTCGGGCCAATGAGAGGGTGGGGCACTTTGTTCAAGTCCTGGAGTCAGCATTTAAGAGAACACTCATCTACTCCCCTAAAGTCGGGGAGGAGTGAATTCCATCTTGTGAAGTTATGTTCCTAGCTCCCCACTCGGTCTCGTCTTTAAAATGGTAGGAATGTTGAGTCGGCGACTCGGGCCACTCTCACCCATACAGATCAAAGGACAAGAAGTGTCCATAACTCACTTAGGATTGAGAATGAGGAAAAGTTGCTTGGTCATCCTAAGAAATAGCAATCTGTTAGTTAATGGTGTTACATCTAAAGATTGACTATTTCGCGGTCTGGTCTTATACAAACTCATTGTATAGGATACCCCCACTCGCATGTCTCCACACGAACGACCTGGATCGAGTTGTCTGTAACATTTACAGAGTGGGCTGTATCCATAGTGTTGCCAGGACAAGGTACCCAGCCTTATCCATATAATATAGACCCTTTAGGTTATTCACGAGACATTATCCACTCGTATATCAGGGGTATATCAAATATATACCTTGTATATATACTGTCCCGGTTACATAATAATAACCTTGGATGTTTAGTTTATTGGATTTTGGACAATGCAATGCTATGAATTCAACAACAAATTCATTGAATACAACTTTAATGAATATACATTTGTTTCTACATAAATACAAACTACGAGTTTAAAGCAACACACCCAACATAATGTCGTCAACATAAATTAACATAAGCATTAAGGTAGAGTCATTTTTCAATATAAATAAGGAGGGGTCTGATCTACTACAAGTAAATCCTATATGGACAAAAAGTTAGCCAATCTATCAAACCAAGCTCTAGGGGCTTGTTTTAACCCATAAATAGATTTTTTTAACTTACATACATGAGTAGGATAACTTGGATCCATAAAACCGGGGGGTTGCACCATATAAACATTTTCTTTAAGGTGACATGGAGAAAAACATTTTTAACATCTAATTGTCGTATGGGCCAACTTAAACTAGTCGCTAGGGATAGGATTAGTCTTATTGTAGTAGGTTTGATCACATAGTTATAGATTTTTCCATAGTCGAGTCCTTCTATTTGAGAGTAACCTCGGGCTACTAGTCGTGCTTTATAACGATCAATGGTGCCATCTTCCTTGTGCAACCCACTTGGATCCTACTATGTTGGAGTCATGAGGTCTCGGAACAAGGGTCCAGGTGTGGTTTTGTAGGAGTGCCTTCATTTCATCCTTCATTGCACTTTGCCAATGAGGTTGGGTCAAAGCTATTTTGTAGTTCTTTGGTTCTGTTTGAGAACTTGAGGCCAAATAAGATTGGTGATATTTCTTAACTTTCAAGTGATGAACTTCTTGAGCTAAGTTTGTATCAGGAGATGAATTCTCAGCTAGTTTCTTGCGTGTAACCATTTGATGAGTGGATGAGATTTAAGATTTGCCCAATTAGTTGCTTTGATCTTTTGATAATGTTTCTGCAGGTGAAAAATTCAAGTCAATATGAATTAAGTCACTAATATCTTGAAAAGAACTAAATCAGCATTTATAGGACAAGGAGAAGAATTAGTAAGGAGAGAGGAAGTCAAATCTGATGCATCGATTTCATTAGTTGCTGCTTCTTTTGTATTTGATTCACTGAGATGGTGATTTTGGTTCTCTTGAACTCCTTCAATTGAGCTATTGATTTTTGCTACTACTGTAGATGTATTGCTGAAATGATTTTGGTCTTATTTATCTCCTTCAACTGCTCGTATGTTTGAGTTACTTGTTGCTTGATTTGTTATTGTTGCTGGTACAACATCTAGACTTGCCACAATGGGAGTTGAGTTGCTAATTTTTGCTGCTTGTGAATTGGTATCTGCATTTGGTCTTCTTGATTTGTAGCTTGAGTCTTGTTTTCAAGTGACTTTACAGAGACTTGAGTTTGGCCAAAATCTTCATTCATTGTGCCTGAAAAAGTAGTAACAACAAGAGGAGAAATACTCTTGGTAGAGTTCTTAGCTATGGTTTGATTAAAGGGGAAAAATTCCTCATCGAACACTACATGTCTTGAGATATATATGCGATTGGTCGAAGGGTCAAGACATCTATATCCCTTATGTTCCATACTATAACCAACAAAGACACAAGGATATGTTCGTTTAGAGAACTTGTTATTTGGTTTTCTTTTTAGGTAAGGAAAACATCGACAACCAAATATTCTCATATTACTGTAATCAGGAGGTCTCCCATATAACTTTTGGAAATGAGAGTTCATATTTAAGGCTTTTGTAGGCATTCTATTTATGAGGTACACCACACTTAAAAATGTATCCACCCAATATTTTAAAGGCATATGAGAGTGAAACATAAGGGCTAGACTAGTTTCTACAATATGTCTATGTTTTCTTTCTACAACTCCATTTTGTTGGGGTGTGTACGGACATGAGTATTCATGGTGAATTCCATTTTGTTCCAAAATATTTTTAAAGGCAATGGATTGAAACTCTCCTCCTTCATCACTTTGACAAACTTGTATCCTCCTTTCTAATTGATTTTCAACTAACAATTTGAATTTGGTGAAGCAACTTAAGAAATTAGACTTCTTTCTTATTGGATAAAGCCAAATAAATCTAGTGAAATCATCTATAAAACTAATGTAGTATTTAAAGCCTTGACTAGAAGTTATAGGAGCAGGTCCCCATAGATCATAGTGCACTTTATCTAAAGGATTTAATGAATGAATTTCATTGACGCTAAAAGGAAGTTTACAACTTTTTCCTAGTTTACAACTAATGCAAACTAAGTCATTTTTCCAATTTGACACATTAATAAGCTGTTTGTTGGACAAAATCCGTAAAAAATTGTCATTCAAATGCCCAATTCTCTTGTGCCAAGGAGCTTTATTAGAGGAAGCAACAAAAGCACATGAATGAAAAATTAGAACAATTAACTAATTTGGTAGAGCAGTGAGCAACGAAGGCTTTTGCACATTCTTCTTGTTTGGGCTGCAGCTTTCCCAAACAATAAAGACCTTTCTTTTCTTGCCCTTCAGCTAGAACTCGTTCCTGTTGATCCTTTATAACAAATTTGTCAGCAAAAAATGTGATTGAACAATTATTGTCCTTAGTTAATTTGTTGACAGATAGCAAATTCTTTTTCATTTCAGGAACTATTAGTACATTATCAAGCGCAAGTTGGCCTGTTTTAGTTTTAAACATAGTGTGTCCAATGTGTGTGATGTTTAGCTCATTTCCATTTCCATCTCCAACAATCATTTTATCATGGCCAGAGTAAGAACATATAATTTTAAACTTACTGGATCGTTTACAACATGTAAGGTTGCTCTAGAATCTGCATAGATGTTGGTATCATTGACTTCATTTAGTGTGAGAGCGGCAAGTGCTTTAGGGATTTCTTCTGATTGATAAGCATGATCAAACCACTTCCAACACTCCATGGCAGTATGGTTGTTTTTACCACAAATTTGACATGTCACTGAGATATTATTCCTATGATGGGTTGAGTTATGTTTTGATGGAGAAGAGAAATTACCTTGTTGCTAGCTGTTGTTAACCTTAGTTGGTCTATTGTGATAAAAACCTCTTTCTTTGGAAGAAAAGTTTCTTCCTCTCCCCCTGCCTCTTCCACGACAGACATAAAAGGCTTGATTGATGTTTATTTGATTTGCCTTTTCTTCTTCTTGATTGATGTTTATTTGATTTGCCTTTTCTTCTTCTTCCTCAGCTACAATTAGTTGTTAATGAGCTTTCAAGGCAAGAATAAATTGATTGTACGAGGGATAAGGAGGTTTGGATAACATGGCTATTCTGAACTCGTTATAAGTGCTCCCTAGTGCTCTTGCAATATGGAAGACTTTAGATACTTTTTCATTGCTGCAAGCTTTGTCACATAAACTCTTAAACTTTCTAATATAATCATCCATAGATGATGTTCCTTTCTTTAGAGTAAGAAGAGCTTCATTGACATATATCTCATTCTCTTTTGTCATAGTCAATAATAAATCTTCAAGAGAATGTCATACCTATTTGCAGTATCAGTACCTTCAATCAAAGCCAACAAATCTTCAGCAATGATTCCAAGAAGCCATGAGGTAAGAAGGCCATCATTGTTGGTCCATGTGTTGAATTGAGTGTTGATTTCTGCAATTTCTTTTTCATCTTTGGTTTCCTTGATCTCTGGTGGATCTTTTGTGAGGTGATGCTCTACTCCAAGAGTCCTGATGAGTGGCAACACTTGTGACTTCCCAAGTAAATATTTGGAAGTGTTCAATTTGATGGATATGAGGTTGCACATTGATGAAAGGATTAGATGGTCAATGGTGTTTCTTGTTTTGCCATGGTGAAGTTATGGGAGAATTGGTAGTTGATATGTCTTTCTTGTGTTGTGTCTATAGCTCTGATACCATATAAAACTTAGTTTGAAAGAATGGGTTAGAGAAATAGAATTGGAAGAACAATAAAATCGGATGATGTATTATTCTGGTTTGTGTGAAAAAAGATGTTTTACAAGCTAAATCCAAGATGGATAAATAGACACATAAAAGACTACCATTGACCTTAACTAAAGCAAGAAAGGAAAAAATAAAATAGGGAAGGAATGTTGCAACGGTAATAAGAAATGAATAAAAGCCACCAATTAAGGGATATTGCTGAGTAATTGAGTTGTTGTATATTCTTCTGATGTGTTATTTTGTTGTATTTTGGTGGTGTATTATTTTGTTGTTTATCATCTCCTTTCTTTTGGATTCAGTCTAAAATTTTCAAACTTGGATAAATTTGACTTTTGCTCCACAACTTCCTCCATTTGGCTCCGTCTCATCATTTTGTATTCTTACACTTTATGTAATTCTTGAGAATCATCAAAAAAAGAATTCAAGATAGTAAAAACCTTAAGATTCAATTCATACTTACCTCGTGGGGCGATCTTAAACTCATGAGATGACGGTATGGTGAGTCCTTTAAGCTCCATTTGGTCATGAACCTCCACGACTTTCAACTCTCCTTGTATTCGATCATGATTGAGTTTAAGAGTTGAAAGTTTCGTGCAAAAGTCTCAAAAGAATACAAGCACTTGGATAAAACATGTTAGCTTGTAAGTAGGGATCCTTATGCAATACTTCCATGAGATTTGACTTGTAAGGCGAAATATATTGGATCGCACTCTCTTTCTTTTCTTCCTTGTTTTCATACTTGTTTCTCAATTCTTCTTCTTCTTCTTTTACTTGTCTTGGCTCACATGTATCCACAAATATCTCTTCATGCATTAATGGTTCAAGAGTAGGTATTTCACAATCAAAAGAAACTCTGTGATCTAAAAAATTAAGAATATTATGCATAGAATCACTAAGAATCACTAAGAATCACTTTTTCTACTATATTACCTCATTCTCATCCACTTCGTGCAATACTTTGTTACGGTAGACACCATATTTGGTCGGACTCTATTTTGTTAAATTTATTTATTTATTATTATTATTTATTTTATTAAGTTTTATTTAATTGTTTTGGTAAAAGTAACATAAGTATACTTTATTATTGATTTTAAGGTAAAATTTTAATTAAATTTAAAAATAGGTTTTGTTCTAAAAGAATTTGATTTATTATTAAAATAAAAAATAAATAAATAAAAAAGATTTGATTTTAAATAAAGAATTTTGATTAAATAAAAAGATTTGTTTTTATTTAAAAAATGGACTTTTTAGTAAAATTGATTTTTGATTTTGTTTCTCATTTTCCCTCGTCAAAGTCCACTAACGTGGCACTTTTCTTCTTGTTGTTCTTCCCCTTTTTCAAATTTACTTTCTCTAGCATAGTGGTCGTTGGTTTTTTTTTAGTATTTAAGGGAAGGTTTCACACACAGGCAGCACAGAGAACACAGCAGAATAAGGAAGATGAAATTTGAGGCCAAAACACTCCCCTCCCCTTTAATAAACAATTCATTTTCCTTTCTTTCTCTCTAAAACCCATCATCTCCATCCCTCTCCTACCTTTTTCCCTCTTTAACAAAGTCTCCTTCCTCCATCTCTTTCTCTTCCTCCTTCTCACTCCCATTTTTCTTCACCCATGAACGGGTGGCTGACTACATTCACGGCAGTGATAGCCTCCGACGACCTATCCCGGTGCATCCACGACCAACAATCTGGCGACCTCCATCATTGGTAATTAAAGGTGAGTTTTTAAGTTTCTAAAGAAAAGAAACTTTCATTCCATAGCAAAAAGAAATCATTTGAAAAGGAAAAAGTTTGTTTTGAGTTTTAAGCATAAAATGCAAAGTAAATAAAGATTAACTTTAAAATAAAGGATAAAGAAATTTAATTAATTTTAAATAAGATTTTGGAAAAAAAAATAAAGATTTTGATATTTTAAAATTTGTTTTAAAATAAAAAGTTTTTTCTTTTTCTAATAAAAGAAGAGTTTTTTTAAAAGGAAATAAATATAAAGTTAATTTTATTTAAATAAAAGATTTTACTTTAAAATTTTGGTTAAAATAAGTTGAAAAATAAGGAGTTTTATAAAATAAATCTTATTTAAAAAAAAATTTTCTTTTAAATTTCAATTCAAAATTTAAAAGTTATTTTTGAATGAATTTTTTTTTAACAAGGTTTACTTTTTTTTGTCAACTTTGTTTTATTTTTTAGTTAAAAAAAAATCTTTTGGGGCAGGATTTTAAAAAGGATGAGATAAAAAGAGAGTATCTAAAAAAATCTTTTTAGAATAAAATATCATATTTTTAATATTTCTTTTAAACAAGTTTGGTGGTTTGGTGGTTATGATTTTGAGGAGAATCTTAGTCAAGAAAATAAGTTTTAAGTAAATTTGATCTTATTTTGTTAAATTGTGAAATAAACGTTTTTTTCTTTTAAAGAATCTTTTTAATCTCGAAATAAATAAAAATGTTTTTTTGTTTTCTACTACATTATTTTTATTTTTTTTATCATTGTTTTTACTAAATAATGATTTTTTTTGTTTAGAGTTTTTTTTAACAACGTTTAAAAATAAATGTTCGTATATAAGAAAAGAAAGTTTAGTTGTATTCTTAGGTCTTGGAACATTGGTAAGAGGTTTGAGTGTTAATATTTATGTCGAAAGTTCAAGTCTCATTGTGCCTTAAAATAAGCATTATTTTTTATTTATTATATTTTTTTTACTAAATGATTATTTCAAAAACTCCAATGACGAGAATTGAAATCTTCCAATATTCTCGAGTTGATAAAATTTTTCTAATGGCTTTCGTGCCACTCATACTATTAATTCATATCTTATAACAAAGTGTGAATTAATATAACGTGGGACATTTAAATAAAAAACACAAAAAATATTTTCTTTTAGACCAAATAATATAATAGGATAATTCTCAACAAAATATGGTACTGTTTTCGAATAGGTGTCGTAGGGTGCTAACACATTCCCTACGCTTAGTCGACTCCCGAATCAAAAATCTGTTTTCGCAGACCGTTTTTAAAATAGGTGACCAATCACACCTTATAGATGGTTGGTGGCGACTCCAAACCCTTATCTCGAAAGAAACCCTCAAGGGATGACGTTGGCTGTTTCGCATCGCGATGACGTTGCAATAGCTTGGCGACTCCATTAGGGATATTATAGAGTCAAGCTATTATTTTTATCATTTGTTATCCTATAATATTTCTTTTGGTTCGCTTAGTTTTTTATTTCATTTTATGTTGTATTATTTTAATTTTATAATTGTATTATGATTTTATTTTGCATCATCATGCATCTCACACACATTCACAAGCCTCCTACCAGGGCTTTATCCTTAGGATTAGATCGGAGACTGAGTAGTTGTGACCTTCGTGGAATTTCGGTTCCCATGCTGGTGCATGAAATTCTCTACTCAAGTCGACCATACTGCCAAAGCATATGGAAGATTTGAGTGCCATTATCCTCTATGATGCATTTTTTTTTTAGAAAAATCCTCTAGGATGCATTAGTACATAACTTCACACTCATATTCATATTACATTTTATTTTTGTTATGTTGTTATGTCATATTGTTTATTTTTAAAAAATAAAAAATATGATCAATTTGGCCGAGTTTTAACCATAAGGTTTTAAATGAACCACTCTTTTTTTTAATAAAAAAAGAATAAGAAATCATTTACCTTATTTCTTCCTAGCTATCTATTTAAGTTTGGATAGACGTGTTGCATTTCAAAGGGGTTACAAATGTCCTTATTGTAGGCACATAAATACTTTCGAACTTATTCACTTATTTAGGAGTTCGTCCTTATAACCCTAAAGTTTCATTTCAGGCAAATATTCATGATCTTCCCTCCTAGGATGATTTATAGTCTAGCATTACATTTACATGCATTTAGATTGCATATCATATCACTTTGGGGTAATTGGTAGAATGTTTTTTTTTAAAGAAAATAATTTAAAAAAAAACCTAGTCTTCCCATGCATCATTATGCATGTTCATAACATAAATTAAAAAATATATATATCTTTTGCATACATCATTTTACATGTCCATAGCATCAAGTTATAAAAACTATCTTTCTCATGCATCATTCTTGCATGTCCATAGCATAAATTAAAATATATATATATATCTGTCTTTTGCGTGCATCATTTTACATGTTTATATCATAAATTAAAAAAATTATCATTTTAATGCATCATTTCATATGTCTAAGTATATATATTTAAAAAAAGAAGAATCAATATTTTCACAGGCATTGTCTCGCATAATTATCGTCTCATGCATATCAGTTTCTATCTTAAAAAAAATCAAAATCTGTGCATTCTCCATTACATCATAATTAACATGAATTCTTAGAAAAAATAGCTCAAGAACCACATATTTACTATTTTTTATATACAAGGTATATAAAGCAACATAACATGGAAGAATTTAACGTTGAGCTTAAAAAAATTAGAGACAAAATCCACGAACGGGTCATGGAAGAATTGAATGTTGAGCTAAATAAAATAAGAAACGAAATTCCAGAACAGGTCATGGAGGTGCATAGTGTAGAGCTAAAGATGATGAAACAAGACATCGATAAGATTCATGGGCAAGTCACGAAAATTTTAAATGTCTTAATGAATATTGTTACAGTTAGGGACATTTCTCAACCTAATAATTTAGTCAAACCTCATAATAATTCATTACTTAGGATGGACCCACCTCTTTGTCAATTAACAGAAGGCTTCTCTCAGCATAATTCATCACATGATCGTTAGTTTTCTAAGAAAGGTCAACAAGTTCCTATAACCTGTCAGGCTAAATTTGCATTCCAAGATGGACAAACATCAAATGCCAATTACTCAGATAATTCAAAAGGTAAAGAAAAAGATAATATTACCAATGGAAATGCCGAAGAAACTGAGGAAATTTCTTTTTAAAATAAACACAAGCATGACATAGGTATGACCCATGTTGAGCAGAGAATAAGAAAAGAAACTACAGGAAAAGAAAGTGCAGGGAGATGGAGAGAAGCAACCGAACAACTGCCAGTGTCTTTAATTGATAAAGAGCCACATCCTGAAAATAATAGAAGCTCTACTAAAGGAAAAATTAAGTCCAGACAGTAATTTCAAAGCGCACGTGGAGGCACCAATAAGAATATACGGTATACAATCCGTCTACAGTACCCATAAACTCATTGGCTCTGAAGTATGACCCACAACTAAGATCGCCAACATTACCAGACAATCATAGTAGTCATAGATAACTAAAGCGAGAAAGCTTTCATCTGATCCCAATATCCTATACCGAGTTGTTATCCCAATTATTTCAAGGTAATCATTAGCTCAAGTACTTGTAGAGCCATTACGACTACCTTATCCAAAGTGGTATGACCCGCATGTTCGTTGTGATTATCATGCAGGAGCTATAGGTCATTCAACTGAGAATTGTACTTCACTGAAGCATAAAGTGCAAGTTCTAATGAATGCAGGGTGGCTTAGGTTTTCAAAGGAAAATGATCCACACATGAAACACTAGAATCATGAGTGCACAAGACTATGAAAATCAATGTCGACCTATTGCTTTGCATTATCAATAAAGTCTATTTCTTCTCAGTCATCTTTGAGATTGCTAAGATTGAAAGATAGTGAACGACTCATAGCTGACTAATGTTAAAACGACAATGAAGTTTTATTCATCCCTGATTTAATCAAGTACTTGTTTAAAAAAAATGTGAGTAGGTGGAAATTGAGCTATTTTTCTAACAAGAAAAAATCAAAGTCATACATTCGTTCATTCATACATAACGACATATCATATTATTTGTTAAAAAAAACAAAAAAAACTTGTTTTTTTGAAAATGCTCTAGATAAAATAGGAAATTACATGTTTTGAGATTTTTTCAATAATAATTTAGTGTGGTATACTTTTATCATTCTTGTTAGTTGACATTTTAGCCAGAATCATAAACCAATTATAGTAAGTCACTTGGAGGAAACGTGCAAAAAAAAAGTGAAAAAAAAATGAAAAATGAGAAAAGTTGTGAAAGAAAAAAGAAAAAAGAAAAGAAAAAAAAAGAAGACACTGTGGAAAAAAAAGTGAAAAAATGAATGTCTTCAATGTCTTCAACGAGATATATAAAGTTTTTCAAGTCTCAACCATTCTACTTTTCTTTTTCAAAGATATTTTTCCAAGCTTTATTGTCGGGCTAAATCCGTAACTCAAACCAATTTTATCTTGGCCTTTCTATTTCTTTAATGTGCTAACCAGCAAACTACCAAATTTCATATTGGGGCAGGGATGTCTTTTGAGGTGAGAATATAAAACAGAGTCTAACCTATCTTGAGCCTAGCCTACCGATATATGGTAAATATGTCAACATTAAGAGTTGACCATTTATTGCAAAAAAATCCTTTGCAGTCTGTCACATACAATTTTTATGATGAATATCCATATTTGCCTACTTACCATAAAAGTCTTTTACTAAGCCTACCACGTCTAATTGTGTGGTAAATGTCAAAAATTATCTACCTAGTGTTATCCTGAGAACTTTAAAGGTAATAAAATAATATTGAACTTTTATGACTGACTGCTTCATGAATTAGTACTTGTAGTTGTTCAAAAGTTTCCCTACTTTGACTTTCTTCTTCCACTTTTTAGTTCATCTAGTTCTCCTAGCTCAATTCTTTGTCTCTTCTCTTCTTTTGAGTAAAAAGTGATTCCAAGATTGAGGATAGTAATTTTGAGAGTTGGGAAGTTAGCAACCTAACAAATAGTCTCAAGATCTCAGTCTCCTATGATGAGTTTAGCTTGAGAACAATTTCATCATGGTACTGGAGCAGCAACAAAAAAATAATTTGGAATAGTAGTCAGGGTTGTAAAAGGCGACTACGCATGATCAACTTTTTTTTATATGTGATTACACCATATTTTTGTAAAAAACATTGTCTGGCCAAAAAACAAAAAACAAAAGAAAAAAGAAAGATAAAAAAAAAGTTTGTTTAAAGCCATGACAATTCTTTAGTTCAATGATTGGAGAAATCAACATAGATCAACAACAACAATCTCAAAGGCTTCATGGTCTTCTTTGCAAACCTTCAGACTGGGGCAAAGCTGAGCAATGCTACGTCAGGGTAAATTGTAATTGCATTATACAAAACTTTGAAACAAAGACCGTCTTCAAATTGAGAAGGTCTCTTTTCTCCCAGAGGAAATCTTTCAATTTCGAGGGTCCTTCATTGTACAAAGTGGGCTGTTAAACAAGATTCCATAAAGAACATCATTTTGAAATTGAAGGATAAAAGGAGAGGTCATTTACATTCAAGAAATGGATTCCCGTGATGAACTACACGTCCAAGCTAAGGTTAAAATGACGAACTTTATATTCAAAATGGACCACAGTAACGTTTCCATGGAGAATAACATGTGGTAGAAAGATGATTTCATCAAATTTCTCCAGCTAAGCTCAAAGAAGTAGTGAGTTACATGAGATAAACTCTCGAGGGAGTTACACAACCAATTCTCAAGGTTATTTATCTAAAGAAATTGGATCATTTTAACTCTTCTTCTTACCAAAGCTAAAAACTTTTCCAGTCTCTTTTTGTTCAAAAGATTTGACAAAATATCCATGGACTCTTATTTTCCCTTTCTTTGAAAAGTAAGCTCGTTGACTTTTCTCATCGTTAAGCTTGATGGAAAATCATGATTTCCATCCTCGTTTGTCATAAAGCCAAATCCATTTTCTTGTATCCAACATTCTTGTCAATTATAAGGTTGAGTTTATGAAGCAGTTTAATCAAACAAGAGAAACAGTGCTATGGATTACTTTTTAATAGTTCTCTAAACTAGCACATGAGATACATGTAAAGAAAAATCACTCACCATACCTAATACGGTTGAGAAATTACCTTAATGTATATATCTCTAATCAAATGAAGACATTCATATATATATATATATATATATATATATATATATATATATATATATATATATATATATATATATATAAAGCTAAAGCAAAAGAAAAGGAAAAAGAAAAAGAGTTGACAGGTTTCCTCCAATGTCAACATTATTGTTTTTCTTTGCTAAATATTTGCTAATAAGAATGACGATGGTAGACAAAAGATAATATCTTTACAATAAGACGTTTTGTTCTCTCAACAATATTTTCACAAATCATGCATTCACATCACTTGTATATATTCTTAAAAAAAAAAAAGTTTTCATATCATGGTTCGATTACGAAATTTTAAGTATCATGCATTGTGCATTCATAATCACACGTCAAAACCAAAATTAATATCATGCATACATGTTGTATTCTAGCTTTCAGTAGGCATATACATTATTGCATTATGCATTGAAGGTCAAATTCATTGGTTAAGCTAAATAAAAAACAGATCATATGCTATCGCACATTGTCAAGTGATAAAAATAAATTCAAAATAAAATGGAGCATCATTCATGACATTTCGGCAATACACATTTGTAGATGCACCCATCCATCATAAGATAGTTGCATTAGAAGTTTCACAACAGCTTCCCTTGGAGCCGCCTGCAGATCTCTTTTGCTTTTCCTCGGCCTTTATAGTTAGAGCTAGTTGATAGGCCACACTCAATTGTTAGCGATAGGGTTCCCGATCTTCATTAGCTATTTCTGGCATAAGCTCTTTGGTTTACAAGTTGACGCAATTTAATATGAGTACAACTTTCCACCGCCTCCATTCCTATCCCATCCTTTATAATTTCTAGGCATTCCAGTCGTTAACTCCTCACATCTCCATGACCATTTCTAGGACCAACCGATGGCTCACCTGCATAGGTACGTACGTAGTGTAGTGTCAGTTACCAGGATGAATTGGCTTGGTCTGACGTTTCGCTTGGATATCAGACTCCCGCTACGATAAGTAATGCATACTGCCATTGGAAGTTTGCTTTAATTTGTAAAGACACGTGGTTTACGTTAATCTTATCGTCATGTGTCAAGTGCGCCTCTCACACATTTAGGCAAGTTTAGGAGGATTTATAAATCCTTAACTCAGGTCTAGAACTTCCGAGTAAATTAATAACTTCAGCTCTTTCGGGAGTTGCATTTAAATTTGTTGGAGCTGATTGGATGTGAATCCTGCAGCGGAAGCGATGATCGACGTCCATGAATTTTGAGAAACAAAAACCCATAAAACAAAACTTGAAATATTGGGGAAAGCTAACGTTTGAATAACTGTTCTTCAACGATTTCCCAAACACCACTAATAGACCTTCTGTGCTATCCTCTAGGTATCGAGAACACGTTTGTGGGAGTGTTCGATATGGAACTAGAGGGAATTGAGAGAGTGTGTCATTGAGAGAAATTGCCTGAGAGTGTCTTCTCTATTCAGTTCTTAGCAAAATCTTTCTGCAAAACCAAAGAGAAAGAAACTGTGACGTGGGGAGTTACTACATAACTCCACACTCCCCTGCATTTCTGTAGGAGAGTTATATATTAATATTATTAATAAATAATAATTAATATAATTAATATATATATATATTTATTTATTTAATCATATTAATTAATAAATAATAAATAATTATTAATCTAATTGACCATTAATATATATATATATATATATATATATATATATATAATCAAATAAATAATTAATACTTAATTATTTATTACAAAAATAGAATCATATATTCTATAGCATTTCTCTCCTATAACCTATATTTGTAATGTACATCTTATGCACATTATTTTTAACCTATAGTTTTAATATGAATCATATTCATATTAATTTTATTTGAATCTCATTCAAATAATTCCTCTCATAATATATAGTTTCAATTTAGAATTAACTATATATTGTAACGTATCAATATACATATACTCTCTTGAGCAATTTGAACCTTTCAAATTTTTCCAAAAACTTGATCTTTGTTTTACTCGTTAGGAGCTAGCAAGGGGACCTAATGGACCTACAAATCAGAAGCTCCAACGATACGAGATTAATCGGTCAAACTCATTCATTAAGTTAATCAACATTCGTTAACTACGGGTCAAGAGCTCATTTTCTTGCTCACACGTGGCACATCCTTATTGGAAGAGAAAAATATGCGTGACTTTAAGTCTGTGAAGCCAAGTTTTATCACCTTGGTATTTCAACTGTCTACCAAGCCGACGCACGTTATGGCCGAGCCGACCAAGATCTCATTTGGTCCCATTCCCATTCTTTGTTTGAACCGACCTAGATGTGTCTTGCTTAGCCACATATTCTGACAAACTCCACGACAGTGTGATTAACGCTTACGTTAAAGAGTCGTTGAGGCCTAGTCAAGAATGTGTCAGAGACCTCGCCTATATATAGAAACCATTTGCCTCTATCCCAGGTACGCGAACATTGTAGTTTCTCTCGAAGACAGCATGGGTTCTTCCAGACTTGGGCGTCGGAGTGTTTTATCTTGCAGGTCTCCTACTCAGCACGTTTCAGCTCATCCTCAAGGTCATCCTTTTGTCCGAGCCGAGATCGCAAGCTTGGTCATTTTGTGATCAACATTTATCTTCGGTTAAATCAAACCCGATCCAAGTCGAGGTCAAAGCCTGTGTAAAACCCAAGTCCGTTGCATTTTATCTTCGGTTAAATCGAACTTGATCCAAGTCGAGGTCGAAGCTTGTGTAAAAGCCAAGTCCGTTGCATTTTATCTTCGGTTAAATCGAACCCAATCCAAGTCGAGGTCGAAACCTGTTGTTAAAGCCAGGTCTGTTGCATTTTATCTTCGGTTAAATCGAACTCGATCCAAGTTGAGATCGAAGCCTGTGTTAAAGCCAGGTCCGTTGCATTTTTATCCTTCGATTAAATTGAACCCGATCAAAGTCGAGGTCGAAGCCTATGTTAAAGCCACGTCCATTGCATTTCCTCTTTCAGTTAAATCGAACCTGATCCAAGTCGAGGTTGAAGCTTATGTTAAAGTTTGGTCTGGCTCTCTTTTGTTATTATTATTATTATTATTATTTATTTTATTAAGTATTATTTAATTGTTTTGGTAAAAATAACATAAGTATACTTTATTAATTATTTTAAGGTAAAGTTTTAATTAAAATTAAAAATAGGTTTTGTCTTAAAAGAATTTGATTAATTATTAAAATAATAAATAAAAAATATATGATTTTAAATAAATAAATTTGTTTAAATAAAAAGATTTCTTTTTATTTTAAAAAGGGATTTTTTTTACTAAAATTGATTTTTGATTTTGTTTCCCCTTTTCCCTCGTCAAAATCCATTAACGTGGCACTCTCTTCTTGTTGCTCTTCCCGCTTTTTCTAATTTACTTTCTTTAGCATAGTGATCGTTGGTTTTTTTAGTATTTAAGGGAAGGTTTCACACACAGGGAGGACAACACACACAGCACAGAGAATACAACAGATTAAGGAAGATGAAATTTTGAGGCCAAAACATTCCCCTTCCCTTTAGTAAAAAATTCATTTTCCTTTCTTTCTCTCTAAAACCCATCATCTTCATCCCTCTCCTATGTTTTTCCCTCTTTATAAAAGTCTCCTTCCTCCATCTCCTTCTCCTCCTCCTTCTCACTCCCATTTTTCCTCACCCACGAACTGGTGGCTAACAACATCCACGACAGTGACAGCCTCCGAAGACCCATCTCGGTGCATCCACGACCAACAATTCGGCGACCTCCACCATTGGTTAGTAAATGTGAGTTTTTAAGTTTCTAAAGAAAAGAAACTTTCATTCCATAGCAAAAAGAAATCCTTTGAAAAGGAAAGAGTTTGTTTTGAGTTTTAAGCATCATATTTAAAATGCAACGTAAATAAAGTTTTACTTTAAAATAAAGGATGAAGAAATTAAATTAGTTTTAAATAAGTTTTTGAAAAGAAAATAAAGATTTTGATATTTTCAAATTTGTTTTAAAATAAAAGGTCTTTCTTTTTCTAATAAAGAAGAGTTTTTTTTTATGAAATAAATATAAAGTTAATTTTGTTTAAATAAAAGATTTTACTTTAAAGTTTTTGTTAAAATAAGTTGAAAAAATAGGAGTTTTATAAAATAAATCCGGTTTAAAAAAGTTTTTATTTTAAATTTTAATTCAAATTTTAAAAGTTAGTTTTACATGAAAACTTTTTTAACAAGGTTTACCTTTTTTTTTTTTTCTTTTGTCAACTTTGTTTTATTTTTTAATTAAAAAAAGTCTTCTGCTGCAAGATTTTAAAAAAGGAGGAGATAAAAGAGAGTATCTAAAAAAAATCTTTTTAGAATAAAATCTCATATTGTTAAAAATTTTTTTAAATAAGTTTGGTGATTTGGTGGTTATGGTTTAGAAAAGAATCTTAGCCAAAAAAATCAGTTTTAAGTAAATTTGATCTTATTTTGTTAAATTTTGAAATAAAAGTTTTTTTTTCTTTTAAAGAATATCTTTAACTTCGAAAAAAATAAAAAATTGTTTTCTTTTTAATTTAACAAAATTCGTTAGTTTTTTTAGTTTTAAAAAATAAATTAATTGTCTTGTGTTTATAAAAGATTACAATGTTTTTATCTTAGGGTGTTGACGTAGTGGTAAATTCTTAGGTTTTATTATACATGACCCAAGTTCGAGTGTCTACATGCCTCAAAATAAAATTATTGTGTTTTATTTTATTTTTATTTTTTTTATCATTGTTTTTACTAAATAATTATTTTAAATAAAAGATTTCCTTTAGAGTTTTTTTTTAACAAAGTTTAAAAATAAAAGTTTATATATATAAAAATAAAGTTAAGTTATATCCTAAGGTGTTGGCACATTGGTAAGCGGTTTGAGTGTTAATTCTTATGTTATTAGTTCAATTCTTAATATGCCTTAAAATAAAAATTATTTTTTATTTATTATTCTTTTTTACTAAATGATTATTTCAAAAACTCCCATGACGGGAATTAGAACCTTCCAATATTTTCGAGGTGATAAAATTTTTCTAATGGCCTTTGTGCCACTCATACCTATTAATTCATATCTTATAATAAAGTGTGAATTCATATAACGTGAGATATTTAAATAAAAACACGAAATTTTTTCTTTTGGATCAAATAATAAAATAGGATAATTCTTGACAAAATATGGTACCGTTTTCGAACGGGTGTCGTAGGGTGCTAACACCTTCCCTACGCTCAGTCGACTACCGAACCAAAAATCTATTTTTGTAGACCGTTTTAAAATAGGTGACCAATCACCTTATAGACAGTTGGTGGCGACTCCAAACCGTTGTCTCGAAAGAGACCCTCAAGGAATGACGTCAGCCGCTCCGCATTACGATGACGTTGCGACAATTACTAATGAGAATATAAATTTCATTCATGGTTTCACAATGTATGTCTTCTTCTTTCTCACCACATTTTTCCTCAACAATAGGTAAAATCTCATGCAACGACTTATAATCAATTGGAATAGGATTTTTCATGCATTGATTGACAAGTCGTTTCATTTTCAATCACATTACCTTCCTCTTAAATACTAGGCATACAATCATGTAATACTTTGTAATCTAATGGAATAGGGTCAACATGCATGTCATCACAAAGTAGTTCATTTTCAATCTCAGTACTTTCTTCCTCAACAATAGATATAAATTCATGCAATACTTTGCTATCACTAGTAGAAGGTATTTCATACATAGTTCCACAAAATATTTCATTATCTTTATTTTCTACAATTGGGACTAAAGTAAGTACACTACCCTTCCCAAAATTTGGAATTACATGAGGAATAGGTTTAGGGTCAACATACCTCAATGATTCTCTTTGATGTCTTCTCTCAATCCTTTTGGCAAGGTGCAACATTTCTTCCAACCGAGTACAAGGTTGTATTTCTTCTCTTTCCGGAATCACCTTGGCAATTTCTCCATTGAATCCATCGTAGAACCAATCCATGGTGGTATCCTCATCTTTATATACGTTAAACTCCTCAAGCAATGAGCACATCTCGTTGTAGTAAGCTTCAACACTTTTGTCCCTTTGTCTCAAGTTTTTCCACTTGACTATGACTTAGGAACAAATTGTCTCCTCATTAGGAGTGTAACGCCCCCAAATTTCAAACAACTTAATTGAGGCACGTTATTCAAACCTCCTATTTCAACTTAACATCAATAAAATAAAATAACTGCATTTCGCTTAACATTTCCATAAACGAAACTTTATTAACTCTAAAAGTTCAAATACCACAATCAAAATAACTAAACATAACCAGAGTTCTCAAAAGAAAAACGAATCGACATTTTCAAAACATCCTTAGCAAAAAACTGAATCAGATTAACCTGCTAATCAAATAACAAATCCAATAAAAAGAATCAACTCCGCTATCCTATCTAAAACAAAATGACGTAGTGCTATATGGTCTTTTAGTCGAGTCTCCTCCTCGCCATCACCTTTCCTGTGAGTGACCTCGTTACCTGCAAAATCTTGGGGAAAAAAAGGAGGGGGTGAGTACAAAACTAGTACTCAGTAAGCAGTCCATACCTAAAGGGTCACACACAATAAACATGCTTTACAAGGATTTCAAACGACATGCTCAACAAGTCATCATGCTTTATATAATATAGACTTAACTAAACATGCAATCTACATGCCAAAACCCAATCCTCGCAACACGATTCACTAATTCTCTTTCCTGTTCCTCCAAGTCTTACTCCTTCGATTCGTATCGACCCCTGACTATCTACCTAGAGCCTCGACACTTCTCTACGGCGCTTGGTGTCACAATCGCACCTTTTAAAGCAGCTCGAGCTACTGTACGTCACTTGCTCTAGCTCAAAGGTGCAAGTCAGCAGAGAAAAACTGTAAGTTGCAGGCAATCTCGGTTGTTGGTCTAGCCTCCGCTCACGTTTTACGAGAAAATTGGTTTTATAAAACGTGAGAGAGAAAAACAGTTGAAAACATCTTTAAAACAAGCATTGTAAACATTGGATGCAAGAAAGCTTTGATTGCAAGAAAGTATACAACACTTGGTCGGGGGGAGGTTTGATGACTACTTGGTCCCCCCTAAGGTACATTATAAGGCATTTTTGGTGCGGCAGGTGTAGACGTCCAAAGTGGCGAGGAGTCACTCGGTGGCCTACAGGGCCCGTGTGAACTCCGATTGGCTTGAAATTTGGCGTGCTTACATATCTTACCAATACATACCTAGTTCCAAAGCCGCTTAACCAAATTCCACCTACAACCCCAAAAACCCGATACAAGCAAACTACACTAAAAAAGCTTTAAAGACATCAAAGAAAAGCGAGTGGTGAGGATGGTTTGGACATGCGGCTATGGGTAACACACCCTGGACAAGCATGCCCACAACATTCTCCCCTACTTAAACGGTTGACGTCCCTGTCAACTGCTGCAGCTTGAAGTCCTCGATCTTTGTCTTCCAGGCTTCAAGGTCTTTTTCTCGTTTCCAGCTGGTCTCTGCATCAGGTAAGTCTTTCCATTTAACGAGGAATTCCTGAACTCTGCGAACGGGTCTCCCCACCTTTCTGGTTCTCTCAGCAAGGATCTCTTCTTCTTCTTTGTCTTCCTTCAATTTGAAGTCGATGGCAGGCCGCACAACAGTATTGCGTTCGTCATCCTCAAGGTCGGGGTGATAAGGTTTTAAATTGCTCACATGGATTACCGGGTGGATCTTCATCTAAGCTGGTAACACCACCTTATACGAGACATTCCCCACCTTCTTAACAACTTCCACTGGTCCCTCGTACTTTCTCACGAGTCTCTGGTCTTTGCGCCCTTGGAAACGAATATGTTCTGGCCTCAGCTTGATAAGAACTTTGACACCTACTCGAAACTCGAGAGGGTGTCTCTTGCGGTCGACCCATTTCTTCATGTGCTTGGAAGCTTTTTCCAAATATGCTCGAGCAATCTTTGTCATCTGCTTCCATTCCTCTGTGAAGTTGTGGGCTTGAGGACTTTTCCCAGCATATGGGTGGTCAAAGATATGCGGCATAGACGGCTGCCTTCCGCACACAATCTCGAAGAGGCTCTTCCCTGTTGAAGAACTCGTCTGGCCGTTAAAACATAATTGAGCCACATCTAACAGCTGGACCCAGTTTCTTTGTCTGGCATCGACGAAGTGACGAAGGTATTCCTTGAGCAGGCTATTGAATCTTTCTGTCTGACCATCAGTTTGTGGATGATAACTCGAGAAAATGTTTAGGCTTGAACCCAAAATAGAAAAAAGTTCAGTCCAGAAGGTCCTTGTAAATCGGCCATCCCTGTCACTAATGATGCTCGTCGGAATTCCCCATAGCTTTACTATATGTTTAAAGAATAATTGCGCCATCAGTTTGGCGGAACACGTTTTGGGAGTCCGAATGAAAGTTGCATACTTGGAAAATTGATCAATAACGACAAGGATGGCTTCGTGTTCCCCAACCTTGGGCAAGTGGGAGACGAAGTCGAGCGACACACTCTCCCATGGTCTCGTAAGAGTTGGTAGGGGTTCAAGCAACCCTGCTATTTTAGTCCTCTCTATCTTATCTTGCTGACAGGTAAGACAGGTCTTCGTGTATTCCTTCACATCCTCACGCATATTAGGCCAGAAGTATCACTTTCTCAGCAAAGCATAAGTCCATTGCCACCTAGGGTGACCAGCCCATAGAGTATCGTGACACTCGTATAGGAGCTTCTTTCTCAAGTCCCCCATTCTTGGCACATACAGTCTGTTTCCTCTTGAAAATAACAAGTCCCCTTCGACCCAGAACTGGCGGGTCTTCCCAGTCTTAGCCAGCTCGACCATAGTTCGAGCGGAGGGGTCTCTTTGAAGATATTCTCTGATGAGGTCGCGGATCGACCCGTCCACTTTGCTCGCATGAATGTGGGCTAACATGCACAGGGTTGCATGTTTAACTTTCCAGCTAAGAGCGCCGGCAGCCTGGTTGGACTTCCCTGCCTTGTGTTCGAACTTGAAATCAAACTCGGCTAACAATTCTTGCCATCTAGCCTGTTTCGATGTTAGCTTCGACTGGTTGAAGAAGTGGCAAATGACGCTGTTGTCTGTCTTCACCACGAAGCATGAGCCCAACAAATACTGCCTTCAAGACCTGAGGCAATGAACGACCACTAGCATTTCTTTCTCCTATACGGTATAGCGTCGTTCAGCATTGTTCAGCTTACGACTTTCGTAAGCAATAGGATGGTCATCTTGGAGAAGAACGCCACCTAAAGCGTAGTCTGAGGCATCAATTTCTACCTCGAACGGTCTCGTCACGTCGGCTAGCCCAAGTACTGGGCCTTTCATCATGGCCGCCTTTAGATCTTCGAAGGCGTCCTAACTTTCCTTTGACCACATCGAGGTCATTAATTTCTTCAGTAACTCTGTCATTGGGGTGGCTCGCCTTGAGAATCCTTCGATAAATCATCGATAATAGTTAGCCAGCTCCAAAAAGAAGCGCAACTCAGTCAAAGAGGTAGGGACTATCCATTATTGGATCGCCTTTACTTTATTTGTGTCCATACTGATCTACCCTTGTTCGATCACGTCGCCAAGGAACGTGATCCGCTTTTGTGCGAACGCACACTTTTCTTTCTTCACGTATAACTGATTCTGCCTTAGTTTGTCAAAGACCAATCTGAGGTGGATCTGGTGCTCCTTCAGCGTCGGACTATATACCACTATATCCTCTAGATAGACTACCACAAACTGATCGAGATATTCGTGAAAGACCTGATTCAGCATCGTACAGAACGTGGCAGGGGCATTCGTTAATCCAAAAGGCATCACGAGGAATTCAAAAGCCCCATACCTCGTTACACAAGTAGTCTTAGGCTCGTCACCTTCTGCAATACGCACTTGGTAGTAGCCCAACCTGAGATCCAATTTCGTGAAGTATTTAGCTCCATGTAATTGGTCAAACAAGTCGGTTATGGTTGAGACGGGGTACTTGTTGCAAATAGTGATTTTGTTGAGGGCTTTATAGTCAATGCACAGACACAACGTCCCATTCTTCTTCTTCTGAAATAGCACTGGGGCTTCAAAGGGAGCTTTAGCTGGGCGGATGAACCCAGCATTTAACAACTCGTCTAGCTGCTTCCGGAGTTCAGCTAACTCAGGTGGAGCCATCCGGTAAGCATTCTTTGCTGGAGGTTTAGCTCCTGGATTGAGCTCGATTTCGTGGTCAATCCCTCGTCGAGGGGGTAATGTCTTCGGTAAACTGTCTGGCATTATGTCAACATACTCTCTCATGACAACTTGAATTTTGGGTTGGACATCTCTTGCCTCCACAGTCTGTTCGACCATCGGGATGACCATGAAGGTGCGTTCTTCCCGGTTGAGGCCTTTCTTTAACTGTAAAGCAGATATCATCCTTATACCACAAGGCTGTTTGATGCTAGCTATAACCACAGTGGGATTATTACTAGTGACGATCATGCATTTGGCCAAAGACATCGGTATAACTTTATGCTCGATGAGGAATTCCATCCCTAGTACAACGTCGAAGTCATCCATGCGAACCACTACGAAATCGACACTACCTGTCCACGTTCCTAATTTCAACGACACTCTTTTAGAAACTCCTACAATGGGTAGAGCTTCGGAATTGACGACCTTCATCTTGCCTGTATCCTTCTCAATGGTCAATTCCAGCCGGCAGGCTTCCTGCTCCGATATGAAGTTGTGGGTTGCACCTGAATCCACCATGGTACTCTTGACAGGTTTAAAGTTGATCGTAGCATCTACGAACATAAGCCCCTTTTCAGACGTTCATTTGGGTCCGTTGACCCTCTTTTGAATGGCAGATAGGAATTTTAACGCCCCCATTATGGGTGTTTCTTCGTCTTCTTCCTTCTCGCACTCCATCTTAACTTCAGGTTCATTACACAACTGAACGGACGCTTGAAGGGCAGTAAGGGCAGCTCAGTACGGGCATTTAGTTACCTGGTGAGGGCCCTTGCACAAGAAGCATGATATCGGCCTTTGAGCGTTTTGACTTTGTGGATAGGGTACTCGAGAAGGACCGAAAGTTGGGCCTTAGGGTCTCTTGTCAGCTCCCCCACTCTTTGGGGTAAAGGGTTTGAACGTCTTGTTTCCCCCAGTGGGGTTTGGAGTGTTCTTTTTCGGTTGGGACGGTTCACTGTTATAGTCTAGCAATCGTTCGGCAGCAGCCATGACGGTGGCAAGGTCTTGCACTCTCTGTTCATACAGCTTTGTTCTGGCCCACGGTTTCAATCATTCGATAAAGACAAACACCTTGTCTTTCTCTGACATGTCGCGAATATCCGACATCACGGCAGAGAATTGTTTCACATAGTCCCGGATTGTCCCAATGTGTCGGAGTTCACGTAGCTTCCTTCTAGCCATGAACTCGACATTGTCGGGGAAGAACTGACCCCTCAATTCCTTCTTAAGATCATCCCAGTTGTTGATCGTGCATCGTCCATTCTGAATGTCGTTGACTTTAGATCTCCACCACAGCTTTGCATCATCAGTAAGATGCATGGTGGCCAAAGTCACTTTCATCTCTTCTAACGTTGTCCCAGTAGCCTTGAAGTATTGTTCTACATCGAACATGAAGTTCTCGAGATCTTTCGTGTCTCTATTGCCATTAAATGGTTTGCGCTCTGGGACTTTCAACTTGTTGAACCCCATGTTCGCTTGATTGGGAGCTTGATTTTCCATGGCTCGCATGGTCAGGTTCACTTTAGTGCTTATTTCAGTCATCTCAGCTTGGAGGGTGTCGATGGTTACTTTGAAGTCCTCCGTCATTTCGTTAAACAATTGCATCATTGCCGATTGCGAATTGTTTAACTCACCCATACGTACTTCTATCTGTGTGTTGGGGTTCGTGGAACTGTCTCCATGTTTAAAGCTACCAGGACGCGTAGCTTTGCTTTCTAGGGCCTCAACCCTTGTGGCTATATCTTGTATCGGCAACCCGTCTACTCGGGCATTCACTACGTCTATTTCTCCAAACTTATCGGAGAATTCATCAACTCGCACCTCCAACAGACGGAGGGTATCTGAGACTTCTCTTAGATAGAGAAGTTGTTCTTCTATCTCTACCAGTCGGTCGACGTGCGACTTGCTCAGTTATTTTGTCGCCGACATGGTTCCAGACTTTCTCGGATCGAGGAGCTAACTAAGCTCTGATACCACTTGTCACAATCGCACCGTTTTAAAGCAGTTCGAGCAATTGTGCGACACTTGCTCTAGCTCAAACGAGAAAGTCAGTCGAGAAAAACTGTAAGTTGCGGATAATCTCGGTCGTTGGTCTAGCCTCTACTCACGTTTTACGAGAAAATTGGTTTTAGAAAACGTGAGAGAGAAAAACAGTTGAAAACATCTTTAAAATAGCATTGTAAACATTGGATGCAAGAAAGCTTTGATTGCAAGAAAGTATACAACATTTGGTCGGGGGGAGGTTTAATGACTACTTGGTCCCCCCTAAGGTACATTATAAGGCATTTTTGGTGTGGCGGATGTAGACGTCCAAAGTGGCGAGGAGTCACTCGGTGGCCTACAGGGCTCGTATGAACTCTGATTGGCTTGAAATTTGGCGTGCTTACATATCTTAGCAATACACACCTAGTTCCAAAGCCGCTCGGCCAAATTCAACCTACAACCCCAATAACCTGATACAAGTAAACTACACTAGAAAGCTTTAAAGACATGAAAGAAAAGTGAATGGTGAGGAAGGTTTAGACATGTGGCCATGGGTAACACACCCTGGACAAGCATGCCCACAACACTTGGTGTTCGACCCTTGACCATTTACTCAAGGCTCTGAACTACTGCACCGACCGTTGACCATCTATTCAAGGCCATCTATTCAAGGACACCGGTCCTTGTCCTTTCTTCTCAAAGCCCCAATACTTGCCTTACCTCTAAGACTCATCGCATTGACCCTTAACCATTTACCCCAAGCCTCGACACTCATCTTTGTCCAACGTTGACGTATCGACCCCCGACCATTTATCAGAAGCCTCGATTCTCAACTAGTGACGTATCAGCCCTCTGGCCCTGATACTCACCCCTTCTCTTCATAACAGAACCAAACTCTCATCGGAGTCCTACTATATGCTTACTAAGCCATGACCCATGCATCATTCAGCTCACAAACACATTTCAGCATGTTATCATAACCACAGACAAATATACTAATCATTAACCAATATGTCATTACGCTTTCACTCTATAATAAATCTCACAATAACTTTGTATAAACACACAGCAGACATAACTATCTATAATTCAGTAATATATCCAGCAATATACTTCTCAAGAGTTCAGTTCAAACACCAAACCATAGTAATGATATCATGCCATGAACATATTCACTCTCAGTAACGAAACAAATAACACATCTGCCATCATTAAGACATAAATACATTTAAAGTTACTATTTCCAACATATCATTCACAATGCATCCAACAACAAGGTCAATACGTTAGAATAATTAACAACAAGCATGATTTTATTTAAAATACTCATAAGCACTAACAGTCACAAAGAGATAATCAACATGCATATTATTGGATAATAAAACACACAGAACACGCCAACAATTCATGCATATTCAAACAATAAACACCCTTACAAGTAAGAACTACTTACAACCAATGTCCTAATGTTCATAAGCTTGTCGAGGCGTTCCTAAAACAAAAGGAATACAATCTCGAGGTTAGTAACTAATTAGAAACACCTAAATTAATTGAAGTCGAGTTTAGGTGAGTCGTTACCTATTAACTCACACTAAAATAACTTGAACTTGGAGTGGGTCAATGCCGAATTGATGCAGAAGTAGGTGGGTATTGCAAATCGGCTTCGAATGGGTGTGGGTCAATGCCAAAATGTAACAGAACGAAGAAATCATCGCGAACTGCTACTGCTCGGGTGCTGGTCGTGAGGTTCGAGGTCGCCAGAGGGGAAAACATATTGCTGGTCGCTAGAGGACGTCGGATCCGCTCGAGCTACTACTACTTCAAGAGTCGGGGAGGAAAATATCGCAGATCTGGCAGTGTGGGTGCTGCAGAACACGTCAGATCTACTCGACTGCACCGCTGCTACCGTGATATCGCCGGTCGTCGATGCTGTCAGGTTTTCAAGGAAACACGTCGTCGTCCAATCCTGGCCTCGCTGGAAATGAGTCGCCGTGTCGTTGATTTCGCTGGGAGAGGTGATGCTGAAATCGTGGTGGGCTGCTCCGCCGCGACACTGCCATGCCTGCTATTGCTCGAGGAACGTCGACTCGATTCTGCTGCTGCTACAGGTTTGTCGGATGGAGAAGCGCCACTGATCGCTGCTGTTGCTGTCGTCGGAGAGAGGGGAGGGGCTGGACGGAAAAACAGAGGGGGAGGGGGACTGACGGCTGGGGGTGGGTTAGAGAAGAAGAAGAAAGGGGTTTAGGGTTTTGATTTTCTTTTTGTTTTCCTTTTTGTTTTCTTCTTTTTTTTTACCAAAAAGAAAATAATTATATTAAACCAAAAATATGACTAATGACCTTAAATAAGGGAGAACTTCCTTAATCTTTTTTAATAAGAAGACCCACCTTAAAAAGGATTTGGATATTAACTTAAAATTAAAACCCAATAATAGAAACCAAAAGAGAGAATTAAATTTCCAAAACTTAGGATTAAGATTTAATTAAAAATCTCTTTCCGAAATTTGAAAACTTAATTTATCTTAACTAACGAAAATAAATTTAAATTCTAATTTACCCAAAATTAGGAAATCCAAGAATTTAAATTATCCAAATATAGGGAAAATCTAAAGGCACAATTTAAAACTTAAAAAGAAAATATATAACCTGAAAACTCGGGGCGTTACAGACTACCCACCTTACAAAACTTTCGTCCTCGAAAGTTGACTAGTCGCACAACTTTGAACGTCAGGGCGTTACAGACTACACACCTTTGAAAACTTTCACCTCAAAAGTTGTCTTGTCAAACGAAACTTAGTGCTTGACCTATATCTTCTTGTACTCCTTAGTTGCTCCCTTGCAACATCATTTTTTTTAAAACAACCTTTTACTCCTTACTCTTGGTGGGTTGTGAAAGTAATAAAGAACTTTCCACTATCACCATTAACCAAAACTATCACTGAGTCTTGTGGTGTGAAGACCTATCACGAACCACCTAACGGTTCAAACCTAATATTCACTTACCAATCAAAGTAGAAAGAACAAGGAATGCGAGTAGCATAACTTCAATAATAATACTTTCCAGCAAGGATAATACAAACACTCAAGAGTAGGATACGAGTAGCTGTAGCATTAACATCCTCTTTTCCTTCATAAGTTAGCGCAAAGACGCGTGCCTTCTGAATAATTCCATGCGCTGGTGCCTGTGGAGTCTTTTGAGTGTTTGAACCAGTCATCGGGCACTCTCTAGCAAAATGGCCTTCCTTTCCGCACTTAAAACAAGCTTTTTTCTTGGTCCAACATTGGCCAAAGTGATGCTTTTAACAAGAGAAACACTATGGGGAAACAACCTGTCCTTAAGTCTATTGCTGAGGGCTGGTTTTTGAAGGTTGGCTAGAGGATATCGGAGGAACCTTCCTTTTTACTCCTGAGGATAAGCCGACTTTCTGCTGTGGTTGAGCTTTTTCGATGACGTCCTTATCCATAACCAAGGCACCCTTAATTGCTTCCGCATAAGTGGTTGGCCGCTGAAGATCAATTGGTCCCTTAATCCCTTTCCATAGACCTCTAACAAACCTTTTAATCTTCCTCGCCTCAGTGGGGATTAGATCCAGAGCAAAACGAGAGAATTCTGTAAACTTCTTCTCATACTGAGCCACCATCAAAGTTCGTTGAGTGAGGTGAAGGAACTCTATCTCTTTTTCATCTTTTATCGTCTTCGGAAAGTAATAATCGTAAAGCAGATCTTTGGACGTTGTCCAAGTGATGGGTTCATTTGTATGGTCTTCTACAGTTGCTACTACATCCCACCAATTTAGAGCTTCGCCTCTCAACATAAATACTGCACCTTTGACTTTAAGTTGGTCGCTGCAACCTAGATAAGTGTATAAAGCTTCCAACTCCCTGATCCACTCCTCCACTACTGTAGCTTTCTCACTTTCTCCATTAAAAGTAGGGGGTCCATAACGCCTAAAGTCCCTGATGAACTGAGCTTCACTCTGAAGAGCCAGAGCTTGACGAGGTTGCAGGGCTTGAGCAGCACCTGCTGCAATCGAATTGTCAATTAATGCTTGTAGTGCTCTTCCCAGTAAAGCCACCTGAGCATTCACTTGAGGGGCTGTCGAGGGGCCTGGAGGAACTATCCTTCTCCGAGGACCTATAGGGGGAGCTGGAGGGTCTACCCCTTCTTGAGGGGTTGCTGGAGGAATTTGAGGGACTACCCCTCCTTATGAAAGGATGTGATTCCCGGAGCGGAAACAGATTTTTGTTGCTGATTTTCGGGATACAAAATCGAATTACAAAGTAGGAAAATACAGAGGAAACTTTACCTTTGAAGAACGTTTCTTCAACGACTTTCCCTCGAACACCACCACTATGTCTTCCTCGCTATCCTCTTGGGTCTCGGGATCGTGCTGGTGGGAGCAATCCTTTGGAACGAGAGGGAGAGATTGAGCTTATTCAGAGAGATCTGGGGATGCTTTTTTTTTCACTGTTGTATTCTGTTTTCTTCAACCATTGAAGAAGAAGAACAATGACGTGGGGTAACTCCCCACGTCACAGCAACCCCCCCACTCCCCTGCAATTATGCAGGGGAGATAATATTAATAATAATAATAATATTAATATATATATATATATATTTATAATATATAATAATAATTAAAATATATATATAATAATTAATATATATATAATTAATTAATTAATATAATTAATTATTAATCCAGTTAATAATTAATAAATATATATATACATAAATAATTAACACTTAATTATTTATTATAAAATTAGAATCATATTCTAAAACATTACTCTCGTATAAGCTATAGTTTTAATGTACATCTTATGCACATTATTTTTAACCTATAGTTTTAATATGAATCTTATTCATATTAATTTTATTTGAATCTCATTCAAATAATATCTCTCATAATATATAGTTTTAATTCACAATTAACAATATATTATAATGTATCAATATACATATAATCCCTTAAGTAATTTGAACAATTCAAATTCTTCCAAAAACTTGATCCTCGTTTTACCCGTTATGAGCTAGCAAGAGGACCTAATGGACATACAGATCTGAAGCTCCAACGATGCAAGATTAATCGGTCAAACTCATTGACCGAGTTAATCTAGATTCGTTAACTACGGGTCATTCCACTAAAGACCCGCAGTTGCACTCTTCTCACTGCAGACTGTTTTCGTGTCCATGGATATATGACCATTAATGACGAGTTAATCCTTCACGAGTGTTCGTGACTCAAGTTGGGTCAAATTACCGTTTTACCCCCGAGTTACATCTTACTCCTTAAACACCACTGCTCCTCTAACGAACAACCCGGTTATGGTCCAACCAATAACTGGAAGTCCCTCTCGGCCAATGAGCGGGTGGGGCCCCTTGTTCAAGTCCCGGAGTCAGCATTTAAGGTAACACTCATCTACTCCCCTAAAGTCGGGAGGAGTGAATTCCATCTTGTGAAGTTATGTTCCCAACTCCCCACTCGGTCTCGTCCTTAACATGGTAGGAATGTTGAGTCGGCGACTCGGGTCACTCTCACCCATCCAGATCAAAGGACGAGCGTCACGGGCAAGAGTCCATAACTCACTCAAGATTGAGAATGTGTTGCCTGGTCATCCTAAGAAATAGCAATCTATTAGTTAACGGTGTTACACCTAAAGATTGCCTATTTCGCGGTCCGGTCTTATACAAACTCATTGTACAGGATACCCCCACTCGCATGTCTCCACACGAACGACCTGGATCGAGTCGTCTGTAACCTTTACAGAGCGGGCCGTATCGATAGTGTTGCCAGGATAAGGTACCTAGCCTTATCCATATACTATAGACCCTTTAGGTTATTCACGGGATATTATCCATTCATATATCAGGGGTATATCAAATATATACCCCGTATATCGACTATATACCCAGTATATATACTGTCCCGATTACATCAAAAATAACCTTGGATGTTTAGTTTATTGGATTTTGGACAATACAAAGCTATGATTCAACAACAAATTTATTGAATAAAACTTTATTAAATAGACATTTGTTTTTACAAAATATAAACTACGAGTTTAGGGTAACACACCCAACAAACTCCCACTTGAACTAAACTCGAGTGGGGTGTACATTATCATAAAGCAAAGGGAAAATACAATAAACTAGGGCATACACTATACACAATTACATTTCTCCCACTTGCCCTAGACTAACTGTACAAAGCTTGTAAACCTAGACTTTCTAGATGGCCCTCAAACACTTTAGCCGTGAGTGCCTTTGTAAGAGGATCAGCAATATTGTGCTCTGCAGTGATCTTCGTGACAATCACATCTCCTCGCTGCATATCTCCCGTATAAGGTGGTATTTCCTATCGATGTGTTTGCCTCTCTTATGGCTTCGAGGTTTTTTAGAATTTGCCACAGCACCACTGTTATCACAATAAAGTGTGATGGGCAAGTTCATGTTTGGAACGACGTCTAAATCTGTCAAGAACTTTCTAAGCCAAACCGCCTCTTTTGCTGCTTCACGAGCTGCAACATACTCAGCCTCCATCGTGGAGTCTGCAATGCATCATTGTTTGATGCTTTGCCAAACTACCGCTCCTCCGTTAAGAGTGAATACAGACCCCGACGTGGATTTCCTTGAATCCTTGTCTGTTTGGAAGTCAGAGTCAGTGTATCCTGTAAGGATCAAATCCTTAGCGCCGTACACGAGCTTGTAGTCCCTCGTTCTCCTAAGATACTTGAGGATTCCCTTAACAGCAGTCCAGTGATCATATCCTGGGTTGGATTGGTACCTACTGACTATCCCTACCGCATAGCAAATGTCAGGCCTAGTGCACAGCATAGCGTACATCAGGCTACCTAGTGCTGAAGCATAGGGTATACATGTCATATCCTCAACTTCTTCAGGTGTCTTAGGACATTGTTCCTTAGACAGATGAATTCCATGCCTGAAGGGTAACAAACCTTTCTTGGAATTCTGCATCGAATATCGAACAAGCATCTTGTCGATATAAGTTGCTTGAGACAGGGCTAACGTTCTGTTCTTGCGATCCCTTAGAATTTGGATGCCAAGAACATACTGAGCTTCTCCCAAATCTTTCATTTGGAACTCAGTCGCTAGCCACTTCTTTATGTCAGTGAGGTATCCGACATCATTCCCAATGAGTAGGATATCATCCACGTACAACACTAAGAAGGCTACGGTGTTGTTGATGATCTTCTTGTATACACAAGGCTCATCAACGTTTTGGTCAAAACCATAAGATTTGATCGCAGTATCGAACCTTATGTTCCAAGATCGAGATGCTTGTTTGAGTCCATATATGGACCGTTTAAGCTTGCAAACTTTTTGCTCTTGACCTTGTTCTATGAACCCTTCGGGTTGAGACATATAAATACTTTCTTCAAGATTGCCATTCAGAAAAGCAGTCTTGACGTCCATTTGCCATATCTCAGTCATAATATGTGGCAATGGACAAAAGTATTCTAATAGACTTAAGCATAGCTATAGGGGAGAAGGTTTCTTCATAGTCCACCCCTTCCCTTTGTGTGTAGCCTTTTGCCACAAGTCTTGCCTTATAGGTCTGTACTTTTCCTTCGACGTCTCGTTTTCGCTTGTAGATCCATTTGCACTCTATGGGTTTTACCCCGTCAGGTTGATCTACAAGTTCCCAAAAGGAATTGAAGTACATCGACTCCATTTCCAGGTCCATTGCTTTGACCCATTTGTCCTTGTCAGTATCTTCCATTGCCTTTTTGTAGGTCAATGGATCCTCGACACCGTCATCAGGTATGACAACTTGAGTTTCAGTTAAACAGACATAGCGGTCAGGTTGTGACATAATCCTCCCACTACGTCGAGGCACCCTCAATACTTGAGGTGGATGAGACTGACGCGATGTGCTGGCTTCATCAACAACTCTTGTTGTAGTGCCAGTTTGATCAACAACTCTTGTTGACGTGTTTGTAGCCTCTTCGAAAATCTCGTTAATTACTACCTTACTCCGTGGTTTATGATCTCGAACATGCCCTTCTTCTAAGAAAGTAGGATTTGTCGATACAAACACTCTGTTTTCTTTATGATCGAAAAAGAGACCACCTCTCGTCTCTTTAGGGTAACCTACGAATAGGCATGCTTTTGAACGAGGTTCCAGTTTCTTCGGGTTAGTCATGAGCACGTGTGCTGGGCATCCCCAAATGCGAATGTGTCGTAAACTAGGTTTACGACCCTTCCATAGCTCAAAGGGTGTTTCAGAAACACTCTTTGATGGAACTACGTTTAAAATATAAACTGCAGTCTCCACTGCATAACCCCAAAACGAGTTAGGCAACTGAGCATAGCTCATCATTGATCGAACCATGTCCAACAGGGTTCTGTTTCTCCTTTTTGATACACCGTTTTGTTGAGGTGTACCAAGGGCTGAGAGTTGGGACGTGATTCTATGTTCTGTCATATAGTCCTGGAATCTCAAGTTCATATACTCTCCACCCTGATCTGATCGAAGTGTTTTAATGGTTTTACCTAATTGATTTTCAACTTCAGTCTTGTACTCCTTGAACTTTTCAAGGACTTCAGACTTATGCTGCATTAGGTATAAATAACCATACCTTGAATAATCATCGATAAAAGAGATGAAGTATTCATACCCTCCTCGAGCTCTAACATTCATCGGACCACAAAGGTCTGAATGTATAAGGTCTAAGGGCTCTTTGGCTCTATAACCTTTTCCAGTAAAAGGTCTTTTAGTCATCTTGCCTTCAAGACAAGACTCACATGGTGGTAAAGAATCGTCTTCTAACTCACTTAGAATGCCATTCTTAACCAACCTCTCAATCCTATTGAGATTAATGTGACCTAATCTTAAGTGCCAAAGATAGGTATCTTCCTTTTGAGAAACTTTTTGCCTTTTATTTTGAGTTCTAGCATTTTTAAACAACTCGGTATTTAAAATTGCTTTCGTTATGGTTGGTCTTAGCACATACAAGTTGTTTTCAAGTAAAGCTGAACAAATATTAACACCATTTCTTGAAATGAACGCTTCATTTAAATGAAATGAAATTGAATACATCTGTTCCAACAAACAAGAAATTGAAATTAAGTTCCTTTGAATTTTAGGAACAACGTACACATTATCTAATAATATATACATATTCTTGTTTGTAAACAACTTGAGCTCCCCTACCGCCACAGCTGAGACGACCTCTCCCGTTCCGACCTTAAGAGTCATCTCTTCGGCGTCAAGCTGCCTCCAGGAACTAATTCCCTGCAATGAAGAACAAACGTGATTAGTGGCTCCTGAATCCAGTATCCAGGCGGAGTCATCATTCTCCACTAAACATGTTTCCAATACAAGTAAATCATATTTACCTTCGTTGGCTTTCTTCTTTTCGGCCAAGTACTTTGGGCAGTTGCGCTTCCAATGCCCGTCCATGTTGCAGTGGAAACACTTTCTTTCTCTGCAACCTTGACCTTGCTTTTCTGGGCAGCAGCAGCTGAGTCAGGTTTAGACCCCTTAGCAACAGCCTTCTTCTTCTTAAAAGTCTTACTTCCAGAAGAAGAGGGCGCAGACCTAGTTCTAGAGGACAATCCTCTGTTGTACCTCTTTGAGGTGGCAACATTTGCGTCCCCTTCTTATCCCTTACATTTCATAAGAGACTGGTAGGTCTGCAGCTCGTTAAGGAGCGTGGTAAGAGTGTACTCCAGCATATTCATAACCGCATTGCTGCGGAATGGCAGGAAACTCTTCGGAAGAGATTCCAGAATGAAGCTGACCTGACTCTGCTAATCTATGACGGCCCCGTTCGACTCAGCCACGTTGAAGTGGACCATCAGGTTGAGAACGTGTTCTCGCACTGATGAACCCTCCTTCATGCGGGAGTTGTAAACGAATTTAAGGGCTTCATGTCGAGCCTGTGAGGACGGTTGTCCAGACATGCTCTGCAGCAAGTCCATGATCTCCTTAGCGGTGACCGTGTCCTCGTGCTTATTGGCAAGCACATCAGATATGCTCGCCAAGATGTAGACCTTGGCCTTGTCATTGGCCTTGATCCACCTATCATAGGCGTTGCGCACCGCCACAATAACGTTAGGCGCAGGAGCTTGAGGACAATCCTCTTGCAAGACGAACCTAAGATCATCTATCACGAGAATAGTGTTTAGGTTTGACTTCCATTGTTTGTAATTTTCGCCATTAAGTCTTTGCGCGGCTAAGAGTGCAATAATGGAAGTAGACATGCTGAAAGTAAAAACAAATCTATATTAGTTTCATGCATTAACCTTTTAAACCCAATAAAAATTTTAGCAAAAGTAATTAAGCACCCTAACAAAATTGTTTTGCAACGATGCTTCAGTGATTTAGAGCAACAGCCATCGTAGGGCGGACAGGTACTCATTCACTGAATTGAGACATTCTCAACTAAATTTTACACCAGAATAACTCTTATTCCTATAAATTTTAGTCATCATTTATTTGGTCAGGAAATTGCTAACTAACTTAACAACTCCTCGTAAGTGTGACCCAACATTTCCGGACCTCAGAGGTCCACCCCAATAATCCTGCGGTAGGGAAGGAAAATATTGGAGCAAAACCTAAGAGACTCCTATCCATTTCTGGAGTTTGCCTTGATTTTGATTTCCATACAATGAACCCTCCGTAGGGATGGTCACTCCAGGACGACACGCAAGTCATGTATGAAACCTCACGGTGCAAACCAATGGCGGAGACCGCAGGATGTGTTGTCACACGTCCTTCTCCCACTTACTATGAATACTATCTCCATTCACCTCGATATTGAACCATGCAAACACCTTCCGTAGGGAGGCCACGCCCAGGGCGACACGAGGCCGAACATGGAACTCACAGCGTGAATTTAAAGGAGAACGTGAGAGAGAGAGTAAAGTATGTTATATATACTTTGTATATCAAATATATACGCTGTATATTACATATTCTATTTTTCTCCCACTTAGTATTCTAAGACTAGGGTATATTACTTAGATAAATCCCGGCTAAGTGAAATTAACTATGTGACTTTTTAGTCGGCCCAATATAACTATTATATCGGAAGTTGTACAATAATGTTTTAGTTCGTTAAACACTTTAATAAACCAACGACATTATTGCTTGTATATAAAATATTGACTAATTCAACCCCCAGGTCGGTTCCCAGGTTGATGTGTTCCCTTACGGTCAGCTTAAATACCTCAACCTAGACAGAACCTTCCTTAGACATGGTTCCCTTATAGACAACATTTTATATTTAGTCTTTTATTATTTCATTTTAAACCTAGTTAAAACAAAATAAAAGACTACCCTCTAATCACATTAGAAGATATAACCTAAGGTCTAATTAATTTTAAACCCCTTTAAAATTAATTAACTTAGACCTTATGTTTGCATGCAACTCTTTATTATAGATTTTAATTTCTATCTACCACATTTTATAACTCTTATAAAATTTAAGAAATTAAAACCATAAACATGCATTGAAAGCATACATTAATATAACAATTATATTATCCAAAATAATGTCATGCTCAGTGCAACTTTATTTTCATCTAATTAATACAACACTTATATTAATTATGAAAATAAAACATGCATTCATACATTATAACATTTATAACTATATGATGCATGATCATACATACATACTATATATCAAACATACATATTATGCATGTAACCTACGGTGGGATTTTAAAACTATATGGCATACAATATGCAATATGATTTTAATTAAAATATACATTCATAATGCATAAAATAATTAAATAGAAAAGTTGGAACGATTTTTGGCACCCTAAGAAAACGAAATAATGCAAAATAAGAAAACCGACTGCATCCGCCCTCGAATCGCGAACCGGAGCCTCGGAACCGCGTCGAAAAACACCCAGGACAGCGCCTCGGCGCCTAAGGGCAGCGCCACGGCGCTGCACAGTGTCACAACCATACTAGTAGAGAGTAGGTTGTGACGCCCACATAGTGGACAAGTGGTGGCGACATGCATATGTCGCCCGTCAGGCCATGTTGAGGGTCGAGAGAGAAGTGCTGTGATGCGACCAAGGAGGATGGTGCATCACCTATCACACCCCATGGATGTACGCAAGAATGCCTAGAGAAGGCATATGCAGAATGCAAGGCGAAGGCGATGTCGGTGGTGTCGGTGACAAGCTCAGTGGGGGCCAGTTGGGTCCCCGGGCCATGACCCTAGAAGTAAGGGTTCCGTCAAGAGTTTGCACGAGCGGCTTTAGAGTTAGATGCATATAAGTGAGATATGCAAGCACGCCAAGTTTCGTGTCAATCGAAGTTCAGACGTGCGCTCTACGTTGGCGAGTGACTCCTCGCCACTTTGCACGTACACGCCTGCCAGACCAAGAATGTCTTAGAATGTACCTTAGGGGGAGGCATGGTGTCAGCTCTCCACCACCCCTGGGCCCTGTGGCCTTAGTGAGCTACCTCACGGCACATGCGTGTGTCATGGCGTGGGCGAGCGTTGCAAGACCAAGACCTTGGGCGTCTTCCTTCGAGAATGGGAATCTCAAGGACAGTGTCGGACGGCACGGGTGTGCCGGCATTGCGCTTCGTCCCATGGGCTGGAGGTTGCACATAGGGGCCGTTATGCGGTACGGTATGCTCGAACGACAAGGCACGGCCGCGGGAGTCGACGTGCCACGATTATGTCTGGATGGATGGATGTCCGAAAGGCCCCGATCATAAACACAAGTCCATAGGTCGGTTCTCGGTATGCGTGCCCAAGAGTTCAGCGAAGCCCGATGACATACCAATTGAAGGGATGTGAATCTCGGAGCGGAAACGGATTTTCGTTGCTGATTTTCGGGATACAAAATCGAGTTTTAAAGAAAAAAATTACAGGGGAAATTCTAAACCTTTGAAGAACGTTTCTTCAGTGAATTCCCCACGAACACCACCACTATGTCTTCCTCGCTATCCTCTTGGGTCTCGGGATCGTGCTGGTGGGAGCAATCCTTTGGAACGAGAGGGAGAGATTGAGGGAATTTTTCTTTTGAGAGATCTGGGAGTTTTCTTTTCTGTTCTATAACACCTTCTTTTTCATTCTCCAACACTTGGAGAAAAAGAAGAAGGGTGACGTGGGGTAACTCCCCACGTCACAACACTTCCCACTCCCCTGCAATTTTGCAGGGGAGTTAATATTAATAATAATATTCATATATATATATATATTTATTTATTTATAACAATGCAAAGATGCTCTCTCTCTTTGTTTTTTGTTTTTTTGTTTTTTTTGGAATAGGGGTCAAGGATATAGATGGTATCAAAGACAACTAAGAACAAATGATATGAAAGATACCAAATGATATACAAGGGGAAGAATGAAACAATCAAATGATAGAACAATGAGACCAAATGATGACAAAGGATACTAAGAAAAACAAGATGCAAAAACCTTGAGTCTTATGCTCTTGGTGATTAAGACTTGACCACAATATACGAATTGAAGTCAAAACACATCAAATGAAAGGACTATCAATCAAAATTCAAGAAAACAAAAATTAACTTAAAAAGATGTAAAAAATCCAATTTGTAGTCAAGCACGCACAAAAAGATAACTTACCAACAACCACTTAATATGTGATAACTCAAGTGTATGGACTACACTCGAGCCTCTAGTCATTTGAATCCAATCGTATAAGCTAAATAAATTGCTAACTAGCTTAACAATTCCCCGTAAGTGTGACCCACCATTTTCAGACCTTGAAGGTCCGCCCCAATAATCCCGCCGTAGGGAAGGACAAATTGGAGCAAAACCTAAGAAACCCTTATCCATTTATGGAGTTTACCTTGGTTTCGAGTTCATACAATGGAAAGGATGATCGCTCTAGAACGACACACATGTCATGTATGAAGTCTCACGATGCAAACTAATGGTGGATACTGTAGGATGCGTTGTCACACATCATTCTCCCACTTACTATGAATACTATCTCCATTCACCTGATATTAAACCATGCAAACACCTTTCGTAGGGAGGTCGCGCTCAGGGCGACACGAGGCTGAGCATGGAACTCACAATGTGAACTTTAAGGAGAAACGTGAGCGAGAAAAAATGTCATATATACCTTGTATATAAAAAATATACGTAGTATATTACATATTCTCTTTTTCTCCCACTAAGTATTCTAAGACTACGGTATATTACTTAGGTAAATTTCGGCTAACTAAGTGAATGTTTAGACGGCCCAACATAACTATTTATATTGGAAGTTGTATATTAATGTTTTAGTTTATTAAACGTATTAATAAATTAATGACATTATTGCATGCAAATGAATTTAATTCAACCACAACATTCATGAAATGAATTTGTACCCACCATACGCAAATGAATGTTATTCTAGATGCTCTGATACCACATGATGGAAAATATACATACATGCGCAACGAAAGCGAGTAAGGATCGAAATAACAATCTAGATGCATAATACAACCTAGGATTAAATATGCATGATCATACATTATGATGGTTAGAGAAAAGTAGAGAAAAATACTTACCTTTGTAGCTTTTCAAATTTCTTCAAATAGCTCCAATGAAGACGACCAAGGGATCTTCCTAGCTATTCTCAAGGCTTGGAATAGAGTGGTGAGACTCTTTTTAGAGAAGGAAAATTTGAGAGAAATATCAAGCTAAAATGAGTTATGTAAGCTTTTTGAAAAACTTCAATTGGTCAAAGGTTCCAAGAGATTTCAATGTTTGAACAAAGACCTCTTAAATAGGCAAATTACATGCAACTCTTGCATGTCAAAGTTTACCAAAATCTTACAACACATATTCCACTAATGCATGACATGGCTAAGTGTCAAAATACATGTCTAAGTTCAGCAAAAGCTTACAACACACATTCCACTCATTCATGGCATGGCTAAGTTCACCAAAAACTTACAATACACATTCCACTCATGCATGCCATGGTTAAGTATCAAAAAGTAGATTTTTTGAGATTATTTAAATGTTCCACTCAACAAGTTAGTGGAATTTTCCACCAACTTGGTTAAAAACATTATTTTAATCTTCTTAGTCAACCTTTGACTTTCTATAGTCAAAGTCAATTATTTGACATTTTTCGAAATCTGACAGTTTGACGAAATCCATGCCTCCGGTTATGAATCCGCATTCATAATTTTAATATTTAAATCCTATTTAAATATTTTGACCAAATTTCTCAATTTGATATCATATATCAATTACTTAATCGTATCTCATATGATTAACCTAATTCGTACGGTTAGAATTATTCCTTCAAATTATTCCAAGTTTATTCCTATATGAGCTAGCCAGGGGACCTTATAGACCTACAGATCATGAGCTCCAACGATCCGAGATTAACCGGTTAAACTCTTTAGCCTAGTTAACCAACATTCGTTAACTACCGGGTCACTCCACTAAAGCCTGTAGCTGCACTCTCCTCACTGTAGATATATTATGTCCATTTGATATAACCATGATCGGTAAGTCGATCATTCACAGGTTGTTCGTAATTATAGTTTGGTCAAAATACGTTTTATCCCTGTAGTTACCTCTTGTTCCTTAAGTCTCACTGATCCTCTAACGAACAATGATTTGCAGTTCAACTATCAAATCAAAAAATCCTCTCAAACCTTTTGATGAGGGTGGCGCCAATTGTTCAAGACCTAGATTCAACCCTTAAGAGAACAACCTCTCTACTATCCCAAAATTGGGTAGAAGTGAATTCCTTCTTGCACCCTATGTCCCTAGCTATCTACCTAGTCTTACCCCTGAAATAGGAGGCTTATTGAGCCAGCGATGTTGAGCTGCTCTCACCCATGCAGATCTAAGGATAATCCCAAGTAAACAGAAATTCATAGTTAGCTTAGAATTAAGATCAAGTTACCTAGGCCATCAAAGTCAAGATAGTTAGTTTCAGATAGTAAACGGTGTTATAAAGTAAAAGTAACTATCTCATGGTCTGGTCTTATGCAAACTCTTTGCATGGGACGCCCCCGGCCACTCGCATGTCTTCACATGAACGAATTAGGATCACATCGTTTGTACTAGCTACAAAATGGGTCGCATCCATAGTGTCCCCAGAATAAGGCGGCCCAACCTTATTCCTATACTATAGACCATTTAGACTGTTAACTCAAACTTGATCCATATTTATGTGTCTACATAAACGTTGAGTCTCATGTAACAGTCTAGGATCCATAGTTTATTGGATTTAGATCTAGTAAGAACATTTTATTGGATCAATAACTACTTATTGATTATAACCTTCAATAACAACTTTATTGAATGATAAAAGTATATCCGGCATTTTCAAACTATGAGTTTTAGGACATAAAATCCAACAACCTCCATGTGGTCTTCTTCCAGTTCAAGATGACGTGAAACATCAGAAATGCGCTTTCATGTGCTCCCAATTCGTAGCAGCTTCAACATTTTGTTCATAAATCAGAAATGGCCAGTTTCTTTTAGTTCACTAATTATATTAGACATTTTTCTTATGTGTTATCTCATATTATAATTAGAGTGTTTTTTGTACGTATCAAATTTAATAGTAAGTTGCCTAACTTTGGTGACAGAGGTCCCACAAATTTTCAACTTTAATGCTTCCCACATGTCATTGACAATGTCATAAGAGTGATACTCATGCATGAAATCGTTGTCTATGCTACTTAGCAACGTAATGCGAGCAAATAAGTTTTTCTTTTTCCAGGCTTCATAAGCCTCCCTGTCCCTCCTACATTGACTAGTGTTGCCCTTTTCAGGATTAGTTAACTTGCTTAACACTTCTACAACCTCTTGGTTGTCTAAATCTCATAATTATCCTCATTAAGCTTCTCATTTCTGTTCAATTCAACAATTATATTCTTAGGAGCAGATGTCATTTTCTTAGAATCTACAAGACATATTTGCACATACATATATTTACATGCATAACACACTACCCTTATTATTTTACAATTTTCAAATTATGTGATAACAATTATATTATTCAACATCGAGTCAAAAACTTTCACTAAGTTTTCAAATCATTGTTTATGTTTAAACAAAATAATTATTGACAAATTCATCACATTGTAAAATAAACAAATACTTTCTCAAAAAAGTATAAAATAATAATGAAACACAATCATCATTCGAACACCCAGATTCAAATACCAAACAATGGGCACTATACTTCATTGAATATATACCAATATAGGCAAATATATACATATGACATGTACATGAAACACTTACAATTCAATCATACAAACAGGAAATGAATTTTTAAAACGTTCATAAAGAACTTCTAGAATTTTATGGTTGCAAACAACTACTCCACGTTTGTTTCGGTTGAGATGGATCCTTTCTCCATAGACTGAAGCCTTATGCTTTTATAAAGCAGCTCGTATACTGAGCTCGTACACATAAGCTTTGGTCATAATTTCATAAAGGTTATCACCACTGTGTCGATTCCAAACATTATCTAAGAAGTTCTTAAAGCACTCAAGAGACAAGAGTGATTTTAAAACACTCAGTCTTCAATCATCTTGCAACAAAACCTTCTTCCCAAATAATCATTTGAAGCTGACTATTTACTTGGATTATATACTGGAATAAGTATATCAAATCCAATTCATGACCCGGTTATAAATTGATAAGGGATAAATCTTCTATTGTCTTATTCATTTTAGCCTCTGAACTCTTATTCTAACCAATTTTGGTGTCCTTATCATCTTTACCATATTTTCAATAACAAATACATAAAAATAAATCAAGAAGTGATTTTGACAGATTGAGACAAAATAGCAAAGAAATAAAATAGAATAAAAACAAGACCAGTCTTCAAGTATTTAAACAGAACACTTGAAATTCAAATGAAAGGGTGGTTAGGAGTCATTCCTGTTTTTTCTAGAATGTTGGGATGATCAAACCCTTCATTTGTGGGTTAATTGCTCCTTAATTCAAATCTAATTTGAATTTAGATTTAAATCAATACTTATAATGAGTGTTTGATATATATTTGAAAATTTAAAAATAGGTGACATATTTTGAAATATATAAAATATATAAACACTATATATATATATATTTTATATTCATTTTGTACTATTTCAACAATTTCTTCTCTCTATTTAATTTTAGATATTTTGTGCATTATTTTAGTTACACATATGCTTTTGTTTATGATTTGATAAAAGAAATGGAAACGTGAAATAGAAATAAGAATCTTGATTTTGTTGTTTTATAATTTTATACACAATTTTCAAAACATTTAGAAACAAAAGAAATAGTTACGGATGGATGTCTTTGGACCACTGGATATGGGTAAAATTTTTCATACATTGTGAGAAAAGGACCATGTTTGTTGGAGTTAAAAAGTTAGAAGTTGAAGAGAGGATAAAGAAGCCACTTTTTATTTCCCAAAGTTGAAGAAGATGGTACACAAGCGAGATAAGATAACCCCAAACTTATGCCACTCTTAACACTTTGTTTCATAACTTATCCAACTTTTGACATTATTTTAAGTGGAGATTTCTCTAATAGCGCCCTCCTCCTCCTCCCCCAAATCGCTGTTGAAGATAGGCAACAACTTTGCTGTCCAATTGGAAAGCTTTTGCAAGAACATCAATGGGGATCGGAGGGTTGGATCCAAACACAGCATTGGCAATAGTGATAACTCCTGGGTTTTGGCTGCCGAGCCCCGCGAAAGCAAGCGCTGGTGTACGCCCGACATTGAACTGGAAGTGAATGAGACCAATAGGAAACACGAACACATCTCCTTTGTAGAGAAGTTTGGTGAAGAGTTTGTTGTCTGGATTGGAGGTGATGAAGCCAACGAGGAGAGTGCCTTCCACAACCACGAGAAGTTCGGTGGCTCGTGGGTGGGTGTGAGGTGGGTTCAAGCCATAGGGAGCGTAGTCGATGCGAGCCAAGGAGACGCCGAGAGTGTTGAGTCCAGGTAGCTTGTCTACGTTAACCAAGGTGACATTTGAGCCATTTGGATTCTCAGTGTTTCCAGGGATGTTGAGTCCTTGGAATAGGAAATCGTTGGCGCTAACATATTTTGGGTCCTTGCAAAACTTGCCATTCACAAACACTACAAAAGAAAAAAGGGTTATTTTATCTTCTTTTTTTTCTCAGTTTTTCAAAATCTAAGAAAATTTCTAAAACAAATAAATTTTTTAAAAAAAGTGTTGTACCGTAACTTACAAATAAAAGAAATGGTAACTAATTATTTAATAACCTTAATTGTAAAAAATATTCAAAATAGATAGAAAAGAACCATTTTATTTCTCTTGTTTTAGTACATGATGGGAATTAGGATTTAAACTCTAGAGTTTTTATCGGACATATTAACTATCTTAACCAGTTGAGTTATACTCAATGTTAAACACAAACCATCCACTCATTATATGTAATTGCATACATGGCGTCTCCGTTAATTAAGAAAAAGTAGTGTACTCCCCTCCACGACAGTATCTTGTCAAAATATACATAGAAGAATAATTTTTTTATCCTAAAATATTAATTGAAATGATCTTTCACAAAGTCACGGTTTTACCATATTTTACAAATAAGTGATTTGTGAGCATACAAAAATTCTAAAAATAGCTATTTAAAAGTTTTTTTAACTAATTTTTTAAAATAAAAAAGCATTTTAAAAATCAATTTCACAATGAGTTTTGGATAATTCTTTTAAATAAGCCACCTTCTTCTCTTAATATTTTAGAAGAAGCACTAATTAAGTGTAAGGACGTTCCAAGTACTTTTAAAAATTTTTAAATCACTTTTGACTATGTAACAGTAATGTAAAAAGAGAAATGAATGCACATACAAGGAGATCTCGGGTCACTGGCTGCAACACAGAAGTCCTGAAGAGGACTCGGGTCAAACCCGAAAGATGGAAGAGATTGAAGAACTAAAACAACACCAATGACAAGCAAATGAACTTTTAAGCCCTTCATTTTCTTTGTCAAAATCTGACTTTTTGAAATGTGGATTCTAATAAAGCTTAGAAACTTTACTAGTGTGTGATATAATATGTCAAATCTCTCCAAAATGCTTTCAATTTATAGGGAAAAGAGATCAAAGAAAGTCTCAAGCAAGTTAGTTCCCACATGTCAACTAGCATATTTTTAGATAAGGACTTGGGTTTATTAGTCTTCAAATGGCTATCTACCTAATAATTTCCACTATTTTTATTTTAAAAAATTCCAACCATGTGTTTGAATTTAGTAGTTTTGTTAGTTTCTAATGGAATGTACCACAAACTTCTTCCCAATGATCTTCAAGGATATATATATATTATTTTTGTCAAAAGAAAAAAGGGGAAAAAAGTCTAAACAAAGTTCTCTCTATGTATATGTACCATTAAATATATATTATCCATTAGCTTGCTTTTATTTTAATCTTTGATGACATGAGATTGTAAGTTTAAAATGAGGATATTTGAACTAGCTAGATAAATATGAGAGAGAGAATTTTTCTCTTGATGTTGGAAAGGTGAATTTTTAACCTAAATATGTTTGATTTCATCAAATTAGATCTTTAAAATTTTATCAATATTTCCGATTTTTTTATCTTCTATTTGACTTTCAGTGGAAGGTAACGGAGGTCTCATATGAGTTTGGGAGATTTATTCCATGGTTGATTTTGCACCTTGATTTATTAGGGCTTGATGATTTTTTTCCCTTGAGTACAACATGTTGGAGAGGAGATTCGAACTCCAACCAAGGTTGTGAGTTACATGCTAATTACCACTTAGCTAGGCTCGCTTTAGCATTAAGGCTTGATCTTTAACGTTGATTTGTTTGAGATTGATTTCCAACAAATTTAATGAGTTTGGAGAGTGATTTATATATATATATATATATATATATATATATATATATATATATATATTATTTTTTTGTTGAAATGAGTGGGTGAATAATATCATAAAATTTAAATTAAAAAGATGCAACATTTATTTACATAAAATGAATAAATGGCTATAATGTATGATTGTGATTATGATTTTTTAAAGTTGACTATATAATAATTCTATAAATCCAAATAAACTATGGGGCATTTTCTTGAAGAATTAAATAAACCATTTGAAAGAATTTTCGGATAATTTAAACCAAGAATTTAAATTTTATTACAAAGAGAACAAAGATTTTAGTTGTACTTAAAAAAATTTTACTGGGGGTTCTTCGTAATATTTCTTTTCCCAAATTCTTTATGCTTTTACTATTTTTCCAAGTATTAAATTTAGTGTTATTTCAATTTTTTTTTAGATTAACAACATGTGGAGGTGTGAATTCGAAACTCCGACCTTTCAATTGAGAATATATACTTTAATTAATTAAGTTATGCTCAAGTTAATTAGTGATTCCACACTTTGTTAAACATAATCCTGACGAGAAGAATAATGTTGAATTTAGCTGTGTAACTAAGTCAATTGATGTCAACGTCGGTCACTTTTTTAGAAAATAATGTATGAACAAACCCTATCAATTTAAGGGGCCCTTTGTTTCATCGGAATCTAAAATTCTGGATTGCCACTTTTTTTTTTCCTTCGGTAGTGTAAGTTATCAAGGTATCTCGGGATGTCTGAGTATTCTAGAATGCTCAAATGAACGGCATTTGAGTCGATTTAGATGCTTTTGAAACATGGGTTTCCGAAATTCCCACGTCGAGGACATCTCCTTTTTACATTTTTGCTCTTCGTTCGTTTTTCATATATTTTCTTTAATTAATTTTCTATATCTTTATTTTTAATTTTATAATTTAAATAGAAATGTACTCATTAACTAAGCAATTAAATATATCTATATATTACATTTACATATAAAATAAAGTTGAATTAAATTATATAAATATCAATTTATTTTTAATATTTAGAAGAAATTGTTATCAATAACTTTTATTATCTTAAATATATAATTTTAAAATTTAACGATCAATATATTTGATATTTTTTTTCTTAATAAAAAATATAATTTGATAATATGATAAATAATTTTTACCTCGTAAAACATTAATTATATAATTGTGTTCGAAAAAACTATTAAAGTTTTTTAAAAAATTTATATTTAATATTAATAACTTTTTTTAAAAAAATCTTATATTAATATGACTTCTACAAAATAACATAACAAATTAATATATATGGAATTAATATAAAAAACAAAATACTAAATTAATAAAAAGAAATTTATTATATAAATATATTATATTAAATTAACATATAAATTATATGAATATATTAGTAAGGGCATTTTTTGAAAATTACGTAAATTTACAATATTCCAAGAATAAATTCTCAAAAACAAACATGTTATCCAAATATTCCCAGACATCCTTATAAATTTTCTTACAAAACAAACATGGTTATCTTAAGATGTCAGACATCAAAAATTTCAGACATCTGAAATTCTAGACATCTAAACACGTTGGACAACTACATTTTCGAAAAGACAAACGGCTCCTAAAAATCAATAAAAAGTTCAAAGTCATCAAGAATTAAAAGGGTTGTTTGGGAGTTATTTTCGAATAGGTTTTATATTATTTAGAAATTACATTGAGTGAAAACATGTTTTCTTTTTAAGTACGAGTGCAAAAACATGTTTGGGTCTTATTTGTTCCCTTTTTCTTCCTTTTTTCCTTTATTTTTATATGGCAACTCGAAAACCCGAGCAAAGCCAACCCAACCAATACATTTGGCTTCGAGTTAGATTGGATTCATATTTAACAAAGATTTCTGTGGGTTACAGAAATTTAGAATCAGAACGATCGGTTAGGTGCAAAATATAACAAAACTCAATCCAATCCAATCTATGAAAACCTGTAATTTATCGTATGCTTTATTTAAAGTAATTGACGTTGTTCTTCTTAGCACAAAAGTCATGACTTAGTTAAATAGCGATAAGTATGCACAATATAGCATTAACGTTTTACAAATTCTACATAGCACTTTTGAAAATAAATGAGTTCCATTAAGATTAACATTGATTCTAGGTTTTTACAAGTATGTCTAACAATGAAGCGTGAATGTAAACAGAGCTGGAACGATAAAGTTTTTTCTAGAGTATTATTAAAATAATGATAGAGAGACAAACTTATGAGTAATTAAATTATTTTATATGAATTATCTTTAAAAAATTATATTAACATGTTTTTTAATACAAGAGATAGGTTGAAGTTGATTCGAATTCCTAATCTCGATGAAGGAGATAGATGCTTTAACCTAGTTCCGATTTGGCTATAGGAAGAGTTTTAAAGATAGGATTATAAAAGAAAAAGAAGGAAGAAAAAGTATGCATGCACTTACAAAAGACTAGTTTACTAATAATGGGTGGTTTATTTTTTCTTCTTCTTTGGTGGCTTGAGGATATGCAAGAATATTTTATAATCAGTATATTTCACATGGTTAGAGTACCGAAAATATGAAAAGGTTTAAATTCTAGTTTAATTTCTGAATTTCATAAAATGTTTTATTTTACTCTCACAACTTTCAAGTTTTTTTTTATATATAACAAGAATATCGATTCCATAGATATTTATGAAAAAATTATAAAAATAAAAAATTCATAATAAATACTTGAATTAAAAAATACAAATATTTCCATTTTTAAATAAGCTCAAAATTATATATATATATATATATATATATATATATATATTCTTTCTTTCTTGTGTTACTAGTTTATATGGAAATGACATTCATCTCATATTGATGTCAAATCTATGGATATATGAAAATGTCCGTGTCAACAAAAATTTAATATTTTGTCTAAAGTATCTCATAGATCATATTAATACATGTGTACACAATAAAGTGGTGATGTGATGGAGGATGGATTCTACCATTATGGTAAGTTGACAAGACAATTGAGGGTTAGAGTATCATAAGTAGTCACGTCCAACCAACGATTGAATTGGAAATAAACCTTATAATTACGAGTAGTTTTGTCAAGCCAGCGATTTAACTTAAAATAAACCTCAAAATAGCTTTGACCACACCAACTTATTAATTATCTCTCTAGAGATTGGAGCTTTGATTCTCAACCTTTTAACTATTCTAACTATTATACTTTAAAAAAGAAAAAAAAAAGATAGTTGTACTTATAACTATTATTTACATAACACTGTGCTAGCAGCTATCCCATAATTAATTAGTGGATTTGTGTGAGTGTATAAATCACATACAAAACTCCATAAATGGGCTTTATGGGTAGTTGAAAAAAAAATATAGAATAGAAATTAAGGTTAATGGAAACTGTTGTCAACATCAAATTATTAATTTGGCCACACAAAGAGAGGATTTTTAAGATAAATACCACAGCCAACACATTGAGTGGGTTGCTACTGGTGGGGAAATAATTATATGTAGTGGATTTTATTTCAAAAGACAAATATATATATATATATATATATATATATATATATATATATATATATGTAGTGGATTCATATGTGAAATTCAACTGAAGAGTTTCATATATCCAAATCCTTAAAATATTTAGCTAGCAAGCACTAATTAATGGCTTGGTCAACCTTAATCTGTTTTTACCGACATGACTTTATGGATATTGCTTGAGCTCGAAATCGTTGAATTTGGATTAAGTGTAGGTAGAAATAGACTGGATGATCTTCTCTGAACTGTCCGACGGCCTCCCAGAGCACTTGGGGGACCTGCAAAATAAAGTTAGCACTCCGACGTGCAAGTTAGTTGTAGTCCGAGCTAACTTGCCGATTCTATCTAGGATTGCGTACCTTACATTTAAGGCGAGGGTTTCTATGTATAGAAACTGGGCCCGACAGGAACTCTGACACACCCTAAAAATGCGGCGCATTGTCAGGTTCGGAAGAGACAACGTTACGGACTCTGCTAAAGGTCGGGTCGGCTTCCTAGGTCGTACCCAAATTGCCGGCCTAAACGTTTTTGGGTCAATTTCCATATTTCACGCGTGTGTCAACTCAACTCACCTCTTCGATCATGTCACGCGGCAAGCCAAGATTCGCCTCCAACATTAACCCCGACTTCGGCGGGGCGGAGGTCGACTCGATGAAGTACTCTGACTTAAACGAAGATGGGTCAAATCCACATATTCATATGTGACGTCACAGATACCGTCAGCCCTAGTTTTTGCTTCGAGAACTCAAACGTCGCCATGAGGATTGCCTAACATGGACAAATCTTGTCCATTGATTCCGCCTCGATCGGACGGCCCTCGTTCCTCCAGGCTGTTATATAAAAGGCGAGGGTTTTTTTCTTTTTACTTTTCACCTTTCACTTCGAAGTTTTTTAGTACCTAGGCCGTTGTCCAAGGTATTTTCTCCTTCTTCCTTTAGGTAGTTCTCTAGATCCCTCATTTAGGTTTGACCATGAGTAGCTCGTCTAGAGATTCGTCGTCTAGGCCATCTAGCTCTTCTAGTACAAATAATGTCTTAGCTTCTACCTCGAGAAACCCTCGTGTAGACCATAGCTTGGTAGGCCTTAACATGGCCTCCACTTCTGGAAATCCCACAGTTGGCCCGGTGGTCGAGCTTCCTCCCTCACTTGCTCGGTAGGTAGATTGGGCGAGCACTGTAAGACTTACCTCATCCCTGATTCGGTGAAGCTTAGGGTGCCTATCGTCGGCGAATGCCTTGAGGACCCCTCTCCGAGCTTCATTAGTTTCTACCCTCAAATGTTTAGCAGGGGGGTTAGACTTCCACTCCACCCATTCGTCCAGAAGTTCCTTAGCGTAGTTAACCTCGCCCCAGCTCAGCTCTCTCCCAACGGTTGGTCCACCATGCTTGGGGCTTATGTTCTATGGTGGATCATCCGGGACGAGGATGAGGATAGGCTCACGGTAGATCAGCTTTTAGCGACCCACACCGTCAAAGTCTCCAACGAGGGAGAGGGTCGGTACTACCTCTCTACTTGGCAGAACGTAGGTCAGCTTATTAGGAATCCCTACGCCAACAAAAACTGGAAGGAATGTTGGTTCCTCGTCTCCGACGATTGGCTCGTGAGGAATGAAGGGGGTGAGCCGATCTGCCATGTCCCAATAGAGTTTGGAGATTAGGTGAGTGTCTTAGGTACGAGCTAGGTTTTTTTTTTTGGCTTTCGTGCCTTTGTTTCTAACGACGCTTCATGGTGCAGCTCTACCATCTCCCATTCCGAGGATCAGCAACAAGTCGTGGGAGATCATCAAGCGAGCTTAGGGTCCAAGTCTGAAGTACGCACTGTGGGGTGAAACACTCGTTTCAAACTCCCATCTCTTCTCCAGCGATCTCAGCCCGACGATCAACCGAATGAGCTCAAGAAGCTTCCCAAGCCTTGGCAGCACAGGTCGAAAAAACGCAAGTCTCTTGAAGGTAATCTCGGCTTTAGCACTTGGACTCACATTCGTAACCTCTTTAACTAACTTTGGTGTAACTCTCCGAGTCCCTCAGGTTAGTTAGTCTCGAATCGGGAGATTTTTTCATTTAAATTTCAAAGTGAATGTTAATTTAATTTATCGATAATTATCGGGCTCTAACAATCCAATTAAATGAATATTAACCGAGCTTGGTATGTTGGGTCTTGGGTTGAGGGAATGAACTCCTCCTTCTTTGGACTTGGATGATTGGGCTTAATGGGAAAATTGTTTTAAATCAAAACAAAAAGGGAAACCCTAACACTTTTCTTTTTTCCCTCCCTTTGTTTCTTCCCCATCCCTAGCCGACAGCCCCCTCTCCCAAGCTTCTCCTCCTCCTTCTTGTCCAGCCGGCGGCCTTCTTCTCTGTTATGCATTGTTGACTATGCTCTGTTATGACTAAACTCACTGTGGCGCTGTTGTTAAGATTTGGTATGTTGTGAAAGCATGTTTGGTTTATTGTTTTGCTATTAGAATGATGTTTATGTTGTGGAAGCATGATGAAATGTGTTGGGGAGTTGTGAGATGCATTGAAATCATACTAGTGGTGGTGTCGTTGATAGGTGTTGTGGTGGTTGGTGTTATTAAGGGGTTAGTACTGGAATCTTGGTTGGAGGCTAGAAACGATATGTGGAGTTTCGCAAATTATGAAGTGAATGGGTGAGTGTCAGGGCCTCGGGTATAAATGGTCGGGGGCTGATACGTCACTAATTGGGTATCGAGGCCTCGGGTATAAATGGTCGGGGGTCGATACGCCAATATTGGATAAAGATGAGTGTCGAGGCCTCTGGTATAAATGGTCGGGGGTCGATGCGAGGAGTCTTTTGAAAGGAGAACTATTGGGGCCTTGGGTACAAATGGTCAAGGGCCAATAGATTGTAAGACATCGGGGACTCGGGTATAAATGGTCGAGGGTCGATGCACTAGTGTCGGGGCTCTAGGTATAAAAGGTCAGGGGCCGACACTACCAAGAGAATGGTTTTCAAAGAGCTCGAATAACTGAGGTGAACATAGCTGTATTTGAGGTGTTAGAGAACCAGGCGGACGGTAATTGTTTTTTTTTATATGATTGTGGTTAGCATCGGGTCTTATGGAGCATGAATATGGATGAATGTATAATGTATTAGTAGAGCATGACTGTGGTTGTTCGCATACTGTAATGATAGAGCATGACGATGTATGTTTCCTTTATGGTTATGAGCATGATGTTGGTGTGTGCTTGGTGAAGGCTACTTACGGAGTATATTGTATATACTCACCCCCCTTCTACAACGTTTGTTTCAGGTGAAGAACTCGAGGGTGACCATGGTGATGGGACGGAGGAGACCTGACAAGAGAGGACTATAGGCTGCTTAGTTTTTTTTTCCTTTTTGATCTAATTCATTTGTTAGGGCCTTATGTGGTGGCCAATAAACGGTTTATGTACCTTTGAATAATTGGGAGATTTTTCCCTTGTTGTTAGTTATGCTTCGGATTGGGTTCCTATTTGAGGTTTATTCCATTTGTTTAGATTCATTTAGATTGAATAATAAACTTGCCTCGTGAAGTAGTTCACAAATGTTGTTGCATGTTTTTCTTTTCCATGAGATTGGTTTATTGTTAATTGGATGAGGTTTGGAGCTTGATTTTACAAGTTTATGTGCATAGGAAGTTGACAGGTTGTAATCGGGGTTTAAAACCGATTAGTTGGGTAGTTCATGTGACCTAGAGGTGTGCGGAAATTTCTGGGTCGTTACAATTGGTATCAGAGCGGAGTTGTTCCTGTAGACTTCCTAGAATCTAGGTCGTTAGTGTACGGTCCTTGTCAGTCTCCTCGTCATCACTAGGTACGCTTCCGAGTTCTGAATGTTCGATCATGAATGTCTTACATTGCTTATGATTGAGATATTATGATTGACTGATACTAGATAGGTCGGTGCGTTTCTTTGATTGATCATGTAGACCTTGCTTGAATTTTACACTTGTGTTACGCCCCGGTTAGTGTGTTATTGACCTTGGTGCTCTGTTCTCTGTTCCTTTAGACAATGGCTTTTCGACGGAACACGAGGGCTCACAACTACGAGGATCCGAACCCTAAGGGTGAGGAGGCAGCAGATCCAAATGTTCCCCCGGCAGTTCTTGGAGGGGTAGCACCCCCGGTTCCGCAGGCAGCACCTCAGGGAGTTCCCCAGGTGAATCCCCAGGTGGCGTTACTAGCTGAGGCATTGCAAGTATTGCTGGATAATGCGAATGGAGCCGATCGGGCTTAGGCGCAGCAGCCACGCCGGGCACAGATTCAACAAGAGGAGGTCCAGTTCATCAGAGATTTCAAACGCTTCGGACCACCCGTTTTCAAAGGGGTGAGTGAGAGGCCTACTGCGGCTAAGGAATGGGTCAGGGAGTTGGAAGCCCTTTATGTGTATTTGGGGTGCTCCAACGAATTCAAGGTCCTGGGAGCAGTGTTTATGCTTCTGGGAGAAGCAGTAAATTGGTGGGAGTCGGTGGCGGCAGCGGAGGATCACGCCAACGCACCCGTCACATGGACGAGGTTTAAGGACCTACTCTATGAGTACTATTTCCCCGTGATTGTCAGGAATGAAAAACGGGCAGAGTTTCTCTGTCTCACTCAAGGGAGCCTAACTGTGGCCCAATACGAGAGGAAGTTCACTGAGCTGTCCCGTTTTGGAATGCAATATATTCCTACTGAACAATTAAAGATTGACAAGTTCATTGATGGTTTGGGTAGAGAGATCAAGGGGCTACTTGTTCTCAAGAAACCAACTACTTATACAGCAGTAGTCAGGTGTGCGTTGGTTATGGACAAATGTCTCGAGGAACCTCAGTCTCAACAGGTGATAGGCTCCAGCTCGGGGGTCAAAAGGAAATTTGCATCGTTCTCCTCCAATCAACCCTCGAGGGGACACCAGCAGCTTGTGCAAAGGCAGACTGCTTCTCCGGTGTGCCCCACTTGTAAGAGGAGCCATGCTGGGCCGTGTTGGGCGGGAAAAAGAATATGTTACAGGTGTCAGAAGGGAGGACATTTTGCAAGGGAGTGTCCGATGACCGGTTCGAATACCCAAGCTTTAGGCCAGAGGATCCCTGCGACGGCGGCAACTCAAGGTGGAACCCATAGGGCGCGCGTCTTCGCTCTTACCAGGAGGGATGTTGAGCAGGCCGAGGCGGTGGTCACAGGTACCTTCTCTTTGCGAGTCTTGAGCTGTGTGTATATGCTTGTGTTTTATTGCATGCATGTTACTTTTGCAGGGACTGTTTTAGTACTCAGCATGCCTGCTTACGCTTTATTTGACTCGGGGTCTAGTCATTCTTTCATTACTTCTACTTTTGTTCGGCATGTGGACATAGAGCTAGAATTGTTAGGCTTTTTGCTGTCAGTGTCCACTCCGTCAGGATCTGTGTTGGTCACTAGTCAAGTGGTGAAAGGAGGCCAGCTCTCTTTCGATGGTCAGACCGTGGAGGTGAAGTTAATCCAACTGGATATGCAGGATTTCGATGTGATCCTAGGCATGGATTGGTTAACTGCCAATGAGGCTAACATTGATTGCTCAAAGAAGGAAGTTAGCTTTCGCTTGCCCTCCGGACAAAACATTACCTTTAAAGAAGTCAAGGCCGGGGTCCCGAGGGTGGTGTCGGCATTGAAGGCCAGCCATCTTCTCCAGCGTGGTGTCTGGGCCTATTTGGCTAGCATTGTGGATACAAGGAAGGTGATGCCGACCATTGAGGCGGTTCGTGTGGTCAATGAGTTCTCTGACGTGTTCCCTGAGGACCTCCCCGGCTTGCCTCCGTCTCGCGAAGTGGACTTTTGTATAGAGTTGCTGCCAGGGACGACTCCCATCTCAAAAGCACCCTATCGAATGGCTCCGGCAGAATTGAAAGAGCTGAAGCTACAGTTGGAAGAATTACTCGACAAGGGTTTCATCCGCCCAAGCGTATCCCTTTGGGTGCGCCCGTGCTCTTTGTTAAGAAAAAGGACGGCTCAATGCGACTTTGTATAGATTACAGGGAACTAAACAAAGTTACGGTCAAGAACAAGTATCCTCTACCACGCATTGATGACCTTTTTGACCAGCTTCAGGGGGCGAAGGTGTTCTCAAAAATAGACTTGCGTTCGGGGTACCACTAGTTAAGGTTAAAGGAGGCCGACATCTCGAAGACTGCGTTCAGAACAAGGTATGGGCACTATGAGTTTGTCGTGATGTCTTTTGGACTCACAAATGCTCCGGTAGCCTTTGTGGATCTAATGAATCGGGTCTTTAAGAAGTATTAAGATTCTTTTGTCATTGTGTTCATCGACGACATCCTGATATACTCCAAGACCGAGCAGTGCCACGAAGAACACCTCAGACAGGTTTTGACTATACTACGGGGAAATAAGTTGTATGCAAAGTTTTTAAAGTGTGAGTTCTGGCTGGACCAAGTGGCTTTCCTAGGACACATAGTCACCAAGGAAGGTATTGCAGTAGACCCCACCAAGGTAGAAGCTGTTAGCAATTGGCCAAGACCTAATTCAGTTACAGAGATTCGTAGCTTCCTCGGCTTGGCTGGTTAGTACAGAAAGTTCATCCAGGATTTCTCTCGGACAGCGGCACCGTTGACGCAGTTGACTCATAAGAATGCTACCTTCACTTGGAGCAGCGAGTGTGAGGAGGCTTTCCAAGAACTGAAGAAGCGTTTGGTGTCTGCACCGGTGTTAACTGTTCCCGATGGGACGGGAGGTTTGGTGGTTTACAGCGACGCCTCGTGAAGGGGCTTGGGATGTGTGCTGATGCAACATGGGAAAGTTATAGCTTATGTTTCTCGACAACTGAAGGCGCATGAGCATAACTATCCCACACATGACTTAGAATTAGCAGCTGTGGTCTTCGCCTTAAAGTTATGGAGGCACTACCTTTACGGAGAGAGAATCCAGGTCTTCACGGATCATCAGAGTTTGAAGTACCTTTTCACTCAGAAGGAGCTTAATTTGAGACAGAGGCGGTGGTTAGAGTTGGTGAAGGACTATGACTGTGAGATTAGTTACCATCCGGGTAAAGCAAACGTGGTGGCTGATGTTCTTAGTAGAAGGGCGGCAAGTGTGGCATCTCTGGTTGCGATCCGCAGTCCATTGCACAACGAGTTGGAATGCTTGGAGGTAGAGCTGACGGTGGATGATGTCTCCGCACTGTTGGCTCGACTCTCGGTGGAACCTAGTCTAAGACAGCGGATCATTGTTGCCCAAAAGGAAGACCTTAGCTTGGCCAAAGGCTTTAGTATGGTGGGCCATGGGGATTTCACTCTCTCAGGTGAGGCAGCTTTGCTTTTTCACGGAAGGTTGTGTGTGCCAAAGGATTATCCTTTGAGGAAGGACTTCTTGGGAGAGGCACACAATACTCCCTACTCGGTCCATCCAGGAAGTACCAAAATGTACCAAGACCTCAAGAAACATTACTGGTGGCATAACATGAAGAGGGAAATAGCTCAGTTTGTTAGCAAGTGTTTGACTTGCCAACAGGTAAAGGCTACAAGACAGAGACCTGCTGGATTGCTGCAACCTTTGAGCATACCAGTCTGGAAGTGGGACGATGTGGCTATGGACTTCATTACAGGACTACCAAGGATGGTCAAGGGATTCACTGTGATTTGGGTAGTTGTAGATCGTTTAACCAAGTCCGCTCACTTTATTCTCGGCAAGGCCACGTATACAGTAGAAAAATGGGCGGAACTGTATTTACAGGAAATTGTCAGGCTACATGGTATACCGGTATCCATAGTGTCCGATCGAGACCCGCGTTTCACCTCGACTTTTTGATGGAGTCTACACAAGTCCCTGGGCACTAAGTTGGACTTTAGCACGGCGTTTCACCCCCAAACCGATGGTCAGACGGAGCGCGTGAACCTGGTTTTAGAGGATATGCTCAGGGCTTGCATGTTAGACTTTGGTGGTAGTTGGGATAAGTATCTCTACCTAATAGAGTTCGCTTATAATAACAGTTTTCAGGCCATGATTGGGATGGCCCCATACGAGGCACTATATGGGAAGGAGTGTCGATCTCCGGTTAATTGGGACGAAGTCAGAGAAAGAGTTCTCTTGGGACCGGATTTGGTGCAGGCGACTAACAGTGCAATTCAAAAGATCAGGGGAAGGATGCAAGTCGCACAGAGCCGTCAAAAGAGTTATGGGGACATCAGGCGTAGAGAGCTCGAATTTGTGGTAGGTGAACGGGTGTTTCTTCGTGTGGCACCCGTAAAGGGGATTTTGCATTTTGGGAAGAAGGGCAAGCTCAGCGCAAGGTTCATTGGGCCTTTTGAAATTTTGGAACGTATCGGGCCAGTCGCGTATAGGTTGGCCTTGCCACCATCGTTGGCAGCAGTTCACAACGTGTTTCATGTGTCTATGTTGAGGAAGTACATTCATGACCTACCGCATGTCTTGGACCCTGAACCATTACAACTGGATGAGTCGTTGTGCTACGAGGAGATAGCCGTCAGAGTTTTGGCAAGAGAAACCAAGTTGTAGAGGAATCGGACGATTCGCTTGGTTAAGGTTTTGTGGAGGAACCACCAAGTGGAAGAAGCTACTTGGGAGCGGGAGGACGATATCAAGGCGAGATACCCTGAACTGTTAGAACAGTCAACTTTCGGGGACGAAAGTTTTTGAAGGAGGGAAGTCTGTAATGCCCCGAGTCCCTCAGGTTAGTTAGTCTCGAATCAGGAGATTTTTTCATTTAAATTTCAAAGCGAATGTTAATTTAATTTATCGATAATTATCGGGCTCTAACAATCCAATTAAATGAATATTAACCGAGCTTGGTATGTTGGGTCTTGGGTTGAGGGAATGAACTCCTCCTTCTTTGGGCTTGGATGATTGGGCTTAATGGGAAAATTGTTTTAAATCGAAACAAAAAGGGAAACCCTAACACTTTTCTTTTCTCCCTCCCTTTGTTTCTTCCCCATCCCTAGCCGACAGCCCCCCCCCCCCCAAAGCTTCTCCTCCTTCTTCTGGTACAGCAGGCGGTCTTCTTCTCCGGTGAAGCGGCACAGCAGCAGCAGCTCCTCCACGCCGGCGTCCTCCTGCAGCAGCTCGCGGCGGCGCACGACGCACGGGCCTTCTCCACGGCAGCGACGCGTCCCGAGCAGAACCGGACGCCCGACAAGCTGCTGCTACCTCCGACGACGTGCGCAACCCCGGCGGGCCTTCTCCACGGCGGCGACGCATCCCGAGCAGAACCGGACAGCGGCGGCAACAGCCCAGGTCTGACATCGTTTCTCCAGTGACCCCGCGCCCAGATCTGTGACGCCAACAAGTTTCTTGACGTTTTCTTTCCTCGGTTTGGTGTTATCCAGCCCCTCCGGCAACGTTAGACGATTACCCACACATAACCGAAGCTTGATTCTTGATACCCACTCCTTATGGCATTGGGTCGGCATTGAACCATCTTCAATCGGACCCAAATCTATGTTACCCATCAGTTTTTGACATCGTTCCAGCAAGCCTAAGGCCATTCGAAGTCGAATTTTGGAGCTAGAACATCCTCGGCGTCGACCCACTTCTAACCCAAGAGGTTTTGGTGTGAGTTAGTAGGTAACAACACACCTAAATTTGGGTTCAATATCATTTAAATGTTTCCAATTGGCTACTAACCTCGAATCGTAATTTTTCCTTGTAGGAAGCGTTTGACAAGTTTAGGAGCTTTAGGACTTCTGGTAGTAAGTAGCACGGGGCCGGGTGCGTGCGTTGGTGTATGTTATTTGGTTGCCGATGTACTGTCTATGATGCTTAATATTGGTTCTGATACGTGGTTGTGCAGTGTAACTCTTGTTTATGTAGTTTTGTATGCCTGGTTAGTGTTGAATGTCCGTTGGTGTTAATAGTGTGAATTTTGCATTGTTGACTATGCTCTGTTATGACTAAACTCACTGTGGCGCTGTTGTTAAGCTTTGGTATGTTGTGAAAGCATGTTTGGTTTATTGTTTTGCTATTAGAATGATGTTTATGTTGTGGAAGCATGCTGAAATGTGTTGGGGAGTTGTGAGATGCATTGAAATCATACTAGTGGTGGTGTCGTTGATGGGCGTTGTGGTGGTTGGTGTTATTAAGGGGTTAGTACTGGAATCTTGGTTGGAGGCTAGAAACGATATGTGGAGTTTTACAAATTATGAAGTGAATGGGTGAGTGTCAGGGCCTCAGGTATAAATGGTCGGGGGCTGATACGTCACTAATTGGGTATCGAGGCCTCGGGTATAAATGGTCGGGGGTCGATACACCAATATTGGATAAAGATGAGTGTCGAGGCCTCTGGTATAAATGGTCGGGGGTCGATGCGAGGAGTCTTTTGAAAGGAGAACTATTGGGGCCTTGGGTACAAATGGTCAAGGGCCAATAGATTGTAAGACATCGGGGGCTCGGGTATAAATGGTCGAGGGTCGATGCACTAGTGTCGGGGCTCTGGGTATAAAAGGTCAGGGGCCAACACTACCAAGAGAATGGTTTTCAAAGAGCTCGAATAACTGAGGTGAACATAGCTGTATTTGAGGTGTTAGGGAACCAGGCGGACGGTAATTGTTTTTTTTTATATGATTGTGGTTAGCATCGGGTCTTATGGAGCATGAATATGGATGAATGTATAATGTATTAGTAGAGCATGACTGTGGTTGTTCGCATACTGTAATGATAGAGCATGACGATGTATGTTTCCTTTATGGTTATGAGCATGATGTTGGTGTGTGCTTGGTGAGGGCTACTTACGGAGTATATTGTATATACTCACCCCCCCTTCTACAACGTTTGTTTCAGGTGAAGAACTCGAGGGTGACCATGGTGATGGGACGGAGGAGACCTGACAAGCGAGGACTATAGGCTGCTTAGTTTTTTTTTTCCTGTTTGGTCTAATTCATTTCTTAGGGCCTTATGTGGTGGCCAATAAACGATTTATGTACCTTTGAATAATTGGGAGATTTTTCCCTTGTTGTTAGTTATGCTTCGGATTAGGTGCCTATTTGAGGTTTATTCCATTTGTTTAGATTCATTTAGATTGAATAATAAACTTGCCTCGTGAAGTAGTTCACAAATGTTGTTGCATGTTTTTCTTTTCCATGAGATTGGTTTATCGTTAATTGGATGAGGTTTGGAGCTTGATTTTATAAGTTTATGTGCATAGGAAGTTGGCAGGTTGTAATCGGGGTTTAAAATCGATTACTTGGGTAGTTCATGTGACCTAGAGGTGTGCGGAAATTTCTGGGTCGTTACATTTGGCTTCTTTTTAGAGATGGCTTCCAAATTCCTCGCACTCAACAGCATGTAGCGGCAGCGCGCTTCAACCTTGGCTGCCCCATCGACGCCTCCTCAAGTTCGTCGTCGCACGAGCAGTGCCGATGTCCCGGGCCCCGGGCTAGCTAATCTGGCCAAGCTCTAAGCATTCCAAGCTCAGCCCCTACAGACTGTCGCAGGGGGCGCAGGGTCAGCTACCCCTTTCAAGTGGAAGAGACGAGCGAGGGATGCGCCTCAATCCGAGGAGGCTACCTCCAAGTCTCCGCCTCTCCCCATCCTGAACAACTAGAAGGAGGGGTCCTAGCAAGGTTGGCAACCAAGTGACGAAGTCGGACTTCCCTTTAGGCTCACTTTCCCGTTTGAACATCCACGCCCTCGTGACAAAGGGTAATCCTCGAGCTCCCGCCGGATGGAGCAATGTGTCCAAATGCCTGAACACCCTACAGAGGCAGTGAGGAGGACTTTGGCTTTTGTTGTAGAGGTAGCTTCGAGCTCATTTTTCCTTTTCCTCTTTCTCCTTTCTTAATGTTCTAACATTGCCATTTCGCAGGTGCACTATCACGCCAGCCTGTCGGCGTCCAGAGTTGCTTGGGAGAAAGGCGACTCCTATTGCTCGACCGCACGATGTGGATCAAAGGGCCTGCACTGCCGCTTAAGGTCCTCTATCTCCTTCTGAAACTGGTCTCGGAAGAGGTCCAACTCGGATCAGAATGAGTGATCGTCCTGGGAAGATCTCTCTCGATCATCGACCTTCGGGCTTCTCTCCCGCCGTAAGTCGACCTGGTACTCCTATCCTGGAGGGCCACCCATCGTCGTCTCGGTGGCCCCTCACCTCAACCCTGATGGGCGTTGTCGCTATCGATCGATGCCTGATGCATCCGAATTGGTCGGACCCTCGGGAGTTGGTCCTCCACCTAATCGTCCTGCTGATGGTGGCTTCGTACCTATGCTCCCGCGGTGCCACCCGTCCCCCGGTGTTGAGGTTTTTGTGAGGGTGCTCCAGCTTGGGCTTTCCCTCTGGCAGGATCCCTGGAGACAGAAGAGTCGGACGTCTGGCCGCCTCTCTCGACTGCTTCTAGTCGTGCCTTGACTTTTGTAAGCTGGATGATCACATTAGCTAGCACGACAGGATCCACACCCGCGTCGGCACTTGCCTCGGAACGTGCACCAGTGTTCCCCCAACTACGAAGACGAGGAGCACGGGGCGGTAGCCCGTTCCTTTGAGGCTGTAGCGGTGGAAACTGATCTGAGGCAAGGTGGAAGTGTCGAGCCACTATAGGGTCAGATGTGGCGGGCTAACCTCCATTCGCCCTTACAGCCCCCACCTGAGGCTGTCGCTCGGCAACTGGTGTTCCAGCCACCTGAGAATACGTGCGACGATGAGGGGCATTGAGGGTGGTGGCACCTCCTCCTGAAGAGCGGATCAGCGAAAGTTGAGATCGTGATTGTTGGGAGCGGGTTTGGGCCATTAGCTCAGATTGCAAAAGTGAGACTGACTTTCAAATATGTCATCCCAACAGACAGCGCCAAATGCTTGAGCTCAAGATCGTTGAGCTCGGATTAGGTGTAGGTTGGAATGGACCGGATGATCTTCTCTGAATTGCCCGACGGCCACCCCAGAGCACTTGGGGGACCTGCAAAACAAAGTTAGCACTCCGACGAGCAAATTAGTTGTACTTCGAGCTAACTTTCCGATTCTATCTAGGATTGTGTACCTTGCATTTAAGGCAAGGGTTTCTATGTATAGATACTGGGCACGACAGGAACTCTGACACACCCTAAAAACGCGACGCGTTGTCGGGTTCAGAAGAGACAACGTTACAGACTCTGCTGAAGGTCGGGTCGGCTTCCTAGGTCGTACCCAAATTGCCGACCTAAACGTTTTTGGGTCAATTTCCATATTTCACGCTCGTGTCAACTCAACTGACATCTTCGATCATGACACGCGGCAGGCCAAGATTCGCCTCCAACAGATATACTTGCGAAAATTGACATTTTTAATAAGCTTAAGCGATGAAATTAAGGAATGGAAATAAATTTTTTCGTTTTGTATATGTGGAATGCTATCAAATGGTGGGACCTATTTCAAATTTAATAATCTAATTTGTGGTATGATATCATTTCTTTTTTACAACCTAGCTCATCAATTTCAATTTCAATTTCATTCTCATTCTTTATTTTGTGGACTCCACATATTTATTTTAATTAGTTTACTACTTTTATCATTTCTCTCTCATTTATCAATGATACTCAAAACTTTTTAATTAATTATTTTATACTCTGATTATTTCTTTTTCATTTATACGACTAATAATTTTTGTTCTAATAAAATCTATACAACTTTTATTGGTTAAATTAAAAAAATTTTAAATCTAATATAAATTTTAATATTTTATAAATAAAATCTATACAACTTTTATTGGTTGATGTGATTTTATTTATAAAATATTAAAATTTATATTAGATTTAAAATTTTTTTTATTTACTTTGTTATTATTATTTAATATCAATAAAATTGTTGAAATATAATTCATTATTATTAAATATTAAAATAACAATATTTCATGTAATTTTATTTTAATTATTCATTATTCGTTAATATTAAATTAATTGTTATTAGAAAAAAATATTTACTATCAATGATATAGTAATAAAAATAAAATAAAATATGTTTTAATATTTTAATTAAAAAAGATTAGCATAATAATGTTTTTTAATTAGCCAGAAAAAAAAGTATACTAGTAATTGTTATATATGTGATTCCAATCTGGATTCCAAACAGTTTTAGTAAAACATTAAAAGAAATTCTGATTTCGATTTCAGAAAATTTATGCTAAACCAAATAAAGACAATAGCATTCTCATTCCAATTAATTTCGTTATGATTCATTTTTATTCCGGTTCTGTTCCATTCCGATTTCTAGTAAAGTAAACGTGACTCTAAAGAGATTGAGTACCACTTTTTCATTGAGAAATTGCATTAAGTATCTAAATCTTTACCCATTTTTACAAAAAATGTCACCACTTTTGTATTTTGCCATTAAGCAAATATGGGAAAATATTTGAATTTTTATTTTTGAAATATTTATTATTCAATTTTATCTTTATGAGATTTGATATATATCTGACGTAACTCTGATATACATCTAATATATCTTTTACATACATCAAATGTATCTGTGATATGCCTTTGATATACATCTATTATACATCTAATATCAATGGATGTACCTTTGGTTTATGCTATATACTAAATATATATATGTAACTGATATACTAAATTTGTATTTCTCTTCATGTTGGGGCTGATTTTTCCTTTGGGTAAGAATCATAAATTTGTTAAAGATTGAGTTGCTCCTCTTATACTTGTTGAGATTGACAATTGCATTGGAGCAATTCAAGAAAATGTCGATGGTTTAACATATGTTGTGGAAGTCAAAGGAAAAGAAAGTGGCTAAATGACATGTCGATGACTCAAACTTTTTGTGGATTTTTTATTTTTTTAAATTCAAAATCTATTTTGTGCCACTCCCTTAGTATAAATATGGGTCATTTCCTTCCAAATCATTCATCCCAATTCATCCCATCTCTCATATGGTATCCGTCCATTACACTGTTTTCCATCTTTTCACTACCTTAAACTAAGCACGAGATTGATTCCACTCTCATTCCGATGATGGCACGTATGAGTTGGAGGTCGTGTTAACCTTGAGGAGCATACTGGCAGTAAAACGATTTAGCACTGAGGTCATGTCAAGGCAACGGTTCCGCCCACGGCACAACGTTTTTAGCTCCCGGTTCAATTTTGGTCTTTATTTCCCAACAATTTGAAAGAAAAATTCCATTTACCCATGACTGCTATCTGATTTGGGAAGGTCCTATCGGACTTGTAAAAATTGGAACCACTCGACGGATCCAACTACCGCTGGTGGTCACAGAAGTTACTGATTTTCTTTGATCAGTTAGAGATCGACTACATCCTTACTGCTACTCAGCCCACCACCATTGCCACCGCTGCAGCCACTACCACTGCCGCTGCTACCGCTACCGCCACTACCGCTTCCATCACTGCAGTCGTCACTGATCCGCCTACCGTTGCCACTGCCACCGTTTCAGTCGTCGTTGCTAATCCCAGGACGTCTACTGCCACTATCGTTGAAACTGACAAATTCGAGAAAGACAACAAAACGGTCCGTGGGCATCTTCTCAACCAGATGAACGACTCTCTTTTTTATCTCTTTGTAGTAAAAAATCTGCAAATGTCATTTGAGACATGTTAGACTCTAGATATGGCGGGGATGATGTAGGTAGGAGAAAGTTTGTCGTCGTTAAATGCTTGCAATATCAAATGTCGAACGACAAACCGATGATAGATTAGGTTCATGAGTACGAGAACCTAGTGGAAAGTGTGCCGTCTGAAGGCCTGAAGATGTGCGAGATTCTTTAGGCCAATGTGTTGCTCGAGAAATTTCCTCCTTCCTGAAGTGATTGTCGCAACCACCTGAAACATAAGAAGAAGGACTTAACTCTACAAGAGCTTACCAGTCACGTACGCACGGAGGAAGCCAACAGCCTAAAGGATAAAATCTCTTCTCAATCCCTAAATTCAGTTAAAGCTAATTTAGTTTAATCTTCTAGTGCTTCCAAAGACAGGTTCAAAAACAAATGGAAGCAAATTGAATGGACAAAGCTCAAAAAAACAAAGGTCTCCAACCAATACTGGTGGAAGAATCGAGAAATCGAAATTGGTTTGCTATGTCTGCAGAAAATTCAAGCACAAATCCTATCAGTGAACCTAGAGGAAAAATAGGAAAGATCAAAGAACTGCTCCACAAGCCAACTTTACAGAGACGGACGATATCATTGTCGCTATGGTTGTGGAAGCAAATCTGGTGGAGAACAAATTCGACTAGATTTTTGACATAGGAACGTCCAGATATTTCTGCTCTAATCGTAACTGACTGAGGTTATGCTGAACGCACGCACTAAGCGTGGTAACAATTCTATAGATGCAAGCGCACACCTGTCAGAGTAATATAAAATGGATGGAGTATCCAAGTATCGATCCTCAAGGACTTCTAAATAATTTCCAAACTCTAAAGTTTTAATGAATACTGAACGTTGAAATGAGTGATTCTTGTAAAATGGGAAGTGGTCACAAATAATGGTTTTGGATTTGGGATTTGGTCTTATAATGGTAAAATCTAGCCCGAATTACTTCAAGTTAGCCAACAAAGAATCAAGGATACGCTAAGGACGATATGCATTTTACTTTAGGAACCAACAACTACGCTTTTCACTTGACTTATGTCTAAGCAAGTTCAAAGTCCTAAGACATTCCCTAATATGTCTATTATGAGAGATATCTTAGTTTTAGGATGGAAATAGTCGCAACCTCGGGTTAAGTTCCTATGTCTAGGCTACTTAACCGGAACCCTTATGTCTAAGGCGTTCCTCTCCTCGGTTTAACCACTCAACAATGCAATTAAGCAACCTTTTCAGTATTGACTTATTCAGACTTACAGTGGCCTTCTCTAAATCCTAACTTTTTGGGAAAACATGTTGAGCAATGAGTGGAAAGCAAAAACACTACTTCTTAGCAACCCTTTTTAGAAAGAAAAGGCTAACTATCCATAACCGGGCTAGAGACGGGAATTTAGAAAGACATATTGAAGAAAATACAGCAAGTAAAATGGTTGAAATTGAAATGCATGTGTGAAAAACAAAAGTTAACTAACGGAGAGTTTTGCTCGGGATTGAGAGCTTCGCCCTTCTCTTTCAAGAAAGGGGGAGTGTCATGTGCTCTTTCCTCCAAAAACACAATTCTCTTGAATAAAAATAAAGTAAAGGCAAAGTAAAGATAAGCTAAGTGCTGGATTTTTATAAATTTGAATAGGTAGAAAATAACTAAGTAACAACGGAAACAAAACAAAGCTTAATAAAGGAATGTAAAGTGCTCGGGATTTAAAAACTAAAAGCAACTAATGAAAGCAACTCAAAAGTACTTAGAAAGCAACAAAGAAACACTAAGAATGATAAAGAGAAGGAAGCAAGGCTTGATGATTTTGGTGGAGAAGCTGCTGGAATTTATAGTTGTGCAGAATTGGTTAGGTAGGTCCTAAAACGTTGGTGGATCACCCATTTCCAACTCCTTTGACTGACCAAATCATGCTCAAACTGATAGTGGAACACTTCTTCTACACATATGCATCGGTTGGAACCACCAAAACGCATTGGAAGACGCGTTTCATTAAGGGCAAAGTTGGAAGAAAACCAGGATTTCTGCAGCCTACCAGGCGCCTGGCGCCTCCAATGAGGGTTTTTCCGTCTTTTTGCTTCTTTTGATTAATTTGCACTCCCAAATGGTCCTAAAATGTCATAAATACAATATAAGCCAACCACAAACCATCATATATGAATTTTGCATGAATTGGAACTCAAACGACCGAGAAAAAGTCCGAAACAAAGTTAAAACATAGTAAAAACAGCATCTAAAACCTTCTTTTTACGCATGTAAACAAGCGTAATCAGTAACCTCTTCCACGACTTTCAGGACTCTGCTGATGGCGAATGTGTTTTTATGGGGAACTCGACCACAGCTGGAGTACTTGGGAAAGGGAATGTTCTCTTAAAACTCACATCTAGTAAAAGTTTATCATTAAGTAATGTGTTGTATGTTCCTTCCTTGAGTAGGAATTTGGTGTCAGGAGGTCTGTTGAACCGAGCCCGACTTGGGATTGTGTTTGAGGCCAACAAAGTTATCATCACAAAAAAGGGTGACTTTGTTGGTGTTGAATGAGAAATTTCGGTTAATTACTAAATGCCAAGTCACAAAATTAAAATTACATTTAGGATCAATGATAAGATTACACGTGTCTTAAATTAATTTTAAAATCGACTAATCTAATTATGCTACGTGTCTCTCTTATGACCGTCTGATGAAATCAACTAATTGAATCAAAATCCATGTAGAGACTGGGCCCAAACCCATGGCCTATACAAGACCCATCGAAACTGTATAAATACAGAGGGTCACCTCTCATTTGAGGGGCAAAGGAGATTGATGAGAAACTAGAAGAATTGGAGATTTAGAGCCACCGGAGCGTTTAAAGTCATCCACAAGGTACAAGTTGAAGAACTTCACAAGCTGCAAGCCGAAGAACTTCACAAGTTGCAAGTCGAAGAATTCAACAAGCAGCAAAGTCGAATAAGTTCTACAAGCTCCAAAGTCGAAGAACTTCTCAAGCTTCAAAGCCGAAGAACTTCACTAGCAACAATACTTGAAGACTCCATCAAACTGCAAAGTCTTCATCAAATTAGCCGAAGAACTTCAACAAGCTACAAAGCCGAATAACTTTACAAGCTGCAAAGCCGAAGAACTTTACAAGCTGCAAAGCCAGATCACTTCACAAGCTACAAAGTCGAAGAACTTCAACAAGCTGCAAAGTCGAAGCACAGCATAAGCTGCAAAGCGGAAGAACTTCACGCGCGCAAAGCCGAAGACTTTAAAGATTATTCAATAAGCTCAAAGTCGAAGACTTCACAAAGTCTTCATCAAGCAACAAGACAAAGAACTTCATCAACAAGTCAAAGTCTTCAAACAAGCTTAAATCTGAAAACTTCAAAGATCATTCGTCAAGCCGAAGGCATCAACTATTCAAGAACAAGCTCATGAGCCCTTGAATTAAAGTTTACATTTGAGAGAATTAATTAGAGGATTATAATTAGAGATTGTAACACTCACATACATAAATACAAATTCAAGTTCATTAATTCGAGTTTTCTCTTATTTAAATTTCTCGTCGAACAAATTGGCACGCCCAGTGGGACATCTCTACCTCTCATCTAGTTTTCTCAAACCAAGAAGTAATGACATCCAAGTAAGCTTCATCCACCATGGAAGAAAAGTTGGTGAAAATAAAGAAGAAACTTAACATGTTGACAAAAATGTTCGAAAAAAGGGACTATAAAATTGTTTCCTTTATAAACCAGATCGAAATTCAAGATGCTATGAATGTTACTGAGTCAAGCCAAAATCATGTTTGTGAAAGTCAATGACAAAATAAAGAACATGATGCAAAAGGAACCACAAGAACGCTCTGATTCAATTGCTTCATTGTCTGTCCAGCAGCTCCAAGATATGATCAAAACTCAATATGGCGGACCTTCTCAAAGCTCCCTGACATACTGTTCAATCTCTTACTAATGGAGTAAATTTAACGCAAGTATACACTAATTAGTCGATTGTGGCACAAAACAAGGTCGTCTCCTATAGGAAATTACCTTATAACAAGTGGTTAACAATTTTGAAATATCGAAAAGAATATAATAAAATAGCATGTGATAATGGGTGTTTGTTCAAATGAAATAAAACAGAAAATCATAAGAACAACAAAAGAGCAGAATAAGTTCGAGCTACTCCTGAAAGCTTCCAATACGAATACAAAAAAAAGGGTTGTCGAATGGTTAAAGAATTCGGGGAGAGGAATTTCACAAACTGCTTTTCGTCGCTTGCTACTTAAGAACACTCTTAAAATTCTCAATGCCCAAACTCTCACGGCTGTCTCCCGAGTTATCCAACAAATGTTCTTACCCAAATTCTCGCTGTGGTTAAAACAAGCTATAAAACAGTCTAAAGACACTATAGAGTGAACCCCATCCCTAGGTGTTCACTGCTTTGTTTCAGAATGAACGCAGAACGCTATAGCTAATAGAAGTGAATCCATGCACAGTGGCTCTCCCGAGCCTCCAGTGAGTTTGCAAGCTAAACCCGTAGGCCACACATGTTTAGAGAGATATAGAAAATAAAAGGCACGCTTCTGTTAAATCAAAGCTCTAAGGCATTCAAAAGTAGCAACAACTAAGTACAGAGACTTTCCAACCCCTTCCCGAAGGAAGGGGGTTAGTTCATAGTGGGGAAAAGAAAACAAAATGGAAAGGTAGAAGAAGAGTCCATCACTGAAGGTGACCAAAGAAAGCTGAGAGCTTCCTCAGGTGAACAGTGCAACTCCCGAGCAAGAATCTGTCCCTCTCTCCCTCAGTAGATGGAAAATCCACGTCAATTAGGGAACATTCCCAGAAATCGATGCTTCCAAAAGAACACAATCCATCTCTTCTCTCTCCTCTGTCCCCGTTTTGGCCTGGGTGTCTTTTGCCTTAAATACAAGGCCTTTAATTTAGGGCACCTGGTGAACCTTGCACAGATGTTGTACGAACGCGATAATAGAGAGGTTACTTAATGGGGTTACTGCTCTAGCCTTCGCTCTATAGCGTTCAAAGAGCTTGCACGCTCTCAATTTCAGCATTTTCCTTTCTCCGCTTCCAGCAACACCACACTAACCCGATAGCGCCTCAAATGCTCTGAATGCACCATGCTTTTTTCCCTGCATCAAACATCCATCATTTTAGCATTAACTCAAGACATTAGATGAATCTATACCTAACCATGCATTCAAGGCTCTCTCAGGAAATTCTCACATTCTTATAGCTTAATTAACTTTAATCTCATATTTCCACACACAACTGCCCTTAATTTTGCCCATAAACCACTCTCTATTTAAGAGTTATCACACCCTCAAACTTGAAACCTTGCTTGTCCTCAAGCAAGACTACTTTAACATCCTATAACTATGTGTAAGCTTTCCTTTGATGGACATGCATCTTACTTCAAGCGCTGCTTTCTGCTTTCACGCCTACTGCAATTATATACTAAGCTTATGAATCTGCTCTAGCCAAAAGCGTCCGCAAGAGAGCCACTGAACTTATGCTCCAACTCTAGTAAAGGTTCTTTCCTGCGGCTCTAGCATCATCCTACTTTCCTCTTCAAGAACATCAACTCACCTAGAGACACACTTCTCAAACCCCCCCTCTTTTGCCTATACCACTACCATTTTATTACCATTTTGGCTTTCAACTATGGGTTACTAGCCCTTCCTAGCCTTGCAACCTCCTTCGAACAATTTCTCTAATGTTTTTTTTTTTTTTTTTTTTTGCGTATTAGGACTAAATTACAAGGCTAGAAAGATTCATAGTTATACATTACAAGCTTGACCTTTTGACAACAAGGCAATTGTGCACACCCCCAAACTTAAACATAGCATTGTCCCCAATGCGACTAGAAGCTGTGTAATGGATGCTGCCATATAGCCCCAAACTTAGAACTAATAAAAATTGAGTTACATAAGGGTCATTTTTCGCAGGTAGTATGTATATGGTGTAAAGGGACATAAAAAAGGTGTACACTAGAAGGATTGACTCATGGTGATAATAAGGTGGTAGATGGGCTTCGATGGGATAGCTATTGAAGCTCATCATCTACGTGTTCTCTGTTTTTGACTTGTACTCATAGGGTGCTACTAGGGCTTTCGTAATGAACGCTAAGCTAAAGTAGAGTAGAAACGAAGGTGCTCGCAAGCGGATGCTGCAACACAGAACTAAACCCACTACCTAGGCTGCATAGACAACATTGCTACTTAAGAAAGCATAGCAAGAGTAAGATGCCCTGAGCAGCAGGAGGAAGCACAGACATAGCTCTATTCATTGACTCTCATGAAAACATGGGGTAGAGGAACAGAACAATTATCTAACCTATCAGCAAAATAAAATTGAAACTAAATGCAAAAGGTAAAAAACAGAATAGGAAAGACAGAATTTAAAGGAGAGAAAAAAATGTGAAAATTAAAGGCTTGATTGATTGATTTATTGGTTGGTCAGAATCCACAAAAAGAAGAGGAGGATGGTCAGAATGAGCAGCATTTGCTCCCATTCCCTTTGGAACTGCCGTTGGGACTTCTCTACCTTTAAAAAGATTAGAGACTCGTGCAAGCGCACACGGTCACAAGTAATACTCGGAAGTAATCCAAGGTTGAATCCTCAAGGATTTGTTGCTTTCAAAATCAAGTGATGCACTGAAATGGTTCAAATATGCAATTGTGGTTTATGAAGGAAATTGTGGTGAAATGTTGTTGTTTGGGGTTTTAACTAGCAAGAAATTTAATAAAACTCAACCTCTTTGCCTCCTACCTTAGTCTTCATGAAAAACATGGAAACACACTATGTTGGGGAAATTGCGCCAGGCGCAATTCCTGACTTTTCTTGGGATTCGAGTTCTACTCTTTCACTGCCGCTTTTGGTTGCTGTAGAGGCTAGGGTAACCTACAATCATATGTCTATATGTGATTACAATCCTAGAGAATGTCTACCAACTCACTTGCATTATGGGTCAGAGGGCCTATGTCTAGGACCATGATTTATGCGCTTATGTCTAGGTCACATCCCATATTGGTTTCCTATTATTTTACCTAACTCACCTTTTCCAAGGTTGGGCTTTGGTTTATAAATCAAGTTCCACTGGCCAAATGGAAAAAAGACGTAAAGAAAGGTTTTTAGAAACCAACCAAAAAAAATGTTGGGCGCAATTCTGGGTAAATCTCGAGCGTGTTGAAAATCAAATCATTTTGACTAAGGCATTCCACAAAGAGGTTGAGAACTAACTTATAACATAATTAAAGGACAGTAAATGCATGAAAACATAAAGAAAATATTTTTCATTGAATTTAAATAAATAAATAAGTCATACAATGAGTTCTAGCTTGACCCTCTTCTCTCTCGAGCATGAGGGGAATTGAAACTCGCTGAAGAACTTTAAAAGAATAGAATGAAGAAAGAATAGAAGTAAGAACTTGAATTAAAAGCAATACAAAAGGTAAAAACGTGAAAAATAAAGAGCAACTAAAAGAAGATGAAATGAAGCTTGGAAGGGATGGTTTGATGATGGAGGGATGACTTCCTTTTATAGCACCATAGGTTGGTTGAAACTCCCCTCCATTCTAAGTGGAAATGGGTTGAGATTCACCTAACCACCTCACTTGGACTTGGACTCACGGTTTTGAACATGTGGAAAATGTTCTCTTTGCCGTTCATTAATCAAAACGTGCGTTTTGTCATTTTGTCCTCCAAAAATGCGCCGCGCGCAATTTTGCAAAAACAGATTTCTGTTATTTTCTTCCAACTTTGACCGCATTTTTCTCGTATTTTTCCTAAAGTACCATAGTTTGACTTTTATGCAGAAATAATCCATGCATGTTCTACTTTAAGAATATATGGTTCTTTTTGGCGAATAATGATGGGAAAGGGGTCAAAAAACATGGTCAAACAGGGCTACCGACCCATGTTTCTATAGTAAAAGTCAACCCTAACACACCCCCAAACTTTGCCATTTGCTTGTCCTCAAGCAAAAACAGCAACAACAAATCTAAAAGAATCAACATGCTAGAAATATGAATGAGCAACAATACAAGATTCTAAGTAAATGAATCATATACGTCTCAGGAAAGGCTCCACAAGCTAAACGTCCTAACTTTACTCTCAAGCCAACAAACCATAAATCATCATTTGTTTCGAAAATAAAAATGATTCTAAATTCCTTCTTTTCTAAAACACAAAACTTTTTACAAAACCAAGGAATATGCACACTTCCGTTTTGATTGAAATGTTCTAACATCAAATGGACCATCTACTAGCCCCTGAGATTCTCAACACACTAACATCAGTTTCAAACCACAGTCACTCATAGAAATTTGTTAGGTAGCAACCTGGCATAAAATGATGTCGACAATGGTTTTCACGAAGTCGCCTTAATATGTATGCTACTACTTGATAACTCTTCAAATAGAGAGTTATTTTGGTATAATTTTGGTGTAAAATAGTTAAAGATAGCAGCCCTTGCTCCCTTAATCACTGTTTTTATGCTAAAAAGATCACGAACACTGGCTTTCTACACTGTAGTATTGTCAATTGCAATTGAGCTAATTTTAGTGCATTTTGCTACAGCTTTGACGATGCTACAATATTAGATCCAGATTCAGAAAGCAGTAGAAAACGACAAGCTGACAGTAAAAGGACTGCTCAATGGGATTTACGGCAGTAATTGGAGGTTTTAACCAAAAAGAGAGAACTGGGTCCCCCAAGGTCCCTAATGTTGCCCTAATATCTGAAAGGGGGTATAAATACAAACAAGAGGAGAAGCCTCCAAGGACACACACATCAAGAAACATTCCCCTTGTTCATCCTTGGAACGAATCCACCCTTACTCCAAGAAACTCTCTCTAAGAACCGTTGGAGAAAGCAAAGAGAAGAAGCAGACTCTTCAGTGGTAGTTGGGAGCTGATCTTCAACTCATTTTCTTCATTTTCTCATCTTTTTATTATTTTCATTCCTACATTTTGCTTGACTCTCCTTATGGCTTTGCATAGCTAACCACTTGTGTAAGGGAGAGATGTTCTAGACTTATTTTCTGATCTGTAACCGTGCTGTTTGTTTTAATAGAAATGTGTTTTGAGTTGAAGTAGTGTATCACTCTAATTTCATTGTGCTTGATCACCATTTTGAAATATCTATTTGACAATGTTTGGAAAAATGTGTAAAGGAGCAAACTCTTTCATCTTGAGCTAGAGTCTACTTAAGTTTAGCATGTGGTGACTTAGAGATAAGCATCACCTAGCTTGGTCATAAAATCTGTGTATATACTACTGATGTTTGTCTATGAATGTTATTCGTAGAAAATCTAGGTGTTTGAAAGAGCATCTTGTCTGTTTGACCACTGCACTTACTCCTTTAATGTTACAACATAGTTAGGGTGGCCTAGAAGATTCGACTTAATCTCCCCCTTGTGCCTTTATTTTTACAAGATCGTATTCAGTGGTTGTGGATGTTTGGTACTTCTAACAAATTTACCCCTTGTGTTTCCATCAAGATATTGCTTTCAAAGTTCTATTCTCAGCACTGTTTAGTTATTGTTTGGAAGAGAATCATGTTGCTTATTGTAGTACTTTTTTGAGCGAATATTGAGTGTTTAAGCATTTAGTCTCTGTGGATTCGAACTTTTATTACTTGCTGTGACGATTGTGTACACTTGCACATAGAAGAATTGGTAGTACAACTCGTGGACAATAAGTTTTTGGCATCGTTGTCGGGGATTAAATTGCCTTACACTCTATATTTTGCTTAAAGAAATTTTATTCTAGATCTCTGACTACTATATTGGTGAAATTTGAAGGTGAATGCACGATTTGCAAGGGTTAGAGTACTTGTTTCGCAACGAAATTGTACGCACATTCCACCAACGAAGAAGAGAACAGCGTCGTCAGCAAGTGGAAACTAACTCCATGGATCAACCACCAAGGCTGCCATATCTAGTTGTGGAAGAACTACATGGAAGAGAAATGACTGAACCAGCAGTCGTGCCCCCTATAAATGCCATTCTGTTGGCAAACGATAGAGATAGAGTTATTTGAATTGAAACTTGTGATGTGATGGGATAGTTATATGGAAATCCATACAAAGACCCAGATCTCCATTTCAGATACTTCCTTGAAGTGAGTGAGTCCTTTAAGATGCAAGGAGTATCAAAGGAAGCGTTAAGGCTGAAATTGTTCCCATATTCATTGAGGGACAAGGCAAGAGACTGGTTAAACTCTATGCCAGCAGAATCCATTACCTCATGGAATGACCTTTCTGAAAAATTCCTGATAAAGTACTTGTCTCATAGTAAAAATACTAATAATTAATTTAACATAATTAACATTTTATATATATATATATATATATATATATATATATATATATATATATATATATAATTTTAATAAATTAAATTAAATTAAAATTATTTTAACTTAATTAATAATTAATTAAATCTTAATTAATTAATTAAATCAATAAATATTTGAATCATATTCAAATATACATTTCCCTCGTAACTTATCCTATTTAATAGGAATCTAATTCACATTAAAATTTAACCTATAGTATTTAATATAAATCCAATTTACATTAAACTTTTAACCTATAGTTTTAATATGAATCATATTCACATTATTCTCTCATAATTTATAGTTTTGTTATGTATCATCATACATTATATTAAATTGTGTCATGCACAATTAACTCAAATTTCCTTTAATTAAATTTGAACACTTCAAATTCCTCCCAAGAATTAATGTTCTTAATTACCCTTTACGAGCTAGCAAGGGGATCTAATAGACCTATAATCAGAAGCTCAAATGTTATGAGATTAATTTGTCAAACTCATTAACCACCTTAATCAACATACGTTAACTACGAGTTACTCTACTAAGAACTCGCAGCTGAACTCTTCTCACTATAAAATATTTCTGTGTCCACGGATATCGACCATTAATGGCAAGTCAATCCTTCACGAGCGTTCGTAACCACAGATGGGTCAAATTATCGTTTTACCTCTATGTTACATCTTACTCCTTAAATACCACTACTCCTCCATTGAACAACCCGGTTATGATCCAACCAATAATTGGAAGTCCCTCTCGGGCCCGTGAGAGGGTGGGGCCCCTTGTTCAAGTCCCAGAGTCAGCATTTAAGAGAACATTCATCTACTCCCCTAAGGTCGGGGAAGAGTGAATTTCATCTTGTGTAGTTATGTTCCCAGCTCCCCACTCGGTCTCGTCCCCAAAATGGTGGGAATGTTGAGTCGGCTACTCGGGCCACTCTCACCCATACAGATGAAAGAACGAGCCCTCACGGGCAGGAGTTCATAACTCACTTAGAATTGAGAATGGTTGTCTGGTCACCTTATGAAATAGCAACCTATTAGCCAACAGCGTTACATCTAAAGTTTGGATATTTCGTGGTCCGGTCTTATAAAAACTCATTGTATAGGATACCCCCACTCGCATGACTCATTGTATAGGATACCCCCACTCGCATGACTCATTATATAAGATACCTCCACTTGCATGTCTCCACACGAACGACCTGGATCAGGTCGTCTGTAACATTTACAAAGTGAGTCGTATCCATAGTGTTGTCAGGATAAGGTACCCAACCTTATCCATATACTAAGATGGTTTAGGTTACTCGGGACTGTAGACACCGCATTTAGTCCGGCTTATTTTTACTTTTACTTTTAATTTATATTATTGTATTTTACTTTATTGAGGTTTATTTTAATTAAAGAATAACATAGGTTTACTTTATTATTAACTTTAATATAAAGTTTAAATTAACTAAAATTAAAATGTTAGATTTATTTAAATGTTAATTTTATTAATAAGAAAATTAAAAAAATGATTTGTTTAGATTTTGTTTTATTATTAAAATAAAAATAGATAAATAAAAATGATTTGTTTTTAAGTAAATAATTTTATTTTAAAAAAAAAAAGAGATTTTGTTTTATTTAACAGTTTCTTTTTCTCCCCTTCGATTTTTTTCTTCATACGTGTATCCCCTCCCCTTCTTCTTCTCCTCTCCTCTTTTCTCTCCTCTCTCTCTTCTCTCTTCCTTTTTTTTTTTCTCTCTTTGTTTATCGTTTTTAGGTGTATTTAAGGAGGGCTGCATTGGGAGGAGAGGACGGACAGAACACCCATACAGAAGAATTCACTTCCTTCTTTCTCTACCATCACCTTCTCTTCTTCTTCACCCAGGCCGGCGACCCCCACGATACACAGACCGCACACGTCCCCCGGTGATCACAAGTTCAGACAACCTGCACCATAGTAGTCCGGCGCAAAACTTCTACAACCGACGCACGGATCACCGACCACCTGACTTCGACCTCGAGTGCTCCTTCACAGTTTTCAGACTCGCGGGCACACCTAGAATTTCCTCACTCCAGTACGTGGTATAGAAAAAAGTTGTTTTATAAATGATTTGATTTTTTTTATTTGTTTTAAATAAGCTTGTTTTAAATTTGATATATATATATATATATATATATATATATATATATATATATATATATTTTAAATAAATTTTTTTTAAATATGATTTAATATATTTTAAAATAAATTTGTTTAAATATGATTTGATATATTTTAAAATAAATTTGTTTAAATATGATTTGATATATTTTAAAATAAATTTGTTAAAATAAATTTGTTTCCCTATGATTTGATATCTTTTAATAAATTTGTTTAATATGATTTGTCTATATTTAAAATCCCTTTTTTTTAAATATGCTTTGATATATTTTAAATCCCTTTGTTTAAGTATGATTTGCTATTTTTAAAATAAATTTGTTTCCAATCTGATTTGATTATTTTTAAAATAAGTTTTAAATATTTATTTTTTATTTTATTATTATTATTATTTTTCGTTTTAGTTTTATTTTGTTTTATTTTTATTTTTTTTAAAACATTTTTGTAAAATAAAGATTTGTACGATAAGAATTAATACTGAGTTGTAATATGGTGTTGGCATAGTGGTAGGTTACTTAGGAGTAATTCACATGGCTTAGGTTCCAGTCTTTGCTTGCCTAAATTAATGTTTTTTTTTTATATATATCATTATTTTACCAAACAACTATTTTAGATAAAATGTTTTTTTAATATAAAAAAGAAAACTTTCGTTTTTATAAGATTTCAAATCTTAAAACATTTATATAAAATTTTAAATAATATCTTATGATGTTGGCACATTGGTAAGAAATTTATACATGGACTCTCACATCACAAGTTCAAGTCTTGATGGCCCCTAGGCTAAAAATGGTCCAATATATTTGGGACATTTAAAATCAAACACAAAGGTATTTTTTTCTTGGACCAAATAAAATAATAGGATAATTTATGATAGAATGTGGTACCGTTTTCGAACGGGTGTCGTAGGGTGCTAACACCTTCCTTACGCTCAACCGACTCCCAAACCAAAATTCTATTTTCGTGGACCAAGTTTTTTTAAATAGGTGACCAATCGCACCTCGTAGATGATTGGTGACGACTCCAAACCCTAATCTCGAAAGAGACCCGTCAGGGGATGACGTCGGTCGCTCCGCGTCGCGATGACGTTGCGACAGCTTGGCAACTCCGCTGGGGAGTATTAAGAGAGTCAAGCCATTTATTTTGTCGTTTATTATCCTATTGTAATATGTTTTGGGTCCATTTTTGTTATTTGTCATTTTTTTCAATTTTTGTAAATATTTATATGCATTATGATTTTATTTTGCATCATCACGCATCTCACACACATTCACAAGTCTCCTACCCAGGCTTTACCCTTAAGATTAGATCGGAGACTGAGTAGTGTGACCTTCGTGGAATTTCGGTTCCCGTGCAGGCGCATGAAATTCTCCACTCAAGTCGACCATACTGCCAAAGCATATGGAAGATTTGAGGGCCATGATCCTCTAGGATGCATTAGTACATAACTTCACGCTCATATTCATATCACATCTTATTTTTGTTGTGTTTATTTTTTAAAAAAAATAAAAAAAATAGGGTCAATTTGGCCGAGTTGTAACCATAAGGTTTTAAATGAACCACTTTTTTTAATTAAAAAAAAAGGAAAAAAAGCATTTACCTTATTTCTTCCTAACTATTTGCTTAAGTTTAGATAGAAGTGTTGTATTTCAAAGGGATTCTAAATATTCCTATGTAGGCACGCCAAAAACTTTCAAGCTTATTCACTTCTATAAAAAACTCAGGAGTTTGGTTCTATAACCTTAGAGTTTAATTTTATGCATATATTCATGTTTATCTCTCTTAAGGTGAATTAGAGTCTACCATTACATTTGCATGCATTTGGAATGTATTAATGATTGCATAAAGTATTTATCATATTCTTGGGGTAGTTTGTAGCATATTTAGATAATTTTTTTTCTCCTCCAAAGAAAATAAAATAAAAAAACTTATCATGCTCATGCATCATTCTGCATGTTCATATCATAAATTAAAAAATAATATATCTATCTTTTGTATGCATCATTTTACATGTCTATATCATAAATTAAAATTTATCGTTCTAATGCATCATTCATATGTCTAAATATATATATTAAAAAAAGGGAAGCAATATTTTCGCAGGCATTGTTTCGCATAATTCCCCTAATTGGTGATCCAACATTTGCATCTCATCGTCTCATGCATATCAATTTCTATCTTAAAAAATCAAAATCTGTGCATTCTCCATTACATTATAATTAATACGAACTCTTAGAAAAAATAGCTCAAGAACCACATATTTACTATTCTTTATATACAAGGTACATAAAGCAGCATAACATGGAAGAATTTAACGCTGAGCTAAAGAAACTTAGAATCGAAATCCACGAACGGGTCATGGAAGAATTGAATACTGAGCTAAAGAAAATAAGAGGCGAGATTCAAGAACAGGTCATGGAGATGTAGAATGTAGAGCTAAAGAAGATGAGACAAGACATTGATAAGATTCAGGGACAAATCACAGAAATTTTCAATATCTTAAAAAATATTGTTGGGAGCATTTCTCAACCTAACAACTTAGTCGAACCTCATAATAATTCATCACCTAAGGTGAACTCACCTCCTTGTCAGTCAATAGAGGGCTTCCCCAAGCATAATTCATCACATGAACCTCAGCTTTCCAAGAAAGGCCAACAAGCTCCTACAATCTGTCAGGTTGAATTCACATTCCAAAGATGGACAAGCATCAAAGGTCATTCACTCAGATATTTTAAAAGGTAAAGAAAAAGAAAATGTTACCAATGGAAATGTTGAAGAGACTGCAGGAAAAGAATATGCTTAGAGATGGGGAGAAGTAACAGAACAGCTGCCAGTGACTTTAATTAATAAAGAGCCACACCTTGAAACGAATAGAAGCTCTTTTAAAAGAAAAAATAAAGTTCAAGCAGTAGTTTCGAAGCGCAAGGGGAAGTACCAACAAGGATTCGTGGCATACAGTCCTTCTAGGTACCCATAAACTCATTGACTCTGCAGAATGATCCACAAACATTACCTGACAATCATAGTAGTCGGAGACAACTAAAGCGAGAGAGCTTTCATTTGATCCCAATATCCTATACCGAGTTGTTGTCCCAATTATTTCAAGGTAATCCATTAGCTCCCATACCCGTAGAACCATTACAACCACCTTATCCAAAGTGGTACGACCCGCATGTTCGTTGTGATTACCATGCAGGAGCTGTAGGTCATTCAACTGAGAACTGTACTTCACTGAAGCATAAAGTGTAAGTGCTAATGAGGGCAGGATGGCTAAAGTTTTCAAAGGAAGATGGTCAACACATGAAGCACTAGAATCACGAGTGTACAAGATTATTAAAATCAATGTTGACCTATTACTTTGCATTATAAATAAAGTTTATTTCTTCTTTGAAGTCATCTTTGAGATTGCTTGCTAGTGTTAAAACGGCAATGAAGCTTTAGTCACCCATGATTTAGCTAAGTACTTGTAAAAAAGAATGTAAGTGTGTGGAAATTGAGCTATTTTCTTAAAAAAAAAATCTAAGTCATACATTCATTCATGCATCACTCATATCATATCATTGGTTGAAAAACAAAAGAACAAAAAGCAAAAAAAACAAAAAAAAATGTTACATGTTTTGAGATTTTCAATAATAATTTTAAAAAAGTCTACTCTTATCACTTTTGTTAGTTAAGACCTTAGCAAGAATCATAAAGCAACTACAGTAAGTCACTTGGAAAAAAGAGTGAGAAAATGAAAAAAATGAAAAGGTGAAAAAAGGAAACAATGTAAAAAAAAGGGTGAAAAAATGAATGTCTTCGATGCTCTCAATGAGATATAAATTTTTGCCAAGTCTCAACCATTTTGTTTTCCCTCTTTGAAACATATTTCTCAAAGCTTTGTTGTCAGGCTAAATCCCTAAACCAAAATAGCTTTATCTTGGCCTCCCTATTTCTTCCCATGTGCGGACCAGTAAACCACTAAATATTCATACTGGGGTAGGGATGTCTTTTGAGGTGAGAATCTAAAACAGAGCTGTAAAACCTTGAGCCTAGCCTGCTTTGAGTCTAACCTACCGATATATGATAAATATGGTCAACATTAAGAGTTGACTATTTACTGGAAAAAAAATTCTTTGCTCAGTCCCTCACATACAATTTTGTGATGAATATCCAAATATTACTCATCATAAAAGCCTTTTGCTAGGCCTACCACATCATTATCCACATAATGTTGAGAACTTTGAAGGTAACTGAAATAACATTGAACTCTTATGATTGACTGCTTCATAAATTGGTACTTGTAGTTGCTCAAAAAATTTCCCTACTAAGACTTCCTTCTTTCGCTTTCTATTTTCATCGTGTTCTCCTATCTCAATTCTTGGTCTCTTATCTTCTTCTGAGTAAAAGTGATTCCAAGACTGAGGATAATAGTTTTGAGAATTGGGAAGTTAGCAACCTGACAAATAGTCTCAAGATCTCAGTTTGATAAGTTTCGTTTGAGAACAGTTTTTACTGGAGCAGTAGCAAAGACATAATTTGGAACAGCAATTAGAGTTGCACAAGGCGACTACGCATGATCAACTTTTTATATGTGATTGCACCCTTTTTTATAAAAGGGTTGTGTCTGGCCGAAAAAAAAAAAGAAAAAAACTTCGTCTAAGGCCATGACAGTGCTTTAGTTCAATGATTGGAGCAATCTTCTTTGCAAATCTTCAGACTGGGGCAAAGTCGAGCAATGCTACGTCAAGGCAAATTTGTAACTACATTATACAAAGCTTTGAGGCAAAGGTCATCTTCAGACTGATATTGTTACATTTCTCCTCGCACAAAATCTTCTTCACTTTGAGAAAAAAAAGAGGTCATTTGCATTCAAAAGTGGACTACATCAACTACACTTCGGAGCTAAGGTCACTTATCCAAAGAACTGGACTCTTCTATTCACTTGGTCATAATCTCTTATAAAAGCTTCAAAAAAAAAATTCAATCTTTTATTGTTCAAGAGATTTGACAAAATATTTTTGAACTCTTTGTTTCATTTTCTTTAAAAAGGAAGCTCGCTGACTTCTCTCATCGTTAAGCTTGATGGAAAATCATGGTTTCCATCCTCGTTTGTTCATAAAGCCAAATCCATCCAACACTCTTGTCAGTTGCAAGGCCGAGGTTATGAAGCAGTTTAATCAAGCAAGATGTACAATGCTATAAATTACTCTAAACTGGCACATGAGTTACCTCTACAAAAGAAGCCCACCAAGCCTGATATAGTTTGAGAAATTACCTTGATCGAGTGAAGGCATTCAAAAAAAAAAAGAACAGTTGATGTGTTTCTTCCAATGTTGACATTACCTTTTCTCATCTGATTCTTTGCTAAATCATTGCAAATAAGAAGGATGAGAGTATACAAAAAAGTAATATCTTTGCAAAATATGGAAAAACTTCTTGTTCTCTCAACCATATTTTCACAAATCATGCATTCACATCACTTGCATATATATTCTTCGAAAAAATAAATCGTTTTCACATCATGGTTAAATTGTGAAAATTTAAATATGATGTGCATTCATAGCTACATTCTATTATTTGAGCAAAAATAAAATGAGCATCATGCATACATGTTGCAACCATTTAGCTTTTAGAATGCATATACATTATTGCATCATGTATTGAGGCTCAAATTCATTGGTTAAACTAAATAAAAAACAGATCATATACTATCACACATTGTTAAGTGATAAGAATAAATGGAAGTAATAAATGGAGCATCATTTGTCATTCATGATATTGGGGCAATACACATTTGTAGGTGCACCAATCCATCATAAAGTAGTTGTGTCAGAGGTCACGCAGCGGCTTCCCGTAGAGCCTCCTACAAATCTCTTTAGCTTTTTCTCGGCCTTTAGAGTTAGAGCTAGTTGACACTCAATTGTCAGCAATAGGGTACCCAATTTTCACTAACTATTTCTGGCATGGAGCTTTTTCGTTTACAAGGGGACGCAATTAAATGACAGATCGATGTCTCAGTGTAGTGTCGATTGCCAAGATAAATAGAATTGGTCTGACCTCTCGCTCGGATTTCAGACTCCTGCCACGATAAGCACTGCATACTGCCATTGAAAGTTCGCATTTGCATGAACACGTGGTTTTTATTAGTCTTATCGTCATGTGTCGAAGTGCATATCTCATGCACTTAGCTTTTAGGAGGATATTCCAAGTCCTGCACTTAGATAATAAACCTCTATTAAATCAAATAACTACAATTTTTTTTTTTAGAAATTGCATTTTAATCTGTTGGAGCTAGTTTTCTACCTCACACGTGTCATTAAGTTTGTGAAGCCAAGTTTTATCACCTAGGTATTTCGACTGTCTTTCGAGCCGGTGTCGTTATGACCGATACGACCAAGATTTCCTTTGGTCCCGTTCCCATTCTTTGTTTGAACTAACCTAGATGTGTCTCGCTTATTTCAACAAACTCCATGACAGCACGCCGTAATTCATACTTACCTTAAAGGGCCGTTGAGGCCTGGTCGGGTGCCTATATATACAAATCATTTGCTTCTATCTAAAGTACGCGAACACTGTTTTTCCCTTGAATACAACTCGGATTCTTCCTCACTTGGGCTTCGGAGTGTTTTCTCTTGCAAGTCTTCTGCTCAGCAAAATCTAGCTCATCCTAAAGGTCATCATTCCGTCCAAGCCGAGCTCATAAGCTTTATATTTTTTGTGATCAAACATTTATCTTCGGTTAAATCGAACCCGATCCAAGTCGAGGTCGAAGCCTGTTGTTAAAGCCGGGTCCGTTGCATTTTATCATTCGGTTAAATCGAACCTGATCCAAACCGAGGTCGAAGCCTGTTGTTAAAGCTAGGTCTATTGAATTTTATCATTCGGTTAAATCGAACCCGATCCAAGTCGAGGTTGAAGTCTGTGTTATAGCCAGGTCCGTTGCATTATCATTCGGTTAAATCGAACCCAATTCAAGTCGAGGTCAAAGCCTGTGTTGAAGCCAGGTCCGTTGCATTTTCTCATTCGGTTAAATCGAACCCGGTCCAAGTCGAGGTCGAAGCCTGTTGTTAAAGCCAGGTCCGTTGCATTTTATCTTTCGGTTAAATCGAACCCGATCCAAGTCGAGGTCGAAGCCTATTGTTAAAGTCAGGTCCGTTGCATTTTATCTTCGGTTAAATCGAACCTGATCCAAGTCGAGGTCGAAGCCTGTGTTATAGCCAGGTCCATTGCATTTTATCATTCGGTTAAATCGAACCCGATCCAAGTCGAGGTCGAAGCCTGTATTATAGCCAGGTCCATTGCATTATCATTCGGTTAAATCGAACCCGATCTAAGTCAAGGTCGAAGCCTGTGTTGAAGCTAGGTCCATTGCATTATCATTCGGTTAAATCGAACCTGATCCAAGCCGAGGTCGAAGCCTATGTCAAAGCCAGGTCCGTTGCATTTTATCATTCGGTTAAATCGAACCCAATCCAAGTCGAGGTCGAAGCCTGTTGTTAAAGCCATGTCCGTTGCATTTTATCTTTCGGTTAAATCGAACCCGATCCAAGTCGAGGTCGAAGCCTGTTGATAAAGCCAGGTCCGTTGCATTTTATCATTTGATTAAATCGAACCCGATCCAAGATTGTGGTCGAAGCCTGTGTCAAGCCAGGTCCATCGCACTTATCATGTTGATTAAATCAAACCCGATCCAAGATCGAGGTTAAAGCCTATATCAAGTACGAGGTTCTTTGCATGTCGAGATCCCGTCTAGTGTCCAGTTGGGTCCATCTCTATCTTGTCTGAATAAAATTTTTGCCTCCCCAAATACTTTGTCTTTTGCCTTTGTCTACCCTTTTAGTTCTGCAAGGATATACAAAGGGGGGCAAGCGGTAGACACCGCATTTGGTCCCGCTTATTTTTACTTTTACTTTTAATTTATATTATTGTATTTTACTTTATTGAGGTTTATTTTAATTAAAGAATAACATAGGTTTACTTTATTATTAATTTTAATATAAAGTTTAAATTAACTAAAATTAAAATGTTAGATTTATTTAAATGTTAATTTTATTAATAAGAAAATAAAAAAAATGATTTGTTTAGATTTTGTTTTATTATTAAAATAAAAATAGATAAATAAAAATGATTTGTTTTTAAGTAAATAATTTTATTTAAAAAAAAAGAGATTTCGTTTTCTTTAACAGTTTTTTTTTCTCCCATTTGATTTTTTCCTTCATACGTGTATCCCCTCCCCTTCTTCTCCTCCCTCTTTTTCTCTCTTCTCTTCCCCCTTTTTCTTTTTTATCGTTAGTTTTTAGGTGTATTTAAGGAGGGCTGCAGTGGGGAGGAGAGGACGGACAGAACACCCATACAGAAGAATTCACTTCCTTCTTTCTCTCTACCATCACCTTCTCTTCTTCTTCACCCAGGCCGGCGACCCCGACAATACACAGGCCGCACACATCCCCCGGTGATCACAAGTTCAGACAACCTGCACCATAGTAGTCCGGCGCAAAACTTCTACAACCGACGCACGGATCACCGACCACCTGACTTCGACCTCGAGTGCTCCTTCACAGTTTTCAGACCCGCGGGCACACCTAGAATTTCCTCACTACAGTACGTGGTATAGAAAAAAGTTGTTTTAGAAATGATTTGATTTTTTTTATTTGTTTTAAATAAGCTTGTTCTAAATTTGATATTATATATATATAAAATAAATTTTTTTAAAATATGATTTGATATATCTTAAAATAAATTTGTTTAAATATGATTATATATATTATAAAATAAATTTGTTTAAATATGATTTGATATATTTTAAAATAAATTTGTTTAAATATGATTTGATATATCTTAAAATAAATTTTTTTAAATATGATTTGATATATTTTAAAATAAATTTGTTTAAGTATGATTTGATATATTTTAAAATAAATTTGTTTAAATATGATTCGATTATTTTTTAAAATATTTATTTTTTATTTTATTATTATTATTATTATTATTATTATTATTATTATTATTATTATTATTATTATTATTATTATTATTATTATTCGTTTTAGTTTTATTTTGTTTTATTTTTATTTTTTTTTTAAACATTTTTTTAAAATAAAGATTTGTATGATAAGAATTAATACTAAGTTGCATCATATGGTGTTGGCATAGTGGTAGGTTACTTAGGAGCAATTTATATGGCTTAGGTTCGATTCTTTGCTTGCCTAAATTAATGTTTTTTTTTATATATCATTATTTTACCAAACAATTATTTTAGATAAAATGTTTTTTTAATATAAAAAAGAAAACTTTCGTTTTTATAAGATTTCAAATCTTAAAACATTTATATAAAATTTTAAATAATATCTTAGGATGTTGAACTTGTGATGGTCTTGATGGCCCCTAGGCTAAAATTATTTTTTAATTTCTCTTTTCTACTAAATAATTATTTCGAAAATCCCAATGACAGAAATTGGATCTTTCCAATATTCTCGGTGATAATTTGTTTTTCTAATGGTCTTTGCGCCACTCAAGCTTGTTGGTTCATATTTTATCGTAAAATATGAACCAATATATTTGGGACATTTAAAATCAAACACAAAAGTATTTTTTTCTTGGACCAAATAAAATAATAGGATAATTTATGATAGAATGTGGTACCGTTTTCGAACGGGTGTCGTAGGGTGCTAACACCTCCCCTACGCTCAACCGACTCCCGAACCAAAATTCTATTTTCGTAGACCAAGTTTTTTTAAATAGGTCACCAATCACACGTCGTAGATGATTGGTGGCGACTCCAAACCCTAATCTCGAAAGAGACCCGTTAGGGGATGACGTCGGCCGCTCCGCGTCGCGATGACGTTGCGACAGGGACATTATCCACTTGCATATCAAAGGTATATAAAATATATTCCCGGTATATGTATTGTCTCGTTTACATGACAATAACTTTGGATGTTTAGTTTATTAGATTTAGACAATGTTTAGTTTATTTTTTAAAACTAAAAAAAAAAACTTATGAATTTTGTTAAATTAAAAAAAAAACTTTTTATTTATTTCGAAATTAAAGAGATTCTTTTTAAAAAAAAACTTTTATTTCAAAATAAAGTCAAATTTACTTTAAACAAATTTTATTTGCTATTAACTATTTTTTTTAATATTCTTTTCCAAACCATAACCACCAAACTTGTTTAAAAGAAATTGAAAAAAAAAATTATTCTAAAACAACTTTTCAAAAGATTTTCTTTAAATAGTCTCTTTTATCTTCTGTTTTTTTATTTTTTTAAAAAAAAAAACCTATCAGAGAAGACTATTTTTTTTAAATAAAAAAAACAAAGCTGACACAAAAAAGAGAACCTTGTTAAAAAAATTTTCTTTTAAAGAAAAATAATTTTTTACTTTGAATTAAAAGAATCCAATTTATTTTTTAAATAAGATTTATTTTATAAAAACTCTTATTTTTTTCAACTTATTTTAACCAAAATTTTAATGCAAAATCTTTTATTCAAACAAAATTAACTTTATATTTATTTCATTAAGAAAAAAAATCTTTTTATATTATTTTAAAACAAATTTTACTGTGAAGTAATTTACATTATTTTCCAAAACTAAAATGTTTATTTTCTTTAGAAGGAAAATTTTAGTTTCTTTTGTTTAAAAAGAAACTTTTTTGTTATTATTAAAAGAGGGGTACAGAGATTTGTACCGCGGGTTTTTGCTAAAAAGTAACAGTCGTGGATATCAAACTGGGTCACCGGACTCTTTGTCATCGTCGGAATTTTGTCAGATCTGTTCTCCGGTGGTTGTTGGAAGGCGTTGGGGTGGTCATGCTGCTGCTAGTTGCCATGACGTTCATGTCCACTGGAGTAGTTGAGAGAGATTGAAAAAATTGTGGTGGTGAGAATAAAATAGAAGAGGTAAAAGTGAGGGAGACTTGGGATTTGAGAGAGAATGAAAGAATAATAAAACAAAAATAAAATAAAATGGCTTGGGCTTTGGGTAGTGAAGAAGAAGAGGGAAAGAGATTGAAGGGAAGAGGCTCAGGCTTTGGGTAGTGAAGAGGAAGAGGGAAAGAGATTGAAGGGAAAACGTTGAGAAGGACACCTACCAAGAAAAAATCAAAGAAGAAAAGTTTGTTTCTTAAAATTAAATTTCTAAATAAAATCTTTATTTAAAATAAAATAAAATTCTGTATTTTTTTTAACAAAATCCTTTCAAAAATTTTTTTAATTTCTTATTAATAAAATCAAAATCTTTAAATAAATCTAACATTTTTTTAATTTAAGTTAATTTAAACTTTATCTTAAAACTAATAATAAAGTAAAATGATTTAACCAAAACAGTAAAACTTTATAAAATAATAAATAAATAAATAAAAATAATAATAAAATTTGAGTCGGACCAAATACGGTGTCTACACCATTTAATATAAAATAATTGTTACATTTTAAGAAATATACATAATATAGTGTCGTGTTGAAATTGTGAATGAAAAATGATATTAAAAATAAAATTAAAGAACCAAAATTGTCACTTTTTAAAAATACAGGACTAAAATGAACGTATAATCAAAATACAAAAGACAAAAAAATAGTATTTTAACCTAAAAATTAATATAAAAATTGTTATTTTAGATATATATCATTAATAATATATTTATTTAAATATTAACTGGAGCGGTGTTCGATTAAAGCCCTTAGTTTGACCGGTATGCAATCAAAGTATAGATTTCCTACTCAATTCGAGATTTCTTTGCCATCCCTTAGTAACCCGTTGTTTGGAACTCTTGAACGGCAAGGAATTATCATATTTATTTTTAAATAATTTGTTTGGTTCGAAAAGAAAATGAAAAAATTTGAAATAAGTGATTTGAATCACGTTTTTTGTTAAAAAATATTTTCCAAATAGGTCGGATTGGAAAGGATTTGAAACTAAAAGGGCGAGGTTCCAAATTTACTCTCCGAGGAAAAGCAGAACTCCCATTTTTTGAAAACTTATTCACCCCACCCCACCTTATAACACCCATATAATTATAATTATTTTGTAAATTTTTTTTAGGTAAATTGTAAAGCATACTACAATTCTTTTCTCTTTTGTGTCATTCTACATGCATCTTTTTTTACCACCTTTCAAAATCTAAATTGATTTCTTATTTTGCTTGGTGTCTCGATTTGTTCTTTTCTTTTTATAACACTAATTTGGATCAAAATAATCTACGTTTCAAATAGGATGGATTTCAAAGAGATCATAGTTTGACACATTTAAAATTTCTGTTTCAGTTTTTCTTTAACTATCTTTGTTTTTTTATATATATTTTTATTGATTTGTAACTATTGTTGCATGTTCTTGTATTCTAGTATGACATTTGTTATGTTGATTAGTTTTTTTTAATAAGAAAGTATGAGGGCGACGATAAGAAGAAAATAAATGAAAAATATGAGGTAAAGTTGGTTAATGGTTTAAGTTTTGTTAGCTATAAACATATTGATTATTTTTTGTTTAGATTTAAAGATATATATTTTACATAGAAATATTTATAAATTATTTTTCGATGTTTTTTTTTTTTAATTTCAAAATTTGAAATCAATTTGGTTCCAAACAGTAATTTGAAATCATTTCTATAATTTAAATTCCTTAAAATTGAAATCATTTTCTACCTTCCAGGTGCCAAATAGAGCATAAAATTGATCGTTTATTAATTTTAATAGAATCACGTTTTTACCTTCATTTACAGAATCCATTGAAAATAGTTTTGGAAATTGACTTCCCTAAAAATTAACAATTTTTTAAAATTTCTCTATTTTATCCTTCCATATCTATTAACAAATGGTTTTCAAATAGCTTGATTCACAATTTTATCTCCTCCTCATCAAATTTTTTTGATTAATTTTTCTTTCTACCCTCTATTTTGATTCAATATTTTTAAAACATTTTTTTGAATTTTGACAAAATATTAGAAGAGTAGATTGTCCAAAATGTAGGATTACCTTTTGGATGTAGTATAATTACTAACCAAATTTGTGATTTAAAGCAGTTCGAAGAAAATATACCAAACATATAAGGGTATGTTTGGGGGTGATTATCACATGACTGGAATCACTTATGCCAAAATCACTCCCATTTTAAAATGGAATGTTTGTCTATGATTCATGAGTGATTTTGAAAAGAAAATTATTAGAAAATTAATTTTTCAAAAATTATTATTTTAATTTTTAAAATTGTCTTTTCTATTCACCTTAAATAATTTTGAGAAATTTTTTTTCTCTCCTTCTAAAACTTTTGTCACTCTCTTAACTTTACTAATCTTTAATTTTGTTTACCGTCCCTAATATTTTCTCTAAAAAATTTGTAGTCCCTCCCGACATTTTTAGTTCTCAAATTTGTCTCTATCTCAAATTTCTCTCTCTAACATTTTTGTTTCTCTTGAAGTTTTCTTTCTCTAAAAATTTTGCCAAATTCTCTCTTCAATCTTTAAATATTAATCATACTAAACCATTTTTAATTATATAAAAAAAATATTTGACAATATTTATATAAAAATTATTATTTTAGATAAAAGTCACTTTTACAAAATCAATTATCATTAAATCTCTTTACTAAAATATATATAGTATAGCGTCGTGTTGAAATTGTAAATGAAAAATGAGATTAAAAATAAAATTAAAGAACCAAAATTGTCACTCTTTAAAAGTACGGACTAAAATGAATGTATAATCAAAATGAACTAAAGTTGAAAGTACAAAAGACAAAAAATAGTATTTTAACTTAAAAATTAATATAAAAATTATTATTTTAGATATATATCATATATTTGAAAGAGTGTGCAACCAAATATTAAAATATTTATATAAAAGTCACTTTTACAAAATCAATTATCATTAAATCTCTTTACTAAAATCACTCATTCAAAAATTATTCCTTTGAGAAATAAAGTACTTACTAAATGAACTAATCCTTAAACCTTCTTTTTAATATATTCAACTGTACTAACTAACTTTTAACTTTTAGGTAAGATTTTAATGCAATTAATTTGCAAATCTTCTCTTAATTTGTTTACATGTCATCCGATGATTAGTTGATTTAACTAAAAATGTATTCATTGTATTAATACATATAATAATAATGTTTAGAAATGACTACAAGACTAACAATCAATCTTGGATGATTTAATAACATTTAAAAAAGCAATACTGTTGTTGATGCAATATCCAAAATATTATAAAGAATGAGATTCTAATAATCGAAAATCTCTTTGCTAAAGTTCAATTAGTTGGTAGTTTTGGTTTCCTAACATTTTTGTCTTTCCTTTCTTGCTTCTCATTTTCAATATTTGAAAAAAAATAATTATAAGGGTTCTTATTTTTTATTTTTTATTTCTAAGAAATTTTTTTTAAATTGTGTAGATATGTTAGAATAAAATCAATATCATTGTTTGTTGTTACTGTTTTCAATATTTTCCAAAACATATATAAGAATATTATTTTATTAGTATTTATTTTAAAAATGTATAATAAATATCAAAAAATAAATGTACCATAAAAACTTTGAATATTTAATTTGACAAAATAATATTTAAAAACTTCTACTTTTTATTTCTTTTTTTCTAATAAAAAGGAAAGAACAAAAAAACTAGAAATTATAATTATATATTTCTTAATTCAAAATAAGAAACGAGAAATAAAAAAGCAGAAACTTTATAAACATCCCTAAATATCCAAAGGTGTATTGTTAAGTTGCAGGTTCAGTTTTTTTCAGTAACATTACTATAGCAAATTTATCAAACTAGAAATTTAATTCATGTGGCATTGGTTTGACTTTACTTAACATGTTTTAAATTATCTTTGAGTATGTGTTTATTTAACTTATTCTGTATTTGTAAAATTTTAAATTTTCTATTATATTTAAAAATACAAATTTATAATTTTATACTATTTATGTGTTTGAATTCTTCCCCTCACTGGAAAAAAAAAATCTCTTTTAAGTTGTTGGGAATATTGACAGAGCAAAAATATGCATTTACAAAGAAAAATGAATAAAATATTTATTTATTTATTTGGAACGTTTTATTTCCAATCTAATTAATTGTTTGAACGTTGTTAATAAATTAGTTGTATAACATTTCATTTCATTTTTAACATTTTAATTAATTAAAGGATTTAAACTTTTTTTATTGATTTTATTTATAAAAACAAATATTGTCTTCTTCTCAAGGGAGAGATAAATCTAAATACTTTTTGACCAAAAATTTTCTTCGATTCCATTATGCTTCAGTGAGTGCACCTCTGAACATGAAATTGTGTTAACCTTGGGGAGCAACCAATGAGCAAACGATTTAGTAGCGAAGTTGTGGCAAACTTGCCTTCAAGGGAGTGGGTTCATCCACGACACAACAATGATTTTCATCTAAATCCTCCTTTTTGTTCCGACAATTATTTAAAAGCAAATATTCAATATCATCAAAGTTACATAGGGGTGGATACCAAGATTTTCTAAAAAACAGGATCTCCAATTACCAAAATTGAAATTGAATTATAAACCTGTCTGTGGACCACTGAAGGAGGGTCCCGGTAGGGGAATGTGTTTTATGCCTGAGCTAAAGCGAGTTGTTTCGCTGTTATCTTCTTTGTACAATTTATAATTATTTATGATAATTGAAATAATTGCGAGAGTTGTTTTAAGATGGACCTTGAAGAAGAAAAATGAGGTAATAGAGTATGTCAATCTAAGTGTGATCTCACATCTTAAATTAGTGTGGTTATTGAGATTTGAGATTTTTTTTTTAATTGGCTATGAATTTGTATTAGATTGAAAATTATTTATTGATATTAATTTAGTTTGGACTATAATCTCCTTACTTATTACTATGTGAAATAGATGTGATGCTCATAAAAATTGATGATGAACTACGATCTTCTTAGCAGTAGTTTAAGGTAATACTTGACTATAGTTGAATATATAGTTTTTTTTAAGATATAAAATTATTCGTTATAAATAATTAATTATGAGCATATTTATGATCTTGAAAGAAATAAATGCATGATACATTAAATAGTGCATAATGGTCACTAAATTTATTTCTTTATGAAGTTATATGTTATCATGTCTAATTCATAACCATGAGTTTTATTGAAGGTGGAAATTATGGATTTATATGATTGATTAATTACTCATGTGTATCTGGTGTTAATTAACAATATGATGTTGCTATCTAAATTATTTAACAAACTATAGAAAATATTTCTTTATGGTGAAATTTTTTAACATGATTATGTGAAATTAAATTAATTATTGATAGAATAATTAATTTGTGATGATTATGATCATGTGAAAGTAATTTTTCTGAATCACCTTTCCGTTTGAAAACTCAAATAAGATAAACGTTCAATTAGCATGCATGTATCTTATAGATGAAGTGGGACTTGATAGACTTACTTAAAGAAAATAAACCTATTAGATGTAATTTTTTTCCTTTAATTAGACAAGATGGTTCATTGAAAAAATTCAAAGCTAGACTAGTAGTTGTGGAACATGTACAAAAGCATAATAACATTGATTATTTCGATACATATTCTCCTTTTAACTAAAAATAGCTACTGTTAGATCTCCAATCGCTTTTGCAACTATTTGTGGTCTGATAATATATGTAATGGATGTAAAAACAACGTTCCTTAATGGTGATTTAAAGGATGAGATTTATATGACACAACCTAGAAGCTTCGTGGTTGCTAGTCAAAAGAATAAGGTAGACAAGTTAAAAAAAGAAATCTTTATAGTCTTAAACAAGCTCTTAAACAATGGTATTAGAAATTTAATAGTATTTTAGTAAACAAGCTTCTTTGATACGTGAGTTTACTTAAACTTTTTTGGAGCTGATTATGTGATTATGTATTTATATTTTAATGACATACAGTTTAGATTATTATTAATAATACCAAGTTACTTTTATCTTCATATTTTGAAACGAAAGATCTTGACTAATGTAATACTTGGTGTTAAGATAAGCAAACATGATAATGAGTCTTCCTATGTCAATCACACAATATTGAGAAGATATTAAAGAAATTTGATTGTTTTGATAATCTACTTGTAAGAGCACTTTATGATGCTAGCATGAGACTTAAGAAAATGAAGGTGATAGTGTGTCTTAATCTGAATATGCAAAATTATAGGTAGTCTTATATTTTTTATAAACTATAATAGACTTGATATTGTATATGCTATGAGTAGATTAAGTAGATATATTTACTATCCTGGTAAAGACCTTGGTAAAGACCATTAAACTGCTCTTCATCGTTTATTTAGGTATCTTAGAGGTTAAATGGATTATTATTTACACTTTAACAAGTTTCATGTTGTATTAAAAGGTTATTGTGATGCAAATTGCATACCTTTTAGGTGGATGAGCTATTTCATGGAAATCAGCAAAGCTTGCTGTGGAGTTATCTCTTTGGAGTATGTGAGGTCAGAGAGAAACTTAGCAAATCTTCTCACCAAAGACCTAACAAGGAGGGTAATTCTTGACTCCTCAATATATATGCGACTAAAACCCTAATGTTTGACATTTATGTTAAGTTGTATTGTGTGAATCCATAGCTCTTTTTTTGGGTGGTCCGTGTATAGACTTGATGGACAATTTTCAAAAGTTTGCATGCTTAGTTTTTTTAGTGGTTTATCTATGATAGACTCGATGAAGAAATTATAGTGTGATTATGAAGGTGGGGTCGCCTTTACGAAATAATTAAAGGGTCTTGTTTGTGCAACAAATGTCAATCAATGACGACCTGGTCAAGGTAGGCCGACTGGGAAAGCTTTAACATTCGGAATGAGCTGGAAAGCTACTTGGCAAGGAAGGACCTACACAAAGGAACAAACACTTTGACACTCAAGTCAGTAATTTGAGTTTGATCTTAATATAGAGACCGAGCTAGAATGTGATACCTGAGGTATGAGTGAAGTGCCCTATTTATTGGTCGGGGTATCCAATAAGGGATCCGACCAGCATTTGAGCATGTAGTGCCAAAGGTCGGCCTATCGGACGCGCATGTTCTAAGTAGGGAAACCTTCATTGTGCTCAGGGGTCTTCCTGTCCAGTATTTGGCTAAGTATGGAAGGTTGTTCCTCACTTGAATGATCTTCAACAAAGACCTTTAGACGATCTTCAGGTAAGACCTTCAGATGGTCTTCAAGGAAGAACTTGAGGTAGTCTTCAGGGAAAACCTTGTCAGTTGGGCCTTTCTTTGTTCTCTACGTGGCAAGGCTATTTTTATCTCCAACAAGTTTCTTTCCAGAGCTTTCACGATGATCTGAGATTTTATGTGCATGACCATTAATAACACTTGATTAATATCGCAGAATCAGAAAACAATGATTAAAATGTGTTGTGGGGTCTCAACCATAATTATTGGAAGTTCAAGAGGTAACTCACTTTCATGACTAAGGTTGTTGTCTCATTTCACTATGCATTAATTCAAATCGAAAGATATTAATGCTTAACTTTATTTTCTTTTCTTTGCTTAGAAAACTTTTTATTTTTTCTATTTGTCATTTGTGGGAGATTGTTGGGAATGACAAAGGAAAATGTGTATTTGTATAGAAAAATAAGTAATATATCTATTTATTTATTTATTTGGAAAACATTTTATTTCCAGTTTAATTTATTATTTAAACATTAATGAATAAATTGTCTAGCGTTTCAATTCATTTTTAACGTTTTAATTAATTAAGGTATTTAAAACGTTTTTATCGATTTCCTTTATAAAAACAAAGTTGGTCTTCTTCTCGAGGGGATATAGATCTAAATACTTTTGATAAAAAATTATGAGTGTTTTCTTCAATTCAATTCCGCTCTGATGACTGCACGCGCTTGAGCAGGAAGTTGTGTTAACCTTAAAGAGAAACTGACGAACAAACGATTTAAGACCAAGGTCGTGCTGAAATTTATTTCAATGCAATAGGTTACACAATAATCATTTTCATCCAAACCCTCTCTCTTTTTTCTTTTTTTCTTTTTTTTTTCAGAAGATCTAAATCCTTCTTCTGTTCTAATATAAGTAACCCAATTTGGTCACCAAGCATAACTTTAACTGGTAAACATATTAATATTTTTCTTTATCATTAATTTGATTTATTATTTTCTGTATTTGTTTGATATATTAAAAAATAAACTGTTATCATATATTTTTTTAAATAGTATCGTACTTAAAAAAAAAAGAATAAAAGAAAAATCAACCTAAAGTTTAGGTTAAAATAATTTGTTGCATCAATAGATAAGAAATTAACATATTTTATTAATTAACTACTTCATTTTTTAAATTAAGAAAAGAATAATACTTTGGTGTTAGTTGTTGACTCGTCTAACACTGTTTTTTTTTTACTAATTATCATTAAATTTTTGACAAATAGAAGAGAAAAATATAGGAAAAGGTGTTTTTTTTTTCTTGTCAATTTTTAGTAGTAGTGAGTAACAAAGATATATTCTTTCCAAGGGCTCGGCTCTTAAGTGCTTTTCATACTGAAATTTATATCTTAAATTATTAAGATTTTTTTTATAATTGTTTTGTCTTTGGTATCAATTTATGAGGGAAAAAAAAAACTTCAAACAACCTCGAAAATAAATGTCTGCATATGCTTTCAATCAAAGTAGGAAGAAAACATTATTAGGTAGGCTCCTGTCTTCCAACATTTTTAAAAAATAATAATATTAACTCTAAAAGTAAGCTATAACATTTTCTAAAAACTCATTCCTAAAGAACCCGTATTACTATTTCGTTTTTGGTTTTTTACTTTTAAAAATTATACCTGATTTTTCATAATTTCTTACAAACTTTGTTTGAAAATATATATAAATTTTTAGTCAAATTCCAAACTTCAAAACAAATTTTTAAAATCTACTCCTTTTTTTTAATTTTCAAAAATTGAATTTTATTTTAAAAACTTTTTAAAGCAGTGACAAATAAGCTAATTTTTTAAAAACAAAAAATGAAATGATTATCAAAGTAAGCTAATGGCTACTCCATGTTACATAATCATTTAAATTTAGAGACTAAATGTGTAATTCAACTATAGATATTGCACAAAAACAGCGTCGGTTCTATGATCTCGGACCATATTTTATAGATTAAGTTCTAGAACAAAAAGGAAAACATAAAAGTCCAAGCACCAAAAACCAACTTTCATTGAACAAGAAAACTTATAAGGGAAGATTTTAAATGCTTAATTATTAGGTGTAGAAACTAAATTAGTACTAACTAATGATTAATTTAATGGAGTAGTTGAAGAAAGGTTGATGGATATGAAACAAAATATTATTCAATTTAGTGGGTAAGGTTGAAAGATTTAATTTTTCTTAGCTTTTGATCTGCTTCCATTCAATAAAAACCTGACTAATTCAATCATAATCTCTCATATATATCTCTATAAAAACAACTCAATCCATTGCAAGAGTTTTCTCATCACTTAAGAAACAATTTTATTTAGAGAACTTTTTCTAGACCAAAAAAATGACAAGTTTTGGTCTTCTTTCAGCTGTTTTTCTTTTGGTTTTGCAAGCAGCACTTGTTGCAATATCTGCTTTTGATCCCAGCCCACTTCAAGACTTTTGCGTTGCAGTTGATGAACCAGATTCTGCTGGTACTCTCTATCTTTTGTGAACTTCTCTTGCATTAGGGTTAAACTCATTTCTTTGAACAAATTGGAAATATTATGACCCGTTTAGTAGTGTTATTGTTTCTCGTTTTCATTTCTTTTTTACAAACATAAACATTTAGTGGTAACGGTTCATGTTTCTCGTTTCTTGTTTCTAAGAAAAGTTTTAAAATAACAAAATCAAACTTTTTGTCTGTCTTTTTTTCCAATGCTTTCCAAAATATAAATAAACTCATTATTTTATCATTTTTGACTTGTGAAATGCATAATACATATTTTAAATAAATAAATATCATATAAAAAATTAATATTCAATTAAAAAATTAATTTTCATACATAAAATTTATTTTTCTCAAGTTAAAATTTTAGAATAAGAAAGAGTTACCAAATGTCTTTTGTTTCTCTTTTCAATAAAAAAGAAAGAAAAAAGCAAGGGAAACAGTTACCAAAAGTAGGTCTATTTTTATTTATTAAAAACTAAAAAACAAGAAACAAAGAAACAGCAATGTTCTCATAACTAATGTGTTTATTACTCCACCTCTTTTATCTTCTCTCTCTTTTTTCTGTTTAATGCAGTGTTTGTGAATGGGAAGTTCTGCAAGGACCCAAAGCTTGTGAAAGCTGAAGATTTTTTCTTCCGGGGGCTCAACATTCCTGGAAACACAATGAACAAACAGGGCTCCAATGTGACTCTAGTAAATGTTGACAAACTCCCTGGACTCAACACTCTTGGCATCTCTTTGGCTCGAATCGACTACGCTCCCTACGGGCTTAACCCTCCCCACACCCACCCTCGAGCCACTGAAATTCTCGTTGTCATCGAAGGCACTCTCCTCGTCGGTTTTGTAACCTCCAACCCCAACAAACTCTTCACCAAAGTGCTTCACAAAGGAGATGTGTTTGTGTTTCCCATTGGTCTCATCCACTTCCAGTTCAATGTTGGTCACGGCCCAGCTCTTGCCTTCGCTGGACTCAGCAGCCAAAACCCAGGTGTTATCACCATTGCTAATGCTGTGTTTGGATCTGATCCTCCGATCTCCCTCGATGTTCTCATGAAGGCCTTCCAAGTCGACAAAAAAGTCATTGACGCTCTCCAGATGCAATTTAAAGCTTGAGTCCAGAAAAGTTAGATATTTATACATCTTGTAATTTCGTTTCGTAGGATGACGAAATGCTATTTCAATATAAGAAATCGATGTTTTTGAATAATGCACGTATGATCTATAAAAGTTGGGAATCTATATGTGTTTATGTTTACGAGCTTAACTCGTCATGCTTATATTTTATGTGTCGTAATCCTTTCAACTTTTGTGAAACTATAAGATATCCAAATAAAAATGGGTTTTTCTACCCTTTATTTTGAAAATAACTCTTGCCTAATTATTATTATTTGTTTATCTTATTCAAACCTCTATTAACTATTTGTAGCTAGTAGAAAATCAATTCAGAGGACGAGTATCAATCCAAACATCTGTAGATACCTTGTAAGAGTTGAATTAAAATATATATGTATACATACATATATATAAGGTTAGAGGTTCGAATCCTCCGACTAATTCACACTTTTATTATACTAAAAAGACTCAAACGACACAGGATTATAATACATAAATAGATGATAGTATTCCACCCAACAACTTTACAAAGGCATATGTATTTTTCTTTCATTGCAACCAATTCTAAGGAAAATAAGCTTTTTGAAAATCTATTTTCAATAAATAAATGAGGAAAAAAATTCAAAATATAGTAGTTCGCTTTCAATGCCACCTATGTGAGGAGAGAGTTTTTTTGAGTTAATTTATATTGCTAAAATATGGGTAATACTTGTAACTTAAAAGGGAAATAAAATAACTCTCTTTCTTGCTTTTTCACCTTCCTCTGCCCCCCATATTAAAGTAGACAAACAAAAAAGGATGAGCAAGAATTTATTGGAAATTAAGTCTTTCCTTTTGAAAAGTGTACCTATTAACATCATATTATGTGTCTTGGACATGTAAAAATATGGTAGGAAAGAATTAAGAGAGAAATTCAAATCTTTCAAATTTTTTAGTTTCAGTTCCTAGAACAAATTAATTATAGAAGAACGTTCTTTCGCTCCTTTCTCGCAGAGCAGCATACCGAAAAAGAAAAGAAGAAAAAGCCCATTCTGAAACCTTCACTATGAAGTGAAAATATACATATATATAAATCATATCAACTAAAATAGTTATCATGCATCTAATTGGAGGAATGAATGACTCATTTGGTAACGTTCTCGTTTCTTGTTTCTTGTTTTCATTTTCAAATTTTGAGAAATACAAGTGTTTTATAATTGTTCTTGTTTCTCGACATTTCTAAAATTGTTTATAAATTTTGGAAACAATGAAATCAAGCTTTATGTTTTTTGTTTTCTGTTTCTTGATTTTTCCAAAACTGATAGGATCATAATTGGCTTAAAGTCTTTGGAATCGAGTCAAGTCAAGAGGAGATCATCATCGGACGCTCAAACGCAACAAATGCATGCAAACCTCGCATGGAGACGCCCTCGCGCAAGCGCCTATGCTCTATCGTGCGCATTCGTGTCATTGCACGCCTAACCAGACGCACGAGGCGCATGCCCCACCACGCGCACACCCTGAAGCACGCCTGCGCCCGCGCCCCCACCTGCTGCCAACGTCCGCACGCACATGCCATGCTAACCTCACAAGAGGCCAGCGCCCCCGCCAGTACGCGCGCTCACCTGATGCCAACGCTGCCTACCACCCCACGTCGGATGCTCTTGCCGCGTGCCCACGCTCACTGCCACACACGCCCCGCGAACGTCTACCATGCTAGCGCTTCGCCCATCCGCACGCCCCCGCCTACCTCCAGCATTCCAGCGCGCGCCTATGCAATGCCACCCGCACACCCGTCTGCCGTGCTAGCGCCCCTACGCACCTCACCTACCCACGCTCAGCAGCCCCCGCCGCTACACACCTTCCCCAGCGCCAACTTCCTTGCGCTCGCACCACAGCCACATAGGCACCTCCACCACTTGATGTTGCCACCCTATGGGTGCCCCCAACTTACCTTGTCATCCACACTATCACAAAGGAAAAGATTTCCTTCTTATTTGCTTGCTTTATTTTGTGGGATTTGTTTTCTATTTATCAATTTTAATTTAACTTTAGGCAAGTTTAGCAACTTTTAGGAATTTATCAAATTATTGTATTATTTTTAATTTTGTTATTTTCCTTAAAAGACCTAGGCCCTTAGCCTATAGCGTGTACCCCTTCTATGTTGAGGCATCTTTTTGAATGTTTAATTGAATAAGAAAATCGTGAGCGTTTTTCCCCTTTGCCGTGTGCAAAACTCTCCCAAATATCGAATCCCTTTGTATGGTTGAACTTAGGTTTTCATATATGCCCCTTGGAGCATGCTTGTTTGATTGGTCATCAAAGTCGGTGGAGTGTTTCCGACCTCGAGCATAGTGAGTTATTTGTCTACTCAAGGTAACGACTGCAAAAGTAATCCCTCTAACTCTTAGTTTTTCTGGTTGAACCAACTATACGATTGGATTCAAGTGGCTTGTAACTCGAGTAGCTCAATACGCTTGGGTTGTCGTGTATCAAAACGTGGATGAAAGTATTATTTTATCATTTTTTACTTATAAAAGGTATAATACATATAATAAATAAATATAACATAAATAATTTGAATATTTGATTTGAAATTTTAATTTTCATATAAAACGTCTTACTTTCTTAATTTAAAATTTTAGTGAACAAAAAATAAAACATCTGATCAAACATGTTTCTATTTCCTTTTTTAATTACAAAAATAAAAAAAGAAAAAACAAGTAACAAGAAAGAGTTACCAAACATAACTATATTTTGATTGAAAATGAAAATGAAAATATTTATTACGTGTCGAGATTAACAATAAATATTAATTATTTACTTTAATTTTTTAGTACGTGGAATGATTTTTTTTAGCACACCAAATTAGATGTATGAGAGTTCGAACTTCCGACTTCAAGAAAAGAAATAGATGTCAATTACCGCTGACATGAGAATTAATCATTAACCATTTAAAATTTACAATATATTCATATTTCTTTTCGTACACCTCCTTTAATTGTTTTATTTCTTTAATCAATAATAATATTGTAATTTTTAATTTAGAAATAAACTTTTAACGAATAATAATATACTTTATTTCAAAACACTAATAATTAGTATCATTTTGAAATTATGGTTATTTTCCATTATTATATTTTATTCAATTATTACTATATTGATTATTCAACATTAAAAAATATGTCCAATATATTATTGGAGATTAATGAGTTGTATTTTTCTGTTTATGTTTCCGTTAGCCTTCGAGCTTGTATATATAAACCTGCGTCTTCTATCTTTTGTTTGGCGACCCTTTCTTGTTTTAAGAAATTGCACGGAATGACTTTAATTCGAGGCTGTTTGTGAGATACGACTGCATCTTAAAAAACTTGATATTACGACATTTTGTTGCGTCACTATCTCATGAAATTACTTCTTCGTCCCTCATTTTTATTTTTTTCCTGCATAGTACACAATATAATTTACATTTTTTTTTTTTACTTTTCTTCTTTACCTTCTCATCTTTATTATTTAAGTTTCATCCTCTACCTTCACCATTTTTTTTTCATTTTAAATCAAAATTTTCAATTGATATTTTTTTAGTTTTCCTCATTTTTCTCTAAATTCAAATTCAAAATATTTCATTCAAATTTTATAAAATTGTTAACTAATTTAATTCACACAAAATCTTTATAATCCATAGAAATTGAAGGACATGGATTTAGAATAAAAATCACTCAAAATATTTCAATATCTAACTCTTTTTTGCTATTTTTCGTTTGGATTCTGATTTTGTATTATTTTATTCGATTTTTATTTATTTACTTCTTTTTCCCTCAATTTTTACTATGGGAATAAGATCAAAATCTTTGTTTCCTTTCTCTTCAACTTCACTCAATCTCTCCCTCTGTCTACCTTTGTTCACCTCTCATCTCCCCTTCCCCTTATCTCATCGATTTCCCTCTCCTCTCACTATCGATCTATTTTTTCCCTCCCTATAACTATCGCTAGTAATATTGTTCTATCTCCTCTAATTTCCAATCTTGACTTCTCTCTTCACTCATAAATCTTGTTTTGTCTCTTCTCTCTCCTGGAGATTTTTTTTTCTCTCTTTCGTCTCTCTCTCTTCTGTCATTTTATTCTCTCCTCTCTTTATCGCTACCATTTTTTTCTATTGATCATAGCTACTACATTTTGCTATCGATCGCTTCCTTTTTTTCGATCTTTTGTTTCTCCTACTCCTTTTTTTCATCGATCCTTCTACTTTTTTTTTTTTTTTTTTTTTTTTGCTGTGGATCTATGGATCTGCTCCTTGTTTTGCTTTGGAATATCGTTTGCTATTTTTTCTATTTCCTTCTACTCTCCTTTTTTTCTCTCCTCTCTCTCCTTTTTTCTCACCTCTCTCTTCTATAGCTCCCGCTAAATCCAGCAGATTTCTCTCCTTGGAGATGAGACATGCTGAGAAAACTTGAAAAACAAAATAAAGAATCTAAGAAACAAAATAAAGAATTAGAAAAAAATTTTGGAAAGAGAAAATCAAGGAATAAAATAAAGAATCTAAAGAAATTTTGAAAGAAAAAATAAATAATAAAAATTTGATAAAGAAAAATAAGGAATCAAACTTAGGAAATTTTTAAAATACAAAAACAAAAAATCAAGTTGAAAAAAAAATTGAAAAATCAAAGTAAATAATTGAGTTAAAAAAATTGAGATAGAAAAATAAATGGTGACGGAGAGGGAGGGGAGGGGTGAAAAGTAATTTCCAGTGAGATGAGAATAAAATTTTTTTTTATAATCAGGTGATATCTTATTGGCACCTCCAAATTTATATCATTCCTGCGCGTTTATCCCTTCTTGTTTTCATCGACCTTATTTCATGGTATCTTCCTCCAAAGATTTCCTCTCTCTGTTCATCTTGATTACAGCAATTGTGCTGTGTGGAAGTTTCAAATTTCTCTTATTGTGAAGGCACTCTTTGGTTACATTGATGGCACTATTGTTCGTTTTGAAACTGATTCTCCACAAGTCAATTCAGAGCATGAGCAATGGTATCCTAAGGATCAAACACTAATTACGCGGTAAATGGAACCTTTACATAGACTGCCCTAGCCGTGAAGAAAGTGATTAATAATTAATTAAATTAATAAATTAATTCATTATAATTAAATTAAATTAAATTTACATTCAAACAATTTTTAATTAATTATTAATCTAATTAATATTTAATTAAAATTATATATTCAAATCATATTAAAAACATCTCTCAATATTTAATTAAAATTATATATTTGAATTCTAATAAAAAACATGTCTTTTGTATAATCAATTCATATTAATTATTTGAATCCTATTCAAACATTTCTCCTATAATATATAGTATTAACTTTGAATCTTTATCCAAAATTAATATATACTTATATACAATGTATCAATATACATTATATATATTCCCTTATATAATTTCAACATTTCAGACTATTTCATAATTTTTAATCCTCATTTTACCCGTTGTGGCTAACAAGGACCTACTGGACCTACAGATGAGAAACTCCAACGATACGAGATTAATCGGTCAAACTCGTTCACTGAGTTAATCAACATTCGTTAACTACGGGCTCGTTTGATAACTATTTCGTTTTTTGTTTTTGGTTTTTGTTTTTAGTTTTTTAAAAACAGGGTTGTTTGATAACCAATTCAATTTTCTTTTTTTTTGTTTTAAAAGCATTTTGAAATTCTATGTAAATTTCAAAAAAAAAAAATAGTTTTCAAAAATAAGTTTTTGTTTTTCAAAGTCTGATTTTTCTTCTAATACTCAATTTTTTTCCTTTCTCATATTTATATCTAAAAAATTTATTTATCACTCTCAAAATTTTTTTATTTCTAAATTTCTCTCTACAAACTTTATTTCTCTCTCTCCAAATTTTCATATTTTGAATATTTATTATTATTTGTCCCTCTCCAAAATTTTCTATATTTTTGTTTTTTTTTCTAACAGACCGGTTTCATTTCTCCTAAAAATTTAATATTTTTCCCAACTTTTTTCTCTATAAAATTTCATCTTTTATAACTTTTCTTTCTATTCGTAATCTATTTTTTCTTCTGAAAATTACATTTTATTTTCTCCTTCAATTTTCTTTACCTGGAATTTTTTTTATCTTTGTATTTATTTATTTTCTCTAAAAATTATATTTTGAATCTTGTTTTTATCTCTAAATTTGTTTCCACTATAATTTTTCTCTTTCTTTATAATTTTTTTTCTTTAACATATCTTTTCCTCCCGACTTTACTTTTTTCCCTAAAATTTTTCTCTTTTTGTCTTTAACTTTTCTTTCACTATTTTTTTCTAAATCTTTTTATTTATCTCTCTAAAATTTATCTTCCAAAAGTTTATTTACATTTATCTAAACTTGTATTTTCATGTCTCTACATTAGGGGATGATAAAAATTTCCGCAGGGTCGAGTCCCAAAAAATAGGAAATGCATACCCCGTCCCCGATTCTATTTTTTAAAAAATTAATATATATTTATTACACTATTTTTATACTTAAATTCTAAAAATAATTAAAAACAATAATAAAACCGATAATTTTTCTCGAGAACATCTCTCGGACCCAAGAACGAGGTGGAGACGAAGACTGAAAATTTTCACGAGCACGAGAATGGGGGAGAGCATCCTCACTCGTACTCACACCATTGTCATCTCTATTCTACATAAAATTTTCTCTCTCTAATATGTATTTTCAATTTTCTAACTTTTTAAAAACTAAAAACTAAAAATGGTTACCAAACATGTTTTGGCTTTTTGTTTTTTAAAAACAAAAAACAAAAAATGGTTATCAAATATATGGTTTTATTTTTTGAAAATAGAAACCAAAAACCAAAAACTAAAAACAATAAAAACCAAAAACTAAAAACTAAAATGGTTATCAAATGGGCCCTACATGTCACCCCACTAAAGACCCGTAGCTGCATTCTTCTCACTATATAATATTTTCGTGTCTATGGATATACGACCATTAATGGCAAGTCAATAATTCACAAGTGCTCGTAACTCAAGCTGGGTCAAATTACCGTTTTACTCCTGAGTTACATCTTGCTCCTTAAATACCACTACTACTCTAATGAACAACCTGGTCTGACCAATAACCGAAAGTCCCTCTCGGGCCAGTGCGAGGGTGGACCCCTTGTTCAAGTCTCGGAGTCAACATTTAAAAGAACACTCATCTACTCCCCGAAAGTCAGGGAGGAATGAATTCCATCTCGTGAAGTTATGTTCCCAGTTCCCCACTCGGTCTCGTTCCCAACATGGTAGGAATATTGAGTCGGCGACTCAGACTAATCTCACCTATACAGATCAAAAGACGAGCCCTCACAAGTATGAGTCCATAACTCACTAAGGATTGAGAATGAGCTACCTGGTCATCCTATGAAATAGCAATCTGTTACTCAACAGCATTACATCAAAGATTGACTATTTCGCGATTCGGTCTTATAAAAACTCATTGTATAAGATACCTTCACTCGCATGTCTCTACACGAACGGCCTATATCGAGTCGTCTGTAACATTTACAAAGCGGGTCGTATCATAGTGTTGCCAGGATAAGGTACCCAACTTTATCCATATGCTATAGACCCTTTAGGTTATTCTCGGGAGATTATCCATGTGTATATCGAAGGTATATCAAATATATACCCATTATTTATATGTCTCGATTACATGATAATAACCTTGGATGTTTAGTTTATTGGATTTGGACAAATCAATTTTCTAAATTCAACAACAAATTGATTGAATATGAAACCATAACTTTATTGAATATAAATTTGTTTTTCCATAATTACAAACTACGAGTTTAGGGCAACACACCCAACAAACTCCCACCTGAACTAAACTCTAGTGGGGTGTACAAAATCATAAAGCAAAACGATAAATACAACAAACTAGGGCATACACTATACCCATTACATTTCTCCCACTTGCCATAGACTAATTGTACAACGTGCGTAGACCTAGACTTTGTAGACGACCCTCAAACACTTTAGTCGTGAGCACCTTCGTAAAAGGATTAGCAATGTTGTGCTCCGAAGTGATCTTTGTGACGATCACATCTCCTTGTTTCACTATCTCCCGTATAAGGTGGTACTTCATTTCGATGTACTTGCCTCTCTTGTGGCTTCGATGTTCTTTAGAATTTGCCACAACACCACCGTTATAAAGCATGATGGGCAAGTTCATGTTTGGAACGACTTCTAAATCAGTTAAAAACTTTCTAAGCCAAACCACCTACTTTGCTGCTTCACAAGCTGCAACGTACTCAGCCTCCATGGTGGAGTCTCCGATGCATCCTTGTTTGATTCTTCGCCAAATACTACTCCTCCATTAAGAGTGAATACTAACCCCGACGTGGATTTCCTTGAATCATTGTCTGTTTGGAAGTCAGATCAATGTATCTTGTAAGAATCAAATCCTTAGAACCATACACGAGCTTGTAGTCCCTTGTTCTCCTAAGATACTTGAGGATTCCCTTGATGGCAGTCTAGTGATCATTTCCTATGTTGGATTGATACCTACTAACCATCCCTACTACAAAAGTAAATTTCAGGCCTAGTACATAGCATAGCGTACATCAGGTTTCCCACTACTGAAGCATAGAGTATGCATCTCATATCCTCAACTTCTTGAGGTGTCTTAGGACATGGTTCCTTAACAGATGAATTTCATGCCTAAAAGGCAATAAGCCTTTCTTGGAATTCTGTATTGAATATCAAACAAAAGCATCTTGTCTATATAAGTTGCTTGAGACAGGGCAAGCGTTTTGTTATTGCAATCCCTTAGAATTTGGATGCCAATAACCACTACAAGAATTTGAATTTTTTCCAATGTTATAAAACGTTGGGAAAAGACCAAAAAGACGTTGGGGGTAGTTTCTCCCGACCATAAATGTTCGTCGGCAGAAAAGTTGGCAGAAGTGTGTTGTGAAATCACATTGCCAACGTTTTTTAAAAAACGTTGGCACAACCATTCTTTTGCCGTCCTTCAAAAAATGTTAGTAGAGCTGACTTTCTACAAACATTTAGAAAACGTTGGCAGAGTTGTCGAAGTTATGAAAATGTTGGTAGAAGGGATCTTTACCCCACGTTTTTATTAAAATGTCGGAATATTTTAGCTCGTAATTTTGGTATGTTTGAACTTGTCAACCCATATTCCCAACATTTGTCGCAAAACGTTGGATGAAATAACTTATATATCCACTCTTTTAATAAAACAATTGGCGAACTTATCCCAATGTTCTTAATAAAACATTGGGCTACACTATGTTATCCCAACGTTTTTAAAAACGTTGGGATAATGTAACTTCTCTCAACGTTTTTAAAATGTTGGGATAACATAACTTCTCTAAACATTTTTAATAAAACGTGGGGATGAGCGATCTTCTCCCAACGTTTTTGTGAAAGCGTCGGGAGAAGGGATCTTTGCCACACATTTTTATTAAAAAGTCGGAATATTTAGTGCATAACTTTGGTGTGTTTGAATTTATCCGCCCATATTCCCAACATTTTTTGAAAAACATTAGAATAAATTAAATATTTGCCAACATTCTGTAGAAAACAACGGCAAAACTTAATTGTCCTTACGATTTTGTTTTCGTCGAGAGATAAAGACCTCTCCCAACGATGTTTTTAACGTCGGGAAAAAATTCATTGGGAAAGCAATAAATTCTTGTAGTGTCGGGTATGACAACTTGGGTTTTAGTTAAACCCACGTAGCGGTCAGATTATGAAACAATTCTCCCACTACGCCGAGACACCCTCAATTCTTGAGGTGGATGTGACTGACGTGATGTGCTGGCTTCATCAACAACTCTTGTTGAAGTGCCAGCTTGGTCAACAACTCTTGTTGACGTGTTTATAGCCTCTTCGGAAATCTCGTTTATGATACTTTAGGAGTAGGTTCCAATTTCTTTGGGTTAGTCACGAGCACGTGTGTCGGACATCAAGTGACGTAAACTAGTTTTTCGACCCTTCCATAGTTCAAAGGGTGTTTCAGAAAAAATAATAACAAAAAAATTTTATTTTAAGGCACATTGAGTCTTGAGCTATTGACTTAAGCTTTGACATTTCAACATCTCACCAATGTGCCACCACCTTAGTATGTAAGCTATGTTCTTTTTGAAAATACAAACTTTGTATTTTTAAATTTTGTTTAAAAAAAAACTCTAAACGAAATCTTTTATTTAAAATAATTATTTAGTAAAAACAATGATAAAAAGAGACATGGAAAGACTCAAACTTGGGTCTGTATATTAAAAGCCAAGCATCTTACCACTATGTCAACACCCTAAGAAGTAAACATTGTACTCTTTTACAAAAACAAAAGTTATAATTTATTTTTTAAACTAAAAAAGAAACCTATGAATTTTGTTAAATTTAAACAAAAAAAAAATTATGTATTTTGACATTAAAAAGATTTTTTCAAGAAAATCTTTTATTTCTAATTTAAAAAAAATCAATTTTACTTAAAACAAATTGTTAAGATCTTTTCTAAAATGATACTCATCATTAAAAAAAAGATTTCGTTCTCCTAACAACTTATTGTAAATTACAAATGTTACAAGATAAGATTTTATTTTAAAACAAATTCCTAGAAAACAATTTTCTGTAAATCCTCTATTTTTTAAATCCCTGCAGCAAAAATTCTCTTTCTAAATAAATAAAAAAATTAAGAAAACAAAATTAAGAACTTTTGAATGGAAATTTTAAAGAATCCAATTTATTTTTAAACAAGATTTAGTTTATAAAACTCTTATTATTATTTTTTTTAACTTACAAAACTTTAATGCAAAATCTTTTATTTAAATGAAATTAATTTTTGTTACTTTATTTAAAAATTATTTTATTTTACTTTTAAAAAAAATTATCTACATTATTTTTCAAAACTTATTTTAAAAAGTTTATTTTCTTTAAAAGGAAAATTTTTATTTTTTTGTTAAAAATAAACTTTTTTTTTATTATTAAAAGAAATGTAGGGGTATACTGTGCAAAGATTTTTACCACGGATGTCGTTTGTTAGAGTGGGTCGCTGGACTCCGGTGATGGTCTCAAGGCAGCAATGGAGGTCGTGAGGTGTGCACCAGAGTCTTGTTGTGTGTCGGTTCTATTGAACCGCCTTTAGAGACTAAGGGAAAAAATAAAAAATAAAAAATAAAAAATTTTCTTTACCCAAATCATTCTTCTGTATGCTCTTTGTTTTTCCTCCCCTCCTCTGTCTGTTGTGTGCCCTTTAAATATACCAAAAAAATAACAGTAACATGCGTGAGTCAAGAAAAACCAGAGAAAAAGAGGGAAGTGAAAGCGTTTGGTTTTGACGAAGGAAAAACAGGAGGAGAAACAAAAGGTTTATTTTTAACCAAAACAGAATCTAAATTTCTTTATTTAAAACAAAATTATATAAATCAAATCAAATCTTTTTATTTCTTTTATTTTAATATTAAATCAAATTCTTTAAAACAAAATCTATTTTTTTAATTTAATTTAAATTTTAGCTTATAACCAATAATAAAGTAATCCTTTAGTATTTAATAAAATAAAAATTAAATAATTAAAACTAAAACTAAAATAAAGCCGGACCAAATGTCTACACACCCTACGATGGAACTACATTAAAAAAAACCACAGTCTCCACTGCCTAACCCCAAAACGAGTTAGGCAACTGAGCATAGCTCATCATTGATTGAACCATGTCTAACAGGGTTTTGTTTCTCCTTTCTAATACACCATTCTATCGAGGTGTACTAGGGGCTGAGAGTTGGGATGTGATTTCATGTTCTATCATATAGTCCTGGAATCTCAAGTCCATATACTCTCCACCTCGATTGAATCGAAGTGTTTTAATGGTTTTACCTAATTGATTTTCAACTTCGGATCGAAGTGTTTTAATGGTTTTACCTAATTGATTTTCAAATTCAGTCTTGTACTCCTTGAACTTTTCAAGGGCTTCAGACTTAGTGTTGCATTAGGTATAGATAATCATACTTGGAATAATCATCTATAAAAGAGATGAAGTATTCATATCCTCCTCGAGCTTTAACATTCATCACACCACAAAGGTCCAAATGTACAAGTTCTAAGCGCTCACTGCAACAAACGTGAGTTTCAATGTTGGACAGAAAAAAATATGGAGGAAACCATAACGGACAAAAAAAACTCGGAACAATCAATGACGGACAATTTAAAAAACTCAAACACAAAAGAAATTAGCCCGACATTGTAGATTGTCATTTGGGCCCGCCATCAAAAGTGGCATAAATTTTAATTTGAACCTAACACTAACTTTTTCCCAAATTTTTTTTTGCCTCTCTCTCCCACCTCATTGTTGCATGAAATAGGCAGAATAAGGAGTTTGGCGGCGACAGTCGAAGTCCACGGCTTCGATCAACCGCGATAGCAACAGAGGACGGCGAACTCCATGGCTTCAATTAACGGCGACAACAACGGAGGACAACGAACTCCACGGCTTCGATTGATGGCGACAGCAACGGAGGATGGCGAACTCCATGGCTTCGATCAATAGCGACAACAACGAAGGACTTCGATGGCAAAGTCCAATGGCGAACTCCATGGCTTCGATCGATAGCGACAACAACGAAGGAGTTCGACGGCGAAGTCCAATGGCGAACTATACAGCTTCGATCAACGGCGGCATCCATCTCTTCGTGTAATGGGTAAGTTTCTGATGCAGGTCAGAATATTTCAATTTATTCTTTTGAATCTCTATTGCTTCTTTGTACAGATAGAGGACTGCAATTTATTTAGGATTTGGTCGACACGCACCAACTCTTTTCGATTTTTTTGCGTCTGCTGTTCATATGGCCATTTGAAATGATGGGTTCGTGGATTCAAATTTGGGTTTCACTTTCTTAAGACTTCACTAGGTTTAATTTTGTTATCAAGAAGCTGATGATACCATTGATTTGTCATTCTAGCGATTACAATATCCTTTTCTACTTGCGTTTACTTTTGGCATGGTTTTCTCGTATGTTTGCTAGCTTATACTGTGTTATGTATAAATTTTAAAGCATTTTAGTTTCTCTTTCCATTATGCGATTTCATTAGAAGCATGGAGGAAATAAAGATGTGTTATTCCATCAAAAAATGCTTATCAATTGCGTTGTTGTCATCTACCAACTCATGTAGGTGTTAGTCTTATAATATCAGCTCATTAACATTCGTAAAATCATGGTAAAATCTGCTATTTAAAAAGGCAACTTAGTTGATTTGATTTGACGAATTTTCTCTTGCCATTTATTCACACCATATGGGTCAATTATAGGCATATACTGTAATTTACATATGAATTTCCTTAATCCAAGGTATTCTCCTCTGTTTTCTACTTGTGTGACCATTCATTGCTGCTCTTACCTTTCTTTTTTATTTCTTCTTTGTGCTATTGTATATAGCAGGGTAAGAATAAGCCTATAGTTTTAGCCTATAATTTTGACCTTTTTTTTTTTTTTTAAAGTATAATTTTGACCCTGTTGATAATTAGATAGTCTTAGGAAATTTTTTATTTGCGCCATTAATTTTAATAATTAATTTCATTGTGAAATTTTGTTATATGTATATATACCCCTCAGGTCCAAAATTAAATTAGCATGGCCACACACGCCTCCAACTCAAGCTCAATACTACTGCTATCTCATTTAGCTTGTAACAATAATCGCTTGAGGGTGCATGTCTTAAGTGAGTAGAAGATTTGAGTTGTAATTCTGGAATATAAGTATTTATACGGGAGAAAGTGTAGATAATGACTACTCACATGGTTCCTCTGAATTTTCAGCTACCAAATAGTTGGACACATATGACTGTAAATTTATCTCAAATATTTTTTTGCTTGAATGTGCAATAAAATAGATCATGCTAAGAACCTATTTTGCATATAATTGATCTTCTTTATTAAATTAGAAGACTTATTGAACATTTCCTTATATCACAGGTTTATGGTTCCCTTGCCTTTCCTATCAAACTTTGTTCAATAAATCAGGTGACTTTTCCAACCTATGCAAAACTTGCATTTTGATGTGGTAAGTTTCCACTTTCTTTTAATTCTTGAGTTTTCCTTTCTTATTTCCTTATTATGTCCTTCTATGTGAATTAGTTGCTGAGTTGTGTAATTAGAGTGTCCACCAAAAATAGAAATGTAGAATTTTATAAGTAAATATTGATCAGTGTATGATAGTAACAAATTAGCAGATTTAACTATCGAGTTGAAGAAGAATCAATAGTTTGAATGGGGCAAACCTAAGAGGCCTACCACATCCCTTATGACGTCTTTCAAAGGACATAGAAGGCAATGTACATCTTCACTTAAGATACATGGAGGGATGGTACATGAGAGGAAGGGAAGTCGTGGTAGGATTTCAACTCTTATGCTATGAATGAAGATGAATTTTCATTTATTTGAGTGTTCCGCAGAAAGTTGGGAATTCACTTCTATCATAGCTTGATATATTCTTTGATGCATGTTTGCACTTTTTTGCTTCGATTCCATTTTGATCGTTTCTTTGCATCCTTTCTTCAATTGTAACAGCTTCTTTCGAATTTAATAGGAATATATAATGTGCATTTTACATATGTTGGAAGACCTGCATCGGTCATCCAAGTAAGGTAAGAAATGAGTGAAATATCATTAATGTAAAAGAAAGCTAGGAGCATAGGAGGTTTTTTTCCAGTATTTTTAAAAATAATAATTCTATTACTTTCTTTCTTTCAAGATCGAACATATAGTATGAGATTCTTGTGGTTTTGCGTGATCTCATTTTTAGAATACATGTCATTCATCATATTTGTGGTTTTGTGTGGTCTTTTCCCCTGTAACTTTTATCTTTTTTGTCATCTTGGCTTTAACATTTCTTCTTGGTGGGATTTCTTTCCTGAAAAATGGTGCAAACTAATTCCATGAGTACTATTTTGTGTGTTTAGCCGATAACAAATAACCTTTTCCATAGCCTTTTGTTATAGCATTATGATAATGCAGCTGAATGTTTGGTAAAGCATTTGCTAATTCTCTAATCTATTTAGGTATTGGATTGTGTTGAAGCTTAATGGCAAAATGAAGAAACAAATGAAAGTAGAAAAGAGCATCATGCAAATTGTGAAAGAGTTTTTAGACTCAAACACTCAAGCTTTTACTTCCACAACTTGACTAAGTCTCTTAACTATTTTTATTATGGATTGTGTTTTGTGAGTATATTAGTAGGTATCTTTAGCATTTGTTGGTTTATTTATTTTTCCCATAAGTATATTTGAAGTGCTCTTGATTTATAATGATTTACTTATGCTGTGGGTTATTGGCATTGATTTTGCATTAAATTTCGTAAGACAAACAGTAGATTATCCTAGTGTTTTCTTAATTGAGTTATCTTCACGGCGTTCAAGTCATTAATTACAAAATACGATTAATGCTTCTTATGAAGTCCCTCCAAAATCATCTGTTTGTTTTTTCCTCAAATATGATAACACATTTGACTCATGGAGTTCATATTTCCACTGCCTTGAATTATCTTTTCTTCTTTCAGGGAACTATTCTTCTTACTTGGTACCAGAAGCTCCAGTTGGAGTAATGGGATATTGTTACATGTGGTGGAAGGTAAAACCTTTTGGAAAATTTTAACTCAGCAAGACACACTATTAAGTGTTGTGTATAAACATATTTTTGTAGCCTGCTTTGGTTTGCTTATAAATGTTCTTACTAATATCTAGCAAGGATGTTCATTTTCTGACATAATGTTTGTGACAAATCAAAACATGGTAAATGTTGTCTCGACTGTCTCAAAACAACTGGAACATGTGCATGAAGCTTTTGCTGTAATTGACTGGTTAGACATTGTGTAATGGCCTTAAACTAAAAAGCTAGTTCATAGTTGATCGGTATTTTAATTTTAAACCATTGTGTTCTTCAGTCAATAAGGAAGCATCTGACTAAGAGGTTGGAGAGAACTTGGATTGGAAGATGGAGGAAGAGATCGAAACAACAAATCTCATAGCAAATAATGTAAGAGTTACCTTTGAACTTTTGAGTCTTGATGGATATAATATTATGAGGTTTTACCTCAAGGATGAAGTTCATCCAAAAACTAATTATTATTATATGAAGCATCTTATTAGATCCAATATGTACTTGTTGATTAGAATTGGTAAGGAATCATACTAGCCTTTTTACTTTCATGGTTATTGAGATTGAGATTAAGTTCTTAGTCTTTCAAAATAAAAATTTTGAAGCAAACCTCTCCCTATTCAAGCCTTTGATCTGCTTGAGATTTCTCTCAAATTCTTAAAGAAGAGACCATTTGTGAAAGAAATTGTGTAAATATGGATACTGTAAATGCAACATCCTTTGAAGTTTTATCAACTTACAGGTGGAGTGGTGGGGTTGTAAATTTACGAGGTTCGAATAGAATGGACATCTTTATCTTAAAAAATACCTTAACTGTGCAAAAATGAAGCCGTTTTTATTGAAATATTAAAATATTATTTTGTAAATAGATTGAAGAAAATATGATCGGTTAGTTTCGAGTTATTCTAAAGTAGAGGCATGATGAAATTTGTATTTTTTTATCCACTTTTGATTAAATAAATAATATGTTCTGAATATATAATCTTAAGTTATTTTATGAGTTATATTGTTTTAGAATAGATGAATATATTAAAAGTTTTAGTTGCAAATTAATTAGTCAATTTTGATTGCAATATTGAGATAATATTTTGTTAATAAGTTAAAAGGAAATATGGCTGGTTAGTCATGTGACTGGCAACCAACTATTTTTTAAATTAAATTATTTATAAAACAATGACGGTCAATGTCCGTCATGAAATATAGTTATTCCATGAGCACAAACAATGACGTACAAACGATGATGCACAAATAATAACGTACAAACGAAGACGCATATACAATGACGCACAAACAATGACGTACATAAAATGACGAGCGAAAAACACCATAGAAAATGAAAAGAAACAAGAACACTCATAAAGATGTCGGTCATTACCTGTCATGATTATCCTTTCATGATGAGCATGTCCGTCATGAAAATAAAGCTTTTCATGACAGGCATTGCCCGTCATTACAACTGTCCGTCATTGAAAAAGAAACAAGGACACTCGCATAGATGTCGGTCAGTGACCGTTATCGTTTCCTTTTAATAACGGGCAATGCCCGTCATTAAAAGTCAAATTTGTTGTAGTGGCTCTTTGGCTCTGTAACCTTTTCCATTAAAAGGTATTTTAGTCATCTTGCCTTCAAGACAAGATTCACATGGTGGTAAAGAGTCGTCTTCTAACTCAATTAGAATGTCATTCTTAACCAACCTCCGAATCCTATTGAGATTAATGTGACCCAATTTTAAGTGCCAAAGATATGTATTTTCTTTGGGAGAAACTTTTTGCCTTTTAGTTTGAGTTTTAGCATTTTTAAATAACTCCGCATTTAAAACTGTTTTAGTTACGGTTGGTCTTAGCACATACAAGTTGTTTTCTAACTTGGTAGAACAAACGTTAACGCCATTTCTAGAAATGAACACTTCATTTAATGAGAAGGAAACATAGTACAATTGTTCTAATAGATAAGAAATTAAAATAAAGTCCCTCTTAATTTTAGGAACAACGTATACATTATCTAATAAAATATAAGATTTATTGTCTAAAAACAACTTAAGCTCTCCTACTGTCACAATTGAGACGACTTCTCCCATTTCTATCTTGAAAGTCATCTCTCCAGCTTCAAGCTGCCTCTAGGAACTAATTCCCTAAAATGAAAAACACACATGATTAGTGGCTCCTGCCATAATAATCATTGTCCACTAAACAAGTAAATCGTATTTACCTTCGTTGGCTTTCTACTTCTCGGCCAGGTATTTTGGGCAATTGCGCTTCCAATGCCCGTCCATGTTGTAGTGGAAACATTTTCCTTTGTCTACAACTTGGCCTTATCTTTCTTGGCAGCGGCAGCATCGGAGTCAGATTTGGGCCCCTTACCAGCAGTCTTCTTCTTCTTGAAAGTCTTACTTCTAGAAGATGAGGTGTAGACTTAGTTCTAGAGGTCGAACCTTGGTGGAACAATTTGGAGGTGGCAACATTTGCCTCCCCTTCCCGTCCCTTATTTTTCATAAGAGACTGGTAGGTCTGCAGCTCATTTAAGAGCGTGGTAAGAGTGTACTCCAGCTTATTCATAACTGCATTGCTCTAGATTTGTAGGAAACTTTTCGGAAGAGATTCCAGAATGAAGCCAACCTGACTCAGCTCTTCTATGACTGCCCCGTTCGACTCCGCCACATTAAAGTGGACCATCAGGTTGACAACGTGTTCTTACACTCACGAGCCCTCCTTCATGCGGGAGTTATAGACGAACTTAAGGGCTTCATGTCTAGTCTATGAGGACGGTTGTCCAAACATCCTCTGCAGCGAGTCCATGATCTCCTTGGCGGTGACCATGTCCTCCTGCTTCTTAGTAAGCACATCAGATATGCTCGCTAAGATGTAGACCTTGGCCTTGTCGTTGGCATTGATCCACCAGTCATAGGCGTTGCACATCGCCACAGTGGCGTTAGTGTTGGTACGGTTTAAACCCTTTGTGCAAGTGTACACAACCGATGTAACAAGTGATAAAAAGATCGTATCCACGAGGATTGATAACTAAACACTTCAACAATTACTTAAGAAAATAACCACATTAACAAAAATATTTTAGATAAGAAAAACTAAAGGAACTTAAACAAAATAGTGCATACATGATTTGCTGATTAAAAACAAAGCAGAAACAAGCAAAACCAAATCGATTAAAGAAAAATATGCAAAGAAGATGTTAACTACTGATATTTAAAAGGGTAAGGAAAAAGAGTTTATGTGACTTTTTCTGGGCTACTTTAACAATGCTACAGCACTAACGATGTTGATATACTGCTAAACAGACACGAAATCTTCCCAAATTTCCAGATTTTCTACTATTCATATTTTTAGACAAACTTGACAACATATATACTCAGTTTATAACCTTGCTAGTTGAGCCTTATTCCTAAGAACCCACACTCTAAACTCAAGTAGATCTAGCACGAATTGAAGCCAAACAGTTCCTATTACACTTTTCCAAGAGTTAATAAGAAGATATTCCAATATGTTGGTCAAGCACATTGAAAATAAAACGTTAAAAACAACTTTAACTCAGTATATATACCATCATAAAGCTAAATCAAAATTTATAGCCCAAGAACAAGTACACAACATCCTCCCCCTTACAAATAAACTTAGCTACTTAATACCATACAAGAAAATAGGATAAGAAAATACAAAACCGATGCACTTAAGAGTATAAAAGAAAAAGAAAATGAAGAATAGCAGCAACCCTTCTCTCTTTGTTGTTTTCTTCAACGGTTTCTTGGGAGCTTTCTTCAAGTGAGAGTGAAGTAATGGGATATGAGCATTCTTGGAGTGTTGTTGGAGGCAACCTTAATTGCAAGCTTTTATACCCCTCTTGATTTTAGGGCAACACAAATGATAAAGTGGGCCCCAACTCAAAATATGAGGTATTTTTCCATTTTACTGCAGTAATTTCTCGAGTAAAAGCTGTAAATGTCAACTCTGCCTTTTTCTGCCTTTTTGACTCCGATGCTGCAGCATCAACAATGCTGTAGCAAAATGCTCAAAATTAGATAATTCTTCATAACTCTCAGCATCATTTGCAAATGTAGGGATGTTAGTGAATTTGAAACATTATTTGTATAAAATCAGTGTCGAGTGGGTGTTAGTGAGACTATCCTTAACTAATTTATATGAAATACTTGTACAAATAACTCTCTCTTGGAGAGTTATCAGTTAGGCGCAGGAACTTGAGGACAATCCTCTTGCAAGGCGAACCTAAGATCATCTATAACAAGTATAGTGTTTAGGTTCGATTTCCATTGTTTGTAGTTCTCGCCGTTAAGTTTTTCAGCTGCTAACAGAGCAATGATAGAAGTCGACATGCTGAAAATAAAACAAACCTATATCAGTTTCATTCATTATCCTATAATCCCAATCAAATTTTAGCAAAAGTAATCAAGCACCCTAACAAAATTGTTTTACTACGATGCTTCAGCGATTTAGAGCAACAACCACTGTAGGGCAAACAACTACTCCTTCATTGAATTGAGATGTTTTCAAATAAATTTTACACCAGAATAACTCTTATTCCTATAATCTTTAGTCACCGTTTATTTGGTCAGGAAATTGTTAACTAGCTTAACAATTCCCATAAGTGTAACCCACCATTTTAGACCTCAGAGGTCCGCTCCAATAATCCCACCGTAGGGAAGGGAAATATTGGAGCAAAACCTAAGAAACCCTAATCCATTTATGAAGTTTGTCTTGTTTTTGATTCCAGACAAGGGACCTTCCATAGGGATGATCGCTCCAAGATGACACGCAGGTCATGTATAAAATCTCACGGTGTAAACTAATGGCGGAGACCGTAGGATGTGCTGTCACACGTCCTTCTCTCACTTACTATGAATACTATCTCCATTCACCTAGATATTGTACCATGCAAATACCTTTCATAGGAAGGCAGCGTCTAGAGCGACACGAGGCCGAGCATGGAACTCACAATGTGAACATTAAAGAGAAATGTTAGAAAAAAAAATGTTATATACATACCTTATATATAAAAAATATACGTGATATATTACACACTCTTTTGCTCACACTTTAGTATTGTAAGACTAGGGTATATTACTTAGGGAAATTCCGCCTAAGTGAAATTATCTAAGTAAATTTTTAGTCGGTCCAATACAACTATTTATATTGGAAGTTGTACATTAATGTTTTAGTTTATCAAACGTTTTAATAAACTAATGACATTATTGCATGCATATAAAATATTAACTAATTCAACCCCCAAGTCGGTTCATAGGTAGAGGTGTTCCCTTTCGGTCAGGTTAAATACCTCAATCTAGACATAACCTTTCTTAGATAAGGTTCCCTTATAGACAATATTTTATATTTAGTCTTTATTATTTCATTTTAAACCTAGTTAAAACAAAATAAAAGACGATCCCTAATCATATTAGTTTTGGGTATTTTGTCCTAAAACTCGTAGTTTGTAAACAGTGAACATTAATGTGAGGTTATTTAGACAAATGTTATTAAATGAAAGTGAATTTGTTTTTTAATAACTCTAAATCCAATAAACTACGAACCCTTGGCTATTATAATGAGTACTTGGACATTATGTGGACACATAAACTAGATCAAGTTTAAATAAATAGCCTAAACAGTCTATAGTACATGTATCAAGTTGGGTACTTTTTCTTGGAGACACTATTGAATACAACCCGCTTCATGATTGTTACAAATGTTGTAAGGTGTCATAAATGAAGTGATCCTAATTCGTTAATGTAGAAACATGTGAGCGGGGGTGTTCTACACAATGAGATTGTGTAAGACTGACCTTGAAATAATCACTATTATGTATTAACACCGTTTACAGATAACATTGATTACTTTCGTTTATCGATGACCTAGATAACTTGATCTAAATTCTGAGCCGTCTATGAACTCCTATTTATTTAGGATTCTCCCTTGATTTGCATAGTTGAGAGTAAGCTCATGAACGCTGCTCAATATGCCTCCCATTTTAGGGATAAGACTTAGTAGATAGTTGGGAACGTAGAATTATCAAGACGAAATTCACTCCTACCCAATTTAGGGATAGTAGAGAGGTTGTTCCCTTAAGGGATGATCCCGGGTCTTGAACAAGGTGCCCCATCCTCTCACTGGCCCAAGAAGAATTTGATTTAGTGATTTGATCCTAAATCAATTGTTCATTAGAGGGATAGTGGTACTTAAGGAGAAAAGATGTAACTCATGGGTAAAACGGTTTTTATTTTACCTAGCTGAGGTTACGAACGGCCTGTGAAGGATCAACTGATGACGGTTATATCGAATTTTCACAAATATATCTACAGTGTGAGGAGTGCATCTACAGGCTATAGTGGACAGTCCTGTTAGTTAACGAATGTTGATTAACTAAGTTAAAGAGTTTGACCGGTTAGTCTCGAATCGTTGCAGCGCATGATTTGTAGGTCCACCGGGTCTCCATGCTAGCTCATAAAGGATAAAATTGATAAACTAGGTGAAGCAAGAATTTGAAGTGTTTAAATTCGGTTTTTAGGGAATATTGTATTTTATATGAGATATAATATATAATTTAATAATTAATTGAGAATTAATTATACTGGAGAGTATGACTTATTTAAATTAGTTTTAAATAAGTTTAAAGCATGAAAAAGAGTTGTAATTTGATTAATGTGGTTAATCAAGCTTAGGTGTCAAATACAAATTAATATGAGATATTAATTTGTCTTGATTTTTGTTTTAATAGAAAATTGATATTTCAATTTTTGTTTTTAATAAAAAAATTAGTTTTATAAAAGTTTTATTTAAAAAATCAAGTTAGTGGAAATATCCAACTTCAAAGTTGGATTTTCCCACTAACTAGTGGTTTTTGAAGTGTTTCTTCAAGGCAATGACACCTATCTTTTACATGCTAGTGGGGTTTGAAGTGGAACGCATGCAAGGCTTGTCCTTGCATGCATTTGGTCTTTATATAGGTGATGAAGATCACTTGGAGAAGGATAATGTTTCCTTGCATAAGTGCAGAATTTTCCCACCTAAATTTCTATTGTTTTCTCCTAGCCATTAGTGCTTTCCCTTTGCTTTCATTCATAATTCGGTCCCACAACCGTGTTCATCAACTCGAGGATAGCAAGGATTTGCCGTTGGTGGTCCCATTGAGTTAGGAGAAGAAGTTATAGTGGAGGTCTTTAAATGTATACAGTTAATCACTTCCTTTTTACCTTTTTCATCATATTTTCCAGCATGCTTATTTTAGTTAAATTGCTTCATTAAGTGTATTATGATCCTTAGCTTCCGCTGTGCATGTCTGGAGTTCCATCAATTAGAAGATATAACCTAGCTAAGGTATAATTAATTTTAAACTCCTTTTAAAATTAATTAACTTAGACCTAATATTTGTATGCAATTATTTATTATAGATTTTAACTTCTATCTACCAAAATTTTATAACTCTTATAAAATTCAAGAAATTAAACCTATAATCATGCATTGACATACATTAATATACAATTATATTAACTAAAGTAATGTCATACTCAATGCAACTTTATTTTCATCTAATTAATATAACAGTTAAATTAATCAATTACGAAAATTAAAACAAGGATCCATATATTATAACAATTATAACTATATGATACATGAACATACGTACATATAATATATCAAATATACATATAATATATCAAATATACATATAATGTATGTATCCTAAGGTGGGATTTTAAAAACTATATAGCATACATTATTCAATATACATTCAGAATGCATAAAATAATTAAATAGCAAAGTTCGACTGAATTTTGGCATCCTAAAAAAGCAAAAATAAAAAAAATCGAAAAACGCTTGAAACAGCCCTCAAACCACGAACCAACAACTAAAAAACACACAAGACAGCGCTGAGGCGCCAAAGGGCAGCGCCATGGCACTGCTGCAAAGCGTCATGCCGTTGTTAACGAGGTCTGCGACACTGTTTTCTGCAAAAATTCGCCCAATCCAACGGCACGAACACCTTTCAAACGACCCAGACTTACAGACTCGATACAGAAAAAATTGCCCAAAACCACAGGGCCTTACATGATCGAATCAAAAAGAAAAACGTTATCTATATGCCAAAATCCGAAAACATCCAGACCCCAAAACCCACAATCCAAATATGCAGAATTACCCATTAAAATGTGTGACTTTAATCCAAAAATATTCAGAACATAAACGTCGCAATGATACCAATTGAAAGGACGTTAATCCCACAGCGGAAACGACGAACGTGTTCTTAAATTTTAAGGATAAAAAACAGCACAATAAAATGAAAATAGAGGGAAAAAAGCACAAATTTTTTAAAGGGATCTAATTGACCTCTAGATTAGAAGCTTCAACGATACGAGATTAATGGGTCAAACTCATTAATCTAGTTAATCAACCTTCATTAACTATGGGTCACTTCACTAAAGACCCACAGCTGCGCTTTTCTCACTGCAGAATGTTTTTCGTGTCCACATATATACTGTCATTAATGGTAAGTCAATCATTCACAGAGTGCTCGTAACTCAAGTTAGGTCAAATTACCGTTTTACCCCTAAGTTACATCTTGCTCCTTAAATACCATTGTTGCTCTAATGAATAATCGATTATAGTCTGACCAACAACCGGAAGTCTCTCTCGAGCCAGTGCGAGGGTGGAGCCCCTTGTTCAAATCCCAGAGTCATAATTTAAGATAACACTCATCTACTCCCCTAAACTCGAGGAGGAGTGAATTTCATCTTGTGAAGTTATATTCCCAACTCCCCACTCAGTCTCGTCCCAAAATGGTAGGAATGTTGAGTCGGCGACTCAAGTCACTCTCACCCACACAGATGAAAGAATGAGTCTTATGGATAAAAGTCCATAACTCACTCAGGATTGAGAATGATTTGTCTGGTCATCCTGTGAAATAGCAATCTGTTAGTCAACGACGATACATCTAAAGATTGTCTATTTCGTGGTCCGGTCTTATACAAACTCGTTGTATAGGATACCCCCATTCGCATGTCTGTACACAAACGACCTGGATCGAGTCGCCTGTGACATTTACATAGTGGGTTGTATCCTTAGTGTTGCCAAGATAAGGTACCCAACCTTATCCATATACTATAGACCTTTTAGGTTATTCTCGAGACATTATCCATTTTTATATCGAGGGTATATCAAATATATACCTAGTATATATACTGTACCGATTACATGATAATAACCTTGGATGTTTAGTTTATTGTATTTGGACAATGCAATGCTATAAATTCAACAACAAATTGTTTGAATATAAATTTGGTTTTACATAATTACAAACTACGAGTTTAGGGCAACACACCCAACACCAAATAGTCGAGATTTGTGAGGATTTGAGTTTTAAATGTAACAAATCTCTATTTACCCTTTTTTAGAAGAGAAAATAACAATTTAATTTTGTTTTATAACTTTACCTACTTATGCCCTCTCTTCTATGCATAACTCTTTTCTACTACGCAGATAATAAGATAGAATGGTAGTTTCAAAATTTTCTTCTATCTTCTTAGTTTTTTTTATTCTAATAGTTATCTTTATTTTAATAACTGTAATTTAAATATTTAGAGGCAAACATTTTTCTGCATTATCAAGTAAACCCAAGGTTGGTTTTCTCTGATGTTCTAATCTATTTAATTTTTCTTGTATTTAATTATTGCTTGAATCTTTTTTATGGTTTTTGGGTAGTTTTTTCTTCTTTTTTATTTTTTTCTTTCCTCCTTTTTGCATTTGTATTTTTTTCTTTCCGGTAGGCCGGACCTCGGCCAGGTTCACCTCGGCCCTCATACTTAACATCTGTCAACGCTAGTGGTGGTGATCTCGGCGGTCCGAGCTGGGCATGACTCATGAGTTACCTTGAAGCACCAATAGGGGTCCTCCACGTGTCCAGGGTATTCTCTTCCCCAAACATTGACCCCCTCTCTGTCTGGTCTGATCTCGACCTGGCAGAGAAGTTCATTCGACTTGCTTTGAACGCGTGGCGACTTCCTATTCGTGGGAAAATATAACCGTTGCGGTGGATTTATCGTCGGATTATTCAAATATTCCGACGCTTCGGATCTTCGGGAGGATCCTAGCCGCTCGTTGATTACACGTGTACGGTGGAGAAATTTTTCCGACGAGCTATAAATACCCCCAATCCTTCAGGTCATACCTTACGTTTCCTGAATTCCTGGAGTTCGATCTGAAGGCAGCTCGAACCCTTGGTAGGTCAGTCTCTTCCCTCACTTTCTCTTTCGAACGTAGTTGCCATGTTGTCCTCTTTTAGCAGCGACTTAGGGTCTGATGAGGATTTAGCTCGTAGGTTAGAGTCCGAGCTCGAGGAGATAGAAAACTTTAGGTTCTCCGATGACGGGGAGGATAGTGATGCCTCCACCTCGGGTCAGGGTTTGGAATACCCTTCTAGGATACCTGAGCACTACCTCGGATCCCTTCGTAGGGGGTTCGCTATCCCTGAGAACATCCTCCTTAGGATTCCGGAGGAGGGGGAGAGAGCTGACAATCCTCCAGAGGGATGAGTCACTCTCTACTTCAAAATGTTTGAGTACGGCCTCAGACTTCCCCTTCACCCTTTTGTCCAAGAATTTCTCTTCCGAACTGGGTTGGCTCCGGCTCAAGTGGCCCTCAATGGGTGGGGTGTCATTTTCGCTTTGGCCGTCCTTTTTTGGCTACGAGCTCGGGATAGTGAAGAGGCCGAGCTGTTGGACGTAGACCAGCTCCTTGCGTGCTTCGAAGCGAAAAGGATAGCTAAGAAGCCTGGTCGGTTCTATATGTGCGCAAGGAAAGGCGCAGGCGGTATAGTTAAGGGGCCGACCTCCATCAAAGGATGGGTGAGGAAGTGGTTCTACGCTTCCGGGGAATGGCTTGCAAAGGACGAGTCGGGTCGTTCCTTCTTTGACGTTCCCACTAGGTTTGGGAACCTAGGTACGGAGTAGCTCTTACTTTTTGTGATAACTTTCTTTCTTGTTATTCAGGTCTGACTCGGATTTTGTCTTTGTGCAGTTTCAATCTGACCAGTCCCCGAGCTCACGCAAGCCTCCTTCGACACGTTGAAATATTACAAGGAGCATTTTCCGAGGGGTAGGAAGGTCGGAACCTTGGTGACCGACAAGCTGCTGCTTGAGTCCGGGCTGCTAGATTACAACCCTGCAGTTCGTCCCATTGAATCCTCAAGGCCAACTCCGAACTTGGTATGCCGAGCTTGCTCCCCCCCTTTTTCCTCTAGCTTTGTGTTGACTCCTGTTTTTGTTTTGCAGCCATGGTTTGCGGATTTGCAAGCAACGTGAAGCGCAAGTCCAAGGGCCGAGCCCATGCTCTTGAGGCCGCCCAGAGTTCGAAACCTGCCACTTCTGCTGTGGTAGGGCCAGCCTCGGAAGATCCAGCCCCAGTGATCGAGCTGGAGTCTTCTGGGGGTCCTTCGAGGGAGAAGCGCCCCAGGGATCAGACCGAGGCGGTGGACGTCTCGCCCTTGGACGAGGAGGTGAGGGAGGAAGTCCCTCTGAAGCGAAGGAGGAAGAAGAAGAAGACCACCTCCCCCTTGGAGGTCAGAGCTCGTGGGGCCCTGCCTACGAGCTTCGCAGATCGGGTGGACGATCCTGAGGCCAGGATGGGCGGGACGTCCGACGTGACAGCACGGTTCAGAGTCGAGCCGTCAAGTTCTCGGGTGAGGGACCAGGTGTCCCGCATCTCGGCTGCAAGTTTGGACCGCTGCCTCAAAAGAGCGTCCAAATTTGTAAGTGACCCGGGGTCCGTCCTGCAGAGGACCATCCACTACGCCACTGAGGTAAAATTGGTGTCTTCATTTTTGCTCAATTTATCTAACAGGTAGCTCGGTCTAACTTTCTTCTTTGTACCTTTTCTCAGGCGTTTGTTGCTTCCATTCAATCGGCTCTGCCCGTGAAGGCCGAGCTGGATGGGAGGGAAGCTCTGGCAGCGGGGGAGAAAGAGGAGTTCTCTGCTGCTTTGGAGGCTGCTTCTTCCACCATGAAGGATGAGCTGCTGAAAGCTCACTCTGAGGTGGAAATTTTGAAGGCCGAGGTGGAGGCCAAGGCCGAGCTGCTGAAGAAAGAAGAGGACAGACACAAAGCCCAGCTCCGAGCTGCCCATGCTATCACCAAGGGCTTGGAGAATGAGAAGTTCCACCTCCTCAAGGAGAAGGACGACATGCTCCAGGCGCTTGAAGCGAAAGAGGAGGAGCTGAAGCATGCGACTGTCGAGCTGGAGACGGTGAAGGAGCGTCTCAACAATGAAGTCCTATTGGAGGAATCGTTTAGGCAACATCCTGACTTCGATGGATTTGCCAAAAACTTCTCTGACGTGGGCTTCAAGTTTCTCATGAAGGGCATTGCTTCCGACATTCCTGACCTTCAGATCGATCTCGGTGGTCTGAAGAAGAGGTATGCTGACTAGTGGGCGTCTGGGCCTAGCGGCACCCCTGGCCCCCAAGCGTTGGTGGATAAGTACGTCAGAGATCTGGACTCTGACTATTCCGACCTCGAAGAGGATCAGGTCGGCACCACTCAAAAGGGCGCTCCTCAAGCAGGCTCTTAGGCGATCACCTTTCATGAGGCCTTTCTCTGTCTTCCTCTCTCTTTTTAAGTGTTAGGGAAGAGCTGCAAGGTCTATAAGCCTTGGCTCTCCTTTCATTCAATAAAGAGGCTTCTCGTTTGTTTTTACTTTGTTGCCTTCCTTTCCTTGCTTTTTCTTTAAGCTAAAGCCAATGTCACCTCGCACCTCGTACTTTTGAGGTTGCGCCTTAAAAAATACTTGAATTTGTGAATTCGAATCTCTGTCTAGTATTTAATGCATTGCACCAACTCTGGATTTTTTAATATCGCACCCTTAACTTAAAAAACGTTAAAAGGCTAAAATCCTAAGTCCGTAGCTGTTCTTCATATCGCACCTCGTACCCTCAAGTTCGGAGGCTTGATCATTTTGAACTTTTCACATCGCCCCTTTACCTTGAAGGTTTGAATTTTAAGTTCGTCAGTGGTTTTGGCATCGCACCTCGTACCCTTAGGTTTTGGAGGATTGGATTTTAACCGACTGTTGGAATGTGATCGTGTGGGAGTCCGTGGCCCCCATTTAATTTCTGGTCAAACTCGGAATCATGAAATTAAATCATCACATTTATTCCGATCGTAATTCTTTTTGAAACAGTTTTTACAGATCCATTGAAAACCCTTTTGGCATTTCAAGGATAATAACGCTTCAGGTGCTCCGCGTTCCACGGGTGCGCGAGGACGTCTCCTTTCAAATCGGCCAATATGTACGTCCCAGGTCGGACTATTCCCTTGACCTCAAACGGCCCCTCCCAGGTCGGGTCAAGGGCACCCACATGGGTTTAGACCCTTCTTAAGACCAGATGTCCGACTTGGAAGGTCCGAGGTCGAACGCGGGCGTTGTAGTGTCTGGCCATTCTGCCCTGATATTCCGCCAGGCGTAGCTGGGCCATTGCTCTTCTTTCTTCCAATAAGTCGAGGTTGAGGAGCAGCTCTTCCTCATTTGCTGCAGGCTCGTAACGCTCTACTTTGTCAGATGGCATGCCGATCTCAACTGGGACTACAGCTTCGGAGCCGAAGGCCAGGGAGAACGGGGTCTCACCCGTCGATTCTCTTTGGGTGGTCCGGTACGACCATAGGACCTCTGGTAGTTCCTCGGCCCACCTGCCTTTCTTGGAGTCCAGTCTAAGTTTGATGCTTCTCTTGATGATCTTGTTGACTACCTCCACCTGTCCATTTGCTTGAGGGGGACGAGCTAAGGTGACTTATGCCAAGTTCGCTGCAAAAGCTTTTGAACTTCGCGTAGTCAAACTGCTTCCCATTATCTGTCACAATGGCCTTCGGTATACCAAAGCGACATACGATATTTGTCCATACAAAGGACGTGACTTTGGATTCCGTTATGTGGGAGAGTGCCTCGGCCTCGGCCCACTTTGTGAAGTAGTCCACAGCAACCACAGCGAACTTGGTCTGACCTTTGCCCAAAGGGAAAGGACCAATGATATCTACCCCCCACTGTGCGAATGGCCACGGGGTCGAGATGGGGGTGAGCAGCTCGGGAGGTTGGTGGATTATGTTTCCGTAGCGTTGGCAATTGTCGCAAGTTCTAACGAATTTCTTGGCGTCCTGGCTGAGGGTCGGCCAATAGTATCCTTGTCGGATCACTTTGGCTGACAGCGACCGGGCGCCTGAGTGATTGCCGCACACTCATTCGTCGATTTCTCTGAGGACGTATAGGCCCTCTTCAGGGGTTAGGCATTTCAATAGAGGCAGGGAAAAGCCGCGTCGGTACAACGCTCCACCTCGGACCACGAACCGAGCTGCTTGCCTGGCCAACCTTCTGCGCTCCTTTGGGTCTTGTGGTGAATTGCCCCCAATAAAGTCCACAATCGGGTCCATCCATGAGGACTCTTGAGTGTCGATCTCCATCAGATCTGGCTCTGAGATCGAGGGATTATCTAAAATCTCGACGGGGACCGACCTGGCCAGGTCGGTCTCGTACGCTGATGCTAACTTGGCCAAGGCGTCGGCATTAGAATTTTCTGCTCGGGGAACCCGGCTTACCTCGTAAGTTCGAAATTGGGCGAGGTACGATCTGACTTTGCCCAAATACTTCTCCATTCGGGGTTCTCTGGCTTGGTACTCTTCCGTGATCTGGCTCACAACCAGCTGGGAGTCGTTGAAGATCTTAACACACGAGTCCCCCAATGCTCTGGCGATTCGTAGGCCGACAACAAATGCTTCGTACTCAGCCTCGTTATTGGAAGTCCGGAAGCCAAACCTCAAGGCATACTCAAATCGTTCTCCTCCTGGTCCGAGCAAGAGGACCCCGGCCCCGCACCCCTTCTCGTTGGAGGATCCGTCGACATAGATTGTCCACGGTAGATCGGACTCGCTCAGCTCGGAAGGTGGTGTGAGTTCGGCTATGAAATCTGCCGCTGCTTGTCCTTTTAACGCAGTTCTAGGTTCGAACTGGATGTCGTACTCACTTAGCTCCATTGCCCACTTCATCAGGCGTCCAGAAGCTTCTGGCTTGCGGAAGAAGTTTTTTAGGGGCAAGTTAGTGAGCACCACCACAGTATGGGCTTGGAAGTATGGTCTAAGCCGTCGGGCCGAGGTGACTAAAGCAAGAGCCAACTTTTCAATTTGAGGGTATCTGGTCTCGGCTTCGGTCATAGCCTTGCTTGTGTAGTAGACCGGGTTTTGCCGCGCTTCCTCTTGCCTGATTAGGGCCGAGCTGACGGCACTGTCAGACACTGCTAAGTACAACTGGAGCTTGTCCTCTGGCAGGGGTTTGGCGAGCAAAGGTGCCGAGCAGAGGTAACTTTTCAACTGCTGAAATGCTTGCTCGCACTCCGCTGTCCATTCAAACGACCCTTTCTTTCGTAGGACTTTGAAGAAAGGAAGACACTTATCTGTCGATCTTGAAACAAACTGGTTCAGGGCCGCAATCCTGCCATTGAGGCACTGAAGCTGTTTCAGCGTCTTAGGTGCCTCCATCTCGAGCACGGCTTTAATCTTTTCGGGGTTGGCCTCGATCCCTCGGTTGTTCACCATGAAGCCAAGAAATTTTCCTGAAGAGACTCCAAAGGCACATTTAGCTGGGTTGAGCTTCACTTGATATGTCCTCAGAACCTCGAAGGCTTCGGTCAGATCGGAGAGATGCGACTTAGACTGCTTGCTCTTGACAAGCATGTCGTCCACATACACTTCCATATTCCGGCCGATCTGCTTGGCGAACATTTTATTCACCATTCTCTGGTAGGTCGCTCCTGCGTTCTTTAAACCGAAGGGCATGACCTTGTAACAGTACAGACCTTGGTACGTTATGAATGCGGTATGATCTTGATCCGGGACATGCATCTTGATTTGGTTGTACCCAGAGTAGGCATCCATGAAAGTGAGCAGTTCGTGCCCGGCTGTGGCGTCCACGACCTGATCAATCCTCGGCAGTGGGAAGCAATCTTTCGGGCATGCCTTATTTAAGTTCGTAAAGTCTACGCACATTCTCCACTTTCCGTTAGATTTTTTAACTAATACAACATTGGAGAGCCACTCGAGATACGAAATTTCTCTTATGTATTCAGCTTTCAAAAGTTTGCTAACTTCTTCAACAATTACATCACTCCTCTCCTTGTTTATAGGTCTTTTTTTCGTTTTACAGGTCGGAATGATGGATCTATGCTGAGGTGATGCGTCATAATCTTTGGGTCAATGCCAGGCATGTCCTCATGAGACCACGCAAAGACGTCCGAGTTGGATATGAGGAAGTGGATTAGCTCCTCTCTGTCGGTGGCCCCCAACTTGGTTCCTATACTTGCTTCTCGGGACTAAGCAGAGGAACAAACTCGAGCTCCTCAGTGGGTGCAGCAAACTCCCTCCTCGGCAGGTCGGCCTTGAACTCGAGCGTCCCATCCCTACTGGCGAGAGTTTCAAGGGCGCAGACCAATGAGCTTTTGAGTGCGGAGGCATAGCACTTCCTCGAAGCGGTCTGTTCTCCTCGGACCGTGCCCACGCCATTGGGGGTGGAATACTTCAAAACTTGATGAAGTGTCGAGGGAATGGCCCGAAATGAGTGGATGATGGGTCTCCCAAAGATGGCGTTATAGGCCGATCTACCGTCAATTACCACGAACTCGGCCATTTGGGTGACCTGAGTTTGGTCCTGCCCAAGCGTGACCGGCAAGTCGATATAACCCTATGGGATGACTGATTCTCTAGAGAACCCAACCAGCGGTGTCGGACTTTTCTTCAATTGTGACCTCGTCCATCCCAAGGCGAGGTAGGTCGGTAAGGACAGGATGTTAGCAGATGCGCCTCCGTCTACCAGCACCCTCCTGACCACCACATGATCAATCAAGGGAGCGATCACAAGTGCATCATTGTGGGGCAGGTGGACCTCCTCCAAGTCTGCACCGTCGAAGGTGATTGGGCAGGTCGGCCTCTGCTCCCTGATGATGCACACCTCGCGCCTGGCTGCACGAGCTAACTCCTTTCTTTTACGTTTGGACTGACCCCCGCTTGGCCCTCCGAAAATGGTAATGATGACCGCAGGTCGGTTAGTGCCCCGGCCGATCTTTCGTTCTGGTCAGCCGGTTTTGGTTCGGAGGAGCTCCTGTCCATCGATGACTTTCTTCACCTTCTGAAGCACCTCGGCGAAGGTGGTCGGGGCCTCCTCTCCAAGTTTCACCGTGAGGGCTTCGTCGGCTAGACCGGTGAGAAAATAGCACATGGCCGAGTCATCGGAGCAGTGTGTGACCTTCAATTGCTCCTCCTAGAATCTAGTGACATATTTTTGCAGCGTCTCACCCTCCTTCTGTCTGATGGTGGCGAGATGGGTCGCTGTCTTTTTGTCATAATGCCGAGAAGAGAACTGGGCGAGGAACTCCCTTCTCAGCTGAGAGTAGGTCGAGATCGACCTGGCTGGCAGTCCCCGATACCACAATCGCGCGCTGCCAGTAAGCGCGATCTGAAAGACGCGGCATTTGATTGCGTCTGATGCCGCTTGGAAATCCATGAGGCCTTCAAAGACCTCAACATAATCCTTGGGGTCCTTCAACCCATCATAAGGTTTCACGGTAGGAGCTTTGAACTTCGGAGGGATCGGTGCTTCCAAAACGTCCGAGGTGAAAGGCGATTCTCCCAAGTCGCCATCGTTCAGTGGATCTTCTTTCTGCTCACATTTGGCCTTTAAGGCCTCCACCTGAGCGTCGAGCTGGCCCCTCAGCTGGTCGAACTCCTCCCTTGTAATCACTCCTGCAGGAGTTGTTGGGTTGCGAGAGGATTCAGCCTGTTGGTTAGAGCTCCTGTGTGAGCGGGATGGTGACTGTCCTTTTCGGAGAGATGAGCCTCTCTTTCTGTTGAGGTGTTCACGGAGGTCTCCTCTCTGGCGAGTGTGTCCCTCGCTCTCGTTGTCTTCGGGATGTTCCTCCTCGACTGGGTCGAGGCGGGAACCCCTTTGCTCGCGTATGCCAGCGCGCGTCACTCGGTTCTCAGATCGGGACCCTGCGCCTGCAGCTAATATCATTTCGTTATAAATTTCCTCCATGGACCGCATTTTTGTGCGCATTGCCTCCATTTCTCTCTGGAGTGCGTCCAAGTTCTCACTTGTCGGGGTCGGGGCTGGACCCCGGGCGCCTTTCTTAGAGGTTCCGCCTCGGCCACAGGTGGCCTTGGATGTCCTTGGGGGGTGCGCAGGTGGTAGAACAAGCGTGGTGATTCGTGCCGACCGGCGGAGGAGTTCTGTTGCTAGGCCGTCGTGACCTTGCCCCTCTACCACTGCTGCTTCGACCTCCCTCTGGTGGGCATCGCTGGCAGCTAGGGTCCTTCGATCTGCCGTATTGGTCGAGTTTGCGGGTTGAACCATTTTCGCTTGCGTGTTGGTTTAAAAGAATTGGGATGACTTAGATTGTCGTTCCCACAGACGCCGCCAAATGTTTATGCAAGGATATGCACGACAGTGTATTTCAGATTGCAGCTCGAACTCGGCCTCCGGACCGATCTGAGTACTTAGGCGGACCTGCACAAAAAGGTGAGCACTCCAACGATCAAGTCAGTATAGGTCGGATTCCCAGTTTAGTTCGAGGTCAGAAATCATCGTACCTGATCGTGGAGTGAGGTCCTCTACTTATGGGTGGTAGTCCCGCTAATCTCGCGACGGTTACACCCGGTAATCTCGGGACCGTCGGTTACACCCGGTAATCTCGGGACCGACGGTTACACCCGATAATCATGCCGCTGACAGTAGCATGATTCATTACTTTTCCCATGTTCTCCCTCCATCACATCCTCCTTCTTCCCCACCAATTTCTCATTCTCTTCTTCATTCTTTATGTCTTCTTCAAAATTCTCTCACAACTGATGAACCTCTTTCTCACACGTACAAGGAGTATTTTACCATTCTTTCACTCTAAGTTTGATTGGCCTATTTAAATTTAAATTGGTTGTTTTTTCTTGTATAGGGGGACAGAATGAAGAAACACAAAGCAATAGAGAGAGGAATACTGTGTGAAGATTTTACCGTATCTTTCCATCTCTCAAAATTTCCTTTTAACGAAATTTCTCTCTTTATTATCTCTCCAATTGATACATTGTCAAGCCCCCACTCATTTTTTTTTTATTCAACTCAACCTCCATTGGAAGGAGAGGAGAAGGGAGAAGTGACACCACACAAAATACAGAGAGAAAAAATATCATAAGTATAGCTTTCTGGACTCTTGATTGGTTTTCATCTTGTCCAATTGCTGCATTGATATTCCACGTCTCTCCTAATCCAAACTCATCATTCAAAGGTTTAAAATCTCATATGTTTTCCAGTTTCTTTTCAAATTTTGCCAAATGTATATGCGTTCTTAATATGGGAGATTAATTTAGCATTTTATCTTAGGAAGAGAAATTTCTTAAGAGTTGTTGTGATTTGCTAAGTTGAACATATCTTCTCTCCATTATTATTTCCATTTTTTTCTCTTTATGTTTCTCCATTTATTTTATTTGATATTTTTCCATGTTTAAATGCACGTTTAATTGATTTCACAAGCTAGCTTTGTTTTCAAAACTCAATGTGTGAGATATTTGAAATCTAAACACTTGGAGATGGGTAGATATTTATCCATTCGAATTCTTGTTCGCTGCCATTTTCATTTTTTTACAACAGAGGCCTATAGTTACTTTTTAGGATTTCAAATCATGATTTTATTTAGTATATTTGTCTTTCAATTCTGCTACTCCTTAAACCAAACAAACTCTCCTGCAAAAATGTTTTCTAAATTCCAAAATAAATGGGAAAAAAGAAATATTTAATTTTGAGGTTGGGTAGTGTGCTTTTCTTTAAATGTCATAACTACATGAAATTCCTCCCAAAAATTAATTATTAAAATTTTCCGAAAACCAATTTTTCACAAATTTTAGATGTTAAGAATTAGTGCAAACATTGTGTTAGTTTATTTGTTAGAATTTCCACTATTTAAGAGTTATGCTTGATAGTTAATTTGTAGTTGTTGTAAGTTAATTAAGTGGTTGAAGAGTAGATGGAATTTGAGAGGGTTTATAGGCTTAGTCAAAGAGTGGATGTATGTTGGGAGAGTTTATAGGTTAGTGGCTTAGTGGAGTTATGGAGTTGGTTAGAGAGAAATTTAAGGGCAGTGGTATGTTTAGTTTATCCTATTTTCCTATAAATACTTGTAACAATTATCAATTCTATGAATAGAAGTTCTTCCTTCGTACGATTTCTCTCGCTTCCAATTTGTTGTTCATCTTCGTTTTCGTTACATGGTATCAGAGCAGTCAAGTTATTTTTCCTGTGTTTGAGTTTAGTGCTCGTTTGAGTTTAATACTCTGTGAAGATGAACGGTGGAAGCAATGTTTGTGTAGACAAGCTTACCGATGATAATTATAGCTACTGGAGGCTATGTATGGAAGCTTTTTCTACAAGGGCAAGATTTGTGGGATCTTATATCTGGTGAAGATAGTGTAATTCCAGATGATACTCCACAAAATTCTGAGGTACGAAGGAAGTGGAAGATCAAATGTGCAAAGCGTTATTTGCTTTGTGAACTTCTATTGGCAAGGAGTATATCGAGCATGTTCGTGATGTAGATTCTCTAAAGTAAGTGTGAGATACACTTGAAAGGTTGTTCACTCAGAAGAACACGACGAGGCTGCAATTTTTGGAGAATGAACTTGCTGGAAAAACTCAAGGTAATTTATCTGTTCAGAATATTTTCTGAAAGTTAAAACTTTGTGTTATGAAATTTCAGAATTGGACGAGGAGCCCATTAGTGATGCTCGTTTGTGACAGTATCTTATTCGTGGACTGCGAAAGGAGTTTATGCCGTTTATTTCTTCGATACAAGGTTGGGTAAATCAACCGTCTATCATTGAGTTGGTAAATTTGCTATCAAATCAGGAAGCCTTGGTGAAACTAATGCTTCGTGACAACAAGCGGTCTTCTCCCGACATAGAAGGCATTCTTTATACAAGGGACAAAGTTAAGGAAGTTATGTTTCTGAATGTTCTTCAGATGATAGCAAGCATTCTGGAAATGAAAAGCAGTCCAAAGGTAACTCGAAATGATGTTTTAGGTGCGAAAAGCCGGGACATATCAAGCGTGATTGTCGGATGAAGGTGGTATGTAGTCGATGTGGGAAACCAGGTCATTTAAACAAAATTGTCGAGTGAAACTTAAAGAAATAGAAGAAGATGTTGTATATGAAATTAACAAGCGTGAACAACTCAATTGAGAACATTGTTTATCAATTGAAGTTATTGATTAACTCATTAATTGTTGTACTAATGCTTCTTTTTATTATAGTGAGGATTAGTCTGATTGTTCTTGTTGTTTTCATCATACTACTGAAGATGTATCTCTTCTTTATGATGTTTGTGGAAGAAAAGTCAATACAGCGGCTGATATTCCTTACATCCTAATGAGGAAGAAGGACATGTCAATATTGAAAGTCGTGAATTGGGCGATGTTCTTCGCAAATGTGGTTGTCACATGGTCCAAATTTGAAGAAGAATGTTGTTTCAGTCTCTCAGGTTGCTGATGTGGGAGTGTTTCTGGAAACAAGTTGAATTGTGGCAGAAATTCTACTCATTCTTGTGCTAAAGATGGTACAAGCTTAAGTTGTTTAAATAATCTGAAGGTTAGCCATATAGCTGGATTTATTATTGGGTTAACATTTGGTTTTTTGGTGGGATTATTGTTTTTCTACAAGGGTAACTATAAAGGCTTCAGATGCGGAGTCTTTGTAGATGTTGCAGGTGAAGTTGATCGAAAAGATTCTTTCAATCAGTTGAAAGGATTTGCATGGAAAGAGAGCTTTAAAGGAAATGCTTTCTAACATGAGAATTTGAGTGTCGTTGTCTACCGTTCTCGAGAACTTAAGCTCGAGGACCTTACTTTGGATTGACCTACTCAAATGTGTATGTCGTTGGACACAACTCGAGGTTTAGACTATTGTTTTGAAATTTGCAATCCAATGATTAATCGTCAAGGTGTTGTTGTTGCTAATGTGTTGCTTGATGAAGATTTTGGAGCCATTGTTGGTGATTTTGGCCTAGCAAAGTTGGTCGATGTTAGCATGACTTATGTCACTCAAGTTTGTGAGATAATGAGTTATATTCAACTGCAGTATTTATCTACGGGAGAATCTTTAGAAAGGATGGATATTTTTTATTATGACATGATGTGTTTGGACCTTGGTACATGTCAAATTGACTTCTTGTGCTTGGAGGAAGAAAATGATGTTATACTCTTCGATCATGTCGAGAAACTGAAAAGGGGAAGCAGCTCGGTGCTGCGGTGGATCGTTTTCATATGGAGGAGACAAAAGCAATGACTACTCCTATTGAGGAAGATTGAAGTAATCAGAAGTGCACAATGTTTTTGCATGTATGTTTGCACTAAGGGGGAGTGTTAAGAATTAGTGCAAACACTGTCTTAGTTTATTTGTTAGAATTTCCACTCTTTAAGAATTATGCTTGATAGTTAATTTGTAGTTGTTGTAAGTTATTAAGTGGTTGAAGAGCGGATGGAAGTTGAGAAGGTTTATAGGCTTATTCGAACAGTAGATGTATGTTGGGAGAGTTTATAGGTTAGTGGTTTAGTGGGGTGATGATGTTGGTTAGAGAGAAATTTAAGGGTAGTGGTATGTTTAGTGAGCTAGTGGTCGGTTTTCCTATTTCCCTACAAATACTTGTAACAATTATCAATTCAATGAATAGAAGTTCGTCCTTCGTACAATTTCTCTCGCTTCCACTTTGTTGTTCATCTTCGTTTTCATTACAACAGAAATCAAATTTGGAGAATTAGTAGTGTTCTCTTTGTGGATTTTCTCAAAATTCATAAATACATGAAAATTATCGTGCAAATAAAAATATAAATTTCCATAATTTTGGAAAAAAGTAGTGTTCTCTTTATAGATTTTATAAATTCCATGAGATTTTAGTTTAAAAATGAATTTAAATAATTAAAAGCAAAATTTTCATTAAACAATTAAAAATGAAATTAAAGTCACCCACAATTTCTAAACAAATAAAAGAAGATTGAGTACTCTTCTTTTTTAAGAATTTATTAAATCTCTTAAATACATGGAATTTCTCTCCAAATAAAATTTTCATATTTTGAATGACATTTATATCACTCATAGTAATTAATTCATATTTTATTTGTAAAATGTGGATTAATAAACATAGGACATTTAAAGTTAAAATAAATTAAAGTTTGTGGACCTTTAATAATTTAATAATTTAAATAATAAAAAATAAAATACTGGTGACCGTTTTCACGGGTGTTGTAGGGTACTAATTTCTTCCATACACACAAATGACTCCCGAATTCAATCTAATTTACAGATACCATTTTACGTTAATTTCTTCTAATTGGGTGACCAATGATCACACCCTCAATATGATTAGTGGCGACTCCAAAATATTTTATTTTAAGAGACCCTTAAAAGAAGATGTCGGCCACTCCGCGTCGCGATCACGTTGCGACAAAAGACATGCATAAATCAATTAAATTTTGTGGACCTTTAATAATTTAATAAATTAAATAATAAAAAATAAAATACTAGTGACCGTTTTCACAGGTGTTGTAGGGTACTAATTTCTTTTGTACACACAAATGACTCCCGAATTCAATCTAATTTATGCAGACCATTTTTCGTTAATTTGTTATAATTGGGTAACCAATCACACCTGCAATGTGGCGACTCCAAAATATTTTATTTTAAGAGATCCTTAAAAGAGGACGTCAGTCGCTCCGCGTCGCAATCGCGTTACGACAAAAGGCATGCATAAATATTTAAAACAATTTTAAGATTAATTATAAATTATTATTATGAATAATAGTGCCAAGAAATAAGAAAACCGATATCTGGCGGTATGCATATAATCTTTTTAAAAATATTTATCCCTCAACAATGCTTGAGATTGCTAAGCAATAGTTGTTCGTGTTCAACTACTTAAATTTAGTGTTAAAAAAAAACAAGAATTTAAAAAGATAGAGTAAAAAGAAAAAACATATAGCTCAACTTTTTGTTGGAGATAAATGAAAAAAGAGTATTTTTTATAGTTATACAGGGGACCAAGGACATGCCAAAAATTCTTCCGATTCCAACACCTTTTATATTAAACGATTTAATATAATTATGGGTTATAATTATTGAATTAATTTATATAAATTGAGGCCTTTCATATTACACTTTATGATTTAAGTAAAATTAATATAATTTAATAATTATTTGTAAATTGTGTGTGACATGCTTTTTAAATATAATTAAGGTTCATAGTTATTAAATTAATTTATGTAACTTAAACAAAACTTTTCCTATTTCATTTTATTGATTTAAATTAAATTAATATAATTTAATAACTATTGGTAAATGGTAAGTGATATGCTTTGTAAATTTTAAGCTTTATAGAGAAACAATATTGTCTAAAAATATTTTCTACAAATTTTACTTCTTTAATTATATTATGGATAAAATATTAAGATAATTAATATCGAACTATTGATGGACAATATGAGAAAATGAAAAGTAATCAATTTTAAAAGCTAATTCTACACAACGTATTTGGTCCGGCTTCATTTTAGTTTTATTTTTAATTATTTAATTTTTATTTTATTAAATACTATAAGTTAACTTTATTATTAATTTTAAGATAAAGTTTAAATTACCTTAAATTAAATTTGTCTAAAGATTTCGATTTTATAAATAAGAAATTAATAATTGATTTTGTTTAGATTTGTTTAAATAAAATTTGATTTTATTAAAATATTTTATTTTTTTTAAATGAAAAAATCTTTTTTTTTCCTAGTCAAACCCACCCACCAACGTAGCTTCCTTTCCCTGATTTTCTCCTCATCTTGTTTAAATTTTCCATTATTACCGTTAAATTTTGTGTATTTAACAGGAGTAGAGAGCATGCATGAGGGGGACCTAACACACAAAGAACACAACTTGAGAGCAGGGGCAGCACAAATCTCATAGAAATTCGCTTTGAAAATTCAAATTTCCTTGCGCATCACACAACTTCGAGAATTTGCCTAGGCGTCAAATCTAACTTTACTTCACTCTCATTGTGGAAATCTCCTCAAATTTCAATTCATACATGGTAAGTTCAATCATCCCACCCTATTTCGATTACATCAGTCAACTATGAAAGTTTTTTTTTTCCTTTCTTTTCTCTTGTCCCAAGTGGATGATAAACGGGGGATGGGGGAAAGCATGAATCCCTGATTTTGCAATAGAATAGACAAGTTTTACAGTGGGACGAATTATTGAGTTTTCACCCCGTTTAACAGAGAAATAGAGATTCTCCGTGATGGTCTAATGGCAGTCTCAATTCACGTCCTCTTTGTCTCTTTCCATTTCGTGTTGCATTGCCTTTTTTATTATTATTATTATTTTTTAAATCGGTTTCTCCCTCTATTTTTGAATAAAAGAAAATTGATTTTTTTTAAATAAATTTTGTTTTAAAGTTAATAAATCTAAAATCCTAGGTATGTAAAGTTTGTTTTTGGAAGATTTGTTATTTAAGATTTGAAAATTTTGAATAAGATATCTTAAATAAGTTTGTTTAAATAAGATTATTTATTTTTATTATTATTATTTTTTTTGTATAAAACGGTTTTATACGAATTTTAAATCCAATATAAAATAAAGAGTTTTTTTTTATTTAAATTTTCGTTTATAGTTTTTTTTTTTCTTTTTTTAAATAAAATTAAAAAATACAAAGGTTTGTATTGTAAAAAATAGTATAACATGTATCCTAAGGAAATGTCACATTGGCAATGAATTAAGGTATTGATATACATGACACAAGTCCGAGTCTTTGAATGTTTCATTTTATCATTGTGTTTACTAAATAATTATTTTAAATAAAAGATTTCATTTAGAGTTTTTTTCTTTTTTTTTTTTAAACGAAATTCAAAAATACAAAATATGTATTTTAAAAAAGAGCATAGCTTATATCTTAGAGTGGTGGCACATTGGTGTGATGTTTAAGTGTCAACACTCATGTCGCAAGTTGAAGTCTTAAAGTTACATAAAATTAAAATTATTTTATTTATTATTATTATTATTATTTTTTGCTAAATAATTATTTCAAAAACTCCAATGACGGGAATTGGAACCTTCCAATATTCTCGAGGTGTCAAAATTTTTCTAATGGCTTTCGTGCCACTCATATCTATTAATTCATATCTTATAATAAAATGTGAATTAACATAATATGAGACATTTAAAATAAAAAAAAAAGTATATTTTTTTGGACCAAATAACATAATAGGATAATTTTTGACAAAATGTGGTACCGTTTTCGAACGGGTGTTGTAGGGTGCTAACACCTTCCCTACGCTCAGTCGACTCCCGAACCAACAATCTGTTTTCGCAGACCTTGTCTTTATTTTTAGGTGACCAATCACACCTCGTAGATGATTAGTGGCAACTCCAAACCCTTATCTCGAAAGAGACCCTTCAGGGGATGACGTCAGCCGCTCCGCGTCGCGATGACGTTGCGACAGCTTGACGACTCAACTGGGGACCTTTGAGAGTCAAGCCATTTAGTTTGTCATTTATTACCCTATTGTAATATGTTTTTGGGTCCATTTTTTTGTTTGTTTTTTTCTTCATTTAATTGTATTATTATTTTATTTTGCATCACCATGCATCTCACACACATTCAGAAGCCTCCTACCCGGGCTTTACCTTTTAGGATTAGATCGGAGACTGAGTAGTGTGACCTTCGTGGAATTTCGATTCCCGTGCAGGCGCATGAAATTCTCCACTCAAGTTGACCATACTGCCAAAGCATATGGAAGATTTGTGGGCCATTATCCTATAAGATGCATTAGTACATAACTTCACACCATATTCATATTGCATTTTATGTGGGTTGTTCCATCCTTCATGGCATATTGTTTTTAATTAAAAAATTAGGGTTGATTTAGAGTTTTAACCATTAGGTTTTAAATGAACCACTTAAAAAAGAAAGAATAAAAAATGATTTACCTTATTTCTTCCTGACTATTTGTTTAAGTTTTGGATAGAAGTGTTGCCTTTCAGAGGGGTTATAAATGTCCCTGTTGTAGGCACATAAACACTTTCAAACTCATTTACTCATTTAGGAGTTCGGCTTTATAACCCTAGAGTTTAATTTTATGTACATATTTATGTTTCTCTCTCTTAGGGTGAATTAGAGTCTACCATTACTGTAACGCCCCGAGTCCCTCAGGTTAGTTAGTCTCGAATCAAGAGTTTCATTTAAATTTTTTTAATTAAACTTTAATTAAATTTGTACATATCGGGTTCCGCAGGATTGGTGTTATCTTAAGTTGGGATGGGTTTCTTTTTCTCTTGGGCTTGGTCATGTGGGCTTTTATCGGGTTGGTTTGGTTTTAAAACAAAGGAAAAGGAAATTAATAAGAAAGAAAAAAAAACACATTAGGATTTCATCTCCTTCTTCCTCCCCTTGCCCTAGCCGCCCACCCCCCCCCCCCGCTCAACCTTCTTCTTCGGCAAGCAGTGGCCACGAACGGCGGCCAACAACCCTGTACGCAGCGGAGCAGTGGCGGTGATTCTTCGGACCCAACGGTCGGTGACCCACACGCATCCCTCTCTAGTGGCTCTGCAACAAGACCCGCAGCGGCCATTTTGGTGTTCCTCCGCGACAACTTCGGTAGGTTCCATCACGATCCGACGGCTGCCTACCTCCTACCGACCAGATCCGAGGCTCTTCCACGAACCCAGGGCCCGACGACTCCATTGTTGCCCAGATCCGACACCTTCGAGCAGACCACGAGTAAGTCCGGCGAAATCCTAGCGGCAACGCGTGACTGCTCCGAACAACATTGGTTCTCGCCAGATCCGGCTGTCTCGACGACAGTTTTCCCCTCGTCGTTGCGTTCTTCGGCGCCCTGTACCTGCAGCACCTCTCCTCGACTCGGACAGAAGCGACCAGCTCGTGTTTGGCCCAGATTTGCGGCGTTTTCTTCCTCCCGGTGACTTTCGGTGTTGACCCATGATTAGGCTTGTTTACATGCATAAAAAGAAGGTTTTAGATGCTGTTTTTACTATGTTTTAACTTTGTTTCGGACTTTTTCTCGGTCGTTTGAGTTCCAATTCATGCAAAATTCATCTATCATGGTTTGTGGTTGGCTTATATTATATTTATGACATTTTAAAACCATTTGGGAGTGGAAATTAATCAAAAGAAGCAAAAAGACGAAAAAACATCATGGGAGGCGCCAGGCGCCTGGGAAGGCTGCAGAAAACTGGTTTTCTTCCAACTTTGCCCTTAATGAAACGCGTCTTCCCCATGCGTTTTGGTGGTTCCAACCGATGCATACGTGTAGAAGAAGTGTTCCACTATCAGTTTGAGCACGATTTGGTCAGTCAAAAGAGTTGGAAATGGGTGATTCACCATCGTTTTAGGACCTACCTAACCAATTCTGCACAACTATAAATTCCAGCAGCTTCTCCACCAAATGCATCAAGCCTTGCTTCCTTCTCTTGATCATTTTTAGTGTTTCTTTATTGCTTTCTAAGTACTTTTGAGTTGCTTTCATTAGTTGCTTTTGGTTTTTAAATACCGAGCACTTTACATTCCTTTATTTCGCTTTGTTTTGTTTCCATTTGTACTTAGTTATTTTCTACTTATTCAAATTTATAAAAATCCAGCACTTTGCTTATCTTCCCTTTGCCTTTACTTTATTTTTAGTTAAGAGAGTTGTGTTTTTGGAGGAAAGAGCACGTGACACTCCCCCTTGCTTGAAAGAGAATGGCGAAGCTCTAAATCCCGAGCGAAACTCTCCGTTAGTTAACTTTTGTTTTTCACACATGCATTTCAATTTCAACCACTCTACTTGCTGTATTTTCTTCAATATGTCTTTCTAAATTCCCGCCTCTAGCCCGGTTATCAATAGTTAGCCTTTTATTTCTAAAAAGGGTTGCTAAGAAGTAGTGCTTTTGCTTTCCATTCATTGCTCAACATGTTTTCCCAAAAGTTAGGATTTAGAGAAGGCCACTGTAAGTCTTAACAAGTCAATACTGAAAAGGTTGCTTATTTGCATTGTTGAGTGGTTAAACCGAGGAGAGGAGCGCCTTAGACATAAGGGTTCCGCTTAAGTAGCCTAGACATAGGACCTCAACCCGAGGTTGCGACTATTTCCATCCTAAAACTAAGATATCTCTCATAATAGACATATTAGGGAATGTCTTAGGACTTTGAACTTGCTTAGACATAAGTCAAGTGAGAAGCGTAGTCGTTGGTTTCTAAAGTAAAATGCATATTGTCCTTAGCATGTCCTTGATTCTTTGTTGGCTAACTTGAAGTAATTCGGGCTAGGTTTTACCATTATAAGTCCAAATCCCAAATCCAAAACCATTATTTGTGACCACTTCCCATTTTATAAGAATCACTCATTTCAACATTCACTATTCTTTAAAACTTTAGAGTTTGGAAATTATTTAGAAGTCCTTGAGGATCGATACTTGGATACTCCATCCATTTTATATTACTCTGACAGGTGTGCGCTTGCATCTATATAATTGTTACCACGCTTAGTGCGTGCGTTCAGCATAAACCACGAGTCAAGTTTTTGGCGCCGTTGCCGGGGACTTTAGTTTTAAAATTATTTTAAAATTCTTTTAGTTTTTATTTTTGTGAATTGTTGTTGGGTGTAATTTCCATCCACCGTTTTTGTTCTATATTTTTGGTCGTTTATCTCACAAGGGTAAGTTAAAGTGCATGAGCACAAGATCTTTTCTTCTACCCCTTGACCCTGAGATTGAGCGGACCCTTCGAAAAACTCGAAAGGAGCAAAGACTTCGAAAACAACTAGAAAAGCAAAAAGAGAGAGAAGGTGAAATCAGTCCTGAAAGTGAGGTAGAGATTACGAGCACATCAATGGCAGATATTCCACCTCGTGATCCGGTTGATCCACCTGCTGTTAACGGTAATATGAGGGATCATGCAAGAAATGATGAATTCAACCATATCCAGATGGCAGACAACAGAGACGTGCCAATGCGAGAATATGCCGCCACGGCTTTTCAGAACTTTGATTCAGGGATAGTCAACCCTATTCCAGCCCACGCAAACTTTGAGCTTAAACCAATGATGTTCCAAATGTTGCAGACAATTGGACATTTTGGAGGGCAGGAACATGAGGATCCACATGATCATCTGAAATCATTCATTCAAATTGCAAATGCATTTCGATTACTTGGTATAACAGACGATGCTCTTAGACTAACACTTTTTCCATTTTCTTTGAAGGACCAAGCTAGAGCATGGGTCAATGCATTTCCACCGGGATCCATCACCACATGGAGGTCGTTAGTGGAGAAGTTCTTAACAAAATTCTTCCCACCTACTCGCCACGCTGATATTAGAGAGGAGATCATCTCTTTTAGACAGTATGATCGTGAACCTGTTCACGAGGCGTGGGAAAGATTTAAAGAACTAATCAGGAAATGTCCGAACCATGGCTTGCCGGCATGCATCCAGATAGAACATTTCTTTAGAGGTTTAGATCATCCTACTAAGATGATGCTAAACAATGCTGCCAACGGAGCCTTTACAAAGAAGACATTCAACGAGATAGTTGACATCCTAAATGACTTAGCTTCACACAACGAACTATGGTGTTCGCAAAGATCTAGGGCAACACCAAAGAAGCAAGATCCAGCTGGAGTTTTGGCTCTGAACATTGCGACCTCGATGCAAAAAGAGATGGTTACAATGAACCAGAGGCTGAAAGAGATGGCGTTGGGAATAAAAAATCCATTAGCCACACCGATACAACCTGTGCAGTCGGATTATTGCACTCCTGCCCCTGTTTGCCAAGTCAACGATCTCATTTCTTCATTTTGCAGTGAAAACCATATTTATGATAATTGTCCACATAACCCTGCTTCCGTTTTTTATGTAGGACATGGGAACAATAGGAACTTTAACCCATATTCGAACACCTACAACCCAGGTTGGAGGCACCACCCTAATTTCTCATGGGGAGGTCAAGGAAGTTCGAGCGGTTTTAATCAAGGGCAAAGCCAGCAGAACAAGCAGCCCTATGTTCCACCTACACAGCAATACATCCCGCCGCCGCAATAGCAGTACAATCAGAGAACACAGACTCCACCAGTTCAAAATAGCAACTCAAATCTTGAGAATATGATGAAGGAGTACATGGCCCGAACCGACGCAGTGATACAATCCCAAGCGGCTTAATGAGGAATTTCGAGACGCAATTGGGACAGCTCGCCAATGAATTGAAGAATAGACCACAAGGTTCTTTTCCAGGCCATACTGAATTACCAAAACGAGAAGGGAAAGAACAGTGCAAAGCTATCACCCTTAGGAGTGGACTGGCATATGATGGACCAACAATGCCAACAACAGATGTACAAATTCCGTCCACTGAACCAATTGTAAAGATACCAGAAAATCCAACAACACCAGAAAAAGAAAATACTAGAAAAGGTAATGAGGACACCCCGAGTGTTCCTCCACAGGTACAACTTTCTTTTACCCCTACTCCGACAGCAGCTGAGTAAGCCCAGTACAGTGTGTACCAAAGAAAGGGGGTATAACCGTGGTGGCCAACGAGGAGAATGAGCTCATCTCAACCCGAACTGTGAGTGGGTGGAGAGTTTGCATTGACTATCGCAAACTCAACAAGGTAACGAAGAAAGACCATTTTCCTCTACCGTTTATTGACCAGATGCTCGATCGTCTGGCAGGTAAGGATTTCTATTGTTTCTTAGATGGATATTCGGGTTATAATCAAATTACTATTGCTCCAGAAGACCAGGAGAAGAAAACATTTACGTGTCCGTATGGTACGTTCGCTTTCAAGCGAATGCCCTTTGGACTATGCAATGCACCCGCGACTTTTCAGAGGTGTATGATGGCCATCTTCTCTGACATGGTAAAAAATATCCTAGGAGTTTTTATGGATGACTTTTCTGTTTTTGGAAATTCTTTTGACGCATGTTTAGTTAATTTGGAGAGAGTCTTGGAAAGATGTGAACAAACAAACCTAGTCCTAAATTGGGAGAAGTGTCATTTCATTGTACAAGAGGGTATTGTTTTGGGTCACAAAATTTCCAAGCAAGGAATAGAGGTAGACCACGCTAAGATAGACATCATTTCAAAGCTACCTCCTCCTACAAATGTCAAAGGGATTAGAAGTTTTTTAGGGCATGGGGGATTTTACCGCCGCTTTATAAAAGACTTTGCTAAAATTTCTAAACCTTTGTGTCAAATGTTAGAACATGATAGACTATTTGTTTTTTATGATGACTGTTTAAAATCATTTGAAATGTTGAAAGTTGCTCTAAGTTCAGCCCCTATAATTATTGAACCTAATTGGGATTTACCTTTCGAGCTCATGTGTGATGCTAGTGATTATGCAATAGGAGCTATGTTAGGACAACGTAAAAACAAGATCTTGCATCCTGTGTATTATGCTAGTAAGACTCTGACCGGTGCACAACTCAATTACACTACTACTGAAAAGGAACTGTTAGCAGTTGTGTTCGCCTTTGATAAGTTTAGGTCTTACTTAATAGGCATAAAAGTCATTGTTTTTACTGACCATTCTGCTTTAAAATATTTATTTGCTAAAAAAGATGCGAAGCCACGTTTGATACGGTGGATTTTGTTACTTCAAGAGTTTGATATTGAAGTTAGGGACAGGAAGGGTACTGAAAACCAAGTTGCTGATCACCTGTCTAGATTGGAATCCCCGCTCTGTGATGATGGAACTGTTATACGTGAACAGTTTATTGACGAGCAACTCTTGCGAGTTGATTCAGTTCCGTGGTATGCCGATATAGCAAATTATTTGGTATGTCGAATAGTTCCTTATGAGTTCAACAAGCAACAGGTAAAGAAATTTCTAAATGAAATTCGATTTTATCATTGGGATGAGCCTTTTTTATATAAGCTAGGACCTGACAATATCTTACGCAGGTGTGTCGCAGAAGAAGAGCACGAGGCGATATTAGACGCTTGTCATATGTCTCCATATGGAGGACATTTTGCAGGACACAAAACCGCAGCCAAAGTTTTGCAAAGTGGGTTCTTTTGGCCCACTCTGTTCAAAGATGCACATAAGTTTGCCCAGGTTTGTGACAAATGCCAACGGACAGGTAGTATATCTAAACGCCACGAAATGCCTCAAACCCCGATCCTGGAGATTGAAATATTTGATGTGTGGGGTATAGATTTTATGGGTCCATTTCCATCTTCTAATGGTAAGCTTTATATATTGTTAGCAGTAGATTATGTTTCGAAATGGATAGAAGCCATTGCAACTGCTACCAATGATTCTAAAGTTGTCATTCGTTTTCTGCAAAAGCACATTTTTACGCGTTATGGAACCCCGCGTTGTCTGATAAGCGATGGGGGGGCTCATTTTGTGAATAGGTCTATGCAAAAGTTGCTGGCTAAATACAATGTGCGTCATAGGGTTGCAACAGCATATCATCCTCAGTCGAATGAGTTAGCCGAAATATCTAATAGGGAGATAAAAAACATTTTAGAAAAAACTGTAAATCTTAACCGTAGGGATTGGTCTTTGAAGCTTGATGATTCACTTTGGGCATATAGGACAGCATTTAAGACTCCCCTCGGCATGTCCCCCTATAGGCTAGTTTTTGGAAAAGCATGCATTTACCTCTTGAGCTAGAATATAAAGCATTTTGGGCTACTAAGAAATTAAATTTTGATTTGTCGGCTGCAGGTGAAGCGAGGAAGTTACAATTGTTGGAATTAGAAGAACACAGGCACTTTTCTTATGAGAATGCTAAGTTGTTTAAGGAAAAAACTAAACAGTGGCATGATAGGCGTCTTCGGCCGAACAATCTTCAAGAAGGTGATCTGGTTCTGTTATTCAATTCTAGGTTGAAACTTTTTCCTGGGAAACTTAAGTCTAGATGGTTTGGTCCCTTTAAAGTTTTTAAAGTCTACCCATATGGGGCAGTGGATCTAGTTGACTCTAAGGGAAGTATTTTTAAAGTAAATGGGCAGAGACTTAAGCCGTATTTTGGAGAACCAGTGGATAGAGGAAAAACCTCTATTCAACTTTCAGGTCAATAAATGTTTGCGAAAAATGTTTTTCCTTCTTATCCGTTTTTTAAAGAACAAAAGTAAAGGAAGGAAGTCTTTGTATCTTGTATATTATTTTTGTTTAATTATAAAAAGTTTTTCTTATTAAGAGAATGTTTTTGAAAACGTTAAAAAAAACAAAAAAAAAGAAAGAAAAAAAAACGTTGAGAAAAAAAAAAGAATTACGCAGGCGCTTGGCGCCTGCCCTTTGCGAAAAATAAAAATCACGCGGGCGCCTGGCGCCTGCCCTGTTTTTCCAGCATTTCGAAAACTCTCAGGTTCGAGAAGTCGTGCAACATATCTACAACATGAGGGCTTCATTGGATTTTGCGGTTTTACCTTCATGGCCTCCAGCGCTAGCTGCTATCCTTGGTCATCCATCTTCCAGTACCGACACTGATCCTAGTCCACAACCTCCGACTTCATGAAGGGGAGGTTCTTTCTTTGCTATTTTTTTTTGTATTACTCTTTTGGTTAATGACGTAGTTTGCCTATTCTTATTACTACGCATGTTTTTTTTTGTATTGATTATGTTTCGAGCTCAGCTGAAGCATGAATAAAATAGTATCGTTTATCTTCTTATCACTTAAAGTATGCCTTCACTTAGCCTTAGTTTAGCTTTTCACATGCCTACTTTGAAGCATCTGTGATGTGCATGTGATTTCATGTCGATGATGATTCTAAGAGATTGCTGAGTTTTCTGTTCTATGCCTGACTAAGCTTTGAGCTATTTCCTTTGTTTATGTGATAAACCCATTTTCTTTTATGTCTTTTTGATCTTTACAAACTTTAAACTTTTTCTTTACCCCTATATAGGAAGTCCTTGTCCTTTTTACTATTAAGCATTTTTCATCCGATGCAAAAGTCTTTTCCCAGTGAGGACACTGTCTCTCTTAAGTTTGGGGGGGACAGTCGTTGTGTCAGTCGTTGTTTCAAAAAGATAAAGTGTTATTTATATTTGAAAACTCATGCTATTTTCTTTTGAAAAAGAGTTAGTTGGAAAAACAAATGCTATTACAAAAAGAAAGTGTTGAAAAGAAAAAGAAAAAAAAAACACAAAACAAAACAAAACAAAAATTTGCAAAAGAGTAAAAAGAGTCTTGTTGAGAGAAAATAAGAGTGGGGAAAAGACTTGTGTTAGAAAGAAAAGAGTGGTAAAAACAATGAGAGTTAAAGAAAATGTATTTATGATTTCCGAGTCCTACTGTAGACACCCATTTAGTTTTAGGTTGGGTGTTGACTTTGAAAATAGCAGTAAGGATGGTGATAAGTGACTTCGTGTTTCTCATTGTCGTCGTCTTGTGACCTAGCTGTTAGTTTCAAAGTCTTTCTACGAGTAGCTGTGGTTGAAACCGATGTTTGTGTGTGGAAACCTCAGGGGCTAGTAGCCGGTCTTTCAGATGTAAAAGTCTTAATGTAAGAAGGGAGTGTGCAGATTCCTTAGGGGTATTTGAAAACGTTTTCTGTTTTTGAAAGGAAAAATGATTTTGAAAGAGAAAGTTTTTATCATTTCAAACTTGGTTTATAGTGACTAAGCTTACAAAGGCAATAGAATGGTAGGCTTTGACATCTTTTCCCTGAGACAATTTATGATTGAACATCTCGGTTGCTTTTACTCTACCTTGTCCATGTGTTAGAAAGCTGATTAAAGTTGCTAAGTTTTGCTTGAGGACAAGCAAAAAGTTAAGTTTGGGGGTGTGATTACGCTTGTTTACATGCGTAAAAAGAAGGTTTTAGATGCTGTTTTTACTATGTTTTAACTTTGTTTCGGACTTTTTCTCGGTCGTTTGAGTTCCAATTCATGCAAAATTCATATATGATGGTTTGTGGTTGGCTTATATTATATTTATGACATTTTAGGACCATTTGGGAGTGGAAATTAATCAAAAGAAGCAAAAAGACGAAAAAACATCATGGGAGGCGCCAGGCGCCTGGGAAGGCTGCAGAAAACTGGTTTTCTTCCAACTTTGCCCTTCATGAAACGCGTCTTCCCATGCGTTTTGGTGGTTCCAACCGATGCATACGTGTAGAAGAAGTGTTCCACTATCAGTTTGAGCACGATTTGGTCAGTCAAAAGAGTTGGAAATGGGTGATTCACCATCGTTTTAGGACCTACCTAACCAATTCTGCACAGCTATAAATTCCAGCAGCTTCTCCACCAAATTCATCAAGCCTTGCTTCCTTCTCTTGATCATTTTTAGTGTTTCTTTATTGCTTTCTAAGTACTTTTGAGTTGCTTTCATTAGTTGTTTTTGGTTTTTAAATCCCGAGCACTTTACATTCCTTTATTGAGCTTTGTTTTGTTTCCATTTGTACTTAGTTATTTTCTACTTATCCAAATTTATAAAAATCCAGCACTTTGCTTATCTTCCCTTTGCCTTTACTTTATTTTTAGTTAAGAGAGTTGTGTTTTTGGAGGAAAGAGCACGTGACACTCCCCCTTGCTTGAAAGAGAATGGCGAAGCTCTTAATCCCGAGCGAAACTCTCCGTTAGTTAACTTTTGTTTTTCACACATGCATTTCAATTTCAACCACTCTACTTGATGTATTTTCTTCAATATGTCTTTCTAAATTCCCGTCTCTAGCCCGGTTATCAATAGTTAGCCTTTTATTTCTAAAAAGAGTTGCTAAGAAGTAGTGTTTTTGCTTTCCATTCATTGCTCAACATGTTTTCCCAAAAGTTAGGATTTAGAGAAGGCCACTGTAAGTCTTAACAAGTCAATACTGAAAAGGTTGCTTATTTGCATTGTTGAGTGGTTAAACCGAGGAGAGGAGCGCCTTAGACATAAGGGTTCCGCTTAAGTAGCCTAGACATAAGACCTGAACCCGAGGTTGTGACTATTTCCATCCTAAAACTAAGATATCTCTCATAATAGACATATTAGGGAATGTCTTAGGACTTTGAACTTGCTTAGACATAAGTCAAGTGAGAAGCGTAGTCGTTGGTTTCTTAAGTAAAATGCATATTGTCCTAAGCATGTCCTTGATTCTTTGTTGGCTAACTTGAAGTAATTCGGGCTAGGTTTTACCATTATAAGTCCAAATCGCAAATCCAAAACCATTATTTGTGACCACTTCCCATTTTACAAGAATCACTCATTTCAACATTCACTATTCTTTAAAACTTTAGAGTTTGGAAATTATTTAGAAGTCCTTGAGGATCGATACTTGGATACTCCATCCATTTTATATTACTCTGACAGGTGTGCGCTTGCATCTATATAATTGTTACCACGCTTAGTGAGTGCGTTCAGCATAAACCACCAGTCAACCCACATCCGTTCGAAGCCCGATTTAGGCTACCCACACCTTGGCGATCTAGATCTAGGTTACCCACACCTATACGAAGTCGATTTTGTGGTAATGAGTCATTTGAACCCTCTTAGAATTGATTTCGAAGGCTGAATAGTATATGTAACTTGCTGTTTTTTTTCTGTTTTAGTGCCTAGGTGTGAGATCGACGCAAAATTTAGGGGCGCGGTTGTGTGTAAGTAGACAAGGGGCGTGTGCGTGCGTTAATGTGTGCTAGTTGGTCTCTAATGTGCTGTTTTGTGATGTTTAATATTGATTTTGATACGCTTGTGTTAATCTGTATACTTGGTGTAGTGTTGGATATTCGTCGGTGATAATGGTGGAATTTTGCCTTGCTAAACTGCTACGAATTGTTGTGAGATGATGTATATTTACAAAGGATGCACGTTAAAATAGAATTATTGTGATTATGCTTTCTTATGATGTGGGCGTGCTTGTGTGGTTTATATAAATGTTTCTTAATGTTGTGAGCGTGCTGGTCTGAGTCATACTATTTTCTTATGAGATGTGGGTGTAATAGAAGCATATTTTTGGACCCGGCCCGCAGGCTAGGGGTTGATGTGGAGTTGGTTATGATGAGGAACGTTGGATTCTTGGGGAAAATGAATGGGTGACTCTCAGGGCCTCGGGTATAAATGGTCGGGGGCTGATACGTCACTAATTGAGTGTCAAGGCCTCGGGTAAAAATGGTCGAGGGTCGATGCGAGGAGTCTTTTGGAAGGAGAACTATTGGGGCCTTGGGTAAAAATGGTCAAGGGTCGATAGATGGTGAAGTCATCGGGGCCTTGGGTAAAAATGGTCGAGGGCCGATGCAGTAGTGTCGGGGCTCTGGGTAAAAATGGTTAGGGGCCGACTCTACTCGAAAGAGTTAGCTGTGGAAGGCTAGGATGGCTGTGATAAGAGTAGAGGTGTTTGAGATGTTAGGGAGACTCGAGGTTGGTAATTAATTTGTTTATGGCCGTGGTTGTCGCTGAATCTTATAGAGTGTCTATGTTTGATTGCATAATGTGATGAAGAGCATGACTATGAATGTTTCATGATTGTTTGTTGAGCATGATGTTTGTATGTTGTTGGTGAGGGCTACTTACGGAGTATATTTTATATACTCACCCCCCTCTACAATTGTTGTTTCAGGCGGAGGATTCGTTGGCGACCATGGTGATGAAGTGGAGGAGACATAACGAGCAAGGACCATAGGCTGCGTAGTTACTTTTGCTTAGCTTAGGTTTAGATGGTTAAGACCTTATGGTTTGGTCATTAAACTATTTGTTCTTATTTGAATAATTGGGAGGTTCCCACTCGTTGTCTACTTTATTTCGGAACAAGTGTTTATTTTAGTTTTATACCATTCATTGAGTTTGCCTAGTTGGAATAATAAAGTTGCCTCATGAGGTTGTCCACGGATGATGTTTGATTGATATTCTATAGAGTTGATTCATTGGTAAATTGATGAGAGTTGAAGCTTTATGTTATATAATTATTTCACAGGGAGTTGCCATCTCGTGTTTGGTGTTAAGTTTAGACAGGTGGGTAGTTAACGTGACCTAGAAGTGTGTGGGAAGTTCTGGGGCGTTACAATTACATTTGCATGCATTTGGAATGTATTAATGATTGCATGAAGTATTTATCATATTCTTGGGGCACTTTGTAGCATATCTGGATAATTTTTTTTTCTCCTCCAAAGAAAATAAAATAAAAAAAAACTTATCCTGCTCATGCATCATTCTGCATCATTCTGCATGTCCATATCATAAATTAAAAAAAAAATATCTATCTTTTGTATGCATCATTTTACATGTCTATATCATAAATTAAAATTTATCGTTCTAATGCATAATTCATATGTCTAAATATATATATTAAAAAAAAAGGAAGCAGTATTTTCGCAGGCATTGTTTCGCATAATTCCCCTAATTGGTGATCCAACATTTGCATCTCATCGTCTCATGCATATCAATTTCTATCTTAAAAAATCAAAATCTGTGCATTCTCCATTACATCATAATTAACACGAACTCTTAGAAAAATAGCTCAAGAACCACATATTTACTATTCTTTATATACAAGGTACATAAAGCAACATAACATGGAAGAACTTAATGCTGAGCTAAAGAAAATTAGAGACGAAATCCACGACCGGGTCATGGAAGAATTGAATATTGAACTAAAGAAAATAAGAGACGAGATTCAAGAACAAGTCATGGAGGTGCAGAATGTAGAGCTAAAGAAGATGAGACAAGACATCGATAATATTCAAGAGCAAGTCATGGAAATTTTAAATGTCTTAAAGAATATTGTTACAGTTGGGGATACTTCTAACAATTTAGTCGAACCTCGTAATAATTCATCACCTAGGGTCGACCCACCTCTTTGTCAATCAACAGATGGATTCCCCCAAAACAGTTCGTCACATGACACTCAGCTTTCCAAGAAAGGCCAACAAGCTCCTACAATCTGTCAGGTTGAGTTTGCATTCCAAGATGGTCAAACATCAAAGGCTAATTTAAAAGGTAAAGAAAAAGAAAATGCTACCAATAGAAATGCTGAAGAAACTACAGGGAAAGAATATGTTCGATGGGGAAACACAACAGAACAACTGCCAGTACCTTTAATTAATAAAGAGCCGCACCTTGAAACGAATAGAAGCTCTTTTAAAAGGAAAAATAAAGTTCAGGCAGTAGTTTCGAAGCGCAAGGGGAAGTACCAACAAGGATTCGTGGCATACAGTCCTTCTACGGTACCCATAAACTCATTGACTCTGCAGGATGATCCACAAACATTACCTGACAATCATAGTAGTCGGAGACAACTAAAGCGAGAGAGCTTTCATTCGATCCCAATATCCTATACCGAGTTGTTATCCCAATTATTTCAAGGTAATCTATTAGCTCCCATACCCGTAGAGCCATTATAACCACCTTATCCAAAGTGGTACGACCCGCATGTTGGTTGTGATTATCATGCAGGAGCTGTAGGTCATTCAACTGAGAATTGTACCTCACTGAAGCATAAAGTGCAAGTGCTAATGAGGGCAGGATGGCTAAAGTTTTCAAAGGAAGATGGTCAATACATGAAGCACTAGAATCATGGGTGTACAAGATTATTAAAATTAATGTTGACCTATTGCTTTGCATTATTAATAAAGTTTATTTCTTCTTTGAAGTCATCTTTGAGATTGCTTGCTAGTGTTAAAACGGCAATGAAGCTTTAGTCACCCATGATTTAGCTAAGTACTTGTAAAAAAGAATGTGAGTATGTGGAAATTGAGCTATTTTTCTTAAAAAAAAAAAATCAAAGTCATACATTCACTCATGCATCACTCATATCATATCATTGGTGGAAAAAATAGTTTTTTTTTAAATGCTCTCAATAAAAAATTACATGATTTGAGATTTTCAATGATAATTTTTTATATGGTCTACTCTTATAATTCTTGTTAGTGGAGACCTTAGAAAGAATCATAAATCAATCATAGTAAGTCACTTGGAGGAAACAAAACAAAAAAAAAATGTGAAAAAAGGAAATAAAAAAATGAAAAATCAAAGTTTTCAACAAGATATAATTTTTTTTTCAAAACTCAACCATTTTACCAAGCTTTTTTCTCGGGCTAAATCTTAACCCAAAGTAGCTTTATGTTAGCCTCCGTATTTCTTCTCATGTGCAAACCAGTAAACCATCATACTGGGGCAATGATACCTTTTCCAGGTGAGAATCCAAAATTACTCACTCTCTATAAAACTTTGAGCCTAGTCTGCTTTAAGCCTAATCTACCTTGAGCCTAGCCTATTGATATATGGTAAATATGGTCAACATTAAGACTTGATCATTTACTTCAAAAATCCTTTGCTCAGCCCGTCACATACAATTTTTGTGATGAATATCCATATTTGCCTACTTACCATAAAGGCCTTTTACCAAGCCTGCCACATCTAATTGCGTGGCAAATGTCCAAAATTATCCACCTAGTGTTGCCCTAAGAACTTTGAAAGTAATAAAATAACATTGAGCTTTTATGATTGACTGCTTCATGAATTGGTACTTGTAGTTGCTCAAAAATTTCTCTACTAAGACTTCCTTCTTTCACTTTATATTTCATCGTGTCCTCCTATCTCAATTCTTGGTCTCTTATCTTCTTTTGAGTAAAAGCGATTCCAAGACTGAGGATAATAGTTTTGAGAATTGGGAAGTTAGCAACCTGACAAATAGTCTCAAGATCTCCGTTTGATAAGTTTTGTTTGAGAACAATTTTTACTGGAGCAGTAGCAAAGACATAATTTGGAACAGCAATTAAAGTTGCAAAAGGCGACTATGCATGATCAACTTTTTACATGTGATTGCACCATTTTTTTTATAAAAGGGTTGTGTCTGGCCAAAAAAAAAAAAAAAAAAAAAAAAAAAAAAAACTTCGTCTAAGGTCGTGACAGTGCTTTAGTTCAATGATTGGAGCAATCTTCTTTGCAAATCTTCAGACTGGGGCAAAGTCGAGCAATGCTATGTCGAGGCAAATTTGCAACTACATTATACAAAGCTTGAGGCAAAGGTCATCTTCAGACTGATATTGTTACATTTCTCCTCGCACAAAATCTTCTTCACTTTGAGAAAAAAAGAGATCATTTGCATTCAAAAGTGGACTACATCAACTGCACAACATAACCATAAAGTGAAGCTAAAGGCGAGAAAAAATATTTTTATCAAAGATCTTGAGCTAAACTCAAAGAGTGGCAAGATACACGAGATGAACTCTTGGGGAGTTACGCAACCCATTCTCAAGGTCACTTATCCAAAGAACTGGACTCTTCTATTCACTTGGTCATAATCTCTTATAAAAGCTTCAAAAAAAAAATTCAATCTTTTATTGTTCAAGAGATTTGACAAAATATCTTTGAACTCATTATTTCATTTTCTTTAAAAAGGAAGCTCGCTGACTTCTCTCATCGTTAAGCTTGATGGAAAATCATGGTTTCCATCCTCGTTTATTCATAAAGCCAAATCCATCCAACACTCTTGTCAGTTGCAAGGCCGAGGTTATGAAGCAGTTTAATCAAGCAAGATGTACAATGCTATGAATTACTCTAAACTGGCACATGAGTTACCTCTACAAAAGAAGCCCACCAAGCCTGATATAGTTTGAGAAATTACTTTGATCGAGTGAAGGCATTAAAAAAAAAAAAAAGAACAGTTGATGTGTTTCTTCCAATGTTGACATTACCTTTTCTCATTTGATTCTTTGCTAAATCATTGCTAATAAGAAGGATGAGAGTATACAAAAAAGTAATATATTTGCAAAATATGGAAAAACTTCTTGTTCTCTCAACCATATTTTCACAAATCATGCATTCACATCACTTGCATATATATTCTTCAAAAAAATAAACTGTTTTCACATCATGGTTAAATTGTGAAAATTTAAATATGATGCATTGTGCATTCATAGCCACATTCTATTATTTGAGAAAAAATAAAATGAGCATCATGCATACATGTTCCAACCATTTAGCTTTTAGAATGCATATACATTATTGCATCATGTATTGAGGCTCAAATTCATTGGTTAAACTGAATAAAAAACAGATCATATACTATCACACATTGTTAAGTGATAAAAATAAATGGAAGTAATAAATGGAGCATCATTTGTCATTCATGAAATTGGGGCAATACACATCTGTAGATGCACCAATCCATCATAAAATAGTTGCGTCAGAGGTTGCGCAGCGGCTTCCCGTAGAGCCTCCTACAAACCTCTTTAGCTTTTTCTCGGCCATTAGAGTTAGAGCTAGTTGATAGGCCACACTCAATTGTCAGCAACAAGGTACCCGATTTTCATTAACTATTTCTAACATGGAGCTCTTTCGTTTACAAGACGACGCAATTAAATGACCGATCGACGTCTCACCTGCACAGGTACCTACGCAGTGTAATGTCGGTTGCCAAGATAAATAGAATTGGTCTAACCTCTCGCTCGGATGTCAGACTCCCGCTACGATACCATTGGAAGTTCCCATTAGTATGAACACGTGGTTTTTTTTTTAGTCTTATTGTCATGTGTCAAAGTGCATATCTCATGCACTTAGCTTTTAGGAGGATATTCCAAGTCCTGCAATTAGATAATAAACCTCTAGTAAATCAAATAATTGCAGTTTTTTTTTAGAAATTTCATTTTAATCTGTTGGAGCTAGTTTTCTACCTCACACGTGTCATTAAATTTGTGAAGCCAAGTTTTATCACCTAGGTATTTCGACTATCTTTCGAGTCGGTGCCGTTATGACCGATCCGACCAAGATTTCCTTTGGTCTCGTTCCCATTCTTTGTTTGAACTGACCTAAATCTGTCTCGCTTAGCCTCATAATCCAACAAACTCCACGATAGCATGTCGTGATTCAAGCTTACCTTAAATGGCCGTTGAGGCCTTATCAGGAATCCTGTCAGAGACCCTGCCTATATATAGAATTCATTTGCCTCTATCAAAGGTACGCAAACACTGTATTTTCTCTCTAATACAACTTGGATTCTTCCTAACTTGGCATCGGAGTATTTTCTCTTACCAGTATCCTGCTCAGAAAAATTCAGCTTATCCTCAAGGTCATAATTTCGTCCAAGCGGAGCTTGTAAGCTTGGTAATTTTTGTGATCAAACATTTATCTTCGGTTAAATCGAACCCGATCCAAGTCGAGGTCGAAGCCTGTTGTTAAAGTCAGGTCCATTGCATTATCATTCGGTTAAATCGAACCCGATCCAAGTCGAGGTCGAAGCCTGTTGTTAAAGCCAGGTTCGTTGCATTTTATCATTCGGTTAAATCGAACCCAATCCAAGTTGAGGTCGAAGCCTGTCGTTAAAGTCAGGTCTGTCGCATTTTATCATTTGGTTAAATCAAACCCGATCCAAGTCGAGGTCGAAGCCTGTCGTTAAAGTCAGGTCCGTCGCATTTTATCATTCGGTTAAATCGAACCCGATCCAAGTCGAGGTCGAAGCCTGTTGTTAAAGCCAGGTCCGTTACATTATATCTTTCGGTTAAATCGAACCCGATCCAAGTCGAGGTCGAAGCCTGTGTTATAGCCAGGTCCATTGCATTATCATCCGGTTAAATCGAACCCGATCCAAGTCGAGGTCGAAGCCGGTTGTTAAAGCCAGGTCCGTTGCATTTTCTCATTCGGTTAAATCAAACCCGATCCAAGTCGAGGTCGAAGCCTGTTGTTAAAGCCAGATTCGTTGCGTTTTCTCATTCGGTTAAATCGAACCCGATCCAAGATTGAGGTCGAAGCCTGTGTCAAGCCAGGTCCATCGCACTTATCATTCTGTTAAATCGAACCCAATCCAAGATTGAGGTTGAAGCCTATGTCAAGCCAGGTCCATCGCACTTATCATTCTGTTAAATCGAACCCGATCCAAGATTGAGGTCGAAGCCTGTGTCAAGCCAGGTCCATCACACATATCATTTTGTTAAATCAAACCCGATCCAAGATTGAGTTCGAAGCCTGTGTCAAGCCAGGTCCATCGCACTTATCATTCTGTTAAATCGAACCCGATCCAAGATCGAGGTCGAAGCCTGTGTCAAGTACAGGTCCTTTGCATGTTGAGATCCCGCCTAGTGTCCAGTTGGGTCTATCTCTATCTTGTCTTGGCTGAATAAAATTTTCGCCTTCCCAAATGTTTTGTTTTTTGCCTTTGTCTACCCTTTTAGTTCTGCAAGGATACACAAAGGGGCGCAAGCTGTAGACAACGTATTTGGTCCGGCTTCATTTTAGTTTTATTTTTAATTATTTAATTTTTATTTTATTAAATACTATAGGTTAACTTTATTATTAATTTTAAGATAAAGTTTAAATTACCTTAAATTAAATTTGTTTAAAGATTTCGATTTTATAAATAAGAAATTAATAATTGATTTTGTTTAGATTTGTTTAAATAAAATTTGATTTTATTAAAAGATTTTATTTTTTTTAAATGAAAAAATCTTTTTTTTTCCTAGTCAAACCCAACCACCAACGTAGCTTCCTTTCCCTGATTTTCTCCTCATCTTGTTTAAATTTTCCATATTACCGTTAAATTTTGTGTATTTAACAGGAGCAGAGAGCATGCATGAGGGGGACCTGACACACAAAGAACACAACTTGAGAGTAGGGGCAGCACAAATCTCATAGAAATTCGCTTTGAAAATTCAAATTTCCTTGCGCATCACACAACTTCGAGAATTTGCCTAGGCGTCAAATCTAACTTTACTTCACTCTCATTGTGGAAATCTCCTCAAATTCCAATTCATACATGGTAAGTTCAATCATCCCACCCTACTTCGATTTCATCAGTCAACTATGAAAGTTTTTTTTTTTCCTTTCTTTTCTCTTGTCCCAAGTGGATGATAAAGGGGGATGGGGGAAGCATAAATCCCTGATTTTGCAATAGATTAGACAAGTTTTATAGTGGGACGAATTATTGAGTTTTCATCCCGTTTAACACAGAAATAGAGATTCTCCATGATGGTCTAATGGCAGTCTCAATTCACGTCCTCTCTGTCTCTTTCCATTTCGTCTTGCATTGCCTTTTTTTTTATTATTATTATTATTTTAAATCGGTTTCTCCCTCTATTTTTGAATAAAAGAAAATTGATTTTTTTTAAATAAGTTTTGTTTTAAAGTTAATAAATCTAAAATCATAGGTATGTAAAGTTTGTTTTTGGAAGATTTATTATTTAAGATTTGAAAATTTTGAATAATATATCTTAAATAAGTTTGTTTAAATAAGATTATTTATTTTTATTATTATTATTATTATTTTGTATAAAACGATTTTATACGAATTTTAAATCCAATACAAAATAAAGAGTTTTTTTTTATTTAAATTTTCGTTTATAGTTTTTTTTTCTTTTTTAAATAAAATTAAAAAATACAAAGGTTTGTATTGTAAAAAAGAGTATAACGTGTATCCTAAGGCAATGTCACATTGGCAATGCACTAGGGTATTGACATATATGACGCAAATTCGAGTCTTTGAATGCTTTATTTTATCGTTGTTTTTACTAAATAATTATTTTAAATAAAAGATTTCATTTAGAGTTTTTTTTTCTTTTTTTTTAAACAAAATTCAAAAATACAATATATGTATTTTAAAAAAGAGCATAGCTTATATCTTAGAGTGGTGGCACATTGGTGTGATATTTTTGTGTTAACACTCATGTCGCAAGTTCAAGTCTTAATGTTTCATAAGATTAAAATTATTTTATTTATTATTATTATTATTTTTTGCTCCGCGTCGCGATGACGTTGCGACACTAATATTTTGATTATGTAAAATATAAATATTTATTTTATTTAATATTTTAAAAATAAAATAATTAAATTATTTAGAGAGAGCGAGAAAATGTGGTACATTCTCTCCAGTCTGATTCCACTTTTATGGAGTAAATAAAATTAAATGAGATGTATCTCACCCCATTAAATAATTAGATGCGTTTGAATTTGTTTTCTCTCTCTCTTTTGAGTGTAATACGTTGGTGTGGGATTGTTTAAGTGAGTTTCTATTAATTGTTTTTAACTCATAAAATGATAGTTTACTCAAAGCATTCAAGACTTGGAACTTCTAGCTCGGATTCTATTTTCTAATCTTATTTAAGCTATTTAAGAGCTAACACCGACACAGTTTGACAATTCTTTGCATAAAAACACTCAAATAAACACTAGAATAACTCTCTTTTGGAGAGTTGTCATTGATCACCTTTTTTTTAAGGCAGTCGAAAACAAATCTTGACGGTTGATATTTCACCTTTGATGTTGACACACTTAGTCTTTGAAAAGCTGAAAGTCATGTAGGAGTTTGTCTTAGATGTTGGTTTTCCATTTTCGTTGATTTGTATTCAACCTTTGGTGCATTGAGGCATGGATAGCCAGAACTTCAATGCTATTAAAGACTAAAATTCTTTGACTATTGCGATATTTCTTTTCCGTTGAGTCAGAAATTTTGATGGTTTGTAACCAATTTTAGCCTTTTGATGTAGGTATATTATAACCTTCTTTCAAAATCTTTTTCAGTGTTGCAGAAAGTTTGCGTTTGTCATCGAAAATCCTCAAACTGTTGAATTCAGAGTGAGTTGTTAACTCATGGCCTACTTTTGCTAAGAGATTGTATGCTTTAGGATCGAAGTCATCCTTTATTCATTTTTCTGGTGAAATCTACTTCATGCGGAGATCTTCAGACATCTTAATTTCTTGTTTTGCTATCTTACAAAAAGGCAAAGTGAAGTTTCCTTTTAGCATTTCTACATCGCTAGACTTCAAATTCTTTGAGTATTTGATGAATGACGATTCCCAGTTTTTTCGATGAAACAAAGGGACATACTGCAAAATGGTAGAGCTCTGTGAAACTTCTTTAAAAGCTCTTGTTTATGAAGAACTAGTAGATTCTTCATTTACAAGAGCTTCGAAAGCATTTACTTCTTTGGCAAGTTCTTACATCGTATTTGTTTGTTGCGCCAAGCTAGAATTGTTTGTGCAATTCTCAATTAGAGAAATCTCTGTCAGCATAGTTTCTTCTATTTTGTCATTCTTTTAATAGAATTCAGCATCGGCGAAGTGAGGTTCTGCCTCCGAAAATGTGTATTAGCCTCAACTTTTCTAACTTCATCTTGATAGAACTTGAAGCATTAATGCAGCATTGAAGTTATCACCCCGTTCTCATGAATCTATGGACATCCAAGTAATAATTTGTAAGTAGTCTTGGAGTCTATTATATGGAAGATAGTAGTAGCTTTAAGATCTGTGATGATCAACTTCAGTCTAATCATGCATATCACTTGTTTTTTATCTTATTGTATAATACATTTGGATTTTTTACCCCTCTCTAAAGAAACCTTATTTCTGGTCGTTCTTACCCTTTTCCACTTTTTGTCTGCCTAAAATTACCAAAATATCCCTGTTTTTTTTAAGTGAAATTCTCCCCCATCTGGCTTCCCTCTACCAATCTCTCACCTTAAACCTCACATTTTTTAAATTTAAATCTAATATGGAAAAAATATCAACATTTTAATTTAAGAATCAATTATGTATCGAGAACCAACAACAAAATCCATCAAAAATCCTCTAAACATAATCCACAAAAATCCTCCAATTACTAAACCAAGTCAACAAAATCCACCAAACTCCTTAATAACTAAACCAAAATCACAACAGATTCCACCAAAAATCTCCAATAACTAAACCAAAAGCACAACGCAAGATTGATTAATGAATAAATCCAGGGGAAACTTAGAAACTACTGAGGGGCAACGATAATTTGAGAGGGAGATAAGTCTTAGTGCAAGTCTTTTGGGAGGTATGAGCAATTTTTTTATCTTAACAGATGAATTTAAGCTCTCACCCATGCAAGGACCAATGAGAGATACACTTCTAAAATCTTATTCCGACGAATTACAATCGAAAACTTGCAGCAGAAGTCAGCGGTCAAGTGAAGACGAAAAAAAAGATTTATCATTATCGTTCATAAAAAAAAAGGAATTGCATGAATCCCAAACAAGGATAGCGCACCCCGAACCAGGATAGCACAATCCCGGACCGAGATAATATAAAATTCTATCCCAATATGGAATTATGTAACCCAATTCGAGATGGTGCTATCCCGAGTAGGGATTCAAGCAATTTCAGTTCTTTTTAATATTGGACATTTATGCCATTTTGACATCTTTATAAATTAAATCCAGGGCAGTTATGTAATTTTGTACGATTTTCCAATCTTCAAATTAGAAAGGTGAGATTTTTACAATTCGTAATTTCAACAATCTTCAAATTAAATCCCAAGATTAATGTTATTTTAGTTTTTTAAATTTTAATATTTATAATTATGTTGAACTTCTTTGTTAATTAAATCTCAGATATTTATGCAATATTGGCCCAAAATTCATGGAATATTGACTTTTTTTAAAAATTAAATTCCAAGCATTTATATTATCTTGACCCGATTATGAAAGTTTAATTTTCCAATGTCTAAATTAAAAAGTTGGGATTTTTTTCCATTCAAATTAAAAAGTTATATTTTTTACATATTAAATTCACAATTGAAAACAAAAAAATCAAGAAGATGGACTATTAATTCTATTATAATTTCCTTTTATGCGTTTAAAAATTTTTGCCAGGTTTTGTTAAAATAGAAAAAGAAATTGAAAACAAAAAGAGAAATAAAGAAAAGAAAGGCTAGAGTACTAAGAAATTATAAGAAAAAAAAAAGTGGATGTGAGGGTATTTTAGTCCTTGCACAAATGCGAAAAGTAAAAAGATGTCACAAATAAGAGTTTTTAGGAAATGGGTCAAAAATCCAACTTAACTATTGAGTGGGGTCAAAAATCCCAATTACTGAGTTGTGAAGTCGTAGCCTGCTTTTGCTAAGAGCTTGTAATCTTTATGATCGAAGTCCTCCTTTGTTCGTTTCTCCAGTAAAATCTGCTTCACATGGAGATCTTCAGGCTTCTTAATTTCTTGCTTTGCTATCTTAGTAAAAGGCAAAGTGAATTTTCTTTTCAGTATTTTTACATCGCTGGACTTCAAATTCTTTGAGTATTCGATGAATGACGACTCCCATTTTTTTCGTCGAGATAAAGGAATATACTGCAAGATGGTAGAGCTCTGTGAGACATCTTCCTTAGAGCTCTTGTTTTTTAAGAACCAATAACTTCGAAAGTATTTACTTCTTTGACAAGTTCTTACATCTTGTTTGTTTGTTGCACCAAACTAGAATTGTTTGTGCAATTCTCGGTTAGAGAAATCTTTGTGAGCGTAGTTTCTTCTATTTCGTCATTCTTCGAATAGAATTTAGCATTTGTGAATTGAAATTCTACTTATGAAAATTAGTATCAACCACGGCTTTTCTAGATCCATCTTGATAGAACTTCAAGCATTAACCAAATGTGGAAGTTATCACCCCATTCTCATGAATCTAAGGATCTCCTAGTAACATTTTGTAAGTAGTCTTGGAATCTATGATATGGAAGATAGTAGTAGCTTTAAGATCTGTGATGATCAACTCTAGTCTAATCATACATATCGTATTTTTTACCTCGATTTATAATCCATTTGGATTTTCGACCCCTCTCTGAAAAAAAGAAAAAAAAAACCTTATTTGTGGCCTTTCCATTCTAATTTGTGACCCATTTCCACTTTTTGTCTTTGTAAAATTACTAAAATATCCTTGTTTTTAATGTAAAATTTTCTACTATCTTAGTTCCCTCCACCGATTTTTCACCTTAAACCTCACAAATTCTTTTCAATTTGAATCTAATGTGAAAAAATATCAAACATTGTAATTGAAGAATCAATTACAAATTGAAAACCAACTACAGAATCCACAAAAAATCCTCCAATAAGTAAACAAAATCCACAAAAATCCTCCAATAACTAAACTAAGCTCAACAGAATCCACAAAAAATTCCCAATAATAACTAATTGATTGATGAATTAATCCAGTGGAAACTCAGAAATGGCTGAGACGGAACGATAATTCGAGAGGGAGGTATGAACAATTTAAGTCTCAATGTAAGTCTCTTGGGAGGTATGAACAATTTTTTATCTTATCAGATGAATCTAAGCCTTACCCATGTAAGGGACGATCGTCGATGAGAATCTGGCTAACTCTCTATTCATGGATGTAGCTAGAGACGAATAAAGGTCTATACTTTGTTTTAATATACTAAGTATTGTGTACCACAGGAAAAAACATCAAGAAAACAAATGTTCCTTGTCACTGGTGAAAATGTTGAAATATTTTGTGACGCTGAAAATAAACATTGTTGCACTGTTGTGTTAGCTTTATGAGATTCAATCATAATAAATGTTTTGATGATAACAAACTATATTTACTTATGATTTTAGTGTTTCAAAGTGTCTATAGCATAGAGCTTGGAAAGACGAATCCAATGCCTTCCAAATCACTAAAATCGGAGTTGAAATGAATAATTTATGGCCAAAGTAAGTTTGGGAAGAAAAAACACATGTGGTAGGTGGCGTGGACAATACAACCAATTAGAAGCCGACACGTGGCAAATGACGTGATAATTTGCTAATGTGGCAAGATGACGTGGTAGATGATGTGGTAGGTGACGTGGAATCTAATAGTTAAATTATACCACTGTGGCAATGATGTTGTAGTAACGTGGCATCACCAATTTTGGGACGTGGTGGATGATGTGGACGGATCATACTACGACATGTGACACATTCAAATAAATCTTTAATCAATAATTTCCACAATTTTTCTTAATCTCCACAATTCTCTCAATTCCACAATCTTTTCTCAATTTCACATAATTTCTCAATCTCCACCGATTTCTCTAAATCTCCATAATTCTCTTTATTCTTTTCCTTATCTCAACTTTTAATTTTCATCATCAATTCTTTGTTGCCATAAATCCAATGGCCAAAATTCATCCTCAAAATTCTATTTAAAGCTACCGAATTTCATCATCCTATGCACCAATTATCAAAGCAAACATCTTTCTCCCTTCAAATTATTTTGCTCTCAAATTTTCATTCTCTCCATACAAAAAGTTGTCCATATTTTTTTTTGGTGAGAGATACATCAGAGTGTAGTTTTTTAGCTATTGTTTTAGTGCTAAATTTGAAAATCTACCTTAGCGAGGTATTTTATTCGTATTGCTCATTTCACATTTTGGATTTTGTATTAAGGTGCGGGTACACCTTGGGTTGTGAGAAAAGTAAATTGGTTGGATCATGAACCAGTAAAAAGGATCGAGAGTTTTTCTTTAGTCTAGGACATAAAGAGAGTCGATTGGTTTGGTTCTCACCTGCAAGAAAGTCGTTGCAGTAAAATACTCAAGAAGGAGTCTTGGGAAGTGGAGTAGGGATTTTCGAACCACTATCAAAATTCCTGGTGGCATTTCTTTCTCCTTACTCTTTTAATCTGTGCATGTAAATTTCATTTAGTTTTTGTCATTCTTAAATTTATTTTTAAAATAAAAAAGTTGGCATACAACCCTATTCACCCCGTCTAGTGTTGTCATACGATCCTACATGTTGTTTGAGAAAATTAATCAAATGCAAGAAAGCTGGGAGCAAAAACGGTGAACAATTAAAAAAAATAGTAAATGATAATGAACGAAAATTTGATTCATGGAATAAATGTAATTTTTCATTGATATTTGGGTTTATCTAATCACTTATATTTATACTTAGATTCTATATCTTGAATTCTTGAAGGATCGGCCTTTGGGCTTGTTGATCTTCTTTGGATGATCATTCTCTGGATTTGTTTATCTTCTTCTATAATCAGTGTCTGGGTTTGTTGATATCTTTTGGATGATTGACCTCTTGACTTGTTGATCTTCTTGGATGATTATCCTCCTAGCTTGTTGATCTTCTTTGGATTATTAGCCTCGTACTTTTTGCTTGTTTATCTTCTTAGATGATTGGCCTTCTGGCTTATTGATCTTCTTCAATGATCAGTCTCTTGGCTTGTTTATCTTCTTTAGATGTTATGCCTTTGGCTTGTTGACCTTCTCTTGATGATTAACACTTTGACTTGTTGATCTTTTTTGGATGATCGACCTTTAGACTTGTTGATCTTCATTGGATGATCAGTCTTTGGCTTGTTGATATTCTTGAATGATCAGTCTCTATCTTGTTTATCTTATTTGGAGAGAGAATCGACATCTGACTTTTTGTCTTTTCGGAGAGGATCAGCCTCTAGGCTTTGTTAATCTTCTTTGAAGATGATCAACCTTTAGCTTGTTTATCTTCCTAAATGATTGACCTCCTTCTCGTGGATCTTTAGAGGAATTTTGATCCTTCTTTTGAGATATTCAAAGAAATTTGTATCATCCTTATAAGATCTTCAAAGGAATTTTGATCTTCCTTCTAGGATCTTAATAGGATTTTGGTCCTCTTTTTGAGATCTTCAGGGGATTGTGATATTTCTTCTGGGATTTTTAAAGGGATTTTGATAATTCTCCTAAGATTTTGATCTCATCCGTAGATTTTGATCATTCTCTAGGATCTTATCTTCAAATTCTTCTAGTTTCAAATTGTTTAATCTTCAATCATCGACGTCTTCTGGTATTCGAAGTCTTTAATCTTTAGAGAGTTGTCAATTTGTTGGATGTCTTCTCTCTTACTTTTGGACAGTCTTCTGGAAATGTTCTCTTCCCTCTTCAAATGAGGGGCGACCATCTCTATTTATAGGGTTTTCCATAAGTTGAATGTAGATTTGAGTTTGGTTGACTTTCGTTCACTTGAGCCTTAGAATAACATGGACCTTGGGCTTGTAGGTCCATCTAGTTAATTATGTCCTGTTAGCTATTTGTAGTCTTTAATGGATTTTGGGCTTTACTTGAGTTTTAGTGGACTTCCGCTTATTTATCTTTCAGACTCAATCGCCATATGGTATACTCTGGTTAAATCAGTTTAAGGCCTTGTAAAAATACAAGTGACTTTATTTAATTTGCCAATTTTTTTGTCTTTAAATTTAATTTGGAGACACATGTAAATTTGTAATTGGTACCAAATGTAATTTCTTTATTAATTTAAAATAATGACTAACAGTTTGTGATTAGCATAAATTTATCACTCAACAGTCACAAAGGTATTGGCTAATAGACCTAAAATTCTATAATGATATTGTTGATGCTGATTTCTGGGCAAGTGTCACGTACATCTCTTAGCTCTAGGCTATTTGGACATAGAAATCTAGCACCGGTGTGGTACTGAATGCACTCTAATGCCTAAGTTAGAACTTAAGGTGGGAGCAAACGACTATGGAGCAAGTAAAGTAGAGGAGTAGTAATCTCGAAGAAAAGAGTCAGCGTGAAAGTGTGTGCCAAAATTCTCACAAGGAGTTGTGTAAGGAAAATCGGCTTACGTAGATTAAGATTTCTCTCCTCTTTATACAGAAGAGGATGAGATAGAGAGGGGAAAAATGCAACCAATCGAGAGTGTGGGGACCCTTTCTCGACATTATGCATTTTCCCCTACTATCTCGAATGGTGTGATAGCGTCTGGGGTACGCCCTAACACCGTGTCAGATGCTCCACTAGGTAAGTTTGTCGACACCTCTAACTACATTGGGAGTTTCCATATGATGCACTCGACATTGATCCATGCGCTAGCACTTTGCCTCACCTTCTTTGTAGGTCGGTGGATTTTGACATGTCCCTACAGTGGAGTTCCACGTGGCATTCTAAAACCTTACCTGAATGTATATTATCTTCGACACTCAAACTGCTTTTTGTTCCAGGGAGAGCTATCTTGTGTCTACATACTCTCAAGAACCGAAAAAAGAAAGTAAACAAGATCTTGTCACTTTGAAATTAAATATGAGCAAAGTGTATGATAGAAAAGATCACATTATGGACTTGGCAAAATCCAGTGTTCTCTATCATGCGCCAATATATATATTTTTCATTTTCCTTTATGTTTATGTTTTTTTCTATGCGCTCTTCAATATGGTATATCCAATTTTGCTAAATTTACAATGTTCATCTCTCCAAATTTCAACTCCGACGAGAGGTAATATATCTCAAATGTATATCAAGGGTACAAATTGTGAACAACCTAGCTTGGCTCTTATCTTAGCCTACCATCATCATTTTCTAGATCATGATAAGGAGAAGACTCGAGTTAGTTAAACAGGTCGTAGAAAGGAAGTACTAATTAAAAGTGTTGGCCAGACCATACCCACACATGCAAATGAGTTTTTTTTTTTTTTTTTTTTTGCTATGCATTGGAAACGGTTAAATGAAGTATTTTTCCATTAAAGACATTTAATTCTATAGGTTTTGTTATGTGAAATAATATTTGATATATTTATTATAAAATTTAAGACCACAAACATAGAGTCTTTCATTCCCACTCCATTTTCATTACATACCAAATTTTCAATAAATCTTCAATCGAGAATCACAAAAAAATCTCATTCTAACCCTTTCGTTTTTAAACAACTTTAGTACCCTAGTTTAAAATTTGTAATGATTTAGTCCAAAGTTTTTTTATAATATAGTCATTGTAGTTTAAAATATGTAACAACTTTATCCTTAAAAAAAAAGAAATTTTATTAAGTTATAAATTAGGAGGAAGATTTCTTGCATTGTATATATTAATAAATCATTGAAAACCAAATATATTTTTCAATTAAAGAAAACTATGCAATTGTTATAAACTAAACGTCGACTCTTCAACTTCACAAAAAGTTTCACATAGGAACTACATCGTTATTTCAATAAGAGTACGTATCCAAATAGGGAACACTTTACCAAAACTCAACCAAAATGTCGTAGGTTGGAATCTTCACCCATATACATGGTTAAAATTTTACTTTAAAATAATTTTAATTTTTATAAATATAAGGATAAAACTTGGCTCCTCACCAGAAACCTTGTCTTACCACCATTTGACAACTAAGATTCAATGTAAAAACAAAAATATATTTTTTAAAAATAATGAGTTGTCAAAAGGAGAAACATTGTCTTACCACCATTAAATATTTGACAATTAATGGAGAAAGATAAAAATAAAAATATCTTTTAAAAAATAATAAGTTGTGAAAGGTAATAAAGAGAAAGTTACTCCTAGTGAAGTTAAAGTTTTATCCTGAATACAATATAACAGTACATAATAATATAAATATAAATTTGATATTTTATAATATTATTATTATTTTTTTTGTGACAGAAGAAAAGCCCTAGAAAGTAGCAACTGCATTGCTACAACAAACAAAGCAACGTACGTAAAATTAAAAAATTTTCTCTCCCTCTCTCTCCTAAATCCCAAATAAGGCAATGCGAGAGAGAGAAAACAAAAGTACACAACGGAAAGGAGAGAGAAAATAGATAGATAGAGAGAGAGAGTCGCCATTACCAGATTTGCAGAAACGTGAAACAAACAGAGTTCAACTGAGGGAGAGAGAAGAAACGCGTCAATTTTCTTCAATCCGAGTTCTTCAATCCAATCCTAAACCAGTAGACCGAATTTCAGCTTTTAGCCATTTCTTTTTAATATAATCCGAATTTCAAATTTGAATCGCCGGATATCCCGAGAGAGCAAATTAAGCCGACTGATGAACAATTCGTAGATCCATTCATCCCTTCCCGCTCGCTTTCGTTTTTCCTCCAGATTCATCCATCAAGGTTCGTTCGTTCGTTCGCATTGCATTTCTTTCTTTTTGTTTCTTTTTCGATTCGATTATATTCGACTCCGATCATCGTCGTCGTCTGGTTCGAACTGCTCTGTTTTTCGATTTTGAGCGATTCCATTGGATCTAATTGCGGTTTTCGTCTCTCTGATTCTTCTTCATTCGAATGTATATATGGCATTGTTCATCACGAAATCATTCCGTAATCTGTTGTTATTCATTAATTAATTCTTATTCAACTGTTATTGCTTAGAGTGCTTTTTTGTTGCGTATCAGATTTGAGCGGAATGAATGTTTCGTTGCGTCAAGTTCGCTGGATTCACTCGCCTGGAAAAGGAGAGCGTCTCTGATTTGGTAATCTTAACAAACTTTTCAGATTTTTTTTTCTTTTATCATTTATTCTTTTTGAACTGCCACTTTAGCTTGGTTGATTGATTGAAAATCACTTGTCAAAAGTTTGTGGAGTGGAAGTGATTTTCTTTGTCTTTTTACAAACGTAGTAGAGGTGAGAGTTTTGTTATAATTCTATTAACTAGTTGTTGAACTGTGCTTTAAAGTCTCTGTGATTGTATATTGATGAATGAGAAAAAAGATGTATGTTAGAGAGAGAGAGATAAATTAGAGAAAAGAAAAGAGAGAAATTTTAGAGATTGAAAAGTTAGAGAGGAAAAATTATAAAGAGAAAAAATTTGAAAAATTCCTTTGTTTTACCAAGATATAATTTATAGTCCTGATTGTTCATGAAATTGTGAGAATTATGAATCCATATGTTCTGTTTATGTGATGTGCTCTATGTGTTTACTTAACATATTACTTGGATATTTTAATGCAAAAATTATGATTTTAATATTATTTATTTATTTTAGTTCAATAATCATTCGTATGAAACGATTGAGCTTATGGATAATAATAGATATCTTTATCCATTTGAACGTGTTAGAATTGATACTTGCTAAGGATTCAAACTTTGACATTTTTGGTAGAGGATATTCATTTGCCTCAAACTCAAACTTTGACTTTTTTGGTTGAGGATATTAATTTGTCTCAAACTCAGGATGAAATAATTAATTTGGGATACTTTCACTTTATGTTGGATCAATTTTTATGAGCATATATTAATGTTGGGAAATAATCCTCTTGAAAATAAAGAAATCCAGTAAGGACCTAACTAATTCCCCTTCCACAAGACAAAGCATATCATAGTTTAGTAATAACAAAAGAAAATACATGATAAGGATAGAAAAGTTTAACGGTTATATTGGTTTGCTTCAAACTCAGCATTATGTCTAATCTTCTGCATCTGTAGATTCTACTATGACATCAAGATTACAATGGACCTTTCTCTTGCTCAACAAAGCTTTCAAAGTACCATAAAAATTGCTATCTAGGTTTTTAAAGCACCAATAGAATGACTACTTAGACCTTTACAACGAATACCCTCACTAAACTCACATAGAAATGAGCCATCGTTAAAGCTCTAAGCCTTTTCGTTTCACCTATCGTCACCCAACATTTAAGGACTTGTTCTCAATAAAGAAAAAAACCTAATAGAAAACGATACTTTTATACGTAATGTTGCAACGTTGAGACACTACGAAGTGTAGCATCCGCCTCAAGTTTGTTTCATGCGCTTTCTCCTCCTTGGGTGTAGAGGTAGCATTTGTAGCATCTCTAGATTTTCACTCTTGCCAACGTCTTAATGTTGTCTTCTCGGGTCTGTTGACTTTAAAGTCTGGTTTTAGCTCCACAAATCCAACGATCTCTCACTTGGAGATAAAACACCTATTTTGCCTCTCATTGAGCAACAACAGTCTCTATTTTTCTTAGTAGCACCGAGTTTTCACTCTCACTATGACAACACAGCCTCTAATTTTCTTGGTAAGCTCCAAGGTTCTTGCCGCAACAATCTTTTTTCTTCTTGGAAACTCTCTAAGGTTCCTCCTGCAAATTTTTCCAACTTGTAAAAACAAAATATCATAAAACTAATTATTGCATCTTGAGGTTGGGCAACCTACGTAATCTTCTAGACACAATGGATAGTCACGTACTCCCACTCACATTGAGTGGCGACGTTCCACTCTTTTTTTATTGCAATCAACGATTCTGGAAAAATGAAGTTCCTTCCACTGGCTTGACTACTGCGCTCAAGCCGGTCGCCAAGATTGAGACTTCATTCTTTACCTCAATACCTATTTCGATTTTCTGTTTTGATACCTTTCGCTTAAGTGACTTCATTAATTCGCTTATCCATCTGATAACTGGGTCTATAAACTGATAACCTACTGAATGCTTCGTCTTTCTCTAACTTCCCTAGTACTTGAATTAATGCATGTGGATATACCTTATCTATCATGTTGTCAATTGCCTTGTAACCTCATTGGCTTGGATTCGTCTCCATCTCTACTCTCTTCCCTTTTTTAGGAAATGTTCTAATCAATGCGCCACCTCTCCAGATCAAGACTTTTGTTGTTGGTTCTATCCTACTTCCTTGTAAACTATCAACAACTTTGCATCTACTATCTCACTAATCCTTAAGCAACATTCAATCTCGATATATATAATGTAGATCTTTTGTAGCTATCTGCAACTAACTTGGATCTTTCTAGTGAGTTTTCACAAGTTACAACCAAACTCACTTCGATAACCATCATTATTTAACTTAGTTGTATAGGAAAGATTCATCTTAATACTAGGCACATACGTGACATTTGTAGGAATAACTCATTTCCACTATCCGTCTTCAAATGAATATTTCCAATGTCTTTCATCTTGGAAGGCAACGAAGGATGTGAACCACCTCTGTCTGAAGATACGTGCATGTAAGTTGCATTAGTTGTCAATCACCCATTATGATGAGTGGTCTTATGCTTTGCGTTATCTCCAGCATAAAACGGGCATTATAACTACATTTGCCTCAAGCTTTTTCAAATCCTCCTTCAACTTTCTACGTTGCATCTTCAAGCGATCATTATTACGGTAGTAATAATATTGGATCTCTCTATTCTTATTCCTTTCTGCTATTTCTTTATTGTTTATCATCAAATTCAACTTTTTCTTCGCCCTTTTGAACAACCAAAGGTGAGCAAGATGTGAATATTTTTCACTTTCCTTCTTACGAATTTTCTCAAGTGCCACATCACGTATTTATGAAAATTTTTGTCAACAATATTATAGCATTTATCTCGTCACTAGAAGTAATCTTAAGACAAGCTTAATTGAATGATTAAATTTGTCACCTCATTAACATGAGAACTCACATACGCATTTTCATCCATTTGAATGTTTAAAAATTTCCTTACAAGATATAACTTATTTTTAGCAAAGGGTTTTCCGTACCTACTCGTCCGCATTTTCATCAAATCTATTGCAGTTGTCTCATTTGCCACGAGACTAGTCATCATGTTTATTAATAGACACAGTTTGATGAGAACTACTGTATGTTCATACTTTGCTTCTCAGTCTTCATCTCTCATCCTTTTTGGTCATTCCTTCAAAGTTTTGGGCACCTTTTTGTAAGTCAAGTAACCCTTATTATGTATCTTCCAATATCCAAAGTTTGCCCCGCTGAATTTGGTAATTCCTTCAAAACTTAACTATTTTGCAAATCCCAGGATAGAAACCAAAAACTCTAATAGTAGTTGTTGGAAAATAATCCTCTTGAAAATAGAGCAATCCAATTAAGACTTAACTAATTCTTTTCCCGCATGATGAATCAGATCATAGCTTAGTAATAACAAAAGAAAATACTACATAGGAATATAAAAGCTCAACACTGGAGTTTACACTAGTTTGTTCCAAACTCGGGACTGCATCTAATTTTCTACAACTGCAAGTTCTATTATGATTTGAAGATTACAACATATTCCATTCTTACTCCACAAAGCTCACAAGGTACCACAACAATGGCTATGTAGGCTTTTACAACGAATACCCTCGCTAAACCCAGATAGAACGGGCTGTGTCCTCAGAGCTCTACAACCTTCTCCTCTCTTTTATGGACACTCAACATTTCAAGGATTTCTCAGTAAAAAAAAAAAAAACCAGCGTAAAACGATACTTTTATAAGAAAGTATTATAGCATCGTGACGCTATGAAGTGTAGCGTCTGCTTCAAGTTATTTCGTGCATGTTGGCCTTTTTGGATTGTTGCAGTAATGTTGTGATGATACAACCCGCGTCTCAATGCTACAAACATGTAGTGTCTCTTGATTTTGCCTCGCACTACTGTTTTGATGCTATCCTTTTTGAGTCCATTGCCTTAAGCCTTGAAGCCTTTTTGGCTCCACAAATTAACCCAACAAGTAATAGGATTGTTCATAATTTATGTTTGTCTAACAATATTTTGGAGATTAAAGTGGATGTGTAATACTTAATATATCAAAACGTGGGAATAAAAAATTTAATATTGCACTTTAAATGTAAAGAGTATTATTCGAATATGCATTTGAAATATAGACTTGACACATATTGTAGTGGTTCCGAATTCTTCAACATTTTTTTATCCTCTAACATATTAAAAAAATTGTATAAAACGCCACCAAACATAAAATTACTCAAGTCAAACACACTTAATTTTAAAAATCTTATGAATAAGAAGCTGAGAATAGAAAGTCCATATAGTAACTATTCTGGATCTCTCATTCTCTTTGGTAATTTCTACTGAGACATCACAATATTAGTCACAAGGTAGGTTTTTGTTTGTACAAATTGGAGGTTTTTTTGTTTTGTTTTTTTTACATTTCATAGCTTGCAACCGGGCCTACCACTATCCTTGCGGTTAAGAGTCATCTTGTTGTCGAAGTGAATTGAGAATTGCTTCAAATGTTGTCCAAAGATTCCCATGAAGCTTCAATTTTCAAGCGAGAATTAATATTCATTCAATTCATTAAAAACTAATGTGAAGCGTCAACTTGAGTATAAGAACGGGTCAAGACATAAAATAACCTTTTGTGAGGTAAGATATTGAAATCCCCACCTCATACACTGGGGTGATAAACTCAAATAATAATAATAATAGAAGGAACTCCCCTCCTAAAGATTCAGGAGGAACTTCCTCCTGAATCTTCAGGAGGGAAGTTTTATCCATAATATTAATATAAAGCTATGGGTAAAAATTTTTATTTTATTATTTTATATTTTTCTAGGTCAAAGTTCAACGGTAATTGACATATACCTCAAATTAAAGATTTTGAGTTCGATCTCTCACCTCAAATGTTGTATTAAGAAAAAAAATAATTAAGTCACGTGTGAGCCTCTTCTGACTTGAAAATTATTTTATATTTGTTTAGTACAATAGATAAATAAACGTGCATATAAGAATTTCAACCAAACGATTTAGGAGACCACTTTTTTGTTTCTTTTTCAAGGCTGAGAACTATTGCTTCTGGGCCTAATTAGAAATGGCAAAATTTGGTTCAAAAAATTTTGTCGAAAATGTATGTTTTATTTAGGGAAGAAAAAGGAAACTATTCTTATTTCCGTATCATGAAGAGTTTGTTTGATGTGCAGAATTTGGTAGGGCGTGATTTATTAATTTACGGAACAGTTAGCGAGGTGGTCGATGAGCAGTTTGGGATGATGTGCAGAATCCAGTTGCTGTTCATTAATGGGCCATCCTGAAAATAAACTCTCCGACCTGGTCGGCCTCGTGAAGTCATGGATGCCATGGCGGTCCGACCCGGCAAACGTCTCCAGGGACTTCTGGATGCCCGACAAGAGCTGCAGAGTTTGCTACGAATGCGACTCTCAGTTCACCTTTATCAACCGCCGCCACCATTGCCGTCGCTGTGGCCGAGTTTTCTGCTCCAAGTGCACTGCAAACTTCATTCCTGCTCCACCCATTGACACCGCCAATGCTCGGGACGATTCCGACAAGATCAGGGTCTGTAATTTCTGCTTCAAACAGTGGGGGAAGGAGCCATCCGCCGCCCAAGATGGGGACAATGCTACCAGCTCTGCTCTCAGTCTCTCCAGTTCCTCCTCCAGCATGAGTAGCACCAAGTCCGGCTACACCTGTCACAGTGCAATCAGCAACATCGCTTCCACTCCTTGCTCCACTGATCGTCGGTACTATGACCCATTTTGTTCTGGTGGCATCTCGGACGAGCAAGACAGTTCAATCAATGGGAAGAGCATAAATCGTGCTTCGTCTATGATGACTACGTCATCTAGTTTTTATGGCTATTACAGGTATTCCTCTTTAATTGTGCATACAGACCATGATACATATTTCTCTATTGATACATATTTCTCTATCATTTTATTGGAACTGATGTTTCTATTCGGATCATGGTTAATTGTTAATGCTTCCATACTTTAGTTATTTATTTGATGTTGTATTTTGTCTTTTAGGAGTGATGATGAGGATGATGATTATTATTATGGAATGTATCGCTCAGATTCAGAATCGAGGCACATTTCCCAGTCTGATGATTATTATTGTGCTGTAAACCCTGATGAGATGGACCGCATTGCAGCACAGAGTTTAAATCTTGATAGAGAAAACACCAGCACAAAGGGTTCACCAGAGATTTTTGAAACTCAGCGTCCTGGGATTAATGAGAAATCTAGTGAAGACTCTGATGAAAATGATAAAGGGTCAGAGTGTGACTTTCCTACTTATGCCATGCAGAATAAGGATAATGAACCTGTGGATTTCCAGAACAATGGGATTCTCTGGCTTCCTCCAGAACCAGAAGATGAAGAGGATGAGAAAGCCCTTTTATTTGATGATGATGACGATTCATGTGCTCCAGGTGAATGGGGATACCTACCTTCTTCCTTAGCCGGTGGGGAATGCCCCATGAAAGGAAGGTCAAGCGAGGAGTACAGGAAAACTGCGAAAAACGTAGTAGAAGGGCATTTTAGAGCTCTGGTTGGTCAACTTTTGGAGGCTGAAAATCTTCCGTTAGGTGACGAACCCGACAAAGATGGTTGGCTAGATATAATAACATATCTGTCCTGGGAAGCAGCCACAGTTCTGAAGCCAGATACAAGCAAGAGTGGGGGTATGGATCCTGGTGGATATGTTAAGGTTAAATGCGTTGCTGGTGGGAAATGTAGTGAGAGGTAAGGTAACTCCAGGCTACTAAGGTCCATGTAAGTTATATTGTATTGATATAGGAATGTCAATTAATTTGTAGAAGATTGACTCAATATTTGACTGAAGGATCAGGTCAGGTTTATATTCTAGCAAGTCGGTGCTCATTTTATGCAGTCGTAGAATTCTTTTTCTTGTGGAGCTATATTTCTCCCTAGGTTGTGATCGTGGTTGAATATCACACTGCTTTAAGCATGTGATGACTGTATGTTAGAGATGGCAAATTAGCATGCTGTTGTGGTGTTATTGTAATTTTTTTCTGATCGTGCTAAAATAATTCTTCACATGCTTTCTTAATTTCCATGTACATTTTCTAACTATTGGTAAAGAAAAAGGCTCTTTTCGGGTTTCAAGAGGAAAAAGTAAAAGAACATACATTTTCTGATTTATTATGTTTTGCAAATTCTCGCATGTTATCTTTGCACTTGGGGCATGACGTAGCCATTGAGATTCTAACCGAGGTGCTGTCTATTGCTGGTTAAGTTTTCTCATGGTTTTTAGAGAGAATGTACTATGAAATTTTAGAGAATCAATTGGTATCATATTGTCCTTTATTTTGAAATGTTAACAAGATTCAACCTAATTAGTGCAGAATTGCTAATACATTTTGTTTTACCACGTTGTATGACTACATATTGCATGTTCTTTTCTCTTTGGAGTTAGGTTATTGTGTTATTGTAAGGGTTTGTGGTGTGATACGACTTTAATTATTTTGCAGTATTGTTGTTAAAGGAGTCATTTGTAAGAAAAATGTAGCACACAGGCGGATGACAAGAACAATATCTAAACCACGCTTTTTTGTTCTTGGGGGAGCTTTGGAGTATCAACGTGTTACCAATCACTTGTCAAGTTTTGATACGTTGTTGCAGCAGGTTTCAAACTGTTTACCCTTTATCCTTTTCATTAGGTTTGTATGTTGAAGTTTTATTCTGTAGATTTCTTGTACTTCAACCCCTATGTCCTGTAGATGTACTTGCGGTCACTAATAATGAAGTTATGACATTTGTTATGCTCCTATTCTTCATGGGTTCCTTGTATGTATCTCCAGGAACTTGACCATTTGAAGATGGCTGTTGCTAAGATTGACGCTCATCATCCAAATGTTCTTTTGGTAGAGAAATCAGTGTCTCGCCATGCTCAGGAGTACCTTCTCTCAAAAAATATCACTCTAGTTCTAAATATTAAAAGATCACTTTTAGAACGTATTGCTTGCTGCACTGGGGCAAATATAGTTCCTTCTGTCGATCATGTTGCATCTCTGAAACTTGGTTATTGCGATGCATTTCGTGTGGAGACATTTGTTGAAGAGCATGATGGTGTTGATGGTCAAGCTGGCAAGAAGTTCGCAAAGACTCTGATGTTCTTTGAGGGATGTCCAAAGCCTCTGTGTTGTACTGTAAGTCTATGTTACCAACAACGAGAAATGGCATTTATAATGATAGACAACATATCAATCATGCTCATAATATTTTATTTTATTTTTTTATGAGAAAAAAATATCAGTCCAGATAGGACATATTTTTCCATTTTGCTCAGCAATGTACCCAAGTCAGATCAAGAAAAATGGGATTTAAATTCTTTCTGAAATTTCTCTAAAACTATATTGTTGTAATTTCAAATCCTGCATTATACAAATCCTTTAGAATAGATACACTGTCTTAAATATCTTGTTTGGAAAGACTAGTACGTTGGTATTGCTTGCATTTCACTTGGGACATATTTGAAGTAATTTTTGTTTGGATTCACAGATTCAGTGTATGGGATACGGTGATATCGATTCTAAATTTTTTAGTGTAGTCATCAATTAGTTGAGAGTCATCATAGGATGTGGCAAATTGGCATGGTACTACGAATCTACAGTAGACTTTTTCTATGGAACTAGCCAATGCTTTCCTGTCATGTTTCCTGAAAAAACTTATTAGATATAACCATCATAAATTGTTTCTTATCCAAGTAAAAAAAGATATAACCATCGGAATTAATGGGTTCATATTATTTTTCTTTCAGATTTTGCTCAGGGGTGCCAGTGGGGATGAGCTTAAAAAAGTTAAACATGTTGTTCAATATGCAACTTTTGCTGCCTATCACCTGGCTCTAGAAACATGCTTTCTGGCTGATGAAGGTGCTTCAGTTCCAGAGCTCCCATTGAAGTCCCCAATAACAGTCGCTCTTCCTCATAATCCATCAAGTATAGACAGGTCCATCTCCGCTATACCTGGCTTTACTGGCCCATCTCCAGCTAAGTCTCCCGAGCCTGAACCCAGCATGGAAATTTGGCAATGTGGAAAAGATGCTGTTCTGACTAGACAATCATCTATAGGTTGTCCCAATGTCATCAAATCCAACAGTTTAGAGCCGACCTTAAGGCCATTAAAGTCCAACGCTACCTCCACTTCCTTGTCTTCTTTCGATCAGGATGTTTCTATTGCCTACAATTATATGCTTTCCTCTAAATTCGCCTCTGAGGCAAGTAGAAGTCTGGACATCAAAGAATGTTCTATGGGCATGATGGCAATCAAGGAAGAAGCAGGGGCAGATGATGATACAAGTTCTGGAATTGGTGAGACTTTGAGTCAAGGTGGTAACTCTAGTTATATAAGCAGCAATTCATTGGATGGAACTATCCAAAGTTATATTGATTTAGCATGTCTAAAACCTGAAAGCACTAGTTCTAATCTAGTGACTAAATCTTCGAGGGAAGACTTCCCCTTATCACCTTCTGACCAACAAAACATTTTGGTGTCTTTGTCCACACGTTGTGTGTGGAAGGGAACTATTTGCGATCGTGCTCATCTCTTACGAATTAAATACTATGGAAGCTTTGACAAGCCTCTGGGTCGGTTTTTACGAGATCATTTGTTTGATCAGGTAATGGAAGAATTTGTTTTCTTATCCGAAAGCATTATCGTAATTAACTTTCCTCTTCTTGCAGAATTATCGATGTCATTCATGTGGTATGCCCTCCGAGGCACATGTTCATTGTTATACGCATCCGCAAGGCAGCCTTACAATATCTGCCAAGAAGCTACCTGATTTTTTCTTACCGGGGGAACCTGAAGGTAAAATTTGGATGTGGCATCGGTGTCTGAAGTGCCCTCGGACCAATGGCTTCCCACCAGCCACTAGGAGAGTTATTATGTCTGATGCTGCCTGGGGTTTATCTTTTGGTAAATTTTTGGAGTTAAGCTTTTCAAATAATGCAGCTGCCAGCCGTGTTGCAGGTTGTGGCCATTTCCTTCATAGAGACTGTCTCCGGTTCTATGGGTACGAATTTCTTCATAATTTTACTTCTCCAGCAATGAAGTTTGATTGTCATTGGTCTGTTCTGAGCATGACAGGAATGTCCAATTACTTTTTTCACCTATTAACTAGTTTACTTTATATCTGATTTTAAATTTCCTAAACGTTGCCTACATTTATGTATATTTACAATTCAGTATCGAGATGGAAATGACAGAAGGCCCACAACTTTAAAAGGTGGAGAGAGAGATGCTTTGGATGGTTGGATTAAACTTGTTACTGCATTACCATCAATGTGGTGATGGGGCTGCTAGAACTGACGAGTTTTTATGATTTTTTAATTTTATTTGAGACAAGAAATTTCTATTTTTGAAATTGCAAACGTTACACATAAAATAGTTGAGGGATTTTTGTGAATAATAATAATCAAGAAAATCTTCACTAAAGAATCAGTTTTGTCATAATAATTAACAAAAGAGATTATATTATTGCCTTTCAAATAATGCATTACTCACTACGAACATAAAAATTCTCAATTTTCTTAGAACTGTAACCACAAGTGCTTAGATATGGCCAACATAAGTTCTGGGTTTAAAAGCTCAAGACTTGCATTTCTTGATATATAATCTCAAAATTTTGTTGTCATCAATTTCAATTCTTTGGATGCTATAATTTGGATACATACAACCCCCCTTCATTTATTTTTTCTTTTTCTTTTTAATATTATTGTGGCAGCTGGGGGGTTATTCCTTGTATGTTTCTCAAATTGTTTTTGCACAGGAGTAAGGTAATGTAGACTTCCATTGTCAATCTATTTTAGAAAGCACAAGTGCCAAAAATCTCTTGTTAGTCTGTTGAAATGTCAACATAGAAATCCTTAAAAAGATATTGCAATCTAAAAGATGCATATTTCTGAAGATTTAGCAGAATATATTGACCACCTGTCGGACTGTTCCTTTGGTACAAAACTTGAAAGTTTGGTAGACTTCTTAATATTCTTCTATGTGGTTTAGGATCCTCATGTGTCACATTCTGCGACCTGATCCTCAGTTACAGGGGAGTTTTACCATTTACTTTTGTGTTTAATTCTGACAAATTGCAACCTCACATATGTAATTTATTTTGCCTTTGGATTAGACACTTGACACTTGTTTGATTCTTCCATTGATTGGAATGGAAGTTTTTATTTATTTATATTTCCTACTAAAAAAAGGGCAAAAAAGACCATCCTTATGTTTCTATCTTTTACATGTGCAGGTTTGGAAGAACGGTTGCTTGTTTCCACTATGCAGCAATTAATGTTCAGTCTGTTCATCTCCCCCCATCCATACTTGAATTTTACCATAATAATCTGGACTGGATAAATAAGGAAGCAACTGAGGTGCAACAACCTTGAATTCAACTTAAAGTGAATTCTTAAAGCCACTGATCCTAAATTTTGTAAGACTAATGAGTTCTCGTCTCTTCTACTAGGTACATAACAGGGCTGAAATTATATTTGCTGGAGTATGTAAAGCTCTTCCTCAGATTTCAAAGAATGAATCTGGCATAGAGCAAGAAGATTTGGGGGTAAATGAATTGAACCAATATATTCAAGAACTAGAACAGATCATTAGTATGGAGAAAGAAGATTTTGAGGTAGGTTTTTGGATTGAGATTTTATCTATAATTATATCTTAATTTTGAAATTGATGATGAAAACATTGTGCTGGTTTTGTGAAGGCATATTATTCAGTGATATCTGCTGAAACTTCATATGCATTTACACGCATTTAATGGTTTGATGCACTTGGGGAAGAAAAACATGTATGAATATGGTTCACTAATTATATCTGCTGTATTAAACACCTTATGTGCCCATATGTGACAAAAGATGGTTACTGTCCCAATTTTTTAGATAAACAAACAATTTTCCTACCATGTAATATGGATTATTATAGGCTGATTATGTTTCTAGGTTGTAATTTTTCCGCATTGTTTAGATGTGGGGAAGGAAGCTTTAAGCCTTGGTTCGTATTATTTATATTATCAAATTGTTTTAGGTGCATCTTAAGGAAGTACTGTCTGGAGAGACAAGAGTTTACCAACCCGCAGTTGATATTCTTGAGATCAATAAACTACATATGCATGTTCTTTATCTTTCATACATTTGGGTTCAGCGCCTAAGTTTCGCGGCCACCTTGAGAAACAAAAATTCCCAAGATAGTTTGAGCAATGACATCCCGAGACTTGATTCAGTGGAAGAGTTGGTGGCAGCATTGAATCTGGCATCCGGACAAGATGAATTCTTTGTTGGTTGTGATAATGATTCTTTACCTTCAGATTCAAAGCATGAGATTGATCTTGGCAAAGGAGGAAATTCAGTCCAAATTAACCAGTCGAATGAAATGGAGAGTGAAAAACATATGGACCTTGGTGGCCAGGAGGATGAGTTTTGTCTTTCTCGAGTTGATTCTGAGCCTCTAGGTGTTGGAATTACCATAGAAAGGGCAATTTCAGTGGGAGAATATCCAATTATGTCCGATCTATCCGACACCCTTGATGCAGTTTGGAAAGGTGCAGTTCACCCAAATAGCGGAACATCTGAGGAGAGTAATGATTCTCGAACTAATTCAGGCATTCTGGAGCCATTGGCAGGACAATCTGATATGGAGAAGTGTACTGCGAACTTAGTTGGAGTAGAGGCAGCTCAACTTCTTCATTCTGCCTTGGTTTTAAGAAGTGTTGATTCCATTGAGACATCAATGTCGATGCCTTCTTCAGCATATAATACAAAGATTTCGTTGTTGAATGTCCCAAAGCCTGAATTTTCTGATTATGATCCTGCCTTCATTTCATCGTTTAGGGAGTTAGAAAAGCAAGGGCATCTTCGGTTTCTTATGCATGTTGGTGTGAATGATACCATTATTCCTGTCTATGATGACGAGCCCACTAGTATTGTTGCGTATTCATTGGTTATTCCAGAGTATCATGCTCAGATGTCTGAGCCAGAGAGAGTAATGGAAGCTGGGGATACTGCACGCTCTTTGCCTCTTCTTGATTCTGCTACTACAGAATCGCTCAGATCTTTTGATCAAACAGTTTCAGATACCTACAAAAGTCTTAGTTCTAATGAAGAGACCATGTTAGAACGAACACAAAGTATTCAGTTCGAGGATCTACTATTGTACACAAAGGATTTGCATACAAGAGTTTCTTTTGTAAAGGAGAGTCCTTTGGGGCAGGTGAAATACACCATAACTTGCTATTTTGCAAAGCGGTTTGAGGCGTTAAGAAAAAAGTGTTGCCCTTCAGAGTTAGATTATGTAAGGTCTCTTAGCCGTTGCAAGAGATGGGGAGCCCAAGGTGGCAAAAGCAACGTTTTCTTTGCAAAAACTTTAGATGAGCGATTTATTATCAAACAAGTGACAAAAATAGAGTTGGAATCATTCATTCAGTTCGGACCCTCTTATTTTAAATATTTGTCTGAAGCAATCCGTACAGGTTGCCCAACATGCTTGGCAAAGGTCGTGGGGATGTATCAGGTACGATATTTGAAATTTTTATTATTATTTTTTTTTTGGAGTTGGTGGTGAACCCCCTCTGGAATGAAGAAAGTTTTAAGTTTATGAAAGGATTTTAAATTACTTGATCTTGAAAAGTACAAATGATATAATATAGCCTTTCTTGATATATCCTAATTTGTTTGATGAGGATAGATTTATAATTACTATTGTAATCCTACAAAACTGACCATTTCAATCCTGAAAATTTTTCTAGTAAATATAGGTTTGAAATCACATTTGATTTCATTTATTTTTTATTTTAAAAGATACCAAATAAAAGAATTCATTTCAAATCTATTATGATTTAAAATTTATTTAAATCATATGGAAACAAACATCTTGAACTTTGTGAGTAATTATTTTCTTGGGTTTGTTTTCATTGTCTCGAAGGTGTCCTCAAAACATCTAAAGGGAGGAAAAGAATCCAAGACTGACGTTTTAGTCATGGAGAATCTTCTTTTTAGGCATAATGTGACACGACTTTATGATCTAAAAGGATCTTCTCGATCACGCTATAATTCAGACACAAGCGGAAAAAATAAAGTTCTTCTGGATCAGAATCTGATTGAATCTATGCCAACCTGTCCAATATTTTTAGGCAGCAAGGCAAAGCGGTTGCTAGAAAGAGCTGTTTGGAATGATACGTCATTCTTAGCTGTAAGTTTAATTTATCTTCTTTGTGTCATCACACTTCAGTTTTCAAGTCTTGATGTTCTCAACTGCGTTTTTTTATTCAATTTAAGTCTTGGGTATAAATCTGTTTGACATGTCAAACGTCTTTAGAGTTTCTTACTACTAAATATTGTATATGAATTAGAATCTCTATTCTAGTATGATATCTAGTTGAAAGATGGTTATTTGCTATACATACACACAATGCCAGTACTATAGTAGACTTGTAAAATTCAACTTTAATAAATACTAGTTACAGGTAGAGATTATCCATATTAAGGATGAGCATTTTAATTCCAAGATTAAATTACAGAACACTCAACGTCATGGACAGAATTTAACAGTTCCTGTTCTTTGTAATTTATTTTATTCCTTATTATAATTGGATACCCTGTAGAGATCTTGTTTCAGATTATGACAGCTCCAGCATTTCTAAAACCTGGAACCTTTTAAACATGGTTCTAAAAATACTTTTAGGTGTTTCACTCACAGATTAATTCAGTATTGTTCCGGACTGAAAAACTATGTCTATGTTTGGTAGGTGCATTTACTATTTTGGGTATGAAATTCATATCATTCAAACACATATTTTCACAAGTTAAAGGTTTCAAAGACTTCATAAACTTAGACTTATTAAATCACAAGCCAAACATCGTCTCAGCTATTATCCATTTTGCTTATGGATATGTTCTTATGTGTTTATATGCCTGACAATATTATCTCAAATTGCTGCTACAGTCAATTGACGTCATGGACTACTCACTATTGGTTGGATTGGATGAGGAAAAGCAAGAGCTGGTTGTGGGGATTATTGATTTTATGAGGCAATATACTTGGGATAAGCATCTTGAAACTTGGGTGAAGAACTCAGGCATTCTTGGCGGGCCCAAGAATGCTTCTCCTACTGTGATCTCACCTCATCAATACAAGAAACGTTTCAGGAAAGCTATGACTACATATTTTCTTATGGTTCCAGATCAGTGGCCCTCCTCAACAGTCAGCCCTAGCGAGTCCCACCCCGATCTCTGCGACGAGAATTCGGAACATGATAGTTCGTGGGATTGGTAAGTTTGCAAATCTTTTGAAGATAGGTGAAAACGATTGGGGTACAAATTTTCTGCATTTTTGAGTTATTTTCCAGTCTTTGGACAACATTTGATTAATGGTTTGAACTACTACTAAACTAATTTTTTTAAAAAGGCAAAGTCAAGGATGTTATTTTCTGATAGGGTAGACAGTACTAACTTCTAGGCTATATGTTGGGGTGCTTTTAGCCCTTTTAGTCCTTTTAGTAGGGTTAAAAGCATTTTTGGTACGGTCAAAATTACTTCTCATTTGGAATGGTGGTTTATTATTGCATAGGTTTTATTTATGTGCATATATAGTATTTTTTTTTTTGTTATTTATGTGCATATATAGTACTTTTTTTTGTGTAAAAGCACTCTCAAACATACCTTAGGTTTATCAAATGATTTTTTTTGTGATTACTAAGTTGGTTATAATGCATTTCCACATAAATATTATATGTGCATTTGCCACGTAAGCTTTGTATTTACACATAAATATTATATGTGCATTTTGCCATTTCTTTTACCATGTAATTTAGATGAATGATCTGATTATTGTTATAAAAATGCTTGTATTTGAGCGTCAGTCTTTAAGGATTTTTGTATTTACCATCTAAGTTTTATTATTTTGAACGGGAGCCCTTTTTTGTATAGTTAGCTCCGCACTTTTTTTCTGGACGGTCTTTTTGTATGCCATCAAGCTTTTTTATTTTTTATTTTTATTCTTTCATTTTTTTTTTGATGAATGCTCGGTTTCTCAAACAAAAAAAAAAAGACTAATAACGATACGGGAGTATAATTTTCGAGTAGACTTTTTCTAACAAAATGTTTGTTTGTCTTCAGCAAACATTTTTGTGAACACAGTGATGGATGAGAAGGGAAAACAGACTGTCATTTTGTGTAGTATTACTTGCTTGGGGAAAAGTAAACATGTCGCAACGAATGGAGCCCCAATAAGCCTCTACATGGAAGCCATGTCGAAAAAGACGACATCAATAGTCCCACTTGAGATGAAATTTGAACCCATGCTTCGACCTCGACTAAACAATGGGGAACTTATCACTTTAGTGATGCGCTTCTCTCCTCCCCTCTTTCTTTCCGTAAAGCCGAGCCTGCAGTAGCAGGAAAAATGGCTTTACTTGGGGAGGAAGGATAGCTCTTACAATAACATGACAGACTTTGTTGTAGAAGCATGAACCATGGCTTAACTTGAGGTTCTACAAAGATTGCCGAACCATCTACCTGTGAAACGACTTGATTTGTGATTGACCATGGCCATGCTAAACTACGATCATGACATATGATCCGAAGGCGTTGCTCTTGTGAATAGTAGTAAGAAATAGTAAGTTATTCTTGTAACTCTTTTTTCTTGTTTGGGTATGCCCTTTAGATGATGAGTGTCTTTACCTTACCTCATCTGCCAAACTTTTGGAGACTCATGGAGAACTTTGCTGGATACATTTGTCGAGCAGAAAGCTCTCCCTCCTGAGAAATACGACGTTTTGTAGAGGGCAGTAGCGTTGTCGATTATCAGGAGAGCAGACCTATATATAATGTAAATGACTCCCAATGATTCATTTCAACCAAGATGATCAAATAAGCTAGTAAGATTGTTTTTGAGACTTCTATCATATTATTGGTGTTCAGGGATACAATATATCATAGACAGATGAAATCTGAAATGTTTACAAATGGTATTCTTTTAGGTGATTGTGTGCTAAATTCTTGTAATTTTCTCGAAGAATATTTTCTTATGTGGGGGTGAGAGATTGAACCTTTAATATCAAAGAAGGTATAGGTGTCTTGACCATCGAGTTAGTAATAGGTTGGCAATATGAATAACCTTCTAATTCAGACTTAAGTACGGATTTGTTCAAAATGCTATATTTTTAATTTCTTGGTTTAAATCTTATTTTATTTTTGAACTTGAGAATATTTCATTTTTTTAAACTTAACTTTTTTAAATTGTCTGTTTAGATAAACTTTTTAAGTTTAATTTTTATTTTTATTCTTAAACTTTTAAAATATCTATTTTAATTCTTAAAATTTTAAAATCAATATTTTCACGTTAGCTAATAAAAGCATTGGGTGGATATATTTGGTAGTAGAATAATCTACCTAGGGATCAAAATAATTATTTTTCTTGAAAAAAAATATTAAAATATTATTTTGATTCTTGTACTTTCAAAATATTCATTTTGGTACTTGCACTTTAACTTTTGTTAATTTTAGACCTTAAATGTCTATATATATTCTAGTATAACATGTTAGACTCAAGCGATTGTACCTACCAGGAAGGTAGGATGCTATCCTGCTTGGGGTGGGGGATCGAACGGACAACCCTCTTGGTATGTCAATTATTGTTGAGCTATACTTGCTTTGACGGTTAACCTTGTATATTTATCTATATGTATTATTGAGTGAATGATAATAGAATTATATGATTAACCTTAGTTTTTATATGGTAAACGAGAAAAACACCTTTTTATTGAATGTGATCCAATAGCTTCCTAATACAAAAGGAGCTATTTAATTATCTAATATCAATTAACAATTTAATAAAACTAATTAACCCATCAACTTAACTAAATGTTAACTAAACTAGATTAGTTATCTAATATATAATCCTACATCAGCTACCATTTTATATTTTATATTAGAAAAGAAGAAAAATACGGTCAAATGTATGTTGCTTTTGCTTTAATTATCTTTGTAGAGTTGTCAAAGGAAGACTCCAAGAAGTGTTAAAATAATTTTAGAAACTGGATCTTATAAGTGAAAAGAATAATGTCAAGTGCAACTATTTTGTGGTATGGCTCCATATGAACAAGGCTACACAATGTAGTAGCTGTTGTAAAATTGAAGAGAGAAACAAAGTACCACGAGTATACGAACAACATGACCAAAACGGAAAAAATGACAAATTGTAAAATTGAAATCACAAATAAAATGTAAATTTAGAAATAACAAGGAAATTCCTTCAAATTTTCTATATATTTGAAAACCATGAATTGACTATATTTATAGGCAATGTAAATAACCATGATGTGTACTATTTGGACACCAAGCATGGATGTGATGGTGACACATGGAGAACATGATCAACAAACAGGTGGTCTTTGAATCGGCATCTACGATATTAGTTTTATAATGCTCCCCTTAGATGCCCATTATATATATGATATATGCCTCATTAAAACCTTGCTAGAAAAAAACCCAATAAGAAAAAAAAACCTAGCAAAGGAAAAAGAGTACATATTTCATATACTTTAATAAACCCAAAAGAATAATATATTTTGCTCCCCTTATGGAAACATCATTTAAGATCTCTAAGTCATCGCGTTCCAATGTTGTGCATCAATATTTCAAATGTTGTAGTCGGCAAAGCTTTGTAAATAAATCTGTCAGATTATCTCTTGAGCAAAATTTGTTGTGTGGTGATGTCGCCATTTTCTTCCAGATCATGAGTGTAGAAAAGCTTTGGTGAAAGATGCTTTGTTCTATCCCCTTTAATATATCCTCATTTGATTTGAGCTATACATGCTGTGTTGTATTCATATAATATTGTTGGAAGACTTTTACTAGAAGACAAGCCACATGTTCCACGAATGTGTAGAGTCATTGATGTTAGCCATACACATTCTCGACTAGCCTCATGAATTGCAAGAATTTCAACATGATTTGAAGAGGTGGTTGTTATGGTCTGTTTCACTAATCACCATGATGTAGCAGTTTCTCCACATGTGAATAAATAACCTGTTTGAGATCTAGCTTTGTGTAAGATCAAAATTTGTTTTGTTTGAATAAAATAAACCCATATCAATTGTTCCTCGAAGATAACGGAGTATATGTTTAACTCCATTCCAATGTCTTTTTGTTGGAGAAGAACTATATCTAGCTAATAAATTTATTGAAAATGCTATATCTGGACTTTTATTATTAGTAAGATATAGAAGTGTACCAATTGCACTAAGATATGGTACTTCAGAACCAAGAAGCTCTTCATTATCTTCTCGAGTTCGAAATATATCTTTCTTCACTAAGAAATGTTCAATGGATGTGCTTTGTCCATATAAAATATTTTTAAAATTTTTTCTGTATAAGTTGACCGATGAACAAATATCTCATCTGCTAAATGCTCAATTTGCAAGCCAAGTCAAAATTTTGTTTTTATGAGATATTTCATTCAATTCTTTCTTAAGATACTATTGCCTTTGAAAGCTCTTTAGGAGTTCCAATTATATCAAAGTCATCAACATTTACAGTTATAATAGCAAATCCCGACAGTGATTTCTTTATAAAAACACAAGGACAAATTAGATTATTTTGATATCCTTCTTTCAATAAATATCTACTCAAATAATTATACCTTATTCGTCCTGATTGTTTTAATCCATACAATGATCTCTGTAACTTTATTGAATATAGTTCTCGAGAACTTAGATTATATGTTTCAGGTAGCTTAAATCCTTCATGGATTTTTATATAAATATGATTATCAAGAGATTCATATAAATATACTGTGACTACATCCATAAGATGCATGTCAAGACTTGCAAACACAATCAGACCAATTAAATATCTCAGTGTAATTACATCCACTACCGTAGACTATGTCTCATCATAATCAATAGCGGACCTGTGTGAAAAACCTTGTGCAACCAGTCTTGCCTTATATCTTGTGACCTCATTGTTTTCATTTTTTTTTCTTACAAATACCCATTTGTATCTCACAGGTTTAACGTCTTCTGGTGTTCGGACTACTGGTCCAAGGACTTAACGTTTTGAAAGTGAGTTTAATTATGCTTGGATTGCTTTTTTCCACTCAAGCCAATCCTTTCTTTGTCGACATTCTTCCACAGATTTTGGTTCTAAATCCTCACTTTCAAGTATAATGTAAAGAACAACATTATAAGCAAAAATGTTGTCAATAACTACATTAGCTCGGTTCCATATTTTTCCTGTCATGACATAGTTTATTGAGATCTCATTATTATCCTCAGATACTTGATCTTTCTCAGTATCTCTATGTGTAGTCGTGTTTAGGATTCCTTTTGGAATATCCACATTTTCAATTGAGTCATTTCGATTATTGACTACTTTTCTCTTTCGACGATTTTTATCTTTGGAACCCATTGGTCCACCATGCACCCATTGGTCTACTATTCGAGATTTTTATTTTTCAAGGATTACTTATGACAATTTGCTGCATTGGGATATCGATTTTCGATGGAGCATTTGCAGTTGGTATATATGACTTGGTCTCTTTCTTAGCATCTATAAATGCATCTGGTAATTGATTTGTTATATTTTGCAAATGAATTATCTTCTGAACTTCAAGTTCACATTGATTTGTATGGGGATCTAAATAAGGCAATAATGATGAATTCCATGTAATTTCTTTTTCCAAGTTCTTAATTCCTCCCTGTAACTTTGAAAAATTTGTCTCATTAAAATGACAATCAGCAAATCGTGTAGTAAATGCATCACCCGTCAGTGGCTCAAGATATTTAAAAATTGATGGGGAATCAAATCCGACATATATTCCTAGCCTCCTTTGAGGACCCATCTTAGTACGTTTGGTGGAGCAATTGAAACATATACTGCACATCCAAAAACTCTTAGATGAGAAATATTTGGCTCCTGGCCATAAGCTAATTGTAATGGGGAATATTTATGATAGGCTGTTGGCCTAATGTGTGCAAGTGACGCCGCATGCAAAATAGCATGACCCCATATAGATGTAGGAAGCTTAGCTCTCATAAGTAACGGTTTAGCAATTAATTACAAACATTTTATAAATGATTATGCTAAACCATTTTGTGTATGAACATGAGCTACAGGATGTTCAACACTTCGCCATATAGTAATTATTAAATGATTGGGATGTAAATTCACCAGCATTATCAAGACGAATGCTTTTTATTGTATAATCGGGAAATTGTGCTCGTAGCTTTATTATTTGAGCAAGTAAGCTTGCAAATGCAAAGTTTCGACTTGATAATAAGTACACATGTGACCATCTACTCGATGCGTCTATTAACACCAATACATAAAAGGTCCACTTGGTGGATTTATGGGCGCTATATATATCACCATAAATTGGTTCTAAAAATGCAGGTGATTCAGTCACCACTTTAGCTGGTGATGGTCTAATAATTAATTTTCCTTGAGAGCAAGCATCACATGACAATTCATTAGCAGACTGAAGAATCTTCTGGTTCTTTAATGGATGTCCATGTGAATTTTCAATAATTCTTCTCATTAATATAGACCCAAGATGACCCAACTGGTCATGCCAAATAGTAAATATATATGGATTCATGAACTTCAGGTTCATTGTTGCATATATTTCAATTACTCATATATGAGTATAATATAATCCAGAAGTTACAACAGGCAGCTTTTCTAGTATACGTATTCCATGTGAGAGAGTAGATATAATATAAAGATACTTTATATTATTCTTATTATCAGTCTCAATATGATAACCATTGCAACGTATATCTTTAAAACTCAGTATATTTTTATTTGATTGACTAGAGAACAATGTGTCAATTGTAAATTTTGTTCCTCTAGGCAAAATAACATTTGTTTTTCCAAAATCTTCAATCAAGTTTGTAGAACCTGATATTATATTGACTTTTGCTTTTAGCATTGTCAATTTGGAAAAATATTTTCTACTTTCCAGACATAGATCTTTATGAGTCATCCAATATATGAGATTTGTCCATGCTCTTTATTAAACAAGATAATTACAATAAGAAGAAGGGGGAGAAAAAGAAAGAAAAAAACTTGAAATACAAAATATAAATCTAAGATAAAAAGAAACATGAAAGATAGATATTAAAAGCATTAATTTTGAATATTCTCAAAGTCGAAAGAAGCACTAGCTGTGCCGATTTGTTCTCCATGAGATTCAAGAAAATCTATCACATCCAAACTTATTATGTTGGTAGAATCAAATATATATTACCATTCTAGTATACAAGATTTGCCTCCACCTTTTTTCCCTTTTCTTTTAGAAAAGTTTGATAGAGATTCACTAAGTGTTTTGATGTACGACAGGTATGTGCCCAATGCCCAATCATACCGCATAGGAAGCATTTATTTTCAACACTTTTTTAACTCTGATATTTTGGAGCTTCTCCTTTATGATCAACATTTCGTGTGGTTCTTTTGAAATGTGAATGATTAAAACGACCACCACAAGAATAATAATTATTTCTTCCTCTATCGTGGTCATGCCCTCGACCATGGCCTCGACCTCGACCACGATTAATTAATAGGTTTTAATTTAATTAATTATTTAATTTATTTATTAAATTAAATATAATTAAATATATATTTACGTATATGTTAATTATGGTATTTACCATGATTAAAAACCACCACTTCCCAGCAAAATTGCTGGGAAATGGTGAGGTGGAGCTCCCACTCTCTCTCTTCCCTCATGCTTTCAAAACATAGAGATATTCTCTGTGTTTTCCCGTGGATGTTGGTTGATTTCTCCCAAGAAAGTGATATCTCTCTCTCACAATCTAAAATTAAATTATCTTTAGTTTTTCTCTCCAAGAAAAGGAGCACACAATCATGTTCTTGATCCTAAAGAGAATAGCAAGGTAACGTGGTGGTAGAGTCCAACCTTTGGGTTCGTGCATTCGTGTTCGCTAGTTCGTGCTGTCACAATATCCTTGCTCGGGGAAGAACTTTTGCCTACGGTCATCAAATGTAAGTCATTTTCTTCCCCAAGAGGCTTAACCTCTACGTTTAAATAGAACGGTTCTATTTTTTTGAAAACCGGTATCGTTTCATTCCTAATTGAATCACAAGTGATCAGGAGCTTCCACTCGGGATTCGATCCCTTCACAACGTAAGTACATTTCACAAATTAATAAAATGAAAGCATGGAGAGCAAAGAAATTAACTTTAGATATAGTGCATGGATCACACAAAGAGCAGTATAGTCGATTGTGGGAGTATTGTGAAGAGATACGTAGATCCAATCCTGGTAGCAGTACTCTATTGAACTTTGATGTGCGACATGAACAGGAAGAGGTTGACGGTCAACCAATTGGTAGAATTAGACAGATCAATGTTTTTCAACGATTTTATATTTATCTGGATGGATGTCGACAAGGTTTCATTGCTGGTTGCAGACCATTTATTGGTTTAGATGCTTGCCATCTGAAAGGCCCTTATGGAGGACAACTAATTGCAACAGTTGGAAGAGATCCTAATGACCAATACTTTCCCTTAGCCATTGCAATTGTTAAGGCAGACTCTAAGGACTCATGAACTTTGTTTTTTATTAAATTACTTGTGGACATTGAGGATAAAAAAGTTACATTTATATCTGATCAGCAAAAGGTAATTTATTACTTGTTAGAGTTGAATTTTTTAGTTTCTTTACATATTTGTGACATGTTTATTTTACTTATAATTTCAGGGTTTAGTACCAACCTTCAGTGAATTAATCCCAAACTCAGAACATTACTTTTGTGTGAGACATATCTATAGCAACATGTGAAAGAGGTTTCCTGGACAACAGTTGAAAGAGTTTTTTAGGGGAGCAGCCAATGCAACGTATTACAATCAATGGGAGAGGGAGATGCAAAAAATTAAGAAAGTAGATGAAGGTGCATACAAGTGGGTGTTGGCATTTCCTCATGAGAAATGGAGTAAGCATGCATTTAGCTGCGAGTATAAATGTGATTCTCTAGTTAATAATCTATGTGAGGTATTTAATGCTACCATCCTTAAAGCTAGAGACCAACCAATTAATTCTCTATGGGGAATGGATTGGAACTTATCGAATGAGAAGATTTCAAAATAATAGAGAGAAAGTTGACAAGTTTGAATGCAATGTGTGTCCCAAAATAAAAAGAGAAAATTGAGGAAGAGAAATTGCATAGTAGGAATTGGTTACCTGTGTGGGCTGGTGATTTAAAATTTGAGTCTAGGAATGGTTGAGGCGACAAGTTTGTTGTAGACCTTAATACAAGAACTTGTAGTTGTAGAAAATGGGATCTCACTGGCTTACCATGTCATAATGCCATTAGTTGTATTTTCTATAAAGGGTATAAAGTTGAGGCATAGGTCGAAGATTGTTATAAAAAGAAGGCCTACATTGCATGCTATGAGTCTCTTATTTACCCAACCAATGGTACAAACTTGTGGCCAAGTACAAATTTTAGTATTATTAATCCACCTCATCTTAGAAGAGCTCCTGGTAGGACAAAGAAATTAAGAAGGAGAGAGTCTGGTGAACCTAAAAAAGGTAGCACAATTGGTAGAAGAAAATTATCTATGAAATGCAGTAAATGTAACCAATGTGGCCACAACAAAAGGAGTTATAAAGGGCCAAATAATAAAGAAAAACTTCTACATGTTAGTAATTCAAATAACACTTGACTTAAATTTTGTTTCTATAATATCATGGTTGTAAATCTAATTTTTTTTCTTACTTCTTAAAGACTTTGCAGGGAAGTTCATCATCTCAAACAATTCAAGTGAATAAGCGGTTAAAGTTGCCTATAAAAGTTCGAAGAGAGTAGAACTTTTAACTGAGATTACTAAGATTAAGCTATTTATAGATTTTTACAATGATAGATGTGAAAGTGTGGGAACTAGTTAGTTTTGTTATGACACTAGGATTTTGGAAAGGAGTATTTTTTGTAATGTCAGTTGTGAATATTTTTTGTGATGACAGTTGTAAAAGTTATTAAATTTTAAAGTGACTTAGGAGATTTATGTTTAGTAAATCATTTATTCTGGTCAGAAAAGGCAACATTGTCAGAAAAGACATCCACCAACTTTACTCGAATTGTGTAGGAAGCTCATGTGGGAGAGATGCCCATCATCTTCATGGTGGGCTTCTTTAGCCCCTAAATCACTTGGATTTACTTTTTAATACAGAAAATCAAATAGTGACAATATGACAATGTAGATAGTGATGAAAAATGTGAGGCTGTTATTTTTTTCTTTTGAATTTGCTTTATATCAACAAAAATATTATAAACCATGTACGGCTTTTGAATGTATGAATTTCAGTAGTTTTCAAGACAAGTATATGGTTCAAAGAGGAGAGGCTATTTGTTGTACTAAGTGACAAGCATTGATCAACTGAGAATTATTGCAACAGTTAGTTTAGTTGACAAGCCACCAAAATACTAAAACTTCGAACTAGATGTAACGTCATAGAATGTTCTCAAACAGTTTCAACTCACTTATCTTAAAAGAATTTGAGATGAAAAAACTGAACTTAGAAACGGTTTGATATCAATACTCAGCGAGAATTGGTTCTTTAGGTATTTTCAAAGTGAAAAGCTGAGATTCGCTTCTACTAGCCAACAAGGACAAGAAAACTTCGAACTATAAAGTATGGAGTCATTCTATATTATCTTTATTCATGCCTCCCATTAAGACGATCTATTTTATTTTGCAGGTTCCACATAAAGTATTGGAATTAGTGACGGTAATATGAAAGAACTTCTTTCTACCGTAAATAATTATTGAAATATATTAATCTTTCTAAAGAGTTTAAGAAATGTGAAAGTGGGAGATTGAAATCTTTAATCTTAAAGAAGATAATAACTAATAAGTCCACCGAGCTATACGTATATTGACTTGTTGAAATATATTAGTGATCAAGAATGTTGCGTATAACATAAAGAACGAAGTCGTGGAGGTAAGAATACTTCTTCTCAACCATCACAGATAAAAGCATCATCAAAGCTAGATTGATTATGATATAACAGAGAATCAGTATTATTCCATCTTGTTTCTACAATAAATTACTTTGTAAGACAAAGACACACACACGATAAGCGTCCTTTCATTATCTCCGCCTCCAACGATGCCACGTGTTCAAAACTAATGATAAACTCTCTTTATTTTCTCAAATCTAGTTCTTGACTGTTACAAAGATATCTAAAAAATCTTCTTGAAAATGCACAGAATTGGAGGAGAACTGCCAATAGGGAACAATTAGGACAAGCCACCACAAAGGAATCACAAACCACTTCACTAATTATCTGCCAAAATTTTTCCTAAAAAGTTGCTTAGGTGCTACAATTCACCAAAGAACAAGTTCAGAAGAAGTAAGATGTTAACTTGGTTAAGACATATTCAAAATAACAGGTTATTTGTTAGACTTCCTTACTAGGCAGTCTAGTGAACCTTTCAGAGCATGCTGCAAAACACAGAAAGTGACTTCGTTTAATTTCTCTTTTGGTATTTAGGACAACTATTTCTAATGGTTATTATCGCATTTCTTTGAACTTATCTCAACTATCCATATCTAAACAGATTGCTTAGTTGTCTATAATTGTTTTCAATTAAATCTCCTTGTTCAAGTTTATGATTTGTTCACATTACTTAAGTACTCTTTCACATACACCACCAAATTCTTGGCAGTTTCATGGGTAACATGTGGATGTCCTCCAGATAAAATAATGATATAGCAGTTTCATTGAATACAAAAATAGCTAAAATAGAGGTAAACCTTTGGAATGGGAGTTTTATCAACTTTCGGCTGCATTCCGATTGATGTTGAGTTGGTAAGAATCATACCATCTTCTGGGTGAAAATTTTCTAAGTCGGCAAGAGACACGGCCTGTCCCCCAACAAAGTTTGCAAGTTCTCTAGCTCGATCTTCATGAAAATTATAGAAAAGATTAGCCTAAGAAATTAGGAAATCAGATTTGTACAAAAATAACACAATTTGTTCATTAGTTTAGTACCAATTTTCTATCCATAGTCGTATAAAAAATTGCACCAATCATTTTCATTCTCAATTAAGAAGAAGCAATAAAGCGACTATGGATAGAAAAGAGTTGGTAAGAACAGACTGACTAGCCATTAAGAACAGCAGATGACGACTGAGTAATGCCCTTCAAGAGAACATGAACGACATCATCTGCTAAGAGGCTTCCATAGACGAAAACATTGTGAAGGTTGTGCAATTTATCGGAGGAGAAGTAGCAACCACGACCGCCGACGGCGCCATCGAACTCATCCTTCGCCGGAAGCGCAATTGAGAGAAAAGCAATGAGATTCCACGGTGTCGGTGGATCTTGAGCTTTTTCTTTTTTCGTCTATCCCACAAATTTTATTTCTTTCTACTTTTTCTTTAAGCTTTTGTTGGGAAAATTTACTCACCAATAATATTTTCCCCTTCCACAGTTCGTCAATGAAAACTAAGTCACACACAATACTAAGAAAAATAGGGAAAACACAGAAAACGACACAAGCAATTTATACTGGTTCACCCCAACTATGAGGTACGTCTAGTCTTCTGCAACAACGGGTTCTACTATGATTTTGGGATAAATACAATGGACCTCACAAACGCTCTACAAAGCCCTCTCTAGATGCCACAACAATGGCCAACTAGCTTCTAAGCACTACCCCAATAGATACTTAAGAATACATAACGAAAAACCTTACTAACCTTAAGAGAACGGGTTGCCGACAAAGCACTACAAACCCTTGTTCTCCTTTTGTTCTCTGCCAATTTGCCGCCACTGCCCCAATTGTGCACCAACACAAATCTGCTCCTCAAAAATCAAGTTTTACGGCTAATGCAACCTGTTGTTATAAAACAAAAACCCTAAACATAAATGAGGTATTTTGGACTTGGGATGTAGGCCCAATTACAACAACGTTTTTTTTTTCTTTAGGAGTTTTGGCTCCACATATTATTTTTTATCCCAACAATCTCCCACTTGGAGACAAAACGACAATCTCGCCTCCCACTACAACAACAATATCCTTCATGTCTCAGTTCTAACTGCACCAACAGCTTTCAACTGAACGACGTCTTCTTGGCATCAACCAAGGCTCAACTCCCACTGCACCGACAGTTTCTAACTTCTTCTTGGCACCAACCAAGGCTCCATCTGTGATTGCCCTGAGACTGGGCAATCATACGTGTTCTTGTCTCCCAGACGTTAGAGACACAGCCACGTGCTCCCACTCGAACTAAGTGGTCTCCGACGCTTCCTTCTTCACTCGCACCCAACGACTCTTGAAGGAAAGCTTTTTCACTGATGACTTGGCACTTCCACCCAAGTCCGTTGCCACCCTAGAGACTTCACCCTCGACCTCAACACCAATTGTAGTCTTTTTCAATGCATCCTTTCGCCAATGCGACTTCATCAGCTCGCTAATCCGTCTGACAACTAGGGCTCGAAACTGACAGTCTGTTGAACACCTCACTGAGTTTTTCTTCTTTCACTTTCCTCTACTTCCCAGTTGTTGTACTTGAACTGATGGCAGATTCTCCTGATCTGTCCTGATTGTCAATGCTGCTAGTTCTTTCAAGTCTCCCCCTGAACTATCTGCAGCCCTATGCATAACCTGTCTCTCTAATCCTCTGGCAACATTAAACCTCAACACATACACTGAAGCTTTTCTGTGACCAACAACCACTATCTCGGATCCCCTCATGAGTTTCCATCTATTCTCTGGAAACTCACTTCTGTAGCCTTCATCATCCAGCTTCCCCGCTGATATTAAATTCATCCTGAAACTGGGTACATACCTGACACCATGCAAAACTAACTCGGTCCCATTGTCAGTTCTCAAACGAACATCCTCAATTCCTCTGATCTTGGAGAGCCTCTCATTTCTCATCCTCACCACACCATGATTTCTTGCAGTAAAGAACGTGAACCAACTCCTGTCTGAAGCTACATGCACCGAAGCTGCACTGTTCACTACCCACTCTGATGACCGGTCTACAAGGGTTGTGTTACCCTCAATACAAGCTAACACCTTTGCTGACACATAATTTAGAGCGTCCTCATTTTCCTGATCCTCTTTAAGCTTCCTGCAATGTTTCTTGAAGTGGCCCTTCTTATTGCAGTAAAAACATTCAACTTCTCCACTGGAATTCCCACTACCCCTATTATTCCTATGTTGTTGCTTCTCGTTGTACTTCATCTTGCCCTTCCCCTTAAACTGAGCTACCAAAGCTGATTCAACCCCATTTTCTGCCCCTGAAGTAGTTACAAACATTTTTCCTAATTCTCTCCGGCCTTCCTCAGATAAGGCGACATCACAAATAGCTGAAAATTTCAAGCTATTTTGTCCTAGCGAATTCGACACCGCGGTCTTCATCGTCTCCCAACTATCAGGCAAAGACGTCAACAGCCTCATAGCTTTCACCTCCTCTTCAATCTTGACACCCATCCCCTCTAACTTGTTCAAGATATCGGTGAGCTCATTAATGTGGGAATTCACCGAGGTTCCCTCCTCCATGTGGATATTAAAATACTTCATCCATAGAAATATTTTTGTATTGGCAGAAGGTTTTCCATACCTGTCTTGCAAGACCTTCAACAACTCTTTTGCAGTCGTTTCTTTTGCCACGAGACTACATACCCCATTGATAGTACCATTCTGATATTTGCAACGGCCTACTCATCCATCTCATTCCAAGCTTTGTCTGTCATATTCGCTGGTCTCTCTCCCAAAGTCTTGTGTATCTTCTTGCACGTCAGAAGATCTTTTACTTGCATCTTCCAAAAACTGAAGTTCTCTCCACTGAACTTCAAAATCCCTTCATAGTAATGGTGTGCTTGATATTTATCTCTCATGACTCTGCAACCTACGCTCTGATACCACTTGTTGGGAAAATTTACTCACCAATAATATTTTCCCCTTCCACAGTTCGTCAATGAAAACTAAGTCACACACAATACTAAGAAAAATAGAGAAAACACTGAAAACGACACAAGCAATTTATACTGGTTCACCCCAACTATGGGCTATGTCCAGTCTTCCCCAATAACGGGTTGTACTATGATTTTGGGATAAATACAATGAACCTCACAAACGCTCTATAAAGCCCTCTCTAGATGCCACAACAATGGACAACTAGCTTCTAAGCACTATGCCAATAGATACTTAAGAATACATAACGAAAAACCTTACTAACCGTAAGAGAACGGGTTGCTGACAAAGCACTACAAACCCTTGTTCTCCTTTTGTTGTCTGCCAATTTGCCGCCACTACCCCAATTGTGCACCAACACAAATCTGCTCCTCAAAAATCAAGTTTTACGGCTAATGCAACCAGTTGTTATAAAACAAAAAACCTAAACATAAATGAGGTATTTTGGGCTTGGGATTTAGGCCCAATTACAACAACGTTTTTTTTTTCTTTAGGAGTTTTGGCTCCACAGATTATTTTTTATCCCAACAGCCCTAAACCAAACCAAATTTGAACAAGCCCTAACTTGAACAGACCCATAAATCTGTACACATGGCTTTTTAATATGTATACATGTATCATAGTTGGCGGCCACGTCAAATATCTGTTAAATCTAACTTTAACATTTAACGGTAGGGACTAAATTGTTATCAATTTAAAAGTACAGGGACTAAATCGTTACTTTTGAAAGTTCAGGGACTAGATTGTTATTTTAACGAAAGTTCGGGGACTAAATGTGTTTTTTAACTCGTGTTTAAACAAAGTAGACTCTTTTATGTAAAAAATAATAATAATGAAAAGAAAAGGAAGAAAAAGTAAAGAAAGAAAGAAAAACAGGTCGAAAGGAACAAAAAAATGTAGAAAATGTTAATGTTCTCATGGTATCTCAACGAATTACAGGAGTTTCTTATTGAGCTTTGTTCTAATTTCAAAATCTCCACCTTAATGATTTTTCGTCCAAAACTTCATTGTCCTTAGAATGCCTATCTTACAGGATAAACCCTCATCCAATATCTTTGACTCAACTATCCTTCCAAAGCCTACTAAACCATTTTTCTTATCATTCAAACTTGACCTATAAGTTGAAAAGTGTCCTTCTTAACCTTAACCATACCACTATATGGGACAAATGAACATTCATTTTTCTATTAACCTTCATCATACCACTATATGGGGCAAATGGTCATTCATATTTTTCTATTAACCTTCACCATATATCATTATATGGGGGCAATTGGCCTTTCTTTTCCTTTTCTATGACCTACACCATAATACTATAGTGGGGCAAATTGGCTATCTTTCTTCCCCAACATTATAACTGTACTATAGTGGGGCAATTAGCTTTTTTTCTTATTCTCACCAATATATTTGTCATCTTCACATACTTTTAACACCTTTAAGAAACCTCGACTCATATGCTATAAGGTGACTTTAAAAGTACTAAATAGTATTTGTCTCTTAATGACTCCCTTTATGATGAGAATTGCAATTTGATTGGCTACTTTTTATATATCTCAAGTTCCCTAGTGACAAGCATAGTTCGTTGTGCCTTCAAATTCTTTGATTTTATTTAAAAATTATTGATGAAAATCAAATATTTCTCTCTTTCATTCATTTTGTATCTCCCCTTAAATGAATTGAGTCATTTTTCAGGGACAATTAGTCTACAATTAGATGTATGAGCAATCTAGAGCTAATCTCATTGGAGAGATAAGTTCAAGATCAAAATGTAGGTAGATAATGAGATACAAACCAGTTTTATCAGAACTACTTATGAAATAGATAAATTTTATAGCCTAGAGCACAATTTGATCAAGTGAAAATGTTGGGGAGTGAAGCACATGAAAAGACACACGAGGTGATCGAATCCTTCGAACTTGCTTAAATTAGCCCTTCATATCATGTGTAAAATATACAACTGCTTAAACTTCATGGATTTTGAATATTCTCCTAATATCAATGTCCTACCATGAGATTCTATCTCTTCAACTTGTATAGGAATGAACAAAGATGTCGTTAAGGACAGGAAAAGAAAAAGTTTCATGTGCTTTAGTGAGTCATATCAAGACATCATCATTTTGTAGCTTTGGTGTAATAGCTCTAACATCCACATTTAGTGATGCTCTCTCATGAAGTTTATGCAGCCAAGTGAAGTAGGAAATATGTTGGGAACGAGATCTCTAAAAAAAACGACCTATTGAAGCAGTTTTTTTTTACTTATTACAACGGGTTTTAACCGCTGCAAACGCTATAGCAGCGGTCTTTCAAGTGTTGGAAAAGGCGGTGTTGGGAGGTCAATAGTAGCAGTTTATAAAAACGCTAGAACCAAAAATAAAAAACCACTGCAATTTATGAGAGCTACTGCAGCAATTTTGTTCGATCTACTCCAACGCTTTCAAACTATTGCAAGACTAATGGCAACATATCATGTTATGTAGAAATAGAAATGAAAACTGTTTCAATATCTCCTTGTCTAGCGGCACTAATAGGCTTCCTATTGCAACAATTTTCAAAATGTCGCTAGTTATTGTAGCATATTTTCTATACTTATAACAACATTTTTAAACTTCACAATACTGATAACAGCATATCTTGAATTACAGGAATAGAAATGAAAACCGCTTCAATAGCTCATTTAATAACAGCAATATGGAGCTCTTTATTGTAACATTTTTCAAATTTTAGCAAGTTATTGAAGCATATTTTTATAAACTTGTAACAACGATTTCATAATGTTGCAAGACTAATGGCCAGTAGTCTCGTTATTTGTAGCAATTGGCATGATATCTGCTTCAATTCTTTTAATTATCGTAATGTATTGGATATACACATAATATATATACTTGTAAGAAACCATCATATCTGAAATAAAATTGTCTTTAAAGTTTAAAATCTCATGAACTATAGTTCACAAGATTTAAATAAACAAGGTTAAAAGTGTTGGGATTATGGAGCCAAAACAGGAAACACATGTCCTATGAAAAAAATGATTTTTCAACACTATTACCAATTCCTACCGGGAGTAGAATATTGTTATCTTATAAGGATTACAATATTGTTTTCGTATAAGAATTAGGATATTTGGCCTGTTATAAATAGAACCATTATGTTAAGGTTTCATTTGTACAGAATCCAAATAAAAGAAACTTGAGTGGTTGTGGGCAGTGTTGAAAAAGATTCTGTATCCAGTGGGTTTAGTGAGTGTTTTTCATTCTTGTACCTAAGTATAGTGTGTTATAATACTTAGAAGCTAGAGGGCTTTTGTTAGGACCTCTAGGGGATATTTTTGGGGAGAGTTTTGTATTCTAATCCTTAAACAATTATTAGTGAATTACCAACATCTGAGTGGAAGACTGGACGTAGCCCTTAGTGGTGAACCAGTATAATTTGTTGTGTCGTTATTCTTGTGCTTTTACAGTTTTCTTCCTATTTTCATATATTTTGGTTGTGTTTGGATATTTCTGTGGAAGAGGAAATTATTCAGGGTCTTTAATTTCCCAACAAGTGGTATGAGAGCTGTAAGGTTGCAGCATCATGGGTGACAGATATCAAGCACACTATTATTATGATGGGGTCCTGAAGTTCAATGGGGATAATTTCAGTTTTTGGAAGATGCAAGTAAAGGATCTTCTTACATGCAAAAAGATACACAAGACTTTAGGGGAGAGACCAGTAGGGATGCCAGACAAGGATTGGAATGAGATGGATGAGCAAGCCGTTGCCAACATTAGAATGGCGTTATCAATGAATGTTTGTAGTCTGGTGGCGAAAGAGACTACAACGAAGGATTTGTTGAAGGCCTTGCAAGACAGGTATGAAAAACCTTCTGCCAATACAAAGATACTTCTATGGACGAAGTATTTTAATATCCACATGGATGAGGGAACCTCGGTGAATTCCCACATTAATGAACTCACCGATATCTTGAACAAGTTAGAAGGGATGGTGTAAAGATTGATGAGGAGGTGAAAGTTATGAGGCTGTTGACGTCTTTGCCTGATAGTTGGGAGACGATGAAGACCGCGGTGTCGAATTCGCTAGGGGAAAATAGCTTGAAATTTACAGTTATTTGTGATGTCGCCATATCTGAGGAAGCCCAGAGAAAATTAGGGAAAATATCTGCATCTACTTCAGAAGCAGAAAACGGGGTTGAATCAGCTTTGGTAGCTCAGAACAAAGGGAAGGCAAAGATGAGTTACAAGAAGTTTAAAGAAGATCTGGAGAAGGGGAACACTACTGCAAATGTTGTAACAGAAGAAGAACGGATTGAAGAGTTTCTGGCTTGTGTTCAGAGGAACATATCTATAGACCAGTGGATGGTTGACACTGCAGCATCAACGTACGTTGTTTTAGACAGACGTTGGTTCTCGTATCTTACTGTGGGTGATTATGGCATAGTGAAGATGGGGAATGGAAGTATCTCCAAGGTGAGAGGAATTGGAGATGTTTGTTTGAAGACAGGCGAATGGGCCGAGTTGGTGCTACGAGGTGTCAGGTATATTCCTATCTTCAGATTTAATTTGTTATCCAAAGGGAAGCTAGATGACGATGGCTACAGCAGTGAATTTAATGGGGGTTGCTGGAAGCTCAAGAGGGAATCTAAGGTGGTGGCAATAAGCCACAAGAGATCTTCTGTTTATGTGTCAGAATTTGGGGTTGCCAAGGATTCAATGAGACAGACTATGCACAGAGTAGCTGCAGATGGTTCAGGGCGAAACCTTAGAGAAGCAACAGCAATGATGGCTAGAACAGATCAGAAGAATCTACCATCAGCTCAAGTTAAACAGTTGAGAAGTACAGAAAAGGGAAACGGGAATTTGATAGGCCATCGAGTTCATTCCTCAACTGTTAGACGTTCAGGTGAGCTGATGAAGTCGCATAGGCGAATTAGTGCATTGAAGGGTACGAGTTCTGTTTCTAGTGTGGCGACAGACTTAGGTGGGAACGCCAAGTCATTAGGGGAATCTTCCTTCAGAGGTCGTTGGGTTCGATCGAGAAAGCAAGCGAAGGGGACCACTTAGATCAAGTGGGAGCACGTGGCTATGTCTCTAAGTCTGGGGGACAAGACCACGTAGAGCTGCCCAGTCTCGGGGCAGAGTCAGACGATGCTTGGGTAGGGCCAAGCAGTATTGATCAGTTCGTTGATGGAGGAGTCAGAACTGTGCCTTGACAGAGGGTGTCAAGAAGTTGATGGGACACTGTTGATGCAGTGGGAGGCAGAGAATTGTCGCTTTATCTCCAAGTGGGAGATTGTTGGGATTATGGAGCCAAAACAGGAAACACATTGATGTGAATCAAGAAAACACCATTGTCATGTCTCAAGGACCCATAACGAAATCAAGAGCCAAGAAGCTACAATAAACTTTACTTTCTCATGTTCAATACTTAGTGAGCTCGGCTAGGGATGATCAAGAGAGAGATGGAACTTTTCAAGTGAATATCTTCCAAGTAGAGCTTAAGGTAGGCGTTGCATTAAATGAACTCTAAGTTCATTTAAAGGAGCTAAAGTTGAAGTGGAGTTTAACTCAAGTTGCATTCAATAAAACCAAGTTCAATTCAAGGAACTCAAGTGACATTAAATGAACTTAAGTTGCATTAAATGAACTTAAGTGCATCTCAAGCTTCATTTATTGCAAGTCGTCCATCAATTAATGGAACTACACTTCAAACTACTTCAAGTGAAGCTTCATTTATAATTGGGAGGTTACAAAGACTTTGAAAGATGACCAAGACTTCAATTCTCGGATTTAAACCTCTTTTTATTATATTTTCAGTTTCAAACATTTCATTTATGTGTTTTAAGTTACATTTTAGCTAGTGGATGTTATGGTCATCATGTAATTGGGAGTTACAACCTTTCAAATGTCTTTAGGTTACTTTTAGGGTTGTTTTGAAGGCTATAAATAGCCTAGTTTGTTTCCTTTGAAAGACAGATTTTGATGATTGAATGAAAGTTGATATTTTGCTTCAAAAAAAGCCTAGAGCTTGTTTTTCTTTGTAATTCTTGAGTGTTAGATTTGCATGCTAGAATCATTCAAGTAGCCTTGATCAAGCTATCTTGTGGAGTGGTTCGAATCTTGAGTTTAGAAACAAGTTTTCTCTACTCTTGATATTGATCATCAAGGTAAATCCGTTCTAACTTCTTCCTTGGGTTGACATCATCTCGATTTGAGGGTTTTAGCATTTGTGATCTAGGGGTTTGCATAACCATAAGGGTTCTTAGATCCAATTGGCTATTGTTTTCTTATCACATATGTCCTATGAAGAAAATGATTTTTCAACACTATTACCAATTTCTACCGGGAGTAGGATATTGTTGTCTTATAAGGATTACAATATTGTTTTCCTATAAGAATTAGGATATTTGGCCTCTTATAAATAGAACCATTATGTTAAAGTTTCATTTGTACAAAATCCAAATAAAAGAGACTTGAGTGGTTGTGGATTGTGTTGAAAAGAATTCTGTATCCAGTGGGTTTAGTGAGTGTTTTTCATTCTTGTACCTAAGTATAGTATGTTATAATACTTAGAAGCTAGAGGGCTTTTGTTGAGATCTCTAGAGGATATTTTTGGAGAGAGTTTTGTATTCTAATCCTTCAACAATTATTAGTGAATTACCCACATCTGAGTGGAAGATTGGACGTAGCCCTTAGTGGTGAATCAGTATAATTTGTTGTGTCGTTATTCTTGTGCTTTTACAGTTTTCTTCCTATTTTCATATATTTTGGTTGTGTTTGGATATTTCTGTGGAAGGAGTAATTATTCAGGGTCTTCAATTTCCCAACAAAAAGTAGGAGAATATTCCAATAAGATGTACCTACATCATCCAAAACAAAAAGAAAAACCACAAACCGAAGTAAAATTGTTCTACCACAATAAAGTGAGATGCTAAAGCATAACAAAAGCTACTAAGTGGACTTCACGATGTTGACGCATCATTTCGAGGTGTATTGTCTTCATGATCTTAAATAATAAATAACAATAATTATTATTAATACTTTTAGAAATGACGACATTTTAGTGCATAAAAAAAATATTTCTGCACTGAAATTTCATTTGTTTGTATTGTGCTCATACCATTGGCCTGTGTAGAACCATTTCGTCCCAACATTGAAAATATATCGACTATGTACGACTCAACAATTGAAAGTCTAGAGCTTTCATCCATATTTTCCATATAAGATTCATTACGTATCACAATCCCATGAAATTGACGTGATTTGGATTTGAACACTTGAGTGGGAGTAGGTCCCAATCCCATGCATCCAACATGTCCTGAATGCTCTTGACCCATAACTTGTCCAAAAATATCACCATTTTTGAAAGAACCAAGTCCAGAGCTCTCTTGATTTTGTAAGTTCTCCTAGAGAATTTTAAAAAAGTAACATTAAATATATAACAAACTAGAAAAAATCTAAATTTAGTTAATAACTTACCGCTACAGCCGCAACATCTTTATGTATGAAGTTTCCATTTTTTTGCTTATGAGACTCAATACATAGCTAGTCTTGTAGGATCCCATCCAAGTGTTTCTTTCTGCCATTACATAAAGATTATTAATATATATTATTGAACATAAATAAGTATCGTAAAAAAACATATAATTACCATTTCATCTGCTTCGCGAGCTAAACTTTTTCGACCACAAGAATGAGTATACTTTTGTTTTTTTCGTATCCCTATATTTCTAGTACTTCGTTTGAGTAATATTGATGAATATCTAAAAAGTTAGTTTAATAACAAGAAAAAAAAACTATTAAATGCTAATTTATTATCAAGTAAAATTTTTTATCATTCCTTCAATTAAGTACCAAAAAGATACTAAATCAGCCCACTGATCTTTTGGTATATTATCTTGTTTGTGTCGTAGACATTGATCTTCCATATCATACTTTGTCACATATTGTCCTCTTAAATTGCATTTCTAGCCGTCCCATTTTCTTGACAATGAGGATAGACACCATTTGTTATCTTTCTCACCAAGTGAGAACTTTGATCAATAGAAGAAAATTCAATAAGAAATAATAATATATAAACATGCAACATCAAATCAAAATAATATTTGATGCATATCTTTAACACACCCCAAATTTCATCTTTGTACATTTTCAGTACCCTTCTCGAGTCATCATAATTCATAGGGTAAAGTTGACAATTTCTTGCAATTGTTCCTAAAAGTTTCCGAGTGTCAACTTCTTGCAATTGTTCCTAAAAGTTTCCGAATATACTTGAACCACTCTTTATAGGTTGGTTCGAGATATGAAATTCAACAACTGCCTTCTGTCCTTTAGGTAAGTTCCACACATCAGACATACGTGTCTTACCACGTTTCTTACGCACCCCAAATGGATCTATTTTTAAAGAAAATATAAAGTATATCAAGTAAAGTATATAAATTGCATTTAGTTTTGTAATACACATTTGTATGTACCTTCCACATCAACTTCTTCATTAACAGTTAAGTTAACTTCTATATCATTATTGATCTCTTCTTGATGACCAGATTCCAAAGAGGGTTGACTCTCTATACCTTCTACAGGGCAAGATTCTACAACCATAGCAGGACGAAGATGTTTGGAAAACGAATTTTAATCCTGAATACAATCATAACACAACATAAGTATTTATTTAGTAAAAAACTTGTATATTATATAAAAAAATATACAGATATAGAAGTAAACTATAACTTACATTATGTCCGATGACTAACATAATTTAAGAATTTCAATCATTGTTACCAACGTTAATATTATTTTCCTCTGCTTCAATAATAGGTGAATGATCAATGATAACTCCTTCAACATCATCTCTGGCTCAATTTAAATTTGTATACGCATCATCAAACAAATCATCCAGTGGAGGATCACTGGATTCATTATTGTAATTGGTCTCAGTTTCATTTGGCACATTGTCTCCCATATCAAACACATCACGAGGCCTAGTGCTAACCACTATTTTCCATTCAGATTCAACTGGGTCTTCGATGTAGTAAACTAATTTTGCTTGAGATTCAAAGATAAATGGCCCATGCCCCAATTGTTAACCTGTCTGAACTAAACGATTAAAATTAGCTAGAGTAAAGTTAAACTTATCAGTCTTCCTTCCAATACCTTCAGTTGGATTTGCTGAATCACATTGAAATAAGACAATTTTGAAATGATCATAATAATTTAACTCGATAATGTGTTTCAGAAGTCCATAGTACGTAACCTCTCCTACTACTGGATTCCCTATCGCGAAAACTTACATAACTTGTGGTTTGTGCGGTTACTGAAACTCCATTATTTTGAGTCTTCTTCAGTGCATCTCTATCTTTTGTATGAAAAACAACCTCATTTATATTATAGACACCATATTTTTGTACCACTTTGCTTAGACCTCGTGTAAGCCATCTAATTTCTTCCGTAACATTATCTCCTAATTTCATGACCTGACATGAAAATTTATGATTAAAGAAGCACAAGACTACATATAAGTAAAGTTAACATCTAATCTTTGAAACTCACATGAGAGTGAAACCATTCATAAAATGTTTCATTGATAATTTTATCAATTTCATTTTGAGATGGTCAACGATTGCGATGTTGTCTCCTCACTACCGACTCGTATTCTCTACATGGATGTTTTTATCAAAATTAGTATTCGATAATAATTGCATAAATGAAAATTTAAAGACTTTAAAATCTTACCCACGAAATTTGTCTACTAGTTCAATGTTGAATAGGACATATGTATGAGCTTGGATCCAAGAAATATCATCCAAAGTAAAATCTCTTGCATTCTTGATAGGTCTTTCTAACTTTTGGAATAATGATGAATCTTGTGTCCCAGCTTCTAAAACAAAATCATCATTCCTTTTCTAGCGATTAAATTTTGCTTCAATACCATCCAAATAATTTGAACAAAATGTTGCACATTCATCCATCACATAACTCTAAGCTATTAAACCTTCTGGATTTGATCTACTCCATACATATGACTTCAATTTTCCTAAAATATCTATGTAACACAGATGATTTAACTAAAAATATATCAAAATAATAAATAAAATTTAGAAGTATAAACTTTGTAAATATCTTTCAATAGGATACATCCATCTATATTGAACTGGACCACCAAACATAGCTTCTTGAGGTAAATGGATGACCAAATGAACCATTATGGTATAAAATGACGGAGGAAATATGCTTTCCAATTGACAAAGTGTAATAATGATACGAGATTGAAGTTTTATAAGATTTTCCATTCGGAGTACTGGATAACATAACTCTTTAAAAATAGAGCATAACTCAATGACCATAGAGTTCACATTCTTTGACAATACGATTCGTAATGCTATAGGTTGAAGTTGTTCCATAATGATATGACAATCATGACTTTTAAGGCTGTTTATTTTCTTCTGCCTTATATCAACACATCTAGAAATGTTTAAAGCATATCCATCTGGAACTTTAACACTTTTAAGCATAGAGCAAAAGATATTTTTCTCTTCAGAGTTCATGGACATGCAAGCTGGTGATAGATACGTCTTATTTGACCCACGAGATTGAGGGTGAAGTTCACGTTGTATACCCATTTCTTGAAGGTCTAAACGTGCATTTAAATTATTTTTGGTCCTACTTGGATCATTTAAAAGCGTTCCAAGTATGTTATCACAAACATTTTTTTCAATTCAATGTGCATAATTTCTAAATTATGACGAACAAGATTATACTCCCGATAAGGAAGTGAGAAAAAAATGTTTTTTTCCTCCAAAATTGAACATTATCGACTCCACGTTTCTGTTTCATTTCCCTTGGTGTAGCTCTCCCAAAAACTACGGGGAAATTGCCAAAACTAGGACAAAGAAACCCTTATTATAATTTTTTTCCTTTTTAAGTGTATAAATCCTCCCTCTCTCACGTGAAATTATACACGAAAAAGAAACCCTCCAACGCACGAAATCCTTCTTCTTCCTCCAACGACTATTCAGCTTCTCCCCTTCCGGCGACTAACCTCCTATTGATTTCGGTGACGACGACGAGCGAACTTTTCGACGATTGAGGCAGTGACAGTAGGAAACACCCAACTGAACGAAATCCTTTAACGAAATCTCTTCCTTGCAGCACACGCAAACGATAAACGACGAACTCAGGTAAGATTTCAACACCCAACGTTCATATACTATTTTAGTTCTTCAGATCTTCTTTCTTGAGTTTACTGATTAACTTGTGATTACTTCTTCGTCGCTTGAGTTTTTTGGCATTGCAAAATATTGCAATATATTGTAGGAAAAAAAATATAATGAAAAATGGTGATTTGCCTTGCATATTTCTGGTTTATTTGGAACATATTGAGATTAAAATTTTTATTTTCATTGTTTGTTGCAGAATGTTAAAATCATTGGCCTTGCATTTTATTTGTATTGCTTAGATAAAAAAAGAAGAATTTAAATAGTCATTTATGTGTTCCTCTATCATTTTTTTTAATCTATTTTGACTCTATTGCAAGGTGTTTTAAAAATGACACATGTTCGAGTTTTCATTCGTTATGACAGAGTATGGGATGACAAACAAAGAGGGTATGAAGGAGGCCTTTTGAAAAGAATCATTGTACATAAAAAAAATAACATGCAAAGATCTATTAGATAAATTATACCTCCTGACCGCAGCTAATCCCGCAAAGTTCGTTATGAGAATCAAGTGCCTATATGAGATTAAAGCTCAGACTCAAACTCCTCCATTTGAAATCAACAATGATAGTGATCTGAGGTTTTATCTAATGGGCGAAGATGTGGCTGAAGTACCTCTGTACATCTCATTTGAACCTAAATGTAGAGGTTTGACGGAAGGCATCAATGAGAATAATAAAGGTGAAAAACCTTGTTACAAATCTATTTCTGAGAGCAATCAAGTTGAAGATTTAAATCCAAATGTATCGATACCAATGGATGCATTTGATGATATTACAGTTTCAGTTGGCTGGGTTGATGAGAGAAATGAGACCAGTAGATGGGATTCTTATGATTCAAGTGACGATAACCTTCCATTGAATTCTTTTGATGATCGAGATGGTAAGAACTTCAATTGGGAATCATACAATACCTCACAAGAAAGAGATGAAAATGTAGGTTGAGAAGCTCTTATGGAGACCAAATGTGATTATGTTCTTAAAGTAGATCGTAAAGTCAACTATGAATCTAAATCAACAAGACAGAAGACATACGTGGAAAAAACTGTTTCGTTGGAAGGAAGATCTACAAATGATGAATTTGAGGTTGGAAATTTATTTTTTAACAAGAGGGAGTTGTTTATGAAATTGAGTATTATGACAATGAAAAGAAATTTCGAATTCAGAGTAAAGAAGTCTATGAAACAGATATTTTATGTTACATGTACTGATAATAATTGTAAGTGGAGAATGCGAGCAGTTAGATTGGATGGTTCAGAAATATTCAAGATATCAAAGTATGTGAACTTTCATTTCTGTTCAGTTGATATTTTGAATATGATCATAGACAAACTCAAGCTTGGATAGTTGGAGAATTAATAAAATCTCAATATAGTGGAATTGGTCGCCAATACAAGCCAAAAGAGATCATAGAAGACATGAGACAAGACTACGGGATCAATATGAGTTATGAAAAAGCATGGCGTGCGAGAGAATTTGCATATATGCGAGTAAGGTATCACCTGTAGAGTCATATAATCTATTGCGTCGATATGGTGAAGCACTGAAGTTGGCCAATCCAGGTACATTTTATGAGGTTGAACTTGAAGATGGAAAAAACTTCAAATATCATTTTATAGCACTAGGTTCATGTATTCGAGGATTTTTGAATTGCAAACGACCTGTTATTGTTATCGATGGAACATATTTGACGTGCAAATATTGAGGTATTTTGATAATTGCCACCAGCTTAGAAGACAACAATCAAATTAATCCCATTGCTTTTGGAATTGTTGATAGAAAGACTGATAATTCCATAAAATGGTGTTTGGAAAAGCTAAAAGGAGCAATAGGTGAGGTTAAGGACCTAGTTTTTGTTTCAGATCGAAATAGTAGCATATCGAAGTCTATTGCTTCCGTGTTTCCCAATGCATTTCATTGTATCTGCATTCACTATTTAAAGCAAAATTTGAGTGCTAAGTTCAACAATGAAACAATTTAATATTTGTTTGTCAATGCTGCTAAATCCTATCGGGAGTCAAAATTTAGAGAGTTTTGGTCGAGTATCACAACATTTGATAATGGCGTGAGTACATATTTGGAAGAAGTTGGACTTTCACGTTGGGCACGTACGCATTGCCCTAGAAGACGGTACAATATGATGACTACAAATATAGCAGAGTCCATGAATGATCTACTAAAGGAAGCTAGATAATTACCTGTTACTTTATTACTTGTTAGATTGGTAATGCAATGCCAAGTTGTGGACATTTTAGACTTTGTTGTTTTTTTCTTGAAACAATATATTGCAACATTTTGCGAAGTATTACAACTTACTTATTGCAAAGCAAAAATGCAAGTTCCAATTCATTTACAATCTGTTTTTTTTTTCTGGCAATATATTGGAATGGATTGCAACAAATTGCAATGGATTGCAATTTGTTGCAAACCAAAAAACACCCATGAAAATGCAAGATCCAACTCATTTAATAGCATCCTTGAGTTTAAAATTGTTTCAAATGAAGCAAATGAGTTAGAGAAAAACAATAGTAGAGAAGTAGTACTCATTTTTACAATCTGTTTTTTTCTTGCAATATATTGCAATGTAATGCAACATATTGCAATGGATTGCAATTTGTTGGAAACCAAAAAACAACCCATGAAAATGTAAGACCCAACTCATTTAATAGTATCCTTGAGTTCAAAATGGTTTCAAATGAAACAAATGAGTTAGAGAAAAACGATAGTAGAGAAAAATAAAAAGAATCTATAAAATATCAAATATTTCTTTCATATATATTTACATCAAATAGCATTAATACATAGGAGTATTCGTCCATAATTGGAAGGCTAGTTGTTTTCTAAAATAATTCATGTTCTCGTGATTTAGAGTTCCAAAATGAGCACCAGTTACAATGTATTCGAAAAACATAATCGTAAATACACCGCAGTCACTACCATTACGTTGAGCTGGTGTTGAATCTACAATTACGACTGGCCAAGGCTGCACATATTCAGGTGACCCACCTCGTCTATCAAAGAATCCAATATGGTGCAGAATCAATGGTACTAATGTTCGCACCGGCTCTAGAAACAATGTCATCTCTTCTATTGTAGAATATTTTGGGAGGGAATCCAAGAGGGATGACCATTTTATATTTTGTTTTTGTTTCTTGCAATAATATTGCAATGCCAAAATCCAAGCATGAACCTATAAAAATACAAAGTTCTAATAACTCAATACCATCAATATTTTATAAATAGCTTCAAACAAAGCAAACTGGTAAAAGGAAAACGATAGAATACTCAAGAGATATGATCATTTTACATTTTGTTTTTGATTGTTACAATATATTGCAATACCAAAATCCAAGAACCTATAAAAATACAAAGTTCTAATAACGCAATACCATCAATATTTTATAAATAGCTTCAAACAGAGCAAATTGGTAAAAGGAACACAATAGAATACTCAAGAGAGATGATCATTTTACATTTTTTTTTGTTGCAATATATTGCAATACCAAAATCCAAGAAAGAAGATAAAATACAAGTGTCAATTGATTCAATACCATAAATATTTTCTAAATATCTTCTGTTTATGCAAGGATATGCACAACAGTGTATTTCAGATTGCAGCTCGAACTCGGTCTCCGGACCGATCTGAATACTTGGGCGGACCTGCACAAAAAGGTGAGCACTCCGACGATCAAGTCAGTATAGGTCGGATTCCCAGTTTAGTTCGAGGTCAGAAATCATCGTATCTGATCACGGAGTGAGGTCCTCTACTTATGGGTGGTAGTCCCGCTAATCTCGCGACGGTTACACCCGGTAATCTCGGGACCGTCGGTTACAACCGGTAATCTCAGGAGCGACGGTTACACCCGATAATCATGCCGCTGACAGTAGTTCACATCGGCCCCCACCGAGCTTCCCGGTAGGTCGGACCTCGACCAGGTTCACCTCGGCCCTCATACTTAGCATCTGTCAACGCTAGCGGTGGTGATCTCGGGCGTCTGAGCTGGGCATGACTCATGAGTCATCGTGGAGCACCAATAGGGGTCCTCCACGTGTCCAGGGTATTCTCTCCCCAAACATTGGCCCCCTCTCTGTCTGGTCCGATCTCGACCTGGCAGAGAAGTTCATTCGACTTGCTTTGGACGCGTGGCGACTTCCTATTCGTGGGAAAATATAACCGTTGCGGTGAATTTATCATTGGAATATTCAAATATTCCGACGCTTCGGATCTCAGGGAGGATCCTGGCCGCTCGTTGATTACACGTGTACGGTGGGGAAATTTTTCCGACGGGCTATAAATGCCCCAATCCTTCAGGTCATACCTTATGTTCCCTGAATTCTTGGAGTTCGATCTGAAGGCAGCTCAAACCCTTGGTAGGTCGGTCTCTTCCCTCACTTTCTCTTTCGAACGTAGTTGCCATGTCGTCCTCTTCTAGCAGCAACTTAGTATCCGATGAGGATTTAGCTCGTAGGTTAGAGTCCGAGCTCGAGGAGCTAGAAAACTTTAGGTTCTCCGATGACGGGGAAGATAGTGATGCCTCCACCTCGGGTCAGGGTTTGGAATACCCTTCTAGGATACCTGAGCAGTACCTCGGATCCCTTCGTAGGGGGTTCGCTATCCCTGAGAACATCCTCCTCAGGATTCCGGAGGAGGGGGAGAGAGCTGACAATCCTCTAGAGGGATGGGTCACTCTCTACTTCAAAATGTTTGAGTATGGCCTCAGACTTCCCCTTCACCCTTTTGTCCAATAATTTCTCTTCCGGACTGGGTTGACTCCGGCTCAAGTGGCCCCCAATGGGTGGGGTGTCATTTTCGCTTTGGCCATCCTTTTTTGGCTACGAGCTCGAGATAGTGAAGAGGCCGAGCTGTTGGACGTAGATCAGCTCCTCGCGTGCTTCGAAGCGAAAAGGATAGCTAAGAAGCCTGGTCGGTTCTATAAGTGCGCAAGGAAAGGCGCAGGCGGTATAGTTAAGGGGCCGACCTCCATCAAGGGATGGGTGAGGAAGTGGTTCTACGCTTCTGGGGAATGGCTTGCAAAGGACGAGTCAGGTCGTTCCTTCTTTGACGTCCCCACTAGGTTTGGGAACCTAGGTACGGAGTAGTTCTTACTTTTTGTGATTTTCTTTTCTGTCATTCAGGTCTAACTCTGATTTTTTCTTCGTGCAGTTTCAATCCGACCAGTCCCCGAGCTTACGCAAGCCTCCTTCGACACGTTGAAATATTACAATGAGCGTTTTCCGAGGGGTAGGAAGGTCGGAACCTTGGTGACCGATAAGCTGCTGCTTGAGTCCGGGCTGCTAGATTACAACCCTGCAGTTCGTCCCATTGAATCCTCAAGGCCGAACTCCGAATTAGGTATGCCGAGCTTGCTACCGCTTCATTTTCCTCTAACTTTGTGTTGATTTCTTTCCTTTGTTTTTCAGCCATGGTTTACGGGTTTGCGAGTAACGTGAAACGCAAGTCCAAGGGCCGAGCCCATGCTCTTGAGGCCGCCCAGAGTTCGAAACCTGCCACTCCTGCTGTGGTAGGGCCAGCCTCGGAAGATCCAGCCCCAGTGATCGAGCTGGAGTCTTCTGGGGGTCTTTCGAGGGAGAAGCGCCCCAAGGATCAGACCGAGGCAGTGGACGCCTTGCCCTTAGGCGAGGAGGTGAGGGAAGAAGTCCCTCTGAAGCGAAGGAGGAAGAAGAAGAAGACGACCTCCCCCTTGGAGGTCGGAGCTCGTGGGGTCCTGCCTGCAAGCTTCGCAGATCGGATGGACGATCCTGAGGTCAGGATGGGCGGGACGTCCGATGTGACGGCACGATTCAGAGTTGAGCCGTCAAGTTCTGGGGTGATGGACCAGGTGTCCCGCATCTCGGCCGCAAGTTTGGACCGCTGCCTAAGGAGGGCGTCCAAATTTGTGAGCGACCCAGGGTCCGTTCTGCAGAGGACCATCGTCTACGCCGCTGAGGTAAGACTAGTGTCTCCATTTTTACTTAATTTACCTAACAGGTAGCTCGGTCTAATTTTCTTCTTTGTACCTTTTCTCAGGCGTTTGTTGCTTCCATTCAATCGGCTCTGGCTGTAAAGGCCGAGCTGGATGGGAGGGAAGTTCTGGCAGCGAGGGAGAAAGAGGAGCTCTCTGCTGCCTTGGAGGCTGCTTCCTCCACCATGAAGGATGAGCTGCTGAAGGCTTACTCTGAGGTGGAAATTTTGAAGGCCGAGGTGGAGACCAAGGCCGAGCTGCTGAAGAAGGAAGAAGACAGACGCAAGGCCCAGCTCCGAGCTGCCCATGCTATCACCAAGGGCTTGGAGAAGGAGAAGTTCCAACTCCTCAAGGAGAAGGACGACATGCTCCAGGCGCTTGAAGCGAAGGAGGAGGAGCTGAAGCATGCGACTGCCGAGCTGGAGACGGTGAAGGAGCGTCTCAGCAATGGAGCCCTATTGGAGGAATCGTTTAGGCAACATCCTGACTTCGATGGATTTGCCAAAGACTTCTCTGACGCGGGCTTCAAGTTTCTCATGAAGGGCATTGCTTCCGACATGCCTGACCTTCAAATCGATCTCGGTGGTCTGAAGAAGAGGTATGCTGAGCAGTGGGCGTCTGGGCCTAGTGGCACCCCTGGCCCCCAAGCGTTGGTGGATAAGTACGTCAAAGATCTGGACTCTGACTACTCCGACCTCGAAGAGGATCAGGTCGGCACCACTCAAGAGGGCGCTCCTCAAGCAGGCTCTTAGGCGACCACCCTTCAAGAGGCTTTTCGCTGTCTTTCTTTTCTTCTCTTTTGTTTTTTGTTTGTAAGTGTCAGGGCAGAGCTACAAGGTCTATAAGCCTTGGCTCTGCTCTCCATTCAATAAAGAAGCTCCCATTTGTTTTTACTTTGTTGTTGGCAACATCTTTCCTTTCTTTGCTTTTTTCTTCGAACTGCAGCCATTGTCACCTCGCACCTCTTACTTTTGAGGTCGCGCCTTCAATTAAAATAATTTGAAAGTTTGAATTTGAATCTTTGTCTAGCATTCAATGCATTGCACCAACTCTGGATTTTTTAACATCGCACCCTTAACTTAAAAACGTTAAAAGGCTAAAATTCTAAGTCCGTAGCTATTCTTCATATCGTACATCGTACCCTCAGGTTCAGAGGCTTGATCATTTTGAACTTTTCACATCGTCCCTTTACCTTGGAGGTTTGAATTTTAAGTTCATCAGTGGTTTTGGCATCGCACCTCGTACCCTTAGGTTTTGGAGGATTGAATTTTAACCGACTGCTGGAATGTGATCGCGTGGGAGTCCGTGGCCCCCATTTAATTTCTGGTCGAACTCGGAATCATGAAATTAAATCATCACATTTATTTCGATCATAATTCTTTTGAAACACTTTTTACTGATCCATTGAAAACCCTTTTAGCATTTCAAGGATAATAACGCTTCAGGTGCTCCGCGTTCCACGGGTGCGCGAGGACGTCTCCTTTCAGATCGGCCAATATGTACGTCCCAGGTCGGACTACGCCCTTGACCTGAAACGGGCCCTCCCAGGTCGGATCAAGGGCACCCACATGGGTTTGGACCCTCCTTAAGACCAGATGTCCGACCTGAAAGGTCTGAGGTCGGACGCGGGCGTTGTAATGTCTGGCCATTCTGCCCATATATTCCGCCAGGCGTAGCTGGGCCATTGCTCTTCTTTCTTCCAACAAGTCGAGGTTGAGGAGCAGCTCTGCCTCATTTGCCGTAGGCTCGTAATGCTCTACTCTGTCAGATGGCATGCCGATCTCAACCGGGACTACAGCTTCGGAGCCGAAGGCCAGGGAGAACGGGGTCTCACCTGTCGATTCTCTTTGGGTGGTCCGGTACGACCATAGAACCTCTGGTAGCTCTTCGGCCCACCTGCCTTTCTTGGAGTCCAGTATAAGTTTGATGCCTCGCTTGATGATCTTGTTGACTGCCTCCACCTGTCCATTTGCTTGCGGATGTGCGGGGGACGAGCTAAGGTGACTTATGCCAAGCTTGCTGCAAAAGTCTTTGAACTTGGTATTGTCAAACTACTTCCCATTGTCTGTCACAATGGCCTGCGGTATACCAAAGCGACATATGATATTCGTCCATACGAAAGACGTGACTCTGGATTCCGTTATGTGGGAGAGCGTCTCGGCCTCGGCCCACTTTGTGAAGTAATCCACAACAACCACAGCGAACTTGGTCTGACCCTTGCTCAAAGAGAAAGGACCAATGATATCTACCCCCCACTACGCGAATGGCCACGGGGCCGAGATGGGGTGAGCAGCTCGGGAGGTTGGTGGATTATGGTTCCGTAGCGTTGGCAATTGTCGCAAGTTCTAACGAACTTCTTGGCGTCCTGGCTGAGGGTCGGCCAATAGTATCCTTGTCGGATCACTTTGGCTGACAGCGACCGGGCGCCTGAGTGATTGCCGCACACTCCTTCGTGGATTTCTCTGAGGACGTACAGGCCCTCTTCAGGGGTTAGACATCTCAATAGAGGCAGGGAAAAGCCGCGTCGGTACAATGCTCCACCTCGGACCACGAACCGAGCTGCTCGCCTTGCTAACATTTTGCGCTCCTTGGGGTCTTGTGGTGAATTGCCCCTAATGAAGTTCGCAATCGGGTCCATCCATGAGGACTCTGGAGCGCCGATCTCCATCAGATCTGGCTCTGAGATCGAGGGATTATCTAAGATCTCGACGGGGACCGACCTGGCCAGGTCGGTCTCGTACGCTGATGCTAACTTGGCCAAGGCGTCGGCATTAGAATTTTCTGCTCGGGGGACCCGGTTTACTTCGTAAGTTCGAAACTGGGCGAGGTACGATCTGACCTTGCCCAAATACTTCTCCATTCGGGAGTCTTTGGCTTGGTACTCTTCCTTGATCTGGCTCACAACCAGCTGGGAGTCGCTGAAGACCCTAACACAAGAGGCCCCCAATGCTCTGGCGATTCGTAGACCGGCAATAAATGCCTCATACTCAGCCTCGTTATTGGAAGTTCGGAAGCCGAACCGCAAGGCATACTCAAATCGCTCGCCTCCTGGTCCGAGCAAGAGGACCCCGGCCCCGCACCCCTTCTCATTGGAGGATCCGTCGACATAGATTGTCCACGGTAGGTCGGACTCGCTCAGCTCGGAAGGTGGTGTGAGCTCGGCTATGAAATCTGCCGCTGCTTGTCCTTTCAACGCAGTTCTGGGTTCGAACTGGATGTCGTACTCACTTAGCTCCATTGCCCACTTCATCAGGCGTCCAGAAGCTTCTGGCTTATGTAAGATGTTTTTTAGGGGCAAAGACAGGATGTTAGCAGATGCGCCTCCGTCTACCAACACCCTCCTGACCACCGCATGATCAATCAAGGGAGCGATCACAAGTGCATCATTGTGGGGCAGGTGCACCTCCTCTAAGTCTGTACTGTCGAAGGTGATTGGGCAGGTTGGCCTCTGTTCCCTGATGATGCACACCTCGCGCCTGGCTGCACGAGCTAACTCCTTTCTTTTGTGTCCGGATTGACCCCCGCTTGGCCCTCCGAAAATGGTATTGATGACCGCAGGTCGGTCAGTGCGCCGGGGCGGCGTCCTCGAACGCTTCCGCTCTTCCTTTTTCTCTGCCTAGCTGGTCCTGGGCTTTCCCACAAATTTTTTGAAGTAGCCATCTTGAATTAGATCCTCAATTTGGCGCTTCAACTCCCAGCAGTCCGACGTGTTATGGCCGTGCTCCCGATGGAAGCGGTAATACTTATCCTTGCTGCGCCTCTCCGGGGCTCCCCGAAGCTTCTCAGGACGCTTGAGTAGTTTTTCCATTCCAGATTCCTCGATGTTCGTTAGGATCTCGAAAATTGGAATCGTGGTCGGGGTGAAGCGTTCGTAAGGTCGGCTCCTGGTAGGTCCGTTCTCCGCCCTTCGATACTCAGCTCGGCCGCTGGAAAAGGATCCCTTGTCCTTGGACTTGGGATCTGCCTTTTCTATATCTTTTCCACTTCTGCCCCGGCCGATCTTTCGTTCTGGTCGGCCGGTTTTGGTTCGGAGGAGCTCCTGTCCATCGATGACTTTCTTCGCCTTCTGAAGCACCTCGGCGAAGGTGGCCGGGGCCTCCTCTCCAAGTTTCACCGTGAGGGCTTTGCCGGCTAGACCGGTGAGAAAATAGCACATGGCCGAGTCATCGGAGCAGTGTGCGACCTTCAATTGCTCCTCCTGGAATCTGGTGACATATTCTCGCAGCGTCTCACCCTCCTTCTGTCTGATGGTGGCGAGATGGGTCGCTGTCTTTTTGTCATAATGTCGAGAAGAGAACTGGGCGAGGAACTCCCTTCTCAGCTGAGAGTAGGTCGAGATCGACCTGGCTGGCAGTCTCCGATACCACAATCGCGCGCTGCCAGTAAGCGCGATCTGAAAGGCGCGGCATTTGATTGCGTCTGATGCCGCTTGGAAATCCATGAGGCCTTCAAAGACCTCAACATAATCCTTGGGGTCCTTCGACCCATCATAAGGCTTCACGGTAGGAGCTTTGAACTTCGGAGGGATCGGTGCTTCCAAAACGTCCGAGGTGAAGGGCGATTCTCCCAAGTCGCCATCGTTTAGTGAACCTTCTTTCTGCTCACATTTGGCCTTTAAGGCCTCCACCTGAGCGTCGAGCTGGCCCCTCAGCTGGTCGAACTCCTCCCTTGTAATCACTCCTGCAGGAGTTGTTGGGTTGTGAGAGGATTCAGCCTGCTGGTTGGAGCTCCTGTGTGAGCGGGATGGTGACTGTCCTTTTCGGAGAGATGAACCTCTCTTTCTGTTGAGGTGTTCACGAAGGTCTCCTCTCTGGTGAGTGTGTCCCTCGCTCTCGTTGTCTTCGGGATGTTCCTCCTCGACTGGGCCGAGGTGGGAACCCCTTTGCTCGCGTATGTCAATGCGAGTCATTCGATTTTCAGATCGGGACCCTGCGCCTGCACCTAGTATCATCTCGTTATACATTTCCTCCATGGACCGCATTTGTGTGCGCATTGCCTCCATTTCTCTCTGGAGCGCGTCAAAGTTCTCACTTGGTGGAACCGGGGCTGGACCCCGGGCGACCCTCTTAGAGGTCCCACCTCGGCCACGGGTGGCCTTGGATGTCCTTGGGTGTGCAGGTGGTAGGACAGGCGCGGTGATTCGTGCCGACCTGCGGAGGGGTTCTGTTGCTAGGCCGTCGTGACCTTGCCCTTCTACCACTACTGCTCCGACCTCCCTCTGGTGGGCATCGCTGGCAGCTAGAGTCTTTCGATCTGCCGTATTGGTCGAGTTCGCTGGTTGAACCATGTTCGCTCGCGTGTTGGTTTAAAAGAAGTGAGATGACTTAGATTGTCGTTCCCACAGACGACGCCAAATGTTTATGCAAGGATATGCACAACAGTGTATTTCAGATTGCAGCTCGAACTCGACCTCCGGACCGATCTGAATACTTGGGCGGACCTGCACAAAAAGGTGAGCACTCCGACGATCAAGTCAGTATAGGTCGGATTCCCAGTTTAGTTCGAGGTCAGAAATCATCGTACCTGATCGCGGAGTGAGGTCCTCTACTTATGGGTGGTAGTTCCGCTAATCCCGCGACGGTTACACCCGGTAATCTCGGGACCGTCGGTTACACCCGGTAATCTCGGGACCGTCGGTTACACCCGGTAATCTCGGGACCGACAGTTACACCCGATAATCACGCCGCTGACAGTAGTTCACATCGACCCCACCGAGCTTCCCGGTAGGTCGGACCTCGACCAGGTTCACCTCGGCCCTCATACTTAGCATCTGTCAACGCTAGCGGTGGTGATCTCGGGCGTCCGAGCTGGGCATGACTCATGAGTCATCGTGGAGCACCAATAGGGGTCCTCCACGTGTCCAGGGTATTCTCTCCACAAACATCTTCCAATAAAGCAAATTGGAAAACAAGAGAATACCCAACAAATATGACCATTTACATTTTTTTTTCTTGCAACATATTGCAATGTCAAAATTCAAGCAAGAACATAATATGCAAGTGTGAAATGATTCAATATCATCTATATCTTCTAAATAGCTTCAATTCAAATAAAACAAATTGGTAAAAGGAAAACAAGAATATCCATGAGAGATGACTATTTTACATTTAACCTTTTTTCTTGCAATATATTGTATTATCTTCCAATACCAAAATCAAACAATCAACCAAAAAATTCAAGCTACGAAGAATACAATAAAAGTTACGAAGATAAGAATACTTAGAAGAATGAAAAAATTAAAACGAAGAACCAAGAAAGAGAAAGCTTGGTTGCAGGAAAAAATGGAAGCAAACTTACCGCAGTTCGTCGTCGTTGTTAGCACTCGCCATCGTCGCCTCAATCCTTGGAAAAAATGAAGCTTGGTCGCCGGTAGAAATGGAAGATTGGTGTGTGAGAGAGGGTTCTTTTTGGTGTGAGAGGGAGTTTCAAAATCGAGGGTTTCATGTGGGGAAAATTGGGGGGAAAATGAGAAAAGGGGTAGTTACAATTTTTCACCTTTAAAAAATCCTACAATTCTTTAAATGAAAAGATAATCCTCAATCTCTTTAACCCTATTAGAGTTGTCCGACTTTTGGCAATTTCCCAAAACTACGTTAACATTCTGTAATTAGTGAAGAATATCTAATCCAGAAAGTTGTACTGGGGTTGTTTCGTCTTCAATGGTACCATCAAACCTCGTATTATATCGAAATCTATGATCAAGATCTAAGAATCGTCTATGACCCATGAAACAATATTTTCTGGAATGTTGCAGTCTTAATGAGCACGTGTCAAACCCACAAGAATGACATGCATACTTATAATGCCAGAATAATGACATGCATACTTAGAATGAGTATTCCATCCAGATAAATTATCATATCCAGGAAAGTCACTAATAGTCCACATTAAAGCTGCACGAAGAGTAAACATTTCCTTTTTGGATGCATCATAGGCAGGTATACCCGTGTCCCACGGCTCCTTAAGTTCATCAACTAATGGTTGTAAATATATGTCTATGTTATTTCCAGGCATTTTTAGACTAGGAATTAACATAGAACGAATGAAATTAGGTTGTTTCATACACATCCAAAGGGGTAAATTATAAGGTATAAGTACAACAGGTCACATGCTATATCTAATACTGATATTCCCAGAAGGATTAAAGTCATTACAAGCTAATGCAAGTCTAATGTCACGAGAATCTGATGAAAATTCGGGATATCGGATGTCAAATAATTTTCAAGCCTCTGAATCAGTAGGATGCCTAAGAACTTCATCTTTAGTATGCCCTTCATTGTGCCATCTCATATGTTTAGCTGTATTTGAAGATATATATAATCTTTGTAACCTACTCTTTAATGGAAAGTAACGTAATATTTTGGCGGGTTTTTTCTTTGACTTTTTTATTGTGATTTTGATACATCTTCGGCAATCACTTTCTTCTGAAATCCATCTTGAGGTACCACATGTCATACATGATTAATCTCTTATTTGTCTTTCCAATACAACATACAATCATTGAGACATGCATGAATTCCATCACTTATTTATAATTTTTTTTGTCTCGTAAAAAGGTTTTGGTAACTTATTTCCCTCTTGAAATGCATCATATAATAAGTCAACTAAGTAGAGGAAATGACTTATTACTCCAACTACTGCCGCATTTGATATGGTAGAGATGCACAATAAAAGAAAGTTTAGAAAATTTTGTACATTCTGGGTATAACTCACAATCTGCATCTCTAACCAAATCATAAAAATTCGATAGTTCTTCATTTGATCTCTCTTCTACCAATGGTTCTACATTGTCACAATCTCTTTCCAAATCATTTGCCTCTGTCCGTCCAAAAATATCTTGCAACGTATCATGTATATTATGATGGTCATTTATATATGGACTTTCATTTACATGAGGCACACCTGATGGTTGACCTTGGTCACTTGAATGAGTCAATATTGATTTACCATGAAAAACCCAACAAGTATATCCTCTTGCAAATCCATTGCATACTAAGTGTTCTAAGATATCGTTTCTATTCATCTATATTGTATTCACACATTTTTTGCACGGGCACAAAATTTTTCCATCTTAACATCCTTTCTCAAAAGCAAAATTCAAAAAATTATTTATTCCATCTAAATATTCTTTAATAACTCTTGGTTTTTCTATCCAACTCTTGTCCATCGAGAACAGTAACCTAAAAAATATATATCCAATGAAAAAAAAAACATAAAAATTGGTGTCGTGTGCATTTTACATAATCTCATACAACATATGCATGATGAAGGTAACACATACAAAACAAAACAGAATAATACAAATTAATATAATTAATAACCAAGATTTCAAATTAACAAGGATTATTCTATAGTGAGTGGCAGGTCCATGATTTAATGTCAGGGGCACAAATATATAAAAATATAATGGAAATAAATCGTCAATAGGAGCATTGTACTACATCCCTAGAAGTTAAAGGTTCGATCCTCAATCCCCATATTAAAAATGAGACTATTTTTTTCGGCAAAAATATATCAAAAGAAAAAAAAGAAGTTACTCTCTAAATAGAACATATATTCAAAATTTATAGAAAATTTGAAAAAATAAAAAAATAAAACAAAAACAAGTAATCCTTAAATATCAATTATGGTTAGTTAATTTGAAAAAGAAAAGAAATAAATAATAATCTGTTATTTGAACCAACATAGCAAAATTGGGGATGAAACTAATTAAACAAAATTCTAAAAAGTCAAAACTTGAAGTAAATATTATGCTTTACGATGAAATAATGATAGTATGATAAAGTTTTATATGAATATTACATGGAAACTAAAAAGGAGAGGCCTTCAGTCACTATAACGTGATTTCAAATCTATATATGATATTTAAAATTTTGAAATTTAGTTGAAACAGGAATGATTTCAAATCTTCAAATTCAAATTTGAAATAAGATATGATTTTAAATTCTAAAATTTAAGTTCAAATTCATTCAAATGCACAGTATAACATAAAATTATACACCATTAATATAAAAAATGGATAGGTTTGATACATATACCCGCTAGGAGATGAAAGGGAGAACAGAAAAAATTGTATGAAAATACAAGCCTGTGTGCTATCTCAACTGAAGAGGTCGAAGCAAAAACTTGTAACTCAACATAAAACTATGAGAGAGGAGAGGAAATTGAAAAGCATGAAATAAGGGAGAGACACTTTTTTTCATTATTTTTGTTAATACGTGTTGTAAAAATGAGATGTCATTAAGTTGATCCCGAAATATGAAACGACACTGTTATTTAAATAAATAAAATAATAACTGTATTATTTAAATTGAAAGGAAAATTCTTTAGAAAATCTAAATATTTTATTTTATATATTTAATACTAGTGTTTTTAAGTAAACGAGGCCCTTCTGATAAAATTCTCCAGCTCTTCTTCTCCTTCGTACGTCTTCTTCAAGCAGATGGTTAGGGTTAGGACTAGATCAACAATGGAGGAAGAAGCCCTCAATTAGGGCGAAATTGAGTCCTATTTTCACGATCGACAGCAACAACATTTGACAATATTGAAATAGTCAATATGAATAGAGAAGATGATTGTTCTTGTCTGTATAAATTTTCAAGGAATAACAGTAAGGTAACGTATTTTTCATCAGGAAGAGGCCGATTATGCTATTGTGGAAAAAACCCAACCCTAGTGACCTCGTGGACAAATGAAAACCTGTCTAGGAGATTTTTTGCATGCGCAAATTATTGGGTAAGTTGTATAGACACGTCTTTGCTTTCAATGTTGACTTTGATTAAATGTTATAATTCTGTAATTTTGGTTAATAGAAATGTATGTATGTGTGTTCCATTACAGGAAGGGAACTCGTCGTGCAATTTTTTTGAATGGTATGATGAATGTATATGTGAACGGGGGAAAATTGTGATACCACAACAGATAAAGAAGATTTTGGAGTCGGGCCATTGAGCAAAATTTTGTTTCGCTAGAAATTTTCGGAAACAAAATTTGGAGACAATCCAAATTTGACCGCTTATTTTGAAAATGTTTGAAATACGTTTTCAAAATTGAAATAGTTGATCTTTTTAATAAATTGGGATAATTGATCTTTTTTAACAAATTGTTTGAAATAACTGTTTTATTTTTAAAACAAATGGATTGAGGTAATTGGCCTTTTTTTTTAAACCAAGTTTAGATAATTGATTTTTTTTTTTAATCAATACATGTATTGATTTCATATATTACAAATTTAAAAACTGGTGTGCCATATTTGATATGTTATATATAGCACGATTATACTGTGGTTATAGTTATAATTGTTATGAGGAAGACTTTATTTAATGTAGAATACTATATTATTCAACTCATTTTATTTGTGACAAAAATAATATATATTTTAAACTATAGGATATATTATAAGTTGTATACTATTGTTAATTATTTAGTTAAATAAATTTTCACAATTTCAATCCTTTCTTAAATTCAAAATCAATTTTTAAATCATTGAATCCATTGTTTCTTGGGGACGCCAACGCATAAAATTTAAAACATCTGAAGAAAAAAAATCAAGACAACTACTTACTTCTAAAAATTTAAATAGAAATTTCTACCAAGATCCTAATATCTTTACTTTATATTTAAAAATACTTGTGATATATTATTCAATAAAACTTGTAAAACGTTTTAAACAATTATGTCCAGTTTCAAATTTTCAAAAATAAATTTTACAACTATTTAATAATTATTTTAATTAGGTAAATAATTACTTTCATTAAATATATTTTATTTAAATCTTATTTTTATACTTTAACTTTGATATTTATTTTAATGATGTTGGTTATTAAACTTTCAAATATTTTGTTATAGTCTTAAAATTTAGCATAAATAGTTATTTAGTTATAGGTAATCTTTTTTACTCATTTGTCAAAAATTTAAATCTATTTGAAATCTACATAATGCATTGTATTGGATCTAACTACTTGTCCTTTTAACATGTGTTGATTAGGTACATGAACGAAAAAAATCATGACAAAGCTAAAAAAAATATATTTTTAATAATGTCATGATATTCTTAAATAATTTAATTTAGAAATTAAAGGTTTAAATTAGTTTATATTTAGCAAGCCATAAAATTTATAATAATAAAGAAAGAAATTAGTAATTTATGTTCAGTTACCTAAAAATATTATATACATCAATGGTTTATACGAAAATATAATGCAATTTTAAAATTTACAGTACTATTTTAAATGTCATTATTAAACCGCTATAACCGTACAATGATTACTGTCACACAACATAAATGAATAGTTTTTCAAAATTGTTACTAATATAACCGTTGCAATACATTATTACAACGATTTTTAAAAATGTTGTAATAATAAAATCATTGCATTTGTGTTAACGTATTGCAACAGTATCACAAGCGTTGCAGATACTCTCTGAAAAGTCGATATATTTTCACAAGCGTTACATTATTGTTGCAATAGATATATTTTCAGCGGTTTGTATATGTCGTTAATAAATCACTGCTATTGAATATATAATTGCAACACTAAAAAGTTGTTACAACAGAAGCGCTACAATTGTGTATATTTGTAGCGATTTATTAATGTGTTGCTAGGAATTGCTGCTAATTCGTAAAGTCTTCTTGTAGTTTTAAAATCGCTGCAAAAAATTTGTTGAAATAGACCTTTTTTCGTGTAGTGAGAATGACAAAACTGGAACGTTTAAAATAAATCGTCATTGTGACATGGGGTAGAACCACTACTTTGAAAGCAAAATCCAGCACGACCTCAATGTAAATCATTATATTGTTGGAATCCTCCCCAAGATTAACACAACCTCTAGCTTAGACGTGCACTTGTCAGAACGGTGTGGAATCAAACTCGTGCTAAGAAAATCCTTAAGAACATAATGAGAGAATGAAATAGTGAAGAGGAGGAAGTGAAAGATGGGATGAAATGAAGTGGTGGGAATTAGCTGTATTTATAGTGAGGAAATGCCAAAAATAGAAATTTTATTTTTAAATTAAAAAGAAATTCAAAAATACAAGAGCCCTCCATGTGTCTTTGACGGGCTACCAAATTCTCCATGCATGTCACACATCTTTTGACTAAGCCTACTTCAAACTACGATCCTTCATTCCATCCGAGCGTGCTACATATAATTGGTAGGTTAAAAACTGAAGGAAAAGAAATTTGTTCCAAAAAGAAAAGCTCAAGTCTAGTCTAAGCTAACAACTCGGGTCGCATGTGGGGTATGCTTTGGACTTACCACAAACCATGTTCATAAGCCCACTTTGTCTGGGATAAGCTTCCCATGTAGGACAAATGGTTTGGTTTATATTGTCATTTCCAACAATCCCCTACGAATAACAAATAGTAAAACAAGAGAAGAGAAAAAAGAGGATTTTTTTAGCGATAGGAAAGTAAACATAAGTGTGAATATCTTTCCATTTGAATTAATAAAGTAGAGCAGCAACCTAAGTAGTGAAAGTGAGTTACCTCTTAAACTTCCAAAAATATGGTTAAGACCCTCACAACACGTTTAAATCCTTGATTTTGATCCCACGATAGTCATCAAGTGCTATTAATGCACATAAAACCTTGGGTCATCGTGAAGGCTCTAGAAAGAGACTCATCAACTCTTTTATAGAAGGTGGTCTCACCTTCACAGTCACAACATTGCTTCATCAAGTATTTCATAGATAAACCATTCAAATTTGAGTTATGAAGACTTTGAATATTACCCATCAAGTCCATATATGAACCATTTAAAGAAGAGCTATGGATTCACATAATGTTTCACTACATTCCATCAAGTCCATACATGGACCATCCTAAAGACGGGCTATGGCTTCATGTAAGTGAGGAACATCATGGTTTCAGTCATATACACCCTGAGGATTCATGAATTACCCTCCTTGTTTGTCCTTTGGTCAGAGGATCTGCTAAGTTTCTCTTGGACCTCATGTACTGCAAGGAAAGAATTCTATTTTTCAGCAACTGTTTCACAACTCCATGTCTTAGGCATATTTTGTTAGGTTTGGTGCCCTTAGCTCGTGTATTTGTAATTAATGAACAAATTATTTATTCAATAAAGAGTTGTCTTATTATTTCTTTGCATTACTCGTATTCCAATAAACTAAGATCCAAGGTTATTTAATATAACTGGAACAATATATTTGATATATAGTATATATTTAATATACAATGTATATATTTGATATATAGTATATATTTAATATACAATGTACATGTTTGATATACAGTACATATTTGATATATAGTATATATTTAATATACAATGTATATATTTGATATATAGTATATATTTAATATACAATGTACATGTTTGATATACAGTACATATTCGATATATACGTGGATAATGTTCCAGTAATAACCTAAATGGTCTATAGTACACGGATAAGGTTGAGTACCTTATCTTGGTAACACTAGGGATACAACCCGCTATGTAACAGTTACAAATGACTTTATCCAGGTCGCTCATGTAGTAACATGCAAGCAGGGGTATCCTATACAATGAGTTTGTATAAGACTGGATCACGAAATCATTAATCAATAGTTGTAACACCGTTAACTATTTAGATTAATATTTCACATCATGATCATGTAACTTGATCTTAATCCTGAGTGAGTTACGAACTCCTGTCTACGAAGTTCGTCCTTTGATTTGTATGGGTGAGAGTGGCTCGAGTTGCCGACTCAACACTCCTACCATTTTGGGGACGAAACCGAGTAGAGAGCTGGAAATGTAACTACATGAGATGGAATTCACTCATTCCCAGCTTTAGGCAAGTAGATGAGTGTTCCCCTACGGATTGACTCCGGGACTTGAGCAAGGGGCCCCACTCTCTCACTAGCCCAAAAGAGATTTCCCGTTATTGGTCGGACCATAATTAGATTGTTCATTAGAGGATCAGTGGTACTTAGGTACAATAAGTAACCCAAGATTAAAATGGTAATTTTACTTAGCTGAGGTTACGAGCACTCGTGAAGGATTGCTTTACTGTCAATGGTCAATTTTCGTGGACACGAAATATTCTGCAGTGAGAAGAGTGCAGCAGCAAATCTTTTGTGGAATGATCTGCGGTTAATGAATGTTGGTTAATTTGGTTAATGAGTTTAATCAATTAACCTCATATCGTTAGAGCTTTTAATTTGTAGGACCATTATGTCCCCTTGCTAGCTTACAATGGGTAAAACGAGGATCAAGTTTTTTAGAGAATTTAATTTATATATCGGAGAATGTATATAATGTATATTATGATACATTCTATATATAGTTTAATTATTGAATATGTTTATTATTGAATAAATATTCAATAATTAAACTATATGTTATGAGAGAAATATTTGAATAGGGTTCAAATAATTAATATAAATTGGATTCATATAAAAACTATAAGTTATACCATAGAGATGCATTTGACTATGATTCAAATATATAGTTTCAACTAAATATGTGATATTTAATTAAAAGTTAAATAATTAATTGTTAATTATTTATTTATTTAATTAATATTTTGATTTAAATTAATTAATTATTAATTAGATTAATAATTATTTATTAAATTTAATTAATTATTAATTAGATTAATAATTATTAATTTAATTAATTAATTAATTGTTGATTGTTTTAATTAATTTGTTTATTATTAATTAGGTAAGGAATAGTCCAACTTTCGACCCAAAGAAGAATATATCCTGATGGTATTAGGATTTTCCCTAGATTCAGGAGAAGATATCCTATATTCAAAATGATAAGATAGCCTAATGATCTTAGGATTTTTCCTGTCTATAAATATAACAGTAAGTTGAACCCTAAAAGTAAAAAAAAAAAAAAAGAGCTAAAAATCTCTTGATCTCTTACTCTCTAAATCCCTTGCAATTGGATCCCATAATCTGGATTCTCGACCAAGAGACTTAGCGAGGAAGATCAAGTGGTGTTCTCTCATTGAGATTACACGAAGAAGAGTCTACAAAGGTAAAATCCAACATTCTTCCCTATTTTATATTTTTCTGTGTTTTAAATTTCAAAACAAAACCAAGAACGCGTTCTACTGCTTCCGTTCCGGGATTCATATCTCCTTCATATATGGCGTCTCTTGCCATTGTATACGCTGTTTTTTACAATCCCTATGGCAGCCTGCGAGTCACAGTATAGGGATACAGGTACATACTTCCCCTTTAGTGTCATGTCTCCAAGAAGACTTCTTAGTTATTCGGCCTTTTGCCTTGCAAATTCAAGTGCTATGTACTCAGATTCCATGGTGAAACGAGCAATGTAGGTCCGCTTTACTTATTTTCATGGGATAGCTCCTCTGCTAGAAGTAAACACATATCTCCTGGTGAAGCCTACCTCATCATTATTTGTAACCCAATTTGCATCACAATATCCTTCTAGTACAACGAGAAATTTATTATAATGTAAACAATAATTCCTTGTACCTGTACGATACCTTAATAAATGATGAACTGCAGTCCAATGTTCTTTACTAGGATTGTGTGTATACCTACTTGGTCTACTCACAACATATACAATATATGGTCTAATGTAGTTCATCAGAAACATGACACTACTTATGATTTTTACATATTTAGATTGAGATACACTATCGCCCTGATTCTTCCTAAGACTCATGCTAGCATCATAAGTGTTCTTACACGTGATTTATCGAAGTGATTAAATTTCTTCAACATTTTCTCAATATAGTGTGATTGACATAAGAGAAATCTATTGTCATATTTTTCCTTATCTTAACACCAAGTATTACATCACCTCTCTTAAATATTTCATTTCAAAGTGAGATGATAGAAGTAACTTGGTCTCATTAATAACATCGAGGTTTGTACCAAAGACTATCATGTCATCAACGTATAGGCATAAAATTACACAATTAACTCCAAACAACTTTGAGTAAACACATGTATCAGAATTGTTAACTTTATAACCATTGTTTTCTAAAGTACCATTGAATTTTTTATACCAGTATTTAGGAGCTTGTTTAAGACTATAAAGTGTTTTTTTAAGCTTGCACACGACCAACAGTTAGAAAACCTTTAGGTTCAATCATATAAATGTATTCTTCTAAATCCCCATTAAGGAGTGTCGCTTTTACCATCTGATGTATTACTAGGCTACAAATAGTAGCTAGAGCTATCAGATATTTAATAGTAGCTATTTTGGTTATATGAGAGTACGTATTGAAGTAATCAATACCATATTTTTGTGTTAAACTTCCAACTACTAGTTGATAACTCTACATAAGGGAGTGTTTTATGGTCTAATTTGGGATATTAATTGTGTGGAAACGTGACGATCTTTGTTAAAAGACTATGGAAAATAGGAGAAATCATTTAGTTAAGCCCCCCACCTGTTAGAATTGTCAAGTTCCTCATGTTGAATGAATTATGCTTGATTACTGATGTTTTGTGTGTAAGAATTGAAAATTTTGTTGAGGACAAGTCAAGTGCTTCCAACACTGTGAAAATGTTGATGGAGCGTGGTCGGAAGATACATGTATGCTGGAGCCTAAAGCTACTCGGATGCCCTAGCATATGTGACTACGTAGTAATTCTATACATCTATTTTTCACCGCGTCCATACAGCTTCCAGGGGGTGCCTGAAATTCTAAGGATCCGTATTTAAGAAAAGGATACCCTAGCTGCAAAAGGAGAAGAAAACAGAGATCCATTTTGGAAGCATCGATTTCAAAGAACATTCACATCTTATCACCATCTCTTTCATCGAAAAGGGAGCTGAGGAGAGTGGTTGTCTTTCTTGTGGGTCACATTTTGCTATCAAGGAAGCTTCCAACCCACTACTGTCTACTTCAATGGTGGAGATTGCTTGTTTCATTTTCATTTCTTTTCTTCGATCTGTTATGAACTAAACCCCACCTTTGAGGGGGATGAGCTCGTTGTAGCTTAGTGTTTGTTATGTTTAGTAACCTTAAATGTTGATTTAATATAAGTGTATTTATTATTTCATCTCACTGAATTCGTTTGGCCAACCTATTTAATGTGCTCACTTGCTTGAGGCTCGGGAGAGTTCTCATTGGATGTAATTGCTTCTATTAACTGATAGTTCTTTCTTTGAAGTAGGATGGTGAGCATTCAAGGATGAGGCTCACCCTACTGTGCCTATAGATTGATTTTATTGCTTGTTTTGATTACAACGTGAGTTGGATTAAAGCATGTTTGGATATCTATTGCATCCATACAATCATGTTGACAACACGTGCAAGTATACACGAAATTTGCCGATTGTAGCACGAACGAGGTCAAATCCACATGGACTTTGGATTATATTTTAAACTATGCTCACAGATACCAAAAATGTAAAAACAAGAAAATATTGATGATTGTGTTGAATGTAAAAGAAATGTTATAAACAAACAATAAATGATCCCAGTAGTGAACACAATTTAAAATGTTGACGACCAGAAGAAGTCATAGCACATAATAGTGAAAATGGGGGTTAACAGATATGGAAAAGCAAGGGAGACATAACATGCTTTTACTAAATCTCGACCTTCGCTCTAGCACGAAATCATTCATTGATGCTCAACTCGACATGGTTCCCTTCCGAGACACCCAAACATGGATACCCACAACTCCCGTTGCCAAATACCCAAGCAATATACACAAGTTCTAAGCATGATTAAAGGACCCCATTCCTGAGTATCCACGAACCTACTAGAAAAAAGTAGCTAATCATAAATAGAGCAAGTTAACTACCTGTAAGCCCTCCAGGGTCATACAGACGCTAGAATACAAAATAAAGTGGCAAAAAATGTTCAGTAAGGATTAAGAAGTAAACACAGATCTATTTAATAACAAATAAAATTAGCTAGAGTTTCGGTTGTTCATCAATTAGAGCATGTAAATCTCCCCAAAAATGGAGTTTAGCTCATGGAAGAAGAAGAAAATACAATGGGTAAAGAGAGGATACAATCCATTTCAAGAAAGAGAAGAAAATCGAGAATGGAGATGACAGCTTGAAGCAGCAGCTGAATATCCTCCTCTATCGTCAGCTCTTCCCCGAAAATGGTGAGATATTCTTCTTCCTTATCTTTTCCAACACCCTAAAATGTATCTCTATTGGGATCTGTGTGTGTCAGTTAAGGTTAAATGTCCCTTTTATATCGAGTCCCAATTTTAGGGCACCCAGTTGAAGATTGTACGGGCATGGTAAATTCCTGTGTCTGGGCTGTTCGTTGCGCTGTAAATCCATGCTCCAGCATTGCTTCGCTCCAGCTTTCGGCTGCTTTACCTTGAACATGCTTCATCTACTCTTCTCCGGGCTTAGCACTCTCTTCCTTCTTTTTTCTTCTTTTTCCAAGCCTGTGCATTTAAGCCAAATTAGAGAGTTTGATGCAATTTTTAGCCAAAGCATTCAAGACGTGAGACTTTTAGCTCAAACTTCAACTTTTGATATTATTTATGAGAATTGAGAGCTAAATTAGACACACTTTGACAATTCTTTGTACAAAAACATCCAAATATTCACTGGAATAACTCTCTTTTTTAGAGTTATCAGTTTCTCGGGAGAAAACTGTAGCAGTCTGGGCATTCAGTATGTTTGGATTGTTATAGTATAGCTAAATCCCCCTTTATTTAAATCTAAATCGTTTCTTCCTTGTAGCTTGCGTGTTTTCTGCACTAGATGCTGCAGAAGTCTTACCTAGAATTTTCTGATGTGTTCTAATCGATTGCTTTACTATTTATTTTCTTTATCAGTCACAATATCTCAACTAAGCCATTTCTATTTTCCTTCTTGGTATTATGAAATTACTAAATGAAAATCTAACTTAAATCTCTGTGGAGACGACCTTGTTTATACTACAATTGGCGATAATAGTGTATACTTGCACTAATTTTCCCTTAGTTGTGAGGAAACAAACATTAGTTTAGCCTTGTATTTTTCTATTGTATCATAGGTCTTGTTTTCCTTTTAAAGATCCATTTGAACCTAATAGGTTTATTTTTTACTGGTAGATCTACGAATTCTCAAGTTTGATTTATAATTATAGAGTCTCATTCATTTGTAATTGCTTCTTTCCATAGGCTAGAATCAAGAATTTATAGCTTCTTGGTAAGTTTTGGAATCTTCATCTGTCAGATATATGCAAGCAAATTGATCATCTATCTTGTCAAATTTTTCCACTAAGTAGGAACTTAAAAAGAAACTTTTACTAATATTTTGCCTTTTGCTTCTTCTAGGTTCGGATATATCAGGCATAACTCCTATATGTTCATAATTTATCATTTCAATAGAAGTAAAGGGCAAAGATGTGGATGCCTGCTTTGAAAGTCCACTAGATTCACCAGTAGTTTTAATCAAAGGAAAAATATTTTTAAAAAACTCATCTTTTTTATTCACAAATTGAGTTATCACTTAATCGCATGAACCTATATGTAGAACTATTATGAGCATAGCCAATAAAAACAAAATCAAAGGTTTTAGATCCAACCGCTGAGTTTTTGAGTGCTGGATACACTACCTTTGCTAAGCACCCCCATACTTTAAAGTAGCTCAGGTTAGGTGAGTATCATTTCCAAAACTCGTATGATGTCTTATCCAGCTTTTTATAAGGAACCCTGTTAAGAATAAAACAAGTAGACATAAAGAGACTCGACAATAAACTGTCAGCTAGATATCTCTTACCAACAAAAACACAACCCTAAGTTCAACCCGGTTCACTATACTTCTAGACACAAGATTCCTACGCAGGGAAGGAACATATAGCACATTACTAAGGATAAAGATTTGCCTGAGGTAAGTTTTAAGAGAATCTTCCTTTTCCCCACTACTTCAGCAGTGTTGAATTTCACATAAAAACACACTCTCCATCAACAGAGTCTTGGAAGTTGTGGAAGAGGTCACAGTTCGAGCAAAAATATCTAGATGCTTCGGTGTTAAGAATCCAGTCAAACTTGTTCTCACCAGATTCGCTTCCACAACCACAGCAATAATGATATCGTCTGTCTCTGCAAGATTGGCTTGTTGAGCATGCTTTTGTTATTGTCTGTCTTTCCTCTGGGTGCATTAGTGGGATTTGTGTCTAGGTTTTCCTCAAACATAACAAACTAGCTTTGATTTCTCAATTCTTCCACCAATATTTTTTATTTGGAATACTTCTATTTTTTATGTTCTATCCTTAGAAGCCTATGTTCCTTTATTCTTCAATATGTCTTTGGAAGCACTAAAAGATTCAACCAAATTAGTCTTAACTGAATTTAAGGATTGAGAAAAAAAAAAGCTTATCCTTTTAGCTATTAGCTTCCTTTGTGAGCATGTGACTGATCAGTTCTTATAGAGTCAGATTATTCTTCTTGTGTTTTAGGTGGTTGCAATAATCACTCCAGGGAGGAGAGAATTTCTCTAGCAGCACGTTCGCCTAAAGAATCTCACACATCTCATGCCTTCAGACAACACATTAGCCCTCAGGTTTTCGTACTCATGAACATGGTCCATTACTGGTTTGTCGTCTGATATCTGAATTGCAGCCATTTATCGATGACGTACTTTTTCCTGCCTGCATCGTCCCCACCATATCTAGACTCTAAAGTATCCTAAATAATCTTTGCATATTTTTGGACTATGAATAGATCAAATAAAGAGTCATTCATATGGTTGAGGAGATGGCCGCAGACTGCCTTGTTGTCTTTCTCAAATTTTTCAATATCAACAACAAAGGAAATAATATATTTGCTTTTGTAATTTTTCTCTTGTAAAGAGTTTTTAAAAACTAAGTATTTATGAGTAATTACATTTTTTTTATTAAACAACATTTTATCACAAGGAAAAAGTTTAGAAAGTATTCATGATATTTCTAAAAATTAACAAATCAAATCTTTGTGTTTAATATTTCTTGTAAAAAATTTCCTATGACGAAAATGGGGGATTCAAGAGGTTGATTGCCTAATATTCTTGAGGTGATGAAATTATTTTGGAAGGCCAAATTAAATTCAAAAAATTAAAATTTTCTTAATGTGTTTAGGCCACTTATAATTATTGCTCATTATTTAGCTTAAGAATAATGATCAATAAAACATCAAGCATTTAAAAATAAAAATAAAATTCTTTTTTTCTTTGAAGGCCATTTTTCTTGAAAATAATATGAGAAAATAAACTATCGTTCATTGAACGAGTATTATGGGGTGCTAATATCTTCCACATACACAAAAGACCCCCAAACCAAATCTTTATGTGCAGGGCAACTTATCTATGCATTTGGGTGCTGAGTAACACTATATAAACAAAGACTGGTGGTGACTCCATTTTTCTCCTCTCGGGAAGAAAGTCGGCTACTCTACATCACAAACCCATAGCGACACATAATATAAATATATCTAAATACACTGTATATGTTCGAAATACAAAGAACTGATATTGAACCAGAAGAGAAATACAAAAGTTGATATTGTTGGGTTTTATGCCCTAAACTCGTGTTTGTAAACATAAAACAAATATTCATTCAATAAAGTTGTTATTGATAGAATGAAATCCAATAAATTAACATCCGACGTTATGTCATATAACTGGAACAGTATATAACAGATATACAATATATATATTTAATATACAGCGTATATATTTGATATATAGTGTATATATACAGTATATATTCGATATACAGGTGGATAATGTAATAGTAGTAACCTAAAGGGTCTATAGTATATGGATAAGGTTGGGTACCTTATCCTGGTAACACTATGGATACGGCCCACTTTTTAATAGTTACAAATGACTTGACCTAGGTCGTTCGTGTGGAGACATGGAGTGGGGGTATCATATACAATGAGTTTGTATAAGACCAGACCGCAAAATAATTAATCTTTAGCTGTAACACCGTTAGCTAATAGATTAATATTTCAATAGGATGACCAGGTAACTCGATCTCAATCCTGAGTGAGTTACGGACTCCTGCTTGTTAGGGCTCGTTCTTTGATTTGTATGGGTGAGAGTGGCCTGAGTCGCCTACTCCGTATTCCTACCATTTTGGGGACGAGATCGTGGGGAGCTGGGAACATAACTACACAAGATGAAATTCACTTCTTCTCGACTTTAGGATAAGTAGATGAGTGTTCTCTCAAGTGCTGACTCCGGGACTTGAACAAGGGGCCCACCCTCTCACCGGTCCAAGAGGGACTTCCCGTTATTGGTTGGACCATAACCGTGTTGTTCATTAGAGGATAAGTGGTACTTAAGGTACAAGATGTAACACAGGAGTAAAACAGTAATTTGATCCAGTTGTGGTTACGAATACTCATGAAGGATTGACTTACTGTTAATGGTCAAAATATATGGACACAAAATATTCTACAGTGAGAAGAGTGCAACTGTGGGTCTTTAGTGGAGTAACCGACAGTTAACGAATATTGATTAATATGGTTAATGAATTTAATCAATTAATCTCGTATCATTGGAGTTTCCGATCTGTAGGTCCATTAGGTCCCATTCCTAGCTCGTAAATGATAATTAAGAATATTTAGTCTTGAAAAGAATTTGACTTGTTCAAATTAGTTAAAAGGAATTAAGGTAAATTGTATGAGATGTAATTAATATAATGTATGTTGATATATTATAATATAAAGTTAATTTTGAATTGGTATGGGAGAGATGAATGTTAGAATTTGATTCTTATATAGTTTATTAATTTAAGTTTAATTTAATTAAATTAATGAGATATATTAATTGGGTTAAGTTAAATTAGATTTAATTTAATTTAATTAATAATTCTTTTTTGTAATTAATTAAATTAGATTTAATTAATTATTCTTTTTAATTAAAACTGTTTTAATTAAAATAAAAGAAAAAAAAATAAAAAATAAAAGAAAAAGAAAAGAAAAAAAGGGAAAGAAATGGGAGGAAAACCACCCCACTCCCCACCATTGGGAAGTGGGGAGGTTTTCCCACTTCCCACCATTAAATGGTGGGAAGTGGGAGAGTGGTGAGTGGGGAAATTGTGACTTCCCACCACTTTTCCTCCCTTATAAAAAGGGAGGTTCTCCACTTCCTTTCGTCCCAGTTTCCACAGTTGTCGAGTTTCCAAAACTCCAAACGAGAAATCTGTCTCTCGATCTCTCGATCTCCCTTTCAACTATAAGACGGTTCCCACAAACTGAGTTCTTAAGATCCAGAGGATAGCGAGGAAGACTTTCTGGTGGCGTTGGTGTTTACATTAAAGAGATGTCTTCAAAAGGATGTATCACTAACTTCCTTTTATTCATGCTTATATGTCTTTTCTTTGTTGTAATTCTGAAACAAGTTCGAAGAACACGCGTTCGCGCGCTTCCGCTGCGGGATCTGATCCCTACAATTAGTATCAGAGCCTAGGCTCTGCTTTCGATCTTGTTTTGAATAACAAGGAAAATAATGGTAGGTGTTTCTTTATATTTGATGTATGTGGTTTGCAAATAAATGTTTTTAGTTTTTGGCATTAGATTTACAGTTTTTCCGTTGATTCGATCAATGTAAAAGCCCATTATTTTGGGCGTTTAATCCTGTAAATCGAGTCTGTAAGTTTGTGTCATTCGTCGTAATGAGTTGTGTGAAATAGTACCAGAGAAGTGAAGAAAAACCAGAGAAACCCAATGGACAGCGCCTCAGCGCCTCGGCACCTAGGCTATGCCAGAGCTACATAAACCCGAGAGCTCGGGCCTGCAGCAGTAGGGGCAGCGCCTAGACGGTGTTCCGTGGTGCCGTAGCGCAGGCGCCGGGTTTTATAAAAAAAAATTGTTTTTGTTTCATTTCTAATAGGAAGCCAAAAACCGATCTGTTTTGCTATTTAATTAGTATGCATTTCGAATGTATACTTAATTGGTTGTATATGTTGCATAAAGTATACCATATAGTTTAAAATCCCACCATAGGTTACAACTCCCGCATGAAGGAGGGCTCCTTAATGCGAGAATACGTTCTCAACCTGATGGTCTACTTCAACGTGGCAGAGTCGAACGGGGCCATCATAGACGAGCAGAGTCAGGTCAGCTTCATTCTAGAATCTCTTCTGAAGAGTTTCCTACCATTCCACAGCAATGCGGTTATGAATAAGCTAGAGTACATTCTTACCGTGCTCTTAAACGAGCTACAGACCTACCATTCTCTTATGAAAAATAAGGGACAGGAAGGGGAGGCAAACATTGTCACCTAAAAAAGGTTCCACCGAAGTTCGACCTCTGGAACCAAGTCTGCAACCTCTTCTTCTGGAAGTAAGACTTTCAAGAAGAAGTTTCAAGAAGAAGAAGACTACTGGTAACGGGTCTAAACCTGACTCCACTGCTGCCACTACCAAGAAAGGCAAGGTCAAGGCTGCAGACAAAGGAAAATGTTTCCACTGCAATGTAGACAGACATTGGAAGCGCAATTGCCTGAAGTACTTGGTCGAGAAGAAGAAATCCAACGAAGGTAAATATGATTTACTTGTTTTAGAAACATGTTTAATAGAGAATGATGACTCTGTCTGGATATTAGATAAAGGAGCCACTAATCACGTTTGTTCTTCGTTTCAGGGAATTAGTTCATGGAGGCAGCTTGAAGTCGGAGAGATGACCCTCAAGGTCGGAATGGGAGAGGTCGTCTCAGCTTTTGCGGTAGGGGAGCTCAAGTTATTTACGAACAAGAATTTGTATATATTATTAGATCATGTGTACGTAGTTCCAAAAATTAAAAGGAACTTAATTTCAATTTTTTGCTTGTTAGAACATATGTATTCCATTTCATTTAATTTGAATGAAGCATTCATTTCTAGAAATCATGTGAATATTTGTTCTGGTAAACTTGAAAACAACTTGTATGTGCTAAGAGTCTTAGTTCAAAATGTCGATGTCGTTGAAAATGCCGAGGTCCCTATTTTACGGACATGTCAATGTTGGGAGGGAACTGATGTGGATTTATGAAGGCGAATATGGGAGAACTAATGTTCGGAGGATTGTAGGAAAACGAAGGTATTAAAATGAATCGAATCCTATCAAATCTTTATGACATGTGGATGTCGATGGATATTTCGGGAAAAAATAATGAAAATTGTGGAAATTGATGGAAATTTTTTAAATTAGCAAATAAAACTTGAATTGTAGCTTAATCAGCCTATAATTGATCACCTTTAACCATTAAAGATAAGAATATGACCATTTTACTTATGAAAATGTCGATGTCGATGGAAATATCGAAAAAATATTTTTTTCTTTAATGAAGATTAATGGAAATTATTTGAATATGTAAAGTAAACTTTAATTGTAAACTTTTGACTACTTCTTTAGTGTTTTTCATAGTAGATTCATTTGGAAATGAGATAACTACCGACTTGGTTTCCAAACACATTTCTAAATTCTAATTAACTCGTACCTGTTTACTTTTTACCTACTTCTCTTTTCAAATTTGAATTTACACATTTTTCAAACACATTTTCAAATCAATTATCAATCCAATCATCCAAAATATCTACCAATGAGATCTATATGTGCTTAATATTCTACTCATTTAAGCAACTACTTTCAAAACTTTCAGTCTATGATGACCGGGGAGAACTATTGTAATTTATATCGTTATCAAGATAGTGCACTAGATCCTCTGAGATCATCTTTTTGGTATTAATTAAGTTACCTATTTTACTTCATGTTTCACCACTATTTGTATATAATAATATTTTAGTTTTTAAAAACTCTAAGATTATATCAATCTTTATATATGTCAATATTTCACATATATTGTTCAATTGTGGAAGTAAGGACTAGATTGGATTAGAAATTATCAATAAAGCGAATTCCAAATATTATTAATTATACTTTATACAGTATTAAAATTTGAATGTTTCATTGAATAAACTAAGATTACAATCATTGAGGTTGTGAGGAATTATAGACTGTAGTGGCATAGTAAGAAGATGATGAAAATAAAATAACCTTAAATAAGAAGAGGGAAAAAAAAGACATGTCGACATTTGAGTCGACATGGAGGAGGGAAAATCGACTTTCCCCCCTATGTCGATGTCGACATGCTCGACACATCGACATGTCCACACGTCGACATATCCAACGATATGTCGACATGTCTCTCGACATTTTGAACTCTGGCTAAGACTAACCATTACTAAAGCAGTTTTAAATACTAATTTTAAAAATGTTAAAACTCAAACAAAAAGGAAAAAAGTTTCTCCTAAAGAAAATACCTATCGTTGACACTTAAAATTAGGTCACATTAATCTCAATAAAATTTGAGAGGTTGGTTAGGAATGGTCTTCTAAGCGAGTTAGAAGACGATTCTTTACCACCACGTGAATCTTGTCTTGAAGGCAAGATGACTAAAAGACCTTTTACTGGAAAATGTTATAGAGCCAAAGAGCCCTTAGAACTTATACATTCAGACCTTTATGGTCCGATAAATGTTAAAGCTCGAGAAGGGTATGAATACTTCACCTCTTTTATAGATGATTATTCAAGGTATGGTTATCTATACCTAATGCAACACAAGTCCAAAGCCCTTGAAAAGTTCAAGGAGTACAAGACTGAAGTTGAAAATCAATTAGGTAAAACCATTGAAACATTTCGATCTGATCGGGGTGGAGAGTATATGGACTTTAGATTCTAGGACTATATGATAGAACATGGAATCACATTCCAACTCTTAGCCCCTGGTACACCTCAACAGAACTGTGTATCAGAAAGGAGAAACAGAACTCTGTTCTATATGGTTTGTTCAATTATGAGCTATGCTCAGTTGCCTAACTCGTTTTGGGGTTACGCAGTGGAGACTGCGATTTATATTTTGAACTTAATTTTCATCGAAAAGTGTCTCTGAAACACTATTTCAGCTATAGAAAGGTCGTAAAGCTAGTTTATGTCACTTTCGCATTTGGGGATGTCTGAGACACGTGCTCGTGACTAACCCAAAGAAACTGGAGCTTCGTTCAAAAGTATGTCTATTCGTAGGTTACACTAAAAAGACGAGAGGTGGTCTCTTCTTCGATTCTCAAGAAAACAGAATGTATGTATCGACAAATGCCACCTTCTTGGAAGAAGACCACGTTCAAGATGATAAACTACGAAGTAAGGTAGTGATAAACCAAATTTCTTAAGAAGCTACAAACATATCGACAAGAGTTATTGATCAAACTAGCACTTCAATAAGAGTTTTTGATGAAGCATGTACATCACGTCAGTCACATCTACCTCAAGAATTGAGGGTGCCTCGACGTAGTGGGAGGATCGTGTCACAACCTGACCACGACATGGATTTAATTGAAACTTAAGTTGTCATACCCGATGACAGCGTCGAGGATCCATTAACCTACAAACAGGCAATGGAAGATGCTGATAAGGACAAATGTGTCACAGCCATTGACCTGGAAATGAAGTCTATGTACTTCAATTCCGTTTGGGAACTTGTAGATCAACCTGACGGGGTAAAACTCATAGGGTGCAAATGGATCTATAAGAGAAAACGAGACCACGAAAGAAAGGTGCAGACCTACAAGGCGAGACTTGTGGCGAAAGACTACACACAAAAGACTTTGAAGAAACCTTCTCCCCTGTAGCTATGCTTAAGTTCATAAGAATACTCTTGTCTATTGCGATCAAATCTTATGGTTTTGACCAAAATGTTGATGAGCCTTGTGTATACAAGAAGATTGTCAACAACACTGTAGTCTTCTTAGTGTGTATATGGATGATATCTTACTCATTGGGAATGATGTAGGTATCTTACTAACATAAAGAAGTGGCTAGCTATTGAGTTCCAAATGAAGGATTTGGGAGAAGCTCAGTATGTTCTTGACATCCAAATTCTTAGGGATCGTAAGAACAAAACGCTAGCCCTGTCTCAAACAACTTATATGGACAAGATGTTTGTTCGATATTCAATGCTGAATTCCAGGAAGGACTTATTTCCTTTCAGGCATGGAATTCATCTGTGTAAGGAACAATGTCCTAAGACACCTCAAGAAGTTGAGGATATGAGACGGATACCCTATGCTTCAATAGTGGGTAGCCTGATGTATGCTATGATGTGCACTAGACCTGACATTTGCTACGCAGTAGAGATGGTCAGTAGATATCAATCTAACCAAGGATATGATCACTAGATTGATGTTAACGGAATCTTCGAGTATCTCAGGAGAACAAGGGATTATAAGCTCGTGCATGGCTCTAAGGATTTGATCATTACAGGATACACTAACTCTGACTTTGAAATAGACAAGGATTCAAGCAAATCCACGTCATGGTCAGTATTCACTCTTAACGGAGGAGCGGTAGTTTGCGAAGCATTAAACAAGGATGCATCGCATACTCCACGATGGAGGTTGAGTACGTTGCAGCTTGTGAAGCGGCAAAAGAGGTGATTTGGCTTAGGAAATTCTTGACCGATTTGGAAGTTGTTCCAAACATGAACTTGTCCATCACACTTTATTGTAATAACAGTGGTACTGTGACAAATTCTAAAGAACCTTGAAGCCACAAGAAAGACAAGCACATAGAAAGGAAGTACCACCTAATACGGGAGATAGTGCAACGGGGGTATGTAATCGTCACAAAGATCGCTTCAGAGTACAATATTGCTGATCCTTTTACGAAGGCACCCACGGTTACATTGTTTGAGGGTCATCTAGAAAGTCTAGGTTTACGAGCATTGTACGGTTAGTTTAGGACAAGTGGGAGAACTGTAATGGGTATAGTGTATGCCCTAGTTTATTGTATTTTTCCTTTGCTTTATGATTATGTACACCCCACTAGAGTTTAGTTCAAGTGGGAGTTTGTTGGGTGTGTTGCCTTAAATTCGTAGTTTGTATTTATGTAAAAACAAATTTATATTCAATAAAGTTATATTCAATCAATTTGTTGTTGAATTCATAACATTTCATTGTCTAAATCCAATAAACTAAACATCCAAAGTTACTGTCATGTAACCGGGACAGTATATATACTGGGTTCTATTCCAACTTCTTCACAGAAGAAATTAAACCTTTGTGATGTATATTCAGTCTCATTGTCAGTCATCACCACCTGAATCTTACAGCCACTTTGATTCTCAACCCATCTTTTAAACTTTAGAAATACTCTAGCTGCATCAGATTTATGCTTCATGAAATATATCCAACACATTCGAGTATAATCATCAATAAAGATAATGAAATACCTATTATCATTCAGTGAGAGAGTTGGTAAAGATCCACACAAGTCAGTGTGGATGAGCTACAACTTCTCGGTTGCTTTCCAAACCGACTTCTTAAATGGCAATCTTGTTTGCTTCCCTATCAAACAAGCTCTGCAGTTTGTTTTCAGCTCCTCCTGAACTGGTACTCCTATTTCCATCTCATTTTTCTGTAGGTATTACAACCCCTTCTAATGAAAATGCCCCAACCTCCTGTGCCATAACTCAGTGTCATTCACTTGATACCTGAAAGTTACCTGCTCCTTCTCGAATGGATCTAGTGAGAAGTTCTTGTTCCGCATTTTTATTTTGAACAACTCATTCCTATTAGAATCATAAATGAGGCACCTTCCTTCTGCAAATAATATTTTAAACTCATTCTCTACTAGTTGACCAACACTTAACAAGTTTTGATCAATTTCAAAAATAAACAATACTTCAGTAATCAACTTGGTTCCAGCACAGCTCTCTATTGACGCTTTGCCCTTTTCCTTCACTTCTAGATATGAAGGGATGTGATTTCCGAAGCGGAAGCGGATCTTCGTTGCTGATTTTCGGGATACAAAATCGAATTACAAAGAAGAAAAATACAGAAGAAACTCAAACCTTTGAAGAACGTTACTTCAGTGAGTTCCCCTCGAACACCACCACCGGATCTTCCTCGCTATCCTCTTGGGTCTCGGGATCGTGCTTGTGGTAGCACCTTGATCGAAGAGAGGGAGAGATTGAGAGAATTTTAGAGAAATTCTGGGAGTTTTTTTTCTTAGTATGTTATGTTTTCTCCAACTATTGAAGAAGAAGAACAATGACGTGGGGTAACTCCCACGTCACAGCAACCCCCCACTCCCTTGCAATATTGCAGGGGAGTTTTATATTAATAATAATAATAATAATAATAATATATCATAATTAATATATATATATATATAATTAATCAAATTAATTAATAAATAAATATAATTAATTATTAATCCAATTAATAATTAATAATTATATATATACATAAATAATTAACACTTAATTATTTATTATATAATTAAAATCATATTCTAAAACATTTCTCTCGTATAACCTATAGTTTTAATGTACATCTTATGCACATTATTTTTAACCTATAATTTTAATATGAATCTTATTCATATTAATTTTATTTGAATCTCATTCAAATAATATCTCTCATAATATATAGTTTTAATTTACAATTAACTATATATTATAATGTATCAATATACATATAATCCCTTAAGTAATTTGAACAATTCAAATTCTTCCAAAAACTTGATCCTCGTTTTACCCGTTATGAGCTAGCAAGGGAACCTAATGGACCTACAGATCTGAAGCTCCAACGATGCAAGATTAATCGGTCAAACTCATTGACCGAGTTAATCTAGATTCGTTAACTACGGGTCATTCCACTAAAGACCCGCAGTTGCACTCTTCTCCCTGCAAAATGTTTTCGTGTCCATGGATATATGACCATTAATGACGAGTCAATCCTTCACGAGTGTTCATAACTCAAGTTAGGTCAAATTACCGTTTTACCCCTAAGTTACATCTTACTCCTTAAACACCACTGCTCCTCTAATGAACAACCTGGTTATGGTCCAACCAATAGCCGGAAGTCCCTCTCGGCCAATGAGAGGGTGGAGCCCCTTGTTCAAGTCCCGGAGTCAGCATTTAAGGGAACACTCATCTACTCCCCTAAAGTCGGGGAGGAGTGAATTCCATCTTGTGAAGTTATGTTCCCAGCTCCCCACTCGGTCTCGTCCCCAAAATGGTAGGAATGTTGAGTCGGCGACTCGGGCCACTCTCACCCATACAGATCAAAGGACGAGCCCTCACGAGCAGGAGTCCATAACTCACTCAGGATTGAGAATGAGTTGCCTGGTCATCCTAAGAAATAGCAACCTATTAGTTAACGGTGTCACATCTAAAGATTGCCTATTTCGTGGTCCAATCTTATACAAACTCATTGTATAGAATACCCCCACTCGCATGTCTCCACACGAACGACCTGGATCGAGTCGTCTGTAACCTTTACAGAGTGGGTCGTATCCATAGTGTTGCCAGGATAAGGTACTCAGCCTTATCCAAATACTATAGACCCTTTAGGTTATTCATGGGACATTATCCATTCATATATCAAGAGTATATCAAATATATACCCCGTATATCAACTATATACCCAGTATATATACTGTCCCGATTACATCACAAATAACTTTGGATGTGTTTATGCAAGGATGTGCACAACAGCGTATTTCAGATTGCAGCTCGAACTCGGCCTGCGGACCGACCTGAACACTTGAGCGGACCTGCACAAAAAGGTGAGCACTCCGACGATCAAGTCAGTATAGGTCGGATTCCCAGTTTAGTTCGAGGCTCGAAATCATCGTACCTGATCGTGGAGTGAAGTCCTCTACTTATGGGTGGTAGTCCTGCTAATCTCGCAACGGTTATACTCGATAATCTCGGGATCGTCGGTTACGCCCGGTAATCTCGGGACCGACGATTATGCCCGATAATCACGCCGCTGACAGTAATTCGCATCGGCCCCCACCGAGCTTCCCGGTAGGTCGGACCTCGGCCAGGTTCACCTCGGCCCTCATACTTAGCATCTATCAACGCTAGTAGTGGTGATCTCGGCCATCCGAGCTGGGCATGACTAATGAGTCATCTTGGAGCACCAATAGGGGTCCTCCACGTGTCCAGGGTATTCTCTTCCCCAAACAGGATGTTTAGTTTATTGGATTTTGGATAATGCAAAGCTACGATTTAACAACAAATTTATTGAATAAAACTTTATTAAATAGACATTTGTTTTTACAAAATACAAACTACGAGTTTAGGGCAACACACCCAACAAGATACTGATCATTCCCTATTTTCACCCTTGAATTGAATGACTTGTCAAGGTCCTTGAACAACTCTTTGTCACCTGTCATGTGATTGGTACACCTACTATCGACCAACCAACCATCACATTGAGTGGCTGATGTAACGACCCAGAATTTCCCCAACACTTCTAGGTCACGTTAACTACCCAACTATTTAAATTTAACCCCAAACGCATGATGCCAACTCTCTATGCAACAATTATATAAAAATCAAGTTCCACCTCTGGTCAATTCAACAATAAATCAATCTCGTAGAATATCAACCAACAACATCCGTGGACAACCTCATGGGGCAGTTTTATTATTCAAACAAAGCAAAACTCAATGAATAATAGAGAAGTAAGATAGACACTTATCCTGAATTAAAATCAATAACAAATGGGAACCTCCCAATTATTCAAATACGAACAAATAGTTTATCGACCATAACATAAGGTCTTAACTAATAACTTAAGCTAAGAAAGAGTGACTAAGCAGCCTATGGTCCTCGCTCGTCATGTCTCCTCCGTCTCATCACCATGGTCGCCCACGAGTCCTTCACCTGAAACAATCATTGTAGAGGGGGGGGGGGGTAAGTATATAAAATATACTCCGTAAGTAGCCCTCACCAACAACACACAAACATCATACTCAACTAATCATGAAACATTCATAGTCATGCCTTTCATCATATTAAGCATTCAAACATAGACACATTCCATAAAATTTGGTGACAACCACAACCAGGAACACATTAACTACCAGCCTCTAGTCTCCCTAACATCTCAAGTACCTCTACGCTTATCACGGCTATTCTAGCCTTTCACAGTTAACTCCTTCGAGTAGAGTCGGCCCCTGACCATTTTTACCCAGAGCCCCGACACTGCTGCATCGGCCCTCGACCATTTTTACCCGAAGCCCCAATGACTTCACCATCTATTGGCCCTTGACCATTTTTACCCAAGGTCCCAATAGCCTTCCTTCCAAAGAACTCCTCGTATCGACCCTCGACCGTTTTTACCCGAGGCCTCGATACTCAATTAGTGACGTATCAGCTCCCGACCATTTATACCCGAGGCCCTGAAACTCACTCATTCATTCCCTCCCAGAATCCAACTCACACCAGAGTCTTACTATATGTTTTCTTAAGCCACTACCCCTGCATCTTTCAACTCACAAATACAATTCAGCATGCTTCCACAACATAGACAACTTTCTAATAATGAGATAATCACCCAATCATGCTTAATATCCAACATCATTATTTAACAAGCATTACTAAGTATAATAACTCACAAAAACACGCAAAACAATTCATGCATATCCAGGCAACAAACATTACCACAGCAATACTCAACAGTTTAGCAAAGCAGAAATCTCACCATTTTCATCGACAAATATCCAACACTACTCCAAGTATATCGATTAACACAACGAGAATTATTCAGCACAACGACGTAACAAAATTAGTATTAAACGCCACAAAATCAGCACATTAGAGATCATTTAGCACACATTAACGCACGCACACGCCCCTTGTCTACTTACACACAACCGCGCCCTTAAGTTTTGCGTCGAACTCACACCTAAACACTACAACAGAAAAATACAGCAAGTTACGTACACTATTTAGCCTTCGAAATCAATTCTAAAAGGGTTCGAATGACTCATTACCAACAAAACCGACTCCGTATAGATGTGGGTCACCTAGATCTAGCTCGCCAAGGTGTGGGTAGCCTAAATCGAGCTTCGAACAGATGTGGATCACTGCCAAACGTCCTAAACACTGCTGTAACGCACAAATCCCGCCGCTGGAGTTGCTGTTCGTCAGATCGTAGTAGTAGGTCGTTGACCCGTCGTCGTGCGCTGTCGGTTCGCCGCTGTAACAACCTGTTCGCCGTGCGCCACCGCGGATCTGGCCCGTCGCCGTGCGTCGCCGCGAGGAAGAGCGGTGCTAGTTCGTTGCAGGCCGCCTGGGGATGCGCCGCCGCTGCTGCAGATCGCCGGGACGTCGGGGAAGTCGCGCCGCCACTGCTGCTGCTACAGATGCCGCCGCCGCTCGTGGTTGTCTTCGGCTGCCGTTGCTACGGGTTCAAAGCACGTCGAAGCTACTCACCGGATTTGTCGTCGTTCCGTTCGGAGTGGGCTAGCAACACCGGTGCTGCGTCAAGGCGTCGGAGGAGCTGCCGGAAATGAGAGGAGGGGGCGGCGGGGTTGGGAATGAAGAAGAAGTCGGGGGGCGGCTAGGGTGAGAAGAAAGAAGAAGAAGAAGGAGAACTTGGGCTAGGGTTTCTTTTTGTTTTCTTTCTTTTTTTCCCCTTTTCTTTTACCTTTCCTTTGTTCTAAAAAAACCCAAACCAAACCAAAAACCCAACATAACCAAGCCCAATAGCAAAAGAAGCCCATCCCAACTTAAGACAAAACCAACCACAAGGAGCCGATAAATATAAGTTTAATTAGAGTTTAGAGCCCGATAAATATAAATTTAATTAAAGTTTAAATTAAAAAAAAAACATAAAAATCTCCTGATTCGAGACCAACTAACCTGAAGGACTCGGGGCGTTACAGCTCATGAGAAACCGGTAGCCACAAAGATTTGATCTTCTTCTTACTATACTGCAACATGTGCTCCTCCTTGTTGTTGAGTCTTTGCTTCCTTACAAAAACTCTCAATGTGCCCCAATAAATGACACATTCTACACTTCACATCTGGTATTCTCCAGCATATGACTGTGGATGATTCTACTTCCCACAGTGCTTGCATGCACTATCAGCATCCCTTGCAGTGGATTCTAAGCTACTACTGTCACTCGCCTTTTTCCTTTTCCACTTATTCTCTCTTCCACCTTCTCCCTGCTGCATTCTAGCTTTCAGTGCCCCCTCAATGCTTCCTTCTTGCGTCATCAACATCCTCTATTCATGTGTTTGTGAAGCACGAACTACTTCTATCACCTTGAGTTTGAAGAGGTCTTCAGTATTCTCTAAGGAAGTAATGGTTGCTTCATATCTCTCAGGTACTGAAAACGTAATCTTCTGAACCAATCTATTATCAGATATATCAGTTTCTAATGCTCTTGCCTTGTTAGCAATCCTGATCAACTTGTCTAAGTACTTTTTAATGGACTCAGAATCCTTCATCTGCATTCTCTCAAATTCCCTCATCAAGTTCAACACTTTTATACCTTTAATCTCTCATCGTCTTCATACTCACTTTTGAGAAACTCTCAGATCTCCTTTGCTAACTTCAAGGTCATAATTCTGTTGAATATGGCAGGAGACACAGCTGCATATAGGCAAGCTCGAGCCTTTGCCTTCTTGGTGACCCTCTCCTTGTGAGTCTTGATCTGATGCATTGTTGGATTATTAGGGAGTGGAGCAATTTCATAATCTTCCTCAATTGCTTCCCAATAATCACAACCCGCCATGTAGGCTTCTATTTTGATTGCCAATACAGATGGAGCCAATGAAGAAAGATTGTTTGATCCTAACTCCATTGAACACAACTCTCACAGGTGTATCACTCGGTTTCTCTCGGAAATATTTCACTAATTATCACTCATAGATCCCTTAAGAATTTAAGGCTCTAATACCACTGTCGTTCTTATTATTGAGACACAAATGAGAAATTTGGGAAGTGTAAATTTTATTCAATAATACTACATATAAATACACACTCTAAGTCTAAAAGTAGACTCAACTAACTCCATAAAATTAGCAACTCACTCCACTAACTCGAAAAGAATAGCAACCTAATTGACTTGACTATAACCCAAAATAACACTACCAACTTCCTAAAAACTAGGACTTAGACTAGACAAATTCAAATCATTCAAACTTGCAACTTGAGTTAACTATCAGTAACATAACGATCATATGCCCCCATCGCCTAATACCCTACAAATAGCAACGTCACTCTAATATCAAGTACGTAATCTGAACCTCGACTTGAGACTTCAAATCAACCTCTTGCTCATTTGAGAATCAGAGTTTTTGCTTCTTTAATGTAGGTCTTCTTCACCAAGCTCGCTCCGTAAGCTCAGCCATACTTGATCTTACTAGTTCTCGAGTCAGATTATAATTCGCCATAAATATTTGGTGTCGTCTATGGATTTGACTAAAAACCAAAGTTATTCTCTACCATAAATATGACTGGGGCTCCTTCTTAAGGGTTTAGCACCTCAAGCTGCCCTAACGAACCTTAGCTCCTCAAGATCCTCCAGCACCACAAGATCCTCTTGCTTCGGGCACCTCACAGAATGTTCCTAACGTCCCAGCAACCACAGGAGTTCGGACTCATCGAACCTCATCCACCTGGATTAATTTTGCGCTCAAACCCCAAAATAACCACTAGTTCAGGGTGTGCAAGGTTGAACCAATAGAGTTGGACGAGATACCACTCGTTCGGTAGGTCCAGATGTGCTAGCAATTATGCAAGTCGAAATGGACAAAATGTGGAAGCGAATGGAGGCCATAGAGCAGACTTATCATAACCTCGGACATATCGAAATAATTAAGCTCTCATACCAGTATGACCCTTGCAAGGGGAAAGTCCTGTCGATCCAAGCCTTTTTAAGGAAGAAGTTTACGATTACTGAACTAACTATAGGATCAACGTCGGCATCGAGTTAGATCGTTCGAATTTTCTGGGACACGGAATCAATCACAACATGTGGAATATGTTGATGTCAAACATATTAACGACAACCTTCCTGTTGAGGATGACCAAATACACTGTACCAGCCCAGGGCACGACCAAGACTCGACGAGGAATTCGCGTCTTAATGGATCTTTGAGATGTTCTTAACGATCGAACTCGACGGTCGCTAGCCCAAGTCCAAGGCCTGCCCCCCATTAGTAAGGCTTAATTGTGTTTAAGTTATCGTTGTTATGATATAGGCTCAGAGAGAGAGTTGTATTTAAGTTGCTCTAATTTGTGGTGCAATATATAGTTGCTTTAGATCATGAAGCATGGATGAGAGAGTGGGGGAGCGTGTGCTGTAATTATATAACATATTTGGTTTGAGTGTTATCAAGGCTTGAGTGTGTGTTGTAATTATATAACATATTTGTGTGTGTTGGTTTTAAGGCTTTTGTGGTTGACATTTGGTCCTTGGTACTTTAGGGAAGGATTTTGAGGTGGTATTGGTGTTAGCATCTAATTTGGATGTGGAGGAGGGGAATCGGTTGGAAGTTGGTATGTTGAGAGAGTTTTGGCTTTAAATTGGTTTTGGTGAGTTATAGATCTATAGGCCACCAAAACTAGTTGGAAATACATGTGCGGTTTCGCTTTTAGTGTATGCTACTTGTTTTATGTTCTTCTATGTTCAGAACGTGCTATGTTTCTTTAGTGTCTAAATTGACGGTTCGGTAGATACTCTAGAGTTTTGTTTTGTTTTATTTTAAACTAAATTGACACGAAATATCTTTTAAAAGTTTTGTTTTGTTTTTCAGGTACTTTTGGTAATGACGGTTCAAAGCTTCACATGTTAGAAGATTAGATAGAATCAGAAATGAAGCCTTGACATAGTGATTTGGTGTAATAAACGTGTAATGTTTGAAATATCTTATTTTGTAAGCACATATGGTAAGAAATTACTTTTGTTTAATGTAAATTTCATATTATTTGATATTTGTGTGAATTTAAATTCCTTATTAGGTGTTTCAATAAGGTTGGGATTCAAATTAGCATGCATTATATTAAAAGAAAATCCTGACAAAATTAAAAGATAAAAAAAACGGAAAGAGCTTTTTAGTGACATTTTAAAAAAATTCAGGTAAAAGGATTTATCCCGAAGAAAAAAGAAAAAACAACGAGAAAGAAACCAGAAACGTTTGGAGAAGTTATTTTTCTTGACGTTATTTAGAACCGTCGAGAAAAGGCTAGACTCCCAACATTTTTTAAAACGTCGGGAAGGAAGCCTTTTCTCGATGTTTCTAAACATCGAGAAAAAGAATTTCTTCTGACGTTTTTTTGGAAAATTTTGGGAGTTTGCTGTCCCGACGAACTTCTCCTGACGTTTTGGTCAACGAAAAAAGTTCATCAAGACAACTACCACCCGACATCTTGTAAAGTCAGGACAAGTCTTAATTCTTATAGTGGTCATCAGCAATACTTCATACCACATAGGTTGAAACAAAAAAAAAAATTGAGTAAGTGAAGTTTAGGTAGAAGAGTAATCTACAATGACGAAAATGGTTATTTTTCTTTTAAAGTTCAGGGACTAATAGACATTACAAAAGTTTATAACCAATATAGTTTTTTTTTTAAATTGAGGGACCAAAATATATCTTTTCAAAGTTTAGTGACCAAAATAGAACAAATCATAAGAGTTTGAGCTGAAACACCTCTTATGATTTGTAAAAAGTATGTTGATTCGAGTGCAATTATTTGTTGTAGACATGAGTTGAAAAGCAAGGTATGAGTTCATATTAATATTTTCTTAATACGTTTGTTTTATTTTGTTAGAGTAGCTTGAGATATTCAGGAAAGAATTTTGTCGTACCTTCGACGTGTACGAGGCATCAACTCTTATTCCATAGAGTGGTAATATGTTAGCCACATATTGCAATTTGAATCCTTTCCAATTACTATGTTATGAACAAATATTTCATATTGTATTCTTACTTAGGTCTTGCAAGAACTACCATGGAGAACCTTGGTTGCAACCATCTGATTTTTGGGCCATTGTCATTGGATTAGCAATGAATACATTTTTTATGTATATTTAAATACTTGGTTTACGTATTAGGGTTGATGTATATGTGAATATAGTTCGTTTTTGTATATGTCAGTACTTTGTATATGTACGTGAATAATTTGTTTATGTATATATGGCTTCTTGGTTTGAATATCTTTACGTATATGTTTTTGTATGTGTAATGCGTAAAATTGATAAGTGCTAGGTCTAAAGTTGTGAAAAGCGACTTCTTGGAAAAACATTTCTTGACAGGTTTATTCCATTATTAAAATAGTTAAAATATGTGATGTTTAGAAAATGTCACTGTTTCAATAGTTACGATGATGTATTAATAATCTTGAAATATATTATAAAAGTACTTATAAATGTCACAAACATTTCAATAGTCATGACATTTATAAAAGTCAACCAAATATATTTCATGTCATGGAAAACCTTTTTGTGACAAATAACAACTTTTATTGTCACACTTTTCTGGACTATTCATAACTTTTTTCCAACACAAATTGTTTAACAAGTATTGTCATAGTTAGAAGATTCGTAAAATGACATTATAAAAATTTAAATTGTCACTATATTATTTTTTGTGATGGTTAAAACAATATCGTTATTAAATGTTCCATGACATTTATAAAATTGTTGTTATACATGTTTTGGTGACATTTATAAACTATCGTCAAATTACATCTCGTGACAATGGTGAACAAATTTTTTATTGTTTAATGATAATATTTCAATAATTGTCATATTTTCTCTTTCCTTGATGGTTCAATCAATGACAGTATTTGCATGACGTGGCGCCTAATTTTCAAGGGCGTTTTCGATATTTTAATAATTGTTACGCACACTCCATTGGGTAGTTTTGAAATTATGATTTTTATACCCTGAAAGAAAATTATGACTTTTTCTCATAGTAGCCTAGTAGGTGAGTTTTGAAGAGGTCTTGTCATATTTTTTCCTTGCCCAAGTCCAAGTGTTAGGAACAGAAATCCTAATCCAATCCATAAATTTATAAAATTCAACAAATATGTTACAGAAGAACTTGCTTTTCTTCACTCTCTATTCAGGGTGATATATAACTTTGACTTGGCCTCTTCACTTAAAATTCATTTAAAATATTATCTTAAAAAAATCATTTTAAATATGGTTTAAAATCTCAAAATTCTCAAATAATGTCAACAACAATCTAGAACCCTTGTTGATTTTCCTCCATGAAAAAAAAAAAGAAAAAAAGCCTCCTAATGTTTCTTCCACCCAATTCATTTATATATATTATGACATTTTAGTACTCAAAAAAATATATATTATGATATTTTAGGGATTTTTCATTTTTTTAATTCAATAGTAGTGGGGCAAGGATTGTGTTATCAACCATTTGAGATGGTGATAGGTGTCTAATCTACCGAGTTATATTAGGTATACAAATTGTTAAAGTTTTGATAGAAATATTGTACAAAAGAGGAAAGAAGAAAAACTAAAGAAAAATGTAGTCATAATTTTGATCTTCAAAGTTTGAGAAATAATTCAGGGAGGAATACTTCAATCCTTATTACTAGGAGTAGGTCAAATTGAATTTGGGAATCAAAATTACTTACCACTTAAGCAACATCTACCTTCCAATAGTCCATTTCAACCTAGCTAGTTGAAGCATTTATGTCAACTAGAAAATCGTGAGTTCAACTCTTCCCACCCCACATGTTTGCCAATTTTGTTTTTAGAAACTAATTCAAATAATGGAAATTCTAACGAACGAACCTTTCTAGTTTTTTCATATTTTGAATTTGAAACTTTAAGATGCAAAATTATTTCAAAAATTATTAAAAAAAATTTGATAAATATATTATTTCATGTTTTAAACTCATTTTTATTAAAATTAACATAAATAAAGTGTAATATGTTATAAATTATATAATATTGTAAAATAATAATTAACAAAATTTATAACATATATGTTAATAAATTAATTAATACTATTTTAGATTGAACTAAATATTTAATTGGTAAGTATTACTAGTTTACAAATATCTACTGTTTGATAATCATTTCGTTTTTCGTTTTTGGTTTTCCGCTTTTAATTTTTCAATAAGTTGTTTGATAACCAATTCAATTTTGTGTTTTTTATTTTTCAAAAACCATTTTGAAATTCTATGTAAATCTTCTAATACTCAACTTTTTTTTCTTTATCATATTTAGGGGAAGACAAAAATTTACATAGGGTCGGGTCCTAAAAATAGAAAATGCATGTCCCGACCCCGTCCCCGATTCCATTTTTTAAATAATTAATATATATTGATTATACTTTTTTATACTTAAATTCTAAAAATAATTAAAAACAATTATAAAACCGATATTTTTTCTCGAGAACAGCTCTCGGACTTAAGAACGAGGTGGAGACGGAGACTAAAAATTTTCACGAGCCCGAGAATGGGGGAGAGCATCCCCACATCCACACTATTGTCATCTCTACTCTACATAAAATTATCTCTCTCTCTAATATGTATTTTCAATTTTCAAACTTTTTAAAAACTAAAAACGGTTACCAAACGTGTTTTGGTTTTTTGCTTTTTAAAAACAAAAAATAAAAAATGATTATCAAACATGGTTTTTGTTTTCTACAAACAAAACCAAAAACCAAAAAGTAAAATAGTTATCAAGCGGGCCTTAAATATATTGAATATTTTTTTTAATTGAGATTCAATTTCGAAATCTAGTATCAAAATCACATATCCAAAAATATTGAAACATATTGAATACAACTTGTTTTTCATTTAATTCCATGTTTTCAAATTTATGTTTCTAAGATTACCAACAAAATGCAACAATGCTACAGGAGGACTCATAACATATCTCTCTTGTCAAATATGATTTAGTTTTATGTCTAAACATTGATCAACTCACATATTTTTCATGCCTTTCTTATACTTGAGAGAGGAAAAAAGAACTTATTAATCAATCACCTAATTTAAAATTCTTTATAAATTGATTACAACGTTCTGCGTTATCCTATAATATATGGTGCTTTAAATTTTTGTTAGTATTATCAATATAATAATGATTCCACCCATTTGAGCATAATTTATGATGTCATATTATATATTAAGAAAAAGAATAGTAATTCTAAAGATCAATTCATATGATTACTGTTAACTTGAAAAGTTAATTAAAATTTAGCTTTTTAAAGAAAGACTTAAAAGTCATGGGCGCATGATTTGGACTAATATGAAATAATCATAGAACAAGGTGAGAGTAGTTGGAACTAATTCATTTTATATTATTGTTGCAGATGACTCTTAAAGACGGGAAAAATTAACTCCATTGTTTCGACTCTTTAAGCTTCGGTAACAAGAAAGTTCAATAAATGATTTTAAATTTGGTGACTTGAAATTTAGAAATAATTTTAATTTTTTTATTTTGGAACGATTTAAAATGAATTAAGTTAAATCTCGATGTTCGTTGTCAAGAAAAATTAAAATAAAATAAAATTCTACTAATTTAGACTTTTACTCTAGACTTATTAATTAGAAATTAAAATATAATAAAATTAAATAGGTTATTTATTTTGAAATTCTATGAAATCTTGTGAAATTCGAACATTTTGATTTGAGATTTTTTTTACGTAAAAACTAAATTTAAAATCTAGTAAGATTCCAAATCATTCAAATTAAGGACCAATAAAATTCATTTGAAATCTATTATGATTTTGAAATTCTTGAGCATAAAAAATTTCAGGTTCTAATCTCGAGCGAGTCAAAAATTAAAAATATATGATGGAAGTACTTAAGCCAATTAGAGAATTTATTATATCTTAAAAGAGGACATAACTCGATTATCAAAGAGTTCTCCACAACCAAAGCGAACATATCTCAACAATAATTGACATATACCTCCAACCACAAGATCGTGAGTTCGAATCTTATCCCCAATATGTTGTACTAAAAAAAACAAAAAGAGTTCTCTTTGATAACAAGAAGCCAATTAGAGATCATTTAATTATGTGATCATTGAGTCCGGTTTGATAATGTTTTTGCCTTTAATTTATATTTTACAAATTCATGGTAATGGTTTACTAACATTTTTTTCATAATTACTAAAAAAACATATGTATCCTTACCAATCTAAATATAACTCAATCAGTTAAGTCATATATCATTGACCAAAAAGTTGAAAATTCGAATCTTCATCCCATCTATTGAATTTAAAAAAACATCTATCCTCTAAAGAAAAAACATCATAAATCTAAAATGGTTACCGATCATTGAATCCTAAATGATTAAAGCAAAAACACTTTCTGACATATGGTTAAAACAAACAAAAGAACACTTAATATAATTTATAAAACAAATTTCTACAACATAAGTGTTGGAGGGTAAAAACTGACAAGACACGTAGACCAATCAAGTCAACTCGAGAAGAGTAGCCACATATGGAAGGTAAGGTCTGACCTACGACTATAACCGATCTGACACATCCTTGCAAACCTAGTCAATCTCCCAAGCTCTACTCGATCGAGCTAAAAGGATTTCGACCTCAAATCCAACAGTCTGTATAAACCATCCAACCTCCTATCGGAATGACCATTACAGACTTGTCTCCCCACCCTGCCTATAAAAAGGACATCATTTCTACGACTTAAGTATAAATTCTATCTGACACAGACCTATTTAACTCGAATTCAGACTAACTTCAACTTGAGAGTGTCTATTTCTCTTTTACAAGTCTCTCCTCCTGCAGCTCACCCCTCCATAGCTCGTCCATATTCATTGAAAGCCGATCTCAAGTAGCTCGGTAGAATCCACCATGGACAATATGTTTGTATAATTAGCTAGCTATTGAAATAAATAACTTTCTATATCATCTAAAGTTCATTACTCGATAGTCACTTAAAATAAATTTGTAAAGTCTTGACGCCACGCATATTCAATGTATATTATGATGTGTGTTGGTCCTCAAAAATAATAATTATAATCCAAAGTGGTTGAAGAAAAGTTTGGTGCATTGGAAATGGTAAATTTAGTTGAATTTTGAGGTTAAAATGCAAGAAAATAACTTGAACGAAGACTAATTCATAATCACTCCCACATAAATACATCTATAAATAGACTTTAACAAATGCACAAATTTTTCATCAACCAAATTTTCCTTTGGTTTTGCAAGAAAAAAAGAAGAGGGACAATTATGGAAAATATTAAATTTTCATCAGCCATATTTCTTTTGGTTTTACAAACAACAATATTTCTTGTGTCTGCTTATGATCCCAGCCCTCTCCAAGACTTCTGTGTAGCCATTGATGAACCCAAATCTGCTGGTATTTTTCTCATCCTTCAAACTAATTAAAAATTTCAAGTTGACATTTTTTTTTTAAATATATCTTTGATTTCTAAGTTTCTTTGTTTAGATAATTAGGGCTCCTTAGATCAGGTTTGATTTGATAGCTATTTTGTTTTGGATTCTTATTTTGAAGATTATACTTGCTTTGATAACTATTCTTAAATCCACATTTGATAATAGATGAGGAAAACAATAATACATCTGAGTTCATGACTAAATTTTAAAAACAAAAACTACTTTTTGAAAAATACTTTTTATATATAGTTTTAAATTTTTGGCTTATATTTGAAAATATATATTTAAAAAATAGATGAGAAAAAACTAAGAAATGCATGGGTGAAAATACAAATTTGATTTTCAAAAAATATAAAATCCAAGAAAATGATTGTCAGACAATGCCAAACATAAATACATGGACGAAGTAGATTTTAAATATGCTTTTGCAAATAAATGAGAAAAATAAATACTATTTACACAGCCTAAATTTTAAAAATAAAAGATAAAAAGAAACATAAATACATGGGAGAAATTTTTTTTTCTTTTTTTCCTAGAAATGAAATACTTACAATTATTTTGTAGTTTTAATTATGTTTAATATTTATTATGCATTTGATTGTTGGTAAGAATTGATTAAAAAAAAAAAGAAGCGTTTTTTTAATGTGTTTTTTTAATTTTAGAAAACAAAGCACAAAGCACCAAAATGGTTTACAATTCCATAGTTAGTTTGTCAAGAAAATGTTACTAAAAAACATATGTTTTTCAAAATTAAAAAATATAATCATATTTCTTAGAACTCTTTGATAATTTTTTTTTATAAACTATCTTATGAATTACCATCCAATCATTACTTCGTTTATTAATTAAAAAATTATTTGTGAAATTATAGCTAAATTTCATAAGAAAAACCATCCTTCTAAGAACTATTTTTTTAAATTATTAATATTATAATTTTAAAGAATATAATAGAAATTTTAAAAGGTGGTAAACAAACTTAACAAAAAGTAAAAATTTGTGTATTTAAGATAGCCTTAGTTCCAAACTTTTAAATGTCCATGCCAATAAAAATTTCAAGGTTGCACTCTTATAAAAATATGAATAAAATGTCGAAGTTGATAAATATTTTTAAAAAAATTATAATAATAAATATTTAAACTAACAAATAAGCTTTCCACACTTTTGAAATAAGTTAAAAGAGTATTAATATTAATATCATGTCATATTTTGTTGATATATATATATTTTTTTAGTTTGTTAAGTTTTTTTTTGCTGTACTATGAAAATGTCGATGTCAAACTCATGAACCAGCGAAAATTAAATATCATCTGTAGTTGTTGAATATGTAGTTGTTGAATGATTATTATTTTTTTTAAACTTGATGCTCCAATATCGTAGTATTTGTGAACGGAAAGTTCTGCAAGGATCCGAACCATGTGAATGCGGACGACTTCTTCTTTTCGGGACTCGACGTTGTGGGCGAACCAAACAAACAGGGTTCAAACGTGACTCAAGTTAACGTAGGCAACTTAAAAGGACTCAACACTTTAGGCATCTCCTTGGCCCGCCTCGACTTCGCTCCATATGGGCTTAATCCGCCCCACACCCACCCGCGAGCCACCGAAATTCTTGTAGTGATCGAAGGCAGTTTGCACGTCGGGTTCGTGACGTCAAACCCGAACAAACTCTTCACCAAAGTGCTTAACAAAGGAGATGTGTTTGTGTTTCCGATCGGGCTCATTCACTTCCAGCTGAACGTCGGGCATGGCCCGGCCCTTGCTTTTGCGGGACTTAGCAGCCAAAATGCAGGTGTTATTACAATTGCTGATGCTGTGTTTAACTCTGATCCCATGATCTCTCTTGATGTGCTCACCAAGGCCTTCCAAGTTGACAAGAATGTTATTCAATATCTTCAGAAGCAATTTAAGTGAGGGAAATTATGGAATAGTTTCAAAGATATGTGCTTTTAAATTATATATGCACCCATAAGTTACTAGTTATGTGTTGTGTTGTTGCTGTGTTTCTCAAATTTCAAAGTGAATAAAGCGGGTTGCAATATTAATTACTATTCCTAATACAGTAATAAATTTCTTTTCACGAGCTGAATGTATAGCTAAACTAGTTAAAGCATCTACCTCCGACCAAAAGTTCGTGAGTTCGAATCCCGTCCCCACAAGTTATATATAAAGAAAAAAATATTTCCACCTACCATTGCAGCAGGCAAGCCTACGAAGAATAATAAAAATCTCATATCTATGATCAATAACCATTTGATGGATGGCAATGAAAAGGCAAAAAAGGCTTTTGGATGCTTGGAGATGAGGATCATGGCTTATAGGAAAGTGCAGATTTCTTAAGTTTTATTTCTATAGATTACATTACCAAATCTTGATCCGATGTAATTCTTGTTTATGGATTTTTTTTTTTTTTGGCTGCAAATGGACTGTCCTGGTCCTGTTGGCAAATAATGGAGTTGAAAGTAAAGTGGCTGCAACAGTATAGTTTTGAACCATTATTGTTCATTTCCATATTTATACTTCTTGTACTAAAACTGCCCATTACCATATTTGTTTTCAATTTCCTCTCAAAGTTTTTATAAGGGCAAATTTGAAATATGGTACTTATACAATTATATGCACCCCTAAATTTTTAATGGTAAAAATTTAATCCCAAACTTCAAAAAAATTGGATCTATTTACTCTATTTCTCCCTACTGAAAGTTTAGCGGTGCAATTCTTCCACTAAAAGTTTAGCGGTACAATTCTTTCACTGAAAGTTGAAGAATTTAATATTTACTCTTCAAAGTTTAGGAGTAATTTTTTACTTTGAGAGTTTAATTTTTACCATTGATAAGTTTATGGGTGCAATTGTAACAACTACCATACTTTAGGGGTGGTTTATGCAATTTGCTCTTATTTTCCTGGTAGGTAATGAACTAACCCAAACATTTGAAAATGAGAAGAGAGATGTCGAGTGAGAAAATATAAATATATATACTATGTTAAATCGAATCTGTCTATCTCTCCGAACTAATTAAAAAGGGAAAAATACTAGAAAGCAAAACTATATAAAATAAGTTTAAAATAGGCAATGAAGCTTTCGAAAGATGTCGTGAATAAGCCAATATGTCATGAATTTGTGAGCCTTGTGCATCAAATGAACTCCATCCCAACTAATTCGTTCGTTGAGGTTGGCAGATACTGGTACTCCTGGAAGACCATATATTTGCGTTAAGGTAAACTCATAATCACCTCCAATTCCACAACAAAGACTTTTGCATGGATGATTCGTGAAATCCTACATATTAGAGATGACACCAATTTATTAGATATATAACATTTTCTACATCAATAAAAATATAGTGCAAAAAGTAGGGTTAAGAAACATACCAAGTAAGAACCCGCAATAGTGCATTATAATAATCACCATATATAATCATTACATTTGGGTTCTCTTTTTTTTCAATGATCTGATGGCATGTTTTAGATATTTATTGTGATAGTTTGTTAAACCGTTCAAATCCTTCAAACAATGAAGTTCATCATAAGCGGTTGAATCCTTTGTTTGAAATCCAGTAAGATAGATTATTGGTAGACAACCTATTGGAAACTTTCCTGGAACAATAACTCGAGCAACACCATAATTTATAACTCTCTACAAAACACACGATTATGAAAGAAAAGAATAAGAACTTCTAATTTATATAGATAGCAACAATACCGCCATACTTCACACCAAAAAATAATAATAAAGAAAAAAGAAAATAATATAACATATATTGTGACAACATCTTTTATAGTTTGAACAACTTCGTGCACCATATTTTTAACTTCGTCAATAGTTTTGCCTTGAAATAGAGCATAATTGTAATCATTCCCTCCAATCTCACCGACCAAAAACAAAGCATTCTTTAACTTCTCCTTGCAATCTATAAGATATACAAGCTAGAGAATTAGTATATATATATAATCGAAAAAGAATTTAAACATGGAATATATACTTCGTATAATTAAATCGAAGTCGAAGGAAGTATATTCAAACCTCTTTGATTAGAACATATATTATTAAAATGAGCAGACATCCAATCAAGCTGTTTAGTTAGAGATGAGTTAGTGACGGGAGATAAGATCTTGTTTAGAGCAAGAACTGTCCGCCACAGCAAAATTGACTCCATGACTCATTGATGCCTCTTTATTCAAATATGGGTTGATCAAAGGGAGTCCAGCGGCCAAAGCTGTAATAAAAATGATAAATTTTATTTATTTTTGTTATTGACGTGTAAGATATAGACAAAAATGAGATCATAATCTAAAGCATCATATTTTAAAGAGGTTCAATTTTAAGACCTTGTGCATGATAATTTGAGTTCAGACACTATCTCCGATCAAAAGATCGTGAGTTTGAATCACCGCCCCACATATTGTACTAAAAAAAGACCTTATTGATAAATTTGACTGAAAACACTGGACAAACTTATCCCAAACTACCGACATGAATCTAACAACGATAGAAAATGAAAGATAAATTCAGTAATACGTATATAAGATCAAACATATTAATTATTAATGTCAAAAGTTAGAAATAACATTTTTATATAATAAACAGGTTTTTTCCTTCTAAAAACGTAACTCATGGCTCACAATTTTTATTCGAAAACGAATCAGCCGTAGCACAATAGGATATTGAAATCACTTATTGAAGTGATCTATCCATTAGAACAACGGCCCATTGCGTTCTTAAAGAACGTTTAAGGTGAGAAAATTGAGTCATCAAATTTTCACGAATGAGATTTTCAGTATCGTATATGGAGTCGCTGAGTTGATAGATTGCGTCGAACATGCAAGCCTTCAGCGGATGAGCATTTGATGCAAAGGGAAGAAGAAGGAGGGCAAGAGCAAAAAATGATTTAGTCGAAAGGGCCATAGTAATTGTTTAAAGCATTAGTAGTGCTGGCTCTTTACAATCACCAGAATAACTCTCTTTTGGAGAGTTATCACCAGACATGAAGCCATACGACGGGTCAACTGATCCAATCGACCACGTTGAACTGTACGAGGGTTTGATGGAGCTAAGTGGATCAAGGGACGAAATTAAGTGCAGGGCTTTTTCTTTCACTTTGAAGGGCCAAGCCCGGTCCTGGTATAGGCAATTAAAACCCAAGACCATTGGGTCTTGGAAGCAATTGAGGAAGGTTTTAATAAGCCAGTTCTCTGCGCAGCATGACACGAAAACGCCTGATACCCATCTTCTCACCATTTATCAATCAGAGGATGAGTCGCTGCGTGATTTCGTTGGAAGATTTATGGCAGAAAAGATTAAAGTCCCCGACTGTTCAGATGATGCAACCAGAATGACATTCACATCGGCTATAAATAATCCAGACTTGGTTCATTCTTTTGCCATTCAACTAGCTCGGACTTACAGCGAAGCGATTCAGCGAGCACATCAATACATGCATGCAGAGGATGTGCTTCGAGCAAAACACCTCCAACACCAAACAGTAATATCTAGGCATGCACAAGCTCGAGGGTAGAGCTTGCAGCCGAGAAAAGGTCATACAAGTCGCGATCAGGAGTAAAAAAAGTCGACACGTGATAGTCGACCACGACAGGAGCGAACACGAGTCCATGATTGTCGCCAAAGGGAGTTCGACCGTTACACCCCTCTAAATGTCCCACTCTCAGAAATCCTAGCCAATATCGAAAATAGTGATCTGCACACAATGATGGAGAAGCCGAATAAGATGAAATCAAGTCCGGACAAAAGAAGCAAAAACAAATATTATCGGTTTCACAGGGATCATGGACACGATACTTCGCAGTGCTAGGACTTGAGAGACCAGATCGAGAATTTAATCAGGCGAGGTCATTTGAAAAAGTACGTAGGAAAGAAGACCGCCTGCTCTTCTCAGGGAAATAGGAAGTTCAATCGACCAGATCGTGATGATGAGGATAAATCCCCTTCACCTAAGAGGTGAGAAGCGAATGGAAAGAGGCCGGTAGTGATTAATACCATATTTGGTGGCCCAAGTGGAGGGCAGTCATGCAATAAAAGAAAAGCCCTTGTTAAAGAGACTAGTCATGAAGTTAAGACTTTATATGTTTAACTCTAGTGACCATCTCATTTACCTCGACTGATTTGGAAGGGGTCTTTACCACATAACGATGCATTAGTGATCTCACCCATAATTGATAATGTGCAAGTTTGACGGGTACTTGTCGACGGAGGGGCCTCAACCAATATACTCTCGCTCTCAACCTATCTGGCTTTGGGTTGGGCAAAGTCGCAGCTGAAGCGGTGTCCGACACCCCTAATCGGTTTCTGGGGAGAGTCAGTCATGGCAGAAGGCTGTACCGAACTACCGATCATCATTGGCGAGGGCGACAGCAAAGTTCGGAAAATTGTCGAATTCGTTGTCGTGGAATTCGACATCAGCGAACAATGCAATTTTGAGACGTTCGTACATTCACGAGCTACAAGTTGTGCCATCTACCTACCACCAGATGATGAAGTATCCAACTGTCAATGGTGTTGGAATCATCAAAGGCGAGCAGAAAGCTTCACGAGAATGTTATGCCACCACATTAAAAGGTGCTCGAACTTGCGCAATGGTCTTAGGAAGTACGTCTAACAAAACACCTTCAGGTGATGAGTTCGCCAATGAATCCGGATGGGGAATGTCGAAGCAAGAGCTTGAACAACTTAAATTAGGGTTAGATGAAAGAATGATTAGCATCGGAATAGGGCTTAAAACCCCAATGCGAGGAGAACTCGTTAATTTCTTACAAGGGAATTCTGATGTATTTGCATGGTCTCACGAAGACATGCCAGGAATAGACCCTAATGTGATAGTTCATAGGTTGAAAATTAATCTGAATTGTAAGCCTATTAAACAAAAGCGTCAACCTATTGACGTAACTCGTAGCGCTATAATATATGAGAAGGTTAATAAGCTCCTCGAGGCTGAATTTATTAAAGAAGTTTACTACCCCGCTTGGCTCTCCAATGTTGTAATGGTAAAAAAATGCTAATGGGAAGTGGAGAATATGCGTTCACTTTACAAATTTAAATAAAGCATGTCCAAAAGACAGCTTCCCCCTTCCCCGAATCGATCAACTCGTTGACGCGATGGTAGCTCATGAGTTACTAACCTTCATGGATGCTTACTGGGGTTACAATCAAATAAAGATGCATGTACCTGATCAGGAGTATACAACCTTTGTCACAGACCAAGGTCTTTACTGTTATAAAGTGATGCCTTTTGGTCTTAAGAATGCTGAGGCCACATATCAACGGTTAGTAAATATGATGTTCAATAAACAAATAGGTCGGTCAGGAAGGGAGGCACCAAATCGGCGAAAACAGGGGGAGTTCCGGACACCTCAAAAGAACACTGCCCCGCATTGGAGGGACCAGCAGTGAAGCCCGCATTGTCTGCTAAAGGGGAGCGCGATTGAACCTCGTCAAGCTCCTGAAGGGATATCCCAAGTCTGTCTCCTGGGGCTTCAAATTCGGATTTGGTCTCTCTATAACCTCTGGGTGGTGAAATAGCAATTTCAGAAAGAACAGGAAGGACAACTTCCGTGTGGAGATCAACGGGTTGAGTGTTAGGTGGATCGACTAGTTCCTCATCACGCTGCAACCTCTTCCTTCTCAAAGGTTGTTGATCCTCAGCACCACTCTCCTGTAGAGAGTGCTCGCTGGAAATCTCGTTTACTGCTGCTTCAGCAAGAGAAGAAACAAGCCTCTGTCTAGAGGCATTTTTCGGGGTAGGTGGCTTAGCCATAGGAGGATGGAATGGCATGGCCGCCGGTGCCCCAAACCCGGTGTTAGGTGCAGCCCGTGATTGTGTCACGCAAGCCCTCTTCTACCTTGCCTTTTTCAGGGGAGAATTCGCAGCCACTTCTTCCCTAGCTGCAGAGTCAGGGGTACCAACCCCCAGCGGGATTTCACCACAAATACCAGAAGCCCATCAGAGTGCCCCATCCATTCGGGGTTAATTGGGTAGGAGCTAAGTTGACAGCATTGAGAAAAAGCTTGGCAAAGGGATGTAAGGGCAATCTAACGCCGTACTCAAACATTTGGGGGTAGAAACTAACATACCCTAGTGGGGGTTTATCGATTGTTTCACCCGCCACAGGGATTCTCAGCTCAATGTCGTTTGGGATAGAATAATTAAACCTAAGGATCCCCAATAATTCTTCAGGGCAGTTGGAATACCAATAATCGGAGCAATTGCCGCTAATGTCCGGCGATTCATTACGCTTACTCCGGTGAAATTTTATACTTTTTACTGGAGGATTCTCTAGGGGTGCTTGGGAAATTGAAGTCCTATGAGAACTATCATCGAATGATTTAGTCCTAGCCATTCACGAAGCTTAAAGAGCTGAGAAGAGGTCAAAGCGAAAGTGAGGATAACCTAATGAAAAGTAAGGGAGAAAGAAGCGCCTAACCTCGTGAGTTCGTGGTGGTTCAAGTCTCCAGCAACGAAGATCTCTAAGCGATTTCGAACACTTAAGCAAAATTTTCACTAAGCCGTTATAAATACTTGAGGGAGACGGTACTAGCTTGGAAGTGTGGGGAAAAATGAGTTCGGTTCTACACCCCTAAATTCGAAATTAAACACTACTTTAAGAAATTCAAATAAACCCGTAAAATCTTCTCAAAGTAGGGGGCTATTGTTTAAACCGTCGATCTTCAAAGGACACGTCACTTGATTTCTTTATCACAAGGGTGAACATCTTACGAAAGTAAATAATACTAGGTCGGTTCACAACCGAACTATGCATTTAACCTAGCTAAGAACTCAGCTAAACGGTTATCCCGCTACCCACGATGAGACGCTCCAACTGCTCTCCCTCACAATACGTAATCTTCCTATTTTTATGGAGCGGGAACCACTTCGTTCAAACGGGATCCTCCACCCCTCACAACGGTTACTTTTTCTCATTTTCTTATAAGTATCTCCGAAACCAAGTAAGATGGTATGCAAAAAACAAGCTAATAGTTGCTTTATTATTATTTTCGTTGGCACAGAGACTAACTAGACCGTCGGAGTGCTAATTTATTTTTTGCAGGTTTTAATCCTAGAGTGTTCTCGGGAATTTATTGTGATTATCGATTTTCCGGTAAGAACAGTAATATGTATATTGTTCATGAACAAAATTTTTATTTAGGTATGATATCTAAATACAAATACAATAATTTTGTTTTCAAATAAGTACAATCGACTTTAACAAAAGTAAAAATATGAAAATACCACTTTTTATTTTTATTTTTTTAAGTTTTACAAAATAAAAATTAGCTTAAATATTAAAATTTGTAATAAACAAAATATAGGCCTAAATTTAGCTTTGAGTAAACAAAAATTTAAATAAATCATAGTATTGAATATAATACAACTATCAATGAATTTCCGAACAATTTCAATAATCGTATCAAAAGTTTTGCCCTTCTATTTCATAATAAGTTAAAAAGTCTTGGCTTTAATTATAATTAATTATGGCATTCTAAATGACTTTAGAATATCAAAAGTTTCATAACATTTCAGTTCTCTACCACTAAAAAAAATGTTTTTATTAAAACTTATTTTTAAAATAATTCTGCATTAAATAAAATTAAAGAAAAAATGCTTCTTTTGAAACGTATTCCAAAAATAATGCTTTTGAAAATCGTTCACACGACCATGTCATTTTTAGTAGTTGGTCGTAGTCAAGGACGTGACGCTTTATTGGCGCCACGTATGATTTTTTTTTTTAAAATCAAGACATGGTCGTCTCTGTGTCTGAACCCATTTTACAGTCATTTCCTCAAGGGACGGACGGACAACTTGGATTTACAGGGAAAAAATAAGTATTATTATATATTATATATCTAATAGTAGATTTCGTTACCGGAAATTGATTAGTGCTGCAGTCGATGATGGTGCAATTTTCAGCACTCTCTTCACGTGCTCGATATTATCATTATCATTATTATCAAATCCTGACTCTAAGTAAAGAGTTGATTATATATAATAATTAAGGTGATTACAAATCCACTTAAAACTATAATAATTATATATATTATATATTTTTTATACACAATTTATTATAAATAATATATTGATATAATAATAAATAATAATAATTATTACTCTCTTCCTCAAAAAAAGAAATTAATTATTATTACTTAAAAATAATAATAAGTAAAAAGTTGATTAACAATGCCTACACAGTTTATGAAATATATTATGATATAAATAACAATATTGATGTTTTCCAATAAAAAAATAATAGTAATGTATTGTTTTAAAAGAATAATAATAATAATAATAATTAAAAAGTTGATTAGTGAAACGAAAAAAACTTGCGGTTTATGAGGTTCCAACCATAAAGAGAATGATGAAAATTACACCATCATTCAGTACGCCATTAATCAATTCTTGAAATAAAATCTACTTTTAAATATATATAATATATATTAATATTTATTTTTTCTTTAAAAATCCAAGTCGTCCCTCCGTTCCTTGAAGAAACGACCGTTAAATGAATTTTGACACGAGACGACCATATCTTGATTTTAAAAAACAATCACGTGGTGCACGTCCTTAGAGACGACCAACTACTAAAAATGACATGGTCGTCTCTTCAGACGACCAAGTGGGGAACGAATTTTAAAAGTATTATTTTTGGAATAAACTTAAAAATAAGCATTTTTTCTTTAATTTTATTTAATGGAACGTTAATTTCTATAAGTTTTCTATTAAGTCATATAGTGTATCTATTGTTTCTTCTCTTATTCTCTTGTAATTAGTTTTTTTCTTATTCAAAATATACATGTGCATGCTTTAGATTTGCAAGTTCATTTTTATTAAATAAGTAGCACATTTATTAAATTACAATATTCTATTTTGTTAATTTTATATTGATATTATTGATTGTATTTAAATTGTTTTTATTTTGAAGAACACTTTTACATAACTTTATTTTGTAGAGAACTTAAAATAGGAAATGTCAAACTACTAACTTACAGCATAATTTAATAGTTAAAAATATTAATATTTGTCATATATGCATTTATCATTTTTCAACTATATTTCGATTGACTTGAATTTCGTTAAAAATAGAGATTGTTAGATAACGATGAAACTAAATCTTTAGGAAAAGAAATTTGGGTTTCAGTTTTATTTGAGTCTTTTTAATTTAAAAATGTTTATTTTAATTTTTAAACTTGAAAATAATTTTTTTTATTGAGTTAACTTTTTTTTGTTATAGTTTTATTATATCATCTCTTTGATACCGCCCGCAATTAATTTTATGTGGTATTTTTTAGAGTTCAACCATGTGACGTTAGAGTTTGAATTTATAATCTTTTGGTTGAGAATAAATTCGTTTAAGTAGTTTTAAATTGTTGTTAATTTACATTACTATACATAATTATGTGAATAGTTGATATACATGGCACAATGATAATAATAACTATAATATCATTATGCCAAATAGAACATAGCTATTTTCTTTTTTTTGGAACATTCTCTAAGTTATTGAAATTTTGGAAACAACAAAAACTAGTTTCCCCTTTCTTGTTTCGGTTAATTGTTTTATCATAATTGAATTTTTAGAAGCTGAAACCATGTAATACATTTTTCTTTATTAAAATAAAGAAACAAAAACAAGAAACTTACCAAACCGGTCATAATATTTTGATTTATGTTTTGGAGAAAAAAACAACTTGATTTGTTTCTAAAAATTTTAAAATTTTATACGATTTAGAGAGTATTTTTAAAAATGAAGAAACCAGCCCACATGAATAATGGTCAAATACTTAAAATTTTCAATAAAATTGAAAATGATAATCAAGAAAGAAGAACTTTACCATTATCTTAAAAATTTAGGATCGAAATTAAAATCATTGGACGAAAAATATAATTTAGGCCAAATGAAACCCTAGTTTCCGAAGGAGTACCAAAATAATAATAATAATAATAATAATAACAAAAATAAATAAATAAATAAAAATAAAAATTTCCAGTTCCATCGCGGCTCGCGCCATTTCTTTTCGGTTGAAGCAGTCTCTCCCGCGCTTTCCCCATTTTCTCTCAGCCAAATTAAACCCCTTTTTTCAAGCTCCCCAAAATCTTTCGACTGAAGCAAGAAATCTCATGATCGAGACTAACTTTTGGCTCTCGTTCCTGTTTCGGTTTCATCTGTAAGGTACTGCTTCCTTCCTCTTCCGATTTTAGGTTTTCTTGAATTTTGAGACAACTCTTAACGATGGTTTCTGCTCTTTCTTTGCAAACGGACGAAATTCATGTTTAAATTTTCCGAAAACTAAGAAATCTGGGTCGTGAATTGTGATGGTCTCTTCAGCTTTCGGTGTTTTCTTCATCACAGTCGGTGTGTTGTCAGTATTTTTTGTTTGCACGATTTACCTTCAAATTTCATATGGGCAAACCAAATATTGATGTAATAATTAACTAGAATGTTTTGAACTGCAAGTGTAAAGAGAAAAAGGAACGTAGAGTGGAAATCCCTTGATGCAGTTGACTTGGGGGTAAAGCTTTTGAGCTTACAATTTGATGCAGTTTCAAGGTCAGGACATGATCCATGCTCGCTTTCACATTTCATAAACCATTGTAAGATTAATTTCTTGTTTCACTTGTAATTTATGAACTTTATTTTTTGGCCAATTTATTTTTGTTTATTTAGGACTTAGGGTTGTGGCGGATGGGTTTGGTAGACGTTTGAAATTGTTTTTTAAACAAATATGCATCACACGGTTTCTGCTTCAACCAGGATAATCAATGAAATTGTCTTGAATGATTGATATAGAAGACCTCTCTGATGTTTGTTTTTCCTTTTTAGGAGTTTCAGAGCAGTAACAGCTAGAAGATCCTCGAGTTCTCCACTGAAAATTCCCTCTAAGAATTCTATCCAGAAAATTCAAATGGGAACTAATCAGAACTCTGTACTAAGAGGTTGCAGCAGTAATTCTAGAGGAGCCTTGGTGGTTCTAGAAGGCTTAGACCGCTGTGGGAAGACTACACAGTCCAGTAGATTAGTCCAATACTTGGAAGGACTTGGGTTTTCTGCTGAACTATGGCGGTTTCCCGATAGAACTACAAGTGTTGGACAAATGATATCTTCATATCTTTCAAACAAATCGCAGTTGGATGACCGCACAATACATCTTCTCTTTAGTGCCAACCGATGGGAGAAGAGGTTTGTTAGTTTTTCTTCATACCACTTCCAGTTTAAGTCCTTACTTAGATTGACAATTTTCAGTACCTAATGAGTGATGGAGCTGTCAATGTTGTTATTAAGTGGCGGTTTTTTTTTTTAAAAAACAAAAAATGTTGAGACCTGGTTTTAGAAGTTTCAAGAAATGGCAGTTGCGAATTTGGTGGACTGTTGACCACAACCATTTCTTTGATGAAGAATAGTAATGTACCCCAAGAGTTTGTGATTTGGGTTTAATTAGTGGAATGGCTGTCAGATCGTTGATGGAATCAAAATTGAAGAGTGGAACCACTCTTATTGTTGATCGGTATTCTTATTCAGGGGTGGCCTTTTCAGCTGCCAAAGGACTTGACATTGAATGGTGTAAGGTATGAATACAAATTAGCAATTTGGCTAAATCCTTTGTTTATGCATATTTATGTTCTTTTTAATTGTAAATTTGGGCTTTTAAAATGATGATGTTATGGTTGCCCTTTGCAGGCACCGGAGGTTGGCTTGCTAGCTTCGGACTCAGTACTGTACCTAGACATATCTCCAGAGGTTGGTTAAATTATTATAATAATATCTTTTGGAAGAGCCAAACCGAGCATAGCTCAAATGGTTAAGGCACCTATCTCTGACCAAACAGTCATGAGTTCGAACTCCCACCCCCCACATGTTGTACTCAAAAATAATATCTTTCGAAAGAAATTTAAAAGCATCTATTAGAACTATCATGGATGGTTTATTGGTCCAAAGAGGCTAGGGTTAATTAAGAGGAAATGAGTTCAAATTCCATGATCGCCACCTACTTTAGGAATTAGTAATTCCTATGTGTTTACCGATACCAAATGTAGTAGGGTCAGGCGGTTATCCCGTGAGATTAGTCGAGGTGCACGTAAGCTAGTCCAGACACCACTCACGATATCCAAAAAAAAAAAAAAAAAGCATTTGTTTGATGGTTTGCCATAATTTACCTTTTTCCAACTTGAAAATGTAATGAAGCTACCAACTTGAGTATTTATCTTCGACTGAGAGGTTGTGAGTTCGAATCCCCATCCTCACGTATTGTACTCAAAAGGAAAAAATTATAATGAAGCTATGATATAACTTACTTGACTATCTTATATTTAATAAATGGTTTTTTTCCTGGTTTTGTGATACAATTTCATTCTAAATTTTGGTCTTATTTTTATTTTTAATTCAAGCTCAAAATTTTTTGCATATCACCTTATACTGATTCAAGCCACTAAATCATAGCTTTCATGAAATTTTTCTAGTCATAGCTGATATATCAACTGTCAACCATGTCTCTTAACATCATTAGAGCAATTGTAAATTTGTATTGGGTTTTTCTATGGAACTCAATCAATTGTATTGGTAGCATAGAGTAGCAATTGCTCAAGTAGAGCGGATACCTGAAGTTTTATTATGTAATTGATGGCAATGGACTACTGAGAATAACAATTTATAATCAAGAGAATAGTGTACTAGCGTGATTTTATCTGGAAGTAATGCCATTTTTATGTTAATGGTGAAAATTGATTTTGATCTACAACCCCTGACAACTACATAAATTCTCAATTTTAAAAACTTCCAATTTGTATTATGATTGATTAATGAATAAAGAGTTGTTCTGAATCAGAATGCTGCAGAAAGAGGAGGTTATGGCCGTGAGAGATACGAGCAGCTTGAGTTCCAGAGAAAAGTTTACCAGTACTATCAAGTTTTGCATGATTCCTCGTGGAAGGTAACTTGTTTTTCATTTTCATGATCCTCGTGGAAGGTAATTTGTTTTTCATTTTCACACGTCTTTTTTTTTGTTTGGTCAAAAGCAAGTATTTCATTGATTTATGAAATAACCAAAATGTCATAATGGCTAATTACATGAAAGCCCACCAATTAGAGGTTAGGGCAGATAGACAGTAATCGTTGAAGGGAGAGTAATAACATTTACACCATCCAACGGCTAAAACCATAACCCTATAAAAGCCAAAGCGAGCATAGTTCAGCAATAATTGACATATATCTCCAACCAAAAAGTTGTGAGTTCGATCCCTAACCTCCACACGTTGTACTGAAAAAAAACCATAACCCTATAAAGAAACCTCAAAAGGGAGAAGTGTGGCGTTGAAAATCCGGTTGTTCCTTTCCAACCAAGTGCTCCAAATGAAGGCACAGACTATTTGTTCCCATAGTAGACTCTTTTCCTTCCTAAAAGGGTGACCTGTCAAAAGAGAATTTAGGAAGAGGGAGGAAATGTTGTGCTGAACAGTGTGCCAACCAAAGGTCCCCAGTATTCTATTTAAGAAGTTGGAGTCAAATTCACAGAAGATAAAGAGATGACCTGGAGTTTCAGCATCTTTGTAGCTTAGATGACAATAGTTTGGAGAGAGGGCTATGTGTGGTAACCTTCTATCTTGTCATGTGTGTTGATGGTGCCATGGGTAAGCTACCAATAGAAAAATTTGATTTTCTTGGGGTATTTCCCTTTCCAGATGTTGTTGTAGAGAGTCTGGGCCTGTTGGATTTCTGGGGGGGTCAGAAGGGTGTATATGGATTTTGTGGTGAAAGTTTTAGAGGAGTCAAGGGGCGAAATCCATTTGTCCATTGGTGGGAGTGGTATCAGCTTGTTAAGTTTGGTAGACAGAAGCATCCATTCTTCAACTTCAAAGTCTTTGAGAAGTCTACGGAAGCAATAATCCCATGAGTTGGTGTCCTTGGATCAAAGGTCTGTTATTTTGGCATATTTGTCAGTAGAGATGGCATACAGGCTGGAATTGAGAGATGCCAATGTTTATGTTTCAAGCCATTTATCTTTCCAGACGCTGATCACACTGTTTTCTCCCACATGGCAGATTGCATTGACTTAATTAAGTGGGTGTGTGTTAGAATAGCGCCAGGGACCCTTGGAAGAGCTGAACCTGTTGCTAGGCCATATTTCTGAATTGGTTCCGCCATATTTAGCACTGATGAAGAGCCTCCAGAGTTGGTTGCTTTCTGTAATGTACTGCCAGATCCATTTCGATAGTAAAGCCATGTTTCTGTGCTTGATGTTGCCAATGCTTAAACCACCTTCACAAATAGGAAGCCGTATTTTCTTCCATTCCACTAGATGCTTTCCACCTGCATTGCCTGCCCCTTCCCAAAGAAAGTCACGAATAATCTTCTCAATTTTCTTTCCATGCAGCCTTACCTGAGATTTGGAAGATGGATAAGTAATAAGTAGGTAGGCTGGTGAGGACAGATTGTACTAAAGTGTCTTCCTCCCTTGGAGATGTAGTGGGTGCTCCATCTGTTTAGTCTATTCTCTAAATTTTCAATGATAGGCATCCAGAAGCTTTATTTCCGGGGGTTTCCATTTAATGGGATACCCAAATATGTGGTGGGCCAAGAGCCAGCTTTACAACCCCGATGCATTCTCGAAGGCTTTTATGATTCTATAGGGATTCTTTATACTTGTGGGGTCTTTGTCTGAGAACAATAGAGTATCATTAGCGAATAAGAGGTGATTTACCTTTATGTGGCTGCATCTCGAGACATAACCGGTGATCAAGCCTCTATCTTCACTACGTGTCAATAGTCTGCTAAGCACATCTGTAACCATGGGATCCTTAACAGCGGTGGGAGGCTCGATGTTGTCATAAAAAGGGTTGGTAAGTGCAGGCTAGGGTGAGAGAGAAATGAGATTTTTTTTTAGATAAGAAACTTGTATATTCCAAAAGGAAGACAAAAGGAACAACCTAAGGGCTGGGGTAGAGGAAACCCCACCTAAAAGAACTAAACAACCGCTTTCCAATTGTACATAAGCATGGAAAGGTCGTAGTTACAAAAGAATTTGCTATAGTTGATGCACCATATTAGGAAGGTTAGGGTACAGACCCAAAATCCCAGCCTTGATAATGCCGCTTGTGTCGGGGAAAAAGTCAACACGTGATGTCCATGGGTCCGGTAGAGAGGTCGAAATGCGGGTGCACGATGCCATGGATTCTGGTCAAAAAACCTATGTAGTTCTTGGAGACAATGAAAGGATCGATTATCAATAATAGCTGGCACAAAATCGAACCGATTTTCCTTAACCCTAATCGTGGCTTCAATCAGGTCAAGGTGGGGCAAGGTCTTTTGAGCAATCTCACAAAGACCACCACAGTGATCACCAATCAGTTTGAAGGTCTCATAGTTCCAACGATCAATGGAAAGGTTTCTGATTTTTAGCCAGCCGCCATAAGAAGGAACCTTGGGGTTTTTAAGATAAGCATCTGTGCTCCAAGGGCTGAATTTTAGGTAGAAATGCCCTACCTTGTACCATCCACCAAGGATTTTGGCCTGCTTGGCATCTTCACAACGACGCAAAGCTCTATCTGCCAGGATGGGGTTCAACTCGCATTTTCACAAAGCGCTCTCATAATCTTGAACCAATCATCGTGGAAGCATCTCCGGGTGAGAATAATGGAAATAGAAAAGTCGGTGTGAGCAAAGATGGGGTTTCTGGGGATACATCAGGATGAGTGGGTTGAGAAACCACTTTTGACAGCACGTCTCTATAAGAGGTGGTAGGTGGGATAACTAGAATAGTAGTTAATGGTTCCTTTCCGTTTGAGAGCAATAACTGTGGGTGGTGGCTTTTGGATGTTTTGTCCTGTTGAGAGTAAGGTATAAAAGGATCTCCAACCCTTTCTATCAGTACCAATGGGCACAATGATCTTGTCGAGGCCACCATTGTTGTCGAGCTTGGTGATTTCAACGATGGTTCCTCGTTTGTTACTGGTTTTTTCTACCCAAAGGGTTTGGTCGTCAATACGGTGTTCTCGATAGAATTTATGGTTGATGGGAGCGTCAAGAAGAGTTGAGAAAACCGAAGTAATCCAGGTGAGAGAGGACCAATGTCTGGAGATGAAGAAAGCACGGTCTTTGGTAGTTTCTGTGAGCTTGATATGAGATCCTCTGTACCTAGGGTCAATTTCAATGGAATATCTTTTCCTTTCAATGGCAGTGGATCGGGGTTGGTAAGGTGGAGCCATAGATAGAGGTATTGGTTAAGAGAGATCCACAGATAGTAGGGTCGGCAGTGGTGGATGGTGGGGGATGGGGCGGAAGAGAGAGGGAGGAGGGAGGGAGGAGCCATTTTCACCTTTTTTTTCCTGTATCAATATAAAAGTTGCAAACAAGGTTCCCGATCAATAGCTGATTACACTGAAGAGTTTCACTGGCTAGGAGCAAGAACGAATCTTGGTGAGATTGAACAGTATCGAGTAGCATAGTATATTAGTGGCCTGCAGGCAAACATCAAGGAGAGGCCATAGCGACTTCCATGATTGTGGAAGAACAACAATCGAACAAATTCAAGATTCAATACCGGAGGAATGTTGGGGATGGGCATATTAACAAGAAAGGTACGCCCGATGGTGATAAAAGCTCTTCTTCTAATATTGCCTCTAGTTCGAAAAGGAAAACTATGGAGGAAGTCAAACCAACATATCAAAATACACGAAACGAACGACCAATGCCTACTCAAGACCGACATTAGGTAAATGTTTTTCGTTGTGGACAGGTTGGTCACTTGTCAAATGAATGTCCTCAACGAAAAACTGTTAATCTTGTGGACGACACATATGATATTGGGATTGAACATAATCTTGGTTTTGATGAGGAAGTTGAATATTTGGAACCAGATGAAGGAGAACAGGTTTCTTGTGTCATTGAACAACTTCTTATACCTAAAACTAAGTCTTTCTCACGACGCCATTATTAATGGGAAAATTTGTAATGTCATAATAGATAGTGGAAGCACAAAGAATATTGTTTCCAGCAAGCTTGTTACAACTCTGAATCTAAAGACTTCACCCCATCCAACAACTTACAAAGGTAGTTTGATAGGGACGTTTGCCATGTCTTGTTGGGATGCCCATGGCAATATGATACCCAAGCCATTCACAAAGGGCGTCACAACACTTATGAGTTTTTATGGATGGAAAAGAAAGTGGTATTACTCTCATTGATTAGATACTATGGTCTTAACAATAAAAACAAAGATAAGGGACAACTGTTCCATATTGCTAGTTGCAAGCAAATGATGCTCCAACGTGATTCCTCTATCCTTGGCCTAGTTGTTGAAAACTTTGATTCCTCTAAATCAAACCTAGTCTAAGAAGTCCATTCGGATGTTCAATGAATATTTGATCAATGCCCTAAAATATTGGATATACCCTCTGATTTACCTCCCCTCCCTCCGAGAGTCCAGCAGAATATAAATCCTTCGTGAGAAGATACAAGACCTTCTAGTCAAAGGACACATCCAATCTAGTTTAAGTCCATGTGCCATTCCAGCACTTTTAACACCAAAAAAGGATGGGTCGTGGAGGATCTACATTAATAGTAGGGTCGTCAATAAGATTACAGTTAAATATTGATTCCCTATCCCTAGAATTGGAGATTTGCTAGACCAACTAGGGGTGCAACATTCTTTTCCAAAGTTGATCTTCGCAGTGGCTATCACCTAATCCGAATACGGGTTGGAGATGAATGGAACACCAATTTCAAGTCACATGAAGGGCTATTCGAATGGTTGGTTATGCCTTTTTGGCCTCTCCAATGTGCCAAGCACCTTCATGCTCCTCCTGAATCAGGTTCTTCTACCTTTTCTACACAAATTTATCGTTGTTTATTTCGATGATATTCTTATCTATAACAAATCTCGAGAGGACCATCTCACCCATCGTACTCTACTCTTTTCTACCTTGAACAAACATAACTGGTACATTAACCTTTGTCTATTTCTTGTGACAAAGATCCCTTTTCCTTGGTTTTCTAATAGGATATAATGGTATTAGAATGGATCCTAAAAAAATTAAAGTTATTTATGACTGGCCCCAACCTAAATCAACAAAAGATATCCAATGTTTCTCAGGTTTGGTTTATAAAAAATTTCAGCACCATTGCGGTACCATTGAAAGACTGCTTGAAAAAGGGTAAGTTGCCATACTCTCCAATCCAAACTAAGCAACAGCCCGATTCTAAGCCTCCTAGAGTTCACACAACCTTTTGAGGTTACCGTAGCATGCATTCCCACTTTGACCTGTTCGAACAATCCTACTGGATTCAATAGAAGTTCTTTTGTCGTCACGCCTCTCAACTGGAAGTGGAACTTCTTTAGAAAGATAAGGTGTGGCAATAGGTAGTCTCTAGTAGTAGAGGTCACTTTCCCAATTAGAGGGTGGGACTTTAGACCTATAAGTTTCATTGCATCACTTTGTAGGAAAAGTGTTAAGACCCCCAATTGTAAAAACTTATAGCAGAAAGGGCAAAGAGGTCATTGTAGAGGGGGAGGGCCATAACGGCCAAGAGAGAGAAGGGGGGACCAGTAGCAGAGGAATGTAGGTAGGGGGGGGGGGGGGGGTACGTCTATAAGGGAGGGGAATGTTTTGCAAAGGGGATCATTCTAGACTTTTGTGATTTGTCAGCTTTTGTGCTTGTTGGGAGAGATTACCCACCCTCTCGGATAGGTGGGTCTGTTTGTTGCCTCAGGGCTCTTTTTTGTGGTTTTGTATTGTCTACGGGCTCTTTCTAAGAAGTAAAGATCACTGTGAGGGTTGTTACCTCACAAAAAGTTTCAACTGTGAATAGTTGTATCGTGTCCGACCAAATGGATGAGAATTGCCTATATATTATTAAGATAGAAAATCTTTCCGTCTATGACCAAAAGTAACTAGAAGTAAATCAAAACAGTAGTATTCAACGAATTTATGCACGATGATTCCATTGTTTTTTCATGTTCATCTTAGGTGGAAGCTTGTTTTTCGTATTAAAAAAAAGATTGACTGATTGCATTTTGGACTTTCCTTGATTTAATTGCAGATTATTGATGCTTGCCAAACCATGGAAGATATTGAGAAACAACTGCAAGAGATTGTACTGGGCTGTGTCAAGAGATGCCACAATGGGGAACCGCTTTCTGAACTTTGGTTAAGTTGATGATTTCAGCTTTCTTTTGAAGCCTGAAAATATTTTTCCCGAGTGTATTTATATTCAAAATGTTGATAACTTAGGGGCTTGTCTTGCGTGTTTTATGTTTTTTTAACATATATATAATTTTAATTTGGCTTTTCCTTTTCACAAAGTTTTAGTTTTCAAGCATTATAGACATTATAAATCAATACGTGAATGAATTGTCGTTCCCAAAAGGCAGTCCGGTTGGGCAAGGGCTTGGGGTATCTTGGTCATACTGGTTTCGAGGTATCAAGTTCGAATTTTCTGGTGAGCTTAATACCAAAAAGTCTTGATGTCTTTCGGATCTGTGCCTTGCGGAGAGTGCAGGTGTCATTGGGTATAGAAGAGCAAAGCTTCGACTTTCGGTTATAAAAAAAAAAAGAAAAAGAAAAACGTCAATGAATTGTCAGAAGAAAAGTCTCTATCATTACACTTCTAGTCTTTTCCTATCTAACTTCCCCCACCCCTCATCGGGCTCTACACCATTTGAGAATACTGAAAAACTTACCACTTTTTAAATTATGAATTAGAGCAAGACTAATTCATTCTCTGAGAGGTTAAGAATTTCTAGATATCAAAATAGTAGTGGTATCTAGTCCATGTGTAGAAGTTTTATGTTTCATAGACAGCCATCCAGCATCCATATAAGGTAATCATCAAAGATACTTGTTTAAAGTTAAAAATTACAGAAAACTTTTAAGATAGTAAAAACCTGTTATGGTCAACACAGTTGATAGCTGCTAGTTATGGAATCATGGAGACTAAAATGGAGGTGCGAAGGGTATTTCAGGTCGAAGCGGCACCAATGGGTCATTCAAACCAGTATCTGGTGCTGGTGCTGCAGACACAAAGGGAAATGGTTCCTGTGAAATATCTGGAACGTCAGGAACTAGGGGAGGAAGGACGGTATTATGTTTCTTTCTTCTAGTTGGTCTTCTCTGTCATTTTTTTTTAATTTTTATTCATCTGTAATTATAGAAATTTTTCTATCATTACCCAATTAGAATCTTGTAATCCCGAAGTCATGCCTTAGCCTTTTTTATATATTTAATTTCTTTTCCCATTGAAATAGTTCTTTTCCCGATTGGAAAAAGTTATTAGGAAATTTGAGATAATACCCCAGACCATTCCTTTGTTTTGCTGGAAATAGGTTCAAATTTGAATTTTGAGAATGTGTAACTGTCTCATCTGCTTTCCTTCAAGTTTTTTTGAAGATTAATGATCTAAGTCAAGGTTTTCCTATTCTATTGAAAATTGAAATATAATCATGCTCTATTGAATAGAGAATACTATGTTATGTACCGTCTGTGAATGTAAGAACTTACCACAGTTAAAACTTGAAAGTAGTGAGGTCACCTGTTCCATTATGTAGAAACCTTACAATGAAACTAACTATTTTACAGGCATCAATGCTTTGGAGGAAAAGAGTGACAGCACTCTGGCACATGTACGTTGATAACACTGCAACGCAGCTAATTCGTGACCCAAAACAGGTCTGCATCAAAAAATAATCTTACTTTCTAGAAGGGGCAACAAGTGAACTCTCGTAGCCCCCCCTATGATAGGAAAGATAAGTTCCATTGGGACTGATGGTTGAAATTTGCAGTTTGATACAATTTTGACAAACAACATATTCGGTGATATTTTGTCGAGTATTGGGATGCTTCCATCTGCAAGTCTTCGTGAATTGGTAGTCAAATTATTCTCTCACATTGTTGTCCTCTTCTCTAAATTTTCTTCATTTTTCCTTCCATAATGAAATGAATTGTTTGCACAGGACCTGGACTGTTTGAACCTATTCACGGTTCAGCTCCTGATATTGCCGGAAAGGTTTGTGTTAAAAGATCAGAATATTATAAGGATGCAAAGTTTTAAGCCATAAGATAACATGGTTTTATATGTAGGATAAGGCAAATCCTTTAGCAACCCTTCTCAGAGCTGCTATGCTTCTGAAGTATGGCCTTAGAGCAGCGGCTGCCAAAAGAGCCGAGGCTGCAGTGTTGGATACTCTAGATGTGTGTGTATGCAGTGGAGGGAGAAAAATTCTCTCCCTCTCTTTCTCTCTCTCTTTCAAATTTGTCTGTTCTTTGATATGATGAAAACTCCTACTGAATAAATTTGAACATCTGCACGAGGAAAAAGTAAAAAAAAGAAAAAGTAAAATCTGACCGAAATGTCTGATAGCAAACAAATAGGAAATGGACTGAAATCACCTACAAAAGTTTTGGGTTTGCTCATTTGACCTACTATTTTAAAACATTTTGTGACTGCACTTTAAGCATTAATGAAATATCAAATGAGAGGAAATGACTATTATGCCTAAGAGTGTACATCGATTGGTCGGGTCGTTTTTTATGTCAAAATTGACCTCGATCAACACCCCGTTGATTTTAAGCAAGGAAACTGATTGATCGAAATATGTGCTTTTCCACTACCCGATTAAACAGTCCGTTTGGTTGGTCGATTTTCGACAAATTGATTTTTTTTTCCTTGAAGGAGATGAAGAGGATAATGTAGAAGATGATGTAGAAGATATATAAGAAGATGAGAGTTTGAAGAAACAACGCACGAACACAAACTCGAAGGCACGAACTCGAAGAAGATAAAATGAAGAACATGCACGAACAGTAGAAGGAAGAACCATGAAGAACACGAACGCGATAGAGTTCGAAGCAGGTATGAAAAACCAAGAGAACTGCAAAAAGAGAGAGAAAATATGAGGGGAAGAGATGAAATTTGATGGGGAAATGGGAGAAGCATCTCGGGGAAGGGTAGAGGTGAGAAAATAGGATTAACAAATAATGATTGTTTTTTTAGTGGAAACCGCCTTAATTAACGAGGGGCTGAATAGTGGGAGATTGGGCTGAGTGACCATTTTAAAGAACCCATTTTGATATATGTATCCACCTTCAAAATTTGTTTTTTAATCACTTTCTGACATTAATTTTGTATGAAAGTATGTATTTGCCCTCATTTTTTCTTTAATTTTTTTATCTCTCCTCTTCCTCTCAACTCTCTCTTTGACTCTCTTATTCATTCTTCCATTTCTCTCTATCTCTCATCCAGTAGATCTTCTCCCTCTCGTGATTTTTTTTTTCTCACTGGTTAAGGACGTGCACTCCTCCCTTTCCCTATCTCTTTCTTCCATGTTTTTCTACACCACATTCCATTCAATTTTTTTTTGTTTTCCTTTGATTTTAGATTTTTTGTTTTGATTTTGAAGGCATGAACCTCTCTCTTCTCTCTCTTCCTTATTCTTCATCCATCTCCTCTCAATCCTAACTCCATTGTTGGTTCTTAAAATTCAGAAAACAAAACAATAACAAATATACCGCACAAAAGAATGGGGTCACACCTCAAACAGATATAAAAACTCAACAAAGAACACCAAGATCAAGGAGTTCATAGAAACCCGCCAAATTAAAAAAAAAAGAAGAAAAAACAGAGCCCACAAAAAAAAAGCTCTCACTCCCACTTTCGTCCCTCTCGCTCTCGCCTCTCTCACTCCCGTTCTCGCCCCTCTCCCTCTCGCTCCTGCTCTCGGCACTCTCGCTCTTGCTCTCGACACTCTTGTTTTCGCTCTCGGCACTCTCGCTATCACTCTCGGCGTCTGTCTCTCATCGAAAAAAAATTGTAAATGGAGCAGCTTGTTGCTGGTTTTTTCAGAGAAGGAGAAGAAAAAAGAATGGGAATGAGAAGAGGCGGCTTAGGAGAGATAAGGAGAGAGATAGAAATAAATATTTAGGGTTTTTCGATGGTGAGTAAAGAAGAGAGGAAGTGGGTGTTGGATTTTTTAAGAAAAAGAGAATTTGTAACGAGATGAAAGAGGAAAGAGGTGAGGTAAAGGGAAGAGAAAGTGATAAATTTAAAAAAAATGAAGAGGACAAATACGTATTTTAACACAAAATTGATGTCAACAAGTGGTTAGATAACATGGTTTTGGGGATAGGGACATATATCAAAGTAGGCCCTCCAAAAAGAGCTAGTTTTTCCCAAACCCCTCGAATAGTCTATATTCTTACCATTTTTTTAATTACAAAAATTCGGTCGGTTTGGTTGGTTTTCCCTGTTTCTTCGACCGACCGACCAATTGGCTTTTCACAATACAAAACCGACACCGACCGAACCATAGCATAAACCGACCGACTAAGGTCGGTGCAGTCGGGTTGGTTCTTCGGTGATAAATGTACACCCCTACTTATGCCCTAACTTTTAATTGACGATCGCTGGGAAAAACCCCGCCCAAGTTCGAGATAAAACCTACCTGGGGTACATTTAATTTGCAAATTTACTTCTCACCAACCATTGTACCCTCGTATTAAGTTTTATCAACCAATTTGTATTACCATTAATAATTTCAAAGTACAAAGTCTTTATCGTGAATATTATCTCTGCATAATTTGAAAAAAATTGAAAAGTACTTCGATTGTCTACTTTGAAAGTTTGAAGAAGGTAGCGTCAATTGTAACTTCAATTTGAAGAGTTGGAAGGAGGTAGAATTCTCCTGTTCTTTTTTATATGATTGTTTTCTTAATGGGCTACCTTTGGAAAGTATTGTTGGTCAAGTTTTTTTTTTTTTGATTTGGCTCTACATTTAGTTTGGTTTTATACTAGTTCCATTCAAGTCCTCGCGTGGAGTTTTCAATATTACGATCAACTTTTTTTTCTCTTCATTTTTGTGCAGTTTTATAACTATCATTGCACTGGGTTTATGTTTTTCTGGGTGAGTTTTATTTATATAGAAGAACCTCAGATGTATGATTGTAGTCCTCGCCCGAGGTCATGTTAAGGAAGAAAATCTGCGTGTGATCGTATTCCTCGCATGTGGTTTATAGATCGAAAACATCTCCAGTGGAAAAATGTGGTCCTTGCCTAAGGGTTACATTTTTTTTGTTTTTCATATGTTATCATTTTTTACTTGTGCTTTGTCAATTGCATAATAAAATGTTGTGCTTATTTGTTAGTTATGGGGTCAGTGGAATGAGGTAAAAACTGTACGTAAAAATGGAATTATGGGAGGTTTGGATGTCGATGAGGGTATAACATATAGAGACCTCATAAATGCGATCTTTGGGCTTACTCGAATAAATCCTAACCTGTTCAATATTGTGATACAATGTATTTACAAATTTGAGCTCCAGTACCAAGTGTCGAACTATCATATCTTCAATGGTACAAGCCTTAGTTTTTTCCTTAAAAGCCTTCCACATCCCTCTCAAGTGCCCTTTTGCGTATCTATTGTACCAAAGGAAAGACACAACAATGGTAGCAACTCACACGATATACACTTCTATTTCCAAATTGAAACATTCTCTTCATTTTCATACTACGTAGGACAAAAATTTTCCTTCTGTCACATTGAATCCTATGCACTCCCCTTACGTACTGTTCATCCCTTAACTTCTGTACAAGTAATGACTTCATTGACGGACAATGTTGTCCCATGCAATTCAGGTGACAATAAACAATATTTCAGTTTGTGGGATGAGGTTGAAGATGAGGATGATGATGACCATGAATATATGATGGTTGGGGATAATCTCGAGGATGTTGTTTACTCACCCACTGAGAATGAGGATGAGATAGAGCCTGTTTGTGACAGTGTTTTATCATCAACAACACCTGTTGTTGAAGTGCACTATGGAAGTAGGAATGCTCCATGTCCAACAGTTGAGTGGGTGCATACATCCTTAGAGCAAATCGTTACGATTGGTAATGAGGATAACTCGGTAGATGACATTGCAAATGGTACTGTTTTTCAGTATAAGGATGAATTATGATTTAAATTGTTCGTGCTGACGATCAAAAATTATTTTGAGTTTCGTGTTAAGAAATCTACTTTGAGATTGTTAATCGTTGGATGCACGGAAGAGAGATGCAAATGACGACTGCGTGCAAGAAGAGTTAAAAGTTCGAACACCTTCCTCATCTCTAAGTTTTCAAGAATCACAACTACAAACGAGATACACTGACGCACGACCATCGACAAGCTAATAGTTGGGTGGCGATCAGTTGATAAAGTAGAACTTCGAGGAGGTTAGTCGTCGATACAGACCTAAAGATATTGTTAATGATATGAGGAAGAATTACGGTGCCAATATTTGACATGAAAAGGCATGGCGGGCCGAAGAAGTTGCATTAGGCCTATTGGTGAGATCGCCGTAAGAATCATATACTAATCTCCATAAGTATGGAGATGCTCTGAATGCTGTGAATGAAGACATCGTTTCTGACATGAAGTTGAAGGACAACATATATTTCAAGTACCCATTCATGGTCCTATGTTGCTCGATTAGGGGTTTTACAAGTTGCATACGCTCGGTAGTAGTTATCGATGGAGCATATCTGAAGGGGAAGTAGAAGGGTGTCATACTTATTGCATCCTTAATAGATCGTACCAGTCAAATCTACCTCTTACATTTGGGATTGTTGACAAGGAATCCGATGAGTCATGGACATAGTTTTTAGAAAGAGTTAAGATTTTGATAAGGAGTGTAGATGGTTTGGGTTTTGTGTCTAATCGACATCAAAGTATAATTAACTTTGTATCAACTGTTTTCTGATGCAGCACACATCACCTGCATGCATCATGTAGGGATGAAATTGAATGAGAAGTTTAAAAATTTGGGAATGCAGAAACTTTTTTATAAAGCAACGAAGGCCCTTAAGGAATTTAAGTTTCGTTATTATTGGGCCAACTTGCCGGATTCCTTGAAGTGCATAAGTACCTAAAAGACATCGGTTTTGACAAATGAGCATGCACATATCAACTAGAAATAGGGTACAATCAAATGACTTGTAATATTTCTGAGTCTATGAATGTAGTACTCGTTTATGCTCGTGTACTATTGGTAACTGCACTATTTGAACATTATTGGACTCTCTTACAAAGATGGTTTTACCAAAGACAAATGACCGCATCTAGTTGACGAACCTCACTTATTGATTATGTAGAAAATATTTTGAAAGAAGCGACAACGAGATCAACATCATTCTTTTAGGTTAATTGATCAGTTTGAATTTGAAGTGTACGATGGGAAGAGCAAGTTACATGAGAACTGAACCTAAATACTTAGACATGCACCTGCAAAGAGTTTGATTACTATGAGATTTCATGCTGTCACGTCATTGCTGGGGCCATCATTCGGAACATTAGTATGCATACATTATGTTTCGATTGGTATATAATAGATACCCTTTTAACTGTATATGTTGCACCGGTGTACCTATTTAGAGATGAGAAGGATCATATTTTATCGGCGGACTATGTCCTATTAATGATAACCCGCCCATTTTTTGTTCGAGAGTTGGACGTTGCCAAACTGTAAAAATATCTTCAGCTGGTGAATCTCACTAAGTACATAAGTGTAGCCGTTGTGAAATGTAGGACATAACCGTAAGACATGCAGATACCCCTTTCAAACAATTTAAACTGAATAGACCGATGTATTTAATTCTACAGTTTATTTTGTTGGACTCTAGATTATGTGTGAAATATGCATCTATTGTGAGGTTGTAATTTATTGGTTTACTTTCGTTTGCAAGGAATATTTTGTCTAAATTCTCGTGACCCACCTCGGTCGTGGTTCATATAAACTCACGAGAAACTGTTCAAAAACCTAGAAAATGTTATTCTGTCAAATAATATGGCCGCGGTAAAGACGATCTCACCGAAGTAATATTAATAAAGTTTCAAAACATTGTAAAAATAACTTGCTTGAGCAATTCTCGACCTCGCTTGAAAATTTTTAAAACTTGTTATTCTTCCTCTGGCTGTGAAATTATGTGTGTTGTTTACAATGTTTGAAATGTCAATGTCGATGGAAATGTCGAGGTTTTGATTTTACGGACATATCGATGGATATTTTGGGAAAAAACACGGAAATTGTGAATATTGATGCAAATTTTTTGAATTAGTAAATAAGACTTTAATTGTAGCTTAATTAGTTCATAATTGTTCAATTTTGACAATCATATCTAAATATATCAATAATATACTTATAAAAATTTCGTTGCAATGAAAACATCATAACAAAATCATGTATATTACTTACATGTAAATTATTTGAATTAGTAAATTAAAGTTATTGTTGATTGATTATGTTTTATCAATAATTTATAATCAAATCTAATCTTTAGTTACATAATTAAACAAGATATGTGAAATAGGTATAAAATTTGAAAAATAAAATTTATTATATACAAATAGTCGTGATATAATTTAACTAATACCAAAGATGATATTTTATTTTAATTCAAATAAACATATAATCTTGAGCCAAATTTAAATCGGCAATTCTTTAATTTGTTTTAGAAAAGATTTGATTCTCTTTTGCGAGTTTTACTTGGGAGGTTTGCGAAAAAAAAATCAATTACTACGTTGATCCCACCCAAACAAACTATACATATATTTTCAAATTATTTAACCGAAATATCTATCGACGCCACTAGTGAGCATATGTTTTCAAAATATTAAAAAAAATCAATTTATAGATTATAAGTAAAAAAAAAAAAGATATTTTCTTGACATTTCGTAGTCATTGGGGGAAAAACGACATTCTCCCCCGTGTCGATGTCAAGATACTCGAAATTTGAAACACTGACTACTAGTGAACATATCTTTTCAAATTAATAAAAAAAATCAATTTATAGATTATAAGTAAAAAAAAAAAAGACATTTTCTTGACTTTCGTCGACATATCAACATTTCCTTGACATTTCCTTGACATGTCGACATGTTGTCAACCTTGGGGGAAAATGACATTCTCCCCCGTGTTGATGTCGAGGTGCTCGACAAAAATTTGAAACACTGGTGGTTTATTTATTTATTTTTTTGGTTAAACCAAATAAGTGTATTCTTTATTATTAATTGATGTTGCACAAGTTTTTTGAACACGTAAATAGAATATATTATATTAATTATGTTTGATAATATCAAAAAACATGTTTGTTTGCCTAAAGTTGAAAGGCAACTTGCTTCCTAAAGTTTGCAATCTTATCATGTCTTAAGGTGTCCATATCAAACCTTGTTACATCGTATTCAAAATATTTGACACAAACTATATCACAGTCCCGGCCCACTACCAATCTGTGTGGTGCTGACGTAACTCTACAAATGTCCTAGGGTGTAACGAGTAGATTAGGCATAACTTTCATGACATCACATTGGAACAACAATGATAGGATGGTGTGCATGACCATGAAGTGTGCCGCTATCTCTGCATTTTGTGGTGATTAATTTCAATGAGTCTCATACAATGAGCTTACCTTTGAAATCAATACAAACCATAACCCAATGATTTCCATCGATATTGAAGGGTAGATGTACAGTCTCCACGTCCACCCACTGCAACTGGTAGTTCGTATGAGTTTTGTCTATGTAACTCATGACAGTCTTATCTCTCTCATCCCAATCGTAATCTCAGCTACTCTCGAAGCTACGAAACTAGCTGATTGCATGGATGCATGTAGGTCGTCGATTCGTCAAATAAATGAGTGGTCAGTGCTATCCTCGATGTTCAAGCTCTTAAGCCTCTAACTAAATGTATATTTCCTAACGAGATTCCTTGAATACTTTAAGCCGCTAATGATGTGGAACTCTCTCTGGCCAAACCGTACCTTAGTACCAAAGAGGTTTATGCTAATGGTGTTTGATGTACTCTCCTCCACCTCCTTAAGCAATAAGCTACGTATAAGTGACCCATTAAATACGAGATCCACATGAAGATGACCAAATATAGTCTTTTTAAATAGAATAAGTTGATGGAGGGCAAGTTTATGCTTTAATAACATAAAATGTGTTTCCTATGTGTGATAAACAAGTCACCACAACAGGTCAAATGTGTTCGTTATGTGCGATAAATCTTGGGTACCATTTCCATCTTAACAACTTGTAATTGAGTAAACAAAAATTGCACGCTCAAAATCAAACAAGCAGATAAGAAGAAGTAAAGACAACATATTACATGAATAGGTTGCTACAATCTGTCAAGTTCCTCGGCAGAAACCCCGGGCGAAGTTATGCCTAGGGAATTTGATAGAGAGCTACTTTCCTCAAACTTGTGAAACTTTGCTCAAGTATTCCAAGTTTTGTTGAATTCCTCAACAATAACTTCAGGCGAAGTCGTGCCCGGGGAATTTAATAGAGAGCAAAGTTCCTCACACTTGTGGAACTTCGCTCGAGTTTTCTTAGTTATGTCAAATTTCTCCCCAACAACCTCAGGCAAAAGTCATACTCGGGGAATTTGACAGAAGCAAAAAAGGTCGAGCATGTGCATCTATGCAATCATAGTGTCGAAGCTTCGAGAGTAGCTGTAGATTACGATTAGGATGGGAGAGATAAGATTGTCATGAGTTACATAGATGAGATTCATACGGACTACCTAAAGCGGTGGATGGACATAGAACCTGTATATCTACCCTTCAATATCGGTGGAAATCATTGGGTTATGATTTGTATCGATTTTGAAAAAGGTGAACTCATCGTATGAGACTCCTTCAAATCAATCACCACAGATACAAAGATAGATGTTCACTTCATGGTCATGTGCACCATCATCTCAGCAGTATTCAAATGTGATGTCATGGAAGTTGAGCCTAATCTACCCGTTACACCATGGTGTGTTCGTAGAGTTATGTTAGCAACGCAACAGATTGGTAGTAGGGACTGCAGTATATTTTGTGTCAAATATTTTGAGTATGATGTAACAACCTTAAGACAAGATATGATTACAAACTTAATGAGGCAAATTGTCTTTCGACTTCAAGCAAATAGACTTGTTTTTGATATTATCAAACATAATTAATGTAATATATTTTATTTACATGTTACAAAAATCTTGTGCAACATCAATCAATAATAAAGAATATACTTATTTGGTTTAACAAAAAAAATAGTAATAATAAAAATAAATAACACGTATAATATCACAGTTGAAGGAAGAATAATAAGTTTTAAAATTTTTCAACGAGGTCGAGAGTTGCTCAGCCAGGTTTTTTTTATAGTGTTTTAAAACTTTATTAATATTCCTCGGGCGAGATCATCTTTATTATGTCTAGGTTATTTGATAGAATAATAATTTTTGGATTATTAAATCGTTTCTCACGAGTCTCTACTAACTATGGCTCATGTGGGTCACGAGAATTTAGACAGAGTATCCATAGGAGTGAAAGTAAACTGAGAAATTACAGCATCACAACAGATGAATATTTCACACAATCCAAAGTCCAACAAAATAAATTTCTGAATTAAATACACCGGTCTATTTAGTTTAAGTTATTCGAAGAGGGCTGTTTGCATGTCTTACGGTTGTGTCCTACGTTTCCACAACAATTGCACTTATGTACTTGACGAGGTTCACCGGTTGAAGGTATTCTTATGATTTGGTGGCATCTAAATCTAGGAACGAAATGGGCGGCTTAATGATTAATGGCACATAGTCTGCCGGTAAAATCCAATCCTCTTCATCTCCAGGTGGGTACATTGATTCAGTATATGCAGTTATAAAGGTATCTATTATATAATAATCGAAACATAATGTATGCGTACTAATGTTTTGAAGGACGGCACCAGCAACGACGTGAGAGCATAAAATCTTGTAGTAGTCAAACTCTTTGCAGGTGCATGTCTTAGTATTTAGGTTCACATGTACCTTGTTCGTTCCACCATGCATTTCAAATTCGAACCAATCAATTGTCTTGAAAGAATGACATTGAGCTCGCTCTGTCGCTTCTTTTAGAATATTCTCTGTATAATTTGTCAGCGAGGTTCCTCGACTAGATACGGTCTCTTGCCTCTAGTAAAACCATCCTTGTAGGAGAGCTCAATAATGTTCAAATAGTGTAGTTACCGACAAAGCACAAGCATAAACGAGTATTGCATTCATGGACTCAGAAATATTAGATGTCATTTGGTTGTACCTCATTCCGGTTGATATCCACATGCCCATTTATCAAAACTGATGTCTTTTAGATACTTATGCATTCGAGAGAATCCGACAAGTTGGTCCTAATAGTATCGAAACTTTGATTCCTTGAAGGCCTTTGCTGCTTTATAAAAAAGTTTATGCATTCTCAGATCTTTAAACTTCTCGTTCAGTTTCATCTCTACGTGATGCATGTAGGTGAAATGTGGTGCATTAGAAAACACCACCGACACAAAGTTAATTACACTTTGATGCCGGTCAGACTAAAAAACTAAAACCATCTACAATCCCTATTGAAATCTTAACTCTTTCCAAAAACATGTCCATGACTCATCAGATTATTTGTCAACAATTTCAAATGTAAGAACGTAGATTTGATTGTTTACTGTCTACTAAGGATGCAATAAGTATGATGCTCTTGTACTTACCTTTCGGATGTGCTCCATCTATTACTATTACTGGCGTATGCAACTTGTAAAATGTCTAATTGAGCAACATAGGGCCATCAATGCATATTTGAAATATGTGTTGTTCTCCAACTTCATGAAAAAAGTGGTGCCTTCATTCACAGCATTTAGAACCTCTCCATACTTATGTAGAGTAGTATATGACTCTTTCGACGATCCCATCAATAGGCACAATGCAACTTCTTTGGCCGGCCATGCCTTGTCATGTCGGATACACTGTAATACTTCCACATATCATTATGAATATCTTTAAACTGGTATCGACGACTGACCTCCTCGAAGTTTGACTTTATTAGCTGACCCACCTTTCAACTACTAGTTTGTCGATGATTATGTGTCAATATCTATTGTTTGCAATTGTGACTCTCGAAAAACTTAGAGATGAGGACAACCTTTAATTCTTCTTACACGCAGTCGCCATTTGCATTCGTCTTTCGTGCACCCAACAGTTAACAATCTTGTAGTAGATTTTTTAACACAGAACTCAAAAAAAAAATTTTTTTATCGCCAACATGGATAGTTTAAATCATAATTCATCCTTAAAGTGAAAATATTGTCAATTGCAATGTCATCCACCGAGTCATCTTCATTATCAGTCGTAACAATCTGCTCGAAGGATGCGTGCACCCCCTCAACTGTTGGACATGGAACATTCCTACTTCCATATGCACTTCAACAACATGTGTTGTTGGTAATGGAACACCGTCACAAACAGGTTCTACCTCATCCTCAGCTTCATTATCATCCTCATTCTCAGTGGGTGAGTAAACATCATCCTTAAGATCATCCTCAACCATCGTATTCTCATGGTCATCATCATCTTATTCTTCAACCTCATTCCACTAACTGATATATTGTTGTTCATCGTCGTTTAAATTGCATGGGACAACATTGTCTATCAATGGAGTCATGACTCGTATAGAAGATGAGGGATGGACAGTACATAGGGGGAGTTCTTAGGATTAAATAGGATAGAAGAAGGAACCATTTTGTCCTACGTAGTATGAAAATTTAGAAAACGTTTCAGTTCGGGGACAGAATGGTATATTGTGTGAGTTTCTACCACTACCCATGTCTTTCCTTTGGTACGACAAATTCGTACAAGGGCACTTGAAAGAGATGTGGAGGGCCGTTAAGGAAATAAACTAGGGCTTGTATCATCAAAGACATAATAGTTCGACACTTGGTACTGGAACTCAAATTTGTAGATACATTGTATGACAATATTGAACAGGTTAGAATTTATTCAAGTAAGCTTGAAGATCGCATTTACGAGGTCTTTATATGTTATGTCTTCATTGACATCCAAACCTCTAATAAATCCACCTTTGTATACAGTTCTTTCCTCATTCCACTGATCCTCATAGCCAACAAATAGATGAAAGATTATGTTCTGCAAGTGACAAAGCACAAATGAAAAATGAGTACAGATAAAAACCGGGGAAAATAAAAAAATGTAAACCTCGAGCGAGGACACATTTTCTCGCTCGCGGTGTTTTTGATCTACACACCACGGTTAGAGAATACGACCACTACAAATTTTCTTCCTTAACATTGACCTCGGGCGGGGACTACAATAATACGTCCAAGGCTCTTCTATATAAAGAAAACTCATCTCGTAAAACATAAATCTCGCGAGAGGATAGTTATAAAACTGCACAAAAGCTAAGAGAAAAAAATCGGCCATAATATTGAAAACTGCTCGAGGACATGAATGAAATTGTTATAAAAACAAACAAAAAATAGAGCCAAATAAAATGTACTGTTCAAATGTAGCCCATTAAGAAAACAACTATATAAAAGAACAGTAGAAGTACTCCCACCTTCCAACTCTTCAAATTAAAGGTACAGTTGACGCTACCTTCTTCAAACTTCCAAAAAGATAATCGTAGTACTGTTCATTTTTTTTATTATGCAGAGAGTATTTATGATAAAGACTTTTTGTTTTTTGAAAATTAATGGTAGTACATATTGGTTGATAAAACTTAATACGAGGGTACAGTAGTTGGTGAGAAGTAAATTTGTGGAATTAAATGTACCTCAGGTGGGTTTTATCTGGAACTAAGACATGATTTTCTTCCAACGGTTAATTAAAAGTCATTTCCTGACATTTCATTAATGCTTAAAGTGGGTCACAAAATTATGTTTTGAAAAAATAGGTCAAATGAGAAAAGCCAAAACTTTTGTGGATCGTTTCAATCAATTTCCCATGGATTTCCATGGTGTATCATGGGTTGATCCCAAGATTTGAAATGTCGATTTAAAATGTCAAGGCCCTGATTTTACGGAGATGTCGATATCAACAGAAAAGTCTTCCGAGGTGGGAGACTTTGCGATTTTCTCCAAGAAACAAGTTATCATTTCGGAAATAAGTGTCCAAGTTCGATTTGCTCGAACCCGACATGTCCGACATCAAATCCGACCAAAGTAACCGCCAATCGTAACCTAAACCTATACCTATAAATAGAGGGCCTCATTTCACCATCATGTATCGTACTTCTCCTTGAACTTAATATTGAGTCCGAGCTGCTTACTAACTTGAGCGTCGGAGATTTTGTCCTCTGGTGCAGACCTTCCTTTAAAGTTTCAGGTTGGAGTAAGGACCGAGTTCGAGCTTGACTCAATTTGATGTTGTGCAAACTCTTACATAAACATTTGGCGCCATCTATGGGAAAGGACAATTTAAGTCGTCTTAACAACTAAGTGATCCGAGATGGTTCAGTCAACAGAGTCTGCAAACATAACAGAACGGAGAGGCATGAACGGAAACAATGGCACTCAACACGAGCTTGATGCCAAGGTGGCCGAGGATCAAGCACAGGCATGGCAAGAGGTAGACCTACCTTGGAGGTCGACTCGCAACACGAATACGATCTTGCCCCTGCACATACGAGACCTAGTAAGACCAACCGAGGTCGAGGTGGGATCTCAAAGAAGACTTTTTGAAGGGCCGCGCCAGCTGCGGACCCTAAAGTTCTCGCTACCCTCCAGCAGGAACTAGATGACATATGTAACCAAGTGCACACTATGGAGGAAACTTATAACGAAGTGATGCAGGCAAATCGAATTGGGTCCCGATCCAAGGCCCTAGGCGGAGCAGACGACCTACCTACGACGGAGACGACAAGGATCCCCCCTTCATCCCGATGACGATGAGCGCATTGCTGACAATGGAGGGGTCGACTATAGTCGGCGAGATCACGATCTCAGAAAGCACCTCGTCGACAAGAAGAGGAACATCTCACGAGGCTCGGAGCTCTCCCCATCCTGCTCCAACAAATACTCCAACTCCAACCTCGAAGCTCAGTCAAAGTACCAACCCTTGACATCGGAAGGAGTGATCACGAGGGAAGAGTTCGACCTTATGAAAAACAGGTTTGACGAGCAAGTTGAAGTACTCAAGGCGAAGTGCGAAAAGAAAGAAAGTTCATTTGATGACAGCGAAATGGGTGAATCGCCGTTCACCTCAGCATTTTGGAGGCCCCAATTCCTCCAAAGTTCAAGACACCCGCTATGAAGCCCTATGATGGGTCTAAGGACCTGAAGGACTATGTGGAGGTCTTTGAAGGCCTCAAGGACTTCTAGGCGGCGATCGATGCCATCAAGTGCCGAGCATTCCAGATCGCCCTCACAGGGAGTGCTCGGCTCTAGTACGAAGGTTGCCAGCCAGGTCGATCTCGACCAACAGTCAGCTGAATAAAGAATTTATCAGTTAATTCTCTTATCGGCACTACAACAGAAAGACAACCACTCATCTTGCCACCATTCGACAGAAGGAGGGCGAGATGTTGAGATAATACGTGACCCGCTTCCAAGAGGAGCAGCTCAAGGTTGTGCATTGCTCCGACGATTCGACCATGTGCTACTTCCTCACCAGCCTGGCCGATGAAACTCTGACAGTCAAACTGGGCGAGGAAGCGCCATCAACTTTTGCTGAGGTCTTACAAAAGGCCAAAAAGGTCATAGATGGGCAAGAACTACTTAGAACCAAGCTGGGTCAGACAGAGAAAAGGTCCGACCCGAAAAAGTCAGGAAACCAAGATAAGGGGAAGTCTGATTCCAAGTCTAAGAACAAGGGGTTATCTTCTCAGCCCTCCCAAGACCGATTCGACTATAGGAGATTCGACTCGGACTCCAACTAAAGGGGACCGTATGAGAGGTACACCTCAACCACCATTCCGATCTTTGAGATTCTCACTAACATCAAGGAGAACAAATTGGAGAAAATCCTCAAGCGACCTGATAAGCTCAGAGGGGATCCAGAGAAACTCAACAAGGACAGGTACTACTGTTTTCAACGCAACCACAGCTATGACACCTCAAGTTGTTGGAAACTGAAGGGCCAGATTGAATACCTGATTCAAGATGGTTACTATATGTTGGCAAGCCGGGCTTGAGCTCGACAGAGAAGAAAGAAGAGAGGAAGTGTTCAAGGACGCCACCTTGGAGGGATGACCGACCTACGATCATCAACACTATCTTCGGCGGCCTAAGTGGGGGCCAGTCCGGAAATAAGAGGAAGGAGCTTGCTAGAGAAGCTCGGCATGAGGTTTGCACCATCTGAGAATAGAGGCCGAGTTGCCCTATCTCCTTCTCAAACTTCGACTTGGTGGGGGTCTATTGGCCCCACAATGATGCTTTTAGTAATCTCGCCGCTAATCGACCATGTGAAGGGATGTGATTCCCAGAGCGGAAGTTGATATTCGTTGCTGATTTTCGGGATACAAAATCCAAATGGAAAGAAGGAAATACATGGGAAAAACCAAACCTTTGAAGAACGTTTATTCAGTGAGTTCCCCTTGAACACTACCACCGGATCTTCCTCGCTATCCTCTGGGTACGAGACCGTGCTTGTGGGAGCAGTTCTTTGGAATGAGATAGAAAAGATCAGATAGAGAGAGCTTGATTTTTGAGAGAAAATCAATGGGAGTTTTTTTTCCTTGTTCTATTCTGTTTTCTCCAACCCTTGGAGAAGAAGAACAATGACGTGGGGTAACTCCCCACGTCACAGCAACCTCCCACTCCCCTGCAATATTGCAAGGGAGTTTAATAATAATAATAATAATATTATTATTATTAATAAATAATAATATATAATATATAATAATTAATATATATATAATTAATTAATCAAATTAATTAATAAATATAATTAATTATTAATCCAATTAATAATTAATAAATATATATATACATAAATAATTAACACTTGATTATTTATTATAAAATTAGAATCATATTCTAAAACATTTCTCTCGTATAACCTATAGTTTTAATGTACATCTTATGTACATTATTTTTAACCTATAGTTTTAATATGAATCTTATTCATATTAATTTTATTTGAATCTCATTCAAATAATATCTTTCATAATATATAGTTTTAATTTACAATTAACTATATATTATAATGTATCAATATACATATAATCCCTTAAGTAATTTGAACAATTCAAATTCTTCCAAAAACTTGATCCTCGTTTTACCCGTTATGAGCTAACAAGGGGACCTAATGGACCTACAGATCCGAAACTCCAACGATGCAAGATTAATTGGTCAAACTCATTGACCGAGTTAATCTAGATTCGTTAACTATGGGTCATTCCACTAAAGACCCGCAGTTGCACTTTTCTCACTGCAGAATGTTTTCGTGTCCATGGATATACAACCATTAATGACGAGTCAATCCTTCACGAGTGTTCGTAACTCAAGATGGGTCAAATTACCGTTTTACCCATGAGTTACATCTTACTCCTTAAACACCACTGCTCCTCTAATGAACAACCCGGTTATGGTCCAACCAATAACCGGAAGTCCCTCTCGGCCAATGAGAGGGTGGGGCCCCTTGTTCAAGTCCCGGAGTCAGCATTTAAGGGAACACTCATCTACTCCCCTAAAGTCGGGGAGGAGTGAATTCCATCTTGTGAAGTTATGTTCCCAGCTCCCCACTCGGTCTCGTCCCCAAAATGGTAGGAATGTTGAGTCGGCGACTCGAGCCACTCTCACCGATACAGATCAAAGGATGAGCCCTCACAGGCAGGAGTTTATAACTCACTCAGGATTGAGAATGAGTTGCCTGGTCATCCTAAGAAATAGCAATCTATTAGTTAACGGTGTTACATCTAAAGATTGCCTATTTCGTGGTCCGGTCTTATACAAATTCATTGTATAGGATACCCCCATTCGCATGTCTCCACACGAACGACCTGGATCGAGTCGTCTGTAACCTTTACAGAGTGGGCCGTATCCATAGTGTTGCCAGGATAAGGTACCCAGCCTTATCCATATATTATAGACCCTTTAGGTTATTCACGGGACATTATCTATTCATATATTAGGGGTATATTAAATATATACCCCGTATATCAATTATATACTCAATATATATACTGTCCCGATTACATCATAAATAACCTTGGATGTTTAGTTTATTGGATTTTGGACAATGCAAAGCTATGATTCAACAACAAATTTATTGAATAAAACTTTATTAAATAGACATTTGTTTTTACAAAATACAAACTACGAGTTTAGGGCAACACACGCAACAAACTCCCACTTGAACTAAACTCGAGTGGGGTGTACATTATCATAAAGCAAAGGGAAAATACAATAAACTAGGGCATACACTATACCCAATTACATTTCTCCCACTTGCCCTAGACTAACTGTACAAAGATCGTAAACCTAGATTTTCTAGATTGCCCTCAAACACTTTAGTCGTGAGTGCCTTTTGTAAAAGGATCAGCAATATTGTGCTCTGTAGCGATCTTTGTGACAATCACATCTCCTCGCTGCACTATCTCCCGTGTAAGGTGGTACTTCCTTTCGATATGTTTGCCTCTCTTATGGCTTCGAGGTTTTTTAAAATTTGCCACAGCACCACTGTTATCACAATAAAGTGTGATGGGCAAGTTCATGTTCGGAACGACTTCCAAATCTGTCAAGAAGTTTCTAAGCCAAACCGCCTCTTTTGCTGCTTCACAAGCCACAACATATTCAGCTTCCATGGTGAAGTCTGCGATACATCCTTGTTTGATGCTTCGCCAAACTACCGCTCCTCCGTTAAGAGTGAATACTGACCCCGACGTAGATTTCCTTGAATCCTTGTCTGTTTGGAAGTCAGAGTCAGTGTATCCTGTGAGGATCAAATCCTTAGCGCCATACACGAGCTTGTAATCCCTCGTTCTCCGTAGATACTTTAGGATTTCTTTAACAGCAATCCAGTGATCATATCTTGGGTTGGATTGGTACCTACTGACAATGCCTACCGCATAGCAAATGTCAGGTCTAGTACACAGCATAGCGTACATCAGGCTGCCCACTGCTGAAGCATAGGGTATACGTCTCATATCCTCAACTTCTTGAGGTGTCTTAGGACACTCTTCCTTAGACAAATGAATTTCATGCCTGAAGGGTAATAAACCTTTCTTGGAATTCTGCATCGAATATCGAGCAAGCATCTTGTCAATATAAGTTGCTTGAGACATGGTTAACGTTCTGTTCTTGCGATCTCTTAGAATTTGGATACCAAGAACATACTAGCTTCTCCCAAATCCTTCATTTGGAACTCAGTCGCTAGCCACTTTTTTATGTCAGTAAGGTATCCTACATCATTCCCAATGAGTAGAATATCATCCACATACAACACTAAGAAGGCTACGGTGTTGTTGACGATTTTCTTGTATATACAAGGCTCATCAACGTTTTGGTCAAAACCATAAGATTTGATCGCAGTATCGAATGTTATGTTCCAAGATCGAGATGCTTGTCTTAGTCCATATATGGACTGTTTAAGCTTGCAAACCTTTTGCTCTTGACCTTGTTCTATGAACCCTTCGGGTTGAGACATATAAATACTTTCTTCAAGATTGTCATTCAGAAAAGTAGTCTTGACGTCCATTTGCCATATCTCATAGTCATAATATGTGGCACTGGACAAAAGTATTCTAATAGACTTAAGCATAGCTATAGGGGAGAAGGTTTCTTCATAGTCCACCCCTTCCCTTTGTGTGTAGCCTTTTGCCACAAGTCTCGCCTTATAGGTCTGTACCTTTCCTTCGGCGTCTCGTTTTTGCTTGTAGATCCATTTGCACCCTATGGGTTTTACCCCGTCAGTTTGATCTACAAGTTCCCAAATGGAATTGAAGTACATCGACTCCATTTCCAGGTCCATTGCTTTGACCCATTTGTCCTTGTCAGTATCTTCCATTGCCTTCTTATAGGTCAATGGATCCTCGACGCCGTCATCAGGTATGACAACTTGAGTTTCAGTTAAACCCACGTAGCGGTCAGGTTGTGACACAATCCTCCCACTACGTCGAGGCACCCTCAACACTTGAGGTGGATGTGACTGACGCGATGTGCTGGCTTCATCAACAACTCTTGTTGTAGTGCCAGTTTGATCAACAACTCTTGTTGACGTGTTTGTAGCCTCTTCGGAAATCTCGTTAATTACTACCGTACTCCATGGTTTATGATCTCGAACATGGCCTTCTTCTAAGAAAGTAGCATTTATCGATACAAACACTCTGTTTTCTTTATGATCGAAGAAGAAACCACCTCTCGTCTCTTTTAGGGTAACCTACGAATAGGCATACTTTTGAACGAGGTTCCAGTTTCTTCAGGTTAGTCATGAGCACGTGTGTCGGGCATCCCCAAATGCGAAAGTGACGTAAACTAGGTTTACGACCCTTCCATAGCTCAAAGGGTGTTTCAGAAACATTCTTTGATGGAACTACGTTCAAAATATAAACTGCAGTCTCCACTGCATAACCCCAAAACGAGTTAGGCAACTGAGCATAGCTCATCATTGATCGAACCATGTCCAACAAGGTTCTGTTTCTCCTTTCTGATACACCGTTTTGTTGAGGTGTACCAGGGGCTGAGAGTTGGGATGTGATTCCATGTTCTATCATATAGTCCTGGAATCTCAAGTCCATATACTCTCCACCCCGATCTGATCAAAGTGTTTTAATGGTTTTACCTAATTGATTTTCAACTTCAGTATTGTATTCCTTGAACTTTTCAAGGGCTTCAGACTTATGTTGTATTAGGTATAAATAACCATACCTTGAATAATCATCGATAAAAGAGATGAAGTATTCATACCCTCCTCGAGCTCTAACATTCATCGGACCACAAAGGTCTGAATGTATAAATTCTAAGGGCTCTTTGGCTCTATAACCTTTTCCAGTAAAAGGTCTTTTAGTCATCTTGCCTTCAAGACAAGACTCACATGGTGGTAAAGAATCGTCTTCTAACTCACTTAGAATGCCATTCTTAACCAACCTCCCAATCCTATTGAGATTAATGTGACCTAATCTTAAGTGCCAAAGATAGGTATCTTCCTTTTGAGAAACTTTTTGCCTTTTATTTTGAGTTCTAGCATTTTTAAACAACTCGGTATTTAAAACTGCTTTAGTTATGGTTGATTTTAGCACATACAAGTTGTTTTCAAGTAAAGCTGAACAAATATTAACACCATTTCTTGAAATGAACGCTTCATTTAAATGAAATGAAATTGAATACATTTGTTCTAACAAACAAGAAATTGAAATTAAGTTCCTTTTAATTTTAGGATTTACGTACACATTATCTAATAATATATACATATTCTTGTTTGTAAACAACTTGAGCTCCCCTACCGCCACAGCTGAGACGACCTCTCCCATTCCGACCTTGAGAGTCATCTCTCCAACGTTAAGCTGCCTCCAGGAACTAATTCCCGGAAATGAAGAACAAACGTGATTAGTGGCTCCTGAATCCAGTATCCAGGCGGAGTCATCATTCTCCACTAAACATGTTTCCAATACAAGTAAATCATATTTACCTTCGTTGGCTTTCTTCTTTTCGGCCAAGTACTTTGGGCAGTTACGCTTCCAATGCCCTTCCATATTGCAGTGGAAACACTTTCCTTTCTCTGCAACCTTGGCCTTGCCTTTCTGGGCAGTAGCAGCTGAGTCAGGTTTAGACCCCTTACCAGCAGCCTTCTTCTTCTTAAAAGTCTTACTTCCAGAAGAAGAGGGCGCAGACCTGGTTTCAGAGGACGATCCTCTGTTGAACCTCTTTGAGGTGGCAACATTTGCCTCCCCTTCTTGTCCCTTACATTTCATAAGAGACTGGTAGGTTTGCAGTTCGTTTAGAAGCGTGGTAAGAGTGTACTCCAACTTATTCATAACCGCATTGCTGCGGAATGGTAGGAAACTCTTCGGAAGAGATTCCAGAATGAAGCTGACATGACTCTGCTCGTCTATGACGGCCCCGTTCGACTCAGCCACGTTGAAGTAGACCATCAGGTTGAGAACGTGTTCTCGCACTGAGGAGCCCTCCTTCATGCGGGAGTTGTAAACGAACTTAAGAGCTTCATGTCGAGCCTGTGAGGACGGTTGTCCAAACATGCTCTGCAGTGAGTCCATGATCTCCTTAGCGGTGACCGTGTCCTCGTGCTTCTTAGCAAGCACATCAGATATGCTCGCCAAGATGTAGACTTTCGCCTTGTCATTGGCCTTGATCCACCTGTCATAGACGTTGCGCACCGCTACAATGGCGTTAGGCACAGGAGCTTGAGGACAATCCTCTTGCAGGACGAACCTAAAATCATCTATCACGAGAATAGTGTTTAGGTTTGACTTCCATTGTTTGTAATTTTCGCCATTAAGTCTTTGCGCGGCTAAGAGTGCAATAATAGAAGTAGACATGCTGAAAGTAAAAACAAATCTATATTAGTTTCATGTCTTAGCCTTTTAAACCCAATCAAAATTTTAGCAAAAGTAATTAAGCACCCTAACAAAATTGTTTTGCAACGACGCTTCAGTGATTTAGAGCAACAGCCACCGTAGGGCGGACATGTACTCCTTCACTGAATTGAGACATTCTCAACTAAATTTTACACCAGAATAACTCTTATTCCTATAAATTTTAGTCATCGTTTATTTGGTCAGGAAATTGCGAACTAACTTAACAACTCCTCGTAAGTGTGACCCAACATTTTTGGACCTCAGAGGTCAACCCCAATAATCCTGTCGTAGGGAAGGAAAATATTGGAGCAAAACCTAAGAGACTCCTATCCATTTCTGGAGTTTGCCTTGGTTTTGGTTTCCATACAATGAACCCTCCATAGGGATGGTCGCTCCAGGACGACACACATGTCATGTATGAAAAACCAATGGCGGAGACAGCAGGATGTGTTGTTACACATCCTTCTCCCACTTATTATGAACACTATCTCCATTCACCTCAATATTGAACCATGCAAACACCTTCCATAGGGAGGCCGCGCCCAGGGCGACACGAGGCTGAGCATGGAACTCACAGCGTGAATTTAAATGAGAACATGAGAGAGAGAGTAAAGTATGTTATATATACTTTGTATATCAAATATATACGTTGTATATTACATATTCTCTTTTGCTCCCACCTAGTATTCTAAGACTAGGGTAAATTACTTAGATAAATCCCGGCTAAGTGAAATTAACTAAGTGAATTTTTAGTCGGCCCAATATAACTATTATATCGGAAGTTGTACAATAATGTTTTAGTTCGTTAAACACTTTAATAAACCAACGACATTATTGCTTGTATATAAAATATTGACTAATTCAACCCCCAGGTCGGTTCCCAAGTAGAGGTGTTCCCTTACGGTCAGCTTAAATACCTCAACCTAGACAGAACCTTCCTTAGACAGGGTTCCCTTATAGACAACATTTTATATTTAGTCTTTTATTATTCCATTTTAAACCTAGTTAAAACAAAATAAAAGACTACCCCCTAATCACATTAGAAGATATAACCTAAGGTCTAATTAATTTTAAACCCCTTTAAAATTAATTAGACCTTAGGTTATATCTTCTAATGTCCTTTAAAATTAATTAACTTAGATCTTAAGTTTGCATGCAACTCTTTATTATAGATTTTAATTTCTATCTACCACATTTTATAACTCTTATAAAATTTAAGAAATTAAAACTATAAACATGCATTGGAAGCATACATTAATATAACAATTATATTATCCAAAATAATGTCATGCTCAATGCAACTTTATTTTCATCTAATTAATACAACACTTATATTAATTCTGAAAATAAAACATGCATACATACATTATAACATTTATAACTATATGATGCATGACCATACATACATACTATATATCAAATATACATATTATGCATATAACCTATGGTGGGATTTTAAAACTATATGGCATACAATATGCTATATGATTTTAATTAAAATATATATTCATAATGCATAAAATAATTAAATAGCAAAGTTGGAACAGTTTTTGGCATCCTAGGAAAACGAAATAATACAAAATAAGAAAACCGACTGCATCCGCCCTCGAACCACGAACCGGAGCCTCGGAACGGCGTCGAAAGACACCCGGGATAGCGCCTCAACGCCTAAGAGCAGTGCCCTTGCACCGTGGCGCTGTGTGCTGTCCCCGCAGCGCCATGGTGCTATCTGCGCAGTCTGCTTCGTCTTCTTCGGTGTTTTCTGCAACTTTTCGCCCAATCCGACGCCACGAATGACTTTTGAGCGACCTGGACTTACAGAAACAAAGCAGAAACATAATGCCCAAAACACTGGGCCCTTACATGATCGAATCACGAAGAAAAACGCTATCTAAGTGCAAAAAACCGGAAATTTTCTAACCCTCAAACCCATATTTCGAAAATATGAAATCACCCACCAAACAGCGATTTTGATCCCAAAAAATCTGAACTGCAACCTGGCTCTGATACCAATTGAAGGGATGTGATTCCCGGAGCGGAAGCGGATCTTCGTTGCTGATTTTCGGGATACAAAATCCAAATGGAAAGAAGGAAATACAGGGGAAAAACCAAACCTTTGAAGAACGTTTCTTTAGCGAGTTCCCCTCGAACACCACCACCGGATCTTCCTCGCTATCCTCTGGGTACGAGACCGTGCTTGTGGGAGCAGTTCTTTGGAATGAGAGGGAAAAGATCAGATAGAGAGAGCTTGATTTTTTTAGAGAAAATCAATGGGAGTTTTTTTTCCTTGTATTTTTCTGTTTTCTCCAACCCTTGAAGAAGAAGAACAATGACGTGGGGTCGTCACAGCAACCTCCCACTCCCCTGCAATATTGCAGGGGAGTTTAATAATAATAATATTATTATTATTAATAAATAATAATATATAATATATATATATATAATAATTAATATATATATATATAATTAATTAATCAAATTAATTAATAAATATAATTAATTATTAATCCAATTAATAATTAATAAATATATATATACATAAATAATTAACACTTGATTATTTATTATAAAATTAGAATCATATTCTAAAACATTTCTCTCGTATAACCTGTAGTTTTAATGTACATCTTATGCACATTATTTTTAACCTATAGTTTTAATATGAATCTTATTCATATTAATTTTATTTGAATCTCATTCAAATAATATTTCTCATAATATATAGTTTTAATTTACAATTAAGTATATATTATAATGTATAAATATACATATAATTCCTTAAGTAATTTGAACCATTCAAATTCTTCCAAAAACTTGATCCTCGTTTTACCCGTTATGAGCTAGCAAGGAGACCTAATGGACCTACAGATCCGAAGCTCCAACGATGTAAGATTATTCGGTCAAACTTATTCACTGAGTTAATCTAGATTCGTTAACTACGGGTCATTCCACTAAAGACCCGCAGTTGCACTCTTTTCACTGCAGAATGTTTTCGTGTCCATGGATATACGACCATTAATGACGAGTCAATCCTTCACGAGTGTTCGTAACTCAAGATGGGTCAAATTACCGTTTTACCCCTGAGTTACATCTTACTCCTTAAAAACCACTACTCCTCTAACGAACAATCTGGTTATGGTCCAACCAATAACCGGAAGTCCCTCTCGGCCAATGAGAGGGTGGGGCCCCTTGCTCAAGTCCCGGAGTCAGCATTTAAGGGAACATTCATCTACTCCCCTAAAGTCGAGGAGGAGTGAATTCCATCTTGTGAAGTTATGTTCCCAGCTCCCCACTTGGTCTCGTCCCCAAAATGGTAGGAATGTTGAGTCGGCAACTCGGGCCACTCTCACCCATATAGATCAAAGGACGAGCCCTCACGGGCAGGAGTCCATAACCCACTCAGGATTGAGAATGAGTTGCCTAGTCATCCTAAGAAATAGCAACCTATTAGTTAACGGTGTTACATCTAAAGATTGCCTATTTCGTGGTCTGATCTTATACAAACTCATTGTATAGGATACCCCCACTCGCATGTCTCCACACGAACGACCTGGATCGAGTCGTCTGTAACCTTTACAGAGTGGGCCGTATCCATAGTGTTGCCAAGATAAGGTACCCAGCCTTATCCATATACTATAGACCCTTTAGGTTATTCACGGGACATTATCCATTTATATATCAGGGGTATATCAAATATATACCCCGTATATCAACTATATACCCAGTATATATACTGTTCCGATTACATCATAAATAACCTTGGATGTTTAGTTTATTGGATTTTGGACAATGCAAAGCTATAAGCTATGATTCATGACTGAGGTTATGCTGAACGCACACACTAAGCGTGGTAACAATTCTACAGATGCAAGCGCACACCTGTCAGAGTAATATAAAATGGATGGAGTATCCAAGTATCGATCCTCAAGGACTTCTAAATAATTTCCAAACTCTAAAGTTTTAATGAATAGTGAACGTTGAAATGAGTGATTCTTGTAAAATGGGAAGTGGTCATAAATAATGGTTTTGGATTTGGGATTTGGTCTTAAAATGGTAAAACCTAGCCCAAATTACTTCAAGTTAGCCAACAAAGAATCAACGACTACGCTTTTCACTTGACTTATGTCTAAGCAAGTTCAAAGTCGTAAGACATTCCCTAATATGTCTATTATGAGAGATATCTTAGTTTTAGGATGGAAATAGTCGCAACCTCGGGTTAAGGTCCTATGTCTAGGCTACTTAACCGGAACCCTTATGTCTAAGGCGCTCCTCTCCTCGGTTTAACCTCTCCACAATGCAAATAAGCAACCTTTTCAGTATTGACTTGTTAAGACTTACAGTGGCCTTCTCTAAATCCTAACTTTTTGGGAAAACATGTTGAGCAATGAGTGGAAAGCAAAAACACTACTTCTTAGCAACCCTTTTTAGAAATAAAAGGCTAACTATCCATAACCGGGCTAGAGACGGGAATTTAGAAAGACATATTTAAGAAAATACAGCAAGTAAAATGGTTGAAATTGAAATGCATGTGTGAAAAACAAAAGTTAACTAACGGAGAGTTTTGCTCGGGATTGAGAGCTTCGCCCTTCTCTTTCAATCAATGGGGAGTGTCACGTGCTCTTCCCTCAAAAAACACAATTCTCTTAACTAAAAATAAAGTAAAGGCAAAGTAAAGATAAGCTAAGTGCTGGATTTTTATAAATTTGAATAGGTAGAAAATAACTAAGTAACAACGGAAACAAAACAAAGCTCAATAAAGGAATGTAAACTGCTCGGGATTTAAAAACTAAAAGTAACTAATGAAAGCAACTCAAAAGTACTTAGAAAGCAACAAAGAAACACTAAGAATGATCAAGAGAAGGAAGCAAGGCTTCATGAATTTGGTGGAGAAGCTGCTGGAATTTATAGTTGTGCAGAATTGGTTAGGTAGGTCCTAAAACGCTGGTGGATCACCCATTTCCAACTCCTTTGACTGACTAAATCGTGCTCAAACTGATAGTGGAACACTTCTTCTACACGTATGCATCGGTTGGAACCACCAAAACACATTGGAAGACGCGTTTCATTAAGGGCAAAGTTGGAAGAAAACCAGTTTTTCTGCAGCCTCCCAGGCGCCTGGCGCCTCCAATGATGGTGTTTCGGACTTTTTGCTTCTTTTGATTAATTTGCACTCCCAAATGGTCCTAAAATGTCATAAATACAATATAAGCCAACCACAAACCATCATATATGAATTTTGCATGAATTGGAACTCAAACGACCGAGAAAAAGTCCGAAACAAAGTTAAAACATAGTAAAAATAGCATCTAAAACCTTCTTTTTACGCATGTAAACAGGCGTAATCAATTCAACAACAAATTTATTGAATAAAACTTTATTAAATAGACATTTGTTTTTACAAAATACAAACTACGAGTTTAGGGCAACACACCCAACACCATGTACAGGTCAGAAGGGTGCTAGTTGATGGAGGTGCCTCTATCAACATCATGTCCCTTACCACTTATCTAGCATTGGTGTGGACCAGAGCATAGCTGAAGAAAAGTCCAACGCCCTTAGTTGGATTTGCCCGGGAGTCCCGAAGGTTGTATTAATCTTCCTATCACAATCGGCCAAGATGACACCCAAGTCACTTAGATGACCGAGTTCGTGGTGATTAATGGCAGATTAGCCTACAATGCCATCTTTGGACGACCCATCATCCACTCACTTCGGACCATTCCGTCAACTCTGCATCAAGTTATGAAATACTCAACTATCAACAAAGTCGGCATGATTCAAGGAGATCAGAAGACATCCCGAGAGTGCTATACTTCGGCACTTAAAGGATCGACAGTTTGTGCCTTGGAAGAGGAGTCAGTTCTTCTAAGTCGAGTTATTCCACCTTCCGAGGATTAACTACCTAAAGCTAGCCAGTGAGAAGTAGCTGCGCCCATTGAAGAGTTGGAACTTGTTCCTTGCTCAGCCTAGAGAAGCAAGTGAGCATAGGCACCAAACTAGGGGCGGGTGATAGGGAAGAGCTCATCTCTTTCCTCAGGTCAAACTTGGATGTGTTTGCATGTTCCTATGAGGACATGCCTGACATTGATCCGAAAATAATGGTTCATTGCCTCAACATCGACCAATCATTCCGACTTGTCAAGCAGAAAAGAAGACCTGTAGATAAGGAGAGAAGTGATGTAATTGTTGAGAAGTGAACAAACTATTGAAAGCTGAATTTATAAAAGAAATTATGTATCCCAAGTGGCTCTCTAATGTTGTCTTAGTTAAAAAATCCAACGGCAAGTGGAGAATGTGTGTAGACTTCACCAATCTTAATAAGGCTTGCCCAAAAGATTGCTTCCCACTGTCGAGGATCGACCAGCTCGTGGACGCTATGACCAGGAACGAGCTGGTAACCTTCATGGATGCCTACTCTGGATACAACCAAATAAAGATGCACAAACCAGACCAAGTCCACACCTCCTTCATAACCGATTAAGGCCTTTACTGCTATAAGGTCATGTTCTTTGGCCTAAAGAAGGCAAGGGATCAGAGGATGGTGAACAAAATGTTCGCCAACCAGATCGGATGCAATATGGAAGTATACGTGGACGACATGCTTGTCAAGAGCAAGCAGTCCAGGTTGCACATGACTGACGTGACCGAAACTTTCGGAGTCCTTCAAAAATATCAGATGGAGCTTAACCCGGCCAAGTATGCCTTTGTAGTTTCATCCGGGAAGTAACTTGGATTTATGGTGAATAACCGAGAAATATAAGCCAACCCGGAGAAGATAAGGGTCGTGCTTGAGATGCAAGCCCCATAAACTCTCAAGCAGCTGCAATGCCGTAACGGTAGGATTGCTGCCCTCAATAGGTTTGTCTTCAGGTCTACTGATAATTGCATCCCCTTCTTCAAATTGTTAAGAATGAAGGGGTCATTCAAATGGACAGCCGAGTGTGAGGCAGCCTTTGAAGAGCTCAAGAGATATCTCTACTCGGCACCATTGCTCGCGAAGCCTATGCCCGGAGATAAACTACACTTGTACTTGGCCGTGTCCGATAACGTAGTCAGCTCGACCCTCATCAAGCAAGATGGAGTGCGCCAAAGTCCAGTTTATTACATAAGCAAAGCCATGACCGAGGCCGAGACCAGGTATCCTCAAATGGAAAAACTGGCTCTTGCCTTAGTCACCTCGACACGTAGACTGAGCCGTACTTCCAAGCCCATACCGTGACCGTACTCACGAACTTGCCTTTGATGCAAGTCTTTCACAAGCTAGAGACATCTAGCCATTTAATGAAGTGGGCCGTGGAGCTGAGTGAGTATGACATCTTGTTCGAACCCTGAACAGCTGTGAAGGGGCAAGTCGTTGCGGACTTCATAGCAGAGCTCACTCCCCCGCCGGTTCAAACCTTCACATCCGACCTAACATGGATCATGTACGTGGACGGATCGGACAACGAAAGAGGATGTGGCGCAGACGTTCTCCCTCTCATCCCAAATGGCATGCGCTTTGCGTATGCCCTTTGCTTCAATTTTCGTACCTCAAATAATGAGGCTGAGTACGAAGCCCTTTGGCCGGGCTGCGTATGGCAAGGGGACTAGGAGCCAGCCATCTTCAAATTTTCAGCAATTCCTAACTGATAGTAAATCAAATTAAGAATGAATATCAGACGTAAGATCCTCAGATGGAGAAGTATTTGGGAAAGGTCGGGTCGCACCTCACCCACTTCCAGGTTTATGAAATCAGCAAGATTCTGAGGTCAGATAACTTTAATGCCGATGCCTTTGCCAAATTAGCATCTGCGTACCAGACCAGTCTGGCAAGATTTGTCCCGGTGGAGATATTGGATACCGCTTCCATTTTGGAGCCAAATATGATGGATGTCGATTCCCAACCTCCATCATGAATGGACCTAGTCAGAGACTTCCTAACAAGTAATGTCCCAACAGATCCAAAGGAAGCAAAGAAACTGTCACGGAGAGCAGCTCGGTACCTGCTCCGAGATGGAGCTATGTACCGGCACGGATTCTCCTTACCCCTTCTTAAATGCATCTCCAAAGAAGATAGGAACTACGTTCTGAGGGAGGTACATGAAGGAGTTTGTGGCAACTACTCGAGGGCCAGATCGTTATCGGCCAAGATCATCCGTCAAGGCTACTACTGGCACAGTCGATCAAGACGCAAAAGAGTTCGTGAAGGCGTGTGACTCAGCGCTTCGGGAACATCATCCATAAACCCCCTGAACTGTTGACTCTGATCTCAGCTCCAAGGCCCTTTGTACAATGGGGAGTGGATCTAATTGGACCTTTCCCATTAGGCAAGGGACAAATCAAGTACGTCGTCGTAGCCATGGACTACTTTACCAAATAGATCGAGACCAAGGTGATTTTCACAATTACGGAAGCTAGGGTCACGTCCTTCATTTAGACAAACATTGTCTGCCACTTTGGTATACCCAATGCCATCGTGACAGACAATGGCAAACAGTTTGACAATGCGATGTTTAAAGACTTTTGTCACAAGCTCGGAATCAGTCATTTATGTTCGTCCCCAGCTCACCCCAAGGCCAATGGACAGGTAGAGGCGATCAATAAAATTATAAAGCACGGCCTTAAGCTACGCTTGGACACAAGGAAGGGCAGGTGGGCCGATGAGCTACCTGAAGTACTCTGGTCCTACCGAACAACACCACGGGAGTCCAACCTGAAGTACTCTGGTAGGACTCGTCCCTAGCCAACCACGCTCCGGAGGCGAAGAACCACTTTCCGACCCACTTCTTTATGGAGGTCGGCCCTTTGAGGATGTCTCCTGCGCCATTCCTAGCGTACAAGTAGTAAGTCAACCTTACGTAAGTAGACTCGGCAATAGGGCAAACTTATATATTTTTTTCAAGGACAAAAGTTCTTTAAGGTGGGTAGACTGTAACGCCTCGTATTTTTTTATGTATGATATTTTAGTAGTTTAAATCCATATACTATAGAATTTTTTTTTTTATTTTCGTTACAATAGAGATTTTTTCTAATTTAGTCTTATTGTTCTTTGTTATTATTTTTTCTAAAAAAAAAGATAATATTTATTAGGTAAGATGAGATTAGATAAATCATATTAAGAAAATAAAATAAAAGGAAAGAAAGATAAAAGAAATAAAAATAAAATAAAATAAAAGATTGGTTGGGCTAGAATTAGTTAAAAGAGAATATGACAAACCCTAGGTTATATTGTTAAGTTTTTTCCTTTCCTCCCTCCCAATTTTCCCTCTGTTTTATTTTATCCTCCCTCGTGCACACGCATCCAACGTTAGTAAGTCACGAATAAATTTTTGGTTTGGTAATCCTTATACCAGGTGTTAAATTTCATCAATTAAATTTTATTATTTTTTTAATTTTAGTTAATTTTTGGAAAATTAATTTAGGCTGGGCCAGTAAATTTCGTGGATTAAGCCAACATTTATTTTGGATCGCTATTGAGGTAAGTGGCTTTGCTTTCGGAATGCCTTAGGGCTAAGTTGGAATTTTTGTACGATGTTTTGAATGACTATATAATGATTGTTGTTTGGGAATTGAATGTCATGTGAAATTGTTGCGTTGTATTACATAATGTTTAGTTATGGGATCTCATGCATGATCTTGAATGTGAAACTGTTATATATATATATATATAAAGAAGCTGTGGCAATCACCCTACTGTAATGCACATACTAGACTAAAATTGAGGACCTAGGTGGGTGAGACTCGACTCTGCTGGCTGGGTGCCAACTACCATCAGTTTGGGTAGAGTCTCCCAGGAAACTCACCTATGTACCATAATGGAGTTGGTATCATTTGTGTGGGGTTGGGTTAATTGCTCACTTTGACCAAAAGGAAAGGAAAGAAAATGAAAAAGAACAATAATTTGACTGGATAAATATTTAGGTCCCACATGTTCATGTTGTATGTGTATGCATGTCTGACCCAGTTAGCTGGGTTACTTACTCGGTATTTTTAATACTCACCCCTTTCCCCTTAGATTTTAAGTCCCAAAAAGTTGGGCTACTTATTTTAGGGATTAAGACGTACAAGGTGTGTGATGTCTACAGTGCCATGAGTTTTCGCTTCCGCTTTAGTTTCATTTTTTTTAATAATTTGCATTAGAAGTCATTTATCTTGATATTATGTTTTAGGTAAACTATTTATGGGATCCCAAATAAAGTTTTTTATTTTATTTTATTTTATAAAGTTATGTTATGAGATTGTATTTTGTTTTATGGTTGAAAAACACATTTGGTCCCTGTACTTTCGTTAAAGTAACGATGTAGTCCCTGAACTTTCAAAAGTAACGATTTAATCACTGTACTTTTAAATTGGTTACAATTTAGTTTTTGCCATTAAAAATTAGGTTAAAATTTAACAAAAGTGTGAGGTGCTGCCAACTAGGATATGTGTGAATAAATTAAATGGCCACCTAAGCATAATAATGGTTCGGTTCAAGTTTCAAGCTTGGGTCGGTTTGGTTTAGGAACTAAAAAAAGCAACACAAATTGAAATCTCCTCCTTCAACTGACGACAAAATCTCTATTCTCAATTTATACCATATTTTCCCACTTCTCCCAGATTGAATTTTCACAGCTTGAAAAACATGACTCTGACAATCTCCTCCGCAAAATCATCACCTCCATTTCTTAAACTTAAGCTCTGAAAATACCTTTGTAGAAAGAAACAAACCACATTTCGCTAAAATTTGTTTTCCCCCTTTTATATCCACTCATTTGTCACTTGCAATTTCCATTGATTCCTCCATAGTTTCAAGAAAATCCATTGTCTGACGACGGCCGCGAAACCTTACTCCGGCTAGGTTATCAAAATTCGGCCGTGAAACCTTACTCCGCCTCCATCGCCCCCATCTTCTTTATCAGTACCTGCGACGCCACAATATTTCCCCCAGCAGCGTTCAGCGGAGTTTCCTAAGCTCGTACAGCGATGGACATTATCGTGGAGTGGAACAATGAGATTTAGTCAAGTTTGAACCAACCTTAAAACTTGAACCTACCCATTATTTTGGATGCCTTTTAATTTGTAAACATATATCTTCGTGGGCAACCACGCCACATTTCCGTTAAATTCTAACCTAATTTTTAAAAGACTAAATTATAACCAATTTAAAAGTACAGGGACTAAATCGTTACTTTTGAAAATTCACGGACTAATTCGTTACTTTAACGAAAGTATAGGGACCAAATGTGTTTTTTAACCTTGTTTTATTTATTATCATTTATTTTTAAAAGAGTTTTAAAATATTGAAAGCATGCATGTAGTAATATCCTTAGAAGTTTAAGTCCTAAAAAGTTAGGTGGTTACAGTTACCCACTCAAACTTTTCATTATAGTCTATATAAAGACAAATAGAGAGTGAGGAATGCATAATTGGGTTTTAGAGTGGGAGGTTAAATATAGTTTATCATAACCCACTTTTTTATGTATTCATGAATTGGGTCTTAGTAATATTTGCAAGAGAAATTGAATTGAGTAAGTATATCTTTAGCCATATTTACAAGAATGTCTAACTTCTTTTGTAATTTACAAATATGTCAAAAATTTAAATTTTTGTATTTTCAGAATTTTTATTATTCCAATTTTACTGTTATTGTATGTAATATATATCTGATATACATATGATGTATGTACCTCTGATTTCTTATTGATATACGTCTAATGTACGTGTGACATGTTAAATGTTAGTACATTTCTTGAACCTTTTTTAGATAATCCCTTCAACCTCTTTTGTATTTTATAAACATGGCAAAATATTTAAAATCTTATTTTTGGAATTTTATTATTCCAATTTTTATAACCTATTACAAATGTAGTAAGAGGTTTTGGATTTTGCAAATATGGCAAAATTATTTGAAATATTATTTTTTGTTTTTTTATTCCAAATTTATCCTTCTACTTTGTTTTACGTGTTTTATCACCTTTCTTGGTCTTTTTTTCGAATTTGAAACTTCCAATTTCTACAAATGTTATTGTTCGTCAAACGGCTATAGAATCTAAAATTTCTAACTTCTACAAATCTTCTTCTTTAAGCCGAACTGCTATAGAATCGAAACTGAAACTTTTGGCTTCGCGACACATCATCGTTCAAGCTGAATCTGAAACTTTTGGTTCAAACTGAAACTTCTGACTTTGCTACAAATTTTTATTCTACAAATTATTCTTCTTCATTCACATTGAAACTTTCAGCTTCCCGCTCATCATTGTTCAAGCTCATCTTCTTCTTCGTATTTTTATCTTGGTTCATCGAAGAAAACAAGAAAAATAGGAAAATTAAACATAAATTTAAAAATCGTAGGTCAGGTTTTTCAATTGAACCCACTTTGGAATCTATCCGTTTTTCTTCTTTTTTTTCTTCTCCTCTTAGTCTCTTGGTATATTAGTTTTTGAAGTTTATTCATATTTGATTCCTATTTTGCTTTGGTTTATTTATCGTTTAGCTTGTAGAATACAATGTTGTATATCAAATTTGATGTAACTTTGATGAATATCAAACATTGGTTTCTATTTGAAACATATGTTTCTTACAGTTCTAAGGGAAATGATTTTCAAGTTCAACCTCTGCAACCAAGTCACTATTTGTCCGTAGATATCATAGTTATATTAATGGTAAATCAAAAATATATTAGTGATATATAAGAGATATATCAAGTATACATGGGACATATAGCAGAGTTATATCAGTAGTAAATCAGTATTGTTGTATCAATATTGGCTACCCTAGGGGTGAATATGGTTTAATGATAAAATATATATTTTTTAACATGGTGGACTCACTTTAAAAAATTAACAAACTTTTTAGAAACAATTCATTTTAACACAAATTAATCAATAAATTAGAAATACATTTTAAGCACACTAATTAATTCTAATCTTAATCTAAAGATTGACAATAAATATTAAGAACAAATTTTTGTAATTAATTTCATGTAACACTAGAAAATTAATTGTACAAATTAAATAAGAGAGGGTTAGAGAAAATGACATTGAAATTTTATAGTAGTTCGGTAAACTGCCTACTCCAATCTAATTTTGGATATATTTCCTTTGAACTTGTTTCGGTCAAAACTTCTTCGTTCAAGCTCCAATCTAATTGATTTAAGAGAGGTTGGAATCATTGTATCGAGCTCTACGATATGGATACTTCAAAATACGAAAATTATCAATAAACAAAATTAGGTATGTTATCATCAAAACATTAATTAATTAATTAATTAAAGTTAATTAATTTGAGATTAAGGCCTAAAAAGCCAACTCTGATATCGACAAATTATTAATAAATTAGCAAACATAGGATTAAATTCAAAATGTTTTATATATAAAAAAGCTTATTGCCATATCGTTCAAAAAATTAGTGTTTACTAAAATAAAAATAATAATAGTGTATATATTAGTAGTATATCAAAACCCGTATCAGAGGTAATATACTTGAAATCATTGGGATATTAATGATATAGCAGTGATAAATCAGTAGTAAATTAATGGTACATCATTAATCGTACCAGAAGTATTTATCAACACACATATATCATAGTTATATCAATAGTTATCATAGTTATATCAGAGGTATAATATCAAATATATATCAGTGGTAAATCATATAATCATATCAGAAGTTATTTTAGTCGATATCGTAGTTATATTAAAAGTAAATCAGTTGATATCAATGGTACATGAGTGTATATCAAAGTTATATCAAGTATATATCAGTTATATATCATTGTTATATCAGTAGTAAATCAATAATTAGTAAATCATATAATCATATAAGAAGTTGTATCAGTAGATATCATAGTTATATTATTAGTGGTGTATCAGTTGTACATCATTGATATATCAGTTGTATATCAGTAGCATATCAGTTAAATATCAGTGGTATATCGGTGATAAATCAGAGGTATATCAAGTATATATCAAACATACATCAGTGCTATTAATGTTCTGGGCTTCCAGGGTAAATTGTACCTTTTCAATTTGTACCTCCGTTTTGTTTTAAATTGTCATATTTTCAAAAACTAAATGTGGATGCTAAATGTGCTGCTATTTTACTTAATTTTTTTTTGCTATTATTGCAAGTGCCCATTTTTGTAATTATATATTGAGATTAGGGTTTATGAACAGGATGAGGTTGATAAGTGAGGATACAGAGGTGCAAGAGAGGGAAATAGATGAAGAGATTGAGAATGGATGCGGCAAAAATGGACTGCAAACGTGAAAATGGTGAGAATCAATTACAACGGCTGGAGATTTTGGACGAGGAATTTGTAAGAAGAAGAAGAGGTACAATTTTCTTGAAGGTAAATGTGGGAGGAAGAAAGGAACAATTAGAAGAAATGGTGGGAGTGGGTGGAATAATATAATTACTGCTCTACCCAAGTTTAATTGATCAAATTCTAGGCTTCACAAAACTATAGGCCAAATGTGGGGTTGGCTCAAGATGCCAAACGCGGCCCAAGCCAACACCACGAGTCAAACAACCCTTAAATGCTTCTTTTTATTGTTGCTCAGGTAAGGATAACTTTTACATTCTCGATGTTTAGAGAGTTTTATTCAAATACATCTCTGCCGATGTTGTGCCTTTCCTTCCAAATCATTACGACATCTGTTAATCCAAGCCCCATTTTGTGAAGCAAATTCGGACAAGGAAAAAAGGCATGGAATTGATAGGAAACTATAATCCAATGGTTAAGGTACAAATTTGCAAAATTTCTATTAGTCGGGATCTATAGCTACAATACACAACATCAAAATCATTATTTCTATAGTTGGCTTTATTAGTATTTAAAAAATTCATCAACTGTCTGTTTACTTATTACCTATTTGTCTACTTGTGTTTTTTTTTTATCTTTTAAAACTTCGTGAAAATATTAATCCAATTTTAGAAACCCTTTTGGTTGAAAAAGGAAGATTTCAAGAGTAGTTTAATGCATGGACAGAAGAGTAGAAAAAGAAAAAAAAAAAAACTAAAAGCAAACGGTCAACATATTGTTCTAGCCTCATCTACTTCTTGAACATGATTGGGAATATCAAAAGAAAACTGTGTTTTACAAAAGGAAAAATTTTTTAGTTGTCCCATAATGAAAAAATTTTGAAGTGTGAAAGAAATTTATAATGGGAGTTCTTTTATTGATGAGCTTCAAAATGTATGGGGTAAGCCCAAGACATCTCCGCACACGTGTGCTGCCGTCGTTCATTTGGTCGGACGGGTGGGTAATTATTATTATTGTTATTATTTTATTTTGGAGAAATCGTTTTTAATTTATAAATGTTCGGTTTTTGTTTTAATTAAAAGCTAAAATATTTTTATATTTAATTAAAAAAATGGGTTCTATTAATTACAAAATGTTTGAATCTCAAAAAATGTTTTTCATTTAATTGTGTAAAACGTTTTTGGTTTTTGAAATCCTATATAAATCTCTCTTTCATATAAAACAAATTCTACTTCCTTCTCTTATGTTTTCCAAAAAATTCTTTTGAGCTGATTCAAACAAGTGTATGCTTGAATTTAGATCTTGTGTTAACCTTGGGAAGCAACCAGCAATAAACGATTTAGCACCAAGGTCGTGCTGAATTTTGCTTTCAAAGGAAGTGGGTTCCACGACAAAACAACATTTTCTAATTTCTTGCTTACTGATTCTTCTTCTCCAACAATCTGAAAGCAAAAATTATGGTTGCTGCAATCCGATCTGGAAAGGTTATGTCATATCTGTCTAAATTGGGATCGCTCGATGGGTCCAATTATCGCCACTGGTCTCAAAATCTGTTTATATTATTCGAGAAAATGGAGGTCGATTATTATGTCCTCGTGCACCAGTTCTCATTGCTGCTGTTGTGTCTGCTGATCAGCCTACTGTTGATGCTACTCAACCAGTTATCGAGGTCGATCAATCCATCGTTCCTGCAACTCAGCTAGCTGCCACTGTTGCTACTTCACCCATCGATTCTGACAATTTTGAGAAAGACAATAAGATGATCTATAGTCATCTCTTCAACCATATGAACGACTCCCTCTTTGATCTATTCGTATCTGAAAGATCCAGATATGGAGGGGACGAGGTAGGAAAACATACGTCGTTGGTAAGTGGCTATAATTTCAAATGTCGGATGACAAAGCTGTCATGGACCAGGTGCACGAGTATGAGAAATTGGTGGCAAATGTATTATCTTAGGGCATGAAGAATCTATGAGATTTTCCAAGCGAATGTGCTGCTCAAGAAATTTCATCCTTCTTAAAGTGATTATCGCAGCCATCTAAAACACATGAAGAAGGATTTGACTCTGCAAGAATTGATGAATCACATGTGCAAAAAATAAGCCAATATGCAAAAGGTTAAACTCTCTTCCTAATCTTTAAATTCAATTAATGCTAACTTAGTTGAATATTTCAGTGCAAATAAAGACATATTCAAAAGTAAAGGAAAACATGTTTCCAATGGTAGAGTAAAAAAGAAGAAGGGCTTCCAATTCAAAAATTCCAGTGGAAGAATTGAGAAGACCAAAATAGTTTGTTATGTCTGCGAGAAATCAAGACACAAGTTATAACCATTGTAATATGTGATGGGATGTAAATCCCGGAGTGGAAGCGGATCATCGTTCATGAGTTTGTGAGAAACAAAATCAAACGTTCAAAGATGAAATACATGGGGAAAAGTTGTTTACCTTTGAAGAACTTTTCTTTAATGGATTAACCAACGAACACCACCAAACGATCTTCCATGCTATTCTTTTGGGTCTCGAGAACATGCTTGTGGGAGCGTTTTATTTGGAATGAGAGGGAGAATTGAGAGAAAAACTTGATTGAGAGAGTATCCTTACTCTTACCCGGGAAGAACTGTACAGAACTATTTTGTACAGTTTAAGCAAATGTGACGTGGGATAACTCTTCCCACTCCCCTCCAATTTTGCAGGGGAGTTTTTAATTATAATTAATATAATAATTAATTAATTAAATTTAATTATTAATTATTAATCTAATTAATAATTAATTAATTAAATCTAATATTAACTAAATAAATAATTAACAATTAATTATTTAAAATTTAATTACATATCACATATTTAATTAAACTCATATATTTGAATCTTATTCAAATGCATCTCTCTCGTATAACCTATAGTCGTAATGTACATCTTATGTACATTATTTTTAACCTATAGTTTTAATATTAATCTTATTCATATTAATTTTATTTGAATCTCATTCAAATAATTACTCTCATAATATATAGTTTTAATTTAGAATTAACTAGAATGTATCAATATACATATATTCCCCCATTTGAACAGTTCAAATTCTTCCAAAAACTTGATCCTCGTTTTACCCATTATGAGCTAGCAAGGGGACCTAATGGACCTACAGATCAGAAGCTCCAATGATACGAGATTAATCGATCAAACTCATTGACCGAGTTAATCAACATTCGTTAACTACGGGTCACTCCACTAAAGACCCGAGGTTGCACTCTTCTCACTGCAGAATGTTTTCGTGTCCATGGATATACGGACCATTAATGACAAGTCAATCCTTCACGAGTGGTCATAACCACAGATGGGTCAAATTACCGTTTTACCCCTGTGTTACATCTTGCTCCTTAAATACCACTACTCCTCTAATGAACAACCCGGTTATGGTCCGACCAATAACCGGAAGTCCCTCTCGGGCCAGTGAGAGGGTGGGGCCCCTTATTCAAGTCTCGGAGTCAGCATTTAAGAGAACACTCATCTACTCCCCTGAGGTCGGGGAGGAGTGAATTCCATCTTGTGAAGTTATGTTCCCAGCTTCCCACTCGGTCTCGTCCCCAAAATGGTAGGAATATTGAGTCGGAATTTCGGGCCACTCTCACCCATACAGATCAAAAGACTAGCCCTCACTGGCGGGAGTCCACAACTCACTCAAGATTGAGAATAAGTTGTCTGGTCATCCTAAGAAATAGCAATCTGTTAGTTAACGGTATTACATCTAAAGATTGGCTATTTTACGGTCTGATCTTATACAAACTCATTGTATAGGATACCCTCACTTGCATGTCTCCACATGAACGACCTGGATCGAGTCGTCTGTAACATTTACAAAGTTAGTTGTATTCATAGTGTTGTCAGGATAAGGTACCCAGCCTTATCCATATATTATAGACATTTTAGGTTATTCACGGGACATTATCCACTCGTATATGAGGGGTATATCAAATACATACCTCGTATATCAGAGGTATATCAAATATATACCTAGTATGTCAAATATATATCCAGTATATATATTGTCCCGGTTACATGATAATAACCTTGGATGTTTAGTTTATTGGATTTTGGACAATGCAATGCTATGAATTCAATAACAGATTTATTGAATATACATTTATTTTTACATAAATACAAACGAGTTTAGGGTAACACACCCAACAAATATGAGAAAAGGAAAGCCAGATCAAAAATATGCTCCACAATCCAACCTTGCTGAGATAAACAAAAGCATTACTAACGTGGTCGTGGAAGCGAATTTGGTCGAAAACAAGTCCAACTGTATTATTGATACTGAGGCTTATAGACACTTCTATTCAAACTGGAACCTCTTCCATGAGTTGTAGGACTCTACGTCGGCAAGTGTGTTTTTATAGGCAACTCGGCAACTGTTGAAGTGTTGGATCGGTATGGCAACCCTGGAGGGGGGTGAATAAGGTTTAATTAACAAAATATAAACTTTTTAATAAATGGACTCAATTTAAACAAAAGTAATACACTTTTTGAAATATGCAATTTTAAAAAAAGTACGATAAAATAAATTCTAAGGCAAACAAGAGAAATTTAAAGCAAACAATAAAATTCTTAGATTAATTGCAAAAATAAATAAAGAGAGAGGGTTAGAGAAATTTGACACTGTGAATTTTTATAGTGGTTCGACACAACTGTCCTACTCCACTTCCCAAGCACCTTTTGGGTTGTAAATTTGAAATTCTGACTCTTTCCACGGTAGGAGTTAAACCGGTACACTGCTTTTCACAAGAGCAAAGACGATCATCTCCACGGTGAGGATCACACCGTTACAATGAGTTGAAGATTTTGAAACACACACTTACAAACTCTCAAATAGAGTAAATATAAAAATTTGAGCTCACAAAAATTTCAATCCTCACAACAATAAATTTCTCTCACAAATAAGATGGAAAGAAAAATTGAGAACTTGGAGAGATTAGCAAATGAGAATTTTGAAGTTATGGAGGATTGAGAATAAGAGAATTGTTGTATTAATTTTGAAGGAGAAGTTGAGTTTAAAATAGAGGAAAGAAAATGGTAAAAATAATCAAATTTAATTTTGAACCATTAGATCTGAATTATTAAAAATGAAGGGTTGAGATAATTTTAAAAAAATAAATTAAGAATAATATATATATAGAATGATGTGATAGAATATATATATACATATTGAATAATCTCAACCCTTCATTTACATATATTTTTTTATCACATCATTCTATATATATTTTTCTTAATTTATTTTTTTAAAATTATTTCAACCCTTCATTTTTAATAATTCAGATCTAATGGTTCAAAATTAAACTAGATTATTTTTACCATTTTCTTAAATAAAATATATATATATATATATATATATATATATATATATAAAATGATGTGACAAGTTTGAATTGTATATATATATATATAAATAATAATAATAATAATAAGATATATATATATGTGTGTGTGAGGAACGGTAAAATTTTCAAATTTTTTTTTACAATGACACATGTCAGCATTAATTGCTGACATGACGTAATTAATTAATTAATTTTTTTTTATAACTTTTCAAAGTTACAACGGTAACTTTTTTTTAAACCATTTCTTTTCTTTTTCTTTTATATATATATATATTAAAACGAAACTTGCCACTTGTCAGCCTACGAACTGTCCACGTCATCTTCTCGGGTATTTTTTCTTCCAATTTTGTTTCGATCCTAACTTCTCCGTTTGAGCTCCGATTTGGATGATCTAACAGTCGTTGGAATCGTTGTAACGATCTCTACGATGTGGATACTTTAAAAAACTAAAATTATCAATAAATAAAAATTAAGTTTGTTATCATCAAAACATTAATTAATTAATTAATTAAAATTAATTAATTTGAGATTAAGGCCAAAAAGCCAACATGAAGTACTCGAGAAAGGGAATGTTCTTTTAAAGCTTACATTGGCAAAACTTTATCTTTGAATGATGTTTTGTATATTCCTTCACTACGTAGGAACTTCATGTCCGAAAGTCTTTTGAACAGGGTTGGGCTTAGGGTTGTGTTTAGGTCGATAAGGTTATCATCACAAAAAATGGTGACTTTGTTGGTAAGGGTTATTTAGCTGATGATTTATTTGTTCTGAACACTACTTCCACTTCTGCTGTAAAATGAAATTAATTCTCGCTCTGCATATATCGTTGAGTTTATTGATTTGTGACATGGTAGACTAGGACATGTGAATCTTGCATCGATTAAAAGACATAAGTTTTAATTTAATCAATGCTTCTTAAATTTCATGAAATTATAAAATGTCATGTCTTCGTAGAGGAAAAATTTACCAAAAAGTCTTTTAAACCTGTCACAACTAAGAGTACTGAACTACTAATATTATTCATTCTCATTGAGCCGATTTCAAAAACACCACAAGTAGAGGTGGTAAAAAATACTTTATTTCCTTTGTTGATGATTTTTCTAGATATACAAAAATTTATCTCCTAAAATCTAAAGATGAATCAAGCAGTATGTTCTTTAAATTCAAATCTGAAGTAGAAAACCAATTGGATAGAAAAATAAAAAGGTTAACATCAAATAATGGTAATGAGTATAGTGATATTTTTGTGAATTGAATGGTATTATATAATGAAGTTATTGCTCCTTATTCAACTCAACATAATGAAATGATGAACGTAAAAGTAGAAGTTTAAAAGAAATTGTGAATGTTATGCTATTGAGTTCTGGTTTATCTGATAGTATGTAGGAGTGCTTACCAAAAGTGTCCAGATTTATTCTTAATATGATTCTAGACAAAGATTTGGATAAAACGACATATGAGCTATGGAAATGATATTCTCCTAACCTGAACTAAGATACTTTAGAGTGTGAGGGTGCTTAGCAAAAGTGAGCCTCCAGATTTTAAAAAACCTATGATTAGATCTAAAACTTTTGATTGTATAATTTTTTTTTTTGTTATACTTAGAATAGTTCTGCATATAGATTCATGTGCTTAAGTGATAATTCAACTTGTAAATATAAATGTACTTAAGTGATAATTCAACTTGTGAATATAAAGATGTTGTATTTTTTAAAAATACTATTCCTATGATAAAGATTGTTGGTGAATCTAATGGAACTTCAAAACAAGTTTTTCCTCTACCTTTGATTATATGATAAATTATGAACCTAGGACTAATGTATCTAAACCTAGGAGAAGTAAAAGGTAGAGGATTAGTAAAAGTTTTGAACCTGATTTCTTAAACTACTTTTTTTGTTGAAAACTTTGATAAAGATAAATTATCATTTTGCTTACTTATATCCGATAGATGAAGATCCTAAAATCTACTAAAAGGCTATAAATTCTATAGATTCTAGTTTATGAAAAGAAGCAATTAAAAGCGATTTAGACTTCATGGTTATGAATCAAACATGAGGCTTGGTAGATCCACCTATAGGAAATAAACCTATAGGGAACCAATGAATCTTTAAAAAGAAAATTAGACCAGAAAGTTCAATAGAAAAATATGAGAATAAATTAGTGGTTGTGGGTTACGTACAGAAATATAATATTGATTATTTTATACATATTATCCTATAACCAAAATAGCTACTATTAGATCTCTAATTGCTATTGCTACTATTCGTAGCCTATTAATACATCAAAAGGATGTAAAAACAACATTTCTTAATGGAGATTTAGAGGAGGAGATCTATATGACACAACCTGAAGGTTTTCTAATTCTTGGTCAAGAGAGTAAAGCAGGTAAGCTTAAAAAAGCTCTCTAGGTCTTAAACAAACTCCTAAACGTGGTGTGAAAATTTTAATGGTACTTTAGTAAACAATGATTATAAAGTAAATTGTTGTGATACATGTGTTTACTCAAAGTTGTTTAGAGTTGATTGTGTGATTATATCCTTATATGTTGATGACATGCTTATTTTTTGTACAAATTTAGATGTTATTAATGATACCAATCTATTGCTATCTTCAAATTTCGAAGTGGAAGATTTAGGAGAGGCTGATGTAATAGTTGGTGTTAAAACAAGAAAAAATAATTATAGTTTTCGTTATGTCAATCACACTATATTGAGAAAAATGTTGAAGAAATTTGATTGCTTTTATAAACTACCTATAAGAACACTAATGATGCTAGCATGAGTCTTAAGAAAAATAAGGGTGATAGTGTATCTCAATCTAGATATGCAAAATTCATAGGTAATGTCATGTTTTTTTATGAACTATGCTAGACCAGATATTGCATATGACATGAATAAATTAAGTAGATATAGACCTAATCTTGGTAAAGAACATTTGATTGCTCTCCATTGTTTGTTAAGGTATCTTAGAGGTAAAATAGATTATTGTTTGCATTTTAACAAGTTTTCGGCTGTGCTAGAAGGTTATAGTGATGCAAACTGGGTTACAGATAATTATGAGGTGAGCTTCACTAGTGGATATGTGTTTCTTTTAGGTAGAGAGACTATTTCATGGAAGTAAACGAAATAGACTTACATTGCATGTTCCAACATGGAATCTGAGTTCATAACAAGAGGCTCAATAACTGAGAATTCTTCTTGGAGACGTGCCTCTGGGGGTGGGAATCAGTACTAGTATCCCTACATTGTGACTCACAAGCTACCATATGGATTGCCAAGAACAGTGTACACGACAACAAGATAAGGCATATACGCCTAGGACATGGAGCTGTGAAACATTTGTTGAAAGGTGGAATTATCTACTTGAAGTATGTGAGGTCTCAGAGGAACTTAGTGGATCCTCTCACCAAAGACCTAACAAAGAGGGTAATTCTTGAGTCCTTAGTATGTATGAGGCCAAAACTTTGATGTTATACATTTATGTATTGATGAATTCTGAAAATTAATAGCTCTTTTGGGTGGTCTATATATGGATTTGATGAATTATTTACAAAATCTTCATAGTTTAGTTTTTGAGTGGTTTATCTATTAATAAAATTGATGAAGCACTAATATGATTGTGAAGGTGGGACCGACTTCTATGAAAGAGTCGATGGTCTCTTCCTAAAGCTTTCACTATAATCCGAGGTTTTATGTGTATGCTCATTAATAGCACTTGATGTATATCACAGAGTCAAAATTAAGGCTTAAAATATGTGTTGTGGGGGTCTCAACCATGATTACTGAAAGTTCAAGAGGTAACTCACTTTCATTTCTTTGGTTGTTGTCTCACTTTATTATGCATTAATTCAAATCAAAAGATATTAATGCTTAAGTTTTTTTTTTTTTTTTTGCTCAAAAAACCATTTATTTTACCTATTGTCATTCGTGGGGATTGTTGAGAATGTCAAATGGAAAAATGTTTTAGTTGTCCCACGTGGAAAGATTTCAAAGTGGAAAGAGGTTCATAATAGGAGGTCTTTTATTGGGTTGTTAAAGATGTATGAGGTAAGCCCAAGACATCTCCACATGTGTGTCGCTACCACGAGAAATTATTTTATTATATTTTATTTTGGGGAAATCGTTTTTAGTTTATAAACGTTACAATGTTTTTTTTGTTTTAATTAAACATTAAAAACTTTTTCTATTTAATTACAAAATGGTTTCTATTAATTACAAAACGCTTTTGATATCAAAAGACGCTTTTCATTTAATTGTATAAAATGTTTTTGGTTTTTGAAATCCTATATAAACCCCTCTTTTGTTTCATTTTCGAAAAATTCTTCTAAGTTGATTCCAGTTCGATTCCGACAAGTGCACGCTTGTATTTGGATGTTGTGTTAACCTTGAGGAGCAACCGACAACAAACAATTTAGCTGCCGAATTTTGCTTTTAAGGCAATGGATTAGATTGGTCAATATTTCTAGCTAACATAAGTATATATCTTTTAACTCTACCACATTTTTACATTTATTTAATGGTCATATTTTCTTTAGCCAACATTATAATTTTGTGTTTTTAACTCTAAGTTTATTCCATTCATGCCATAGTTTACTACACATGAGTTTATTCTTCTCTACAATTGCTATATAATAAGCCTATGACAAAAGTCAACCTGGTTTGACCAAGTGGTCAATAAGGATTAATGTAAATAGTAAATGACTTAGTGGAAATGAATTATGTTGATGCAGAAATTATGATTCCGCCAATATTCACATCAATCTTCTAGAATAAAGGGATCAACGATACCTGCAAAACAGAATAGCACTAAGACCGGTGTGACTTTTGCCACACGAGTTCCGATGCTTAAGTCATGATCGGGGTAGTTGAGTGTAAAATGTAGGATATTGTGTGCATATCTCTGGTTTGGCTTACCATTCTATTTATAGAAGTTGAACCCTAATCCCTTCAAAAATTACCAAAATTGAATCCTAGTGTGCCCAGGAGATTTTGACTTCTGGGTCTGTGTGTTTCGTAATTGGCCCAATGTCGAATCTTGGGTTGAGACAAGGTAAACTCGGATCGGGCTGCGCGGGGGTTGGGAGAGAACCATTAGGGTTCTTGGCCGGGGTGGCGAGAACTCCTTAGTCGGCTATGGCTGGCTCGAGTCGCCGGGTTTCGATCTCCTTACCTAGTAAGCCCGCTCTTCCTCTGGCCCAACTCCTATCTTCTGCTCGTCCAATCTGATCTCGTTTTATCTTGGTATAACAAGTTAAGACTAAAATGGTTTAATATAAAAATGTAGTAAGGTCACATGCTTCTTGTGAGGTTAATGAAGTGCATGAACCAAAATGAACGATAATGATAAAAATAATATTTTAACCTAAAAATTAAATGAATTAAAACTTAGACACGAGGGAAAAAAAAAAAGTTCGGTCGGGTCGTATAAGAAAATCAATGGGGCAACCCGACCCGGTTCGGTTTGGGGTCAATTTCTGCGGACATTTCTGAAACCCTAATCACCTTCTTCTTCCACCGTCAAAAACCTCTCTCCAAAGCTTCTTCAGTCGCTCTTCTAATGGCGCTTCAGCTCAGCCTCAGACCCAAAAATCTCAAAAACCTCAACGCTTCTTTCGCCCACCTCTTCTCCTCCAATTCCTCCGCCCCATCTGATCCAAATGACGACGCCGCCGATACTTCTTCCTCCTTCGCCGCCGCCGAAGCTCAGTCTCCCATGTCCTCTTACTTCAGCGACGTCAAAGCGCGCCTCAAACAGCAGCCACAATCGAGTGCCAGAAGGCCTTCGTACCCCTTCACTTCGAATCCATCGAATTCTCCGGCTTCGAAAGCCGCTTCACTGGAAGAAATTAGGAAGAATCTCTCTGAATTTCGCAGCCGATCTGCTGCGCCTCCGCCCTCCGATCCCGGCTCCACATCTTCCTCTTCTGCTCCGTCGTCTTGGGAGCGCGGTATCTCGTTTCAAGAGCTTTACCAGAGAAGTGCGATGAGGAAGGGCCAGGATGGTAATGCACCTGCTGCTGCCCGTAGTGGCATGCTGCCATTCGATTCTATTCGGGAGAGCTTGCGACAGGCGGCCCCGCCAAGGGCAGTGCAAAATGAACGCAAGGGCGGGGATTCAATATCTTTATCGGCGTTTAAGAACAGCTTGAAATTGAAACCATCGGATCCCGCGACAGCGCTGTCGCTGGGTTTGACGGGGAAATTTCCGTCGTCGGTTTTTGGGAAGGAGATGAGGGACAGAAAAGATGGGGAGAATGGGGGAATGAAGACGGAGTTTGTGAAGATGTATAGCCATGGAGAATTGGGAAGCAAGTTGAGAGCTCTGAGGCCAGATAATACGAAAGGAAAGAATTGGTTCTCATTGGCGGAGTTGAATGAGAGGTTGATGAAGTTAAGGGCAATGGAGGAGAAGGAGACTGAGTCAAGGATTGGGGGACTTTCATGCCAGGATTTGAGAGAGAGTCTGGAGAAGATCAAGATGTCTGATGCTGAAAAGGCAAAGAAAACCACGAGTGAGTAAAACAAATTCATTCACAGTTGGGAATTATAACTAGTTTCTTTTAGAATTGCTGAAAGAAATTTTTTTATGTTACTGAAATTAGGCTGGAAGAAAAACTGGACTAAAAATGTTGCAAAGTAAGATTGCTTTGGTAACGTAAATAGTATTGTAACTCCGACACTCATGGATTAATGAACGATGAAATAATATTTTTAGGTATGTTTTGGACCAAATTGGAAACAAGAGAACATAAATAGTTGTCAAATGCTTAAGATAAAATTAGAAACGCAGGAATGTTTAAGGTCCTAGATCATATGAACTATTAAGGGCTACTTTTAGTTCCTTTTCCTATTCAGAGTTGACAAAATGGAGATTGGGATAACTGAACTTTCATATGCTTATATTATTTTGTATCGTAGAGGAAGTACATAAATCTTCCCATTCTAGTGTAAATCAAAACTTGGTTACGGACTATGATCTCTCTTGGGGAGTGATGAACTTTTCCTATGTTAGTCTGTCTTGTTTGAAAATCCTGTCAAGAGATGTAAGTCTAGTTCTATAGTGGCTGTAAGTTTAAAATTGATTCTTTTTTCCTCCCAGTTCAGCGTCTCAATATCCTGGGTCAGCTGGGTCGAACCCCGGATTATATGCTACAACCTCCAAAGGAATATCTGGTTGAAAAGGTATGGGATTTGTTTTTGCACTGATAATTAGAACTGGTATTTCTTTTTTCATTATCAGTTTTAAACTATCATATTCCTTGAAAGTTGAAAATATGTTGGACTGCACATATTTGCTTGTCCTCGTGGCTACCAGAATCTTGGCTCTCACTTCTAATTCTATCGCTCGGTGTATGTTCATCATTTCTTTTGGAACTATCTGATTGTTCTTGAAAATATTGATTTTTTCCTGTCCCATTCTTCAAGTCATCTAAGGTAATAACAGTGTTCCTGAGTTTTCTATTAAATTTTTAGAATGCAAGCAGGCTTCTGATTCTCATTTTTAAAATTACATTTGAAGCTGTAGTTTCATTCTTATTGTTTTATGTTAAAGTTGAACTACTTACTACTTGCTTTTGATTTTTCATTAACTTAAACCAGTAATTTCATGCAGTATTTCCATCCGGATAACATGTCATCTGCTGAAAAGCTGAAAATTGAGTTAGCAAAAGTTAGAGATGAATTTAAAATGTCGGAGTCAGACTGTGGATCGGCTCGAGTTCAAGGTATAGCTTTTAATTGTAGTTTTGTTAAACATTCATCTCGGCAGACATCATATTTCTAACTTGTATTTTGAAATGTACTTATCTCCAATCTTTCCTTCCCCTTAATATTTATATTTCTGTTGTCCCTTAAGGCTGTAATTTAACTGACATGAGATGCGGAAGTTGCTGGGCCTAATGCTTAAGTTAAGCTAAATAGTTTAAAGTTATGATTTCGACATCCTTTTTCTTCATATCCCGGGTTTGAATATTGCTGGAGATTAGTTGTCTTTGTTTGATTCTTTTTGTAATAGTGTTCTACATCTCTCTTTGTTTTGGTGGTGCTAAAACTATAGAAAATTCTTTTGTAACTATAGGCTTTCGTTAACTATTAGTGATTGAAAGATCCTTCTTGTGTAGTTCTTTGGGTTCCTCCAAGCCAGTCCTCTAGGCTCTTCTTTTCTGCCTTTATCTTGAGTATATTTCTCCCTTTTCTTTAAACAAACTGCTGAATTTTGTCTGCTGTGTAATCTGCAGTCGCACAACTTACAACGAAAATCAAACATCTGTCTTCCGTCTTGCACAAGAAGGTGAATGAAACTGTATTTTCCTTTATTCTACACATTTTCAGAGAAGAAGGTGAATGAAACTGTATTTTCCTTTATTCTACACATTTTCAGAGCATAGTTACAACCGTCTTGATTCTGTTCCATCTCTCGTAGAATATATTGAATTCATACTTTGAATCTGCGTTATGTTATCAAAAGTGTAGCTACAAAATACCATTTGGCTTGAAACTTTTAGATGGTCACAAAATTGCTCAATATGGTTCAGGATAAGCATTCTAAGAAAGGTCTTCTTGCAATGGTGCAACTGAGAAAAAAGCTACTGAAGTATCTTCGACGAACTGACTGGGACTCGTACTGTCTGGTTCTTGGCAAACTTGGTCTTCGAGACAACCCGGATTACAAACACTGAAGTTACAGGTGGTATCTCTTAAATGCATTCGAATCTCTTTCCTGAGGTTTGCACTCAGTTTTGCTGGAAAGAAAGTTCACCTAGAATTTTGTTTCATTCATAATCATCATATCATCAAAGTGAGAGCTTTGTGCTTGTGGATGGATGTCCATGAAAAGGCAAAAAAGGCTGTTGATGCTTGGAGATGGATCGTGGCTTATAGGAAAGTGCAAATTTCTTAAGTTTTATTTCTATAGATTATATTACCAAATCCTGATCTGATGTAATTCTTGTTTTTGGATCTCTTCCTTTTTTCCTTTTTTTTTTTTTTTTGCTGCAAATGGACTGTCCTGCCCCCATTGGCAAATAATGGAGTTGAAAGTAAAGTGGCTGCAACAGTTTTAGTCTGCAGTTTTGAACTATTGTTCATTTTCAGATTTATTACCTTTTGTACCAATACTGCCCTTTACCACATTTGTTTTTCTTTTTTCCTTTCCTTCTCACAGTTTGAAAATGTTGGTGACAATTTGGTTTTTATTTAGTTTGAAAGAACTCAGATATTTATTTTGGTTAAATTTGACTTTTAATCTTTACGCTTCAGTCTTAGTTTTAATTTAGTTCTTTAAAAATTTCATTTGTGTCTCTATCCTTGTTAAAGTTTACCAGGCATTTCAACCATTGGTAGGGAGTCATATTAGTCTCACTTCAAAAGACGGCACAAATATTCAATTGATATTATTGATTGTATTTAAATTATTTTTATTTTGTACTTCGAAGAGCTTTTGCATGACCTTATTTTGTAGAGAACTTCGAATACGAAATGTTAAAGAATTAATACATTTTTCAATGCGTAGAAGTTTGAATTCTCGTTAAAAATTTAGTTGCGTTAAATCTTTGGTGGAAAAAAATTGACAACTCCGTTTCTTATTTCCATGTCATTAATTAATTTCAATTGACGCTTCGAAAACTAAATTAATCTATTTAAATATTTGAAAATTTATAGTAGGTATCCCTATTTATCACCTCGATATTGACGCTTCGAAAACTAAATTAATCTATTTAAATATTTGAAAATTTATAGTAGGTATCTCTATTTATCACCTCGATATTGAAAATTGGTCAGATCATCCTTGAAAATAAAAAATATCCATTTATATTCTTCTAACTGTTTTTCAAGTTTCATACTTGACACTTTTACCCTTCTATTTAGTTATTAGTTTTAAAATTAAAATATCCTAACTTCCATTATCTCACTTATATTTTATCTCTCCTTGATTCTAGTTTTTTTTCCCTAACCACTATTATTATAAATTTAGATATATATTGAGATAGAATTTGCCAATTATAAGGAGACATCACATTGAGGGAGACGATCAAAGAGGGAATTTATCAGAGTCGAGTTGACTAGAGAGGAGCGAGGGAACAATGGTGGGCGACGCAGTGGGTTGCAAGTGGGGCGGGGTAAAGGAGAGAGATGCCTATATGTTGAGTTTCTATAGTTCGTGTACCTTTTTTATTTGAGGTAGAGTGCTTTTATTTTTTGTATTAATTCTCTGTTCATCGTAATTGTTGTATTTTTGTGTTCACCGTATTTGTTATCCTTTTGTTTCTCTGTTCACCTTTGTTGTTTATTGTATTTTTGCTTCTTTGTTCACTGTATTTTTTATTTGTTGTGTTTGTTCATCAATTTGTTTTAGCTTGAGTGTTATTTCTATTTTCTAATTATTTATATTTGTTAGTAAATTGGTTAGAAAACTATTTGAATTGAAAAATATAGGTAGAATTCTTAAAATATTTGAATTATCCTATATAAATATGGTTAGGTAGGATTCTCTCATGAAAAAGGAAAAATAACAAATTCATTTTAAAATTATTCTAGAAGAGGGTAATTTCGTCCCTAAAACATTAGTACAGATCTTCCTATTTTATGTTGGGCATTAATGAAAAGCGAAAGTTGTTTGGTCATATTTTGAAATTGTCTATCCCTGAATATTTTCGCCTCTCTTAACTTTTTATTCAATCTTCACTTCCTCTTTTCATCGTCTTGAGATCGGAGAAATGTCCGAGGAGGGGAACGGTCCTCTCGTCTCTTTCATGGAGATCTCCTGATCATTCGGGAGACTCTTCTTCTTCGTCTTCCCCATACTTTGTTCCTTTAAACCCCCCAGTTCTCTCGCCGGTTGCTGAGGAACCTTCCTCTAGTTGACGACCACGATACGTCGCGCCTCCCTCACGCTTTGAACTGCGGACGGTCGAAAGGAAAATTATGAAACTTGAGAGGGAAGTCGCTAACTTCGAGAGCAAACTTTAAGAAACGACCATTAAGGCCTTGAAGTTTTAGTTTGAATGCCAGTCGCTAAAGGAGGAGAAGGAAAAATGGGAGGAAGAGAAACACGCCATGGAGGAAGATAGGCGTGTGAGGGAAAGGAAGATCGCCTTTCTGGAGAGGCGATTGACCATGGAGAAGTGGCGAGACCGGGGCCTCAACTGGTAATATCCCTCCCCCCTTTTTTTGTTACCTTGACAATATCCTGAGTACATAACAGCATAACAACAGAAGATAGAAGACGTGATAGTCCCTAATTTGAGTAATATTTGAAAAGTATTGATTGAATTACATATATTATTGATAGTACATCTTTAAATGCTCGGCATTTCAGGGATGCACAAGCTACTTTTCGTTCAAATCCATCAATTGGTATGTTCCAGTTGGGACAACCTCTTTAACCTTGTACGAGCCGATCCAATTAGGCTCTAAAGCCCCAGTCTTTTGAAGTACTTTTTTTAGCACCAGGTCTCCTGGTTTGAAGCATCGATGCTTAACTCTCGCATTATAATATTTTTTCATCCGATTCAGATACTCAGCGTTTCGTAATTGCGAAAAATTTCTTTGTTCCTCAAGTAAATCCAAGTTTAAACATAGTGCTTCTGAGTTCTGCTTTTCGTCGAACTGCCACTCAGTTTGCTCTAATGGTAATCCAATTTCTACCAGAATAACTGCTTTTGAACGGAATGCCAGTGCATATGGGGTTTGATTCGTGCAGTCCCTTAGTGTGGTTCGATAGGACCACAGGACACTTGGGAGTTCATCCACCCAATTTCCTTTTAATTCTTCTAACTAAATTTTTAGTCATCTTTTCAGAATTTTATTTATTGCTTCGACCTGTCCATTAGCTTGCAGAAGAGTAGGTGATGAAGTAACATGTTTGATTCCAAGTTCAGCATAAAAACTATTAAATTTTTCATTGTTAAACTGTTTCTCATTGTTTGTTATCATTGCATACAGTATCCTGAACCGACAAATGATATTTCGCCAGACAAAATTCCTTACTTTAGCCTCCGTTATGGTTGCAAGGGGTTCGGCTTCAGCCCATTTAGTGAAATAATCAACGATGACAATGGTAAACTTTGTTTGACCCTTTTCGGTCGGGAGTGGCCCAATCAAGTCAATTCCGCATTGCGCAAATGGCCAAGAACTCGAGATTGATGTTAAATTCTCTGGTGGTTGTCTAATTATATCTGCATACCTTTGACACTAATCACATTTTTGCACATACTTTTCCGAATCTTTGCTTATGCTCGGCCAATAATAACCTTGTTGAATTATTTTTTACATTAAAGTTCGGCCCCTGTATGAATTCCACAAATTCCTTCATGTATTTCGCGGAGTACATACTCTGTTTCATTTGGGGTTAAACACTTCAATAGTGGCAAGGAATACCCCTGCTTATATAACACCCCATCCAGGAGTAGATAATGACCGACTTGTCTCCTTAGCCTTCTTTATTTCACTTTCGTCTTCTAGTTGTATTCCTTGGAGGAATTCGACTATTGGATCCATCCAACAGCGGGCTTGCATGATGATTTACACTATTCTTCTTCGTTTATTGAAGGTGTGCCTAGCACCTCGACCGGAACGATACGAGTTAAGTTAGTTTCATGAGCGGAAGCCAATCTTGCTAAAGCATCAGTGTTTGAATTTTCTGAACGAGGTATCTATCTGATCGCATAGTCTATAAATTTTGCCAAATTTTCCAAGGCCTTTCGCAAATATTTAGCCATTTTTTCATCTTTTGCTTGAAATTCCTCGGCGATCTTGTTAACTATGAGTTGGGAATCACTAAGGATCAATAAGCAAGCTGCACCCATACCTTGGGCCATTTGGAGTCCAACCAACAAAGCTTCATACTCGGCTTCATTGTTGGACGTTCTAAAATTAAATCTCAATGCATACTCGAATCGTGTTCCTTCTAGAGACTGTAAAAGAATTCCAGCTCCACAACCTTTTTCATTAGATGACCCATCAACAAACAAAGTCCACTGCTGCTTGTCCCTTCAATGACACTCGATGCTCAAAATTGATGTCATACTCACTCAATTCTAACGCCCATTTCATCAATCTGCCCGAAGTTTCCAGCTTCTGGAAAACTTGACGCAAAGGAAAATTTGTTAAAACAACAATCTTATGTTCTTGGAAATACGGCCACAACCGCCAAGCAGAAGTGACCAAAGCCAACGCTAATTTTTCAATGCTTGGATATCTAGTTTTTGCACTAGTCATGAATTTGCTAGTGTAGTACATTGGATTTTGCCAACCTCCATTATCTTGGATAAGGATTGAACTGACCGTCGAGTCCGAGACTATAAGGTATAAATACAAACAATCGTCTGGTTCAGGCTTCTTGAGTAAAGGTGTTGTACCCAGGTATTCTTTCAGCTTATTAAATGCTTGTTCACATTCTTCCGTCCACTCAAATTTTCCTTTAGTTCTAAGAATTCTAAAGAACGACAAACATTTGTCTATGGACCTTGAGACAAATTGATTTAATGCAACTATCCGTCCATTCAAACATTGGAGTTGCTTCAAATTTTTGGGAAATTCCATCTCTAGTACAACTTCGATTCTATCCGGAATGGCTTCAATTCCTCGACGATTAACCATAAAACTTAGAAATTTTCCTGAAGAGACTCCAAATACACATTTGGTCGGATTAAGCTTCATTTGGTAGTGTCGTAACACTTTGAAAGCTTTCGTTAAATCTGTTACACGTTGTTCAGAAGTGGTGCTTTTTACCAACATGTCATCTACGTAGACCCCATATTCTGATCAATCTGTTTATTAAACATCATATTCACCAGTCGCTGATATGTCGCGCCAACATTTTTTAGGCCAAAAGACATTACTTTATAGCAGTAAAGTCCCTGATCAGTCACAAATGTTGTGTTGTTCGGGTACATGCATATTTATCTAATTATATCTTGAATATGCATCAATGAAGGTTAATAGCTCATGTCCTGCAAGCATCTACTAGTTGGTCGATTCTGGGCAGAGGGAAGCTATCTTTAGGACACGCTTTGTTAAGATTTGTGAAGTCCACACACATTCTCCATTTTCCATTTGCTTTATTCAACATTACTACGTTAGAGAGCCACGCAGGGTAATACACTTCTTTAATGAAATTAGCCTTGAGGAGCTTATTAACCTCTTCTAAAATTACAGCATTTCGAGCAGTGTCCACAGGTTGGTGCTTTTGCTTGACTAGTTTATAATCTAGGTCTATGTTAAGTCTATGGACTATTACATTTGGGTCTATTCCTGGCATGTCCTCATGGGACCATGCAAATACATTCAAATTGGTTTGGAAAAAATTAACAAGTTCGTCTTTAAAGGAGCCATTATTCCCATTCCGATGCTAATAGTTTTTTCAATAGACCCTAATTGAATCTGTTCGAGTTCTTCCTTTGATGTTCCCCAACTCCCGGGTTCTTTGGCTAATTCATCATGTAGGCTTTCTTCAATCAATGGGCCTGGGACTGACGAACCTTTGAGAACCACATCATAGGTTCGTGTGCCTTCTAATGTCGTGATGTAGCACTCCCTTGAAGCTTTATGGTCCCCTTTTATGATACCAGCTATTGGGTATTTCATCATTTGATGGTACGTAGAGGGGACGATTTGCAAGTCGTGAATATATGGCCTTCCGAGTATGGCGTTATATGCCGATGCGCCATTTACTACGACGAATTCGGTCACTTTCCGAACTTCATCTTTCCATTCACCAATAATTACTGGAAGATTAGTGCAGCCTTCGACAGTGACAAATTCACTAGAGAAACCTACCAAAAGAGTTGGACACTGCTTCAGTTGTGATCTTTCCCAACCTAAAGCCAGATAGGTTGAGAGTTGGTGGACACCCCTCCATCTATGAGAACCCTTTTTACCCGCACATTGTCGATCACAAGGGAAATGACTAGGGCGTCATTATGCGGAAAATGAATTCATTCTGAATCTTCAGGGAAAAAAAGTGATTGCCGTTACTGGCCGAACATAGGAAGTATTAACTTCGTGGTGCACCCGCGGATCAGAGCCTTCCTTTTGTTACCCGAATGACCTATGCTCGGACCACCAAAAATGGTGTTTATCACCACCGATATTTTGCCTTCGGTCTCCCTCTTTTTTGGTGGAGGTGACCGATCTTTGTCATCCCTGTTCGAGCGATCATACTTCCTTTTCCTTTGTGACGAGCACGCATCCTTTTTACTCACGTACTTCTTCAAACGGCCGTACCATATTAGATTCTCAATTTGATCTCTTAGGTCATAGCACTGGGAGGTGTCATAACCATGATCTCCATGGAATCTGCAGTATTTGCTTCTATTTCTATTATCCGAACTCAAATTTATTTTGCCTGGCTTCTCCAGCATTGTATGCAAGTCACTATTCTTGATATTTACTAAAATTTCGGTGAGTGGTACATTGAGAGGCGTATATCGGTCGAACTCCCGTATACGTCGATCATGAACACGAACAGTCCGATCTTGCTATTGCCGATTGTCGTAGCTCAACTTTTTTTGCTCTTGGTCCCTGCTCAAGTAGCTTTTCTTTGATTGCGAACTCTGGCCCCGAGCTTGGGCGTGCTTTGAAGTAATAGTTTGATGCTGGAGTTGTTTGGCATTAAGTTCATCTTTTGCATGCATGTACTGACGTGCGCGTTGAATTGCTTCACTGTAAGTTCGTGCTGGTTGCAAAGCATACGAGTGGATCAAGTCGGGGTTGTTTATGGTGGCAAACATGAATGTCATTCTTGCCACGTCATCTGAACAATCTGACACCTTTATAATTTCTACCATAAACCTCCCAACGAACTCGGGCAATGACTCGCCATCTCCTTGATGTATGGTTAACAGATGCGTGCCTGGTTTCTTCATGTCATGCTGAGCAGAAAACTGGTAATAATACTTTCCTCAATTGTTTCTAGGAGCCAATGGAATGAGGCTTTAGTTGTCGATATCATGACCGAGCTTGACCTTTTAATGTCACAAAAAAAAACTTGGCATTTCATTTCATCCCTCGCTGCACTTAGCTCCATTAGCCCTTCATATAACTCAATATGATCAACCGGATCTTCCGATCCATCAAATGGCTTTATATCGAGCTTTTTCATTTTCGGTGGGACATGATATGCCATTATTGGAGCTGTGAAGGGTGGATCTTCCCTTTCCCCTAGCTCTACCCAAGTTGCATATTTGACTTGCAACTTTGTCGTAGAGCCTTAAAATCGCTATGGAGTTTACTGATCACTTCCTTCATAGGATTATGAACTTCCGGTAGTTCTACCGTCGCCTGGTATATAGACGTTGTTGCGGACATTGTCATCTGGGGTTGTGGGTTGGCATTTGACTGTACCCCACCAGTGGTCGGTGTAGACCCCAAGTTCTGCACTAGTGGAGTTTGTTGTCCCGCTTGCTAGGCCCCATTGCACCCACTCGTCGTCAAAGGTAATATGTACTCGAAGTCATTCCCTTGGATCGAGGGTGGCCATTCTTGATCCCAAATTTAGTCGTTCGTGCACAAATACACGAGGTTGCATATCACCATCTCCCAATAACGCAAGAGCTTTCCCGTAAGCTAGGTCTCTTGGGACCAGTGACTCTGTAGTGTCTTCCTGTACATCTATGCCTTGGACTCTGACCCCTGGAATTTCTCCAGTCGCGGCTTTTGAAATCTGACTACGTCGTAAAGCCGCTATCAATTCTGCAATTTTTACCCTCACGCCTCCAAGTTTTGAGCAAACTTTGTTGAGTTCTGCGCGCAGTCCCATTAAATCTTAGCCCATCTGCCGAGTAGTATTTAAAGTACTGGGTCGGGAGGCGTTCCTTCTCGCTCCTCCTCCTCGCATCAAGGGGGCCTTCCTCGCCCTCGAGTAGGGATGAGCACAAAATTGTGGGTCCGGCTGCTTGTGAAAGATTGTTGTGACATATTATTGTCCGCTATCACTTTGTCGGTTTTTACTAGGTTCTTGAGGATTATATTAGATAGAAACTTTCGTTTCCCACAGACGGCGTCAATTGTTCGTATCAAAAGAATATTCCGATGTCACAATAAATCTTCGAGAACACTCCAAGATATGAACTGTACAAAAAGGAGTTAACACTCTGAAGGTTTTGTCAGTATTCTGTGTATCAGAAAAACAAGTATCGAATAAAGAATAATTTCACCTCCCTTTACACTCCCACAATGCGGGTATTTATAGAATACCAAAAGTAACCGTTGGTATGAAGGAAGTTCCCCATTTGAGTTTACGATTTTCAACTCGTAAAAGCAGGTAACCGCACGCATAGTTGGTAGAAATCAATTTAAACTCCACGTGTCCTGGTCATTTAATCAAGTTTGGTATAATAGCTGTCCAGTTCGGTGTTCGTCCGAACTGGTGTTGTCTTCACACATGTTCTTTAAACATCTTTTCTCTTATTTGAATCACTGGTGACGTGTCGGGAAAATCAAAGGTCAATCATGAAGGAATAACCAGTTACACCAAAAGATGTGGTCGATACCGACAAAACCACATCTGTACCCTAAGTCAAAAAACGAAATTCATTTGAAATATATCATGATTTTGAAATCTCTCGAAATTTGAAATCTGAATTATGAGATTGAGCATTCCAAAAATAGAATAAGCTTTATAGTGACGTTTTGCATATGTGACGTTTACGAGTTTTATTTCTTGAAATAAATTGAGTTGGGGGTAAAGCTTTTGAGCATACAATTTGACGTTGTTTCAAAGCCCAAAACATGATCAATGATTGCTTTCACATTCCATAAACCATTGTAAGATTAATTTCTTGCTTCACCTGTAATTTGTTATGTCTATTTTCTTGGCAATTTATTTATATTTATTTAGGGTTGTGGGAGAAGGTTGAGTAGACATTTGAAACACACAATACACATTTTTTTGTTTAATACATCCGTAAAGTATTAGACTATTTTAAAAGTTAAATTGATTGATAGACACAAAATTAAATGTTGGAACAACCATTTTTCTAAAGTTTAGGAACGGTATTAGACATGTATGTGTGTATGTGTGTATGTATGTATCTATATATATATATGAGAAATTGCCAAAGCGAGCATAGCTCATCGGTAATTGACATATATCTCTAACCAAAAGGTTGTGAGTTCGAACCCCCCACTCCCATTGGAGATATGTGTCAATTACCGCTAAGCTATGCTCGCTTTGGACATTTATTTCCCCACACATGCCCATCTTTCTTAGGATTTTTGGGCTGAATAACATTTCCCCAATGCTAAACTTAATTTTGCCATACTTTTGAAAACCTAAGTTTTTCAAACTTTTGCTTATGTCATTTTTGTGTGAAATTACATATTTATGTCATTTTTGTGTAAAATTACACATGGTCTCTTGTTACTTTTTATTGGGAACATATCGTTGTGTTATTCAATGGTTTGAAAATTATTTTTCATAGCTGGGTTTTCAATTTTGGTCATTGCAATATATTTCAATGTATTGGAAAAAAGGAAAAAAAAAACAAAAATGCATGAAATAAATTGGGCAAATTGCAAAAACCACCCTTAAAGTATAATGATTGTTGCAATTGTACCCTTAAAATTTCAATTGCAAAAATTATACCCAAAAACTTTTAATTGTAAAAATTAAACCTCCAAACTTTCCTAATTGAAAAAATTACAACCCTAAAATTTATAATTTTAAAAATTAAACACTAAAAACAATTTTTTTTTTACGGTCACATTGTTATCCTTTCTCTTTCATTGCTCTCCCTGTCTTTACTTTGTATGCCGGCCGGCTAGAAGACATACGTAGAAAACAATGGAAAGAGTGGGTAGGTGTTGTGGGTTGGGAGGATTTGGGGCCATGTAAGATAAGAATGCATTACTCTAATGGAAAATCTCTGATGTCTCCAAAGCCTCTCGAAATTGGTGGACGACATCCATGCGTTTCAATGTCTTCAAGATCTGGATCTTGAAGGAGACATTGAGAGAAGGAAACGCAAACATTGGTGAGGAGTTGAGGTCATTCCGAAATCTGGAGAGGTTGGAGTTTCTAGATATTCACAAATTTTGGAACACCCAATTTTCTCTCAGGTTGAAGGAGGTTATTATGAGTGTAAATTTTCTCTCAGGACAGAGTCTAGAGATATGAAAAAAACTCAGACCAGCCTTTTGGGGAATAGATTTTCCGGCATGGATTAATCGGAAAAGTTCCTCTAAGAAATCTCTTGCACTTGACGGTAATAGCCTTGAACGAAAATTGTCGATACGGCTGACTACCATTTCTCCATAGTTTCATTATCAATTTCCATCAGCCTAGTGCTCAACTTCTATTTTTTATGGTTTAATTTTTAAAATTGAAAGTTCCATGGTCCAATTTTTTCATTTATGAAAGTTTAAAGGTTTAATTTTTACCATCCAAAGTTTATGGGTACAATTTTTTTCACTTACATAAGTTTAAGGGTTTAATTTTTCTACTTGAGAAAGTTTAAGGGTCCAATTTTTACAATTACAAATTTAAGGGTGAAATTGCAACAATTATCATATTTTAAGGGTGGTTTTTGCAATTTGTCCAAATAAATTTAAGTCCCAACATAAAGTTTTGGATCTACCCCTACGTAACATAGTAACATGTAATGACACAACCAAAAACTAAACCACGCACATATCAACATAAGAAACGTGTATTTGTAGCTTACCCCAAACATATACTTTATCCTAAAGCCACGGGAGAGAAGCTACTTATCTCGATCCTGAATCGAATTTCCATCTTTTTAATGTTTATGATTGAATCCACTACAAGAAAAATGACCTTCAATGATAGTTATAAACTGTCATAGACTTCATTTATGTCAGTTAAATAATTGTCATCTTTTAAGGCATCAAGAAAAGTAATATCAAGATAGTTGTAAAAAAATTGTCATGAATACACTTATAACGACTGTTATAGTTTGTCATAAATAAATCATCCATCACAGTTATATATTATCACAAATAACTTATTTGATGACAAATTATATTTGTCATGGAATAGAGCAAAAAACTTTCTTCCCAGTCGAATAAGACGTTTTCACAACAATTTTAAATTGTCAAGAAAATCTTTCTAATAACGTTTCATAAGTGTCACGACAAATTGTATAATGACAATTTAACAAATGTCATGGAATATTTAATCACGACATTCTATTCATTGTCATGAAAATTTATATAACAAGAACTAAAAACTGTCATGATAAATGTCACACAAAATTGTTTTGTGACAATTTAAATCTATTTTATTGACCTTTATAACTGTCATTAAACTTGTAACATGACAATATAGTTGACTTTCAACATTGTCAAGAGAAGTTCAACAATGACAATTAAAATCTTTTTTGTTGACATTTATTATACTTTTTCAACTGTCATAACTATGAAATTGATGACAATTTTTGTATAACTGAATAAAACCTATGATGACATGTTTCTTAAAGTTATTTTTTTACCACTATAGCTAGTACCTGTCTATTGTAACATATTTCACCTACGAAATCATATGTAGTCTTACATCAACCTTATGCATTAATAAATTATATTCAAATGGAGATGAACCAAGCATATAAACAAAGTATTCATATATAGTAAGATAATATATTGAAAGTTCGAAGTATGTACACAATGTAAACAAAGTAGTCAACTGTACATCAATAGACCTAGTGCATGCTAACCTAACCAAAGAAGGGCCACAATCACAATCTTTGAATGACAGTTCTCCATGAGGCATATCGCAATACCTAAATAATGAAACAAACTAGAAATATTTCTCCATGCGTGAGAAGGACAAAAATTAAAGGATGGAAACACACCAGAGAAGAAATAACCATTGTCATGAAAACACACGAAAGAATGGAAACACACAAGAGAAGAAATATTACCTAACAGGAAAATGGAGAAAGGGAAGAACTGAGAAGTACGAAAAGAAATAAAGGCGGATGTGGGGATGTGTGAGAAGGAGAAAAATTAAAGGAAGGGAACTACCTCTAAACGGTAGGTCGACATTGATGGAAAACAGAAGGCAACACAGGGAAGAAGATTTTAGCAATTTGTCCCAATTTCTCACTCTCCCCTTCTTGCTAAGATTTTAGCAATCCTCAAAGGCATCCGGGTTGCGCGCTCAATTTTTTTGTAGTCGCCTAATTGTGGAATATAAATCTGACTCCCTTGGTGCAATCTCTCTTCTACGAAGAGACTCTGAAACCATACGAGATAAAAGTGTCTCAGACCTTTCATTTTGAATCAATCTCCTTCAAACATATTCATCGTGATCTCAACAAACCTGCAAATTTATTAGCAAAAAAGGGGAATTCAACACATATGGCACTTCCCATCCCTACACAAACCACATCCAACTTACAAAGATAAATCAAAATTTATAAACAAAACAAATACAAAGACTCGAAAATACCTTTCAGACTTGAACGAGTTCTAGTTCCAGTTCAATGATAAGTACAAATCTCTAATTAACATGCTTTTCAAAAATCAAAATACATTTCCAGTTCAACAATAAGTACAAATCTCTCATGTAATATCAACTAAAGAACATTAAAACAATCCACAATCCAACATATTCGTGAGACATACTAATTTATATTTCAATGAAGAACAATGACCGAGAATCATACCTCAATAGAAAGTAGAAAGTAGTAAACAAAAAAAAAAAAAGCTAAACAACAACTAATTGAACCATGGATGCCAAACTAAAATTGAACATGTATTGAGGATAACCAGGCTATGTAGGTGTTTTAAAAGCTCCTGCACGTTATTGAGGTCCATAAACTAGCTTCAAATTGGTCTAGTCCACCCCTAAAATAAGTAGGCTACCATAACTATAGGATAGCCACACAACAACGTAATTAATCTTATAAATCCACAAAATGCATGAAGTTGAACTGACTACCATAACTGTATGATAGTCACACGAGAATGCAATTAATTTAATAAACTCACTACATGCATGCGACGTAACGACCATAACTACAGGATCGTCATACAACACTAGTAGAAAGTTGGTCTTCCATGACAATTGTGACCAGTAAAAAAGTTTGGATGAAAAAAAACTGTCATAAATGATGGGGACGCGTTTTTGGTGGGAAAAAATGCTATTTTTCGGATTTTGTAAGTTTTATGACAGTTAAAAACTATCGCGAAAATCGAAATTTCAATGACAGTGGAAAACTATCACGAATGGTGGAGGCGAATTTTGGCGGGAAAAAACGACAATTTACGAAAGTTTTCAGGCTTTTATGACATTTTATAATTGTCAATGAAAATGAAAAAAATTTCAAGTATTCCATGACAATTACCTAGATCATCTTGATAATGTATGACATACAAAAACAAATTATTTTGAGCGCGTTTCATTTCTGTCGGAAAAACTGCAGCTTCGTTAACGATATTAATTATTTCGGGATTGTTCGGTCGCATCGAGTATAGATTTATGCTTAATAGTTTCTCCAAATACTCCATGAAACAAGTAGAAAATGGTATTTGTTATAGTGGTATGGTTAGCGTAATTGTGCCCTTCCTCTTTTCGGTCCCGAGTTTGAGCCCTATAAATTTAAATTATTTTTTCAACCCTCTATTAATATATTTTTATAAAAAATAATATAAGTTAATTTTAGTTTCACCAAGCATTCCGTAAATAAAATATTCACATTTAAATTATATCTTGATTTTTTTTTATTAGAATGAAAGGTAATCAACTTAATTGAATGGTTAGGAATTAATTTGAGTTTAAATTGGAACTAGTTAGGTTGATGAAGCTTTAAATTTTTATAACATAAAATTTTGAAGTTTAGATAGAAATTTCCAAAATTAAATCTTAGTTTTGAGAATTTGTTTTTTTTATTAGATTCTTGTCTAAATTTTCAAGAATATTAATAGTAACTTTTTGAAAGAAAATAAAAACAAGTCAATAAAATGAAAATAAAAACGTAGTAGATATTTCTTTTTGTAATATATATATATATATTTATTTATATATAACGATAACATATTTAGTTACCTGTGTGAATTGAACGCTGAAGACCACTGAGACTTATGGACACATGTGTATACCAAACACCAACAAAATAAGTTGATTTTATGAAATGTTCAAGTATAATATTAATATAGTAATCATTTTTTCATTGTAGGTAATTACAATTAAAATAAATTAAATCAAACCACGCCATTTTGCAAACTTCTTTCTTCCTCATCTGTTTTCGATGTTCTTTTCAAAAAACCAAAAGTTCATTATCTTCCTCACGCCGTCGTTCAAGATCCGTTATTTAAATGATGCAAATTCACATAATCGATAGCCAACACTACAAGAATTATGAGTTTTTTCCAACGCTTTTATTCTCGACACTGGGCAAACATTTTTTTCCCAATTAAAGAATAATAGTCGAGACTCTGCCGACTATTGACTAAAATAATCTGGAAAGGAATATATTTTCGACGCTTTTATTATCGACATTGGGTGAAGTTACTCTTACCGACGCTTTTGCCTAATAGTCGAGTAAAATTTTGTTTTTATATATTACCACTCCCGACGATTTTTGAAATAGAAGGGAGAGATTTCTATTCCCGACTATTTTATTATATAGTCGGTCAAAATTTTTCTTAATTTTTTTAAATTACCACTCATGACTATTTTTAGAAAAAAAGTTGAATAGTGGACTTTACACCAATATTTTAATAAATTGTTGGGCGCTATTGTTTTTTATTTTTTTAAATATTACAATTCCTGACTATTTTCGAAATAGTCGGGACATATTAATATTCCCGACCATTCTAAAATAGCGTCGGTAATATATATTTTTTTAAATATTACAATTTCCAACTCTTTTGAGAAAGATGAGGCTTCTAATGTTGGGGAAGAAGATATTGAGAAAGATGATTTCTGTAACGTCCCAAGTTTTCGAGTTATTTTTATTTTAAGATTTAAATTGTGCATTTAGATTTTTCCTTTAAGGATAATTAAATTACTAGATCTTCTAATTTCAGAGATCTATTTTTGGGTAAATTAGAACTTAAAGTCTAATCTCTCCTTAGATTGAGATGAATTAAGTTTTAAATTTTTTTTAAAGAGTTTTTTTTTTTTTATTAAATCTTAATCTAACGTTTAGGGAATTTAATTTTCACTTTTGCATTTTATGGTTGGGTTTTGAAATTTAATTATTTTTCCCAAATCCTTTTTAGAGTGGGATTTCGTGTAACATAAAGAATTATAATTTATTTCAAATTTATTCTAAACTATTTCCTTTCCTTTCATTTTGTTTTTTTATTTTATTCTGGATTGACGTGAGTTTGTTATGAATTTTAATTCTAATTGCATTGGTGTTTTGGCTTGGGCTTTTGTTCTGAAAATCGTTAGTTTTAAAGAAAATTAGAGTTTTAGTTTTACCCATGGACCTCTTTTTAATTTGGGTCTTAGAAAAAAACAAAGGAAAGAAAACAAAACAAAAAAAAGGGAAACCTAGACCATCTTTCTTCCCCTCTCTTTGTCACCAGTCGTGCCCCCCCCCCCCCAAACTGTTTTCTTCTTCGGTGAAATCACGCAGCCGTGCCCTCCTCGCTTCAAAAAGTCGACGACCCACGACAGCTTGAGTGTTCGACGACATTTGGTTCACCTCCGCGGGTTCTGCGTGATTTCACGGCGACTCAAACGCTTTTCATCGATTTTCTCGGCGGCTCAGCTATCCAACGGCAACCCACGAACCTCGAACACGTGCGCCATCCTCAATGTTCCTTTGGTGACTAACTCGACCTGCGGCAACTTCCGAACAGCTCGACTTTAGGTGCGTTTTCTTCCTTCGGCTTTGACCCATACCAAAACGACGTCGATTTGTGATACCCACCCCCTTCGACGTTGGTTTGACGCTTACCCACTCCCAAACAAAGGTCGATTTGAGCTATCCACATCTTTTACTATGTAGGACCAGCAAGTTCGAGCTCTTTTTGAACTCAGTTTTGCAATGGCGAACCCATTCGACATCGACCCACCAAAGACCCAAATTGGTTCAGCGAGATTTAGTAGGTATTGAATATTAAGGTGTTAGTGACGCGTTAGGACCCTTTGGTTAGTAGTTCTTACTTGTCCATATTTGCTCTTGAACGTATAAGTTGCTTGGTTGTTTGGTTGCCTTTAAACTTTATACTACACTTGCTATATTGTTAATGAACTGTTGGATACACATGTTGGTTCTTGTTTAGTTCTGAACACGTGGGATTGAATACTGTTTTCTGGAATTAATGGACGTATTTCTCAATGGTGTTTACTAAATTGCTTGCTTGGTCGTGTTCCTAAGAACTTATTGAATATTTGTGATGAGGTTGTAGGGCTGAAACATGCTGAGTTTATGTTGGTGGTTGTGGCTTTGAAAGATTGTTGTTATGTTGGTGGTTGTGGCTTTTAAAGATTGTTGTTATGTTGTCGTTTGCTTGGTTGTGTTTGAAAAGCATGCTGAACTTTTGTGAGAATCCTGTTGGATATATGTTCGTCGTAAGAGAGGTTGTGTTTCGTTTTGAAAAATTTACATGTTCTAGTTATGGAAATATGTTGGACTGCTATGAGCTGAATATTGGCCGTTCTGAGATTGATGATGTGCTTCGGGCTAGTTGAGTTCATGGTTTCAACAAGAAGGTTTTCTAATTAATTCTCATCATGTTATTATTTCATCATATGGGCTTGGTGCAGCCGATGGCAAGGATTTAGAAGTAAAGGTCTACCTAATATTGAAACTTTGACAACAAGACATGTAAGTGTTTTCATTCTTCTCAATTGAATAATTATTGGTATGAATTAATGTGTAATTGATTATTTTCCCATTTCATTTTTTATCTCTTTTAGGTGGACTGAATGTATAGATGTAATTATTATGTCATCTTAGTTCATAGAAGTTATGGTTTTTAAACATAGGCTAACTTTCACCTTAACAATTTTTTGTAAAAATATTTGCTGCTAGTTTTATAACTCTAAAACATCTGTTGTCTAGTATTGTTTCATTAAGAAATGTTAGAGTTTACAAATCGTCCCATACATAAGGCTTCCAACTAAACTAACATATGGAACTGACAAATGGTTCTTCAATTTCATATGATGTAAAAGGAAACTGACATGTTGACAACTTAAAATGTTAGGCTAATGTAGTTTTAACTGTCTTAGCAGACTCCAAATGGAAATGTTTTATCACCTTGTTCAAGTATTCAGCTTGTGATATAAACAATATGAGTTTCTTGGACAACCTCTACGAAGCTCCATACCCAGAATTTTCTTGCCTTAGCCCAAGTCCTTCATCTCAAATTCACTTCTAAGTTCATATTTTATCTTTTCAATCTCGCTTTTATCTTTAGAAGCTATCAAGATGTCATCGACATAGAGGAGGAGTAGAACAAAGACATCACTAGTAATAACTTTCTTATATACACAACAATCATAATAATTTTTCTTGAATCCCTTTGCTATATACACAAGAAAAATGAGTAGGGAAGAAAAAAAAACAAGTGCGTTTATTTGCTATATTTTAGGGAATATGAAATAGGAATAGGAATAAGAATAGGAAGGTTTCTACTTTTTCCATGTTAGTTTAGTTAAATTATACCTTATGAAAGTTGTCTAATTGTTAGACTAACCAATTTAGATACTATAGTTAGATATTTGCTAGCCTTCATATCTTTGCAAGTTTGTTTGTTTCTAGGAAACTTCTCCTTTTAATGACCATTATACGTCATGATAGTTTCTTTATTGGGATGGTCCTCCCTACGATGCCTTTCATGGGATGATCTCATGCTCTTGAAGTTTGGCAACAAGTTTAATCATACTGTCCATATTTGATGTACTTTGAATAAACCTTAAAATTAGTCTCGACCTGTAGTTTCTTTCTTTTCCATATTATCATCAGCAAATTGTTTACGTCATCATTTAATAAGTTGGCTAATATCAGGACAATGGACAAATCATGGATGGAAAAAAATAGATTGTCTGAGGATTATGAGTTAGGAGTCGAGTCATTCATTGAATTTGGATTCAATCATGCAAATGGTTCTAAGGTTATACGTTGTCCCTGCTTGAAATGTGGAAACTATATAGATAAGGATGCTGTAACCATTAGAAATCACTTGTACGAACACGGTATTGATAAGAGCTATAGGGTATGGTTCTGGCATGGTGAAGAACATGCACCTAGAGTAGATGAGGATAGATTAAATGGTGAGTTCAATAAGAATCACGAAGATGATAATGATTTGTTCGATGTGATTGACATGGTTCAGACTGTGTTGATTCCGAAGGTCTGGAATATAATTTTCTTTTGTATACAATGAGTAGAAAGAGGAAGTAAACTCAGTGTAAGAGATTTGAAAGTTTAGGTTCTTCACTTTTGTGTATGTTTGCCGAAGTTAGATTCGTGTTTTCTTAATTGTTTGTTTTGAATATGTTGTTCAACATGTGGGAGCGAGAGTTGAAGGAAGCAGGGCCGAGCGTTTCTGTAATATGTTAGTTACATTTTGTAGTTTGACCTTTCATGTTTACACGGTATGAACTCTAACAACATATAATAGTAATATATTAGCTACATTTGTTGTAGTTTGACCTTTTGCATATACTATTGTGAAATATTTGAGGTTTTTATCCATTGCTTAGGTCTTCCAAGAAGAGCCTGGAGAACCACAACGGGTAGCTACTTGGAATATCTAAAAGATGACTGTTGGGTAATTTTTTGTGGGGTTAGTAGTTACTTGGTATAGTTTGTTTATGTACGTGGTTGATGGACATGAAAAACCTTCGTTCATGTATATATAATTTACTATATGTATACACTTTATATTTGTAGGTGAGTTGGTGTACTAATGGATATATATGTTTTTGTATGTAACATACGTTACAATTGACAGATACAGGTACAACTATGGAAAGCGATTTTTAGAAACATTTCAAAACAAGTTTATATGAAAAGTTACATTTATAAATGTCAACAAAATAGGTTTCCTGACAAAAAAAAAAAAAAATTTAAACTGTTTCTTGACAATTAAATGTTGACATTATCAAGTATATCATGATAATTCTAAATTGTCGTTGTAAACCTTTACGTGACATATATCGAATGTCTTTATTTAATGTTGCATGACATTTTTAAGTTGTCATTATATAATTTTTCGTGATTGTTAAAACTGGTAATATTGACTATCAAAACTATCACTACAAAAGTTTTCATGACAATTATAAATAATCGTAAAAAAAAAATTCATGTCAATCTTTAACTGTCGTTAAATACTAGTTCATGACAATTTATAAACTGTCATCTTTAGGTATTTATTGACAGAATGACAAAAATATTTGATTGTTTTAGTGACACTTATAAATTGTAATTAAATGACTTTCTGTGACATTTATTAATTGTGATGGAAAATCTATTCATGACAAAGTATAACTGTAGTTGAAAATGCATTGATGACAATTTTTAAAATTTGTCATCTTCTTCTCTTTCTTGATGCCTTAATAGATAACAATTACATAATTGTCATGAATGATGTTAATGACAGAATTTAACTGTCATTGAAAGCCGCCTTTCTACGAGTGAACCCCACTGCACTAAACAATCCCCAATATTGGGGATTAATCCCTTGCAATGTGTCTAACTAAAATTTACATAACTTTCCCCTTTGCATTTATAACCTTCCACTCCCCCCGCATAATGTTATGGGAAGGTTTAAAATCCTAGCTCCCACTAGTGACCAATTTACAAGACCGAAGTATACAACGGCTAACCCATAAATTATAACAATAATCTCATGTTAGTTATGGGATGCAATGTTGATCAAAATGGAAATATCTCTACCTCAATGAGATTTCCAGTATTGGGGATGCAATGCTCTTAAAATTTCAAACGTCTTAACTACAACAGTTATTACATGTTAGTATTCCCAAAATACAATCCACTTCCCGGTTAGTAAAAGAAGAAAAACAGAAAAGTTATGACAATTTGCACGGTTAAAAGCACCTTAACACAAAAATGAGTCACTATTATCATCAAAATTTCAGTGGCCAAAACTAATGTATAAGAAACGAAGAATTAATGGAAGTGGAAAACACAAATCGAGAGGAAGTTTAATCTTTCGGATGCCATAAGCCAGTTGGTAGCGATGCGAGTCTGACTTCTTTGTTTCTCGCTTTTTAACTTATTTTTATCACATTCAATACACAAAATAAAAAAACTTACGAAACCAAATCCAGCAGCGACGATTTGATGCAAGGATTGGCAACTACTGTACGCGAGGACCGATGATGACCAGCAACGACTGAAGACGAGGGAAAAGAGAGAGATCGAGAGAAAATCGAGGAAAAGGGGGAGGGAAGCGCACTGTGGAGTTAGGGATTTGGAGAAGTTGAGGTTTTTCGAAGATCTATTCCGACTTCGGCACCAATATTTTCGTCCTCGTCGTCCTCCGGTCCCTTACTTTCCTTTGTTGCGGTTTGGAGGGAATATTCCTCACCACTCTTTTATTTCTTGGTTGGCAATTCGTGATCACCTCTCTATACGTGATTGTCTTCGTCAGTGGGATGTGTTGGTACCTGCTACTTGTGTTTTTTTTTGTACTGATTTAGGTTTTAGGGATCCTCTGTTTTTTGACTGCCGTTATAGTAGGGAGGTTTGGGCTTGTATGCTTTCGTGGGCTTGTTGGTCACATTAGGTTTCCTATTAGCCTACTCAGTTTACTCGGGTTTGTGATGTTAGTGCTGGGTCGTCTACTCGCGTCGTGTGTGGCAGTTAGCTTGGACTTCGATTATTTTTCATCTTTGGAGGGAGCGGAATCTGAGGATTCATGATAGTAGGGGTCACTCGGGTGTATTTTCGTTGCACTACTTGGTCTGGGAGCTGTTGTAGGAGCTCTGAGCTCATGTTTATCTCTGTGTGAGACTTATTTTCGTGATTTCCGTTTGTTTCTGTTCGCCCTTGTAGTTTTTTGGTGTCTTAATCTCATGAAATCCTCCTTATGTTTTTCTTGTTTAATATATCTTACTTTACCTTTAAAAAAATAAAGAAAACATTCCGGATTCTTGAAAAATCGGGGAGGCACCACAAAAAAAAGAAAAGATTTGATGAGGGGAAAAAAGGCTGGGCAGTGGGAATCTCAGAATGTTCAATCTGCCAAAGAGGAGGCAATAAGAAAGGAATTGTAATGAGAAATGAGTTAGGGTTTTTTATCACCCCAATATTTTTCTTTTCTAATTTTTGACTTTCTTTTTCTTTTTATTTTATTATTATTTTTTTAGTTTGGGAAAATATTTTGTTTTCTTTTTTTCAACCTATGATGTCAGCTTTTTCAAATAACATTGTATCTATATATGTAGTGATGGTTAGGTACTAATATTAAGAGTCCATATATATATTTTTAATTAATTTATTTTTAGTCATTTTATGTCGCTTACTAACCGACATCATATCCGTACACCTTCTCATTTTTTATTATTTATTTTCTCGACATTCGATGTCGCTTGTAAACAGACATCCTATCTCCATATTTGATGTCACTTGTGAACTGACATTACAGATCCACTTTTCAAAAATTGACACTATAGATGAAAACGTAATTGTTTATAAGCTACCAACCGACATTAAATGAGACAATTGTTGTAGTATCCAAATTCTGAAACCTAATAGTTAATTCGCTTGCAAGTCGAAGCATCGATTAAGCCACAATAAATAATGTTAATTTCTGCAATGATTTCATTTACTTAATAAATCAAACGTCTTAATTCTTTTGCACAATCAGACCAAAAAACCAACATGAATAAGAACCCAAGCAATAAGAAGTTTGATGCAAAAACAAAAATGGTACTCGACAGAAGGCTCCCACATTCAAAATTGGGCAAATACTTTTACAGAAATTACTAATTTCTTAACTAGTTCCCAAGAAGATGGAAACACAACAAAAGGTAGAAGAAATTATTGAATTCTTACAAAAAGCAACATGCAAAACAAGCTTGAAACTATTTGTGACATTCTTGACGCCAAACAGAGGGTAAGAGAAAGTATTGAATTCTTGCAAAAAAAAAAAAAAAAAAAAGTAAAACATGCTCGAAACTATTTGTGACTTTTTTTTTTTGGTAGTCCAAAATGGTTAAATAGAGTTGTGATGGTTAAAAAATGTTCTTTATTTCTGAAAATGATGGCAAGACTATAAATCATGTTTGTTTTTAATTGTAATGAAATCTTAAAAAAAAAAAAAAATAACTATCATTGAATCAAAAAAGAAAAATTTACAGTTAACTGTCACAAAATATACAAAATTAGAAAATTATCACTTTTTTCCTGCCAAAATTGCATGTCTACCATTTCTTAACAATTTTTAACTGTCATTGAATAAATAAAAAAAGTCCAGTTTTCATGACAGTTTTTAACTGTCACAAATTTATACAAAATCCAAAAACTAGCATTTTTTTCAGCCAAAATTGCACCTCTATCATTTTGTGAAAATTTTTAACTGTCATTTCAAAGAAAAAATTCTAATTTTCGTGACAGTTGAAAAATGTCATAAAATTTTAAAAATCTAAAAATTTATTTGTGATAGTTTTTTTCCAAACTTTTTTTTACTGTTCATAACTATCATTGAGCCAGTTTTGTACTGGTGATCCTATAAAAACAAGTTATATAAATTAAAAAGGAAGTGAATTATTGAAAGAAAGAAAGGGTATCCGTCTCTCCCCACTCAAGTTTGCAAACCAAGTTAATTATTGAAAAAAGAAAAAGAAGAAGAAGAAAAAGAAGTCTTCTGAATGGAGGGTATGCGTTTACATATATAGGAGCAACCACCGCCATCAACCATTCTTTCATTTTAATAATTTTGTTTACTTAAATGGTAAGTTAGTTTAATTTGGATAACTTTGATTTTAATTATTAAAGCAATTCCTTACCAAATGGAATGAAGTCTGATTCATTTATACAATTAAGGCTCAAGAAAATGACAAAGACTAAAAAATTGGTTTTGAGATGGAAGTTCACTATATATATAGAGGTAAACGTATCGATGAATGTTTAAAATGTCGATGTATATGTTAAAGATTTCAATTTTATCGAAATAACGATGAAAATATAAATAAAATGTAAATGTCGATAAATATTTATGAAAAAAATCACAAATTTCATAAAATTCATAAAAAATAAATAAACATTTTAAACATTCTAAATAAATTAGAATTATTATTAATATATTTTGTTTATATTAGTGACATTTGTTGCTATTTTCTATTGTTTCATGTATTCTATTACGATGTAATGGAACTGAAAATTCACCTCCGGAAAATTTAAAACCCTATCTAATAATACAAACATGAAATATTATGGACAATTTTAACGTGTTCGCCAATATATATCTGTATATTAAAATGTTTGCGTATTTGAATTTGGATCTTAGAAAGTACAGAAGAAATATTATTGTAAAATTCCAAAGGGGTGGTTGAAGAAATTTCTTCAACTCAAATTTTTGTTGTTGAAATGTTAAGTACCAACAACACTTTAAATCCAAGTCCATCCATCTATAAATAGATTTGATCTAATGACAAGATTTGCATCAAATGCTTAAACTTGGTGTTCTCTCAATATACGAATAATTAACTATGAAGGGTTTTATTGGGTTTTCTTCTTCAGCTGCCATCTTGCTCCTTATTTTACAGGCAGCAATCTTTGTTTCTTGTTATGATCCCAGCCCTCTTCAAGACTTCTGTGTAGCCATTGATGAACCCAGTGACTTCAAATATGCTGGTAACTTTTAGCCGTATTCATATCTTTCATGTTACAGTTTCTTGTCTCTCGCTCTCGTTGAATTATTATCGAATTAATAAAACTTGACTTTTTCTTATTCATGGGAGTGGGAGGAAATGGTATTATACAAATTTTATCTATTGTCCATTTCACCACCGTATGTGTTAAATTATCCATAGTCATACAAAAATTTATATAAGGTAGTAACTATATTGATAATGATAATAATAGTAGAACTATGCGCCAATTGGCATTAGTTATTACTAAACTACGACAAATGTAGTTTTTTCTGATTTACATTCCAACGCAATCTCACTTAAATAATGTCCTTTTCATCTGCATGTATAAATGTATAAAACATAAGAAAAACCAATGCATACATAGGTTCCCATCTACATTCAACATAAATTTAATGAACCAAATGAGACATAGCCTTATTTATGTATTTATTATTTCACCTTTTTCATATTTTGTTTTTGGTGGAATGCAGTGTTTGTGAATGGGAAGTTCTGCAAGGACCCAAAGCTTGTGAAAGCTGAAGACTTTGTTTTTCGAGGACTCGAGACTCCTGGAAACACAACTAACAAATTGGGGTCCAATGTGACTCTAGTAAATGTTGAGCTATTTCCTGGACTCAACACTCTTGGCATCTCTTTGGCTCGAATCGAATTTGGTCCATATGGCCTTAACGCACCCCACTACCACCCACGAGCCTCTGAAATTCTGGTTGTTGTTGAAGGCACTCTCCTCGCCGGTTTTGTCACATCAAACCCCAACAAACTCTTCGCAAAACTTCTTCACAAAGGAGATGTGTTTGTGTTTCCCAAAGGCCTCATTCACTTCCAGTTGAATGTTAACACACATGGCCCAGCTTTTGCTTTCGCTTCGCTCAGCAGCCAAAACCCAGGTGTTGTTACCATTGCTAATGCCGTGTTTGGATCTGATCCTCCAATCTCCCTCGATGTTCTTATGAAGGCCTTCCAAGTCGACAAGCACGTCATTGATGCTCTCGAAAAGCAATTTGAAGATTGAGAAGAAAAAGAATTACAAAGTTAATTATTTATCTCTTCGAACCTGTGGATGTTCTTCAACTTTCGTGAAACGTGAAACTATAAAATATATACCGGAATAAAATGGAACTCTCGCATTATTATATAGGTTTTCCATCTCTTGAAATAACACTAAGGCGTGTTTAATTTCTGTTTTTAGTTTTTGGATTTTCTGTATTATGTTTTCTGTTTTTAGTTTTCTATTTTTATTTGATAACTGTTTTTGTTTTTTGTTTTTTAAAATTAAAAACCAAACATATGTTTGAGTTTTCTGTTTTTAAAAATAAGAAATTTAAAATATATGTTAAAGAAAGAAAAATCTATGTAAAATAGAGATTGCAACAATGTGGGGTAGGAGTCGGGATGCCCTCATCCACGAAAGTTTATAATTTTCATCTCCAACTCGTTCTCAGATTTCGGAAATCAAGGTCTAGGTTCAAAAATCCTCATTTGAGATGGGGATCTTCGTGAAAAAAATTATAGCTTTAATAATTTATAGAATTTAAAAAATAAAAAGTAACAAAGATATATAATTTACATTATTTTACTCAAAATTTATTATTTTCTAGTATAAATAATTAGTTTAAAAAATATTTAAGATTTATTCATAATTTAGTAAAATAGTAAATATAATATATATTAATTATTTAAAAAATTGGAATTGGAGGTTGTACATGGTGTGAAATGCATTTTCTATTCTTAGAGTGGGGACTCAACCCTATGCGAATTTTAGTCATCTCTAATGCAGAGACATGAAAATAAAAGTTCAGAGATATAAAAAAGCTTTTGAAAGAGAAATTTAAGAGAGGCTAAACTTAGAGAGTTAGAGAAAGATTAGAAAAAAAAATTGTGAGAGAAAAGTTGAAGTAAAAAGTAGAAAATTATAGACAGAGCAAAACTGAGAACAAAAAACACGTTAAAGAAACAAAAAAAAATAGAAAGAGAGAAAAATTACCATGAGAACAAAATTTGGACAATAAAAAGTTCAAAATATATTTGTTACATACCATAGATAAATAAAAAGAGAAATAAAAGTTATAAATGAAAGAAAATTGAACGAGAAATCTAAGAAAAGTCGAACAATATTTGTTTGAGAAAAAATAAACTAGAAAGAAGGAGAAATAAAAGTTATAAAATGTTAAATTTGAGAATAAGAATATAAAACATTTGGAAATTCTTAGAGAGAGAAAAGAAAGTTATATGTTTAAACAAAATAAAAAAAATATAAATATATACAAATGAAAATTTTGGAAAGGGATAAATATTTTGGAGATAGAAAATTTAAAGAAAGAAAAATTTAGGTAGAAAAATATTTTAGAGCGAGAAAAGTATTATTAGAGTGAAATATACCAAACAAAAAAAATTGATCATTAGAAGGAAAAAAAAAGTGAGATTTTGAAAAACATGAACTTGTCTTTTAAAACTACTTTTTTTTATTTGAAATTTACAAAAGATTTCGAAAACGATTTTGAAAAACAACAAAACAGAAAATTGAATTGGTTATCAAATACCTAATTTTCAAAAATTAAAAACCAAAATCAAAAACTGAAAATCAAATGTAATTTTACAACAAGAGGTAAGAGGTGGATAATACTCTCCCTTATTCAGGTATATACTTGGGTATATATCATGCAAGTATCGAAGTTGAACAAGTTAAGACACGAGGGACTAAAGTGCAAAAAAGAAAAGATCTGACGGTCGGAAATGTTATAGCCTATCTTTTGGTAGAGTAAAATCTGAGCTGCTATAGGCATATTGTTGTAGCATTTAGCAAGGCACTCTAGCCTAAAGGATAGCTGGAATAATCTACTTAGAAAATTAAGTCTCCTTTTAACAGAAAAACCATAATTTATCTTTCAAAATCTTGCAGAACAATACACAAAGTCTTGCTTGGAAAATTAAAGTTATGAATCACAATTTAATTAATCATTAAACACACTTGCCGCGACAAAGAGATATATTGCATTGAGGCTCCATTTACTTATCGAAAATCGTAATCAATGAATCGTAATGAAAACTTCTATTCTATTTGATAATATTTACCAATTGGTAGAATGAAATCAAATGGTAAGAACCACTTTAAATTTTGTAATCTCATTCCTTAAATGGACCGTTGGTTGAAGATTTGAAAAATGTATCCTGGGATTAAGATGCGGGGAATGATGTCAGATTTGTTTTAAAATTAATCAAAGTCAAGTCTCAACCATTAATTTACCTGAGATAATTTTAAATAAATAATTGATAGTTAATTCATTTTTTATTAAGTTAAATTATTAAAAAATAGTTCTGAACAAATTTCTTTTATATATATATATATTTTTTTTAAAGAAAAGCTACTTCTCAATTCTTAAACTTTCTCGTTGTAAAATTTTATTTTAAGTTTTTGGAGGGTGGAGTGAGTTTGTTGCTCAACCTCAAAAGAAATTTTAGTTTTTATCCAAATTAAAATAACTAATAGAGAAAAAAATATAATAACAAAGCACCAAGAAAAAAACAGAATGTAAAATGGTCATATTTGTTGGGTATTCTCTTTAAAATATTTATGGTATTGAATCAATTGACACTTGTATTTTATCTTCCTCCTTGGATTTTGGTATTGCAATATATCATGATCATCTCTCTTGAATATTCTATTGTTTTCCTTTTACCAATTTGCTTTGTTTGAAGCTATTTATAAAATATTGATGGTATTGAGTTATTAGAACTTTGTATTTTTATAGGTTCTTGCTTGGATTTTGGCATTGCAATATATTGCAAGAAACAAAAACAAAATGTAAAATGGTCATCTCTCTTGGGTTAATATTCTTAATTATGACATGGTGAATCATGATGTTTTTGTAGGTTTTAAAAGTTCTGTACTCAATATGTTATCGTCACCAATCCCTTTGTATATAATAAAGCCGTCAGATCATTTTCGATCTCAAGTAAGTTGTCTAATCTCACTTCGCAACGACAATCAAGAATATTAAGGATAAGTTGAGCATACTCAACTTGAGATGTTCAGAAGAACACTTTTTGGATCATTTCTGGATGTAGATATAATATTTAATGGGTAGTTGATCCATTATTTGTTATTGAAGGAGGTGGAGTAGAAGAATGATGATTGTATTAGCTTTATGGTTGGAGGAGTGATGTGTACCTTTTCAAGGTAGGAGTTCGATATGGTAACTGGACTATGGCGCCGTGGAAGTTGTTCAAGTGGGACCAAACTAAGTCATAGACTTGGAAAGACATATTTTAATGATAAAGGGTCTATCACAGCAAATGAGATAGAAAATAAGTTTTGAATTTCGAGGGTGATGATGAGGATAGGGTGAAGCTGACACTGATATACCTCATAGAGTTGGCTTTGTTAGGGAAGGATAAGAAAACAAAAATCGTCACTAAATCGATTTCAATTGTAGATGATTGGTCTACATTTGATAGTTATGACTGGGGCTCAATAATATACGAATGCATGTTGAATGGGCAAAAGAAAGCATTGAGAAATGCTCGAACATCTAATCGAGAAAAATATTGTATAAGCGGGTTTCCACTAACACTACATGTATTTTAATTACAATACCTAATTTTAATTATTTTACCTAATTTTATGTATATAATAAACTTCCATACTTAAATTATGTTTGTGTCATGTGTTGTAGGTATGGGCGTATGAGTCTATATCGACCATGAGTGGTTATGTTGTAAAGAAATTGGATGAGAATGTTATCCCTCGCATGCTTCGTTGGTCATGTTCACAATCGTCCTAAGCTAATTTTTTAGAGAGTGAAGTGTTTGATATAAAGAAGGTATGCAACAATTATAACATAAGGGTTTACTATAATAATTATGTTATATTACCTAACTATTTTTTTATCTTTTAGATGGAAGTTAGAGAATTCCTCGAGTTGACTGATGATGAAAAGTTGTCCATTCATGCAATTAGAGGTCAACCACCTTCCAAACCATGTCTCCCAAGTTCTAATGTTACATCCCATCATACACTAATCTTCAAAAAACAAGACGCTACACCCCATGAAGACTAGTGCTATTGATTCTGCACCATATTGGATTCTTTGATAGACGAGGTGAGTCACCTGAACATGTGCAGCCTTGGCCAGTTGTAATTGTAGATTCAACACCAACTCAACGTAATTGTAGTGACTGCGGTGTATTTACGATTAAGTTTTTCGAATACATTGTAACTGGTGCTCATTTTGGAACTCTAAATTACAAGAACCACTACAAGAAAAATGAGTTTCAGAGACATAAGAAAAATGTCGCTGAAAACCCAATTTTGTCGCTAAAAGTTTCAGCGACGAGACCTCGTTCGTCGCTAAGGACGTCACAGATAATACGTCGTTTAAAGTTTCAGCGACATCGTCATCTGTTGCTGAAACTAATTTTCAGCCACATCTTTTCTTGTCGCTGAAAAGCGTTTTCAGCTACATATATTTTTCTGTGTTTTTAGCAACAGAAAAATATATTGCTGAAGGACATTTTCAGCGACAGACCAGTATGTCGCTGAAAGATATTTTCAGCGACAGAAGATGATGCCGCTGAAAATGTCTTTCAGCGACATATTTTTCTGTCGTTGAAAATGTCTTTCAGCGACATACTAGTCCGTTGCTGAAAATACGTTTCAGCGACATCTTCATCTGTCACTGAAAACCAGTTACAAAATACGCATATTTTCTTTTCAATTTTGCCTTCAATTTTGTTCAATTTCTGTGCTTTAAAACAACACATATATAAAACGTCGCTGAAAAGTATTTTTAATATTAAATTGCAACACTACAAGAGAAATAACCATGTTATATCAACACTATAAACAACCCAAAATGCTCATAACTTCATAAAATACTAATAAACTTATTTGTATATATATACAACACAAGTGATGACTACCATAACTGTAAGATCATCACGACATTTCAACTACATCAAAATTAATATTTATAAGTATATGTATCAAACGATCGTTGTTATGCTTCGATTAACATCATAAACCTATATTAGACATAAAATATAAGCTATGACTACCATAACTGCAGAATAGCCACAACACTTAGCTACGTCAAAACCAGTATTTCATAAGTGTACATGCATAAAAAATGTAGCTACACTTCTATTAACATGATGAGCAACTCAAATGCTCCTAACACTTTAATTTACTAACAAACTTTTATTAGACATAATATATGCTATGACTACCATAAACTTATATTAAACATAATATAAACTATGACCACCATAACTGCAGGATAGCCACAACACCAAGCTACGTCAAAACCAGTATTTCAGAAGTGTACAAATTCATATCGATATAACATAAGTCTTGACTACCATAACTACAGGATAGTCACAACACTTCAAATCACATCAAGTCCAATATCTATTATAAAGTATCATCTGCTTAAATACTCATCTACTATGGACAATTTGTATGAGTACCTTTTTAAGCATCATTCGACGGTTGAGAATTAGGTTGTTGTGACGATCCTTCTCCAGCATTGCTTAGCCTGTTTACAGTTTCTTGTAACTGACTCAATTGCGCCATTGCTGATTCAAACAGGCTTTGTTGCGTCTGTACAACAGATTGCAATTGAGCGATTTGATTTCTTGACTCTCTATTTCTTTGAGAACTTCGTTCATTCTGAGTCGTCGCCGTCGGTGGTCCCCATCCAAGTGCACCTCGCCTGCCTAGTACTTGAACACTGATTTGTCGAGCTGAAGGAGGTTTTGCACCTTGTTCCACTGGTGCATTTTTCAATTCAACAATTTGTTCCTAAAATGTCCATATATAAATACTATTAGTACATGTCAAATAACACAAAAATAAAAAAAATAGTTTTACCTACATGTTTTTGACCAGCCACCGGGCTCACCCACTCGTCGTTCATCCTTTTGTGTGTTACTTCGAACAATTCAATGTCACCTATCTCTCATCCCTCTTTGTTTTTCTACATAATTCAAACAAGGTTATGAGTAGTGAAATATTTTCTAAGTTATAATAAGAAAAGAGATACATACAATGTTTTCTCTATGACGTAAAAATGCGATCGTTCCTGCTGTATGACCGTACGGTACAGACGCTCGAGCTCTAGTGTTTGTTTCAGAAATTTTTCTGACATATATATAATAGTTAGTAGCAAAATACTTAGAATAAAACTAATTCATATCTACAATACGTACCTTAAACTTCTCTGTTTCCCAACGATCGCATAAGCGATTCCAATCTTCATCTCGTGCAACATCTTTGTGTTTGTGATGTCGTGCTTATTCTGGAGAATATTGCATGTAATACTTATGCAACCTGTACCGGAAATCTCTATGCCTACTACTCATCTCATGCTCCAGATAACGATAAACAATTGGATCATTGAGATCGAGAATGAATTGGTTCTAACAATAAACAACAAAAAGACGACGTGTTAATGATAATCACAATATAACAACATTTTAAAAAGGGTCACTAATTGAAACTTATGCTAAGTCTATCTATGATACTGTTTTTATCGTCTTGGTTGACGTCTGACCAATGTTCACAATTCAGAGGAACGATTCACTGCACCCATACCCTAATTTGAGAGACCAGTTTCGAACTATGGCTACAAACTGGCTTGCCATCTTCTTCTTCGATATTAATTTCTATCAGACCATGATTTTGGACATGTTTATCAACATTCAGCCCTCTAGTGTTGCGTCTACCTTTTCTTTTAGTCGTGCCAGAACCTACACGAAAGATATCATATATTTATATATTTAAGTTTAACTTGGAATAAAAAAAGATTTCTATTTAAATATCATACCCTGTACTGTTTGATTAGCCTCTCCCGGTTGAGTGCTTTCTATTCTATCGACATTGCTTGTGTAACTCCGTCGGTTCCCTGGTCCAAGATTTGAAGACGACATCCTGTAACATAGTAATGGACAAAATCAAACTGTAATTAATAATAGGTCGAAATAGAAAAAAAGTGTAAATATAAGATGAAATGTTACATGCATATTTAACGACTTACAAATAAGTTATATGTCACTATCGCTCTCTTCATCGTCTAATAACATATTGGAATCTGTGCTTCCAGAATCATAACTATAATACTCAAAATCAAACTCTTCTTCATCACTTGTTGTTTTCTCTTCACTATCTATATATACTGCATCTTCAATAGGATCGGCTCAACATCTTCTCTATTGAAGGTTTGTGAATGTAAGTTATCATCAACTTGTGGGTAACATGTGTGAATGCTTTCATCCGCCACTACTTCTTTTGTTTCATTATTTTTAGCCTCTAGAATATCCCATACATGTCTTGGTTGAATTTGTTGAACAATCTTCCATTCTTGTCCAAGTTTGTAATCATCTAAGTAGAATACTTGGGCAGCTTGACTTGCAAGTATGAATGACTTGTCTTTGTACCATCTATAACGAGTATTAATCGATGTATAACCATCAGATACATTAATTCTACCCTTTCTTGAACTTGTATCGTACCATTCACATTTCAAAAGAATCACTGACTTCAGATGAATGTATTGTAGCCTAATTACTTCATGCAACACGCCATAAAAATTTATTTGTCTGGTTTCATCATCTCCAGGCACTATCACGCCACTATTTTTTGTAACTCGACGACTATCACGCTCTTTTGAATGGAATCGAATTCCATTAGCTATACACCCAGTGTAAGATGGAACACAGTTGTTCGGGCCAATTGCTAGGGCATATAATGCATCAGAAATCCCTTTTTCACGATACAATACTTAAGCCTAGTCAAAGAGTTTAATTTATAGTTAAAATAATGGAGATAATAGAGTTGTCATTCTAAAAAGTACCAACTTACTTTTTTGTTAAACCAAGTAGGAAATTCTAATTGTTGTCTCATGTGCAAATCACCATGACCATTTGATTGGAGAAAACTCATATGCTCCCTAAACATGAAACATATCTTAATTTCATCATAATGTCAAAATATAGTATTAGAGTTGTACTAGAATAGATACGTATTCAAGGTAAGGTTCCACTTCATCACAGTTGTTTAGTATATACCAATGTACTTTTTCTAACTCATCAGAAGTCAAGCGTTTAAATTGGCTACCACCCAATAGTCATACACGTCCAGAAAAAACCGATGGCTCACTATCGTTCTCCACATCCTCGACATTATCATAATTACGCTCACTCCTATTGAGTCTTGTTTCAATCCCATGTAAATACATAGAACAAAAACTTAAAGATTCATTTATGATGTAAGCTTCTGCAATTGAACCTTCAGGTCGAGCTTTGTTTCTAACATATTGCTTCAAATATCGCAGACTCCTAATACAAAAATCGTGAAGAATGATTCAGGACTTAAAATCAATCGTAGGAAAAAAAATGGAACCAACGAAGAATGATACATTTTCATACCTTTCAATTGGGTACATCTAACTATAACCCACTGGACCAACGATCGTTGCTTCCCATGGCAAATGAACAGCTAAGTGAACCATAACGTCAAAAAATGCTGGTGGAAAGATCTTTTCCAACTTACACAAGATGAACACTATGTCAGTCTGCATTCTTTCTAATTCTGATATGCGCAGAATTTTTGCACATAAATCATGAAAGAAGTTTGACAATTCTTATATAGTTGTAGCAATGTCTTTGGGTATATATGGTGGAATACCAATTGGAAGAAGTCGTTGTAATAAAACGTGACAATCATGACTTTTCAGACCAGTGATTTTGCCCTTATTCGCGTTCACACACAGAGATATATTCGAAGCAAAACCATCTGGAAACTTTACAGATTTTAAAAATGTACAGAAGCTAACTTTTTCACTCGCAGTTAATGTGAACGATGCATGGGGCTTCACACGCCTGCCTCCAATTTCTTGTATATGAAGTTCTTTTATAATTTTCAAGTTTGCTAAATCCTCACGAGCTTTAATGGTATCCTTAGTCTTCCCATCAAATATTTAGTACAGTACCAACCAAATTATCACAAATGTTTTTCTCAATATGCATCACATCATGTTTATGACGTAACATAAGATTTTTCCAATATGGAACATCAAAGAAGATACTTCTTTTACTCCAATTGTGCTTGTTAGCTAATCGCTTACGTTTGTTATCAGATACCATTGTAGGATGCTTGCTCAACGTAGGGAAACTCAATGAATTCAATTGATTTATAATATGTTGTCCACAATAGGTGCGAATACCATTCACCCACAACTCATTCAACTCATCTATTAAGGGTTATAAATAAATATCAATCTCTTTACCAGGAGAACCTGGCCCAGGGATGAGTAGAGATAGAAAAATAGATGCTTTTTTCAAGCATTTCCAAGGAGGCAAATTATATGGAATGAGCATAACTGGCCACATACTGTATGATAAACTCATATTTCCAAAAGGGTTAAAACCATCTGAAGAAAGCGCCAATCTCACATTACGAGCATCTGCAGCAAAAAGAGGGTACTTTCTATCAAAGTGTTTCCAACCCTCAGCATCAGCAGGATGTCAAAGTATTCCTTCAGTTTCACACCTTTTGTCTTTATGCCACCTCATATCCTCAGCAGTATATTTTGAAACATATTATCTCTGCAACCTTCCCTTCAATGGAAAATATCTCAGGATCTTGTGGGGAATTTTTTTTCCTTTTGATTTATTCAATTTGTACCTCGACTCTCCACACTAAGGACAATTGTCAAGAGATGCATATTCTTTCCAACATAAAACACAATCATACTTACACACGTGAATTGATTCGTATCCCATCCCTAGATCACGTAATTTTTTCTTAGTCTCATAATTTGATTTTGGAAGCTTTACACCATCTGGAAATGCATTGTTCAATAATTGGAGGAACATATCAAATGATTTATCACTCCAATGATTAAGAACTTTAGTATGCATAAGCTTAACCAAAAAATTAAACGATGTATACTTCGAGCATCCTGGATACAACTCTTCGTTAACATTGCGAAACATTTCAGAAAAAATATTATTCGTCTTCTGCTGCTCACTGGATTCTCCGGAAATGTCTTCAAACACTGGACCATTTAAATCATTCATCATTTGGAGCATCTCATTATCATTGACTACATGTGTCACTTGATCCATATGATTCCCACCATCTGATCTATTATTTCTAACAGAATCTGAAAATGTTGCTCCAAGAAACCTTGATCCAGGTCTTAAGAATGAAGAAAGATCTACCTTTTCTCTATGGAATGTCCATCTACTATATGTCGGAGACATACCATATTTGAATAAATGACGCTCTACATCATTCTAATTATTCCTTAGGACATTTAAACAATTCGAACAAGGACATCTTGTTTTTCCTTCTTCATCCAAATAATTCTTAGCGACCTCAATAAAATCCTAACGCTATTAGAATATTGACTAGATCTCCGATCTTTCAAAGTTATCCAAGTACGATCCATAGCAATGTTTTCTATAAAAACATATAGCTTATAGTTAATTACCTAACTCTAAATTTGATTTAACTAAAACTAATGTGAATTATAACTAAAACGGTATCGAGACATATTGTCACATCAAAAACTACATGATCAAAATATCAAATTAAATTCAAATAAGTCTCACCAGAACATAAACACCAAATTCATATATATAATCTTCATAATCCATGTCTAACATAAAATTTATAAAAAAAAAAAACACTTCTGAATTCATATCCAACACAAACTTCAAACTCATAAACTTCATAATCAAAACTAAGTGTTAATCAATATCCAAAACTACACTTCAATTTCCATCACGCAACTAAGTGCTATGACAAAATCCAACAATTCAAAGCATCAAATAAGAATCGAATAACTCACATCACTTCATTGCAATATTAATTCCATTTTTACTCCCAAAAACTACATCAAAATCAACTTCAGCAACATCCAATACAAAAAACATTCAATTGACGTCATAATTAGTACACAAACACTTCATTACTAAATTCCAATTCAGATCCATAATGTATATTTCTACAAAAAATGTTGAAAACATCGATAATTTTGAAGCGAACCTCGGGATGGTGATGTTTACAGCAGCCGACACGGATGGACAGTAGCCACAAAACTCACGGAGCAAGGCACGACGAACCAAAACTGAAACGAGAAATTATATGAATCATAAACTTAATCGAGTGATATTTTGACAAAAGAATTCATTCGAGGAGGAGAAGAAGCTTACTTTTTGTAAGATTGAAGGGGAATACAACAAAACCCCCAATCTTCCCACGGCCGAACTTCAAAATCTATCACCAAACTTCATTTTAGAGTAATCATCAAAATAAAATATATAAACTTTACAATCCATAGTCAACATAAACTTCAAAATAAGAAACTAGAGAATCCATATCCAACATAAACTATACAGTCCTTACCTCCCATAGAATGTTGATGAATAAAAAACATAATTAGAATCATAAATGCCTTTCAAAAGGCAAAACAAGAACTCTACTTCTATTAGCTCAATGACTTGCACATACCAAATCAAAACACCCCACATAAATTTCTATTTAAAATAGGATTCATAAATGTAAACAATCCACATTTTAACTCATTCCAAAATCAAATCCTAAACCATCCAAAAGTGAAAATACAACTTAAGGGAGAGATTAAAACACCCTAAATTTTAACTCATTCCAAAATCAAATCCTAAACCATCCAAAAGTGAAAATACCAAATCAAAACATCCTACATAAATTTCTATTTAAAATAGGATTTATAAATCTAGACAATCCACATTTTAACTCATTCCAAAATCACATCCTAAACCATCCAAAAGTGAAAATACAACTAACACCTCACATTTTAACTCATTCCAAAATCAAATCCTAATCAAAACAACCCACATAAATTTTTGTTTAAAATAGGATTCATAAATCTAAACAACCCACATTTTAACTCATTCCAAAATCAAATCCTAAACCATCCAAAGTGAAAATACAACTAACACCTCACATTTTAACTCATTCCAAAATCAAATCCTAATCAAAACAACCCACATAAATTTCTATTTAAAATAGGATTCATAAATCTAAACAACCCACATTTTAACCCATTCCAAAATCAAATTTGAAACCATCCAAAAGTGAAAATATAACTCAAAGGGAGAGATTAAACAATACCCACTCGAATCCGGCGACTATCCACTCGAATCCGCGACTACCCACTAGAATCCGACGCTACCCACTCGAATCCGGCGACTATGGGCGACGACAACCACCACACCTCGATACCGGCAACCGGAGGAGATGAACGGAGAGGGGAGGTGCTGAAATCGGTGACGCGGCGACGGATGGGAGAAGAAATTGCGTTGGCGGCGAGGGTTTGTGAAATCGCGAACTGATTTGGGATAAAAATCAGAGATTTTCAGCGACACATACAACTTATGTGTCGCTGAAAATCTCTTCAGTGACGCCGTTAATTGACGGTCGCAGAAAGTGCTTTTTCAGCGACATTTACCTAACAGCGTGCACTTTCAGCGACATTCTGTTGACGACGTCGCTAAAAATGAATTGTAAAATCTTGAAGTGGGTTTTATTTGGGATAAAATTACATTTTCAGCAACAAATCCAACTTATGTGTCGCTGAAACTGTTTTAGCGACACCGTCAATTGACGTCGTCGCTGAAGGGCACTTTCAGCGTCAGTTTGTTAACAGTGTTGCTGAAAATAGACTTTCAGCGACATACGGTTGACGGCGTCACTGAAAACAGTATTAGCGACACAGCCTGTGTCGCTGAAAGCACATTTTAGTGACATTGTTGTTAATATGTCTCTAAAAGTTTGTTGCTGAAAACTCCGTTTCTTGTAGCGAACGTGAATTATTTTAGAAAACAACTAGCCTTCCAATTATGGACGAATACTCCTATGTATTAATGCTATTTGATGTAAATATATATGCAAGAAATATTTGATATTTTATAGATGCTTTTTATCTTTCTAGTGAGGTTGGATGAGCATTTTCATGGGTTGTTTTTTGGTTTGCAACATATTGCAATTGCAATACATTGCAATATATTGCAAGAAAAAAAAAACAGATTGTAAAAATGGGTACTATTTCCCTATTACTGTTTTCCTCTAACTCATTTGCTTCATTTGAAACCATTTTAAACTCAAGGATGCTATTAAATGAGTTGGGTCTTGCATTTTCATGGGTTGTTTCTTGGTTTGCAACAGATTGCAATCCATTGCAAGAAAAAAAAATAGATTGTAAAAATGTGTACTTTTTCTCTACTATTGTTTTTCTCTAACTCATTTGCTTCATTTGAAACCCTTTTAAACTCAAGGATGCTATTAAATGAGTTGAGTTTTGCATTTTCATGGGTTGTTTTTTGGTTTGCAACAAATTGCAATCCATTGCAACATGTTGCAATACATTGCAATATATTGCAAGAAAAAAAAATAGATTGTAAAAATGAGTACTACTTCTCTACTATTGTTTTTCTCTAACTCATTTGCTTCATTTGAAATCATCTTGAACTCAAGGATGCTATTAAATGAGTTGGGTCTTGCATTTTCATGGGTTGTTTTTTGGTTTGCTACAAATTGCAATCCATTACAATTTATTGCAATACATTGCAATATATTGCAAGAAAAAAAAACAGATTGTAAATGAATTGGAACTTGCATTTTTGCTTTGCAATAAGTAAGTTGTAATACTTTGCAAAATGTTGTAATATATTGTTTCAAGAAAAAAAAACAATAAAATCTAAAATGTCCACAACTTGGAATTGCATTACCAATATAACAACAATAACAACAACATTTGTGATAATCAATGGACATATGCATTACTAATTAAAAAGTGATCCAAAATTGAATTACAAACAAAAAGTATTTAGTTTAATTCCATACACTTAATTTGTCCTTGTATGTAATGGGATTACGACATGTCAGTTTATTATGGCCTCTTTGGTCACATCTACCACATCTACCACATCTATGCATTTTCAGGGTTTCACCTATAGATGTGATTTTCTTTTTTTGATGCCGCCCAACCCTTGCCACAAATTTTGGAGGTAAGACTTCTATTTCAACATAGTTTGATGGTGTCTTCCATTCCGAGACATTACCAACTGGAAAAATAGTCTCTGCATATGTAGCCAACAAACATTCATTAGTATAGTAACGATCACATAAACTATATATTTTAATATTTCGCTCCCTTGCTGCAGCAATTGTATATGCACATGGTAGTTTGTCTAACTGAAAGACCTTACAAGTGCATTCTCGAGTATTAAGGTCTACTGTCTCCTCTTTGTCAATGTCTGCCACTTGAAATTGATAACAATGAATCAGATGTACCTTCATTGTTACAGATTCATCTTGGTTTTTTTGAACAATTTCTTCTGCCCATTTCGTCAACGTGGATGTTACTTTTGAGGCTTCATCACGATGCTCCCAAAACCACCTTTGTAACAGAGCTCTCACATGTTCAATTAATGAAGTAACAAGTAATTCTCTAGCTTCCTTTAGTAGAGCATTCATGGAATCTGCTATATTTGTAGTCATCATATTGTACCGTCTTGTGGGGCAATGCCTACGTGCCCAACGTGAAAGTCCAACTTCTTCCAAATATGTACCCACGCCATTATCAAATGCTGTGATACTCAACCAAAACTCCCTAAATTTTGACTCCTGATAGGCTTTAGCAGCATTGATAAAAAAATATTCAATTGTTTCATTCTTCAACTTAGCACTCAAATTCTACTTCAAATGGTGAATGCAAATACAATGAAATGCATTGGGAAACACGGAAGCAATAGACTTCGATATGCTAGTATTTCGATCTGAAACAAAAACTAGGTCCTTAACCTCACCTATTGCTCCTTTTAGCTTTTCCAAAAACCATTTTATGGAATTATCTGTTTCTCTATCAACAATTGCAAAGCAATGGGATAAATTAAATTATTGCCGTTTAAGCAGGTGGAAATTATCAAAGTACTTCGATATTTGCACGTCAAATATGTTCCATCGATAACAATAACAGGTCGTATGCAATTCAAAAATCCTCGAATACATGGACCTAGCGCCATAAAATGATATTTGAAGTTTTTTCCATCTTCAAGTTCAACCTCATAAAATGTACCTGGATTGGCTAACTTTAGTGCTTCACCATATCGACGCAATAGATTATATGACTCTACAGGTGATCCCCTTACTCGCATATATGTAAATTCTCTCGCACGCCATGCTTTTTCATAACTCATATTGATCCCGTAGTCTTGTCTCATGTCTTCTATGATCTCTTTTGGCTTGTATTGGCGACCAATTCCACTATATTTAGATTTTATTAATTCTCTAACTATCCAAGCTTTAGCTTGTCTATGATCATGATTCAAAATATTAAGTGAACATGAATGAAAGTTCACATACTTTGATATCTTGAATATTTCTGAACCATCCAATCTGACTGCTCGCATTCTCCACTTACAATTATTATCAATACATGTAACATAAAATATCTGTTTCGTAGACTTCTTTACTCTGAATTTGAAATTTCTTTTCATTGCCATAATACTCAATTTCATAAACAAATCCCTCTTGTTAAAATATAAATTTTCAACCTCAAATTCATCATTTGTAGATCTTCCTTCCAACGAAACAGTTTTTCTCATGTATGTCTTCTGTCTTGTTGATATAGATTCATAGTTGACTTTACGATCTACTTTAGGAACATAATCATATTTGGTCTCCATAAGAGCCTCCCAATCTACATTTTCATCTCTTTCTTGTGAGGTATTGGATGATTCCAAATTGAAGTTCTTACCATCTCGATCATCAAAGGAATTCAATGGAAGGTTATCGTCACGTGAATCATAAGATTCCCATCTACTGGTCTCATTTCTCTCATCAACCCAGCCAACTGGAACTGTAATATCATCTAATGCATCCATTGGTATCGATACATTTGGATTTAAATCTTCAACTTGATTGCTCTCAGAAATAGATTTATAATAAGGTTTTTCACCTTTATTATTCTCATTGATGCCTTTCGTCAAACCTCTACATCTAGGTTCAAATGAGATGTACAGAGGGACTTCAGCCACATCTTCGCCCATCAGATAAAATCTCAGATCACTGTCATTGTTGATTTCAAATGGAGGAGTTTGAGTCTGAGCTTTAATCTCATATATGCACTTGATTCTCATAACGAACTCTGCGGGATTAGCTGCGGTGAGGAGGTATAATTTATCTAATAGATCTTTGTATGTTATTTCTTTACGTACAATGATTCCTTTCAAAAGGTCTCATTCATACCCTGTTTGTTTGTCATCCCATACTCCGCCATAACGAATGAAAACTCGAACATATGTCATTTTTAAAACACCTTGCAATTTTTTTAATTCCTACAACAATATAGAGTCAAAATAGATAAAAAAAAAATGATAGAGGAACACATAAATGACTATTTAAATTCTTCTTTTTTTTTATCTAAGCAATACAAATAAAATGCAAGACCAATGATTTTAACATTCTGCAACAAACAATGAAAATACAAATTTTAATCTATTGAATAACAACAATACGTTCCAAATAAACCAGAAATATGCAAGGCAAATCACCATTTTTCATTATGTTTTTATTCCTACAATATATTGCAATATTTTGCAATGCCAAAAAACTCAAGCGACGAAGAAGTAATCACAAGTTAATCAGTAAAGGATTAGAAGAAGAAGAATAATAAAGAGAAGATCGAATAAAGAAGAGCTGAAGAACTAAAATAGTATTTGAACATTGGGTGTTGAAATCTTAACGAAGTTCGTCGTTTATCGTTTGCGTGCTGTAAGGAAGAGATTTCGTTGAAGGATTTCGTTCAGTTGGGTATTTCCTACTGTCACTGTCTCAATCGTCGAAAAGTTCGCTCGCTCGTCGTCACCGGAATCAATAGGAGGTTAGTCGCCAAAGGGGAGAAGCTGAATAGTCGTTGGAGGAAGAAGAAAGATTTCGTGCGTTGGAGGGTTTCTTTTTCGTGTATAATTTCATGTGAGAGAGGGAGGGTTTATACACTTAAAAAGGAAAAAAAATATAATAAGGGTAGTTACGACTTTTTACCTTTAAAAAGTCCTACAACTCTTTAAATGAAAAAATGATCCTCAATCTCTTTAACCCTATTAAAGTTTTCCTAGTTTTGGCAAATTCTGAAGAACAAGTTCAAAATATATTTGTTATATAAAATAGATAAATAAAAAGAGAAATAAAAAGTTATAAATGAAAGAAAATTTGAACGAGAAAACATTTAGATAGAGAAAAGTGGAACATATATTTCTTCCATAAAAAATAAACTAGAAAGAAATGTTATAAAATGTGAAATTTGAGAATAAGAATATGAAACATTCTGAAAAAAATATCAAATTTTTAGAGAGAGAAAAAAGAAACCGATATGTCTAAACAAAATAAAAAGCAATATAGATATATACAAATGAAAATTTTGGAACAGGAGAGAAATATTTCAGAGATGAAAATTTTAGAGGGAGAGATAAAATTTTTATAGAGAGAAATTTAGGTAGATAAATGGTGAATTAGAAGAAGAAATTTACATGTAGCAACCCATCGGTTTTCTTACTGAAGGACAAGAAGATAAAATATGTAAATTAATGAGGTCAATTTATCGCCTTAAACAATCTTTGAGATAGCGGTATATCAGATTTCACCAAGTAATCATCTCATATGATTGATGAGGACAACTGTGTGTTTGTCAAAATAAACGAAGATAAGTTTGTAATTCTTTTACTATATGTGGATGACATACTGTTGGCTGTAAAGGATAAGAAGTATGTGTTAGCCAATAAGGAATGGTTGTCCTCAAACTTTCAAATGAAATATATGGGTGAGGAAACTTATATACTCAGAGTTAAGATGGAAAGAGATCGCTCCAAAAGGATGTTAGCCTTATCACAAGGCCAATACATCAAAAAAAAAAAAAATCTTGAAAGGTTTAATATGCAATACTGCAAACTCATTGATACTTCTATCGCAAAAAATGAAAATTTGAGTCAAAGAATGTGTCCTTTGACTCCTTAGGAAATAGAACTCATGAGAAAAGTTCCTTACCAGAGTGCTATTGGAAGCCTCGTGTATACAATGATATGTACGAGACTAGATATCTACTTTAACGTTGGCATGGTAAGCAGATACCAGTCAAACCCAGGCCAACCCTATTTGAAGGCTATTGAGAGAATACTTCGGTATCTCAAAAGCACTATGAATTATTCGCTGTGCTATCAAGGAAACAACTTAGAATTAGATGGCTACTCGGACGCTGATTGGGGAGGGGATGTGGATGAAAGAAAATCCACATTGGGATATATCTTATTACTCAATGATTGAGCAATATCTTGGAGTAGCAAGAAACAAACTTGTATAGCCTTGTCTACAATGAAAGTTGAATTTATAGCATTTTCAACAACGGTAAAAGAAGCAGTATGGCTTAAGAGATTCTTAAGTCATTTGGGATTTAAAGAAAGTACGCCTGACTCAATATTGATAAATTGTGATAGTCAGGCTGCTATAACTTTTACGAAGGATCCCAAATATCACTCTAAAACAAAACACATAGATATAAAATGCAATTATGTTAGAGATATGATTGCAGAAAAGGAAGTAAATGTGCGTGCAACCTCTTTTTTTTTTTCTCTCATCTCCAAAGACTTAGTTTTTTCAAAGGAGAGTGGAAAAAAGTGGGGAGGGGGTGGCCAGTGGCCTACTCCCCTCCTCTTCTTATCCTCGCCGTCAAGGGTATGCATTTTATCTCAGTCCTCTTGCTGAGTTTTTTAAGAGGGTTTTCCTTTATGATTTGTTTCAGTTTTTTCGTAGTTTTCTTCTAGTAAGTAGCATAGATCGAGATATTTCGGGGACTTCTATTGTTGTTGTGGAAGCGGTTGTTAGGGAGGATCCTTCTTTCCCGCTAGTTCCTGTGATGACGGATGGTGGTAGGTTGTCAGGGATCTCCCCATTGGATTCCAATAGTGTTGTTGTGGCTAACAAAATCACAGCCAACATTGTTATGAAGAGCTTCGTCATCGAGACATTTTGAAAAGTTACCATGCACAAAATTTGAGAGGGCTATTCACCTGTAATCTCTTAGGATGACTCTTCCTCTTCGTTGCATTCTAGTTCAGAGAACTTACATGGTTCCAATGAAAGGATCGATTCCTTAGCCGAAGCGGTTGATCGCTTGTGATTCAACTAGATTTATAAATGAAACAATACCGGTTTTTAAAACAGAACCATTTCTATTTTAAACTAGAGGTTAAAGCCTCTTGGGGAAAAGAAAAACTCACATTTGAAAATCGTTGGCAAATGTTTTTCCTCGAGCACGGATCTTGTGACAGCACGAACAAACGTTCCTTAATGCGCGATTGAACATACCACTTAGTAACTTTGCTATATCTCAAACAACAAGAATGAATTGTGGGATCCTCTTTCTCCTGGAAAGAAAAATTTTTGGGATTGAAGGGAATTTTCAACGGAATGAGAGAGACCAATATGCTGTAGGAATGTCCGAGGAGAAGCAATAAACAAATCACAGAGAATTTCCATGTGTTTTTAAAAAAATGAGGGAGGAGAGAGAGAAGAGTAACCTCCCACTCTCCACCTCACTACTTCTCATAAAAAAATGCTGGGAAGTGGTGAGTTGTGTGTTAATTATGTTAATTAACAAAATATTGTTATAGGTAGCTTCCGAATAGGACACGTGTGTCCCTCCGTGAGCGCAAGCCCACTGAGAGTAATTTCTCAGTCGGGGTGTCCCTGAGCAGAAGATGTATCTGCTCACAATGGGACGAAGCACCACGAACGGTTATGCCCCATACATGGCCACAGCTAGCAGAGCGTGTTGTCGGCACGACGAATGCATCCAACGGCCCTAGGCGACAAGGCAACGCAGGTAGCAGCACAACCCTGCACTGTCGGGAACGTGCCCCTCTATGTCTAACCGTACAACACGTGATGCCCCTGCCACTTCCAATTGTCGTCCCTTTTGGTCTGTCCCCTAAGGCTATAAAAGGAAGGATGATCCTCCACACCAAGTAAGTGAAAAACCTGTCACTGAAACCTCCGGTGTCCTATTCCTATTCTTACTTTGCTCATTGACTTCAGCGCTAGAGTGTATTAGTTGCAACACTACACCTGCGTTGAGTTCTTTGGTTTCAGGTTCAGTGGATCCATGGTCAAACTGCTTGTCCGGACGCCACGTGGCCCTCTCCCAAAATTCACCGTCGATAGTTGGCACCGTCTGTAGGGACCAACGTTTTCAAGCCTAAAACGAAAACTAGTTCTCTGCACTAAGACACTATTGGGATGACTTCCGACAAAAAGTCGTCCTACGAGAATACCGTTGACGGAGAACGTCGAAGTGACAAAGCTACAGACAAGTATGTCCCAACTCCCCCTACCCCTCAAAAGGCAAAAGGGATACGTGACACAGTTATCTCGCTCCGCCCGATGAGGCACTTTGGCAAAAGAAAAGTGGGCATCTCCACCGAAAAAGTTCTGGGTTCCGCAGTAAGATAAGGACAACTCATGCCTTGATGACCGCCCAGGTGGGGTGGCTGATCGAAATCATCCTGAGAGATTGGAAAAATACGACAGATCGGTAGATCTCGTGGACCATGCCACATTATACCACGATACAATGCGACAGGCGAGGTACAATGACGTCGAACAGTTTAGAGGTTTCTCCAGAACTCTCATCGAACCCGCTTGGCAATGGTTCCAGGATCTGCCTCCACATTCGATGGGGAGCTACCACGACCTAGCAAGCAAGTTCGTAGATGATAACTCTCCAAAAGAGAGTTATTCTAGTGTTTATTTGGGTAGTTTTATACAAGGAATTGTCAAAGTGGATTGGTTTTGGTGCGCAATTAGCATAAAAAAAAGTAGAAAATGGAATCCGAGCTAAAAGCCCCAAGTCTTAAATGTCGTAGCTAAATATTGCACTAAATGCTCTTATTTCTAGTGTAAATGCACATGTCTGGAAGCAAAATACTAAGAATAAAGGAAGTGCAAAAATCCAGAGAAGAAGAGTGGATAGGATAATTTCGAGGCAGAACAGAGAAATGCTGGAGCAAAGCAGAGCTGGAGCATGGATTCACTGCTCAGTAACAGCCCAGACACGGGATTTACCGTGTCCGTACAATTTTCAGCTGGATGCCCTAAATTTGAAACCCGCTATAAAAGAGAAATGTTGCCTTAGCCGCCATGGACAGATCCCAATGGAGACACACTTTTGAGAGTTGAAACGACAAGGGGGAGGATTTCTCCATTTTTGGGGGCAGAAAGCTGACAACAGAAGGGATTTTCTGCTGCATTTTCGAGCTGTCAACTTCTTCTTCTTCTTCTTCAGTTTTTCTGCTATTTCCCTAAGATGAGTTGTCTTCTTCTTTCACCCATTTTATTTTCTTCTTCATTTATGAGGTAAACCCCATTTTGGGGGAAATTCTCATGTTGTAACTACTGTAAACTGAACCTCTAACTACTATATTCTAAATGAAGCTGTATTAATTTCTGATATCTTATTCAGCATTGTTGGCCACTTTGTTCTGTTTTAGCTACTATATTGACCCAGGAGGACTTATGGTTGCTGACTTGCTTCATTTGGGATTAGTACTTTTCTATAGTATTTTGTGGATTCTCAGGAATGGGGTCCCCTAATCTTGCCTAGAACTTGATTTTACTGTTTGGAAACTTAGCAATGGGAGTTGTGGGTTTTCATGTTCGGGTGTCTCGGAAAGAAACCAATTTGTGTTGGGCATTAACAGATGTTTGTTAGTTAGAGGGTAGGTTGATAGGGTTGTGAATGCATGTGAAATCTCCCCAACTTTTCCATATCTGTTTTCTCCCCGTTTTCATATTCTGTGCTATAACTTCTTTCTGTTATCAGCTTTGCGAAGTGTGTTTGCTGTTGAGATTTGTTTACTGCTTTTATTTTATATATATTTGTTTAGTTATGACACAACACCTATATTTCTTTGTAGCCGATATTTCGGCAGGTTTCCCTTTGTCAGGTCGAGTCGCACGTTGTTCCGTTAGTAACCATGTCCGCGACAAAACAGTTGGACAAGTCCCACGTTGACAGAGTCGTCGAGATCGAAGAACAACTGTTGTTCTTGAGGGAAATCCCTGACAATCTTAGATATGTGGAATCTCGGCTGGATGAGATCTCCACCAAAGCTAACGGAATTGACGTCGTAAATGCCTGCATAGATGGGCTTGCTATACGTGAGTTGATGCTTCGTGTTGAGACCTTTGAAGGCAAGGTTAAGCGAACTGATAACCTTAAGCGAGGCGAAAGCTCATCGAGCTCAATTGCCCACATGGAAGAGCGTGTCGAAGAATTGGACACCTCGCAAAAGACTATTGTTCAGATGGTCCGTGAGCTGGCCGATGACTTCAAAGCCGCCATTGACGAAATGAGGGCGGAGATTGCCGAATTAGGCACCTGAGTAAATCTCACCATGAGAGTAGTGGGAAATCAGGCCCTAGCTGGGGGACCTATTCAGTTCAACAAGGTGAAAGTTCCCAAACCCAAGCTCTTCTATGGGGCGCGAGATGCTAAAGCTCTTGAGAACTTCATCTTCGACCTTGAGTAGTATTTCAAGGTGACAAGCACTGTGACAGAGGAATCGAAAGTCACACTAGCCACAATGCATCTTGCTGACAATGTGATGTTGTGGTGGAGAACGAGATATATAGATGTACAAGAAGGTAGATATACCATCGTCACATGGGAAAAACTAAAGCAGGAACTTATATCCCAATTCTTCCCAGAAATTGTAGAGATCCTCGCCCGCCCGCCGTAAATAATTTATGATTCTATTTTTGTAATAAATAATTAAGTGTTAATTATTTATTTGATATATTTATGAATTATGATTAATTATATATAAATATATATATATATATATATCAAATAAATAATTAACACTTAATTATTTATTATAAAAATAGAATCATATTCTATAGTATTTCTCTCGTATAACCTATCGTTGTAATGTACATCTTATGCACATTATTTTTAACGTATAGTTTTAATCTGAATAATATTCATATGAATCTCATTCAAATAATTTCTCTCATAATATATAGTTTCAATTAGAATTAACTATATTTACGGCGGGCGAGGATCTCCACATTTTCTGGGAAGAATTGGGATATAATTTTCTGCTTTAGTTTTTCCCATGTGACGATGGTATATCTACCTTCTTGTACATCTATATATCTCGCTCTCCACCACAACATCACATTGTCAGCAAGAAGCATTGTGGCTAGTGTGACTTTCGATTCCTCTGTCACAGTGCTTGTCGCCTTGAAATACTACTCAAGGTTGAAGATGAAGTTCTCAAGAGCTTTAGCATCTCGCGCCCCACAGAAGGGCTTGGGTTTGGGAACTTTCACCTTGTTGAATTGAATAGGTCCCCCAGCTAGGGCCTGATTTCCCACTACTCTCAAGGTGAGATTTACTCCGGTGCCTAATTCGGCAATCTCCGCCCTCATGTCGTCAATGGCGGCTTGGAAGTCATCGGTCAGCTCACGGACCATCTGAACAATAGTCTTTTGGGAGGTGTCCAATTCTTCGACACGCTCTTCCATGTGGGCGATTGAGCTCGATGAGCTTTCGCCTCGCTTAAGGTTACCAGTTTGCTTAACCTTGCCTTCAAGGGTTTCAACACGAAGCATCAACTCACGTATAGCAAGCCCATCTATGCGGGCATTTGCGACGTCAATTTCGTTAGCTTTGGTGGAGATCTCATCCAGCCGAGATTCCACATATCTAAGATTGTCAGGGATTTGCCTCAAGAACAACAGTCGTTCTTCGATCTCGACGACTCTGTCAACGTGGGACTTGCCCAACTGTTTTGTCGCGGACATGGTTACTATTTTCCAACTCGATGAGCCAACTAGGCTCTGATACCAACTGTCACAATCGCACTTTAATGGGACTCAAAAAGCGATTGTGCGGCACTTGCTTCCGCCCTCTAGCAAGTTAGCCAATACGAAATCAAATAGCCGGCGGCACAACAACTATATGTCGCAACCTCCACTCCCGTTCTCGAGAAAACGGGGTTAGAGAAAAATGTTTTAGAAAACGTTTGAAAGCATTTTGGGAAGTTGTTGTAAGCTTAAATGCAAGAGAATAGATTAGCGGCAAGATAAGAATACAACGCAATGTAGGGAGGATGACTAGGTGTATCCTCCTATAGTTCATTCTAAGGCATATTTGCTCTGGCAGACATGAACGTGCAAAGTGGCGAGGAATCACTCGCCACCAAAAGTACAAGGAAAAGAAAATAACATGCAAAAGTAAATACATGGCATAAAAGTATGTGGAAAGAGGTTGTTATGGGCACGCGGCCACAGACAACAGGCCCTGGACGAGCATGACCATGACTCGGGGCAACACCTTGTGAGGTTAGCCCGTCGTTGATGCCGTGACGCACGCGCAGAGGGCGCTTTCGTGAGTGCATGGGGTGTGTCCATGCGAGGTTGGTGCGCACCTTATAGAGTTGAGTGTGTGGTGGTGCTCTCCTCTTCACATGATATGGTTCCAAGGATTTCGTGCCAAATATGATCGTATCATCTCCTTTTGCTTGTAAATGATTCATCATCGAATCAGTATTGTAGCCTACACATAAAGAAAACAAATTAGTTTTCTCCAAATCATTACTCTTACCTTGTTGAGAAAATGTGAAATCTTGTGATAATGATTCTCCTATTTACTTCCCTTTGAATGTACATTTAAAGCATTGTCGTTCTTTCTAAAAATGTTTTAAAACCAATCATTTGGTTTGTTGACATTATGCTTGGATTTTCTTGTCCTCTATTTGATGCTTGGCGTTTGAATTCTCCAACATAGCAATTGGCGTTCTCGGTCATGATGTTGTTTAAAGGACTTTTTGAACAAGTATTTTTCCACAATTTTTGGCCACACTACTTGTTAATGATTACCTACACAAAAACGAGACAAGTTAGTACCTTCAAAATTAAAATTTGTCATATACATACCTTGTAAGGTGATCTTGAGATTGTGAGAAATTGGTAGGACAAGTCCATGAATCTCCATCTTGATACCATATTGCAAGAATCTTAGAAGGATTCAAACATTTGAATAAAACACATGATTTTGAAGGTAAGGATTCTTCTCGAATAATCTCTTAAGATTTGGCTTGTGAGGCACAATAGTGTGGACCATTCTCTTTTTCTATTCTTTCTTTCCATAGCTACCTTCTTTCAACTCACCTTTTCCTTCTCTCTTTCCAACTCACATTCAAGTTGTGAATCTTCATGAATTGGTGGAACAAGCATGGATACTTCATAATCACAAAAAAATTTAGTAGCTAAAGGACTAGGAATCTGGTGCATAGAATCACAAGGTAACTTCGTAGTACTCTCTTCCTCGGCAAGTGACAAAACATCATGCATTTCCTTGTTAGCAATTGGAATAGTAATTTCATGCATGGTCTTACAACTTTCAAGTTCACTACTTTCATTTTCAACGATAGGCATAAAACCATGTAAGTCATTGCAATTAATAAAATATGATCAACATTCATATCATCGCAAGGCAATTTATAGTCAACCTCATTTTAACTTACCTTGAGGTTCTCAGCCTTCTCACCTTGGTTGGTGGCACTTACCTTTCCCACTTGAATGTTGGTAGCCTCCTTGATTGCAACCTCTTTTATTCTTTCCTTTGACTTGGTCGTCTCCTTGGTTGTGAACTCTTTTCTTCTTTCCTCCAACTTTCTTTGGTCAATTTGAACTTGTTATGGTGACAATGGGATTAATGTGGTTTTCTTTCCATTATTAGCAAAACTATATCGATTAAGGAAACCATCATACTTCACCTTCCTATCATATTTCCACGGTATTCCAAACAAAAGGTCACAAGCATGCCTAGGTATGACATCACAAATAATCTCATCTTTATACCTACCAATTGCAAAAGAAACTCTAACTTGACTTTGGATCTTTATTTCACTACTACTAAGTTAAACCTTGCAAATTATATGGACATGGATGTGATGTGGCGGCTAAGTTCAATCTATCTACTATATGAAGGGATCAGATCCCACAACGGAAGCGCGCAAACGCGTGTGCTTCGATCATGTTTCAGAATTACAACAAAGAAAAGACATAAACATGAATAAGAAGGAAGTTAGTGATACATACCCTTGAAGACACCTCTTCAATGTAGACACCAACGCCACCACAAAATTTTCCTCGCTATCCTCTGGATATTAAGAACTTGATTTTTAGGAACCGTCTTATAATTGAAAGGAAAATTGAGAAATCGAGACGGAGATTTTCCTCGTTAGAATTTTGGAAACTCTATCAATCGATGTTCGGGAATTCGAAAATAAATGGGAGAACCTCATTTTTATAGGGAAGGAGGAGTAAGGGGGAACTTACCACTTCCCCACTCACTTCCCCACTTCCCACCATTAAAGGTGGGAAGTGGGAAAACCTTATATAACATTAATTTAATTAAATCATATATAATTAAATTAATAAATCATATTAGAATCAAATTCTAATATTTATCTCTCTCATCATTTTGAATCCAATTCAAAATTAACTTTATATTATAATGTATCAACATACATTATATTAATTGCATCTGATACAATTAACCTTAATTCCATTTATCTAATTTGAACCATTCAAATTCTTTTCTAGACGTTTGATTTTTAACTATGCTTTTTGAGCTAGCAAGGAGACCTAATGGACCTATAGATCTGAAGCTTCAACGATACGAGATTAATTGATTAAACTCGTTAACCATATTAATCAACACCCGTTAATTGTCGGTCACTCCACTAAAGACCCGCAGTTGCACTCTTCTCACTGTAGAATATTTTGCATCCATGGATTCTGACCATTAACGGTAAGTCAATCCATCACGAGTGTTCGTAACCACAGTTGGGTCAAATTACCGTTTTACCCCTGTGATACATCTTGTACCTTAAGTACCGCTGATCCTCTAATGAACAACCCGGTTATGGTCCAACAAATAATCAAAAGTCCCTCTCCGGGCAGTGAGAGGGTGGGGCCCCTTGTTCAACTCTTGGAGTCAGCACTTAAGAGAACACTCATCTACTTACCATAAAGTCTGGAAGGAGTTAACTTCATCTTGTGTAGTTATGTTCCCAACTTCCCACTCGGTGTCATCCCCAAAATGGTAGGCATATTGAGTCAACGACTCGGGCCACTCTCACCCATACAAATCAAAAGACAAACCCTAACAGGCAGGAGTTCATAACTCACTCAAGATTGAGATCGAGTTACTGGTCATCCTATTGAAATATTAATCTATTAGCTAACGGTGTTACAGCTAAAGATTAATTATTTTGCGGTCCGATCTTATACAAATTCATTGTATAGGATACCCCCACCCGCATGTCTCCACACTAACGACTTAGATCAAGTCATTTGTAACTATTACAAAGTGGGCCGTATCCATAGTGTTGCCAGGATAAGGTACCCAACCTTATCCATATACTATAGACCCTTTAGGTTACTACTGAAAGATTATTTACTTGTATATATATACACTTATATCAAATATATACGTTGTATATTAAATATATACTGTATATCTGTTATATATTATTCCAGTTACATGACATAACCTCAGATGTTAGTTTATTAGTTTGGGGTTAATGCAATTCTATCAATAACAACTTTATTGAATGAATATTTGTTTTATATTTACAAATCACGAGTCTAGGGCATAAAACCCAACACTATATAGGTGCTAATTACATTAGTGCAAGTACCACTATCAATACGAACACTACAAGGTGTGATATTTATTATGCATCTAGTGTAAAAAAGATTATCTCTATGTTCCTTCAAGGAATCTTCCCTAGATTTTGCATTGAGAGATCTCCTAGCATCTTATGACTACTTACATTGTGGACTTACTCCTTCTTCCTAAGAGTTGGTGGTGGCTTGTTGTGAAATCTCCATTCTTGACTCCATCCAACACAAGTACAGGTTAGAACAAAATAGCAATTTATACCTCTCACTCACTCCCTTACTTGTCCTCTTGATTTCTCTCCTTTTGGTAGGGTGGATATTGGTGTCGATACTCTTTTGGAGATGTTCACTTGATTGCTCGTGGCGAATTCGGCTCTTAAACATGCAAGCACAAGCCTACAAGCAACTATGCAAAAATATACAACATGACAAGAACCTTTACGGCAATCGTATAGATGATACCAAAGACAAGAACCAAATGGTAGAAAACGAATACCCAATGATATTACAAGAATAATGAAACAAAGATATAAACAAGGAAAGATAAGATGCAAACCTTAAGCCTAATGCTCTCAGTACTAAGGATTTGACAACAATATACAACATGAAGTCAAAGCTCCACGAAGAAAAACTATGTAATAAAAATCAATAAAAACAAAAATAACTTTTAAAGATGTACAAAATCCTACTCGTAGTTCAAACACACACAAAAATATTTCTTACCAACAAAACAGTAACCTTTGCGGCAAGAGAGATAACTTTGAGCGAGGGGTGAGTGTTGTGTACAGCTTGGATGGGGCTCAAACCCAACGTAAAATAAAGTCAAGGAGTGTAATTATCGTGTATAGGATGCCAAAAGGTTTTGAAAACGTCGGAGAGAGCTATTCTCTCAAAAGAACTCTGGGGTTGCGGAAAAAGGCTCTCTCGGGTGGCCCGGGGGAGTATGGCGGTTGTCCTGCTTCTTTAGAGCTGTCCAAAGTTAACAAAATAATCCCAAAATATCTTTAGGTTAAAATTAAACCAATAAGCGAATTATTTGGCAAATTTTTTTTTATTTGAACCGGATTTGATTGCCCAAAAATTTTCTCCAAAATTGTCCAACTTCAAATATGTAAAGTTTTATGTCTGGACACATTTCTTTCTAATGCTGATAACTTTCAATGTAGATCTTGGATGACTGTAATCTTTATGTTCGTAGAAAGCTCTTTCAAAGACCTTTAATTTGATATCTCATTGGACTACAAACAATAAAATGGTCAGAGAGATATAAATCGTCGAAGTTGGGACTGTGTACTCCCGGCGGCTGCAGGCCACTTGAATCTAAATGTGAGAAAATAACGTATATCCTGGTCTAGAGCCTAAGCTCTGATACCAAATGATACGTGCCAACCCAAGCGTATTAGATTACTCGAGCCACAAGCCACTTGAATCCAATCTTATTGATGGTTTCAACTCAAAAGGCTAAGGTTAGAGGGATTACCTTTGCAATCATTACCTTGAGCAGACAGATAACTCACTATGCTCAAAGCCGGAAACACTCCACGAGTTTGCTGACCAACCAGACAAGCATACTCCGAGTGAAAATATGGATTCCCAAGTTCAACCACACAAAAAAAATGATATTTTGGGGGGGGGGGTGTTTGCACACGGCAAGAGTGAGAGTAAACACTCAAATTTCTATTCAAATCAAAGGTGTCTAAAACAAGAGGGGTGCAAACCTATTTACAAGCTAAGGCCCTTGGCCTTTAAGGAAAATAATAACATTAAAAAAAAAATTAAAAATGATAAATTCCTAAAAAGTAAGAAACTTGCGTAAAAGGTACCAACTTTCTAAGCAAGGAAAATAAAATCTATGGAAAAATAAACTCCAGCAAAATACGCCTAAAAGAAAAAAGATATTTTCTAGAAAATAAAATAAAAGCAAATAAAAATCTAAAGCAAAAATAATTAACACAAGTGTTTGACAAATTAAGAAAAGGAAATCTTTTCCTAATTTGTCAAGGAGTAGGCGGCAAGGCACTCCAATTTTGGTGCCAAAGGGGGTGGCGCCCATGAGGGGTTTGCAGAATCGATCACGTGGGCGCCCATGGGAATGGCGGTGCTCGTGCGTGAGCAAGCGTAGGCGAGGGTGCGTGCAATGGCAAGCGAGGCACACTGGGAGGCTGGCATGGTAGTTGCCGCGTGCGAGCGTGTGGGTGGCACGACATGGAAGAGCGGCAAGGGCACGTGAGTGTTGGCAGCAGAGGCGTGTGGGCGCACGGGCAAATAGGCCCTGGCGGCAAGAGGGGCGTGAGAGTGTGGGCGTGCCGGAGTCGGGCGATGGGCAGGCATCCGGTGGGCGCACGTGCTGGTGTGGTCACTGGCCTTTTGTGAGGTTAGCATGGTCGGAGTGTGCGGGCGCTGGCAAGATTGGGGCGCGCGTGGGCGTTGACAGGAGGTGGAGGCGCGAGTGCATGCATGCGCAAGCTGGATGCAAGCGGGTGCGCGCGAGGTAACACCTTGTGAGGTTAGCTCGCTGTTGGCGTGGTGTAGGCGCACGCATGGAGTGCGCTTTTGTGCGCACATGGGGTGTGTCCATGTGAGGTTGGTGTGCACACTTTATGGAGTTGAGTGTGCAGTGCTGTTCTCCTCTTCTCATGATGTGGTTCCAAGGACTTGGTTCCAAATACGATCGTATCAAACAATTTAATTATGTTATTATTGATTTCCTTTTGTATCAAGTAGCTAAGTATGAATTGGATATAATTTAGGATATGATTTAGATTTCCAATTCCTTGATTTAGGTATCTAAATTTATTTGATACTAGTTGATTTAGTTGTCTTCATCGAATTATAAATACCTAGGTTGGGTTGTATCTTCTCTCCTCCTGAAAGCCACCTAAATTTAGTAAAAGGACACTGTAATAAATCTTAACAGATTGGAAGAGAAATTTGTAGAAAATGTCTCCTGTAAAAAAAAGGGAGATTCTTGTACATGATGAGAGAAATTTTGGAGAGAATCTTTCTATATTGCAAAGAGGAAAAAAGGGAATTGATGAGGATGAAAGAATTCCATTAGCAGAAAGGTCGAGATTATGTAAAAGGTGGAGATTAATCATTCACAAATTTACAGACACCTAGCTCCACTATGTTTTTTTGTGTTTCTTCTCCCACACTACAATAAAAATTAATCAATTATTTATATAGGCGAAAAGAAACTTGGAGAGAAAAGGAAGGAAAAAGTTAGAAACATATTTATATTTTTGAATTTTCTCTGGTCTAACATCATAAAATCGTAATTTCAATTTCAAATTTATGATTATTTTAATTTTTGCTATTTTGTTATTTTTATATTTTTTAATAACAAATGTCAAATAAGATTTAAAATGATATGGACAAAATACAGAATCTACCTTCTTTATACAAATATGTCTGTTTTTTAAAATACAAAAAATGTATGTGGTGAGATATTCAAACCATAATTTTATGACAGTAGTTATTAAACAAAAAAAAGAAAAACAAAATTATAAAAGTAGTTTTCATCTTCAACAATTCTAAATCATGCAGACACCATCCTCTTTTTACCGATTTTTTTTTTATTTATACATATACATTTGTATCTCTTTATTTTCAAGTTATACACTACTCTGTTATATATATGTAATATTTTTTCTATAAACTATTGTTCAAATATTTATTTTATTATTTATAAATTATAAAAATTTTGAAATTTGATTGTTCTTTGTATAATTTTTATTTGAGTTTTAGAGAGTCTAACGAAAATTTCAATAAAACTCTCTTTAGAAGTGTTATTTAGTATGTTGGCAGATAAAATATCCAATTGCCACGTGCAGGACAGAGATTGGCTGTCAGAAGAGATGGTTTAAGAAAATTGTTCAACAAAGCTTCTCCTCGGAACCTGCCGAGGAAGGAAGTTCATTACCCCTAATAGAATTGCAACATCGAACGTATCCGAGTTCGACCAACCCGAGCCCGACAAGTCCGACCTCAAAACCGACCAAGGTAACCGCCTGTCGTGACCCCTGTCGAGACCTAAACCTATAAATAGAGGGCCTCATTTCACCATCAGGTATCGATTCTCTCCTCGAACTTAATATTGAGTCCGAGTTACTTACTGACTTGAGCCTCGGAGATTTTGTCCTCTTGTGCAGGTCCTTCCGTCGTCTTTCGCGTCGGAGTGGGGACCGGATTCGAGTTCGAGATCTGTTGTGCAAATTCTTGCATAAACATTTGGCGTCGTCTGTGGGAAGGACATTTCAAGTCATCCCAACGACTATAAAGTGATCCGAGAATGGTGCAGGCAGCGAACTCTGCCAATACAACAGAACGGAGAGGTTTGAACGCTGACAATGGCACTCACCGTGACCTCGACGCCAGAATAGTTGAGGACCAAGCCGAGCAGGACAAGAGAGAGATCTGCCATGAAGATCTATTCGCCATGCAAATCAGGAATTACCTCCTGCTCACCCTAGACCTTCAAAAGGTAACCGAGGTCGAGGTGGGACCTCAAAGAAGACCTCTCAAAGGGCTGCCCTTGGCGCGGACACTGAATTTCTGGCTACCCTTCAGTGGGAGTTGGACAACATGCGCAATCGAGGGCGCACCATGAAGGAGATGTATGCCGAGATGACACGGGCCAATCGGATAGATCTCCCTCCAAAGTCCCAGGCGGGGATGACATGCCTGAAGACGGAGAGGATCAAGATCTACCTCTCCACCCTGATGACCGTGAACCCATCACCAATAACGAACGGATTGACTATAGCCTGAAGGATCACGATCTCAGAAAGTACCTCGTCGACAAGAAGAGGAAAGCCTCAAGGGGTCACGGGGTCTCTCCGCCCTGCTCTCGAAGATACTCAAACTCTGACCTCAAAGCTCAGTCGAAGTACACACCTGTGACACCGGAGGCCGTGATTACAAGGGAAGAGTTTGACCTGATGAAACACAGATTTGATGAGCAGGTCGAGGCATTGAAGGCTAAATGTGAGAAAAAGGAGAGTCCATTTGATGATGGTGAGATGGGCGAGCCGCCATTCACCTCAGACGTCTTGTAGGCCCCTATTCCTCTAAAGTTCAAGACGCCCGCCATGAAGCCTTATGACGGGTCTAAAGACCTAAAGGACTACATAGAGGTCTTCGAAGGCCTCATGGACTTCCAAGCAGTCTCAGACGCGATTAAATGCCGAGCTTTCCAGATCGCTCTTACAAGGAGCATTCGACACTGGTATCGAACGTTGCCGGCAAAGTCGATCTCGACCTACAATCAGATGAGGAAATAGTTCATCAGCCAATTCTTTTCTTGGCACTATAAAAGGAAGACAACCACTCATCTCGCCACCATCCGACAGAAAGAAGCCGAGACTTTAAGAGAATACGTGACCCGTTTCCAAGAGGAGCAGCTCAAGGTCGCGCATTGCTCCGATGATTCGGCCATGTGCTACTTCCTCCCTGGCCTGGCCGACGAGACTCTGACGGTCAAGTTGGGTGAGGAAGTACCATCAACCTTCGCTAAGGTCTTGCAGAAGGCCAAGAAGGTTATAGACGGGTAGGAACTGCTCAAAACCAAGGTAAGCCGGACCGATAAGAGGTCTGACCAGAAAAAGTCAGAAGCCCATAAGAAAGGGAAGTTCGACTCCAAGTCTAAAGACAAGGGGTCATCCTCTCAAGGGCGAACTGACTATAGGAGGTCCGATTCAGATTCGAGCCGGAGGGGGCCGTACAAGCGGTATACCCCAACCACCATTCAGATCTCTGAAATTTTAAACAATATCGAGGAGAATGTTTTGGAGAAACTCATCAAGCGGCCTGATCAGCTTAGAGGAGACCCAAAAAAGCACAATAAGGATAGGTACTGCCATCGCGATCACGACCATGATACCTCGAATTGTTGGGAGTTAAAGCGCCAAATTGAAGACCTGATTCAAGATGGCTACTTCAAAAAGTACGTCGGCAAGCCGGGCTCGGGCTCGGCAGGTAAAAAAGAAGAAAGGAAGCGTTCAAGGACGCCACCTCCGTGGGATGACTGACTACGGTCATCAACACCATTTTCGACGGTTCTAGTGGGGGCCAGTCTGGAAACAAAAGGAAGGAGCTTGCTAGGGAGGCTCGTTGGGAAGCCTGTGCTATTCAGAAGCAGAAGCCGACCTGCCCAATCTCCTTCTCCAACTCCGACCTAGAAGGGGTACACTTGCCCCACAATGATGCCCTAGTAATCTCACCAATGATTGACCATGTCCAGGTCAGAAGGGTTCTGGTGGATGGGAGCGCCTCTGCCAACATTTTGTCTCTCACCACGTACCTGGCACTAGAATGGACGAGGGCACAGCTGAAGAAGAGTCCAACCCTTTAGTGGGATTTACAGGTGAGTCCGTCACCCCGGAAGGATGCACAGACCTTTCCATCACGATCGGCCAAGGCGACACTCAAATCACTCAGATGGCTGAGTTCGTGGTAATAGATGGTACATCGGCCTACAATGCCATATTCTAACGACCTATCATCCATTCACTGCGTGTTATCCCGTCGACCTTGCACCAAGTCATGAAATATTCCACGGTCAATCGGGTTGGCATAATCCGAGGTGAATAGAAAGCATCCCGGGAGTGTTATACCTCGGCTTTAAAAATATCAGCAGTCTGCGCCCAAGAAGAGGTGGAAAAACTTCCAAGTCCGGTAACTCAAGCTTCCAAGGACGAGCAGCCCAAGGCCAACCAGCGCGAAGTAACTGCGCCCACTGAAGAGCTAGAGCTCGTCTCCATACTCAGCCCAGAGAAACAAGTGAGCATAGGCACCAAGCTGGGGGCCGTGGACAGGAAGGAGCTCATCTCCTTCCGTAGGGCGAATTACGACATGTTCGCGTGGTCGCACGAGGACATGTCGGGCATTGATCCAAAAATAATGGTTCATCACCTCAACATAGATCCATCATTCCGACCTGTCAAGCAAAAAATAAGACCTGTAAATAGGGAAATGAGTAATGTAATTGTTAAAAGCTGAATATATAAAGGAAATTATGTATCCCGAGTGGCTCTCTAACGTCGTTCTAGTTAAAAAATCTAACGGAAAATGGAGAATGTGCGTAGATTTTACCAATCTTAATAAGACATGTCCAAAAGATTGTTTTCCGCTACTGAGGATCGACCAGCTCGTGGACGCTACGGCCAGGCACGAGCTGCTCACATTTATGGATGCTTACTCACGGTACAACCAAATCAAGATGCATGAGCCAGATCAAGCTCACACTTCTTTCATAACCGATCAAGGTTTATACTGTTACAAGGTCACGCCCTTCCGATTGAAAAACGCAGGGGCGACTTACTAAAGAATGGTGAATAAGATGTTTGCCAGCCAGATCGGACGAAATATGGAAGTCTATGTGGATGACATGCTTGTCAAAAGCAAGCAGTCCAAGTCGTACCTGGCCGACCTAACTGAAACCTTTGAGGTACTACGAAGGTACCAAATGAAGCTGAATCCCGCCAAGTGTGCCTTTGGAGTTTCATCTGGCAAGTTCCTTGGATCCATGGTTAATAACCATGTAATTGAGGCCAACCCAGAGAAAATAAAGGCCGTTCTCGAGATGTGGGCGCCGAGGATCCTCAAGCAGCTACAATCCTTAACGGGAGAATCGCTGCTCTCAACTGGTTCGTCTCCAGGTTCACAGACAAGTGAATTCCCTTCTTGAAAGTGTTAAGGACAAAGGGGGCATTCGAGTGGACAGATGAGTGTGAGGCTGCTTTCGAAAGACTCAAAGCCTATCTCTCCTCGGCACCATTTCTTGCAAAGCCAATGCCAGGAGACAAACTACACTTGTACTTGGCTGTTTCAGAGAACGCAGTCAGCTCGGCCCTGATCAAACAAGATGGAGTACGACAGAGTCCTATCTATTACACGAGCAAGGCCATGACCGATGCCGAAACAAGGGATCCCCAGATGGAGATGCTTGCCCTCGCCTTGGTCACCTCGGCAATGAGACTAAGACCGTACTGTTAGGGTTGACTTTTTACTGTAGAAACATGTGTCGGTAGCCCTGTTTGACCACGTTTTTGACCCATTTCCCATTATTATTTTCCAAAAAGGACCACATATTCTTAAAGTAGAACATGCATAGATTATTTCTGCATAAAATTCAAACTATGGTACGTTAGGAAAAATATGAGATAAATGCGATCAAAGTTGGAATAAAATAACAGAATTCTATTTTTTGCAGAATTGCGCCGAGCGCATTTTTGGAGAGCAATTTGTCAAAACACACGTTTTGATTAATGAAGGGCAAGGAGGACATTTCCCACATGTTCAGAAACGTGAGTCCAAGTCCAAGTGAGGTGGTTAGGTGAATCTCAACCCTTTTCCACCTAAATGGAGGGGAGTTTCAACCAACCTATGGTGCTATAAAAGGAAGTCATCCATCCCTCAGCAAATAATCCCTTCCAAGCTTCATTTCATCTTCTTTTAGATGCTCTCTAGTTGTATAACACATTTTTAGAGTTTATGTTCATGTTCTAGTTGTTCATTTCTTCGTTTTTCACACTTTTTTCTTTCGTAGTGCTTTTAATTCGAGTTCTTACTTCCGTTCTTTGTTCATTCTATTATATTAAAGTTATTTAGCGAGTTTTAACTCCCCTCACGCTTGAGAGAGAAGAAGGTCAAGCTAGAACTCCTTGTACGGCTCATTTATTCATTTAAATTCAATGAAAAATACTTTCTTTATGTTTTCATGCATTTACTTTCATTTAATTATGTTCTAAATTAGTTATCAACCTCCTTGTGGAATGCCTTAGTCAAATGATTTGATTTTCAACACGCTCGGGATTTTGGCCAGATTGCGACTGGCACTTTTTTGGGTTGGTTTCTAAAAACTTCTCTTTACGTCTTTTTTCCATTTGGCCAGTGGGAACTTGATTTATACACTAAAGCCCAACCTTGGGAAATGTGAGTTAGGTAAAATAATAGGAAATCAATATGGGATGTGACTTAGGAATAAGCGCATAAAACATGGTCCTAGGCATAGACCCTCTGACCCATAATGCAAATGAGTTGGTAGATATTCTCTAGGATTGTAATCACACATAGGAATATGATTGTAGGTTACCCTAGCCTTTGCAGCAACCAAAAGCGGTAGTGAAAGAGTGGAACTCAAATCTCAAAAAAAGTTAGGAATTGCGCCTGATGTATTTTCCCAACATAGTGTGTTTTCCATGTTTTGCATCAAAACTAAGGTAGGAGACAAGGAGGTTGAGTTTCATTAAATTGCTTGTTAGTTAAAACCCCAAACGACAACATTTCATTTTATTTTTCTTCCTAAATTAGAATTGCATATTTGAACTATTCACTTCTTGAAAACGGTTTTGAAAAGCAACAAGTCCCTAAGGATTCGACATTGGATTACTTCCGAGTATTACTTTTGACTGTGTGCGCTTGCATGAGTCTCTAATCTTTTTAACGGTAGAGAAAGTCCCAACACGTACTTCCAAGCCCATACCGTGACCGTACTCACTAACTTGCCTTTAAAGCAGGTTTTTCACAAACCAAAAACATCTGAACGATTGATGAAGTGGGCGGTGGAACTTAGCGAGTACGACATCCAATTCGAGCCTCGAATGGCTGACAAAAGACAAGTCGTCACAGACTCCATAGCCAAACTCACTCCTCCACTAGCTCGAACCTCTGCGTCCGACCAGCCGTGGACGATGTACGTGGATGGGTCTTCGAATGAGAAAGGGTGCGGAGCATGTGTTCTTCTCCTCGCCCCGGATGGCATGCGTTTTGAGTACGCCCTGCGCTTCAACTTTCGTACTTCGAACAATGAGGCCGAGTACGAAGCCCTATTGGCCGGACTGCGCATGGCAAGAGGGCTGGGGGCCACTCATCTTCTAATTTTCAATGATTCACAACTGATAGTGAACCAGATCAAAGAAGAATATCAGACAAAAGACCCTCGGATGGGAAATATCTGGAAAAAGTCAGGTCGCACCTTGCCTACTTCCAAACCTGTTAAATTAGTCAGATTTCGAGGTCACAAAACGCCAACGCGGACGCCTTGGCCAAATTATCGTCAGCATACGAGACCGATCTGGCGAGGTCGGTCCCCGTGGAGATTTTGAACAATCCCTCTATCTTTAAGCCAGACATGATGGAGGTCGACTCTCACCCCCCGTCATGGATGGATCTTATAAAGAATTTCCTGGAGGGAAAGGTCCCGACAGACTCAAGGGAGACCAAGAGGATGGCAAGGAAAGCAGCTCGGTACGTGCTCCGAGATGGAACACTGTACCGGCGCGGTTTTTCCCTACCCCTCCTTAAGTGTATTTCCAAGGAGGATAGAGAATATGTTCTTAGAAAAGTTCATGAAGGCGTCTGCGGTAACCATTCAGGGGCTAGGTCTTTGTCAGCAATAGTCGTTCGTCAAGGATACTACTGGCCCACGATGGATCGAGATGCAAAAGAGTTTGTGAAAGCATGTGACAACTGTCAGCGCTTTGCAGACCTCGTCCACCAACCTGTCGAGCTGCTGACTCCGATCTCGGCACCATGGCCCTTCACGCAATAGGGAATTGACCTTATTGGGCTCTTCCCGTTGGGCAAGGGACAGACCAAGTACGCAGTCGTTGTAGTAGACTACTCACCAAATGGGCTGAGGCCGAAGCACTCTCGACAATCATGGAGGCTAAGGTCACAAGCTTTATTTGGACAAACGTTGTATGTCGCTTTGGCATACCTAACGCCATTGTGACAGACAATGGCAAACAATTCGACAACGCCAAGTTTAGAGACTTTTGTCGCAAGCTCGGAATCGCTCACCTCTGCTCGTCCCCAGCTCATCCCAAGGCCAACGGACAAATAGAAGCAATCAACAAAATCATCAAGCGCGGGCTTAAGCTAAGGTTAGACGCAAGGAAAGGACGGTGGGCGGAGGAGCTACCTGAAGTACTCTGGTCCTACCGGACTACGCCGCGGGAGTCAACTGGCGAAACCCCATTCGCTATGGCCTTTGGCTCCAAGGTCGTGGTACCCGTCGAGATCGGTATGCCAACCGAAAGAGTTGAGTACTACGAACGTGTTAGGAACGAGGAGGAGCTACTCTTGAACCTTGACCTCATCGATGAGAAAAGGGAAGCAGCCCAGCTGCGCTTGGCCGAGTACCAAAATCGAATGGCAAGGCACTATAACTCGAGAGTTCGACCTTGGAGTTTCCAGATCGGACATCTAGTCCTTCGCAAGGTACAGAAGCACGTCGAGGTGATGGAACCGAGTTGGGAGGGGCCATTCTAAGTCAAAGGCATTGTTCGACCTGGAACGTACATGCTTGCCGACCTCGAAGGAAAGTTACTATCGCATCCATGGAACACAGAACACTTGAAGAGATATTACCCTTGAAATGTTGAAATGGTCCAAAAATGAGCTGGACTTGTAAAAATTTTCAAGGGCTAATCCTAATAAAAGACTCCGTATTATTTAATTTCATGTCTCCTAAAGGACCAAGTTCGATGTGAAATTAAATGGGGGCCACAGGTGAAGATTAAAACTTAGTAAGAATAAAAAATCTCTAGAAACAACTTACGAGTTCGAGGTAAGAGACGAGCTAAAAAATTCAATAATTATTTTGTTATTAAGAATTTATTTGAACCCCAACAGACTCGTATGTACGGAATAAGTAACACGGTCAAAAACTGATTCGAAGTTGTATTAGTAAAGAGAAGTGTTGGCCGAGGTACATAGGCCTCGCGACCAAGTACAAAAAGGGAAAAAGTTAAAAAATAACATAAGAAAGGCCGTGAAAGAGGAGGAGCTTTAGCTGCTTTCGAGATGCGATCTGAGCTCTCCCTGGGACCCAAGGATGTCAACCTCCTGGGAGTCTGTCCCCCCAGGTTCTTGGAAGGAGTTTACACTGACTGTAGAAGGAATAGCCCCGATAGCGTTTTGGGAAGAAGGGTCCTCGTCGAGCTCCACATCGGAGTCAAGCTCCTTCAGGCATTGATTGATGCAGTACTGGGGGCCAGGGGTCCCATTGGGACCCGAAGCCCACTTCTCTACATATCGCACTTTGATGGGTGTAAGGTCGAGCTCGGGGGCCACTTCCTGGACTCCCTTCATCAGGAACTTGAAGCCAGCATCGCTGAAATCTTTGGCGAACCAATCAAAATCAGGATGTTGGCGGAAAGCTTCCTCCAGCAGAACTCTGTTGCTGAGCTTGGACTCAGATAGCTCAAGCTTGGCCCTCAGCTCTGCCATCTCGGCATCTCGGGCCTTTAGTTTGCCCTCAAGGTCATCTCGAAGACGTTCGAGGTCGTCGTTCTGCTTCATCAGCGCGAACTTCTCCTTCTCCAGGCAGTTGGCCACAACGTGCATGCCTCGCAAGTTCTCCAGGTGTAGGGCAGCCTCTGCTTGTGCACTTTTGAGCTCAGCCTTATCGGCATCAGAAGTGGATTTCCACGCCTGAGCCTCAGCGCGAGCCTCTTTGAGCTCCCCCTCTAGAGCAGCAGCAGCCTCCAAAGAAGCAGAAAAGGCCTCTCGCTCCTTCACAGTGAGCAAGTCACGCCCTTCTAGTTCGGCCTTCACCATGAGGGCCGTCTGGCAAGCAATAGCGTGAGCCTGCCGAAGTGGGCAAACAAAAAAAAGGAAGAGAGTTAAAAGGAAAGCTTATAGGGTGAGGCCATTTAAAACTTGAGGAAAAGGAAAAGGCAAGCTCGTACCTCGGTAGTGTAATCCAACAATCGTTGGATGGCCGATCCCGGAGCGCTAACAAACTTAGAAGCTCTCCTCCAGCAGCGGTCAAAACAAAACCCGGAGATCTTCATGGCTCTCTCCCTCACCCCAGCACTTGATTGCTCGATCTTGAATCTAATCTCGAGGTCAGAGGTGCCACCCATCCTGGCCTTAGGATCGTCCACCAGGTCCTCGAAGGGACTGACCCGCCGACTAGCACCCATCTCCCTCACTTCGTCCCTAGAGTGGTGGGTCTTTCTCCTTTTCTTTTCGGACTTCTTGGGAGAAGCCTTCTTTTTAATCTCCCTAAGGGGAGAGACCTCGAGGATCTTCTGATCCTGCGAGGTCCCAATCGGAACTACTCCTTGAGATGAAGCAGCAGCAAGGTCAGCCCCGACCACCTCGACCTCGGCAGGAAGGTCGGCTACCATGGGGCTGGGCGCCTCAATGCTTTTGGCAGCTGTTTTAGCGCTCAGGCGTTTGCGCTTCACGCTTTGAGAAAAGCCACAAACCATCGCTGCAAAGAGAAACAATAGCGGATTAGAACTGAAGGGTGCAAAAAGTGTCTAATAAGGACAACGAGCAAAGGCGACTCACCGCGAGGGTTGTAGTCGAGGAGTCTCGAAGCGAGGAGAAGTTTATCTGTTATAAGGGTACTGATCTGCTTTCCACTCTTGAACTTATCTTTGAAAAATTTCAAGGCGTTGAAGATCAGCTCAGAGAGTTGAGGAATCGGCCGAATAGCAACTGAAAGTGACAAAGATATAGGTTAGACCATGAAGAAAAGAAACTAAAAACAAGGAAAGACTCAACCCTTTACCTAAGTTCCTAAACCTACAAGGGACGCTGTGGAAGGGCAAGTCGAACTCGTTCTTAGCCAGCCACGATCCGGAGGAGAAGAACCACTTCCCAACCCACTTCTTTATGGAGGTCGGTCCTTTCAAAACGCCTTCTGCGCCCTTCCTAGCACACAGATAGTACGTCCCTAGCTTTCTAGAAATTCGCTTGACTTCGAAGAAAGCCAAAAGTTGGTCAACTCCGAGGAGGTCCAGGTCGTCCACTTCTCTACACCTAAGCCAGAATAACACGGCGAGACCAAAGACAACTCCCTATCCGTTGGGGGCCACTTGTACAGGAGCTAGTCTGGTTCGGAACAAAAACTCCTGCACTAAAAGGTGAACGGGAAGACAGAACCCATACTCGAACATTTTAAAGTAAAGGATTACGCACCCATCTTGAGGATTATCGGCTCTTTCTCGTCCCTTGGGAAGCCTAAGGGTTATGTCATCAGGTATGTTATATCTCCTACGAAGAGGGCCGAGGTAGTTCTCAGGGATCTGGAAAGGATATTCTAAACCTTGACCCGAAGTGGACGTGTCACTATCATCCCCGTCATCATCAGAAAACCTAAAGTTTTCTATCTCTTCCTCCTCTAGTTCGGAATCTAACCTACTGGAGAACTCCTCTACGGAATCAGATTTCTTAGGCGAAGAGTCCCGATTCCGAACTATGTAGCTAGATGAGCTACTAACGGAGGATGAACTAGAGAACTCCGACATGACCCGAAAAGTAAAAGGAAAGAATAAGAGAAGCAAAATCGGAAGAACAAAACTGACCTAGAGCAAGAATTCCGATCTGATCAGGTCGGACTCCAAGATTTCGTATAGCGTAAAAAGTGGAAAAAGAACATTGGAGGTATTTATAGCAACCCGAAGTTTAATCTCAGCCGCACACGTGTCAGAAAACAGACGTCTCATATCGAAAGAATTCCGAACGTCGCAAGTACTCGAGTGTGCGTCGAGCGCCGGTTTTGTTTTCAAGATCCCCCAACGGCATAATTAATATATTGAGATTGGAATTCGACACGTGGGGTTGTTCTTCTCAAAGATGATAAGTAGAAACAACAACAAACTTCTCTGCCACGACGAGGTCGAACCCAGCAGAGAGGGGGCTGATGTTCGGGGATAAAATATCTAATTGCCACGTGGAGGACAGGGATTGGCTGTCAGAAGAGATGGTTTAAGAAAATTGTTCAACAATGCTCCTCCTCGGAACCTTCCGAGGAAGGAAGTTCATTACCCCTAATAGAACTGCAACATCGAACGTATCTGAGTTCGACCTACCCGAGCTCGACACGTCCGACCTCAAAATCGACCAAGGTAACCGGCTGTCGTGACCCCTGTCGGGACCTAAACCTATAAATAGAGGGCCTCATTTCACCATCAGGTATCGAATCTCTCCTCGAACTTAATATTGAGTCCGAGCTACTTACTGACTTGAGCGTCGGAGATTTTTGCCCTCTTGTGCAAGTCTTTCCGTCGTCTTTCGGGTCGGAGTGGGGACCGGGTTCGAGCTCGAGATCTGTTGTGCAAATTCTTGCATAAACATAGTATATAATTTTTAATTGTATATGAAAACACTTGTTTCCATTTAAAGTAATCAATTTAGATTTCTATATTTTATTATAGATACATTGCAGGTCATATATATGTTTTCTAATATTTTAAATCCATTTCTAAAACATCTGCAAGTATGAAAAATAATTATTTTCATAAGTTTAATTATTTTTCTTATAAACTTATATATATAAACAAAAATCTAATAACACTTCTCTTTAATAAACTTGTTAATTATGATTTTGCTTTCCACAAATTTAAAAGTTGTGTCTAATATATAGATTACAAAATTTAACAATGAGTTTTCAAACTTTCAATTTTAAATCTAATAGAATGTCTAGATTTTTAATTTGTGTCTAATACATCATAACCTATTAGACTATTTGAAAAGTTAAATGGACTAATAAACACAAAATTACAATTTAAAAAACCTATCCAGTTGACCTTTTCTAAGGTTTATGTGTGTTTAAGCACTCCATGTAACATTTTGGATCTGTCACGGTAAACATAACCAAAACATATTAAACCACACCTATAACGCTTATCTCATGCATTTAACTTATCCTAAAGTCATGAGAGAGAAGTTACTTTCCTTGATCTTGAATTTAATTCCTTATTTAATGTTTATGATTGAACCTTATTAATAAAAATGAGTGAAATTAACAAATATGTTATATGAACTAAAAAGAAGTGAATTGAAAGGAAGAGAGGGGTGGATATGGATTGAGAGAATATGTTATATGAAGTAAAAATCTTATTAATAAAAATTAGTGAAATTAACATATTAACAAATATGTTATATGAACTAAGAATTCGTCTCTCCCCACTCAAGATTGTAAACCACGTTAATTATTCAAAAAAGAAAAAGGAAAAAAGAAATAAAATAAAATAGAAGTTGGGCATAACTTCTCCCCGTTTGTATTACTAAATTTTACTTACTTAATTTCCGAGTTAGTTTAATTTGGATAACTTGAATTTTAATTGTTAAAACAATTCCTTGCCCAATGGTTGAGTTGATTTTGATAAACTTCATGTTTAAGTATTACTATTAATCAACTATAAAACCTATCCGAGACTCAATTGTAATATCTTTTTCTCCAATCCAACATTAATTACACACCAAATAAACTTTAAACAACTATATTTTCAATGATTTTGTTTTGTCCACAATTTCAAAATTTTTTAAAAATATCCGATTAATCCAGACATCACTAAAACTTAAAAGAATCTCAAAAATAAAATGGAAAGATGCTTTAATCATTTAAATAAAATGAAGATATATATTACAATATTACAATATATATATATATATATATATTAAGATTGCTATATTAAAAAGATAAAGAACCCAGCAAAGGTTAATAATATTAAATCGGATACTCCTTTCATTGGCCAATTTACATCATGAATATTGATATCAGAGTTTAACAAGCTTAAATATGAGTATCTGGTCAAAAAATGAAATTCAACCCGTCACCATGTTGAGGGGTACGTATGTTAAGAATCCCATGTTGAAACTTGATTTTGAGATAACACCTCATGAAAATTGTTATATATATATATATTTATATAGGCAATCATATTGATCAATATTTGGAATAAAATGTTGATGTCCATGAAATATTGAGGTCTCACTTTATTGAAATGAGGATGAAAATATCAATAAAATGTAAATGTTGATGAATATTTAGGGAAAAAATCATAAGTTTCATCAATTTCATATAAAATAAAATTAACTAATAAATAAACATTTTAAACTTTCTAAATAAATTAAAATTCTTATTATTAATATTTTGTTTATATTAGTGATATTTGTTGCTATTTTCTTATGTTTCATCCAATTTCTTATGATATAATAAAAATGTAATACCCTATCTATCTAATAATACATGCCAACATGAAATATTGTCGACAATTTTAACTTATTCACCACTATTATATCTCTATATTGAAATGTTTGCTTATTTGAATTTGGATCTTATAAAGGAAATAAATATTGTAAAATTCTAAGGGGTGGTTGAAGAAATTTCTTCAACACAAATTTTTGTCGTTGAAATGTTAAGTATCAACACTTCAAATCCAAGTCCATGCATCTATAAATAGATCTGATCTAATGACAAGATTTACATCAAACACTTAAACTTGGTGTTCTCTCAATATACAAATAATTAACTATGAAGAGTTTTATTGGATTTTCTTCTTCAGCCATCTTCCTCCTTGTTTTACAGGCAACCATCTTTGTTTCTTGTTATGATCCCAGCCCTCTTCAAGATTTTTGTGTTGCCATTGATGAACCCATCGACTACAAATCTGCTGGTAACTTTTAAGCGTATTGATATCTTTTATGTTATTGTTTCTTGTCTCTCACTCTCATTGCGATGTCGAATTAAAAAAACTTGAATTTTTTTTTTTTTTTCTTTTTCTTTTTATTAAGGGGAGTGGACGGAAATGGTATTTTACAAATTTGAACTATTGTCATACAAAAATATATCTAAGGGTAGTAATTATATTAATAATGATAATAATAGTGTGTTATCTACCGAACTATGCTACAATTGGACTTAGTTATTAAAGTACGACAAATGTAATTTTTTCCCATTTACTTTCTCACGTAACCTCACGTAAATGTGCATTTCATCTTCATGTGTACAAATGTATAAAACATAAGACCACGAATGCATAATTGGTTTCCACCTACATTCACACATAAATCTAAAGAACCAATCTTATTCGAATCTTATCAAACAGAGCCTTATTTATGTATTTATTATTTCACCTTTTTTATCTTTTGTTTTTGGTGGAATTCAGTGTTTGTGAATGGGAAGTTCTGCAAGGACCCAAAGCTTGTGAAAGCTGAAGACTTTGTTTTTCGAGGACTTAACATTCCTGGAAACACAATGAACAAACAGGGCTCCAATGTGACTCTAGTAAATGTTGACCTACTCCCTGGACTCAACACTCTTGGCATCTCTTTGGCTCGGCTGGACTATGCTCCATATGGGCTTAACCCACCCCACACCCACCCACGAGGCACTGAAATTCTCGTTGTCGTCGAAGGCACTCTCCTCGTCGGTTTTGTGACCTCCAACCCCAACAAACTCTTCACCAAAGTGCTTCACAAAGGAGATGTGTTTGTGTTTCCCATTGGTCTCATCCACTTCCAGTTCAATGTTGGTCATGGCCCAGCTCTTGCCTTCGCTGGACTCAGCAGCCAAAACCCAGGTGTTATCACCATTGCTAATGCTGTGTTTGGATCTGATCCTCCAATCTCCATTGATGTTCTTATGAAGGCCTTCCAAGTTGACAAGCACGTCATTGATGCTCTTCAAAAGCAATTTAAAGATTGAGAGGAAGAAGAGTTACAAATGTATGTATCTCTTGGAACGGGTGTATGTTCTTGAATTTTCGTGAAACTATATAATATATATCCAAATAAAGAAAGGGTCTTTACCCCTATTATTAAATGAAATTCTCGCATTATTATATAGGTGAGTTAACAGGGGAATAATACTCTCCCTTATTTATATATATACGTAGGTATATATCCTGCAAGTATCAAAGTTGACCAAGTAAAGATATACGTGAGGGACTCCTAATCACATAAAAATGAAATATTGCATAATATAAAAATGGCAGAGAATCAGCAAATGAAGAAGATGATAAAACAGAAGAAATTCAAGGCATACAACACCTCTCAAACTTAGTTTACTCCAAATCACTAGCTTTCTCCCATTCCTTCTTTCTATTTTCCTTGCTCCTCCTCCTTTCTTTCCCTCTTAGTTCTTCTAGCACTTCTCTTATAATTTCTTATTCTTCCAAGAGTTTCTCGACTGGCTCGAGGGTGCCCTAGATGGCCCACCATTGGCATAGACTCCTTATCCTTCTGTTTCTTTTCCTTGTTTTCTTGACTTTGGGCTCTCTCATTCTCTTCAACATCTCGCTCAACCTATACTTGTGCACTTTCTACCTCTTGATGTTTTCTCAGGTACACTCTCTCACTTTCCCTTATGTCTGAATTATTCACTCTCCACATGCTTACTCTTCTCTTTCTCTTGGTTTCTCTTGTTCAAGTTCCACCATTACCGGTGTACAGACATCTTGATGCTCTTGGACTATTTGTGGAGTCTGTGTCTTTTTCTTGTACACAACAGATGATAAAATCGGCTCTCAGTAGAGGCAAAGGCTTCTTCAGCGTGATAAAGAGTGTACTGACTACTGCATTAGAGGCAGTAGAATCTTTAGTGGATCGGGTTGATGCTGTTTTAAACATGTATTATTCTAGATACATTATGCATATACATTCCTAGGTATATGATACATGTACATGAACTAGTACATTCATGTATTTAGATAAGCTAATTGTGTGTTCATGTATGTATAGATTCATAGGATGGAGTTTATGGATCTAGATTCTTCCACAGAGTCTTACAAATAGGATGATCTCTTGTTATATTTCAAGCAAGTGTGTGGAGAAGAAAAACAAGAGAGTTTGTGAATCAAGTGTGTATTTGGTGAGAAATTTTTCAATACAAGTGAAGTTGTTTATTCTCAAACGGGTCTTGTTGATTCTAAATTAGCAAGTGTCCATCACACGCTTCCAATAAAGTGGTATCAGAGACTGAGTTTGAAAAGAGTTGTTTTTTGCAAATGGCAAACAACAATTTAGATCCATTCCAAGTGCCTCGTCTTACCTAAGAAAATTATAGCAGTTGGTGTATTCGTATGAAGGCTTTACTTGGTTCACAAGATGCATGGGAGATTGTTGATAGAGGCTATGAAGAACCAACAGAGGATGTGGCTTTGAATCAAGCTCAACGAGAGACTTTGCAAAATAATAGAAAGAAAGACCAAAAGGCTCTCACCATTATTCATCAAGCCATTGATGATTCAAATTTTGAGAAGATTTCTGGAGCAACTAACGCAATGCAAGCATGACAAATTTTGGAGAATACTTATAAAGGGGTTGATCGGGTCAAGAAGGTCCGACTTCAAAAATTGAAAGGTGATTATGAAGCATTACATATGAAGGAGTCTGAATCAATTTCAAATTACACTTCAAGGTTGCTAGCTGTGGTAAATGAAATGAAGCGGTATGGTGAGACGATAAATGATGAGCAAGTAGTTGAAAAGATACTTCGCTCATTTGATGAAAAATTTAATTTCATCGTTGTAGCAATTGAAGAATCAAAGGATTTGAGTACAGTGTCCGTTGATCAACTTATAGGTACTTTGCAAGCCCATGAAGAGAAGCTTTTCAAGAAGAGCAAACAGACAACCGAACAACTCTTTCAATCAAAGTTGCAGTTGAAGATAAAGAAGATAGCCAAGAAAGAGGTTATCGAGGTCATGGTCGTGGTAGAAGTCATGGACGTGGTGGCTTCAGAGGTCATGGTCGAGGAAACTTTGGTCAAAGAAAGTTTGATGGGAGTAATTTCAACTCCAATTTGTCAAGAGGTCGTGGCAGACAAAATTGTTCGAGGTCGTATGGAGGAAAGTCAAATGATGATAGGAGGTATGACAAAAGCCGAGTTGAATGTTATAATTGTTATAAATTCGATCATTATTCCTCGGAGTGCAGAAATAAAGTAGAAGAAAATGTCAATTACGTTGAAGAAGATGTTAAAAGCAGTGAACCATCATTGCTTTTAGCATGCAGAGATGAAGAAACATGTGAGAACAGTTTGTGGTATCTTGATAGTGGTGCAAACAACCACATGTGCGGAAGCAAATCCATGTTCGTGGAATTGGATGAATCTGTTGGTGGCAATATCATATTTGGTGATGCTACAAAAATCCCTGTAAAAGGAAAAGGTAAGATTTTTATCAATTTGAAAAACGGGAAGCATTAGTTTATCTCTAATGTCTATTATGTGCCAAATATGAAGAACAATATTTTGAGTTTGGGACAACTCTTGGAGAAAGACTACAATATTTTGACGAAAGATTATAGTCTTTCAATATGAGATCATCATGACAATATGATTGCTAAAGTCCAAATGACGAAGAATAGAATGTTTCCATTAAACATTCAAACTGATGTTACAAAATGTTTGAAGTCGTGTTTAAAAGATTCATCATGGATTTGGCACTTAAGACTTGGGCATTTGAACTTTGATGGCTTAAGATTATTATCCAGGAAGGGCATGGTGAAAGGATTGCCATATGTCAAGCATCCAGATCAACTTTGTGAAGGATGTCTGCTTGCCAAGTGTCACAATCGCACCTTTTCGAAGCAGCTCGAGCGATTGTGCGGCACTTGCTCTAGCTCAAACGAGCAAGTCAGCCAGGAAAAACTGTAAGTTGCGGACAATCTCGGTCGTGGGTCTAGCCTCCGCTCACGTTTTAGGAGAAAATTGGTTTTAGAAAACGTGAGAGAGAAAAACAGTTGAAAACATCTTTAAAACAAGCATTGTAGACATTGGATGCAAGAAAGCTTTGATTGCAAGAAAGTATACAACACTTGGTCGGGGGGAGGTTTGATGACTACTTGGTCCCCCCTAAGGTACATTATAAGGCATTTTTGGTGTGGCAGGTGTAGACGTCCTAAGTGGCGAGGAGTCACTCGGTGGCCTACAGGGCCCGTGTGAACTCCGATTGGCTTGAAATTTGGCGTGCTTACATATCCTACTAATACACACCTAGTTCCAAAGCCGCTCGGCCAAATTCCACCTACAACCCCAAAAACCCGATACAAGAAAATTACACTAGAAAGCTTTAAAGACATGAAAGGAAAGCGAGTGGTGAGGATGGTTTGGACATGCGACCATGGGTAACACACCCTGGACAAGCATGCCCACAACATTCTCCCCCACTTAAACGGTTGACGTCCCTGTCAACTGCTGCAACTTGAAGTCCTCGATCTTCGTCTTCCAGGCTTCAAGGTCTTCTTCTCGTTTCCAGCTGGTCTCTGCATCGGGTAGGTCCTTCCATTTAACGAGGAATTCTCGAACTTTTCGAACGGGTCTCCCCACCTTTCTGGTTCTCTCTGCAAGGATCTCTTCTGCTTCTTTGTCTTCCTTCCGTTTGAAGTCGATGGCGGGCCGCACAACAGCATTGCGTTCGTCATCCTCAAGGTCGGGATGGTAAGGTTTTAAATTGCTCACATGGATTACCGGGTGGATCTTCATCCAAGCGGGTAACACCACCTTATACGAGACACTCCCCACCTTCTTAACGACTTCCACGGGTCCCTCGTACTTTCTCACGAGTCTCTGGTCTTTGCGTCCTCGGAAACGAATCTGTTCTGGCCTCAGCTTGATAAGAACTTTGTCACCTACTCGAAATTCGAGAGGGTGTCTCTTGCGGTCGGCTCATTTCTTCATATGCTTGGAAGCTTTCTCCAAATATGCTCGAGCAATTTCTGTCGTCTGCTTCCATTCCTTTGTGAAGTTGTGGGCTTGAGGACTTTTCCCCGCATACGGGTGGTCAAGAATATGTGGCATAGACGGCTGTCTTCCGCACACAATCTCAAAGGGGCTCTTTCCTGTTGAAGAACTTGTCTGGCCGTTAAAACAGAATTGAGCCACATCTAACAGCTGGACCCAGTTCTTTTGTCTGACATCGATGAAGTGACGCAGGTATTCCTCAAGCATGCTATTGAATCTCTCTGTCTGACCATCGGTCTGTGGGTGATAACTCGAGGAAATGTTCAAGCTTGAACCCAGAATAGAAAAAAGTTCCGTCCAGAAGGTTCCTGTAAATCGGCCATCCCTGTCGCTAACGATGCTCGTCGGAACTCCCCATAGCTTTACTATATGTTTAAAGAACAACTGCGTCGTCAGCTCGGCGGAACACGTCTTGGGAGTCGGAATGAAAGTTGCATATTTGGAAAATCGATCGATAACGACAAGAATGGCTTCATGTTCTCCTACCTTGGGCAAGTGAGAGATGAAGTCGAGCGACACACTCTCCCATGGTCTCGTAGGAGTTGGTAGGGGTTCAAGCAACCCTGCTATTTTAGTCCTTTCTACCTTATCTTGCTGACAGATAAGACAGGTCTTCGTGTATTGCATCACATCTTCCCGCATATTTGGCCAAAAGTACCCCTTTTTCAGCAAGGCGTAAGTCCGTTGCCACCCCGGGTGACCCGCCCATAGCGTATCGTGACACTCATGTAGGAGCTTCTTTCTCAGGTCTCCCGTTCTTGGCACGTACAGTCTGTTTCCTCTTGTAAATAATAGGTCCCCTTCGACCTAGAACTGGCGGGTCTTCCCGGTTTTGGCCAGCTCGACCACAGTTCGGGTGGAGGGGTCTCTTTGAAGATATTCTCTAATGAGGTCACGGATCGACCCGTCCGCTTTGCTGGTGTGAATGTGGGCTAACATGCACAGGGCCGCATGTTCTCCTTTACGGCTAAGAGCGTCGGCAACTTGGTTGGACTTTCCTGCCTTGTGTTCAAACTTAAAATCAAACTCGGCTAACAATTCCTGCCACCTGGCCTGTTTGGATGTTAGCTTAGGCTGATTGAAGAAGTGGCAAATTGCACTGTTGTCCGTCTTTACCACAAAATATGAGCCCAACAAGTACTGCCTCCAAGACCTAAGGCAGTGAACGACTGCTAGCATTTCTTTCTCTGATACGGTATAACGTCGTTCCGCATTATTCAGCTTGCGACTTTCGTAAGCAATCGGGTGACCGTCTTGGAGAAGGACACCACCTAAAGCGTAGTCTGAAGCATCCGTTTCTACTTCAAACGGCTTCGTCACGTCGGCTAGCCCAAGTACTGGGCCTTTCATCATGGCCGCCTTTAGATCTTCGAAGGCGTCCTGACTTTCCTTCGACCACATCCAGGTCATTCCTTTCTTGAGTAACTCTGTCATTGGGGTGGCTCTCCTTGAGAATCCTTCGATAAATCGTCGGTAGTAGTTGGCCAACCCTAAAAAGGAGCGCAACTCGGTCACAGAGGTAGGGACTCTCCATTCTTGGATCGCCTTTACCTTATCTGTGTCCATACTGATCTGCCCCTGTTCGATCACGTGGCCAAGGAACGTGATCCGCTTTTGTGCGAACGCACACTTTTCCTTCTTTACGTATAACTGATTCTGCCTTAGTTTGTCGAAGACCAACCTGAGATGGATCTGGTGTTCTTTCAGCGTCGGACTGTATACCACTATATCGTCTAGATAGACTACCACAAACTGATCGAGATATTCGTGAAAGACCTGATTCATCATAGTACAGAACGTGGCAGGGGCATTCGTTAATCCAAAAGGCATCACGAGGAATTCAAAAGCCCCATACCTCGTCACACAAGTAGTTTTAGGCTCGTCACCTTCTGCAATACGCACTTGGTAGTAGCCCGACCTGAGATCCAATTTCGTGAAGTATTTAGCTCCATGTAATTGATCAAACAGGTCGGTTATGATAGGGAGGGGATACTTGTTGCGAACTGTGACTTTGTTGAGGGCTCTATAGTCAATGCACAGACGCAACGTCCCATCCTTCTTTTTCTGAAACAGCAGAGGGGCTCCGAAGGGAGCTTTAGCTGGACGGATGAACCCAGCGTTTAACAACTCATCTAGCTGCTTCCGGAGTTCGGCTAACTCCGGTGGAGCCATCCGGTAAGCATTCTTTGCCGGAGGTTTAGCTCCTGGAATGAGCTCGATTTCGTGGTCAATCCCTCGTCGAGGAGGTAAGGTCTTCGGTAAACTATCTGGCATTATGTCCACGTACTCTTTCATGACAACTTGAATTTCAGGTGGGACATCTCTTGTCTCCACCGGCTGTTTGACCATCGGAATGGCCATAAAGGTAGGTTCCTCCCGGTTGAGGCCTTTCTTCAACTGTAATGCGGATATCATCCTTATGCCACCAGGTTGTTTGATGCTAGCTGTGACCACAGTGGGACTATTACTAGTGACAATCATACACTTGTCCAGAGGCATCGGTATGACCTTATGTTCGAGGAGGAACTCCATCCCCAGTACAACGTCGAAGTCGTCCATGCGAACTACTACGAAATCGACACTGCCTGTCCACGTCCCCAATTTCAACATCACTCTTTTAGAAACTCCTACAATGGGTAGAGCTTCGGAGTTGACGGCCTTCATCTTACCCGTATCCTTCTCAATAGTCAATTTCAGTCGGCGGGCTTCCTGTTCTGACATGAAGTTGTGGGTTGCACCTGAATCCACCATGGTGCTCTTTGCAGGGTTACAATTGATCGTAGCATCTACGAACATAAGCCCCTTTTCGGACGTTCCTTTGGGTCCATTGACCCTCTTTTGAATGGCAGATAGGAATTTTAACGCCCCCATTCTAGGTATTTCTTCGTCTTTTTCCTTCTCATAATCCGTTTCGACTCCAGGTTCATTGCACGACTGAACGGATGCTTGAAGGGCAGTAAGGGCAGCTCGGTGTGGGCATTCAGCTACCCGGTGGGGACCTTTGCACAAGAAGCATGACATCAGCCTTTGAGATTTTTGACTTTGTGGATAGGGTCCTCGGGAAGGACCGGGATTCGGGCCTTGAGGTCTCTTGTCAGCTCCCCCACTCTTTGGGGTAAAGGGTTTGAACGTCTTGTTTCCCCCAGTGGGGTTTGTAGCATTCTTTTTCGGGTGGGATGGTTCACTGTTATAGTCTAGCAATCTTTCGGCAGCGGCCATGGCGGTGGCAAGGTCTTGTACCCTTTGTTCATACAGCTTGGTTCTGGCCCACGGTTTCAATCCTTCGATAAAGACGAACACCTTGTCTTTCTCTGACATGTCGCGAATATCCAGCATCACGGCAGAGAATTGTTTCACGTAGTCCAGGATTGTTCCAGTGTGTCGGAGTTCACGTAGCTTCCTTCTAGCCATGAACTCGACATTGTCGGGGAAGAACTGACCCCTCAATTCTTTCTTCAGATCATCCTAGCTATTGATCGTGCATCGACCATTCTGAATGTCGTTGACTTTAGATCTCCACCACAGCTTTGCATCATCAGTAAGATGCATGGTGGCCAAAGTCACTTTCATCTCTTCTGACGTTGTCCCCGTAGCCTTGAAGTACTGTTCTACGTCGAACAGGAAGTTCTCGAGATCTTTTGCGTCTCTATTGCCATTAAATGGTTTGGGCTCTGGGACCTTTAACTTGTTGAACCCCATGTTTGCTTGGTTGGGAGCCTGATTTCCCACGGCTCGCATGGTTAGGTTCACTCTAGTGCTTATTTCAGTCATCTCAGCTCGGAGGGTGTCGATGGTTACTTTGAAGTCTTCTGTCATTTCGTTAAACAATTACATCATTGCGGAATGCGAGTTATTTAACTCACCCATACGTACTTCTATCTGTGTGTTTGGGTTCGTGGAACTATCTCCACGTTCGAAGCTACCAGGACGCGTAGCTTTGCTTTCTAGGGTCTCAACCCTCATGGCTATATCTTGTATTGGCAACCCGTCTATACGGGCATTCACTGCGTCTATTTCTCTAAACTTCTCGGAGAATTCATCTACTCGCGCCTCCAGCAGACGGAGGGAATCTGAGACTTCTCTTAGGTAGAGAAGTTGTTCTTCTATCTCTACCAGTTGGTCGACGTGCGACTTGCTCAGTTGTTTTGTCGTCGACATGGTTCCGGACTTTTTCGGGTCGAGGAGCTAACTAAGCTCTGATACCACTTGTCACAATCGCACCTTTTCGAAGCAGCTCGAGCGATTGTGCGGCACTTGCTCTAGCTCAAACGAGCAAGTCAGCCAGGAAAAACTGTAAGTTGCGGACAATCTCGGTCGTGGGTCTAGCCTCCGCTCACGTTTTAGGAGAAAATTGGTTTTAGAAAACGTGAGAGAGAAAAACAGTTGAAAACATCTTTAAAACAAGCATTGTAGACATTGGATGCAAGAAAGCTTTGGTTGCAAGAAAGTATACAACACTTGGTCGGGGGGAGGTTTGATGACTACTTGGTCCCCCCCTAAGGTACATTATAAGGCATTTTTGGTGTGGCAGGTGTAGACGTCCTAAGTGGCGAGGAGTCACTCGGTGGCCTACAGGGCCCGTGTGAACTCCGATTGGCTTGAAATTTGGCGTGCTTACATATCCTACTAATACACACCTAGTTCCAAAGCCGCTCGGCCAAATTCCACCTACAACCCCAAAAACCCGATACAAGAAAATTACACTAGAAAGCTTTAAAGACATGAAAGGAAAGCGAGTGGTGAGGATGGTTTGGACATGCGGCCATGGGTAACACACCCTGGACAAGCATGCCCACAACACCAAGCAATCAAGAAAGAGTTTTCCACAAGAATCTTCTTCGAGAGCAAAGAGACTGCTAGAGCTTGTTTACACTGATCTTTGTGGTCCTATCAAGCCAAGTTCTTTTGGTAAGAATAATTATTTCTTATTATTCATTGATGATTTCAGTCGAAAAACTTGGGTTTATTTTGTTAAGGAGAAATCAGAAGTATTTGGCATGTTCAAGAGATTCAAAGCTCTTGTTGAAAAAGAAAGTGGTCTTTATATAAAAGCTTTGAGATCTGACAGGGGAGGAGAATTCACTTCGAATGAATTCAAAGATTTTTGTTCAGAAAATGGAATTCGTCGGCCTATGACAGTTCCATGGACTCCACAACAAAATGGTGTTGTCGAGAGGAAGAATAGAACTATACTTAACATGGCTCGGAGCATGTTAAAGAGTAAGAAGATGCCAAAAGAGTTTTGGGCACAAGCTGTTGAATGTGCTATTTATTTGACCAATCATTCTCCCACTAGAAGTGTATGGAATAAAACTCTGCAAGAAGCATGGACCGGAAGAAAACCATCTATTTCTCATTTGAGAGTTTTTGGGAGTATTGCCTATGCCCATGTACCAGATCAGAAGCGCAGTAAGCTCGATGATAAAAGTGAGAAACATATTTTTGTTGGCTACGATGCAAGCTTCAAAGGCTACAAGCTTTATAATCCTGCTACAGAGAAGATGGTGGTAAGCAGAGATGTCGTGTTTGATGAAGAAGCTGCATGGAATTGGAGTGATAAACCAAAAGACTACAAGTATCTATTTTTTCCAGAAGATAATGATGAAACTGGTGATATTGCTTCTCCATCAACACCACTTCCATCACCGGTCACGCCAGTAGAAACCATGCCTTCATCATCTACATCAAGTTCAAGTGAAGAGGTTCATCGCATGAGAAGTTTGCGGGACATATATGATGAAACTGAAGAGTTAAATGAAGGTTTTAATGATCTAACTCTCTTTTGTCTATTTGGTGACAGTGAACCTTTAAATTTTGAAAAAGTTGTACAAGATGAAAAATGGAAGACCGCAATAGATGACGAGATAAATGCTATAAAGAAGAACGACACATGGAAGCTTTCTACTCTTCCAAGTGGAAAGAAAGCAGTAGGTGTCAAATGGTGGTACAAGACAAAGAGAAACGAAAGAGGAGAAGTGGAAAGACATAAAGCGAGATTAGTTGCGAAAGGCTACTCTCAGAGAAAAGGCATTGATTACGATGAAGTATTTGCTCATGTTGCTCGTTTGAAGACTATAAGATTGATTATTGCACTTGCGGCTCAAAATAAATGGAAGATTTTTCAGATGGATGTCAAATCGGCATTTCTGAATGGATATCTTGAAGAAGAAGTATATTTAGAACAACCTCTTGGTTATGTGGTGAAAGGACAAGAGGATAAAGTTCTAAAGTTGAAGAAGGCACTGTATGGGTTGAAACAGGCTCCAAGGACGTGGAATAGCAGAATTGACAAATATTTCCATGACAATGGGTATTTAAGATGCCCACATGAACATTCTCTTTATACAAAGACTAATGATCATCGAGATATTTTGTTGGTTTGTCTATATGTTGATGACTTGATTTTTACAGGAAATTGTCCAAACATGTTTGACGAATTTAAGAAGGCAATGATTCAAGAATTCGAGATGACAGACATTAGTCTTATGTTATATTATCTTGGCATTAAGGTGAATCAATCAGAAGAAGGAATTTTTATCTCTCAAGAACGATACACTATAGAAATTCTTGAGAAATTCAGGATGTTCAATTCGAAACCAGTTGCTACGATCGAAACTGGAATGAAATTGTCAAAATATGAAGATGGAGATGTTGTTGATCCTTCATATTTTGAAAGCTTAATTGGGAGCTTGAGATATATGACATGCACAAGACCTGATATTCTGTTCAGTGTTGAATTGGTGAGTCGGTTTATGGAATCTCCTACAACTACTCATTTAAAAGTAGCAAAGAGAATCCTTCGTTATCTAAAAGGTACGCTGGATTATGGATTATTTTATTCTTCATCTGGAGAATTCAAACTTGAAGGCTATTGTGATAGTGATTGGGCTGGAGATCTTAATGATCGGAAAAGTACAAATGGGTTTATGTTCTTTATTGGCAATACTGCTTTTACATGGAGTTCTAAAAAAAGCAGGCTATTGTGATGCTATCTACTTGTGAGGCAGAATATGTTGCTACATCATCATGTGTGTGTCATGCAGTTTGGTTGAGAAATTTGTTGAAGGCAATTGGAATTGTACAAGAAGATGCAACTATGGTCCATGTAGACAATAAGTCAGCAATTGCTCTAGCAAAGAATCCAGTGTTCCATGATCAAAGTAAGCACATTGATACGAGATTTCACTTCATCAGAGAATGCATTTCAAGAAAAGAAATTCAAGTTGGTTATGTGAAGACTGAAGATCAAATTGCGGATATCTTCACAAAACCACTCAAAGTTGATGTCTTTAACAAGTTGAGGAATTTACTTGGAGTTACGAGGAAGACATGTATTATTCTAGATACACTATGCATATACATTCCTAGGTACATGATACATGTACATGAACTAGTACATTCATGTATTTACATAAGCTAATTGTGTGTTCATGTATGTATAGATTCATAGGATGGAGTTTATGGATTTAGATTCTTCCATGGAGTCCTATAAATAGGATGATCTCTTGTTGTATTTCAAGCAAGTGTGTGGAGAAGAAAAACAAGAGAGTTTGTGAGAGTTTGTGAATCAAGTGTGTATTTTATGAGAAATTTTTCAATACAAGTGAAGTTGTTTATTCTCAAACGAGTCTTGTTAATTCTAAATAGCAAGTGTACATCACACGCTTCCAACAGATACAACCATGGTTGTACGCTCTATGGATTATGCTTGTAGCGTCCCATGATTTTCAACATCCCAAGTAGGGACCGTTACTAAACCTACCTAAAAAAAAATTTACTTGAGAAGAGAAATGACCACAGCAACCAAGATTAAGCAAGTAAACTATCATGCTTCTACTCCGCTACTCTGATTAATAACATTCACCACAGCTTAAATACGAACAAATCAACTAAAGAATTTATCAAACTTCAATCCCATAAAATTAGCAAATTACAAAGCAAGCCAGCTTAAACAATTTCTCTATGGAACCAACAACCTCACTTTTAACAAGGAACCAAACTCAATAATTAATCAAACTAAACTTTTAGCCAACTATCTGAACTTCGTACAATTAGGGTCTCGAATAGAGTACATAAACAAGAAAACTAAACAGCACCAACTACTAGCACCTCAACTATATAATGAAATAACTACAACTATCCTAAATAAAAATGAAACTGAAATATAACACAGCATTATATGGTCTTTCTAGTCAAGTCTCCTTCTCACCATCACCATTCCCATGAGTGACCTCGTTACCTACAAAACCTGGAGGGAAAAAGAATGGACGAGTACAACCACGGTACCTAGTAAGCAGCCCTTATCTGAAGGGTCACGCACAAACAACATGCTTATCACAGAAAGTTCAAACGACATGCATAACAAATCATCATGCTTTACATAATAAAAATATAATAAACATAACTAAACATGCAACCTACATGCCAAACCCATCCTCACAACTCAATTCACTAGCTTGTTTTCCTGTTTCTCAAAGACTTACTCCTTCGAGCAATATCGACCCTTGACCTTTGTACCCATGGCATCGACACTTCTCTACGACACTTGATGTTCGACCCTTGACCTTTGTACCCAAGGCCTCGAACTGTTGCGCCGACCTCTGACCACGCATAGCCAAGGCTGTTGGGTGTGTTGCCCTAAACTCGTAGTTTGTATTTTGTAAAAACATATGTCTATTTAATAAAGTTTTATTCAATAAATTTGTTGTTGAATCACAGCTTTGCATTTTCCAAAATCCAATAAACTAAACGTCCAAGGTTATTTATGATGTAATCGGGACAGTATATATACTGGGTATATAGTTGATATACGAGGTATATATTTGATATACCCCTGATATATGAATGAATAATGTCCCGTGAATAACCTAAAGGGTCTATAGTATATGGATAAGGCTGGGTACCTTATCCTGACAACACTATGGATACGGCCCACTCTATAAAGGTTACAGACGACTCGATCCAGGTCGTTCGTGTGGAGACATGCGAGTGGGGGTATCCTATACAATGAGTTTGTATAAGACCGGACCACGAAATAGGCAATCTTTAGATGTAACACCGTTAACTAATAGGTTGCTATTTCTTAGGATGACCAGGCAACTCATTCTCAATCCTGAGTGAGTTATGGACTCCTGCCCGTGAGGACTCGTCCTTTGATCTGTATGGGTGAGAGTGGCCCGAGTCGCCGACTAAACATTCCTACCATTTTGGGGACGAGACCGAGTGGAGAGCTGGGAACATAACTTCACAAGATGGAATTCACTCCTCCCCGACTTTAGGGGAGTAGATGAGTGTTCCCTTAAATGTTGACTCTGGGACTTGAACAAGGGGCCCCGCCCTTTCATTGGCCGAGAGGGACTTTCGGTTATTAGTTGGACCATAACCGGGTTGTTCATTAGAGGAGCAGTGGTGTTTAAGGAGTAAGATATAACTCAGGGGTAAAACGGCAATTTGACCCAACTTGAGTTACGAACACTCGTGAAGGATTGACTCGTCATTAATGGTCGTATATCCATGGACACGAAAACATTCTGCAGTGAGAATAGTGCAACTGCGGGTCTTTAGTGGAATGACTCGTAGTTAACGAATCTAGATTAACTTGGTCAATGAGTTTGACCGATTAATCTTGCATCGTTGGAGCTTCAGATCTGTAGGTCCATTAGGTCCCCTTGCTAGCTCATAACGGGTAAAACGAGGATCAAGTTTTTAGAAGAATTTGAATTGTTCAAATTACTTAAGGGATTATATGTATATTGATACATTATAATATATAGTTAATTATAAATTAAAACTATATATTATGAGAGAAATTATTTGAATGAGATTCAAATAAAATTAATATGAATAAGATTCATATTAAAACTATAGGTTAAAAATAATGTGCATAAGATGTACATTAGAACTATAGGTTATACGAGAGAAATGTTATAGAATATGATTCTATTTTTGTGAATTATTTATTTGATTTATATATATATATATATATATTAATTATTAATTGGATTAATAATTAATAATTATTTATTAATTAATATGATTAATTAATAAATTAATTTTATATTTTAATTATTATATATATATTATATATATTATTTATTTATATATATATATATATATATATATATATTATTAATATTATTAATATTAATAATATTAAACTCCCCTACAAAATTGCAGGGGAGTGGGAGGTTAGTTTGACGTGGGGAGTTACCCCACGTTACTGCTTTTGTTTTTTGCAATTCTGTAAAAATACAGAACAGAACAGAAGAAGCTTTCCTAAGTTTTTTTGCTCTCTCGATTAAGCTCTTTCTCTCGGTTTTTTCCCTCTCGTTCCAAAGGATTGCTCCCACCAGCACGATCCCGACACCCAAGAGGATAGCGAGGAAGACATAGTGGTGGTGTTCGAGGGAAACTCGTTGAAGAAACGTTCTTCAAAGGTAAAGTTTCCTCTGTTTTTTCTTCTTTAAAATTCGGTTTTGCATCCCGAAAATCAGCAACGAAAATCCGCTTCCGCTCCGGGAATCACACCCCTTCAAAGGCATCGACACACTTCTCTAAACTCATTAGTTCTCTTTCCTATTCCTCCAAGACTTATTCTTTCGAGTCGTATCGACCCATGACCTTTGTATGCAGGGCCTCGACACTTTTCTACAATGCTTGGCGTTCGACTCCTTGACCTTTGTACCCAAGGCCTCGAACTGTTGCACCGACCCCTAACCACGCATAACTAAGGCATCGATGACTTTGCAACATATTGACCCTTGTCCTTTCCTCTCAAGGCCCCAATACTTATCTTCCTTTAAGACTCATCGGATCGACTCTTGACCTTTGTACTCGAATTCTCGACACTCATCTTTGTCCATAGTTTGGCGTATCGACCCCGACCTTGGTACTCAGACCTCGGTACCCAACTAGTGACGTATCAGCCTTCTGGCCCTAATACTCACTCATTCGCTTCATCACATTTCATAACTCTCACCAAAGCCCGACTAGATGCTTTTCTATGCCATGACCCATGCAACATTTAGCTCACAAATGATTCACCATACTTCCACAAACCACATCGTATATGTTTCACAAGGAGGTACAACCAACAACATAACCAATATATACTCAGAAACACATCCAATGCTCCTATAATTTTCATAATAATCAAAACACAACCAACTTAACATATCACAATAGGAATATGTATAAAGTAATACGAACTGCAAGCAATCAGGCAACAACACTCATAGACACACAAGCAAACAATATGTTCATAGCAGCACATAACAAACAATCTCCTCAATAAGAAACTACTTATAACAAGGTCCTAACGTGGTACTAAGCTCGTCGAAGGATTCCTAGATCCAAAAACAACCAAACTTGGGTTAGAGTTCATTTTATAAACACTTAATTTGCATCGAACAAAGTTTGGGTGATTCGTTACCTATGAACCCACGCCGAAACACTTGGGTTATGGTTGGGTCACTTCCGAAAAGGTTCGAGCTTCTAAGATCGAGTTCGAAAGGCTTCGAGTTTGCTGATCCAATGCTGAAAAGCAATGGGTAACGTCGAATATCGCTGGAACGAATAAAATGCCACAAAAGCGTTGCTGTCCACATTTTGAAGTAGGGGCAAATGCGTCGAATCCGCTACCGACACTACTGGACGTTGAAGACATAACACGGGCCACAAAAATCCCAGGTGCTACAGGCCGTGCATTGCTGCCAAACAACCGAGACGCCATCAAATGCTGAAAAATTGCCACAAACACTACGGATCTACGCTTGGTGCAAAATTGTCGTCAGTTCTACGCTCGGGCCACCGTGGGTGTTCGAGCTTCTACACAGATCTGTCCTTCATGTGTTCAAGTGGCCGGTGAAAGTCGTGAAACGACAAAGGAGATGTACCACAACAATGAACGTCGCGACTGTCGGGAAACTAAAGGGTGTTTGCGCGAGTCGTGGGGCGTCAGAAAGCTGCGCATCGTGGGTCATCACCGTCGTGAGAAACCACTTGAAATCGCCACCGTCCGTGGAAAGTCGTGATTTCCCTACATTTGAATTCGAGTTTGACTCAGAAATTGAGCGTACTTTTAGAAGAAGAAGGGCTGAACAAAGAGTACATCGTAAAGAAGGGGCGGAAATTAATCTGAATCCACCAAATCCTCCTGAATTAGAAGTAGAGAGGATACCAAAGGTTGGAGCTGGCCAAGCTACCAGTACCTCCTATGAATGTTGTTCTACTCGCAGATGATATCGAGTAGGAAATTAGAGCTGATGCAGCCCTAGCATTGTACGACTTTAATGCAGTGATTGCAGACCCTATTATTGAAGCCAATAGATTCGAGCTAAAACCTGTAATGTTTCAGATGCTCCAGACCTTAGGACCTTTCCATGGACTTGCATCAGAAGATCCTTATAGACATGACCTATGGTATTTCATGCAAATGGCAAACTCATTTAAGTTAGAAGGAGTAAGCAAGGAAGCAATGTGACTGAAGTTATTCCCTTATTCTCTGAGGGATACTGATGGAGCATGGTTGGATTCCTTGCCTGCTGAGTCTATCATTTCATGGAACGACTTTGTTGAAAAGCTCCTAAATGAAATACTTCCCACTATTGAAAAATGTGGAGCTTAGGAGTAAAATAAACAATTTTCAACAACTCCCTGGAGAGTCATTGAGCAAATCTTGTGAAAGATTTAAAGGACGATTCCAAAAATATCCACATCGAGGTATACCACGTTGCATTTAGATTGAAACATATTATAACGGTTTGAATGAGACTACGCAGTGAGTAGTAGATGCCTCAATGAATAGAGCACTATTATCAAAGCCTTATGCTAAAGCCTTAGATATTTTGGAAAGAATTTCACGCAATGAGCACCAGTGGTCAAGGTCCAGGGCTGCTCATCAACGACATCTAAAGGCTTAGTAGATGACGATGTGGTGGCAGATCTAAATTCAAAAATTTCGAGGTTGGAAGACATAGTAATGAAGAATATAACTTCAGGAGATGTTGGAGCTTCCAAGGCAAAAGTGAATGTTGTGCAGAGCATGTCATGCCCATATTGTGAAGGAGAGCACCAATTTAAGAATTGCTCAGGCAATCCTACTTCGGTGTTTTATTTGCAAAAACCATAAGAAAACATAAATAATGTATATAGAAATACTTATTACTCGAGTTGGAAGAACCATCCAAATTTTAGTTGGGGCGGCAACCAGTCGGGGCAGAATACTGGAAATAGCAATGCTCCAGCATATCAACAGAAAGTGCAGTACCCACCAGGATTCTCAGTGCAGAACCAACAGGCAGTTCCAAAGCAACCAGAAGCAATGACCTTAGAGAAGATGTTTAAAGCATATATGACTAAAAATGATGCGAACTTTTAGAGCCAAGCTACACTACTATAGAGTCAGCCAGCATCATTGAGGAACATGAAGGTTCAAATCAACCAGCTAGCGATAGAACTAAAGAAGAGGCCACGAGGAGTGCTCCCTAGTGACACCGAGTAGTACAAAAGAGATGGAAATGAGCAATGTAAAGCCTTAACGTTGCGCAGCGGTAGAGCCCTACCTTTGGCTCATCATCGAGAAGAAGGTGACAGTGAAGGAATAACAGCAACCGAGAACTCTTTAGGAGAATGTGAAGCTACACATAAAGATGAGCTAGCGGGTATAACTCCAAAGCATATCGCAGAGAAGATAGGAGAGAAAAAGAAGAGGGTGATGTGCCCAAAACAGACATTGCGAGGCCACCCATGCCTAAAGTAGCTGGAAAGCTAAAGCAACCGGACCAAGCGGCTGCTCCAGCAAAATATATTCTTGTGCCACCTTATCCAAAAAGACTACAGAAGAAAAACCAAGATGGGCAGTTTAAGAGAATCCTTGAGATACTTAAGCAACTGCATATCAGCATTCGACTAGTTGAAGCATTAGAACAAATGCCTAGATATGTGCAGTTCTTGAAGGATATTCTCACAAAGAAGCGTAGGCTAGGTGAATTCAAAATGGTATACTTAACCAAGGAATGCAGTACAATCTTGACTAGCAAGATACCCGAGAGAATGAAAGACCCAAGGAGCTTCACAATACCAGTATCCATTGGAGGTCAGAAGATTGGTCAAGCTCAATCTTAGTTGGGAGCAAGCATAAACTTAATGCCCTTGTCAGTGTACAAGAAGTTGGGCATGAGAGAAGTGAGACCTATGACTGTCACTCTACAGTTACCTGATCGCTCCATTGCGCCTCCGGATGGAAAAAACGAAGATTTATTGGTACAATTAGATAAGTTCATATTCCCACTGACATTACTACACTTGATTTTGATGCAGATAAAGATGTGCCAATCATCTTAGGAAGATCATTTATAGCCACTCGAAGAGCGTTAGTGGACGTGTATAAAGGAGAGGCTACTATAAGGGTACAAGATTAGGAAATAAAATTTTATGTGTAGGATTCGATGAAATACCCTACGGATGCTAAAGAGTGCTCGGTCTTGAGAGTATTGGATGAAGCGCTAATTGAAATGCTAAGCTCTGAAGTCATGCTGGAGCATTGTGACATTAGTCAAGAAGTTATGCTGGAGCAGACAGATGGGGCAGTAGAGAAGTCATTTACCTGGACAGTAAGAAAGATTTAACTCAGTCATGGTCGAGAGTGTGTAAGAGCTTAAATATAGAGGACATTGGCCACAAGTAGCTAAAGCCATCGGTGGAAGAGCCTATAGCTCAAGACTTTGCCCTAGCATTTGAAGTGCACTTATCTAGGTACTTCTAATACACTTCCCTTATTCTTGCTGCAAACTTATCTTAAGAAAAGGAGAAAGATATAATGGCTGTGTTAAGGGAACACCGAAGGACAATAGGTTGGACGATAGCTGATATCAAGGGGATAATCCCCAATTTTCGCATGCATAAAATTGTTCTAAAATAGGAGAGAAATTCACCGGAACCACTAAGAAGATTGAAGCCAGTAGTGAAGGAAGTTGTGAAAAAATATATAATTAAATGGCTGGATGCTGGGATCATCTACCCAGTCGTTGATAGTGAGTGCGTCAATCATGTACAAAATTGTCCCGTTTTGCCCCTGAGTTAGTAGACACAGAGGCTAAGAAGAGTAACCGGTTTATTATGGTTTGAAGGATGAGATTCAAGGCTTTGTAGTAACTCTCTCTCCATCAAACTATGCTACAGCACTTCGAGCGACTGCATTGATTGACAACCGTTCAGCAAGTGGGTCCCAAGTGCCCTCAGAACTAGGATCTTCCACCGGACAGAAAAGAAAATTTGACCCAGCATCTCTAATCCACAACAACTTGATCTTGTAATCCACAGCAACTTCAGGATAATTTTACTACGATAAACCAAGCTCAAGGTCAGAGACAACCGCCCAATCGACAACAATGCTCTAACTATGAAAAACTAGTATGTAGTACTTGCAGCAAGCGTCATTGGGGATGCTGTTTGTTAGGAACTAGAGTTTGTTTTAAATGTGGCAAGGAAGAACACATTGTTATAAATTGTCATGATGACAACACCCCAGTTGATGCAAAAGAACCCTCTAATGTAAACCAGTCAACCTTACGTAAGTAGACTCGACAATAGGACAAACTTTAATTGTCGCAACATCATCGCGACGCGGAGCGGCCGACGTCATCCCCTGAAGGGTCTCTTTCGAGATAAGGGTTTGGAATCACCACCAATCATTTACGAGGTGTGATCGGTCACCTATTTAAAAAACTTAGTCTGCAAAAACATATTTTTGGTTCGGGAGTGGACTGAGCGTAGGAAGGTATTAGCACCCTTCGACACCCGTTCGAAAATGATACCATATTTTGTAAAATATTATCCTATTATTTTTATTGGTCCAGAAGAAAATATTTTTGTAATTTTATTTAAATGCCTCACGTTATATTAATTCACACTTTGTTATAAGATATTAATTAATAGGTATGAGTGGCACAAGGACCATTAGAAAAATTTTATCAGCTCGAAAATATTGGAAGGTTCCAATTTCCGTCATTGGAGTTTTCGAAATAATTACTTAGTAAAAAAACAATGATAAATAAAAATAAATAAATAAAACGAAATCATGGCCCACATAAAAACTAAAACTTTTATTTTGGTTATCAATATCCTATGCTCTTGCCACTGCTAAGACCTTAGGATACAACTTAAATTTGTTTGTTTTTAAATACAAACGTTTTAATTTTGAAGTTAGTTAAAAAAATGAAAAAAAATATATTTTTTCATTTAAAAAGAAAAAAAAACTTTTATGTAAAATGATTATTTAGTAAAAATAATGATAAAAAAATAAATAATTACTTAGTAAAAAAAACAATGATAAATAAAAAAATAAATAAAACGAAATCATGGCCCATATAAAAACTAAAACTTTTATTGTGGTTATCAATATCCTATGCTCTTGCCACTGCTAAGACCTTATGATACAACTTAAATTTCTTTGTTTTTAAATACAAACGTTTTAATTTTGAAGTTAGTTAAAAAGATATTTTTTCATTTAAAAAGAAAAGAAAATCTTTTTATGTAAAATGATTATTTAGTAAAATAATGATAAATAAATACATATTAAGGACTTGAACTAGGATTGTGAATGAAAACAATTAAAGTCTATTACCACTATGCCAAACCTTACAATGTAATCTAAGTTTCCATTTTAAAATACAAATCTTTTATTTTGAAACTTTGTTTAAAATATATACATATATAAACGAAAATTTAAAAAATATTTTGTTTTAGATTTGAAATTTGTGTAAACAAACTCACTTAAAACACATTAAAAAAAATCCTATTTAAAACAAACTATTTAAAAACTGAGATCTTATTCTTTTTTTTTTTTTAACTTGTCAAATGTTTCACACTAAAAATAAATATTCAATATTCCAGATTCATTTTTAAATCTTTTATCTACTTTCTTAAAACTTGTTTAACATTTGTTTGAAAAGATTCTCTTTCTTTTAAAAAAAAAAACTTAGGTTTATTTTACTTTACTTATATTAAAATGTTTAAAACTTAAAAGTAAAACTTTCCTTTTAAAACATTTTTATTTATCTTTAAAATAATTAAACTTTAATATTGATTTTTTTTAAACTAAAAAAACTTTTTACCCAATAAAGGAAACAATTAAAACTCAAATCATAATTAATGATTTTACTCAAATCATAATTAATGATTTTCCTTTTTTTTTTAAATATGTTTGTTTCATTTTCACCCAATAAGAAAAACAAACGTTTTAAAGCTCAAATCTTATCGACATTGGAAATCTAGCAAATTAATCCTTCTCTCTTAAAATGTTTTTTTAAAGGAAAAAAAATCTCTCTCCTAACCTTGCCAACATAATTTTCTTCCTTTTCGTTTTAAAAAAAATAAAATAAAGAAAAACGAAAACAAACCAACCGGAATCCTTTTAACGCCGAGAGTCATGGAGTGTTCGTCACCGGAGTTATGGATCGTGGGATCGCCGAAGTCGTGGAGAATGCTGGGGGTCGCTGGTGTGGGTGAAGAAGAAAGAGAAGATGATGGTGGTAAAAGAAAAATAAAATAAAAAAATAAAGGAAGTGACGGTGAATGAAATGGTGAAAAAAAATATGAAGTGAATGAGATTCTTTTATTCTTTGTCCCCCTTATGTGCTTGCCCTCTCTTGAATACCCACCTCAAGAGGAGGGGAGAGAGACTGGAGGGAGAGTGTGATAACTGAGAGGTCTTTGACGTACAAGAAATCAAACAAAAAAAAAAACGGTTTCTTAAAACTAAAATAAAATCGTAATTAAAATAATAATAATAATAATAAATTCTATTTAAAACCGTTTTTAAAATTTAACTTAATTAAATTCTTTATTTTATTTTAATTATAAATCAAATTTTTAAAACAAAAATTTGTTCTACTTTTTTAAAAAATTAATTTAATTAAAACTAATATTTTTTTTTAACCAAAACAAATTATATTAAAAACCTTATATTATTTTTAACCAAACAATTAAATCAAACTTAATTAAATAATAATAATAATCAAAAAATTAAATAAAAAATAAAAAATAAAATAAGCCGGATCAAATACGGTGTCTACATTAATCATTACCTAACACTGAGCGAAAGAAGTTAGATTCGTAGTAACACGTACACTACTTTTTTTTTTTAGACCATGTGTTGATATTTATTTGTGTTAGATTTGATTCACTCTTCTTTTATATATGCTTTGTTGGTAAATTAAGTTTAGGTTAGAGTTATAATTGTTGAGTTAAGTTTTATCAATGTGATATAGCAACAAAGAATGTTGCCCTTAAATTAGCAACTTTCGAGGATGAAAGTTTTTTAAGGTGGGTAGATTGTAACGCCCCGTATTCTTTTTTTATGTATGATATTTTAGTAGTTTAAATCCATAAACTAGAGAATTATTTTTTAAAAATTTTTGTTACAATAGAGATTTCTAATTTAGTCTTTTGTTCTTTGTTATTATCTTTTCTATAAAATAAAAAAAGATAATATTTATTAGGTAAGATTGGATTAGATAAAGCATATCAAGAAAATAAAATAAAAGGAAATAAAGATAAAAAAAAAGAATTAAAAAAATGGGTTGGGCTTAGAATTAGTTAAAAGAGAATATGACAAAACCTTAAATTATATCGTTCCCTTTCCTCTCCCTCAATTTTCCCTCTGGCAAAACTGTTGTATTTTCTCCTCCCTCTCTAGCACACGCATCCAACGTCAGTCTGGTAAGTTACAAATAAATTTTGGTTTGGTAATCCTTATACTTGGTGTTAAATTTTATCAATTGAATCTTATCGTTTTTTTTTATTTTAGTTAATTTTTGGGAAATTGATTTAGTCTGAGCTTGTAAATTTCGTAAATTGAGCCAACAATTATTTTGGATCGCTATTGAGGTAAGTGGCTCTGCTTTCGGAATACCATACGGCTAGGTTGAAATTTTTATGTGATGTTTTGAATGACTATGTGATGATTGCTGTTTGTGAATTGAATGTTATGTGAAATTTTTGTGCTGCATTATATTACAGAATGTTTAGTTATGAGACCTCATGCATGAATGTGAAATTGTTCATATATATATATAAAGGTTGTGGCAATCATCCTATTGTAGTGCACAGACTAGACTGAAATTGAGGACCTAGGTGGGTGAGACTTGGCTCTGCTGACTGGCATCAATTTGGGCAGAGTCCCCTAGGAAACCCACCTATGTACTCTAATGGGGTGGGTATCATCTGTGTAGGGTTGGGTTAATTGTTCACTTTGACCAAATAGAAAGGAAAGGAAAGTAAAAGAAAAGAAAAGGAACATGAAAAGAATTTGATTCAGTAAATATTTAGGTCCCACATGTCATGTTGTATGCATGTCTGACCCTGTTAGCTGGGTTATTTACTGGATATTTTTAATATTCACCCCTTTTCCTTTTTTTTTTAAGTGAAAGGTGTGTGACAAGGATGTCTGCAAGTTGTGTCATGGGTTTTCGCTTCTGTTTAGTTTCATGTTTTTTTCTTATTTGCATTAAGAGTTATTTATCTTAATATTATGTTTTATGTAAACTATTTATGGGATCTCAAATAAAGTTTTTTTTTAACATTTTATTTTATAAAGTTATGTTATGAGATTGTATTTTATTTTATTTATTATCATGCTTTTAAAATATTGAAAGCATGTATATAGTAACGTCTCTTAGAAGTTTAAGTCTCAAAAAGTCGGGTCGTTACATTTGTTGTCTCACTCCAAGAAACGGAGCTTTCAGCGACACATTTTTAGCGACATATTATCAATAATGTCACTAAAATATACTTTCAGCGACATTGTCAACATACAGTGTCGCTGAATATTATTTTCAGCGACGTGATGAACTATATGTCGCTAAAAGTAATTTTCACTGAAATTATATGTCTTGACTATTTCTCTTGTAGTGTTGCAACTTTGTTTATTTTATAAATGATTTAATAGTTGTTTGGATTATAAACTATGATTTTGGAGTTCTAATAGATTATTTTTTGTTGATTGGTTTAGTGTTGTTCACTACGTTTTTCATTATTTAGTAAGTTGGTGTGTAGTTTAGTAGGTCAAAAAACTCTTTTGATTATATTTTCATGTTAAATAAGTTGTGTTGTTAATTTTTTACAGGATATACTATGTCATCAAAAGCGGCTGTGCTGGATCATTCAGAAGAAGAACTTCGTGCACAAAACAAGATGTTTTCTTTTGTTATATGTAATTGAATCAATTATAAGACAAATTGTTATTTGTAGCTAGAAAGTACTTTTTTGTTATAATAGGATGTTACACATTTGGAGAATCTATCTTATGTATTTTTTACTATTAAAAATACTTTTCAGCGACGTTTTATATATTTGTAGTTTTAAAACACAAAAATTGAGCAAAATAGAAGGCGAAATTGGAAAGAAAACAGGATATTGCCTATTCTTGAACTAGTTTTCAGTGACATTCAATTTTGTTGCTGAAAATTTCATTTTTTTCAGCGACAGTGGAAGATGTTGCTGAAACTTTAAACGACGAGTTATATGCGACGTCCTTAGCGACGAACAAGGTCTCGTCGCTGAAACTTTTAGCAACAAAATTGGGTTTTCAGCAACATTTTACGTGTCTCTAAAACTCATTTTTCTTGTAGTGTCTCTTTATTTTCATTTCATACGTTACGGTTATATATATGTGATATTTTTTTCGATAAATTATTGTACCAATATTTGTTTTCTTCTCTATAAATCCTATACTTTTTGAAATTCGATTGTTCTTAATTTATATAATTTTTCATTTAAATTTTACGGAGTTTAAGGAATTCAACAAAACTCTTAAAAATTGGTATTTAATACATAAATTTTTATTGTATATAGATTTTTGAAATTGGATTGTTCTTAATTTATATTTTACAGAGTTTAAGGAATTCAACAAAACTCTTTAAAAGTGGTATTTAATATATAATTTTTTATTGTATATAAAAACATTTTTTTCATTTAAAATAAACAATTTAGACTTAATATAATTTTTATACAGACTAGTTAGATTCACGTGCAATGCACATGGATAAGAAATTTTGGAATGGTGAAACTTTACCTTTTGAATGAATATATATATATATAAAACTAAGAATTCTTAAAAAAATATTGATAAAAGTAATTACATAATAATTAGAATATTATTATATAACAAATAAATAAAAGTTAGAAAATATTTTTTTAAGACAATTATTTTAGATTAAGTAATTATTTAATATAATTATTGATTTTCTAACACAAAAATGTATACAGGTCAAAATTTGTAATTAAGTGAAACATACATAGACAACTCAAAAATATGTTCATATTATACAATAAAGTTTTTTCTTCATCCATTAAAAAGTAGTTTTTCATTTTTAAATCATGTGAATCATGGAGTTGTTATTAAATGATTGAATGAGGTAATTCTATTTTTTTATTCTATAGATTTATTGCATTATCCGTTTAAATATAAGGTATCAGTTTTTTGGTGATGTACGCGCTTTTTAATAAATGAAAAGATCTTTCACGAAGGAATATGATCTAAAAACTTATTTAATAACTTTTGAATATGAAAATAAAATACTTATCTTTTAGACCAATGCAAACCAAAGGAAATTGAACCGAAGCACCCTTAGCCATTTAAAATAGGACATTAGAGGCTCAAGTCCATATATATATATAATTGATCAACAATTAGAAAAAGTAAACCTCCAATCATGCATATATGATGCCAACGTAGCCTTCATCGTCACTGATGGAGGTCTCAAATTTTCACATCTCTCATTACTTTAATTTTTTTTTTTTTATCATTATCAATCACTTGCACCACCTGTTTTTGTCCAAGCCACACAATTCTTAAGGAAGTTTTACAGTGTCTCGAACATGAGTTTTGGGCAAAATAAAAAAATACATAGGTTTATTTTCTTTTATAGGTGGTTTGCAATCATACCTATACGTGGATGGATGAATCGTTGCTTTATCGAACAATCGCATCTCTTTTAGATTAATTTTTCTCAACAAACATTTTAATAGTCGTGTCCCGTAAGAGTTTCAGGGATAAAATGGGTATATGTTAAAAAATGGGGGACAAAAATGGAAGGCAAAAATCTTCAGTTAGGGAAGGTCCTTCCCTATTTTGACCACCCCTATTGTGGCGGTCCATATAGACTCGGATTGTCAGTTTCTTCTCCAATGGCCCCACACAATTCGAAGTTTTACACTTTCTCAAACATGAATTTTGGGCAAAATAAAAGAATACATAGGTTTCTTTTATAGGTGGTTTGCAATCACACCTATACGTGGATGAATGCATCGTCGCTTTACCAAACAGCCATGTCTTTTAGATTAATTTATATCAACAGACATCTTCGAATAGTCATGTCCCTTAGGAGTTTTAGGGATAAAACGGGTATGTATTAAAAAGTGGGGGCCAAAAATGGAACGCAAAGATTCTTCTCTGTAGCCCCGTTTATAGTAAGTATAGATACCTTGCAGGTCATATATATATTTTTAATAATTTAAATCTATCTCTCAAATATTGGTAAGAATGAAAATAATTATCCTCATTAAGTTTAATTCTCTTTCTTCTAAAGATGTATAAAAAAAATCAAATAATGCTTCTATTTACCAAACTTGTTAATTATGAGTTTGTTCTACCAGTTTTTAGAGTTGTGTGATCTGGTTAATAGGTTCTGAAATTTAACAATAATGTCTAGTAGATCTTCGAACTTTCAATTTTAAATCCAATAGAGTGTCCAAATTTTTAATAGGTTTATTATATCATAACCTATTATACTATTTTTAAAGTTAAATGGCCTAATAAACACAAAATTAAAAGTTTAAAAGCCTATTTGAGATTTTTTAAAAATTAGGAATAATATCAAACAGAAACATATATATATATATATGTAAGTATGTTCAAAATTATTTTTATACAGATTTAAATCCCCACATAAAGTTATAGACATGTCACTGTATCATGTAAGAACCGAACCAAAATTTAAACCACACGTATAACTATATAAATGTAACTTATCTCTTACATTTACTTTATCCTAAAGTCGGGAGAGAGAAGCTAGTTAGTTCGATCTTGAATTTAATTTCCTTATTTAATGTTTATGATTGAATCTTAATAAGAAAATAAGTGAAATTAACAAATATGTTACAAGAACTAAAAAAGAAGTGAACTGAAAGGAAGAGGGGTGGATATGGATTGAGAGAAGAAAGTCCGTCTCTTCCCACTCAAGATTGTAAACCACGTTAATTATTAAAAAAGAAAAAAGAAAAAAGAAAATAGAAGTTGGGCATAACTTCTCTCCGTTTATATTACTAAATTTTACTTACTTAATTGCTAAGTTAGTTTAATTTGGATAACTTGAATTTTAATTATTAAAACAATTCCTTACCCAATGGTTTTAGTTGATTTTGATAAATTTCAAATTTTAAGTATTACTATTAATCAACTATAATACCTATTCGAAGTAAAAAAAAAACTTATAATACCTATTCGAAACTCAATTTTAATATTTTTTTCCTCCAATTACACACCAAATAAATTTTAAACCACTATATTTTCATTAATTTTGTTTTGTCGAAAATTTCTAAAAATTTAAAAATTGTCCAATCCAAAAACATCTCTAAAACTTAAAAGAACCTCAAAACAAAATGGAACGATGTCTAATTCATTTATATAACTACGCACCAGCTCAAGATATGTAATTAAAATATTAAAAATGACATATTTTTGTTAAGAAGTTGAAAAGATAATAAACCTAATAATGGCTAATAATATAAGTTTGGTACTCTTGTTATCAATTTGTTTAGAGATGGAATCTCATGAATATTGATATAGCTTCAGAGCCTAATAAACTCGAATGAGTATCTGGTCCAAAAATGAGATCTGAAAAACCACCATCTTGAGGTAGCATATAAATAATCCCACATTGAAAATTGATTTTGAGATGGAATCTCATGAATATTTTTATATATATATTGGCAAACGTATTGATTAATGTTTAAAATTTCGATGTTGAAGTGACAATAAGAATATCAATAAAATGTAAATGTCAATGAATATATTTATGGAAAAAAATCATAAGTTTCATAAAATTTATAAAAAAATTTAACTAATAAACAAACATTTTAAACTTTCTAAACAAATTAAAATTCTTATTATCAATATTTTTTTCTATATTTGTGACCTTTGTTGCTATTTTATTGTGTTTCATCAAATTTCTTATGATATAATAAAAATGTCTATTCACCTTTTGAGAATTTAATACCCTATTTTATAATACATGCCAACATGAAATATTGTCGACAATTTTAACTTATTCCCCAATATTATATCTCTATATTTAAATGTCTCCTCATTTGAATTTGGATCTTATAAAGCAAAGAAATATTATTGTAAAATTCCAAAGGGATGGTTGAAGAAATTTCTGTTGTTGAAATGTTAAGTACTAACAACAGTACTTTAAATCCAAGTCCATCCATCTATAAATAGAGTTGAACTAATGACAAGATTTGCATCAAATACATAAACTTGGTGTTCTCTCAATATACAAATAATTAACTATGAAGGGTTTTATTGGGTTTTCTTCTTCGGCCATCTTCCTCCTTGTTTTACAGGCAGCAATCTTTGTTTCTTGTTATGATCCCAGCCCTCTTCAAGACTTCTGTGTAGCAATTGATGAACCCATGGACTACAAATCTGCTGGTAACTTCTAACCATATTGATATCTTTCATGTTATTGTTTCTTGTCTCTTGTTCTCATTGTGAATCACTGTCGAATTAAAAAACTTCAACTTTCTTTTTCTTTTTCTTTTTCTTTTTGTTCAGGAGGGTGGGAGGAAATGGTATTGTACAAATTTTAACTATTGTCATACAAAAATATATCTAAGGGCAGTAATTATATTGATAATGATAATAATAGTGTGATATCTACCGAAATATGCTAGAATTGGGCCTTTGTTATTAAACTACGACAAAGGTAATTTTTTCCCATTTACTTGAAACCTCACGTAAATGTGCATTTCATCTTCATGTGTACAAATGTATAAAACATAAGACCACGAATGCATAATTGGTTTCCACCTACATTCACACATAAATCTAAAGAACCAATCTTATTCGAATCTTATCAAACAGAGCCTTATTTATGTATTTATTATTTCACCTTTTTTATCTTTTGTTTTTGGTGGAATTCAGTGTTTGTGAATGGGAAGTTCTGCAAGGACCCAAAGCTTGTGAAAGCTGAAGACTTTGTTTTTCGAGGACTTAACATTCCTGGAAACACAATGAACAAACAGGGCTCCAATGTGACTCTAGTAAATGTTGACCTACTCCCTGGACTCAACACTCTTGGCATCTCTTTGGCTCGGCTGGACTATGCTCCATATGGGCTTAACCCACCCCACACCCACCCACGAGGCACTGAAATTCTCGTTGTCGTCGAAGGCACTCTCCTCGTCGGTTTTGTGACCTCCAACCCCAACAAACTCTTCACCAAAGTGCTTCACAAAGGAGATGTGTTTGTGTTTCCCATTGGTCTCATCCACTTCCAGTTCAATGTTGGTCATGGCCCAGCTCTTGCCTTCGCTGGACTCAGCAGCCAAAACCCAGGTGTTATCACCATTGCTAATGCTGTGTTTGGATCTGATCCTCCAATCTCCATTGATGTTCTTATGAAGGCCTTCCAAGTTGACAAGCACGTCATTGATGCTCTTCAAAAGCAATTTAAAGATTGAGAGGAAGAAGAGTTACAAATGTATGTATCTCTTGGAACGGGTGTATGTTCTTGAACTTTCATGAAACTATATAATATATATCGAAATAAAGAAAGGGTCTTTACCCCTATTATAAAATAAAATAAAAGTTTATATCCACTCTTCAAGGGAGTTTGCAAGTGTGTTCTCAAATTTCCAATTCTACAGTAAGGGTTAGCTCTTGAGTCCGAAAAAGAGCATTGTAACGGTTTGATCCTGAATCGTGGAAAAGATGGGGTTTGTTATTGCTCGTGGAGAAAGAACATTGTACCGGTTGGACTCTAAGCCATGGAAAAAGTCGTTTTCTTCAATAGAATATTCAAGAGGAGCTTGGGGAGTGGAGTAGACAGTTTTGCTGAACCAATATAACTTTCGGTGTCATTTTCTTTAACCATTTTCTATTTAATTTTTGCAATTAATTTTCGTTATCATAATTTGCATAAATTAATTGCACTAATTTGTTCTTCATGTTTATGGTGAATCCCTACGTTATAATTAATTAATTAGGGTGCTTGAAATATATCTCTAATTCATTGAATAATTTTGTGTTAAAATTATTTGTTCATAAAAAATATTCCGTGAGGTAACCTCTTCAAATGAGGTCTTCTATTTCTTCTTTGAGGTCGAGACAGTCATGTGTCGTGTGGCCATGATCTCTATGTAATAAACAATACCTTCCTCTACTCCTTTTACTGGATGATGCTTTTACCCTGTCAGGTCACTTGAGTAGTCTCTCGTCTTTGATTTCCATCAAAACCTGTTCGAGTGAGACCATTATTGAAGTGTATTTTTCAAATTTTCATTGAGGATCCTGCTGGACTAGTCGACCATGTCCACTATCTAACCTCTCCTAGCTTGATCCATGTCGGTTTTCTCCAGGCCTCTCTCTCTTTGCGTTATAATCCGCCCGTTCTCGTTCAGGGTCACGCCCTGAGTGAATTAATTCTCCAGCACTCATGTACTTCTGGGCTCGGCTTAAAGCCTCCGAGAAAGTGTTTGGAATTCTCTTCCTAAAAGAAAATAAAAGTGCCTGGAGTTCTCTTCCTAAAATAAAATACCAATCGCTCATCTTTCACATCGGATACAAAGGCCAGCAGTGCCACTACATCTGTCAGACCATCCACTTGTAGCTTCTCTTCATTGAACCGAGCTACATAGTCTTTGAGGCTACTGTCGCCTTTTGCTTGATAGTCAGTAGGTATGCTACTGGTTTGCTTCTAATCCGTCCTCCGACAAATTGGGTGACAAATGCCCTCGCCAATTCCTTGAAGCTTGAAATCAACTTTCTTTTCAACGGTCAAAACCAGACGCGTGCCGAGCCAGCCAGAGTGAAAGAAAACACTCTACATCTAAAGGATTCCGTTATGTCGTAAATATCTGTCCATTCTCGGTATGCATCGAGGTGATCAATGGGATATGTCGAACTGTCGTTTTGTGTGATGGTAGGTAGCTTGAACTTCGGAGGAGCTTTTTCCTTCATTATTTTCTCCGTAAAGGGAGAGTCTACCTGGTCTATCAGTTCCTTGAGACCAAATTTCTTGTCTTGGTGTCCTCCTCATTGTATCTCTGATCGCACGGTTCGACTGGATGGTTTTCTTCTGTCGACAGTAGTATGCCCGAGGCCGGCTCGATCAACTGGGTTGCTCTTGTTTTCGTTGGGCGCGACAGACCTCTATTGTCGTACAGCTGCGTGTCGAGCTGACCGACCGAGGATGTTGGTTCGGGGTTTGTCGTTTCCTTTTATCTTCAGTTTGCTCCGTGCATAGCTAGTTTTCTCCCCAACTCCTTCAATCATCGGAGCTTTACCCTTTTGTGGATCGCGAACAAGCGCTGGTTGTTCCACCTTATGTTGCTCGAGCTTTTGCAGAAGCAGGGACATGCTCTGGTGCATTCCTTCAACCTTCTTTTCTAATGCGGGTACAGAGAGTAGGGTTTTTAGGCATACCTCTAAGGTTTAGCTTACCGTCGTATTTATAGAGGTCGAATCCTAATCCCTTCAGGATTTACATCAGTCGAACCCTAATCCCTTTAGGGTTTACCTAAGTTAAATCCTTATGCACTCAGGAGATCTTAAACGGAGTGGACATCATGCTGCATTCAGGACGAGGCCAAGTCGACTCGGACCGAGCTTGCACGGGGGTTGGGTCACACTGGAGAGCACTGATCGACGCTGACCCCGGGTCGGTTATGGTCGGCCTGCGCCACTAGACCCTGACCCACTTACCTCTCTTCAGGTCCGCTGCTTCTTCGGTTCTCTTTCCTCTCTTCGGTTGTTTAGTTTGATATATATTTTCTCCCTATATATATATAACAAGTCTCGTAGGCTTTTTGGTGGAGATTTGAACATACGACATTTTGGTTGAGGATATACATGGAGATAATTGTCCTCATCTATATACCATGGGTCAATCTCTTCTCTAACCAATGTGAGACTTTGTTTATCCTCCTTGAAATTCCAACAATCCTCCCCTAGAACGAGATACCACTTGTATCTTGCTGGAATATAGTTATTCATCTGTTTACAATCCTCACCTCGAACAAATTACCACTAAGCCTCCCCTCAATTAGTCATCCATCCGTCCAATTTCTATCCAAAACCAACTCATCTTCTCTGGAGCACACTGCTTATCTGCTGTCGATAGAGTTCAACCATGGATCTTACCATGACTACATCTTCCAAGGCTCACCAAGCTTCTTTATTTGGCACCCAAAAATTCTCAATCACACATCACATTGTAGAGCTATAAGTTTATACAAGTCATTAGCTTTATTTTAGAAAAGGCTAATGGAATTTTAATACAGGTAAATAGTATTTTTTGGGGGATTTTTTTAAAACTTCAAGTGGGTAACTTCAGTTTTAAAAATATTCGTGTCAAAATATGTAATTGCAAATATAATGTATAAAAAAATACCTTTCATTCATTAACTTAAATAGTGTTAATTAGTATAAATTTTAACATATGCTATGGTATGTAGTCAATAATCAAAATGACTCAATTGAGAATATGGATATTTCAGAAGAAATCTTAAACATGACTACTCATAAACATACTGAGAAAGATCAAGTATCTGAGGATAATAATGACATATCAATAAACTATGTCATGATGGGACAAAGAGGGTGTAGATACCGTATTTGGTCCGGCTTATTATATTTTATATTTATTTTGTTATTATTATTTAATTAAGTTTGATTTTAATGGTTTTTGTTAAAAATAACATCATTTTACTTTATTATTAGTTAAAGTTTAAATTAACTCAAACTAAAAAAATGTTAGATTTATTTTGAAAATTAGTTTGGATAAGATTATGTTTTAAAAGAATTTGTTTTATAATCAAAATAATAAATAAATAAAGATTTACGTTTAAATAAAGAATGTGTTTTAAATACAAAGATTTTTTTTAATTTTAAAAAAGGGAAATAAGTTTTCAAGTTTGTTATCTTTTTCTTTCGTCAAAATGTTACGTGGCTTTCTTCTCCCCCTATTTTCTCTAAGCTTTTTTGACTACAATATTACCGTTGGATTCTTTTTCCTGGTATTTAAGGAGGAGAAGCAGTACAGAGAACATGGACACACCGGTAGAAAACAAACAACAAAAATTAGAGTTTATTACTTTTTCTCTCTCTTCAAAGACCCATTTTCCTTTTCCTTTTTATTTTTTCCTTGCTCTCTTTGCCCTCTTTCTCTCTCTAGAACTCATCTTCTTCCTTGGTCTTCTTCCTCCTTCCCACACTCAAACCCCTCTCCCAAATTCACATCCCGACGAGTATATCCCAGGCACCGGCGACCCATCAACTTCCCATGGCAGCAACGTGAGTTGCAGGTTGTGTAACTGCAGCTCCTCTCAAAACCCCGACGGCCGGTGACGCCTTGACGCGAGCTATTCCTCCGGCGACACCAGATCTACACCACCCACGAAAGGCGACACATTCCTGGTAGGTGACGAGCGACGGCGCAATCCCCCGGCGACGACCCTTGCCGGCCCATTTTGGCGACACCCGTAGCTTCCGACGATCGAGACTCCGGTAGCACGACGGCAAAGCCTCCGACACCGGCAGCCCTATCGGCGGCATAGAAAACCAGAGAACCCCGACACCGGCACGATAGGACTTCGGCACAGCCGTTCATCTTTTGGGCTACCCATTTTCTGGCTAAAGTGGGTTTTGAAAGAGAAATCCTTTTTCAAGAAAGGGAAAGATTTTATTTTAAATAAGGTATATAAAAGATGATTTTATTTTAAGTTTTAAACTTGTTTATTAAAATGCAAATAAAGCACAAAAATAAAAGGTCTTTTAAAAATAAACCGAAAGTTTTTTAAATAAATTTCTTAAAAAAAGATAGAAGAGTAAATTTTTTTTTTTTAATTTTTTTTAAATGTAACAAGGTGAATTTTAAAATAAAAGTTTATTCTAAAGTTTTATTTTTGTTTTGTTTTGTTTTTTTTTTCTTTCTAAATTTCTTTTTGAATGATGGCGAAAGAACTTGTTTTGGTTTTTTTTCTTCAAATAAATGTCTTTAAATTAGTAAATGAGTAAAAATAATTTTTTTTTTCAAGAAAAGTCTTAAAATTAAAATATCTAAAAGGTAAGGTTTTTTTAAAAAATAGGACTATGTTTTAAAACAAAAATAGATTTTTTTTAAATTAAATTTTGTTTTAAGATAAAATGAATTTAATTTCAAATGGTTTGAAAATTGTTTATCTTTAAAAGGATTTCATTAAAAAAATGTTTAAAATAAAATTTTTTAAAAAAATAGAAGATTTGTATTTTAAAAAAGAAAACTTAATTTATATCTTTAGGTGTTGGCATAATGACAATACACTTGTTTGTTATCATTTACAATCCAAGTTCAAGTCCTTTTATGCCCCTTAATTTTTATTATTTTTTTAATTTTTCATTTTACTAAATAATCATTTCAAAAACTCCAATGACGAGAATTGGAATCTTCCAGTATTCTCGAGGTGCTTAATTTTTCTAATGGCCTTCGTGCCAGTCATACCTATTAATTCATATCTTATTATAAAATGTGAATTAATATAATACGAGACATTTAAAATAAAATAAAAAAAATTTTTCTTTGGACCAAATAAAATAACGGGATAATTTTTGACAAAATGTGGTACCGTTTTCGAACGGGTGTCGTAGGGTGCTAACACCTTCCCTACGCTCAGTCGACTCCCGAACCAACAATCTGTTTTCGCAGACCTTGTTTTTATTTTTAGGTGACCAATCACACCTCGTAGATGATTGGTGGCGACTCCAAACCCTTATCTCGAAAGAGATCCTTCAGGGGATGACGTCGGCCGCTCCGCGTCGCGATGACGTTGCGACAGCTTGGCGACTCCACTAGGGACTTTAGAGAGTCAAGCCATTATTTTTGTCAGTTACTATCCATTATAAAATATTTTGATTCATTCTTTTTTTTATTGCACATTTTGTGTTTTAATTATTTGTTTTTGTAAGTTTGCATTATTCATGAATATCACACAAATTCACAAGCTTCCTACTCGGGCATTACCTTTAGGATTAGATCGGAGACTGAGTAGTGTGACCTTCGTGGAATTTCGGTTCCCGTGCAGGCACATGAAATCCTCCACTCAAGTCGGCCATATTGCCAAAGCATATGGAAGATTTGAGGGCCATTATTCTATAGGATGCATTAGTACATAACTGCACACCATATTCATATTGCATCTTATGTGGGTTGTTATGTCATTCATGACATTTTGTCTTTTAGGGTTGATTGTGAGTTTTAACCATAAGGTTTTAAATGAACCACTTTTTTAAAAAAATAAAGGAAAAGAATAAAAAAATCATTTACCTTACTTCTTCCTGTCTATTTGTTTAAGTTTTCGGTAGAAGTGTTGCCTTTCAAAAGGGTTATAAATGTCCCTGTTGTAGGCACATAAACACTTTCAAACTTATTTACTCACTTAGGAGTTAAGTTTTAACCCTAGAATTAAATGTCATGCATATTCATGTCTCTCCCTTGGGTTGAGTTAGAATCTTGCATGCATTTACATACACTAATAATTCCATGAAATATTGCTTTAAAAAACAAATAATGACATGAAATATGCATCATATCATTACGGAACTTTGGAGCATATTTAAATACGTTTTTTTTCTTCCTGTAAGAAAAGTTAAACTAAAAACCCCTATCATAAACTAAAAGAATATATCTTGCATTCATCATTCTGCATGTCGTCCATAAATTAAATAAAAAAAAACATCTATCGTTCCATGCATGCGTCAGTTCACGTGTTGATAATAATTTCAAAAAAAGTTTCCCCTAATTTGTGATCTAACATTTGCATAACATCATCTAGAGAAAAATTAAAGTCATACATTCATTCACGCATCACTCATATGATGTCATCGGTTGAAAAACAAAAAAACAGAAACAATTTTTTTTTTAAATGCTCGCGATAAAAAGGAAATTACATGTTTTGAAGTTTCTCAATAATATTTTTAATATGGTCTACTTTTATCATTCTTGTTAGTTGAGACTTTAGTAAGAATCAAACAATCATTGTAAGTCACTTGGAGGAAACGGGAAAAAACTGGAAAAATAATCAAAAAAAAATTGAAAAATGAAAAATTTGTGTGAATGCCTTCAAGGTCCTCAATGAGATATAATTTTACCAAGCTTTGTTCTCAGGCTAAACCCTAACTCAAAGTAGCTTTATGTTGGCCTTCGTATTTCTTCTCATGTGCGAACCAGTAAACCACCAAATTTCATACTGGGGCAAGCATGCCTATTGAGGTGAGATACCAAAATTACTCACTCCCTGTAAAACCTTGAGCTTGGCCTGCTTTAAGCATAATCTACCTTGAGCCTAGCCTACCGATATGTGGTAAATATAGTCAACATTGAGAGTTGACCATTTACTGCAAAAAAAAAATCATTTGCTGAGCCCGTCACATACAATTTTTGTAAGGAATATCAATATTTACCTACTTACCATAAAGGTCTTTTACCAAACCTATCACATCTAATTGCGTGGTAAATATCCAAAATTATCCACATGTTACCCTAAGAACTTTGAAGGTAATAAAATAACATTGGGATCTTATGATTGACCGCTTCATGAATTTGTACTTGTACTTGCTCAAAATTTCCCTACTATGACTTCATTCTTTCACTTTCTATTGTTCTTCTATCTTAATCCTGCATGTACTTTCTTCTTTTGAGCAAAAGTGATTCCAAGACCGAGGATAGTGATTTTGAGAATTAGGAAGTTAGCAACCTGACAAATAGTCTCAAGATCTCAGTTTGATAAGTTTCGTTTGAGAACAGTTTTTACTGGAGCAGTAGCAAATACATAATTTGGAACAGCAATTAGAGTTGCAAAAGGCGACTACGCATGATCAACTTTTTATATGTGATTGCACCCTTTTTTATAAAAGGGTTGTGTCTGACCAAAAAAAAAAAAAAAAAAACTTCGTCTAAGGCCATGACAGTGCTTTAGTTCAATGATTGAAGCAATCTTCTTTGCAAATCTTCAGACTGGGGCAAAGTCGAGCAATGCTATGTCGAGGCAAATTTGTAACTACATTATACAAAGCTTTGAGGCAAAGATCATTTTCAGACTGATATTGTTACATTTCTCCTCGCACAAAATCTTCTTCACTTTGAGAAAAAAAGAGGTCATTTGAATTCAAAAGTGGACTACATCAACTGCACTTCGGAGCAAAGGTTAAAAGAGAGCCTTACATTCAAAAAGTGGGTTGCAGCAACATAACCATAAAGTGAAGCTAAAGGCGAGAAAGAATATTTTTATCAAAGATCTTGAGCTAAACTCAAAAAGGGGCAAGATACACGAGATGAACTCTTGGGGAGTTACGCAACCCATTCTCAAGGTCACTTATCCAAAGAACTGGACTCTTCTATTCACTTGGTCATAATCTCTTATAAAAGCTTCAAAAAAAAAAAAAATTCAATATTTTATTGTTCAAGAGATTTGACAAAATATCTTTGAACTCTTTGTTCCTTTTCTTTAAAAAGGAAGCTCGCTGACTTCTCTCATCGTTAAGCATGATGGAAAATCATGGTTTCCATCCTCGTTTGTTCATAAAGCCAAATCCATCCAACACTCTTGTCAGTTGCAAGGTCGAGGTTATGAAACAGTTTAATCAAGCAAGATGTACAATGCTATGAATTATTCTAAACTGGCACATGAGTTACCTCTACAAAAGAAGCCCACCAAGCCTGATATAGTTTGAAAAATTACCTTGATCGAGTGAAAGCATTAAAAAAAAAAACAGTTGATGTGTTTCTTCCAATGTTGACATTACCTTTTCTCATTTGATTCTTTGCTAAATCATTGCTAATAAGAAGGATGAGATTATACAAAAAAGTAGTATCTTTTTCAAAATATGGAAAAAAAATTCTCTCAACCATATTTTCACAAATCATGCATTCACATCACTTGCATACATATTCTTCAAAAAAAAAAAAAGTTATCATATCATGATTAGATTATGAAAATTTAAGTATCATGCATTGTACATTCATAATCACATTCTATTGTTTGAGCCAAAATAAAAATGAGTATCATACATACATGATGCAACCATCTAGGATTGCATATACATTATTGCAGCATGCGTCGACGGTCAAATTCATTGGTTAAACGAAATAAAAAACAGATCATATACTGTCACACATTGTCAAATGATAAGAATAAATGGAAAGTAAAATGGAGCATCATTTGTCATTCATGACATTGGGGGCAATACACATTTGTAGATGCACCATCCGTCCTAAGATAATTGCTGCAAAGGTTGCGTAGCAGCTTCCCGTGAAGCCTCCTGCGGATGTCTTTAACTTTTTCTCGGCCTTTAGAGTTAGAGCTAGTGATAGGCCACGCTCAATTGTCAGCAACAAGGTACCTACGCAGTGAAATGTCGGTTGCCAAGGTAAATAAAATTGGTCTAATCTCTCGCTCGGATGTCAGACTCCCGCTATGATGGCACTGGAAGTTCCCATTAGCATGAACACGTGGTTTTTGTTAGTCTTATTGTCATGTGTCAAAGTGCATATCTCATGCACTTAGCTTTTAGGAGGATATTCCAAGTCCTGCACTTAGATAATAAACCTTTAGTAAATCAAATAACTGCAGTTTTTTTTTTTTTTTTTGAGAAATTGCATTTTAATCTTTTGGAGCTAGTTTTCTACCTCACACGGGTCATTAAGTTTGTGAAGTCAAGTTTTATCACCTAGGTATTTCGACTGTCTTTCGAGCCGGTGCCGTTATGACTGATCCGACCAAGATTTACTTTTGTCCCGTTCCCATACTTTGTTTGAACTGACCTAGATGTGTCTCGCTTAGCCTCATATTTCGACAAACTCCACGATAGCATGTTGTGATTCAAGCTTACCTTAAATGGCCGTTGAGGCCTTCAATAATCCTGTCAGAGACCCTGCCTATATATAGAAACCATTTGCCTCTATCAAAGGTACGCAAACACTATATTTTCTCTCTAATACAACTCGGATTCTTCCGGACTTGGCGTCAGAGTGTTTTCTCTTACCAGTATCCTGCTCAGAAAAATTCAGCTCATCCTCAAGGTCATAATTTCGTCCAAGCCGAGCTTGTAAGCTTGGTAATTTTTGTGATCAAACATTTATCTTCGGTTAAATCGAACCCGATCCAAGTCGAGGTCGAAGCCTGTTGTTAAAGCCAGGTCCGTTGCATTTTATCTTTCGGTTAAATCGAACCCGATCCAAGTCGAGGTCGAAGCCTGTTGATAAAGCCAGGTCCGTTGCATTTTATCATTTGATTAAATCGAACCCGATCCAAGATTGTGGTCGAAGCCTGTGTCAAGCCAGGTCCATCGCACTTATCATGTCGATTAAATCAAACCCGATCCAAGATAGAGGTTAAAGCCTGTATTAAGTACGAGGTTCTTTGCATGTTGAGATCCCGCCTAGTGTCAAGCTGGATCCATCTCTATCTTGTCTTGTCTGAATAAAATTTTTGCCTCCCAAATACTTTGTCTTTTGCCTTTGTCTACTCTTTTAGTTCTGCAAGGATACACAAAAGGGGGCAAGCTGTAGACTCCGTATTTGGTCCGGCTTATTATATTTTATATTTATTTTGTTATTATTATTTAATTAAGTTTGATTTTAATGGTTTTTGTTAAAAATAACATCATTTTAGTTTATTATTAGTTTTAAGATAAAATTTAAATTAACTTAAACTAAAAAATGTTAGATTTATTTTGAAAATTGGTCTGGATAAGATTCTGTTTCAAAAGAATTTGTTTTATAATCAAAATAATAAATAAATAAATAAATAAAGATTTACGTTTAAATAAAGAATGTGTTTTAAATAAAAAGATTTTTTTTTATTTTAAAAAAAGGAAATAAGTTTTCAAGTTTGTTATCTTTTCTCTCTGTCAAAATGTTACGTGGCTTTCTTCTCCCCCTATTTTCTCTAAGCTTTTTTGACTACAATATTACCGTTGGATTCTTTTTCCTGGTATTTAAGGAGGAGAAGCAGTACAGAGAACAGGGACACACCAGTAGAAAACAAACAGCAAAAATTAGAGTTTATTACTTTTTCTCTCTCTTCAAAGACCCATTTTCCTTTTCCTTTTTATTTTTTCTTTTCTCTCTTTGCCCTCTTTCTCTCTCTCGAACTCATCTTCTTCCTTGGTCTTCTTCCTCCTTCCCACACTCAAACCCCTCTCCCAAATTCACATCCCGACGAGTATATCCTAGGCACCAGCGACCCATCAACTTCCCACGGCGGCAACGTGAGTTGCAGGTTGTGTAACTGCGGCTCCTCTCAAAACCCCGACGGCCGGTGACGCCTTGACGCGAGCTATTCTTCCGGCGACACCAGATCTACACCAGCCACGAAAGGCGACACGTTCCTGGTAGGTGACGAGCGGTGGCGCAATCCCCCAGCGACCACCCCTGTCGGTCCATTTCGGCGACACCCGTAGCTTCCGATGACCGAGACTCCGGTAGCACGACGGCAAAGCCTCCGACACCGGCAGCCCTATCGACGCCATAGCAAACCAGAGAACCCCGACACCGGCACGATAGGACTTCGGCATAGTCGTTCATCTTTTGGGCTACCCATTTTCTGGCTACAGTGGGTTTTGAAAGAGAAATCCTTTCTTTGGAAAAATTTTATTTTAAATAAGGTATATAAAAGATGATTTTATTTTAACTTTTAAACTTGTTTATTAAAATGCAAATAAAGCACAAAAATAAAAGGTCTTTTAAAAATAAGCGGAAAGTTTTTTAAATAAATTTCTGAAAAAAGATAGAAGAGTAAAATTCTTTTTTTTAAATTTTGTTTTAAATGTAACAAGGTGAATTTTAAAATAAAAGTTTATTCTAAAGTTTTATTTTTGTTTTTTTTTTTTTTCTTTCTAAATTTCTTTTTGAATGATGGTGAAAGAACTTGTTTTGGTTTTTTTCTTAAAATAAATGTCTTTAAATTAGTAAATGAGTAAAAATAATTTTTTTTCAAGAAAAGTCTTAAAATTAAAATATTTAGAAAAGGTAAGGTTTTTTTAAAAAATAGGACTCTGTTTTAAAACAAAAATAGATTTTTTTTAAATTAAATTTTGTTTTAAGATAAAATGAATTTTAAAAATTTCAAATCGTTTGAAAACCGTTTATCTTTAAAAGGATTTCATTTAAAAAAATCTTTAAAATAAATTTTTTTTTTAAAAAAAATAGAAGATTTGTATTTTAAAAAAGAAAACTTAATTTATATCTTTAGGTGTTGGCAAAATGACAATAGACTTGTTTGTTATCATTTACAATCCAAGTTTAAGCCCTTTTATGCCCCTTAATTTTTATTATTTTTTAATTTTTCATTTTACTAAATAATCATTTCAAAAACTTCAATGACGAGAATTGGAACCTTCCAGTATTCTCAAGGTGCTTAATTTTTGTAATGGCTTTCGTGCCACTCATACCTATTAATTCATATCTTATTACAAAATGTGAATTAATATAATATGAGACATTTAAAATAAAATAAAAACATTTTTCTTTGGACCAAATAAAATAACGGGATAATTTTTGACAAAATGTGGTACCGTTTTCAAATGGGTGTCGTAGGGTGCTAGCACCTTCCCTACGCTCAGTCGACTCCCGAACCAACAATCTGTTTTCGCAGACCTTGTTTTTATTTTTAGGTAACCAATCACACCTCATAGATGATTGGTGGCGACTCCAAACCCTTATCTCGAAAGAGACCCTTCAACGGATGACGTCGGCGGCTCCGCGTCGCGATGACGTTGCGACAGATGGAACCGAAGTAATGTAGTTATTGATAAAAATTTTACTTATAATGTTGTTATTGACATTTTATCCGAAAGTGAGGATTCTGAACCAAAATCTATCAAAGAATGTCAACAAAGAAAGGATTGGCTTAAGTGGAAAAAAGCAATCCAGACAGAATTAAACTCACCTTCAAAACGTCAAGTCTTTGGACCAGTAGTCCGAACACTAAAAGATGTTAAGCTTGTAGGATACAAATGTGTATTTGTAAGAAAAAGAAATAAAAATAATGAGGTCACAAGATATAAAGTAAGACTAGTTACACAAGGTTTTTCGCAAAGACTTGGTATTGTTTATGAGGAGACATATTCGTCGGTAGTGGATGCGATTACATTGAGATATTTAATTGGTCTGACTGGGTTTGAAAGTCTTGACATGTATCTTATGGATCTAGTCACAACATATTTATATGGATCTCTTGATAATGACATTTATATGAAATTCCCTGAAGGATTTAAGATACCCAAAACATATAATCCAAGTTCTCGGGACTTGTATTCAATAAAGTTACAGATATTAAAACAATCAGGACGAATGTGGTATAATCGCCTTAGTGGATATTTGTTGAAATAAGGATATCAAAATAATCCAATTTGTCCTTGTGTTTTTATAAAGAAATCACAATTGGGATTCGTTATTATAACTGTGTATGTTGATGACTTGAATACAATTGGAACTCCTGAAGAGCTTTCAAAGGCTATTGAATATCTTAAAAAATATTTTGAGATGAAAGATCTCGCAAAAACAAAATTTTGTCTTGGCTTGCAAATTGAGCATTTAACCACTAGTAGAAAGTTGTCTTCCATGACAGTTGTGAACAGTAAAAAAGTTTGGATGAAAAAAAAAACTGTCTTAAATGATGGGAGCCCGTTTTTTACGGGAAAAAACGCTATTTTTCAGATTTTGTAAGTTTTATGACAGTTAAAAACTGTCGCGAAAATCGAAATTTCAATGACAGTGGAAAACTGTCACGAAATGGTGGAGGCGCGATTTTGGAGGAAAAAACGACAATTTACGAAAATTTTCATGCTTTTATGACATTTTATAATTGTCAATGAAAATAAAAAAATTTCAAGTATTCCATGATAATTACCTAGACCATCTTGAGAATGTATGACATACAAAAACAAATGATTTTGAGCGCGTTTCATTTCTGTCGGAAAAATTGCAGCTTTGTTGACGATATTAATTCTTTCGGGATTGTCCGGTCGCATCGAGTATAGATTTATGCTTAATAGTTTCCCCAAATACTCTATGAAACAAGTAGAAAATGATATTTGTTATAGTAGTATGCTTATCCTGCGTAATTGTGCCCTTCCTCTCTTCGGTCCCGAGTTTGAGCCCTATGAATTTAAATTATTTTTTTCAACCCTCTATTAATATATTTTTATAAAAAAAATAATATAAGTTAATTCTAGTTTCACCAAGCATTCCGTAAATAAAATATTTATATTTAAATTATACCCTGATTTTTTTTATTGGAATGAAAGGTAGTCAACTTAATCGAATGGTTAGGAATTAATTTGAATTTAAATTGGAACTAGTTAGGTTCATGAAGTTTTAAATTTTTATAACATAAAATTTTGAAGTTTAGATAGAATTTTTTTTAATTAAATCTTAGTCTTGAGAATTTGTTTTTTTATTAGATTCTTGTCTAAATTTTTAAGAATATTAATAGTAACTTTTTGAAAGAAAATAGAAACCAGTCAATAAAATGAAAAATAAAAACTTAGTAAATATTTCTTTTTGTAAAATATATATATATAATGATAACATATTTAGTTACTTGTGTGAATTGAACGCTCAAGACCACTGAGACTTATGGACACATGTGTACACCAAACACCAACAAAATAAGCTGATTTTATGAAATGTTCAAGTATAATATTAATATAGTAATCATTTTTTCATTGTAGGTAATTGCAATTAAAATAAATTAAATCAAACCACGCCATTTTGCGAACTTCTTCATCTGTTTTCGATGTTCTTCTAAAAAAACCAAAAGTTCATTATCTTCCTCACGCCGTCGTTCAAGATCCGTTACCTAGATGACGCAAATTCACATAATCAATCGCCGACACTACAAGCGATATGAGTTTTTTCCAACGCTTTTATTCTCGACGCTGGGCAAACATCTTTTTCCCGATTAAAGAATAATAGTTGAGACTCTGCCGACTATTGACTAAAATAATCAGGAAAGGAATATATTTTTTACGCTTTTATTATCGACACTGGGTGAAGTTAGTCTTACCGACACTTTTGCCTAATAGTCGAGTAAAATTTCGTTTTTATATATTACCACTCCCGACGACGATTTTTGAAATAGTCGGGAGAGGTTTATATATACCCGACTATTTTATTATATAGGAGCACAAAATTTGTTCTTGATTTTTTTTAATTACCACTCCCGACTATTTTTAGAAAAAAGTCAAATAGTGGACTTTACATCAATATTTTAATAAATTGTTGTGCGCTATTGTTTTTAATTTTTTTTAAATATTACAATTCCCGAAAATTTTCGAAATAGTCGACACATATTAATATTCCTGACCATTTTAAAATAGCATAAGTAATATTTTTATTAAAAATTACAACTCCTGACTCTTTTGAGAAAGAGTCAGAAAAAATGGACTTTCCCAGTAGTTGTCTAGCAATATTGTTTTATTTTTATAAATATTATTCTAAATAGATGGGGAAAATTGAATCTAGCCTATTTAATTTATAAAAGTATACTTTTGTTTTTAAATTAAAAAGTTTTTAAAAATTTTGTCTTTTTAAATAATTATAATTACAAAACTAAAAATTTTTACCATTTTTTCTAAATGAACAATTGGGAAAGGGATTTGAAATCCCTAATCCTCTTTTCTTTTCCCTCCTTGTCTCCTTCTCTTTTTTCCCTCCTTGTCTCCTTCTCTTTCGAAGCCGCCAAGTCAAATGGTCTGTCGTCCGCCGCTTTCGAAAACTGTCCGCTACCGTCGCACTTTCGTCTGCCGTCCAGCGCCATCGCTCCGTTGTACTGCCCATTTCTCACGCTCTTTCCTTCGCCTGCTTCTTCCTTCCTAGGTATTGTCTCAAATCGTTTTCTTCTTAGTTTGGTCTGTTTCTGCTCTACAATTTACGCCCAACTTGCCTCTACTGCCGTCGATGAAACTATGTTGTTTCTGCTATACAATTTCTGCTCTACAATCGTTTTCTTTTTTGTTCTTTGCTTGTTTACCTTATTGATGAAACTATGCTATTTTGTTTTTAATTCATGATAGGTTTTAGTTTATGAAACTTGTGTATATTCAAGGTAGGTGTATTTCAGACCTAGTTTTCGATTTCATACTTCCCTTTTTTTTGAAATTCCAAGTTAGGGCTTTGATTTTGTGTGATGATCCATTAGAGCGTATGAGATCGATTTTCAGTGTTGTTTCTTTGAGATCCTTTTTTTCTTGATTTCATTTATTTGTAAGTTAATTTTAACGTGTTCTGTTGTGGAGGGCCATCATTCATTATTGTGATTAAGCTATTTAGTTAATTGGTTATGGCTGATTGTGAAAAAGCATTGCTTATGTCATTTATTTAATGTCAGGGCCCTATTGGAATTGGTTGCAATTACATGTATCATGTTGAGTAACTTGTCCACTCGTTCTTCTATCTCTCTTATTCTTTCACTCATTTATTGTGTTAAGTCTAGAAATGACTCATGTAACTTGAATATTTGTTATGGATTTTTCTTCATCTTTTTTATGGTAGCACTTGGTTATAGAGTTAACTATGTCTTTTTTATGGTAACACTAAATCATTATAAACTATAACATTCATCAACTACTTTAAATATAGGGACTTAACTATGTCTTGGCCCAGGAATCTAGCTTAACTAATCATGTTAAGTATTTCTAGAATTTGGCTTACCAATTATGTTAAAAGTTCCAACTTCTAGAAATCTAAAATGCGTGTATTTGTCCTGGGTTAATAGTTTCATCTTCTTATGTTGGGAGTCATACAAGACATGTCTTTCTTTTTTCGTCTCTTTTTCTTTATTTGTTTGGTGGTTTGTTTTCATTTTTCTATCTCTCATCGATGGAAAGTTCGTTTCTTATTGAAAAAAGAAAGGTAGGGTTGCAGATGTTTGTTACTGTTGTTATTAATATAGCTTAAGCACAATAATGAATGATGGTCCTTCACAACAGAACACGTTAAAATGAACTTACAAATAAATAGAAACCACAACAGATCTGTTGTTTCTTTGAGGGGTTTTAGTCAGTGTAGCTGGTTTGATCCGATTCTTGTATAGAAATTTGAAAAATATTATCGAACTATTTGGCCTAAGGATATTTTTGGCAGTCCATAATCTTTTTTTCTATCGGTTTTCCACCACTACTAAAACCTTTGCCTATTTCTTAGTTATTCTTACCTATTACCTTGTTATTTTTTTCATGTTAGTTTAGTTCAATTATACCTTATGAGAGTTGTCTAATTGTTAGACTAGCCAAGTTAAATACTCTATTTAGATCTTTGCTAACCTCCATATCTTTGCAAGTTTGTTTGTTTCTAGGAAACTTCTCATTTTAATGACCATTATACGTCATGGTAGTTTCTTTATTGGGATGATCCTCCCTACGATGCCTTTCATTGGATGATCTCCTGCTCTTGCAGTTTGACGACAAGTTTAATCATACTGTCCATATTTGATGCACTTTGAATAAACCTTAAAATTAGTCTCGACCTGTAGTTTCTATCTTTTCTATATTATCATCAGTAAATTGTTTACGTCATCATTTAATAAGTTGCCTAATATTAGGACAATGGACAAATCATGGATGAAAAAAAATAGATTGTCTGAGGATTATGAGTTAGGAGTCGAGTTATTCATTGAATTTGGGTTCCATCATGCAAATGGTTCTAAGGTTATACGTTGTCCCTGCTTGAAATGTGGAAACCGTATAGATAAGGATGCTCAACCATTAGAAATCACTTGTACGAATACGGTATTGATCAGACCTATAGGGTATGTTTCTGGCATGGTGAAGAACATGCACCTAGAACAGATTAGGATAGGTTGAATGGTAAGTTCAATAAGAATCACGAAGATGATAATGATTTGTTCGATGTGATTGACATGGTTCAGACTGTTTATGATGGAATTCACATGTACCGAAATCGTTTGAAAATATGTTTGATAATGCTAAGAACCCATTATACCCTGGATGTAAAAAGTTCACGAAGTTGTCAGCTTTAGTAAGATTATACAACCTGAAAGTACGATATTCATGGACCAATTCCAATTTTTCAGATTTACTATCTGTAATTAGTAACCTCCTACCAGAATTGAATGAAATGCCGAAATCCATGTACGAGGCGAAAAAAACATCGTGTTCTCTGGGTTTGAATTATGAGACAATTGATGCATGTCCTAATAATTGTTGCTTATATAGAAAGGAATACACACGTATGAACCGATGTCCTTATTGTAGTTTGTCTAGGTGGAAATTAAATAAGGATACAACTAAGGAGGAAGAAGGAGTTCCCACAAAGCAGTTGTGGTACTTTTCGATAATTCCAAGATTCATTAGACTATTTAGGAGCTCCGATCATGCTAAGAATTTGGCATGGCACAATAGGAAACTAGATGGGGTTTTGCGACATTCAGCCGACTCTCCCTCTTGGAGGTTAATAGATCACCTTTGGCCGGATTTTGGTTTGGAATCAAGAAATTTATGTTTGGGCCTATCAACGGATGGTGTTAACCCATATGGGGATAGGGACAATAAATATAGTTGTTGGCTATTGATAACTACAATATATAACCTTCCACCATGGTTATGCATGAAGAGGAAGTTCTTGATGTTGACCATGTTAATTTCAGGACCGAAACAACATGGGTACGATATAAATATATATCTAGCTCCGTTGATTGAGAACTTGAAACTTTTGTGGGAAGATGGAGTTCAGTGTTATGATGCGCACAAACAAGAATCGTTTATTCTAAAAGCTGTCTTGTTGTGGACTATTAACGACTTTCCAGTATATGGAAACTTATGTGGATGCACTATGAAGGGTTATAAAGCTTGCCCGATATGTTGCACTAATACTTCTTCAATACGATTGGTTCATGGGAAAAAAATGTGTACATGGGACATAGAAGATTTTTACCAAGATATCATCCATACAAAAAACAAAAAAAAGCATTTAATGGTAAGCAAGAGCGTGCAAATGCTCCGCAACCTTTGTCGAGAGATGCTATTTTTAGAATACTTACTGACATGAACTTCCCAAGGGGCAAGAAAGACGACAATAAGTTGAGTTGGCAAACTGCCAATAGGTATTGGAAGAGAAAATCTGCATTCTTTCAACTCCCATATTGGAATAAGTTGCATGTCAGACATTGTCTGCATGTAATGCATATCGAGAAGAATGTGTGTATGAATATCATGGAAACATTATTGGACATTCCAGGAAAAGGTAAAGATGGAATAAATGCTAGGCTTGACCTGGTTGAGTTGAATATTCGCACTGAACTTGCATCAGTAACGAAAGGGAAAAGAACTTATATACCTCCTGCCTGTCACACATTATCAAGCGAGAAGAAAAGAACTGTATGTAAGACTTTGTATGATGTCAAAGTTCCTGAAGGGTACTCCTCGAACATTCGAAGTTTTGTCTCTTTAGAAGACCTGAAACTCAACCAGTTGAAATCTCATGATTATCATGTTTTGATGCAACAACTACTTCCAATCGCGCTACGCTCAGTTCTACCAAAGCATGTGCGATATACTATTATCAGGTTGTGTTTATTCTTCAACCGAATATGTTCTAAAACTGTGAATGTTGAAGAATTGGATAAATTGTAAGATGATATAGTGGGTATATTATGTCTATTGGAGAAGTACTTCCCACCTTCATTTTTTGATGTAATGGTGCATCTTACTATTCACCTTGTGAGAGAAGTTAAACATTGCGGGCCTGTCTATTTAAGGTGGATGTATCCATTTGAATGATATATGAAAGTATTGAAAGGATATGTGCAAAATAGAAATCGTCCTAAAGGAAGTATTGCACGTCATATATAGTGAAGGAAGCTGTTGAATTTTGCACTGAATTTCTTTCTGGACTAGATGCAGTTGGACTGGGCTCTCGAAACAATGTAGAAGAGAGTCTCCGTGATAGACCTTTTTCAGCTGGATCATACGTAAAGCCGAGTGTTGAACATCTAAAAGAAGCTCATATTTATGTATTGGAGAACACTGAAGAAGTGGAACCATATCGAAGGTATTAAGATTTCAATCTCTTAAGTATATTTCAGTTGAAGATTTTCATAACACTCAACATTTGTTGCAGACAACACATGAAACACTTGAAAGAGGAAAATCCAAGTAGGTCAAATAATATGAAGTGGCTTCAGAATGAACACACCAGAAGCTTCGACAACTGGATACGTGATAAGGTGAACAATGTCCATGATTCAGATATCTTATACACTTGATAGGCATGCAGTATAATCAGATGTGTCTTTTTTTTTCCTTTCCATAGGTGATGAGCGAAATTACAGACGGTAAATGCATTTTGGAAACCTTGCGCTGGATGGCTCATGGGCCTAACCCAGAGGTTAGGATGTATGACGGCTATAGGATGAATGAATGTTCTTATAGCACAAAACAACGTGACAATATTAGAAGTTTTCAAAATAGTCGGGTAAGCTTAGTTGTCACGACAATTCTAGTGTCTAGTGCAAAAGTTAAGAATCCAATAGTTGGAGACATGTCATTCTATGGGGTCATTCAAGAGATATGGGAGATTAGCTACAACACATTTAAACTTCCACTATTTAAATGTGGTTGGGTTGAAAACCACAACGGTGTTAAAACAGATGAACTTGGATTTACACTAGTTGATCTGAATCGTATTGAACACACGTCAGATTCATTCATACTGGCATCACAAGCTAGGCAAGTTTTCTATGTAGAAGATCCAAGTGATGTACAATGGTCAATCGTAGTGACACCCCCACTTAAAGACTTCAGTTACACTTATTCTGAGGATGATCTTGATGATTCTTCGCTGCACTATACTTCAATCTCGAAGGACACACCATCAACTGAAGTTGATGAAAATAGCTCACTATATACAAGAGAAGATTGTTAAGGCACATGGGTTGATATTTAATTATGTATTGAGTACGTATATACAATATTTTATAATTTTTAATTTGTTGTTGTGTAAATCAAATGCTAACACGTGTGAACTGTTGTCTTTTTGTTTTCCGTAGGCAATCGGCTCAAGGGGATATACTAGAAGGCCTTGTTTTAAATTATTTTGTTATCATGCATCACTTTGTTCACATTTAGACTATATTGAGTTCACGTATTCTGTTTACATTTGTTGTTTGCCAATGTAATATTAGTAATATTACTGAGTTTTTATTTTATTGTCTTATTTAATGTTCAATTACTATTATAAGTTATCTTTACATTGAATTCTTTCGGTAGTGCAATTTTCCAAGTAACTAAAGAGAATTTGTACCAGAACGACAGAATGACAGATGTAGGCGAAACCAGCAAGACGAGGAAGAAGTGTGGACCTACGGGGTTGCACGAGATTACACGAATTAGTAGCGAAGGTCACCGGCGGGTTATTAAGTATAACGTGAAAGGGCAACCGATTGGATATAATGTGACGAAATTGAAGACTTTTATTGGAATAAGTGTACGACACCATATTCCCATAATATACGAAACATGGAAATCGGTTCCATCCGAGACGAAGGAGAAAATCTATGACTTGATACAGGTATCTTTATAATTTTTTAACTAGTTATACTTGGTTTACATATGAACACTTATGTTAAACGATTTGTATTGGCCATATAGGATGGATTTGTAGTTGATCATAGAACCAGAAAAAATGTAATTCAAGTGGCTGGGATTGCTTTTAGAAACTTTAAGTACAGGCTCACAAAAAAGTTTATTAAGCTATTCATAAACGATCCAGATAAATTAAAAGCTCCTCCGGAAGACTACTCGCATATTTCGCAAGAACATTGGGAAGTGTTCGTGAAATCTAGATTGACTGAAGACTTTGAGGGACGGATAAGAATATGGATACTTTGAACATCATTTATGTATGTTCTATATCAAAAAATGTAGTACATTGATGCATTAACACCTTTATGCAGAGACAAAGTGAGACGAACAGAGAAAAGTGTAAAAAGCACGTGTATAACCATTGCATGTCGTGGAAGGGTTATGCAAACCTTGCTGAGGAATTGGTACGTTATATATTTATTATAACATTTTAAGCAATACTTATTAACTAAATTTAACTATGTGTGTAGAAAATTGATGCATCACATGAGAGACCATCAGATCGTTGCATCTTATGGAAGAAGGCTCGAACAAATCGCGAGTGGAAGATTGTGCATGGACCGACACAGAAAGTTGTAGAGCGCATAGTAAGTGTTATATTAATGGTTAAGCACGAATAATAATTGTTTGAACTTATATTTGCTGTTACAATTATATGATGATCTCATGATAACGCAAGACTTGGAAGAAGAGAACGTAGACAGAGATGGGGATTTGTTATCCATCGCACTAGGCAGTCGGGATCGGCCCGGACTTGTTAGAGCAGTAGGTCGGGACATAACAAAAACCCAGTACTTCCATAATCCAACCAAACACTCACCGCCCCCAGTAAGAAAGAAAAAGGTGGACATCGAAGAGTATTATTGAATGACAGCTCTTGTGAAACAACTTCAAGCGAAACTGAAGAAGCATGAAACAGGTTCCCCAAAATCAAAACATGGAACGCCGGCTAAGAAGACTCCAAAAAAATCTCCTAAACCGAAGCGTACCACACCATCTAAAAATGCTCCAAAGAAACCTCCTCGGTCGAAGCATACCACACCATTTAAAAATGCTTCAAAGAAATCTTCTTAGTCAAAGCGTATCACACTATCTAAAAACGCTTCAAAAAAATCTCCTCAATCAAAGCTTGGTACTTTATCGAAGCATGAGCGAGATGAAAATGTTTTAAAAAAATGAGAATATAGATGAGGTAAATGTTTATGTTTACCAAGTTTTCTTATAAGAAATGTAATACACGTAGTTACCAATACTTAAATGATGTTACTTTATGTGTCCACTTGAAGATATTGGACAGGGAAGAAACTTTGGAGTTCAAGGTAAGTGTTCACTAGCTTTTCAATTTAAAGAAACAAGAAATATAACATTGTTAACTGCTTATAAATATTGTTTTCGATACAGGAGGGAACTCATTGTCGTCTGGCACTTGGGTCCATCGATAATGTTGTCGCTACGGGCACTATATTTGAATCTGGGAGGAATGATGGAAATGTGAAAGTGTCCATAGACGTGGTGGTTGATGACGACTCTCGACTTCCAATTCCGACGCATGGAGGAAATGATATTCTCTCGCAAGAAATAGGTTCACATATATTATGGCCACAAGGTCTAGTCATATCCGATAAAGAAAAGGTAACATCTCGTAGTTGATTGTAATAATTCATTAGTTCATCGTTAACAACCATATTATCTTGAATCGAAGGAAATAAAACATTAGAGGGAGTTGTTCAGTTTGGCAACTGGAAAATCTCCAACACAACCTGCGCCCGTTAGTCTAACATGTTTAACTCGTGAGATAAACTACCTTGGAAGGGCAATTCAAATGATTATATCGAATGATGTGTTCGGTCATGAACATAAGTTGTTTATCATGGTGGAGGATGTATAGAAGTTGTTTCATATGGAACCGACAACTACTTCGTGCATTGATGCCTACACAACGTAAGCTAATTGCTTTCAAGTTGATTTTCTATTGGTTGTAGAGTACGTTATGTTAATCAATATATTGCTTTATTAAATACTGAACTTTCAACGCCTTTGTGTAGGTTCTTACATAGATCGTTGGGCAATGAAAATGAATAAAGTTCGTACAAGTTTCTGGATGCTGGGGCCACTTCTATAACTAATATGTCTAAAGAAAACCGCGTGCAAGTATTGACTAAAAGATTATCAGAATTGGAGTTGAACCACCTGCTGTTGTTTTCATATCATTCCGAGTAAGTTTTCGTATTGGCCATAGATAAATATTTCGTACGTGCCAATACGTAATTATTAACTTGAATTTGTAGAGATCATTGGACGTTAATAATGATGTCTCCCGCAAAGAATATGACATATTTTCTTGACTTGATAAGAAATCGCCTGATAGACGATATTGTTAGTGTCATCACCATGTAAGTGTACTGCATGCCTCCTCATGTAGTATTGAATATTTCTTAGAATATATAATGATGAAATATCTTATATGAGTCACTTGGTGTAGGGTTGTAAAAAATATACAGAAAAAACCATTTGCTCTGAAGTGTGTACCGATAAAGCGTTTTTCGAGTTCAATTATTTGTCTAGATATATATGTAACTTATTCATTGCAGTGTATTATTTATATGTTATATTCACAATTCCCAAAACAACCGAATGCAGTAGAGTGTAGATACTATGTCATGCGGTTCATGCGTGACATAGTATTCGCTCGTAACACAACAATCCTAAAATGCGTACGTATATAACATAGTGTGAATATTTGAATAATAATATATATTCTCATATTGCATTGTTTTGACTTTGATATAAATATGTATAGATGAAAGAGGCACCGCAGTGTTACACAAATGAGCACTTGGATGTGATTAGGAGGGAGTTGACAGAGTTCATACTCTCGCACATATACTTTTCGTAGTATATGTGCTATCTAACCCAACATTAAAACCAAAGTATAGCAGTTGTTCATATTCTTTTATTTTCAAATATGTACTATTTTCTTGACTGAATTTAAATTGTTGCAATGCTTGTAAAACTATTTGTTGGTAGGAGGTGTGTTTAATGTGCAAAACTTCTTTCACTTTAGTGGCTAAGTCAGTGAGACTATATTGATCACTTTGAAAGAAGGTAGATACCCTTTATATATAACTTATTGTGTCCATCTACTCTTAAAAGTTGCTCTATTCTTGATATAATTTTTTAGTTTAGCTCAATATAATTTTTGAGTTTAGCTCTATCTTTCACAATCCCAATTTCAAGGTTTAATGTATATTAGTGTGCGTCGATGTTTCAATGACCTCCAATAAAATCAACTATGAATATGGATCAAGGTTCAAATCTCGCATCTTGTCTCATTTATTTCTTTTTTATCCATTTGTTTCTTTATTCTTTCCTTGTTAATTTCTTGATGTTTGTTGTTTAAACTTCAATAAGACTATCATTTAATTTCACTAGTAGCAAGTTGGTCTTCCATGACAGTTGTGAACAATAAAAAAGTTTGGATGAAAAAAAAATTGTCATAAATGATGGGGGCACGTTTTTTGCACGAAAAAACGCTATTTTTCAGATTTTGTAAGTTATATGACAGTTAGAAACTGTCGCGAAAATCGAAATTTCAATGACAGTGGAGAACTGTCACGAATGGTGGAGGCACGATTTTGGCGGGAAAAAATGGCACTTTACGAAAATTTTCAGGCTTTTATGACATTTTATAATTGTCAATGAAAATAAAAAAATTTCACATATTTCATGACAATTACCTAGATCATCTTGATAATGTATGACATACAAAAACAAATGATTTTGAGTACGTTTCATTCTTGTCGGAAAAACTGCAACTTCGTTAACGATATTAATTATTTCGGGATTGTCCGGTCGCATCGAGTATAGATTTATGCTTAATAGTTTCCTCAAATACTGCATGAAACAAGTAGAAGATGGTATTTGTTATAGTGGTATATTTGCTTAGCGTAATTGTATCCTTCCTCTCTTCGGTCCCGAGTTTGAGCCCTATGAAATTAAATTATTTTTTCAATCCTCTATTAATATATTTTTATAAAAAAATAATATAAGTTAATTCTAGTTTTACCAAGCATTCCGTAAATAAAATATTCGCATTTAAATTATACCCTGGTTTTTTTATATTGGAATGAAAGGTAATCAACTTAATCGAATGGTTAGGAATTAATTTGAGTTTAAATTGGAACTAGTTAGGTTCATGAAGCTTTAAATCTTTATAACATAAAATTTTGAAGTTTGGATAGAAATTTCCAATATTAAATCTTAGTTTTGAGAATTTGTTTTTTTTTATTAGATTCTTGTCTAAATTTTTAAGAATATTAATGGTAACTTTTTGAAACAAAATAAAAACAAGTCAATAAAATGAAAAATAAAAAGTTAGTAGATATTTCTTTTTCTAAAATATACATATACATATACATATATATACATATACAAATATATATATATAGTGACTTGTGTGAATTGAACGCTGATGTAACGCCCCGAGTCCCTCAGGTTAGTTAGTCTCGAATCAGGAGATTTTTCATTTAATTTTCAAAGTGAATGTTAATTGAATTTATTTACATTTATCGGGCTCTAAAATCCAATTAAATTAATATTTACCGGATCCCGTGTGGTGGGTCTTGTTTAGGAGGGGGGTAGATTTCTTATCTTTGGGCTTGAACTTATTGGGCCTCCTTTGAATTATTTTGGTTGTAAAACAAAGCGAAAAAAGAAAGAAAACAAAAACAAAACCCTAGCCCAAATTCCTTCTTTTCTTCTTCCTTTCTTCTTCTTCTTCTCCCTAGGCCCCCCCCCCCCCCCCCCCCGTTCTTCTTCGTTCCCAATTCCCGCCGCCCCTCCCTTCGTTTTCCGGCAGCCCCTCCGACGCTCGACGCAACACCGGTGCTGCTAACCACTCCGACCGGGACGACGACTCGTAGCAGCGACTGACGAAGAACCACGCGCGGCGGCCGGCGACTGAATCTGAAGCAACAGCAGCAAGCGGCGCGACCTCGACGTTCTGGCAACCTGCAGCAGCGACGGCGCGTTTTCCCCAGCGACGGCAACGAACCAGCGTAGCTCCTCTCCCTGGCAGCACACGGCGGCGGCCCAGATCTGCGGCGGCGCACGGCGAACGGGTGTACAGCGGCGAACCGGCGGCGGTCGGCTGCTACGATCTGACGGACAGCAACTCGAGCGACGGGATTTGTACGTTACAGCAGTGTTTAAGACATTTGGCGGTGACCCACATCCGTTCGAAGCTCGACTTAGGCTACCCACACCTTGGCAAGCTAGATCTAGGTGACCCACATCCATACGAAGTCGGTTTTGTGGTAATGTGTCATTCGAACCCTTTTAGAGTTGAATTTCGGAAGCCAAATAGGTTGTGTAATGTGCTGTATTTTCTGTTTCGGTGTGCTTAGGTGTGGAGTCGGCGCAACATTTAAGGACGTGGTTGTGTGTAAGTAGCACGGGGGCGGGTGCGTGCGTTGATGTTTGTTATTTGGTTGCCGATGTGCTGTTTATGACGTTTAATATTGGTTCTGATACGTTGTTCTGCAGTGTAACTCTCGTTTATGTTGGTTTGTATGCCTGGGTAGTGTTGAATGTCCGTCGGTCATAATAGTGGGAATTTTGTATTGATGAGCTGTTGAGATCTGTTGTAGAATGATGTATGTTTATAGGGAATGTTCGTTAAAGTGGATTTATTTTGGGAATGTTTGTTGTCTGAATTTGTATGAAGTGTTTGGCGTGTCTCATGAGTCGTTTATTATATCTGGCAATGATTATTGGATATGGACGTTGGATATTAAGTGTTTGGATGAATTGTGTTGGGCTCCAATCGTTTGCAATTTGTTGACTATGCTTTGTTATGACTAAACTCACTGTGGCGCGGTTGTTAAGAATTGATACGTTGTGAAAGCATGTTTGGTTTATTGTTTTGCTATTAGAATGATGTTTATGTTGTGGAAGCATGTTGAATTGTGTTGGTGAGCTGAGAGATGCATTGAAATCATACTAGTGGTGGTGTTGTTGATGGGCGTTGTGGTGGTTGGAGTTACTAGGGGAGTAGTACTGAAATCTTGGTTGGAGGCTAGAAATGTTATGTGGAGTTATGAAAGTTATGAAGTGAATGAGTGAGTGTCAGGGCCTCGGGTATAAATAGTCGAGGGCTGATACGTCACTAATTGGGTATCGAAGCCTCGGGTATAAATGGTCGGGGGTCCATGCGAGGAGTCTTTCGAAAGGAGAACTATTGGGGCCTTGGGTAAAAATGGTCAAGGGCCAATAGTTGAAAATACATCGAGGCCTCGGGTATAAATGGTCGAGTGTCGATGCGCTAGTGTCGGGGCTCTGGGTATAAATGGTCAGGGGCCGACACTACCAACAGAATGACATTGGAAAGCTTGAATAGCTGAGGTGAACATAGATGTATTTGAGGTGTTAGGGAGCCAAGTGGACGGTAGTTGTTTTTATATGATTGTGGTTAGCATCGGGTCTTATAGAGCATGTTTATGGTTGAATGTATAGTGTAATAGTAGAGCATGTCTATGGTTGTTCGCATACTGTAATGATAGAGCATGACGATGTACGTTTCCTTTATAGTTATGAGCATGATGTTTGTGTGTGCTTGGTGAGGGCTACTTACGGAGTATATTTTATATACTCACCCCCCCCCCCCCCTTCTACAATGATTGTTTCAGGTGAAGGAGTCGTGGGTGACCATGGTGATGGGACGGAGGAGACATGACGAGTGAGGACCATAGGCTGCTTAGTTATTCCTGTTTAGTTTAAGTCATTGGTTAAGACCTTATGTTGTGGCCAATAAACGGTTTATTTGTATTTGAATAATTGTGAGATTTCTTTTTCCTTGTGGTTAGTTTTGCTTCAGGATAGGTGCCTATTTAAGTTTTATTCCATTTGTTTAGTTTCATATAGATTGAATAATAAACTTGCCTCGTGAAGTGGTTCACGAATGTTGTTGAATGTTATTCCATGAGATTGATTTATCGTTAAATTGATGAGGATTGAAACTTGATTTTATAAGTTTGTGTGCATAGAAAGTTGGCAAGATGTAGTCGGGGTTAAATTTGATTATTTGGGTAGTTAACGTGACCTAGAGGTGTGCAGAAAATTCTGGGTTGTTACAGCTGAAGACCACTGAGACTTATGGACACATGTGTACACCAAACATCATTTTTATGGACACATAATCGATCGCCGACATACAAGAATTATGAGTTTTTTCCAACGCTTTTATTCTCGACGCTGGGCAAACATCTTTTTCCTGATTAAAGACTAATAGTCGAGACTCTGCAGACTATTGACTAAAATAATCTGGAAAGGAATATATTTTCAACGCTTTTATTATCGACACTGGGTGAAGTTACTCTTACCGACGCTTTTGCCTAATAGTCGGGTAAAATTTTGTTTTTATACATTACCACTCCCGACGATTTTTGAAATAGAAGGGAGAGATTTCTAATCCCGACTATTTTATTATATAGTCGGTCAAAATTTATCTTAATTTTTTTAAATTACCACTCACTACTATTTTTAGAAAAAAAATTGGAATTGTGGACTTTACACCAATATTTTTATAAATTGTTGGGCGCTATTGTTTTTTAATTTTTTAAATATTATAATTCCCGACTATTTTTGAAATAGTCGGGACATATTAATATTCCCGACCATTCTAAAATAGCGTCGGTAATATATTTTTTTTAAATATTACAATTCCCCCGACCCTTTTGAGAAAGATGAGACTTCTAATGTTAGGGAAGAAGATATTGAGAAAGATGATTTGTGTAACATCCCAAGTTTTCGAGTTATTTTTATTTTAAGATTTAAATTGTGCATTTGGATTTTCCCTTGAGGATAATTAAATTACTGGATCTTCTAATTTAAGAGATCTATTTTTGCGTAAATTAGAACTTAAAGTCCAATCTCTCGTTAGATTGAGATGAATTAAGTTTTAAATTTTTTTTAAAGTGATTTGTTTTATTAAATCTTAATCCAATGTTTAGGGAATTCAATTTTTCCTTTTGTATTTCATGGTTGGGTTTTGAAAGTTAATTATTTTTCCCAAATCCTTTTTAGAGTGGGATTTTTTGTAACATAAAGAATTATAATTTATTTCAAATTTATTCTAAATTATTTCCTTTCATTTCATTTTGTTTTTTTTTTTCATTTTATTTTATTCTGGATTGACGTGAGTTTGTTATGAATTTTAATTCTAATTGTTTTGGTGTTTCCGGGTAACGCCCCCAGTTTTCAGGTTAATTTCTTTTTAAGATTTAAATCGAGCCTTTGGATTTTTCCCTAAGCAGTTAACTTAAATTCTTGGATTTTTCTAGTTTTCGAGTTCTAAGTTTTTGTAAACTAGAATGTAAAGTTAATTCCCTTGTGGATTTAGGATATTGGATTTTAAAATTTAGTTAAGCTCTCTTTTAAATTTTCCCAAAACCTTTTTAAAGAGAGTTTCCTTTTAATAAAAAGATTAGGAAAAAAATTTCCTTTAATATATTGGGATATTCTATTTGGGAAATAAAAAGAAAACAAAAATAACCCTAGCCCATCTTATTCTCCTTACCTTTCCTTTCTTGCCCTAGCCGCCGTCACCCCCCACCCCCTCGTTGAGTTTTCTTCTCCGGCGACCACACGTTCTCCATCAACGGCGCGACCCCTCAGCGGCCCAATCTCCATCGACGCGACCAGCAGCGGCTCGGCGACTCGGCGACCCAATCTCCATCGACGCAACGAGCAGCGGCGCGACCCCTCGGCGACCCAATATCCATCGACGCGACCAGCAGCGGCGCGACCTCGGCGACCCAATCTCCATCGACGGCACATTCTACTCTGCGCCAACGAATCTATACGAAGCAGCGGCGGCGTTCAATTTGTGTCAGTAGTGGCAGCGTTCCGGCGTCGTTCTGCTCAGCAGTAGCGTCCCAACGGCAACCCACGAACCTCGAACACGCGCGCCATCCTCAATGTTCCTTTGGTGACTGACTCGACCCGCGGCAACTTCTGAACAGCTCGACTTTAGGTGCGTTTTCTTCCTTTGCCTTTGACCCATACCAAAACGACGTCGATTTGTGATACCCACCCCCTTCGGCGTTGGTTTGACGCTTACCCACTCCCAAACAAAGGTCGATTTGAGCTAACCACACCTATTACTGTGTAGGACCAGCAAGTTCGAGCTCTTTTTGAACTTAGTTTTGTAGTGGCGAACCCATTCCACATCGACCCCCCAAAGACCCAAATTGATTCAGCGAGATTTAGCAGGTATTGAATATTAAGGTGTTAATGATGCGTTAGGACCCTTTGGTTAGTAGTTCTTACTTGTCCATATTTGCTCTTGAACGTATAAGTTGCTTGGTTGTTTGGTTGTTTGGTTGCCTTTAAACTTTATACTACACTTGCTATATTGTTAATGAACGGTTGGATACACATGTTGGTTCTTGTTTAGTTCTGAACACGTGGGATTGAATACTGTTTTCTGGAATTGATGGATGTGTTTCTCAATGGTGTTAACTAAGTTGCTTGCTTGGTTGTGTTCCTAAGAACTTATTGAATATTTGTGATGAGGTTGTAGGGCTGAAGCATGCTGAGTTTATGTTGGTGGTTGTGGCTTTGAAAGATTGTTGTTATGTTGGTGGTTGTGGCTTTTAAAGATAGTTGTTATGTTGTCGTTTACTTGGTTGTGTTTGAAAAGCATGCTGAACTTTTGTAAGAAGCCTGTTGGATATATGTTCGTCGTAGGAGAGGTTGTGTTTCGTTTTGAAAAATTTACATGTTTTGGTTATGGAAATATGTTGGACTGTTATGAGCTGAATATTGGCCGTTCTGAGATTGATGATGTGCTTCGGGCTAGTTGAGTTCATGGTTTCAACAAGAAGGTTTTGTAATTAATTTCTCATCATGTTATTATTTCATAATATAGGCTTGGTGCAGTCGATGTCAAGGATTTAGAAGTAAATGTCTACCTAATATTGAAACTTTGACAACAAGACATGTAAGTGCTTTCATTCTTCTCAATTGAATAATTATTGGTATGAGTTAATGTGTAATTGATTATTTTCCCATTTCATTTTTTATCTTTTTTAGGTGGACTGAATGCATAGATGTAATTGTTATGCAATCTTAGTTCATGGAAGTTATGGTTTTTAAACATAGGCTAACTTTCACCTTAACAATTTTTTGTAAAAATATTGGCTGCTAGTTTTATAACTCTAAAGCATCTGTTGTCTAGTATTGTTTCATTAAGAAATGTTAGAGTTTACAAATCGTTCCATACATAAGGCTGCCTACTAAACTATCATATGGAACTAACAAATGGTTCTTCAATTTCATATGATGTAGAAGGAAACTGTCATGTTGACAACTTAAAATGTTGGGCTAATGTAGTTTTAACTGTCTTAGCAGACTCCAAATGGAAACGTTTTATCACCTTGTTCAAGTATTCAGCCTGTGATATAAACAATATGAGTTTTTTGGACAACCTCTACGAAGCTCCATACCCAGAATTTTCTTGCCTTGGCCCAAGTCCTTCATCTCAAATTCACGTCTAAGTTCATATTTTATCTTCTCAATCTTGCTTTTATCTTTAGAAGCTATCAAGATGTCATCGACATAGAGGAGGAGTAGAACAAAGACATCACTAGTAATAACTTTCTTATATATAAAACAATCATAATAATTTTTCTTCAATCCCTTTGCTATATTTACAAGGAAAATGAGTGGGGAAGAAAGAAAAAAAACAAGTGCGTGTATTTGCTATATTTTAGGGAATATGAAATAGGAATAGGAATAAGAATAGGAAGGTTTATATTTTTTCCATTTTAGTTTAGTTAAATTATACCTTATGAGAGTTTTCTAATTGTTAGACTAACCAAGTTAGATACGATATTTGCTAGCCTTCATATCTTTGCAAGTTTGTTTGTTTCTAGTAAACTTCTCCTTTTAATGACCATTATACGTCATGGTAGTTTCTTTATTGGGATGGTCCTCCCTACGATGTCTTTCATGGAATGATCTCATGCTCTTGAAGCTTGACAACAAGTTTAATCATACTGTCCATATTTGGTGTGTTCATATCTTGTTTCTGGTTGTCTTTCTCTCCCATTTTGGATACTTATGTGGTCTCTTTTGTCAATATCGTGCATTGATTTTAGGATTGACTTGCTTATGTAAGATTGTGCAAATAGCCAATTACGACTTAGTGTTTATATGTGTCATGCATATAGTATATTGTATCGTTGGATAATTGTGTGGTTTAAAGTTTAGTTGGATAATTGTGTGGCTATCCTGCAGCAAAGATAGCCAATTAAGACTTATTGTTCATATTTGTGTCATGCATATAGTTGAAAGTCTAGTTGGATAATTTTTTGGCTATCCTGCAGCAAAGCTAGCCAATTAAAGTTTAGATAAGTAGATTGTTTTTGTTTGTTAGTGTTCAACATCTATGTTGTTCCTAAATCAGTTTTATTTGGGTAAAGTCTTTAGTATTTTGAGAATTTCAAAAACCGTTTGATATTGTCTTTTTGCGTCTTTGTTTTTGTGAAAGTAGGGTTTTGTGTGAGTGATTTGAAGGAAAGAAAAAGATCTTAGGTGCGTATTGTGATTGTTAGCTCTCTGACACTACATAAAGGCTATGAAAGTGTGTTGATTCCGAAGGTCTGAAATATAATTTTCTTTTCTACTATGTTGACCTTTACAATGAGTAGAAAGCGGAAGTAAACTCAGTGTAAGAGATTTGAAAGTTTAGGTTTTCCACTTTTGTGTATATTTGCCGAAGTTAGATTCGTGTTTTCTTAATTGTTTGTTTTGAATATGTTGTTCAGCATGTGGGAGCGAGGGTTGAAGGAAGCAGAGTCGAGCGTTTCTATAATATATTAGCTACATTTTGTAGTTTGACCTTTCACGTTTACACGGTATGAACTCTAACAACATATAATAGTAATATGCTACCTACATTTGTTGTAGTTTGACCTTTTGCATATACTATTGTGAAATATTTGAGGTTTTCGTCCATTGCTTAGGTCTTCCAAGAAGAGCCTGGAGAACCATGGTAGGTAGCTACTTGGAATATCTAAAAGATGACTGTTGGACAATTTTTTGTTGGGTTAGTAATTACTTGGTATAGTTTGTTTATGTATGGGGTTGATGGACATGAAAAACCTTCGTTAATGTATATATAATTTACTATATGTATACACTTTATATTTGTAGGTGGGTTGGTGTACTAATGGATATATGTTTTTGTATGTAAAATACGTCACAATTGACAGGTACAGGTACAACTACGGAAAGCGATTTTTAGAAACATTTCAAAACAAGTTTATATGAAAAGTTACATTTATAAATGTCAAGAAAATAAGTTTCGTGACAAAAAAAACATTTAAAACCGTTTCTTGACAATTAAATTTTGACATTATTAAGTATATCATGATAGTTTTAAATTGTCATTGTAAACCTTTACGTGACATATATCGAATGTCATTATTTAATGTTGCATGACATTTTTAAGTTGTCATTATACAATTTTTTGTGATTGTTAAAACTGGCAATACTGACTATTAAAATTATTGCTACAAAAGTTTTCATGATAGTTATAAATAATCGTTAAAAAAAATTTACGACAATTTTTAACTATCGTTAAATACTAGTTCATGACAATTTATAAACTGTCGTCTTTAGGTATTTATTGACAGGATGACAAAAATATTTGATTGTTTTAGTGACACTTAAATTGTAATTAAACGATTTTCCGTGACAATTATTAATTGCGATGAAAAATCTATTCATGACAAATTGTAACAGTAGATGAAAATGCATTGATGACAAGTTTTCAAATTTGTCATCTTCTCCTCTTTCTTGATGCCTTAATAGATGACAATTAGATAATTGTCGTGAATTATGTTAATGACAGAATTTAGCTGTTATTGAAGGCCAACTTTCTACTAGTGAGCAGATGAGATATTTGTTCATCAATCGACTTATACGTAAAAGGTTTTAAAAATATTTTATATGGACAAAGCACATCCATTGAACATTCCAATGAAAGTTCGTTCACCTAATGTGAAGAAAGATATATTTCGACCTCGAGAAGTAACGAAGAACTTCTTGGTCATGAAGTATCATATCTTAATGCAATTGGTGCATTTATGTATCTTGCTAATAATACAAGACCAGAGATATAACATTTTCAGTTAATTTATTAACTAGATATAGTTCTTCTCCAATAAAAAACATTGGAACGAAGTCAGAGGAACAACTGATAAGAGCTTGTTTTATTCAAACAAATTCAATTTTGATCTAGTTGGTTATGCACATGCCAGATATTTATTTGATCCACATAAACCTAGGTCACTGTTGGAGGCGAATCCTGGCTTGCCACGTGTCATGATCGGAAAAGTGAGCCGGGTGGACACGCGAACGAAATGTAGAAATTGACTTCAAAACCCTTAGGTCGGCAGTAAGGGTAGGACCTGCAGTGCCGAGCCGACCTGAGGCAAAGTCCGTAACAATGTCTCTTCCGAACCCGACAACACGCCGCGATTTTAGGGTGTGTCAGAATCCCTGTCGGGCCCAATTTCTATAAATAGAAACTCTTGCCTTAAATGCAAGGTACAAAATCCTAAGTAGACTCGGCAAGTTAGCTCGGACTAGAACTAACTTGCTCGTCGGAGTGCTAACTTTGTTTTGCAGGTCTCAAAAGTGCTCAGGGAAGGTGTGGGACCGTTGGCCGTAGTTCGTCCCGAACGTACCGATCTAAATTGTATCCGAGCTCATCAATTTCAGGCTCAAACATCTGGCGCCGTCTGTGGGGATACGACACATCTAGAAGTCAGCCTCACCTTTTGCAATCTGAGCCAATGGCCCAAACCCGCTCCCAGCAGTCACGATCTCAACTTTCGCCTATCCGCTCTCTGATGAGGGATGCTGTCACTTCTCGAGCCCATCCTCGACTCACGTACTCTCAGGTGGCAGGAACTCCCGTCGTCAAACAACGACCCTAGGCGGGGGTGGTCAAGGAGAATGGCGGTGGGCCGGCCACATCCGATCCAATAGCAGTCCGGGACTTCCACCTCGCCTCAGATCAGTTCCCGCCACTGCAACCTCAGAGAAACGGGCTGCCGCCCCGCGCACCTCGCCTCCGCGATTGGGGAAACACAGGTGCACGCTCCGGGGCAAGTGCCAATGCGAGCGTGGACCCCGTCATGGTAGCCGACGTGATCGCCGAGCTGAGGGAAGTCAAGGCAAGGCTCGAGGCGGTCGAAAGAGGCAGCGAGGTGTCTGGCTCTTCCGTCTCCAGGGATCCCATTCGAGGAAAGGGACCGATGCATCCTACCCAAAGAACGGAGTATCAGTTCCGACCTCGCAGGGAGGCTCGAGCTGGAGCACCCTCGCGAAAGCCATAAAGGGTGAGGACAGGCAGTGCCCTGGAATCACAGGTTCGTGACCACCCTCAGCAGGACAACCGGGTCGAGGGCCGGCGCCTGAGGATCAGACCAATTCGGACTCCCTTGGCATCTTTCGATAGCTCCAACGCCCATCAGGGCCGAGGTGACGAGACGCCGAGGCGACGAGTAGTGGCACCTAGAGATCGGGAGTATCTAGTTGACGATGAGGAGGAAAGCCCAGAGGTCGACGTTCAAGAGAGGTCCTCCCACGCTGACTATACGTTCCGGTCTGAAGTGGACCTCCTCCGGGATCAGTTTCAGAGGGAGATAGAAGATCTCAAGCGACAGTGCAAGCCTGTAGATCCGCATCGCGTGGCCGAGCAAGAGGAACCGCCTTTCTCCCAAGCGATCCTGGACGCACCTATCCCACCGAGGTTCAAGGCTCCGGTCATGAGTTCTTACGACGGGTCTGGAGATCCAATCTCCTACGTAGAGGTGTTCGAGGGGAAGATGGATTTCCTGGCCGCAAGCGATGCTATGAAGTGCCGAGCATTTCAAATAGCCTTGGAAGGCTCGGCAAGATTGTGGTACCGACAGTTGAAGCCCCGGTCCATCGATAGTTACCAACAGCTGAGAAGGTTGTTCATCAACCAGTTCTCAGCTCGGCAGTTGTTGAAGTTGCCGCCCTTTCACCTCGGAACAGTAAAGCAACGGGACAACGAGTCCCTGACAGAGTACGTTGCTCGATTCATGGACGAGCATGTCAAAGTGGTAAGTTGCACCGATGACATCGCCATGATGTACTTCACCACGGGCTTGAACGATAGGAACTTGACGATAGAGTTCGGAAGCCGACCGCCGGCCTACCTGAACGAGATGCTTGCTAGAGCTCGCCAGTACATCAACGGCTTGGAGTTGTGGAAAGCCAATGGAGCTCGGCGAAGCAACCGTGGTAAGGATGGGGACCAAAAGTCCCCTCCTCCCAAGAAGCAGCGCAGCGATGGTTGGGGCTCGTCTCGGCGGGCCGACGACGATCAGAGTAGAGGCCGCCGAGACGAGAAAGACCCTTCAGGCCGTCGAGGACCAAAGTTCGACAAGTTCACTCCGCTGAACGCCTTAATCACGGAGATCTATGCGATGGCCGAAGATACCGACCTGGAGGCGCTTTTCGCAGCCCTAGAAAAGCTTCGTCGACCTCTAGGGAAACGGGACAAGAGGCTCTACACTGCCGATTCCACAAGGATCATGGCCACGACACTTCACACTGTTTCCACTTGAAGGAGCAGGTCGAGGATTTGATCCGGAGGGGTTATCTGAAAAAATACGTCGGCAGGCGTGAAAAGGCGGAGCCAGAGGGGTCGGCTCGGGAGGACAAGCGAGAGAAGTCGCCCCCGTCGAGATGGAAGGAAGATCTTCCCACCATTATAAATACCATCCATGGGGGCCCGAGTGGGGGACAGTCGGGGCAGAAGAGAAAAGCTCTGGCTCGGGAGGCGGCACACGAGGTCTGTACCTCGTACCCCAAGGAGCCTGCAATGCCGATCTTATTCGACGACCAAGACGGCGAAGGAGTGCACATGCCCCATAATGATGCCCTAGTAATCGCCCCACTCATAGATCACGTGAAGGTGAGAAGAGTTCTTATCGATGGTAGAGCGTCGGCCAACATCTTATCGTTCTCGACCTACACGGCCCTGGGGTGGGAGAGGAAGCACTTGAAGCTCATCCCGACGCCTTTGGTCGGTTTTGCAGGGAAGTCAGTCAGCGCGGAGGGATGTGTCTCGCTCCCTATTACCATCGGCAAGGGAGATCAACAAGTGACAAGGTTGCAGAATTTGTCGTGATAGATCGGAGCTCTGCGTACAACGCCATAATTGGTCGGCCTTTGATTCATAATCTCAGGGCAATTCCATCTACTTACCACCAGGTCTTGAAGTATCCCACCTCGGCCGGAGTTGCGACAGTCCGGGGTGAGCAAAAAATGTCCAGAGAATGCTATGCAGCCGCGATGAAGGGAACAACGACTTGTGCAGCGGTCACGGGCGCGGTAGGGCCGTGTGCCGACGAACCAGAGCCAAGCCGTGGTACCCCAGCTGAAGAACTAGAACTTGTCCCCCTACTGGGGCCAGAAAAGCAGGTCAGCATCGGCAGCAGACTGGGGGCCGAGGTGAAAGAGGAGCTCGTTGGTTTTCTGAAAGCAAATGCTGATGTGTTCGCATGGTTCCATGACGACATGCCGGGCATAGACCCAAGTATAATGGTGCATAGGCTTAATGTAGATCCTAGTTATAGGCCTGTGAGGCAAAAGCATCGGCCTGTCGACGCCGAGCGAAGTAATGTAATTTGTAAGAAGTCGAGTAGTTGCTACGAGCTAAATTCGTAAGAGAAGTTCACTACCCCGCGTGGTTGTCTAATGTAGTTTTAGTTAAAAAGTCCAACGGCAAGTGGCGCGTCTGTATTGACTTCACGAGCCTCAATAAGGCGTGTCCGAGAGACAGTTTTCCCCTACCTCGGATAGACCAGCTCGTCGACGCAACGGCAGCGCACGAGCTACTCTCCTTCATGGATGCGTACTAAGGGTACAATCAGATTCGGATGCATGTGCCCGACCAAGAGCATACCGCCTTTGTTACCGACCAAGGGCTGTATTGCTACAATGTCATGCCTTTCGCCAAGCAGATTGGACGCAACATGGAGGTGTATGTAGACGACATGTTGGTAAAAAGTAAGCAGACGAGCTCCCATTTAGCCAACCTAGCAGAAGCCTTCAGCGTGCTTTGAAAGTATCAGATGAAGCTCAACCCGAGCAAGTGCGCCTTTGGGGTCTCGTCAAGAAAGTTTCTCGGGTTCATGGTCTACGAACGCGGAATTGAAGCAAATCCAGACAAGATAAAAGCAGTCCTCGAGATGGAGGCACCAAGGAATATTAAGCAGCTACAGAGGTTAAACGGTCGATTGGCAGCCTTGAATAGCTTCATATCTCGCTCCACTGACAAGTGCCACCCTTTCTTCCAAACACTAAGGAAAAAGGGTCGGTTCGAATGGACCGACGATTGCGAAGCCGCACTTCGGCAGTTGAAGTAGTACCTCAGCTCGGCTCCCTCGTTGTCAAAGTCGCTGCCTGGTGATGTACTCTACCTGTACCTAGCAGTGTCGGGAAATGTAATGAGCTCAGTACTTATCAGAGAGGCGGAAGGACGACAGAGCCCTATTTACTACACAAGCAAATCGTTGACCGAGGCCGAGGCTCGTTACCCCTGTGTTGAAAAGCTGGCCCTAGCCTTGATAACCTCGGCGCGACGCCTACGACCATACTTCCAGGCACACAAAATAATCGTTTCGACAAACTTCCCTTTGAGGCAGATTTTCTACAAGCCCGAAACGTCGGGTCGCCTGATGAAGTGGGCACTAGAGCTCAGTGAGCACGACATCGCCTTCGAGCCGAGAACAGCGTTGAAAGGTCAGGCAGCTGCAGACTTTGTTGCCGAGCTGACCCCACCCAGGCCAGGGGGCGGTGTCCGTGACCAGTGGACACTCTATGTGGATGGTTCGTCCAATGAGAAAGGTTGTGGGGTGGGCATGCTGCTCCTCGGCCCCGGCAGTCTTCGGTTTGAGTACGCACTCCAGTTTAGGTTACAAGCTTCCAACAACGAAGCCGAGTACGAGGCATTGATAAATGGACTGAAGGTCGCCAGAGGGATGGGCGTGAGGCGACTCCCAACTGATTGTCAATCAGGTTACCGAGAAGTACCAAGTAAAGGAAGCTCGTATGGAGAGGTATCTGGCCAAAGCCCGAGGGCTCCTCGCCCAATTTGAGAACTATGTGATTCGACAGGTGCCGAGGTCCGAAAACTCCAACGCCGACGCACTGGCTCGCCTAGCCTCGGCATACGAGACCGACCTACCATGAACGGTTCCAATTGAAATACTTGCTGAGTCGTCCATCGACCAGCCTGAGATAATGGAGATCACGTCAGCTCGGCCTACATGGATGGACCCAGTCAAGGACTTCCTGGTCACTGGCTCAGTCCCTGCAGATCTGAGCCAGGCCAGAAATCTACGACGCCAAGCTGCTCACTACTTGATGCAAGAAGGCAAGCTCTTCAAAAGGGGATATTTCCTACCATTACTGCGGTGCCTCGACCCAGAAGAGGCGAGATATGTCATGCGCGAGATTCATGAAGGGGTTTGCGGAAACCATGGAGGAGCTCGGTCCATGGCCGCGAAGGTCGTCCGCCAGGGCTACTACTGGCCGACGATTGAGCGCGACACCAAGGAGTTCGCCAAAAAATGCGACAAATGTCAACGCTTCGCGAGCATTTTGAGGCAACCCCCGGAGATGCTGACGCAGATCTCAAGCCCTTGGTCTTTCGCTCAGTGGGGGATAGATCTGATCGGCCCACTACCGATGGGGAAGGGGCAGTTGAAGTTCGCCATAGTAGCTGTAGATTACTTCACCAAATGGGTGGAAGCAGAACCTCTAGCGTCTATTACCGAGGCGAAGGTCGTCAGCTTTGTATGGAAGAGCATAATATGTCGGTTTGGTATACCGAACGTCATCATTACCGACAATGGAAAGCAGTTTGACGGTGCCCGGTTTAATCAATTCTGCCAACAGCTCGGCGTACGACACCTCAGCTCGTCGCCTGCCCATCCGCAGTCTAACGGACAAGTTGAAGCCATCAACAAGATCATCAAGCGTGGTCTGAAGACGAGGCTGGAATCTCTGAAAGGCCGGTGGGCGGAAGAGCTACCAGAGGTATTGTGGTCTTACCGAACCACACCCCGCCGATCTACTGGTGAGACGCCATACGACCTTGCCTTCGGGTCGGAGGTTGTTGTCCCTGCGGAAGTTGGCATGCCAACGCCCCGAGTTGAGAACTTCGACGAGCAGGCCAACAGTGAAGCTCTACTCGTGAACCTCGACCTCCTCGAGGAGAAAAGATCTCACTCCCAGCTTCGGCTAGCAGAATATCAGAACTGTATGGCTCGGTACTACAATGCCAGGGTAAAGGTCAGAACATTCAAGCCTAGCGACCTCGTCCTCAAGAAGGTAATGCAGCATGTCGGAGCACTCGAGCCGAACTGGGAAGGCCCGTACAGAGTCTTGAAAATACTCCGACCTGGAGTGTATTTGCCGTCTGACCTAAATGGGAAACAACTCCCCCACCCATGGAATGCCGAGCATTTGTGAGTTTATTATCAATAAAATGTGTGTAATCCGACGTGTAGAATTTCATTCATTAATGAAAGCCGATCTCCAATGACTTGTGCAAAATTTGACTTTATTTGTTAGAATTGTTACTACTACCGATCTACGTCAAATGAGGGCTGAGGAAGACTACGTGGTATGACCTATGCTAAACGACCTACGATAAGTTGTATTTTTACAAACATGTGAAGCAATGGTCAGTTCGTAGGAACCTGGTTATCCCAAATACACACCGCCGAGCTGAATTGTTCGGCTCGTAAGCCGTTGTGTAGGTAAGAAATTACGAAGGCTTGAGAAACTCAAACAACGAGACCAAAACTTTAATTAAATTTCTCTAAGTAGAGGGACCTCGGAGAGAACAACTCGACTTTGGACGAAGATTGTTTTCATTGAATTTAAAGTTCGATGAAGAGCCGAGGTATAATTAAAGTTTAATTAAATTTCTCTAAGTATATGGACCTCGGAAAGAATAACTCGGATCTAAACCAAACAACGTCATTTCATTAGAATAAGGTTTAATGAAGAGCCGAGGTATGTATGCCTCGGCTCAGTACAGATTTGGTTAAAAAAAAAGAAGAGAGAAAGCAAGAAGCAACGGAAGGCCGAGACGCTTTACTCCTGAGGAGGGTCGACAGGCTTGCTGGAACCCGCCTCGGCACCAATAGCCTCAGCCTCTTTACCAGCCTCGACAGGCCGCTCCACCCAGATGGCCTCGTATTCTTGCTCGACAGCGGCGATGGCGTCCTCCGAGCAAGCGGCGTCGAGCCTGTTGATAGCATAGTAGAAGCCTTTGTCCGCCAGGTCGCGAGCTAGGCCATCAAATTCGGGGAATTCTTTGATTTTCTTCTCCAAGTAGGCCCAGTTCGCCAAATTCTGCCGAGCCTCGTTCCAACCCTTCTCCGCAGTCTCGGCTCGACCCCGAGCGTTCTTCAGGTCAGTACGAGCTTGGGCAATTAGGGCTTGCGACCTGTCGGCCTCCGCTTCCTTCTCAGCTCGGGCCCGGACAACCTCGGCCTCGAGCTCGGCGATCTGTCGCTCATAGGAGGCATTTGTCTCCTCCTCTTTCAAGTCCCGCCCTCCGAGCTCCAGGCTCATCATCGACGCCGAGAGGCAGGCATGGTAGTGTAGCTGCAAAAGCTGGGGGTTAGATCAAAAGAGGTAAAGAAAGAGAAGAAAGGAAGAGTGGGCACGAGCTTACCTCTGCAGCCAGAGCTATGGTCTTTCTCACCGCCTCCACAGGGTCCTCAGGCGCCTGAACAGCTCGCTCCACACGGCGGGAGCTGGAGGACCTCACCTTCGTTGCCGCCTCATGGATGCTGAGGCGAGAGAAGACAAGCTTGAATGGCAGAGGAAGCTCGTCGCACTGCCGCCGACCTAGCTGAGACCCGTCTTCCGAGTCGACCATGATGGGGGGAGGTGGGGATTTGGAGTTGACCTCCTCGGAGGGGAGTGTCTCCCTCACCCTTTTCCTTCGCTGTAGTGGAGTAGTCGACTCCTCGCCACCGATGATGGTCTGCAGAGGCTAAGCCTGAAGGGCCTGGAGTTTGGCCAAGTTCGCCATCCCGGGGGCCGGGACGTCGGCACTGCTTGTGCGATGACGAGCCTGAGAAGGCGCTAGCGGAGCAGATGGGACTGAGGCCCGCTGCCGCTTCGTACTACTCAGCGCGATGAACTTAGAGACCATTTCTGCAAAAGGGACGAGGTTAGACAAGAGGTTGCAATCAATCGAGCTGAGGAGTCAAGGAGTAGTTACCTTCAGGAGCTTTACGTTTCTGCGAGCTGCGTTGCCGAGGTTTGGGGAGCTTCTTGAGCTCGTCTGGTTGATCGTGAGAACTGAGGCCGCTGGAGAAGAGGTGGGAGTTTGAGACGAGTGCTTCACCCCACAGCGCGTACTTTAGTCTCCGACCTTGGGCTCGTTTGATGATCTCCCAAGACTTGTTGTTGATCCTCGGAACGGGGGATGTAAGAACTGCGAAACAAGCCGACATCAGCAACAAGGTTACTCAAGTGAAGAAGACAAAAAAAACCCCCTAGCTCGCGTCTAAGACACTCACCTACATCACCGAACTCTATTGGGACTTGGCAGGTCGGCCCACCCCCTCCGTCCCTCTGAAGCCACTCGCCAGAGACGAAGAACCAACATTCCTTCCAGTTTTTGTTGGAGGAGGGGTTTCTAATCAACTGACCCACGTTCCTCCGAGCTGAGAGGTAGCACCGACCCTCTCCCTCGTTGGAGGCTTTGACGGTGTGGCTTGCTAAGAGCTGGTCTACCGTGAGCCTATCCTCATCCTCGTCCCGGAGGACCCACCACAAAACGTAGGCTCCGAGCACGGTAGACCAACCGTTAGGGGAGAGCTGAGCTGGGGCGAGGTTGACTGCGCTAAGGAACCTTTGTATGAAAGGGTGGAGTGGAAGCCTGACCCCCCTTTGGAACATCTGAAGGTAGAAACTGACGAAACCCGGAGGAGGGTCGTCGAGGTGTTCCCCGATGTTCGGCACCCTAAGCTCTATAGAGTTGGGGATCGAGTAAGTTTTGCGTAGCTCGGCCAACCTACCTACCGAGCAAGATGAAGGGGGAAGCTCAACTACCGGACCGAGGTCAGGGTTTCCCGGGGAGGGGGCTATATTAGGGTTTGCTAAGCTATCCTTGACGTAAGGGTTCCCTGAAGTAGAGGCTAAAGTCGGATCTCCTAAAACGTCGTCTGAATTAGAAGAACTAGACGACCCAGACGACGAATCCCTAGACGAGCTACTCATCGCCAGACCTGACTGGGAAGACTTAAAAGAACTATCTGAAAGAAGAATGAGAGAATATCTGACTTTAACAACTGCCGAGGTACACGAAAACTCAAAAGTGAAAAGTGAAAGACCTTCGCCTTTTATAGGACAGTCCGGAGGCACGAGAGCCGTTCGATCAAGGAAGGATCAACGGACAAGATCCGTCCACGCCAGGCTGTCCCCACGACGACGTTTGGGTTCCCGAAGCAGAAGCTAGGGCTGACGACATCCATGACGTCACACATGCACGCGTGGATTCGACCCGTCTCCAGTTAGCTCGGAAGACTTCGCCGAGCCGACCTCCGTCCCGCCGAAGTGGGGGCCAATGTTGGAGGCGAATCCTGGCCTGCCACGTGTCATGACCGGAAAAGTGAACCGGGTGGACACGCGAACGAAATGTAGAAATTGACTTTAAAACCCTCAGGTCGGCAGTAAGGGTAGGACCTGCAGTGCCGAGCCGACCTGAGGCAAAGTCCGTAACAATGTCTCTTCCGAACCCGACAACACGCCGCAATTTTAGGGTGTGTCAGAATCCCTGTCGGGCCCAGTTTCTATAAATAGAAACCCTTGCCTTAAATGCAAGGTACGCAATCCTAAGTAGACTCGGCAAGTTAGCTCGGACTAGAACTAACTTGCTCATCGGAGTGCTAACTTTGTTTTGCAGGTCTCAAGAGTACTCAGGGAAGGTGTGGGATCGTTGGCCGTAGTTCGTCTCGAACGTACCGATCTAAATTGTATCCGAGCTCATCAATTTCGGGCTCAAACAGTCACAAATAGGTTATTTGTTCACATGTGGAGGAACTGTTGTATCACGGCGATCAATGAAACAGACCATAACCGCCACCTCCTCAAATCATGCTGAAATTCTTGCAATACATGAGACTAATCGAGAATGTGTATGGTTAAGATCAATGACTCAGTGCATTTGTGAGACATGTGGCGTTTGTCTTTTAGTAAAACTCTTCGAACAACATTATATGAAGATAATATAGCATGTGCAGCCCAAATCAAATGAGGGATATATTAAAGGACATATAACAAAGCATATTTCACCCGAGCTTTTCTACATTAATGATCTTGAAGAAAATGAAAACATCATTGTGCAACAAATTTGTTCAAAGGATAACTTCACAAACACATTACCTACAACGACCTTTGAAAAATTGGTGCGCGACATTGGAATACGACAACTCAGTAATCTTAAATGATGTTTCCATAAGGGGGAGCAAGATAGATTGTATTATTTTGGATTTGTTAGATTATATTAAATATGTACTTTTTATCCTTCACTAGAATTTTTTCCCATTGGTTTTTTCCTAGTAAGGTTTTAACAAGACATGTTTCATATATACAATGGGCATCCAAGGGGGAGTACTACAAACATTATAAAAAATAGATGCCCAATCTTAGGTATTAAAATTTGCATTTGCTTATTTTCTCATGATAAATGTGCATGTGTCTAATCCCCAAATGCCCATATGTTCAATCTCTAAATGATCCGTGTGTTTGGTAGATACTCAACCTTAGTGTCCATTCCTTTAAACTTCATGGTTTCTCAATTGCCTATAAATAAGAGTAATGTGTAGCTCATTAATAGACACAATTTGGTGGGAAATTGCATTTGAAAATTTTTGTGTATTTCTTTTATAATTTGATATTTTGTTCATTTGCGTTTTCTCCTATTATCCATGTATTCAGTGTGTTTCGTTCTGTTCTTCAATTTAGTGTCAACTCAAATAATCAGAGCACAAAGAGGACTTTTATATGTAAATATTCTACACAATTTTATGTCTTTGCCTAGACTTATCTCTCGAGGACTGGCCACATCTGACAGACTAATAGGAAACATTTAAAAAATAACGTAATTGCTAACATCAGCGGTTCGGATTTTCACATTAAAAAAAGTCTCCAAATCCGTACTCTTATGCTTCCTTTGTAATTAATTATGTGAAAATTTATATCAACACCAACATACCTCAGCAGACACCTCCTCTTTTTTGAGGCCGGACGTTCAAATTCTCACGCCTCAAATTTATTTCACTAAAACAAATTATAAAAATCTAGAATTGATCTTAACAAAATATTATATATTATATATATATATAAAAGCCTAAAAAATTCAACTCAGGCTAATAGGATGTGAGAGGGCATCTAAAATTTTTTATATATGAATATTGTTTACTGTGTAATCTGTCTCATAGGTATGAAAATTTAAAATGAAAGGGTTGATAATACCAAGAAGATTTCATGTCCCATAAGCATCATTCATATTATAATGTTTAAAGAAAATGTTCCATTAGAGCTATTAACCGTAACTAAAGAAATAATTAATCGTTGTTTCTGGCTTTTGTAAATGAAAATTTTAAGTTCTTAATTTAATGAAATTGTTCGTGGAAATATCATGAAATGTCGATGGATGTTTCTGAAAAAAATTATAAAATAAGAAAAACATAACAAATATATAAAATAAGAAATAAGCATTTACATTTTATTCTTTTTAAATAAATTAAAATTTATTGATATTAATATAATGTGTTTATATTGGTGATATTATTTTATATTTGTTATATTTTATCAATTTTAATGTGATATTATAGAAATGTCAATTCATCTCATTTATAGACATATAAAAATATTTATGCGTGGTTGGAAATTTAATAGGATCACACGGACTGAATTAAATGTGTCTTGTCAAAACTAGGGATATTTGTACAAATTAAAATGGATACCGAGTTAAAAATATAATTGACCGTAAATTATATATACTAATCACTAGTTTTGGTACGGATTCCATTTATTCTTCATATCTATATTGAATATTATTTTTCATATTTATATTACATTATTGGATTGTTATTTTTTTAAGATCTAATTATTATTTTTAAATCAAATTTTGGTTTAAATTTCATTCACGGTATTATCCTATTTTGATCCCTAAACTTTTTAAATATCTATTTTAGATCCTAAACTTTAAAAATTAGTTATTTTAATTAATAATCTTCTCAAAATATCTATTTTAGTTTCATTACTTTTGTTTTGTTTTATATCCATAAGTGTCTGGGCAAGGTTATGAGTATTTCGACTAATCTGACGGGCCAACCGTCTGACCCTACAATATTTGGTGTCGGGAAATACATAGAAATTACTAATTCCTAAGGTTAGGTGACCATCATGGATTTAAACTCATTTCCAACCATAATCCCTTTAAACCAATTTACTTTTAAAGATTAATTATTTTGGTCCTTACCATTATTCTCTTATTTAATATCAATTCATCCTATTGCCACCTCGACCAAATCATATGTGTCCAGACCAAATAAATATATTTAAAGTTCAATTCGTTCTACAATTGATGATACAAAAATAACGACAAAAAGTAAAATATCTCTTATAATAAAAGTAAGAACTAAAACAAATATACATTTTGAAAACTCAATAAACAAAAGTAGAAGCTAATAACCGTGAAAATTAGAAACTAAAATAGAGGTTTTAAATTTTGAAAGATCAAAATTGTATAATCTTAATTAAAAGTTTCGTACATAACAATGTCCATAAGAACTTTTGTCAAACGATGGGGAAAAATGAAATTGTATGAGATTGATATTTTCAAGGGCATTAGTGGCCAGCTTTCCAAGTTAAAAGTAAGACAAAACCAGGAATATGCCTTTAAATTTTATTACTTCGATGTTCACTAGGGTTTCTCTAAGCTATAAATAACAATTCCCACTCTCATTTACAGAAAAAATTAGAATCTTAAAGTAGAAAAATAAAAAGTTAGTTCTGTAAATATATTAATTGTTTTAATTAATGTTCTAAAGTTTTGAATTATGAGAGTAAGGTGTTTCCATTTCTTGAAGGAAGGCTTCTTCGTTGTTACAATCATAATCATATTCCATCAGACTTCTTCTCTTGAGGCATCATCGCAATCACCCAATGATCCATTAGGTCAGAATCTATTTTCGTTTTCTTTCTCTTTTTGTTTCTTATTTTGAGGTGTTCATGATTCGAATTATTTGGTTGAGTTAGCAAACTTTATTGGCTCAATTGTACAAATTTAAGTTGAAATTTTGTTCAATTCAAACATCATACATCTAATTTAATGAAAGACTTAGGTTGGTTTGATTTGAGTAAATTATCTTAGATTTTTTTTTTAAATAATGAAGTAATTAGTTTGCTACACATTTGGTTTTTTGTATATTCAAGCATTGAATTTAATTTTTTAACTCAAATGCATTTCTCATCTTATTTGAAGTTCATATTGAGAAGAAGTTATTCTCCAAAGACTTAGAAAATCTATCCTATATATAAAATGGGCAACTTATCCCTATTTTATCCCTTTAATTTAAATATTTTCATATTTAGTTTTTGGATAATTTTGCCCTTCAATGTAAATTTTTATCTCTCATGCATTCCTTCTCTTGGTCTCCCACGCTACTTCCCAATTTTATTATTATTTTTATTTCTTTCAAAATATTTTATTTTCATCCTTACCGTTCAATTTTCTCAGGTTAATTTTCTCTCTCTAAAAAACTCTTCGAACGTTAGAATACAAATAGTTAAAATATGTATAGTTTCACGTCTTTGTTTCTATAAATTAATTTAAAAAATTATAATTTATTTTTAATTATAATTAATAAGAAATTTTAAAAGTTTCCTAACTTTTTATTTTCAACAATTATATAGAGTGTTTTTGTTACTCTTTATCGCAACTTTTTCTTTATCAAAATTGGAGCTTGTTTTCTTTTTCAATATGTTTTTCTCCTTTGTCTTGTATTTTCCTATATTTTAGGTAGATTGTTTGATTAAACATTTAACTTTTTTAATTATTTTTTTCCCAATGTAATGTTGATAATTGTAATTTTAAAGAATAATTTATTACCTACAATATATAAGTAATTTATTCAAAAAGCTTAAGAGATGACTAGTTGCTGTTTTTTTCTTTTTGTTATTTTCTTTTTCAATGATTCAAATAAAAATCAAAACAAAGTTTTATTTTCTTTTATACATGGTCATGTTTAGGAAAACAAAAGATGAAAAAAATCATGAATATGTGTTTTTTGTTTTAGAAAAAATAGAAGTAATTTAAGTAAAAAGAATTAATTAATTTTTATATTTTTAAACATTAGAACTATGAAATTTTACGTGCACAACACGTTTTTCTTTCTAGTTATATTAAAATGGTAGTAGGATGATAAAAATATAAAAGGAATTGTTTCAATAAAATAGAATTATAAAACCCATAAAAAAAAAAAAAACTTTAGTCTCATAAATTTATAATTCAAATTTTTAAATCTGGGATAAATAAAACGGAGGCAATTACGCCGCCTCTTTCCTTCTTCACTATCATGTCAGAGGAGATTTGTCGTAGGTCAAAATACAAAGGGGAGGGCAAAAGGAAGAATAATAATAAATAAATAAAAACAAACCTCGTTTCATAACCTAAGGTATATCATATCATATCTATACCTCAGATATATTATTGGTGTATATATTAAGACTCATAATCTAATCTCTTTTTCAATGTATATTAAGTCAGTTTTTTTCAATGATTTGGTTGGTTGATTTGAAACATATATATAATTGAGTTATGCTTCGATTGGTATTAAGTCGTTTGAATTGGGTTTACAGGCAATTGCATGCTGGATTTCACAACATATCAATACGAACCCACAGGCGTGTGCACAAGCGCAGACGACGACCGAATAAACTTATGGGACGCGTTCTACGCCACCCGCTGCTGCCGCAACGCCCTCAACGCCATCTCCAAGGCCATGGCGCTCTACGTGAACCAAACCAACCCCAATAACCTATTCCTCACGCAGCAGATGTGGGCCAACTGCAGCAACCCCTTCCCCCTCCAGCCCACCATCTCCCTCCAGGGCTGCGCCCTCCAGAACCTCTTCGCCGGGAGCAGCCGTTGCTCCACCGACCTCTTCATGCCCACTCTCCTGCAGATGAAGCAATACCAGGTTGCCCTCGACGACTGCTCCGGCTTCCGCATCGCTGGAGGGTTCGATCAGGTCTGTGGCAGCTGCATCGAAGCCGTGGCCGCGCTCAGAGGGGCTCTCATGGATGGCTTTGGCATACGAGAAGAAAATGGGAATGAAAACGCCGCCTGTGGGTTCGCCGCCGTCGTCTCCGTCGCGGCCGGGAAGATTGGGAACCGCTCGGATTTTGATAGCTTCTTCCAATGCCTGCCTGCCTTGGACAATTTGAGTAAGCTACTTTGTCACAATTTTTTTTTTAATTTAGGTTCTTGCTAGTAAGTCGTCCCTGTTAGTTATTAAATAAATCACATGGAATTATAGAGATAAACGTGGGAAGGAAGAGAGAGAAAATAAAATAAATAATGAGTAATTTTATCTTTTTTTAAAATAATATAAAACTTAATGAGTATGTTTTCTTATCAAGTTTTACATTACCCTTCAACTTGAGTTTGATTTGGATTATAATATTTTTATAATATTATAAACTTTGTATTGTATTTTAAAAAATATTTTTTATTTTATTTTATACTATTTATGAAAATGTTACTTTTTCTAATCTTGTTTTTTCCTGAAATGTGTTTTATATAATTTCCGATTTAAATCATACCCGTTATTATCAAGTTTAATTTATTTTAGTCTCTTAATTTTTAAATGATATATTTTAATATTTTAAACTGAATTTCATGGTAGTTCTTGAATTTTTAAAATATCTATTTTATTGATATTTTTATTTTAAAAATCGATCATTTTGGTCCTCAATTATATTTTATCCTTAACTATTTAATTAACAATGAACAGCATAATTATTTTCAAAAGGATAAAAAAAAACTAACAACATAATTTCAAATATATGTATTATCTCACATTAACGCGCACATGTACCGAAGTCACGCAGCTTGGATGAGGTCTCTGGGGTTGGGCAAATATTAGATGCAAAAAAAATAGCAATGCCTAAATTCGTATCTTTTTTTCAAAGTGCAAGACTAAATTATACATTTTGAAATTTGAAGGAATACAATAGTTGATTTATTCCAAGAAAAAAAACGAAAAAAAAACACTAGTTACGGATTTAAATTACCAAAATTTAAAAAAGGAAAAACAAGAATTTTAAAAGAATATAATATAACAATCTCATCTATTTGACTCATTCTTAAAATTTTGTTTACATTTTGATATATACAAGGGAATGCTTTTAAATAGTTTCATAAATACAGAGCTCCCTGTTCTAATCTTCATGTTTTTTTCCCTTGGCTTCTTGCAGGATCCGGCTACTTGAAAATTAGAGGTAAGGAGTTGGCATTATTCTTTACCATTAAATTATAAGCTAAAATCAAAAGATAAAAATATCAACAATAATAAATTAGCATTTCATCCCTAAGATTTTAAAACTTCATCTTAATCTCAATATTTTGAGATTTGTTATTCACTAATATACATATATTCTCTCAATATATTCTCTCAATATTTCAATTTGATTCTTGTGATTTAATTCAATTTTATAAATTTATTACGGACTATTTATTACCTACCTAAAACCCGCAACTTTTCCACTTTTCTTAATTAATCCTAAACCCTAATATCCTAAACTAACACCATCAGACAAATATAGAACCATTTCATTTCCTTTAACTATGTAAATAAAAAAAATAAACATGCAGTAATGTACTCAATCGGGCAATAATAAGGGCAATTAGGGAAGTTTGATTAAATCATAAGCATATTATGTTATAACTTTTAAAATAATCAAAAAAATCAAATTGAAACTAATTTAAAAAAACAAAAATCATAGGACTTGAATTGAAATTTGTAAAACCATACAAACGTTAAAAAGAATAAGTCATCACCTTTTCTTCTTTTACTGAGTCCAAATTAATTTGTTCCAACTCCTCAAATAATTTCCCGGTTCGACAGATTCAGTAGCAAAGGCCTTAGTGGCTGCAGTAGCCGGAGTGCTGGTTCTGCTCCTCATCATCCTCCTAGTAAAGCACGCGAGCAAGAAGAAGAAGATGGCCAAGCCGTGCGCCTCAAACGACACGTCGACCTGGTCGGGGCTGTACCGGTTTGCCAAGGAGGAGATCGAGAGGGCGATGAACTTCGGGAGCGAGAAGACGAGCCTGGGGCGGGGCAGCGCCGGGCAGGTGTACAAGGGAATTCTGCCGAGCGGGCAGCTGGTGGCGATAAAGAAGATATTTCAGAGCAATACTTCGGATTCATTCATAAGAGAAGTTGAAGGGCTGTCTAGGGTTCGCCATCCAAATCTGGTGTGCCTCTTGGGATGCTGCATTGATAATGGGGAGCAATATCTTGTGTATGAGTATTGCGAGCAAGGCAACCTGGCTCAGCATCTCTTGAGTAAATATTACCTCTCTTCTCTTTTCTCTTGTCAAAAAATTAACTTTTTTGGTTCATACATTTTTATTCTAAACTTTCAATTTATTCTATGCACAAATATTGCAATCTATATATATGTTTACGCCTTTGGATAAGGTTTTGTTATAGAAATTGTTTAAAAATATATATTCTCGATCAATTAACAGGAATCTAATATTTATAAAATATGTTTGATAAGACTTCGAAGAAAAGATATTATTTCAGGAGATTGAGGTGTTTTTGAAGAGATTTATTTAATGATTGATTTAAATGATGATTGATTTTTTGGGAGAGCCGTATGACATAGAACTTGATGACATTTCAAAGAAGAGCAAGATTTTAATTGAAATTTTGGTGTTTTGGGGAGATTTGTTTAATGGTTGAATTTGTGCCATCATCGGACTAAATTTTGTGTAAGCCTTCATTTTTTTTTTTTTGGTTGAAACTAGTGAGGTCTAAAGAGATTTTTAAGTTGCTTTTATGATGAAATTAATGGGTTAATTAATGTAGTGGACCTCGAATGTAAGAGAAAAAAAACTAGAACATTTATCTATGTTTATGGTCTAATTTGATGAAATTGTAAGTTCAAGGTAAAAACGATTAACCTTCGATTTCATGAGTAAAACTTTTTTTTTCTCTCTTTTTTTTTTTTATACTATAAGTTTCTTATGTCAAAGTAAAATTACGAACCTGTTAAACTGTACATTTTAAAAATATTATGTGGATATTTTCAGGAAAAGACACAGTGCTAACATGGGAATTAAGAGTGCAGATTTTGAGAGACTGTGCCCTTGCACTGAGGTATCTCCATCAATATGTAGATGGCTGCATAGTCCATAGAGATATTAAGGTATCACATCTTAATCTCATTTATATAATAATTTCTCTTCATGTTTCAAATCTTACAAAAAAATTTAAAGTAAAAAATTATGTTTATGAGTAACATGTTTACTTTTTTAGAAGTAGCTAGAAATTTTTTTAAGGGAAAAAAAAAGAAGTCAAAACACTATCAAACGTGTCCAAAATAATTATCAAGGAGCGAATAACAACATTGCTTCAACTTTTTATTTTTAAGGTATATTTATTAAATGAAGTATTTACGTAAATAGCATAAAATAAATGCGTAAAATAGAGCATAAAATTTTAAAAATTTTACAAAATAGCATATATAAATGTAATGTAAAACGTAATTATAAAAAAAAAGTAAAATTTATGCTATAGTACTTGAGAAAAGTGAAAAGTTGTCTCATTTTTTAAAATACCTATTAAATTTATGATATATCTTATAATAAATGATTAAATTTACCATAATTCATCGGTTAAACTTCTCATAAATGAGTAAATTTACACTAACCTATCAATTTAAGTTGTTTTATTAATTGGTGATTTAATCATGTTTAAAATAGTATCATTGTCGGAAGTTGGATATCTTGTGTTCAAACTCATTTCTGTTTATTATTTGTATGGTTTACAAATTTACCAACAATGTTTTTTTTTCCCTTCTTTACATTGGCAGCTAACAAACATACTTTTGACTGAGAAATTGGAGCCGAAATTGTCGGATTTTGGGTTGGCAAGGATGTTGGGAATGGATGAGACAAAAGTTTTCACAGATGTTAGAGGGACAATTGGGTATATGGATCCTGAATACATGAGCAATGCCAAGCTCACTTGTGCAAGTGACATTTATAGTTTTGGCATTGTGGCTCTTCAGCTCTTATCAGGTCAAAAGGTCATTGATTTGGATCTTGATGCAAGAGATCAATTGACAAGAAAGGTATACATATAATTAACCACAATCCATTTATATACCCTACCTTTCAGTAATTATCATTCTCGAAATTCTTTTAGGGTTTTTGTTCTAATCTAAATACGAGATGGAACCATTTTACAATATGTTTCTTGTTTAGGTAGAAAACTTTTTTAAACTTATCAACATGACGTAATAATAGATTCTAGAAATAACCGTACCAAATTGTTGATTTATTAATTTCTATCACTATTAATTTAAGAGAAAAAAGTCTTAAATATGTGAATTTTTCTGAGAGGAGGTTGTGTTGATTTGCTTTGCCCTACGACTTGTAAGGTCGTTTTGCAAAAGGGAATTGATCATGATTGATAAGCTTTAAATTGATTCATTAGGAAGTCTCGACGTATACCTAAGTGATAACACAACCGCCATTTTTGACACGAGGAAAGAAAGAAAACCAAACCAATCCGAACCTGCCTAGTTACACACCGAATTCGAGAATGGATATATATTGATAGCGAATATATTTTAATGTGTAGTAGTAACTAAAAAGTTTGGGTGATTATATTGAAAAATACAGGCCAAAGACGTAAACATGGGGTTGAGACCACTAAGTGATTTTGAAGATCCAAGGCTGAAAGGAAACATAAACAAAGCAGACTTCGAATCCATTTTACAAGTGGCTGTTCTTTGTGTGGCTAAGTCAAGCAAAGGCCGACCCACAATCGACATTGTCTTCGAGGAAATGGACAAAGCATGCCACAATACACATGCCAACTCGGTAATTTCATCTCTTTATGAAATATTTGCAATATAGCCTCATTTTATGAAATATTAGCCCTGTGGTTTTTTTCCCTTTAAAAATTATAATTATAATATTATTTTTCTAAACTCACTAGTTTTTTTTGTGCCTTAACCAATTAAACTATGCTCCAATATAATCAAAATATAATAATTTAAAAAAAATATATTAAAATTTTTGACTAAACAGATAATTCTATTGTGTGTGTATATACAGTATTACTTTTTTCATATAATCACCCAGAGATTTTAATTGAAATAATAAAAATAATCACCAAATTCATGTATGTATTCTACTTTTAGCACATTTTTCATATATATATATATATATATTTTAATGTTTGAACCCTAATTACATTAAATTTTTATCTAAGATTACTCATAATCCTTAGCTTAAGACTAGATTAACCCTAGAATTTTGCTGTTATTACGTTTTGGATCGCAGAGGGCAAAGCAACAGATGAACTCGCCAGCAACCTCATTGTCTAGGCCATGGGAGGTGATTCCAGTTTGACGACTGAATAAGCTTCTTCTACAATTAGGGTTTTAAATTACATCCATGAAAGGAAAAAAAAAAATCTGGTTTTCCACAAGTTGTTAGTTTTGCTGGTTTTCTACAATTGTTTATTTTGTGCCGATTTTTTTAATAATATAAAAAGATATAACTAACTATTAAAATATAATAATTTGCAAACTATTTTTAAAAATATTGTTGTTTTAATGGAAGAGAGAACTTTGTCCAACACATAGGAGATGATCTCTTCAAGAAACGACCTCCATACGTGACTTTATTATTATTATTTTTTTCTGAAAAAAAAAACTAACCCCTATGTCGTTTCTCCAAGAGACAATTTATACCAATTTTAAATTTCTATTGATTTTAAATAACATATCTTTTTGTTGGGTTTGTAAAATAGTGCAAACAAAATCTCACATTAGTTAGAGAAAAGAGTAATCTATGATCCATGGTATATAACAAAAAAAAACAAGTTGGCTACATAAGGACATGTAGTACCACGTATGGAGGTTCTCTCGAGACACCCTATCGGCGGCAATTGAAACAAACAATATTTCTAAAAATAATTTGTAAATTGTTATATTTTAATAATTAATTATATTTTTTAATATTAAAAAATCCCACAAAAGTTTGTATATTATTCATAATATATATATTATATACATATAGAAATCCTAGTTACGTACTTTTTTTTTTCTTTTGAACGGTTTCTATTTATGAGCTTAAGGATATATATGTATAAAAGGAATATATTGATATGAAGGAAAGATCCTCTTTTCATAGGTGAATTTTTAACTTTCTTGTTAGCTCAAATGAGAGGTGGAGAGTTTAGATCTATATAACGTCTAGAAACGATTTATGATGTTACAATTAATTTAACTATGTTTTGGTGGGTGAAAAAAATTTTAAATTTACTTTCTTTGCTTTAAAGCTTTCGAGGGATAATTTGTTAGGGGAAAGAAAGTTATTAACCAACCTTGTTGAAATTAATTTAACATAATAATTAGTTTGTGTGTCACAGAAAATTAAAGAGTCGAAATATTTGAGCTATTATTAAAGAAGATGCGAGTAGATTTATTCTTGAATGGATGTTAATATGCCGATCAAGTAATTCTATTTCACTCTATGGATCTTCCTTTTATTTGATAGATATTAAATTCATTAACAATTATATATGCCTCGATTAGTTGCTAAAGTCAGCATTCACAATTATTTCTTGAATAGAAAGGTTAAATATTTTTGAATCCTTATTTACTAATCCCTAATTAAAATTCAAAAATGTGCTAAAGTCAACACAGCAATTTGCTTATCAATACATTCCACCCCCGGTCCATCAGATGAAAAATGCTCGTTAATAAAGGTCTTACCAGAACAATCTATAGAGATCTTTTTGCACTAGTCTACATGTCACTTCCGAATCAGTTTCAACTACTAACTTCTTACATCCCAAATTTCAAGCTATCTCCAAACCCGTTAGAGCCGGTAACGTTCCTATTTTTTGTTTATCCTTTCTAATTTTCTTAATAAATATAAGCATTTTGCAATTAACTATGTTTCTTATTTCTCTTTTTTTTTGAAACATTCTCAAAATTCTATAGAAAGTTTCGAAACAACCAAAACAAGTTTCTTCTTCTTGTTCCCATTTCCAATTTTTGTCCAAAATATAAATAAAAACATTATTTTTCATACTTGAATTCATATATGTTGAGACCATACCATTCATTTTTCTTTATTAAAATGAAGAAACAGGACAAGAAATAGAAACGTTACCAAACGAAACGAACCTTTAGTATCCCCAAATTTCAACAATGATTGCTACTGTATACCCAGACTTTGCTGAAAACCATAAATCCGCTTCCCATCCGAATTTCTTATAATACCCCCCCCGCCCCTCCTAGCCCCGGGTTGCCATGTGATGATCCGTCAGTATATAATTTCAAAAACCCAGATGGTGGAGGAGACCACCCAATGTAAACCAACTTTCTTGCTGGCTTCTTTGAGAGAGGCACCATCGTTTTCCAAACTTGCATAAAATTTTCCGTTGTTCTTCGGACCATAAACACAGGGTTTTCTGGGCGTTCTGAACTTGCTGCTAAAATTTCCTTTTCCTCCACGACCATAACAATCAACAACAAACCGCAAATAATGCGGGCCAGCTGGAAGAAGGTGGGTCTTCCAAATTCAATAATATCCACTACTGCAAATCATAGTTGAAAAATTGATTAACTAAATTAGGAGGCACAATATCATGCCAAACCTATTGGGATTTAATGCAGTCTCTAAGCGCGTGTAAAATTGATTCTGTAACTTGTGGGCACTGGGAGCAAGCATCCGATGTACAAACATGGTGCCTCAGTCTCTCCAGATTAGTGAGACGCCTACCATGCCCCACTAACCACAGGAAATATCTAATTCGATTCGGCCCTCCCCAATTCCATATTGCCTTCCATAGGTAATTTATCTGAGGGTATTGGCCTAGAGATATACGATTTTTGTAAGTAACCGCCACTGAATAATTCCCATTCTTTGAGTCAATCCAAATAGGATAGTCAGCCATATTGGTTGAACTAGGCGGTGATTTTATACTCGCAATATGTAGTATCTGTTGGGATAAACACTTAATTTTATGGACCTATTATCCCCTCCTAATAGGAAATAACAACTAAAAATAATAATTCAAACAAGCACAGGACACAAGTAATTTTAACGTGGAAAAATCCCATCAATGTGAGCAGTGAAAAACCATGGACCGAAGTCAAAATCTCCACTATAATCAATAATGGGCTACACCAAGTTCTCCCTAACAACAACTAGAGGAATACAATAATAATATCTGGAGACAATAAATCTTGGCAAACAAGAGAATAAATCGGACAAGAAAATTAGAAAGATCTCACTTAGAAAGTGGCACCAACTATCCACTGTATCTGACTGTATGCAACTCCAAAAGAAATCTCCATTGTCCAGATTGAAGACCCTCGTGTTGTGAACACGGTATCAAAATTTCACCTCGATCGGACCACAGATCGACCTCCAATCGTGCAAAAATGCTACTGTACGAAATGAGTTTCTTTTCTCTTTTTCTTTTCTGTTTTTCCTCCTCGATCTGCGTGAAAAACTCTCCATAAGGGAGTTATTCTAGTGTTTATTTAGGTGATTTTATGCAAATAATTGTTAAAGTGTATCGGTTTTGGTATGCAATTAGCATAGAAAAGATTAGAAAATGGAATCCGAGCTAAAAGCCCCAGGTCTTGAATGTTGTAGCTAAATAATGCACTAAATGCCCTCATTTCTGGTGTAAATGCACAGGTTTGGAAGTAGAAAAATAAACACTAAGGGATTGTTAAATCCAGAAAAGAGTGACCAAGACATTTCAAGGCAGAGCAGACAAAAGCTGGAGCGAATAAGCAAAGCTGGAGCATGGATTCACTGTGCAGTAACAACCCAGACACGAGAATTACAATGTCGTGCAAATTTCAGCTAGGTGCCCTAAAAATGGGACTCAATATAAAAGGGGCATGTTGCCCTAGCCGCCACACACATATCCCAAGAGAGACAAAAATTGAGAGCTCAAAAGACTAGAGGAGGGAATATCTCCATTTTAGGGGGCGAGAACTGACGACAGAAAGAGGAGGCTCACCTACTTCGACGAGCTTTTTGCTTCTTATTCTCTGCTTATTTTTGCTGCTTCCCTGAAATGAGTTGTATTCTCCTTTCTTCTATTTTGTTTTCTTCGCCCATGTTGAGCTAAACCGTATCTTAGGGGAGATTTATATGCTCTAACTAACTTGATACTGAACCTCTAGTTGCTGAATCTATTTTTAAATAAAGATGTTTTGTATTTCTTCATTCTTGCGTGACATTGTTGGTCAGTCTGTCATGTTTGCTAGCTTCTGTATTGACCCGAGAGGGCTTATAGGTGTTGATTTGCTTTATTTGTGATTAGCGCTTTTCTATAGCTTTAGGGATACTCAGAAATGGGATCCTCTAATCTTGCCTAGAGCTTGCGTTTATTGCTTGGGTATTTAGCAACGAAAGTTGTATTTACTAATGTTTGGGGTGTCTTGGAAGGGAACCGAGTCGAACTGGGCATTAATAGATGTTAGGAAGCTAGAGGGTAGGTAGATAACCTGTGAAAGTATGTCGAATCTCCCCCACTTTTCCATACTCATTAACTTCCCCTTTCGCATTTTGTGTCGTTGCTTCGTCTTATATCAAGTCTATGAAATTTGTCTGTTGTTAAGATTTGTTTACTGCTTTGTTTATTATATTTTTTTAGTTAGGACACAACACTCATATTTCTTTGTTTTTACACATTTGGTATCTGCAAACATCGTTTAAAATATTATCCAAAGTCCCTGTGGATTCGACCTCATTTCGTACTACAATCGGCAATTTCGTGTATACTTGTACGTGTTGTCAGCAAGGTTGTGTGGACGCAACAGTCATCTTATGAAATAGCAATCTATTAATTAACGGCGTTACATCTAAGGATTGGCTGTTTCGTGGTTCGGTCATATACAAACTCATTGTATAGATATCCTCATTCGTATGTCTCCACACGAACGACTTGGATCGAGTCGTCTATAACATTTGCAAAGTGGGCCGTAACCATAATATTGCCAGGATAAAGTACCCAGCCTTATCCATATAGTATAGACCCTTTAGGTTATTCCCGGGACATTATCCATTTATATATCGAGGGTATATCAAATATATACCCTGTATATATACTGTCCCGGTTACATGACAATAACTTTGGATATTTAGTTTATTGGGTTTAGACAATGCATTGCTATGAATTCAACAACAAATTGACTGAAAAAAACTTTATTGAATATAAATTTATTTTTAAATAAATACAAAATACGAGTTTAGGACAACACACCTAACAGACTTTCGATTATCTAAATCTCCTGACATATATGAATCAGTGTAATCGGCAAGCACTAACTTTCCCCAAAAGTGAGCTTCAAATTGGAGGTACCCCGCAAATATCTCATAATCCACTTTACTGCCTCCCAATGTTGTTTTTTCGGATTGGACATAAACCGACTAACAACACCAACAACATAGGCAATATCCGGTCTAGTACACACTGTGACGTACATCAAACTCCCAACTGCTGAAGCATAGGGAACTCTGCTCATCTCTTCCTTCTTTTTATCTATAGAAGGACTCTGCTTGCTACTCAGTTTAAAATGATTGGATAAAGGAAATCTTACTTCTTTAGCCTTGCTAAGCAACTTCTCTATGTAATGTTCATGAGACATACACAGTTTCTTGGATGCTTTGTCTCGTGCTATACAAATTCCAAGAATCTTCTTCACTGGCCCCAATTCCTTCATGGCAAAAGATTTGTTCAACTATTTATTCAACGTGTCAATTCTTGAAATATTTCTGCCAACAACCACGATATCATCAACATAAAGTAACAGTATAATAAAGTCATTATCAGAAAACTTTTGCACAAATACGCAATGATCGGAAGTAGTCTTTTGGAAGCCTTGCTCCCCCATAACTGACTCGTACTTCTTGTACCACTAGCTCGGTGCCTATTTCAACCCCTAAAGACTTTTATTCAATATGCATACAAGATTCTCCTTGCCTTTATCCTCAAATCCTTTCGGCTATTCCATATAAAATTCTTTATCTAAATCACCATGCAAAAATGCAGTCTTGACATCCATCTGCTCAACCTCTAAGTCAAGGCTTGTTGCCAAACTCATAACTAAATATATAGAAGACATCTTCACAACAGGAGCAAAAATTTCATCAAAGTCAACACCTTTCTTCTGACTGAACCCTTTGACAACTAGTCTCGCTTTGTAATGCGATCGTGATATGTGTTCTTCTTGTTTCACTCGATCAACTCACTTATTTTTCAGTGCGGTTTTTCCTTTAGGCACTTAACAAGGTCAAAAATGTGGTTTTCATGCAATGACTTCATTTCATCTTTCATGACCTCCTCATAACTCCCATGCTCTCTCCCATCAGTTAGTAACACATACTCATCAACTGGATACTGTGTGGAAGAATGTCGATTTCTAGTAGATCTTCTAAGTGAAACCTCTGTAGGAACTTCTGTTTCCGACAACTATTCATGAACATCATCTTCTACCTCAACCTATTATAGACTCTGTACTGTACCATCAAACTAATCATTCTGAACCTCATTCTCAATTTGTATAGCAGGTTGTGCTAAAGGAACTGAATCCAAGTCAACCAAATCATCACTGTGCTGAAACTCTATTTTATATGTCTTCTTAATTTCTTCTATGGTCTGGTCTTCAACAAATACAACATCCCGACTTCTTATGGGCTTCTTTTGTACTAGATCATACAATTTATAACCGAACTCATTTTGGCTATAGCCAAGGAACACACATAGTCTTGTCTTTGTATCAAGCTTCGATCTCTCATCTTTAGGAACATGTAGGAAAGCTTTTCACCTAAAGACACGCAGGTGATTATATGATATCTCCTTATCTGACCAAATTCTATTCGGGACTTCAAAATTCAAAGGAAGACATGGCGTGAGATTCAAAACAAGCACAATTGTGCTTACTGCTTCACCCCAAAACGATCTCGACAACTGTGATTGTGAAAGCAAACATCTCACCCGCTCAACTAGTGTTCTGTTCATTCTCTTAGCTAGCCCGTTCAACTGAGGAGTCTTTGGAGGTGTCTTTTGATGTCGAATACCATGGCTTGTACAATACTCATCAAAAGGTCCACAACTCACCTCCATTGTCGGTCCTGATGCACTTCAACTTCTTACATGTTTCTCTCTCAACAAGGACATGAAACTGTTTAAACACTTGTAACACTTGATCTTTAGTCTTCAACGTATAGACCCAAGTTTTCGTCGAATGATCGTTTATAAATGTCACAAAATATGATGAACCTCCAAGTGTTTTTGTCTTCATAGGATCACATACATCAGAATATACCAAGTCTAGTATATTGGCTTTCTTGAGTGTTGAGATGCCTTAAAGGAAACTCTAGTTTGTTTCCCTGCTAAGCAATGAGCATATTCAAATGCGCATTCTTTATACTAGAACGATGATTCTGTTGGGTGTGTTGCCCTAAACTCGTAGTTTGTGTATTTATATAAAAACAAATGTATATTCAATAAAGTTTTATTCAATCTATTTGTTGTTGAATTCATAGCATTGCATTGTCCAAAATCCAATAAATCAAACATCCAAGGTTATTATGATGTAACCGGGACAGTATATCTACTTGGTATATATTTTATATACCCTTGATATACTAGGTATATTTTTGATATACCCCTGATATACAAGTTGATAATGTCCCGTGAATAACCTAAAAGGTCTATAGTATATGGATAAGGCTGGGAACCTTATCCTAGCAACATTATGATACGACCCAATTTGTAAATGTTATAAAAGACTTAATTCAGATCGTTCTCGTGGAGACATGCGAGTGGGGGTATCCTATACAATGAGTTTGTATAAGATCAGATCGCGAGATAGCGAATCTTTAGATGTAACGTCGTTCACTGACAGATTGCTATTTCATAGGATAACAAGGCAACTCATTCTCAATCATGAGTGAGTTATGGACTCCTGCTCGTAAGAGCTCGTCATTTGATCTGTATGGGTGAGAGTGGCCTCAGTCGCCGAGACCGAGTGGGGAGCTGGGAACATAACTTCCCAAGATGGAATTCACTCCTGCTCGACTTGAGGGAGTAGATGAGTGTTCTCTTAAATGATGACTCTGAGACTTGAACAAGGGGCCCCGCCCTCTCACTGACCCGAGAGGGACTTCCGGTCCTTGGTCGAACCATAACTGAGTTGTTCAGTAGAGGAGCAGTGGTATTTATAGAGTAAGATGTAACTCAGGGGTAAAACGGTAATTTGACCCAGCTTGAGTTACAAGCACTTATGAAGGATTGACTTGTCATTAATGGCTGTATATCCATGGACACGAAAACATTCTATAGTGAGAAGAGTGCAACTGCAGGTCTTTAATGGAGTGACCCGTAGTTAACGAATGCTGATTAACTCGGTCAATGAGTTTGACCGATTAATCTCGTATCGTTGGAGCTTTTGATCTGTAGGTTCATTATGTCCTCTTGCTAGCTCATAACGGGTAAAACAAGGATCAAGTTTTTGGAAGAATTTGAATCATTCAAATTACTCAAGGGAATATATGTATATTGATACATTATAATATATAGTTAATTCGAAATTAAAACTATATATTATGAGAGATATTATTTGAATGAGTTTCAAATAAAAATTAATATGAATAAGATTTATATTAAGACTATAGGTTAAAAATAATGTGCATAAGATGTACATTACGACTATATATTATACGAGAGAAATGCTATAGAATATGATTATATTTTTGTAATAAATAATTAAGTGTTAATTATTTATTTGATATTATATATATATATATATTAATTGTTAATTAGATTAATAATTAATAATTATTTATTAATTAATTAAAAATATTAGTATATATTAATTAATAATATTAGTATATATTAATTATAATTAATATTTAACTCCCTTACATTTTAGTAGGGGAATGGGCAGTTTAATGACGTGGGGGTAAGTCCCCACGTCATATGGTTGGGTTTCTTATGCAGAAGAGTTCTGTTGAAAAAAATAACAGAACAAGAAAAGAACTCCCAAACAATTCTGTTAAGCACTCTCTTCTTCATTCTCTATAGATACATATCGAACGCTCCCACAAGCGTGTTCTCAGTACCCAAAGGATAACATGGAAGGTCTATTGGTGGTGTTCGTTGGTTTAATCCATTGAAGAAGCGTTCTTCAAAGGTAAGGGAAACATTTTTTTCCCCTGTATTTACATTTGCACATAGGGTTTTGTTTCTCAAAATTGGTGAACGAAGATCATTGCTTCCGCTACGGGATTCACATCCCATCAATTGGTATCAGAGCGGTGTTTGAGTTATGATTTTTTTGGGATAAAAATTGGTGTTCTTGGTTGGTGTTTCCTTATTTTAGAAATATGGGATTGCGGGTTGGAAATTTTCTGGTTTTTGGCATGTAGATAGCAATTTCCTTCTTGATTTGTGTAGCAAAAAATGCTTACTGCAAGTGTACGGGTCAAGTTTTAATAAAAGTAGTAAGTAATTACCGATATCGTCCACTAGATCAGGTTTCTAGTCATTCAAGTACTACAGATAGTATTGTTCGATTTTATATAGAGAAACAACGAGGAATTTCTTTTGACTCACAAAAATCAAATAACAAAGCGAATAAAAAACTCTAAAGAAAACTCATATGGAGAACAGATCCTAGGGAAGTGATTTCACCAACCGAAGCTACAAGCGAACAAATTAAACATGTCAAGATTGAATATGCAATTAATCTATAAGTCAAGAAATTAAGAATCAAACATGTCTCTCCCGAGCATAATTAATTCTCCCACTTATTAAGAAACCAATAATCCTTATCTAGTTTCATTAACAAGTAGGACTTTAAATCTTAGTCTTTTAACAACCTCTAAGATAATTCTAAATCTTCCGATCTTAGAACTACCCCAGTCATACATTCAGGTTCCAATATAAACCACCTCTCCCGAACGTAAGATTCAGATTTAGCAACAATTAATCCATGATCAAGAGATTAAAAACATTAAGTGAATAAATGCACAAATAGATTTAAAACAAATCAATCAAGACAATTGTTAATAAATCCAACTTATAAATCCAACGGCTACGTCAATCCTTAGAACAAGAAGATTAGCTACTCATGTTCACAAAAATACAATAAAATCCCACAAAGAATTTCATAATAAATCTAGAAAGGATAAAGGAAAGGAGAGACACTAAAACCATAGTGTCAATTGACCATCCTCGACTCAATCTCCACGATCACGAGCCTTCGAAAATCGTCTCCTCGCCCTTCTTGCTTCAAATCTCAAGGCAATCCTCTCCAAATTCCAATTCTCCAATGTGAGAATCCCCCAAAAGTCCTAAACAACAGCGCACTCATATTTTACTTATGTGAGGGCATCGCTACAGCGCCACGGCGCTGTCCCAAAATTGTGACGGACAAGCAAGTTTGTAGTGCCATGGCGTTACAAGACAACGCTGCGACACTGTCATCATGGAAAGAGGCCCAAGCTTTGTTTGCAGGCACCATGGCACTGTGTACTAGCGCTGTGGCGCTACTTCTTCGGGAATTTGCTCTCAATTCTGACCTGCAGGCGCCATGGTGCTACATGATGGCGCTGCGGCGCTGATGTGGCTGAATCAAGCTCCTTTTTTCGCTCTACCTTTCTTCTCAATTGATTGCTTATGCTCCAATTCTTTCTAATGCCTTGATCCTATAAAAACATCATTATGCACGTAAATAAGCCATAAATGACTGAAAATTGTTAAATAATTTCCACATGAATATTATGAAATGTGGTATATAAAGTACACTATCAAAATACCCCCAAACTTAGCTTTTTGCTTGTCCTCAAGCAAACAAAACTAGTTAATAACCACTAAATCCATGCAGACAACTGACACCTATAACACACTCATCCCTGAAAATGTCGTAACTCAACATACTGACTCCCTTTCCTAAACCCTTTCAACCTTTTAAGCTCCAAAAAAATATCGGTAAGTCAATCACACATCCTACGAGATCATTCCAGATGACAATCAAGAGATTAAGTAGTGAAGAAAATATTTTGAAAAGTAAAAAACTCAAGCATCTCATCAACTTCTTGAAATCAAAAGCAAAGACTCGACACTCTCACAAGATTTCACTCAAATCTCTCAACATATTTTCAAGGTGTTTTAACTCTCAGAATCAGAACAAAGCACAATATTACCATAAGCATGCAAGTGAATCAAATCTCCCCTCTCAAATATGAATTGAATGCACAAAATCAAAGGGACTTTGATAAAGGTTGTAACGGGACTTAGGTAAAGGTTAGGTAATAGGAATTTAAGAGGCTCAAAATCAAGACAAAGGAGAAATTAGGTTGCATGCTAAATACATAATGTACTGCAGCCAAAGAACAGTGATTATAATGCACCATTGAACACTAACACTCCTCGAGAAATACAAGAATTTATTGCTCCTTGAAAGATAATTCTCTAAATGATTTCTCTACATTACTTAATAAAGAAGAGAGAATACGCTTATATCAGTTTTTTTTTTCTTTTCCAACCAAACTTTTTTTTTCACTCAAATCTCTCAACATATTTTCAAGGTGTTCTTGTTGTGTTTGTACTGTGCAGCACCATGGCGCTGCCCTTAGGCGTCAAGGGCTGTCTCGGGTGTTTTTCAACGTGATTTCGTTGCTTCGATTCGCGGTTCGAGGGCGATTGTGAGCATTTTTTTTTGTCTTATTTTGCTTTCTTAGGGTGCCAAAATCCAATCCAACTTTGCTATTTAATTATTTTATGCATTATGAATGTGTATTTTAATTAAATGTAATGGCATATTGTATGCCATATAGTTTTAAAATTCCACCATAGGTTACATGCATAATATGTATGTTTGATATATAGTATGTATGTATAATCATGTATCATATAGTTATAAATGTTATAATGTATGAATGCATGTTTTATTTTCCTGATTAATATAAGTGTTGTGTTAATTAGTTGAAAATAAAGGTGCATTGAGCATGACATTACTTTAGTTAATATAATCGTTATATTAATGTATGTCGTGCATTTTTATAGTTTTAATTTCTTAAATTTTATAAGTGTTATAAAATTTAGTAGATAGAAATTAAAATCTATAATAAAGAGGTGCATGCAAATATAGGGTCTAAGTTAATTAATTTTAAAGGGGTTTAAAATTAATTAGACCTTAGGTTATATCTTCTAATATGATTAGGGGGTAGTCTTTTATTTTGTTTTAACTAGGTTTAAAATGAAATGATAAAAGACTAAATATAAAATATTGCATTTGAAGGAACTCTATTTAAGCAAGGTTCTGTCTAAGGTTGAGGTACTTATGCTGAACGTAAGGGAACACAGACCTGGGAACCGACCTGGGGGTTGAATTAGTCAATATTTTATATACATGCAATAATGTTGTTAGTTTAGTTATATTGGGCCGACTAAAAATTCACTTAGTTAATTTCACTTAGCAAGAATTTATCTAAGTAATATACCATAGTCTTAGAATACTAAGTGGGAGCAAAAGGGAACATGTAATATACCACGTATATGTTTGATATACAAGGTATATATAACATATTTTTCTATCATTCCCACGTTCTCCTTATATTCACACTGTGAGTTCCATGCTCGGCCTAGTGTAGTCCTGGGCGCGGCCTCCCTACATAAGGTGTTTGCATGGTTCAATATCGAGGTGTATAGAGATAGTCATCATAGTAAGTGGGAGAAGGACGTGTGACAACACATCCTGCGGTGTCCGCCATTGGTTTGCACCGTGACATTTCAAACATTACCTGCGTGTTGTCTTGGTGCGACCATCCCTATGGAGGGTTCATTGTATGGAATCAAAACCAAGGCAAACTTCAGAAATGGATAAAGGTCTCTTAGGTTTTGCTCCAATACTTTCCTTCCCTACGACAGGATTATTGAGGCGGACCTCTGAGGTCTTAAAATGGTGGGTCACACTTACGGAGAGTTGTTAAGTTAGTTAGCAATTTCCTGACCAAATAAACGATGACTAAAATTTATAAGAATAAGATTTATTCTAGTGTAAAATTTAGTTGAGAACATCTCAATTCAGTGAAAGAGTTGTTGTCTGCCCTACGGTAGCTGTTGCTCTAAATCACTCAAGCGTCGTTGCAAAACAATTTTGTTAGGGTGCTTAATTACTTTTGCTAAAATATGATTGGGTTTAAAGATAATTCATGAAACTAATATAAGTTTGTTTTTACTTTCAGCATGTATACTTCTATTATTGCACTCCTAGCCGCAGAAAAACTTGACGGCGAGAATTACAAACAATGAAAATCGAATCTAAACACTATACTCATGATAGATTATCTTAGGTTCGTCTTGCAAGAGGATTATCCTCAAGCTTCTGCGCCTAATGCCACTGTGGCAGTGTGCAACGTCTATGACAAATGGATCAAGGTTAATGATAAGGCTAAGGTCTACATCTTGGCGAGCATATCTGATGTGCTTGCTAAGAAGAATGAGGACACGGTCACCACTAAGGAGATCATGGTCTTGCTGCAGAGCATGTTTGGACAACCGTACTCACAGGCTCGACACGAAGCCCTTAAGTTCATTTATAACTCCCGCATGAAGGAGGGCTCATCAGTGCGAGAACAAGTTCTAAACCTAATGGTCCATTTCAATGTGGCGGAGTCGATGGGGCCATCATAGACGAGTAGACTTAGGTCAGCTTTATTCTAGAATCTCTTTTAAAGAGTTTCCTGCAATTCCGCAGCAATGCGGTTATGAATAAGCTGGGATACACTCTTACCACACTTTTAAATGAGCTACAGGCTTACCAGTCTCTTACGAAAAATAAGGGACGAGAAAGGAAGGCAAATGTTGCCACCTCGAAAAAGTTCCACCGAGGTTCGACCTTTTGAGCCAAGTCTGTGCCATCCTCTTCTGGAAGTAAGACTTTCAAGAAGAAGAAGGCCACTGGTAAGGGGCCTAGACCTGACCCCACTACTGCCACTGCTAAGAAAGGCAAGACTAAGGTTGCAGAAATAGGAAAGTGTTTCTACTGCAACATGGACGGGTATTGGAAGCGCAACTGCCCGAAATACCTAGCCGAAAAGAAGAAAGCCAACGAAGGTAAATATGATTTACTTGTTTTGGAAACATGTTTAGTGGAGAATGATGGCTCCGCCTGGATATTGGATTCAGGAGCCACTAATCATGTTTATTCTTTGTTTCAGGGAATTAGTTCTTGGAGGCAGCTTGACGCCAGATAGATGACTCTCAAAGTCGGAATGGGAGAGGTCGTCTCAACTGTGGCGGTAGGGACGCTCAAATTGTTTACAAACAAGAATATGTATATATTACTAGATAATGTGTATGTAGTTCCTAAAATTAATAGGAACTCAATTTCAATTTCTTGTTTGCCAGAACATTTGTATTCCATTTCTTTAATTTAAATGAAGCATTCATTTCAAGAAATGGTGTCAATATTTGTTCTGCTTTGCTTGAAAACAACTTGTATGTGCTAAGACTAAGCATAACTAAAGCAGTTTTAAATACTGAGTTGTTTAAAAAGGTCAAAACTGAAAATAAAAGGTAAAAAGTTTCTCACAAAGAAAATACCTATCTTTGGCACTTAAAATTAGGTCATATTAATCTCAATTGGATGGGGAGGATGGTTAAGAATGACATTCTAAGTGAGTTAGAAGACGATTCTTTACCACCGTGTGAATCTTATCTTGAAGAAAAGATGACCAAACGACCTTTTACTTGAAAATGTTATATAGCCAAAGGTGCCCTAGAACTTATACATTCAGACCTTTGTGGTCCAATGAATGTTAAAGCTCGAGGAGGGTATGAATACTTCATCTCTTTTATAGATGATTATTATTCAAGGTATGGTTATTTATACCTAATGCAACATAAGTCTGAAGTATTTGAAAAGTTGAAGGAGTACAAGACGGAAGTTGAAAATCAATTAGGTAAAACCATTAAAACACTTCGATCCGATCTGGATGGAAAGTATATGGACTTGAGATTTCAAGACTATATGATAGAATATGAAATCACATCCCAACTCTCAGCCCCTGGTACACCTCAACAAAACCATGTATCAGAAAGGAGAAACAGAACCCTGTTGGACAAGGTTCGATCAATGTTGACCTATGCTCAGTTGTATAACTCATTTTGGGGTTATGCAGTGGAGACTGTGGTTTACATTTTGAACGTAGTTCCATCGAAGAGTGTTTCTGAAACACCCTTTGAGCTATGGAAGGGTCGTAAAGCTAGTTTATGTTACTTCCGCATTTGGAACTGGAACCTCGTTCAAAAGTAACTGGAACCTCGTTCAAAAGTATGGTTGGACACACATGCTCATGACTAATCCAAAGAAACTGAAACCTCGTTCAAAAGTATGCCTATTCGATGGTTACCCTAAAGAGATGAGAGGTGGTCTTTTCTTCGATCCACAAGAAAACAGAGTGTTTTTATCGACAAACGTCACCTTCTTGGAAGAAGACCACATTCGAGATCATAAACCACAAAGTAAGGTAGTGATAAATCAGATTTTCGAGGAGGCTACAAATATGTCAACAAGAGTTGTTGATCTAGCTCGCACTTCAACAAGAGTTGTTGATGAAGCCAGCACATCATGTTAGTGACATCCACCTCAAGAATTGATGGTGGATCGACGTAGTGGGAGGATTGTATTACAACCTAACCGCACGTGGGTTTAACTAAAATCCAAGTTGTCGTACCTGATGACGGCGTCGAGAATCCATTGACCTACAAACAGGCAATGGAAGATGTTGACAATGACAAATGGGTCAAAGCCATGGAGCTAGAAATGGAATCTATGTACTTCAATTCCGATCAAATCTTATGGTTTTGACAAAAATGTTGATGAGCCTTGTGTATACAAGAAGATCGTCAACAACACTGTAGCCTTCTTAGTGTTGTATGTGGATGATATCCTACTCATTCGGAATGATATAGGATACCTCACTAATATAAAGAAATGATTAGCTACTAAGTTCCAAATGAAGGATTTGAGAGAAGCTCAGTATGTTCTTAGCATCCAAATTCGAAGGGATCGCAAGAACAAAACGCTAGCCCTGTCTCAAGTAACTTATATCGACAAGATGCTTGTTCGATATTCTATGCAGAATTCCAAAAAAGGTTTATTTCCCTTCAGGTATGGAATTCATCTGTCTCAAGACCAATATCCTAAGACATCTCAAGAAGTTGAGAATATGAGACGTATAACCTATGTTTCAGTAGTGGGCAGCCTGATGTACGTTATGCTGTGCACTAGGTCTAACATTTGCTATGCCGTAGAGATGGTCAGTAGGTATCAATCCAACCCAGGATATGATCACTAGACTGCTGTTAAGGGTATCTCAAGTATCTAAGGAGAACGAGGGACTACAAGCTCATGTATGGAGCTAAGGATTTGATCCTTATAGGATACACTGACTCTGACTTCCAAATAGAAAAGGATTCAAGGACATCCACATCGAAGTCAATATTCACTCTTAATGGAGGAACGGTAATTTGGCGAAGCATCAAACAAGGATGCATCACAGACTCCATGATGGAGGCTGAGTGTGTTGCAGCTTGTGAATCAGCAAAAGAAGCGGTTTGGCTAAGGAAATTCCTAATAGATTTGGAATTCATTCCAAACATGAACTTGCCCATCACACTTTATTGTGATAAAAGTGGTGCTGTGGCAAATTCTAAAGAACCTTGAAGCCACAAGAGAGACAAACACTTTGAAAGGAAGTACCACCTTATATGGGAGATAGTGTAACGAGGAGATGTGATCGTCACAAAAATCGCTTTGGAGCATAATATTACTGATCCTTTTATGAAGGCGCTCATGACTAACGTGTTTGAGGGCCATGTAGAAAGTCTAGGTCTACGAGCTTTGTAATATTAGTCTAGAACAAGTGGGAGAAATGTAATAGGTATAGTGTACACCCCACTGGAGTTTAGTTCTAGTGCGAGTTTGTTGGGTGTGTTGTCCTAAACTCGTAGTTTGTATTTATGTAAAAAAAAATGTATATTCAATAAAATTTTATTCAATCTATTTGTTGTTGAATTCATGGCATTGCATTGTCCAAAATCTAATAAACTAAACATCCAAGGTTATTATGATGTAACCGGGACAGTATATCTACTGGGTATATATTTGATATACCCTTGATATACTAGGTATATATTTGATATATCCTTGATATACAAGTGGATAATGTCTTGTGAATAACCTATAGGGTCTAAGTATATGGATAAGACTGAGTACCTTATCCTGTCAATACTATGGATACGGCCCACTTTGTAAATGTTACATACGACTCGATCCAGGTCGTTCGTGTGGAGACATGCAAGTGGAGGTATCCTATACAATGAGTTTGTATAAGACCGGACCGTGAAATAGCCAATCTTTAAATGTAACGTCGTTAACTAACAGATTGCTATTTCATAGGATGAATAGGCAACTTATTCTCAATCCTGAGTGAGTTATGAACTCCTACCCATGACGGCTCGTCCTTTGATCTGTATGGGTGAAAGTGGCTTAAGTCGCGGACTCAATATTCCTATCATTTTGGGGACAAGACTGAGTGGGGAGCTGGGAACACAACTTCACAAGATGGAATTCACTCCTCCCCGACTTTAGAGAGTAGATGAGTGTTCTTTTAAATGCTGATTCCGAGACATGAACAAGGGGCCCTGCCCTCTCACTGGCCCGAGAGGGAATTTTGGTTATTGGTCGGACTATAACCGAGTTTTTCATTAGAGGAGTAGTGATATTTAAGGAGTAATATGTAACTCAGGGGCAAAACGGTAATTTGACCCAACTTGAATTACGAGCACTCGTGAAAGATTGACTTGTCATTAATGGTCGTATATCCATGGACACGAAAACATTCTGCAGTGAGAAGAGTGCAACTGCGGATCTTTAGTGGAGTGACCCGTAGTTAACGAATGTTGATTAACTCGGTCAATGAGTTCGATCGATTAATCTCGTATCGTTGTTGCTTCTGATCTATAGGTCCATTAGGTCTCATTGTTAGCTCATAGCGGGTAAAACGAGGATCAAGTTTTTAGAAGAATTTGAACTGTTCAAATTTCTCAAGGGAATATATATATTGATACATTATAATATATAGTTAATTCTAAATTAAAACTATATATTATGAGAGATATTATTTGAATGAGATTCAAATAAAAATTAATATGAATAAGATTCATATTAAAACTATAGGTTAAAAATAATGTGCATAAGATGTACATTACGACTGTAGGTTATACGAGCGAAATGCTATAGAATATGATTCTATTTTTGTAATAAATAATTAAGCGTTAATTATATATATATATATATATATATATATATATATTAATTGTTAATTAGATTAATAATTAATAATTAATTAATTAATAAATATATATTAATTATTATTATTAATTAATAATATTAATATATATTAATAATAATTAATATTTAATTCCCTTGCATTTTAGCAGGGGAGTGGGCAGTTTAATGACGTGGGGTAACTCCCCACATCATGTGGTTGGGTTTCTTTTGCAGAAGAGTTCTGCTGAAAAAAACTACAGAACAAGAAAAGAACTCCCAAACAATTCTCTCAAGTTCTCTCTTCTCGATTCCCTATAGATCCATATCGAACGCTCTCACAAGGGTGTTCTCGATACCCAGAGGATATCATGGAATGTCTATTGGTGGTGTTCGTTGGTTTAATCCATTGAAGAAGCGTTCTTCAAAGGTAAGGGAACATTTATTTTCCCCTGTATTTACTTTTGCACATTGGGTTTTGTTTCTCAAAATTGATGAACGAAGATCATTGCTTCCGCTGCGGGATTCACATCCCATCAAATTCCTCTTGGCCAAAATCATCAATCCCTTCTCACTGATATGATTGAGTCTCTTATGTCATAATTCAACACTTTTTTCATCATCCACTGTATTTATTACATAATCTATAACCATTGCTTGTATCAAATACAACGAGGAACACTTCCTTTGTCAAGTAGAAGGTATTGCAGAAACCTTTAGCTACAATCATTGAGCCTTTATTAAGCTTCCATTTGTCATTGTAGAAGTTATTGCATAAACCTTCGTCATCAAGCTTACCTGTGGAAATTAAATTCATGTGAATATCAGGATATGTTTCACATTCATCAAAACCAGCATAGTGTCATTTTTTGTCTCCAAGTGCACATCACCAATACCAACGGCTTTTGTTGATCCATCATTACCCGTCCTAACACTACCGAAGTCACCAGATGTATAGGATGCAAAGAAATCCCTCCTGGATATAGCATGAATTAACGCGCTACTATCAATCACCCAATTGCTCTACTGTGTAGCTAGATTGATAACATCAACATCAAATAAGATAAGGAAATCCTCGGTAGCTACAACAACTCTATCTACATCATTGCCATCATCATTCTTATCTTCCTTACCTTTATCGTTCTTATTTTCTTTCTTCAGTTGTCGATAATATTTCTTTATATGTCCTTTCATTCCACAATATAACGCTCAACATTGGAAAACCAACCACTCTTACTTTTGCTTCTATCTCTACCCCTTGAACCTTTAATCTTACTTCTCCCCATTCTTTTAGAAACAAGAACGTCTGACTGTGATGAAGAGTCCTGTGATTTTCTTCTCATCTCTTTATTTAAAACACTGCTTTTCACCATGTCGATACTTATTACTCCATTTGGGACTGAGTTCGATAATGAAGTTCTGAAAGTCTCCCACGAGTCCGGTAATGTACCAAGAAGCCATAACCCTTGTATCTCATCCTCAAACTTGATTTTCATTCCAACAAGTTGATTAATGATACCTTGGAATGTATTAAAGTGATCTGACATATGTGTTCCATCTTGATTCTTCAAAGCCATCATTTGCTTTATCAGAAACAATTTTATTATTACCAGTTTTCGGGACAAATAACGACTCAAGCTTGTTCCACATAGTCCGTGCATCTGTTTCGTCTCCAATATAATTTAGAATATTGTATTCTACCCAATGTCTAATAAAGCCATAAACTTTTCTATGACATATTCCTCATTCTAAATCAGTTTTATCTTCAGGCTTCTCAAGTTAAAAAATAGGAAGATAAAAATCCTTCACATATAAAACATCTTCCATCTTTCTTTTTCCAAACTTGATAATTTGAGTAATTTAAAGTCCCTATTCTAGTTGTACTAGTTTTCATTATTCAACACAAGGCCTAATTAAATTTTAACTTGGCTCTGATAACACTTTGTTAGGATAAACACTTAATTTTGTGGACCAATTATCCCCTTTTGTGTGAACCTAATAGGAAATAGCAACTAAAAATAATAATTCAAACAAGCATGAGACACAAGCAATTTTAACGTGGAAAAACCCCTCAATGTGAGGAGTAAAAAACGACGGACAGAAGTCAAAATCTCGACTATAATTAATAATGGGCTGCACCAAGTTCTCCCTAGCAACAACTAGAGGCATACAATAACAATATCTTGAGACAATAAATATCGGCAAATAAGAGAATAAACGGGGGAGGAAAATTAGAAAGATCTCACTTAGAAAGTGGCACCAACTATCCATTGTATCTGATTGTAGGCAGGTCCAAAAGAAATCTCTATCGTCCAGATTGAAGACCCTTGTGTTATGAACATGTTGTCAAAATTTCACCTCGATCGGACTACGGATTGATCTCCGATCATGCAAAAACGCTATTGTATAGAATGAGTTTCTACTCTTTTTCTTTTCTGTTTTCTCTCCTTGATCTACGTGCAAAAACTTTTTCCTCTCTCTCCGTTGCCTCTTAGTAATATATATATATAACCTAAAGCATTAATGGCCGATGTGGGCCTTAAAGTTGGGCTTTTCACACAATGTGAAAAAATACCCAACAGTATGGCATATTGATTATTTCAGCTGCCATCCTCTAATATTTAATCTCGAACTGGTATGTGAAGTTTCAACTTCTGAAATATCCAATTCACCCCCACCCTCCAAAAGGTTCCTGCCATGATCTAACCGTTAGTCCAAAATTTGGCTTTGCACCTATTGCCAATGCCCCATCCTAACCATCCATTAATTTCATTCCAAGCTCCCACCATTGCGTTCCACAACCATGAGTCGCCTTGTTTTGTTGAAAGCTTCCAACTATTTTTCCATCTACTCCTATATTTATTGATCAGTATTTATGCCCAAAGATCATTTGGCCTAACTAGCAACCCCTACACGAGTTTCCCAAGTAGCGATGTGTTAAACTATTTAAATCTATGTAAACCAAGGCCTCCTTCAAACTTGGATCTTGTTATCATATTCCAGTGAACTAAGTGTATCTTGCTTTGTGAATTTGTGTGACCCCAAAGAAAATTTATACACAACTGGTGAATTGTTTTGTGCAAATGGCCACCGAAAACCACAAAATATGCATCGAATACGTTAGGATGGTTTGAAGCACCGAATGTACCAAAGTGGTTCGACGTACAGAGACAAAGAATTAGGTGTCAACAGATTAACTCTATTGATCATACTTTGAAAAGTTGAAATACGAACTCTCCCATGAATTATGGGGATTCTTAGGTATTTTCACAGTTTAGAAGTTGTCTTAAATCCTCCAGCAATTTCAATATGGTTTTGCTTCTCAAGTAGTACATTCTTTGAAAAATGAATTACTATTTTAGAATTATTCACTTTCTGACATGATGGTTTACAGAATTTTCCAAGTACTAGACTCAGTTCTCCTATTTGTTCTACTGATGCTTCTACAAATAAGAGGATATCATCTACGAATGTTAGATGAGAGATTGGGGGTCCGTGGGTGCCTAGTCGGATTGGTTTCCATCTACCAGCTTGACTAAATCATTTATACAATGAGATAGGCGCTCTAGGCGAAGTACAAAAAGAGATGTGAAAATGGAAGACCTGGGCGAATGCCCCTTTTCATATTGAATTTGCACGTGGGTTCCCCATTCCATAACATTTGCATTGACAAAGAAGTCAATTATGGAGTGCCCTCTAGAAAGTTCCACAATATTCTATCATAGGCTTTCTCCAAATCCACTTTAACTACCGTGAAGCTTTTCCTTCTTTTAAGTCTTATCCATAATGTGAATCAATTCCTGAGCAATAACGATATTGTTCTGAATATGTCTCCCTAGAACAAAGCTAGTTTAGTTAGGGGAAACGATATCTCCTAAGTAATCCCTAAGCCATAACACAATAATATTAGTAATGAGCTTATATGAAATGTTGCATAAGTTAATGGGTATGGATTGAAAAATCGATTCTGGTTGTTCCACCTTTGGAATAAGGACCAAAAATGTGGCATTCACAATATCAATCGATCTACCATTTTCCAAGATACTTTTTCCAAAACTCACTACAGTAGGGGCAACTATGTCCCAATTTTGTTGGTAAAAGATTGCGTGAAAACCGTCTAGACCGTCTGAACTATGTTAATTCTTGTAACGCCCCAGGATTTTATATAACATCCTAGGCAACGCTAAATAATTCAACTGGCTAACCTTAACTCTAAACACGAGATAAGCAACTCCCTGGGAAAATAATTTAAATGGAATAAAGCTTCGACTCCCATACGTTTTATCAGAAATATAAATGTCATAAACTGTCAGGACTTCACCCTCCGTGGGCAATTTAAAAACAACAACATCTCATATTCGCCTCAGTGGCAAAAATTCTTAAATAAATAAAAACAACCGTACACCTAAACTCCAACGACAACAACGACGCGTTTACCAGCAACATCCATAACAAATAAAGTAGTTCTAAAGAATACAAAATTTCCTCCGCGGTTCACACCTAGCAATAACATAAATCTCAATGCTACTCGTACCCAACAACCCTTCCCTCTATCCTCACTAACTAAGCTAGTGATCCTTCCTCGGTCAAGCCCTCTCCACGTCATCACCGCGGTCGACCCCGTTCACACCTGAAAACATATAAGGGTACAAAGGGGGGTGAGTACATAAGGTACTCCGTAAGTAGCACTTCCTAACTCGCACAAAAATCATGCTCACAATCACGACATAAAGAACAAAACAATAGCAAGGCAATCAAATGAGCAGTGAGAGATAGCGAACAAATAACTTGACATTTAGAACAAAACAATAGCAAGGCAATCAAATAAGCAGTGAGAGATAGTGAACAAATAACTTGACATTTACATACAACAACCAAGCGTCGAAACTACCAAGACCACAACCCATGATTCACTAGCCCTTGTCTCATAGTACTAAACCTTCCTCTGCACCCCCCTTAACTTCTCGAGGCATGACGGCTCTTGACATTTATTCCCAAGTTACCGTGCCCTCTCCTTTTACAGTACTTGATGTTCGACCTTGCCATTTATTCCCAAGGCCTAGCACCACTACTTCGCAAGCACCACTCTACTTTTATCCCTTAAGCCTAACTCCTCGAGTCGCATTGGCCTTTGATATTTATCCCCAAGGCCTCAATATTCCTCTACATAAGCTTGACGTTCGGCCTTGCCATTTATTACCAAGGCCTGAACTGTGCACCGGTCCTTGCCGTTTATCCCCAAGGTACCGATGACTTCCCAGCGTATTGGTCCTTGACATTTATCCCCAAGGCCCCAATACTCGTTTACAGAAGTTTGACGTTCGGCCTTGTCATTTATTCCCAAGGCCACTACTCAAGGCTTTGAACCTCCAAGCGATTTATATGCATTTTCAGGTCAGAACCCATAGTTAACGGACTATCAACCCGTCCCTTTACCCTTCACCCTTCACCACGTCACTAACCCTCCCATGACCACCTACAGGTAAGTTTCCCACATTCTAAACCACTGCACCGTTCACAAGCATGCTTTTCCTCGTAATGAACAAAATACATCTACAACTCGCAACCAGAACAATATAAACTAAATTATCAGTTTAACAACGCGAGCATTTCATTTACATCACATTTGCAAAACGTCATGAGCCAGTTACTTCTAACTACAACCATTCAGAACCTACTAGTCACCTACATCAATATAAAAAAACAGGAAGCATGTTTCCTCAGAAGTGTTCGATAATAGAAAGACGACAAAAATCAAAACTAACAATCCCTACGTGCTCAATTAAATTATTTTTAACAAGAAAAACAGCATCAAAACCATTCCGTTAACGCTAATTAATGCACACACTCGCCCCCTGGTGCTACTTACACAACCACGTCTTTAAGTTTGCGTCGATCTCACACCTAAGCACCAAAAACAGAAAAATACAGCAATTTAAATGTACTGTTCAGCCTTTGAAAAACGACTCTACGAGGGTTCAAAAGGCTCATTACCGCAAAACGACTTCGTGTAGGTGTGGGTAAATTAGATCTAGCTTGCAAAGGTGTGAGTAGCGTAAATCGGGCTTCGAACGGATGAAGATAATCGCCGAACACCACCAAAACACTGCTGTCCACATTTTTGCAGCAGCGAAAAGTGCCCAAAACGACCTCCAATCACTTCGTTTTGATGTCCGTTACTACAAAACAATTTCGCTTAGGTGTGGGTATTCCAAATCGGTTTCATTTGGATGTGGGTAATCCAAATCTAACTTCGAATAAATGGGGTCAAAGAAAAGTTACCGGGTTTCACGGATCTAAGCTATTCGAGGTTGTTAGGCTCGTTGGATCGGAGAAGGGATGCCGCGAAAACAGCCTCACGTGTATCGATGCCGCCTGCAGCAGCCTGAACATCACACGCCGCCGCTGTCTGTCGCACGCTGCCGCCGTCTGCCGCTGCCCAACACCACGCGCCGCCGCTGCCCGTCGCACACCACTGCTGCCCGTCGCGCGCTGCCGCTGCCCAATGCCGCGCTGCTGCTGCCCGACGCCGCACCTGCTGCTGCCGACGCCCGCGCTTGCTGCTGTCCCTTCGTCGGTACTGCTTCGTCGGAGAAAGAAATCCGGATGGGGGGCTGGCGGCTTCAAACGAAAGGGGAGGGTGGAAGAAGATGAGGAAGGAGAACAAGATGGGCTAGGGTTGTTTTTTTTTAAAATCCCCTTTTCCTTTTGTTTTGCAACATAAACCCACTTGGGCTAGTTTCTTTTGTTTAAGGCCCATTTACCCAATCACACCTTGTTAACAAAACCAATAATATAATTTCGTAGTTGATCCAATGGCCCAGAGCAAGTGCCACATAGCGGAATCCGTAATAAACATAACTTAATAAATACTACACGCTACTAACTCACCACTAAATCTGTAACAATACACACTAGCCGAGATGCCACACTAAAATTAAATAAAGATCACTGATAAATCAAATAAAATAAATCAATAAAAAATGAAATAAATCAATAAATCAATAAATAAAATCCATTTTGTTATAAAATTTCCCGGAACTCGGGGCAAGCTAACCTGAGTAACGCGGGGCGTTACAATTCTTCCTAAAGGAGTATTAAGTCAAGTTCATTACTTAGGTTGTTCTCTAGCTTGAAAAGAAAGGAATTGCGGTTCTGAGAGATTACTCTTTGGATACCAGCCAGCCTTACTAAGATAGATTTATTTATTTTCATAATGCTATGAAAAACCTCTTTATGCAAAATAGTCAATTTGCTTTGGGCTATTTCGAGACAAATTGGCAATTATTCTAATGTAGACCAATAATTTCTAAGGAAACTCTTAAACAAACTATGTGTTTTCCAAGCTGCCAAAAACCTAAAAGGCCTTTGTATTCGAGGAACAACACAAAAACTAGACGTGTCTAGCAGAATAGGGTGGTGGTCTGATTTGATCCGCGGTAAAACTCGGACTGAGGATTCTGGAAAGGCTAACCACCAATTCGAATTTGCTAGACACCAGTCCAACCTTTCGAAAACCCATCTATAACCTGGGAAAATCGGACCTCTCCAAGTAAATTTAGGTCCCAACTTCCCAGGTCCATCAACTAACATCTATTCATCATGTACATGTTCATAAAAGGAATGGCTAAACTTGGGTTAAAAGTTGCCCCACCTAATGTTTCCTCTTCCATTAGAATTTCATTGAAATCCCCTAGTAAAAGCCAAGGCTCAGAATTTGTAGGAGTGATTGACTCCATGAAATCCCATAATTCTTGTCTACGGTTCCTTTGTGGACTACCGTATATAGCAGTAAACATACCCAAAAAGGAGTTTTTAGTTATTTGAAAATGGCAGGCCTGATTACGGCAATTAATTTCCATTAAAGAGACCCTACTTGCTTGACTAGAACACCCAAATACCTCCTTTAAACCTTGTGGCCTCAACCCTGGCACAGGAGAACCTAGAAAAACGACTACAAACAGACTCAACAATTGTCCCACTAATTTTTTACGGGATCGAATCCCAAGCGGAAACGGTTGATCGCTTGTGATTCAACTCGTTATAGAAGTTATACATTACCGGTTTTCAAAAAACAAAAAAAAAACAGAACAATTCTATTAAAAATGGAGGTTAAGCATATTAGGAGGAAGAAAACAACTTACATTTGTAGACCATTAACGACCCTCATTCCTTGAGCACAGAATTTGTTCAGACACAGAAAAACGAACCTAAACACACGAACCAAATGTTAGACACTACCACGAAGTTACCTTGCTATATCTTTAGGATTAAGAACTGGATTGTGGGATCTTAGTTCTTTGAAAGGAAGCAAATGAGAATTGTAATGGTAGTGAATGAAAGAGAGCCTTTCGTTTTTACAAGGAAAAACCAACAACTCAAAAACACAGACTTTTTGTGTTTTTAACCAAGGAGGGAGGAGAGAGAGGACCTCCCACTCCCATAAAAAATGCTGAGATGTGGGGTTTGATTAATTAATCAAATTAATAAATTTAATTAATTAATTATAACATCTATATATAATTATATATAATTAATTAATTAATTAAACAAATTTCATTAAACCACATTTAATCAAATCAATTAATATTTAAATCATATTCAAAAATACATTTCCCTCGTAACTTATAGTACTTAATATGAATCTAATTCACATTAAAATTTAACATATAGTTTTAATATGAATCCAATTCACATTATTCTCTCATACTATATAGTTTTATAATGTATCATCATACATTATATAAAATTGTCTCATACACAATTAACTTAAATTCTCTTTAAATCAATTTGGACAATTCAAACTCCTTCCAAGATGTAATGTTATTAATTACCTTTTACGAGCTATCAAGGGGACTTAATAGACCTATAGATCATAAGCTCCAACGTTGCGAGATTAATTGGTTAAATTGATTAACCACCTTAATCAACATACATTAACTACGGGTGCTCCACTAAAAAACCCGCAACTGCACTCTTCTCACAATAGAATATTTCTGTGTCTATGGATATTGACTATTAACGACAGGTTAATCATTCACGAGTGTTCGTAACCACAGATGGGTCAAATTACCATTTTACCATTGTGTTACATCTTGTACCTTAAATACCGTTGATCCTCTAATGAACAACCTGATTATGGTCCGACCAATAACTGGAAGTGCCTATCGGGCCAGTGAGAGGGTGGGGCCCCTTATCCAAGTCCCGGAGTCAGCACTAAAGGGAACACTCATCAAATCTTCTAAAGGCTTCAAACCAAAACATCGGGGTTATAGGATGATAGCATATCACGAAGAACAGTTTTAAAATGAGGGCTTCAAACCCTTCTACAATTCCAAGCTAAAAAATAATTTAAACTGATAAAAAGTAAGATTACTTCCCTATAGGGATGACCCCTTCTTGAACATTTCCCAACTCTAAAATCCTGCTGTTTTTTCTTTTCTGACCCTTCGAAGTTTAATGCTTGAGTTCCCTTCATGGACCCGTTATTGATTATTCTGAAACAAGTTTCCAATGCCGTCTGGTTCCCATACATTAATTAGGTCCTCCCTATTCCCCTATGATGGAAAAGTGAAAGTTGGTTCTTTGTCGAGAGACTCTCCTTGAACCGGCCTTACTTCCTTTAGGTTTAAGTCATCATCCAGCCACGGTAATCTCAGCCCCCCTACAACCATAAAAGGTACAATTATTCCAGTTTGAGTCATTCTAGATGTACATACAAAATGATATGCAAATTCTAAGACGGTGAGTGGCAGAAACTGGTCAGCTATTTCAATGAAACTCAAGTGTAGCCTGGTGGAGGAAAACAATGATAAAGAGTGAGCTAGGAAGCTCAGAGAGTGGCATTTTAATAAGGAAATAATTTCATAAAACTTCTTCCATATAAACAACTGAAATTTAAAGTGTTATAACAAACTACTTTAAGTTGAAATAATAAGCTTTTCCAGCCAAACTTCATATACTTTCTTAAAAAAAAACACTTTCTAAACACATCAAATATCTTCTTTCAAACCTAAAACAGATTAAGAAAACTCAACACGATATATGTATCCACATTCTATTCTGGTTTACTAGCGCAGAGTAATCTCAATACGCACAGCAGAATAATTCTATTTCTGGTCCACTGGCATAGAGTAATCTCAATATACATAGTAGAATATTTCTCTTAACGCACGAAGTAAAATGGTCCCAAAGACCTTCTATTTCTGGGTATACTATAGAAACACATTCACATAGCATACGGGTAATCACCTGGATACAACAATATGGTGGTTTGAAAACGATTTTCAGAAAATTCTCAATCTCATAAATAGTTCTAAAAATTCTTTTTTCTTTCTTTCTAAGAACATTTCTTTCTCAAATCATTTCTAAACATATTTCTTTCTAATCATATTCAGTAAACACAACAGTTTCTCAAAAATTCATAAAATATTTCTATGTTCTCACAAGCATTCATAAATTCTCAGCAAACTCAATTTCTGAGCAGAAATAATCAAACATACGTAATATATATATATATATATATATATATATATATATATATATATATTTTGAAGTTCTATAATAGATATCTTAAAATATTTAGTAAAATAACCACTCACAAATCTTATGAACGAGGTGAATTTGGTTAGTACGCTGCTCCAATTCTTGTATGACTTGATATCGATTCAAAGCCAATTTAACTTACTTAATTCCAATTTCAACATAACTTAATTCAAACTTTAATCATAATAACTTCAAAATAACCCCATTACCCAAATTCCTCATTCTCTCTCTTCATTAAAAACTCACTACTTTTCCTTCTTATAGGTGGGTCCCACCAAACCCATTCAATTTCTCTTTCTCACACTCCATTTCACCCAAATATACCGTTTCCTTTTATTTTTATCTTATTTTTTCAATTACTTCTATCCTTGATTTCTTTCTCTCTCTTCAACACCAACCCGCACAACTACACTCTCTCTCCTCCTTTCTTCTACAGATTCCATACCCACCATTAGTCTTCACTCCTTCGGCCTTTCTTTTGCCTTTCTTTTGCCTTTCTTTCTCTCATGGAGCTCTTCCTTACCAAAACCCATTACAATTCCACCGTTTCCTCATAACATTTCCACCATAAAATCCAACCAAAACATACATCCTTTGTAAAATCGAACCCCACAAGTTTATCATTCCTTCTCAGCTAAGAACAGCAGGAATTTCCCGTTCATTCAATACCCATAGAACTCAAACTTCTCAATGACATTTTTATCACAAAACCCATAAATACAAACCTTAAAAACTTCATATTTCCATGGATTCTTTTTATTTAATCCCAACAAACTTACCAAATTCCGAATTTCTGCTCCAAATCGGAAAGCTACTCCTTCAATTTCTTCTCCCTTCCCCTCTGTTTCCTTCTTTTTTCCTTGCTCCCTTCTCTTTTCTGTTCTCTCTTCTTCTCCTTCGTTTTCTCCCCTTTCCCTTTCCTATTCTTTTCTTTTTTTGTTTTTGTTTTTAAACACGTCACACACACACCAACCTGACACTACACACACGCGTCCCATTTTTTTCTTTTCAAAAGACCAAAATACCCTTCCAACTAAGTTTCCAATTTTTTTTTCCTTTTTTTACTGAAAATTACAATACTGCCCTTACATGACTACTTCTTCTGGAGCGATCCCTGACAACAGCCGGATCCCTACTTGATTTTAGCTGTGATCCTCGCCCCTTCCTTCTCTTCGAGTTATCCACCAAAATCCATGGCCCATGACATGGTGAGGCTTCTAATATTATAGTAGAGTTCGATTTCGTCTTACCCTGCCGTTCCACTGGAACAACAACTTCAATCAGATCCATCCCACCTTTTGGATCCGTATCATCATTGTTTTGCTTACTTCCTTCTATCGTATGGAATCCCTTAAGAGGGCACTCCTCTAATTTGTGTCCGTAAATCCCATAATCAAAGCAAACCAAATGAGTCCCTTCATATGGGATGCCCAATCTTTCCCCATGACCGTGAAATCCGATCAAATTATTTTGGTTAGATCAACCTCCACACAGATTCTTGCGAAATTCCCCATCCCCCCACTTGCGTTTTCAAATCAATTTTCAGTGTCTTCCCAATGAAATCTCCAATCCCTTTCATACGTGTTTTATTGTAAATCTCCATTGGATAGTCTAGCATGCGAATCCATAATCTGCCCTGTCTATCGAAGCTCTTAAAGGATGAAATCCGAGTGTCCAACTTCGAACCGCCAGATATTGTTCCAATATTTTCCATGGCTTGTCAAGAAGTATTCTTTCTAGATCCTCCGTTGATTCCAGACGAACTATGAAGACATCGTTGCTGAGGCTGATTAGCTTGAGTTCCCTTTAGGCTTCCACATAGCAATTAGACGCTGAAGAAGAAATTGATAGCCGACTTGGTTGCCAAGAATTTTAATAATTAGGACTGACCTCCATGGATCCCTACCTCTTCTCCATTGTTCTTTCGAGAACTGTACATCGTTCGAACTGAACGACTTCTCATCATCATCACTGAAATTTTCCTCTAAAAGATCTTCCGCATCTAATTCTACCTCCTCAACCAAATGCCCCATTACCGTTTCCCTATAGGAAAATTTTTAGTTTTCCACTTTCAAACCCACCACCATCACTATCGTTTGACGAGTCACACTGACTGACTATATTTGTGAATGGACGAATCCTTACCTTGCGAGCCTTCTTTACACTTCGCTTCAATTGGTTTTGTTCTTCTACAATCATCAGACTTCCTTCCATTCTTGAAACGATCTTTTGAAAATTCTCAAAAATGTAGTTTAGTGTCCTGAAAAAGAAAAAATGGATGATTTTTACTTTAGTTATGTATACATATACCGAATTCAACTTTAATATGAGATTTATTCAACTACAAATTGTGTCTTTGTTGATGGCTAAAAAAAATGTCAACAATCACAAAAAATTGACGATTTTTAGACGTCAATTATGGTGGTGTCAACATTTCAAAAAAGGTAAACTTTTTCATTTTAGTTGATGGTCAACAAACATCAACTTTATGTATTTGTTGAGGTTAGTTGGCCATTAACTATACTAATATTGATGTTTTTATGTGTCAATTGTCATAATAAAAAAAAGGTTAACTATACCATTTTATCAACGTTTTTCGCCATTTTTGACGTTTTTAAGCCATTAATGTATACATTTGTTGACATTTTCAACCATCAACTATCTTTACCATACATACTATTCTATTTCTGTAACACCCAAAGATTTTCAACATCCTAAAATGAGGGACCGTTACTAAACCCAACCACAAAATCAATTAAAATTAAGAACATGTTACTACGACGCTACCGCTGTGTTACTCTGTGTTACTCTGATTGCGAAAGACTTTCACAATTGCTTAGATAGAAACAACCGAAAGCTAAACAACTAATCAACACTTAAATCCTTCCAAGTTAACCAATCAATGAACATTAATCAAACTTAACTTCTCAAGGAAACCAACAACCTATCCTTTTATGAGAATCTTAAACTACATAAAGAATCCAACTAAACTATCCTAATAATGTTTCAATATTACACAAGCCAACGTTCTAACAAGATAACATAAAACAAATCCAAGTAAAAATCCCATCAACCTATTTTAATAAAATAAAACAAAACAGAAGCTACATAGTCTTTCTTCTCAAGCCTCCACCACGCTATCACCACGCCTTATGATCTCAATAAGGTCACTACCTGAAAAAATGGGAGGAAAAAGAGGGGAGTGAGTATAACCACTAAGTAGCCCCCACTTAAAGGGTCACACATAAACCGTATACTTTATACACAACATCAATACGTCATGTTCGTCAATAAAACATGTGTACTCAACCACCATGCTTATCATATCATAATTCAAGCACATCAGCAGGCTCCTATCATAAATAAAACACAAAGGTATCAACAACATAAACCCTTTACAAAGCTGTAAGCACATAACTACGAATTCTAGAAACGCATACTCAAGTCTTCAAAACTAAAAGACTTGCTAAGACTACAACTTTCTCAAGCTCTTTTCAAGTTATCTCAAGTTCCTATAAAACCACTTTCTCATTAAAACTCTGTAAGATTTAAGCCCACCTCCTGGTTGTCATCTCGATCACTTCCTGGAATCATATCAATTGTATACAGCTACGACACTTCTCTATAGAAACTCGACGTTCGACCCTTGATCATTTGCATCTAATACCCAAACACTCCATAACCTATTGGTCTTTGACCTTTTGCACCCAAGGTCCCAGTAGGTGCCACCATTTAGACTCGCCACATCAGCCCTTGATCTTCTCTCCCCATTTCATTTGATTACTTTCAAACCGTTTCAAATTCCACAAAATCAAATTGCTTTCTTCTGTCGTTTCGTTTCCATTCCTGCGCTTTCTACGCTACTAGTAAAGGAACTAGTACAGGTGGTTGTTTCCGTCTTCCGACACTGTCTCGCAATAAGTTTCTTCGATTAAAGGGGTTTTAGTCAATGGGGGACGAAGATTCAATGGTTTTCTAATGTAAAATTTTCTGAGTGAAATTTAACTGTTTCCCCTTCCGTTCCTTATTTTCAGTTTTAGTCGGCTACTTTTGTGGAAATTTCAAGCGGAATAATGGGGTTGTTAATACGAACAGGTCACATTGGAGGTACGACCTAGGAGAAACTTCCATACTGTTATATGCTTTGAAGTTTAAGTTTGGAGTTTTATATACTGTTATATTCCGGTTGTTAAATGCATTAAAGTTTGATTATGAAGTTTTATTTTAGGGTACTTTGAATTATTTGGTTGTATTTTTTTGGGTTATGGATTGGGAGTCAGCCTCATCATCGGGCCCGAGGCTTAAAGGCCGGCCCAGGCCCAGTTCAAGCCCGATCCAATCTCGTTCCAAGGTCAACGTTTGACCGGCTTGGCCAATTCCAACCCTCCTATTAATTGGATTGGATATGGATATTCATTTTTTAATTTGGGCCGGCCCATGGGCCAGCCCGTTTGAGCCGTATTTGAATTGGCTCATAGGGCCGGCCCAAAAGTCTGATTCCATATTTATTAATAGTTATATTATATAATATTAATATATTTTTTTATTATTTATTTATTATAAAAAATAAATTAGATATGGTAGGCTAAATGATCTTTTGTTTCCCTCTTAAATATAGGTATAATATCAAGAGAATACCACTTCCCAATATCTCATTTAAATAATTGTTTTCAAACATATTACGAGGAAACTAATTCAACTTCCCAAATTCAAAATTTAAAATTATTTTAAACATATATAATATTGGGAAATTGGGATTTTTGACCCCTTTCAATAACCACTTTGGACTTTTTACCCCCTTTTGATTTTACCTATTTATGACCCCTCCACCTCAGATTTCTGACCCCTCCCCTTATTTTGTTTTGTAAAATTACCAAGTTACCCTCAATTTTAAAAAAGAAATCAAACCGAGCCCTCCCCTCCTTTCCCTCCCTGTCTCGGTCCTTCCCCTCCCTCATTCACTATCTCGTTGTCCATCCCAGTCTTCATCCCGGTCTCTCCCTCACAACCAGAAAGTTCATCTCCGTCGTTTCTTCTTCGTCTCCCTCACTTTGTCTCTATCAGAGCTTTCCCCCTTCCCTAATTGAGGTAATTTTTCTTTCGAACTCGTGATCTTATTGTGAATGATTTTCTACCTTTTTTTTTTTCGTTCTTTGCGTGGGTGTGAATGATTTCAACCTTCGGCTCTATCTGAAGTAGCCAAGGTTATTATGAAGTTTGATTTATTGTTGCTTCCATTGTTTTGTTTTAATTTTTGACTTTCAGGGTTCCATCTCGGCTTTAAGCCCGGTGGATTTAGGACCGGGATGAAACCCTGAAAGTCCATTCCAGAAGGATGGACTTTCTGGATTCCATCTCGGGCCTCATCCCGGTTCGAAGTAGACCGACCCAGCATTTAGAGAGCGATACCACCCTGCAGGGATGAAGACCGAGATGGTATCCAGGAAGACCATCCTTCTGGAATCCATCTTGGGACTCATCCCGGTTTGAAATGGACCGGGACGAGGCCCGAGATGGAATCCAGAAAGCATCTCGGGCCTCGTCCCGGTCCAGTTCGAATCGGGATGAGTCCCAAGATGGATTCCAGAAGGTCCAACCATCCTTCTTTCTGGATTCTATCTCGGGCCTCGTCCCGGTCCATTTTGGACCGGGATGAGTCCCAAGATGGATTCAAGAAGGATGGTTGGACTTTTCTGGAATCCATCTTGGGACTCATCCCAGTTCGAAATGGACGGGGACGAGGCCCGAGATAGAATCCAGAAAGTCCATATCTTATACTTCGACCTTCTGGATTCCATCACAGGCTTCAACCCGGTCCGTTTCTAAGCAATATTGTTTTGTTACAGGAGACATGGATATGACACTTAAGATCAACTAAGACGACTGGTTCCCGGTCGCGCTGTCAAATCTCGCTCACGTAGGGAAAACCTCTTCTCGTCTTAAGGCTAGGTTAACTCCCTCTCAGTTAGACATGTTTAGTCAAACATGTTTTGGTCCGATTTTAGGGATGAACGTTGTATTTAACGGTCCGTTGCTCCATCACCTGTTGCTTAGAGAGGTGGAGGAACCTAGAGACGACCTCATTAGCTTTAACCTATTCGGGAATAGGGTCTCTTTTGGGAAGCGGGAGTTCGACCTAATAACCGGTCTTAGACACACCATGAATAGGGTAGACGAGGATGTTCATAACCGGAGACTTAGAATTCTGTATTTTCAAGACAAGGCGAGTGTGAAGTGTTCGGAGTTGGAGAAAATTTTTTTAGAACACACATTCGAAAATGACGAGGACGCTGTGAAGATTGCTATAGTGTACTACATAGAGCTTGCCATGATGGGCAAGGAAAGGAAGCAGAAAATGGACACGAGCCTCCTTGGGATTGTGGATTGGTGGGAAGTTTTCTGTAATTATGACTGGAGTTCAATGATTTTTGAAAGGACTCTTTGGAGCTTGAAGAACGCTCTGAAGGACAAGGTCGAGGCGTACAAACAGAAGGTCGCTATGGACTCGAGCCATGTTGAGACGTATAGCTTGTATGGGTTTCCATACGCTTTTTAGGTTAGTGAAATTTAAATGTAATTTATTATATATTTATGTACCTGTGAAATACCGTAGAGTCTAACTTGACGTGACTGCAGGTTTGGGCATACGAGACAATATCAACCTTGTCGACTCGAGTAGCATTGAGGCTGAATGACGATGCTATTCCTCGTCTACTTAGATGGTCCTGCACCTATTCGCGTGCTTTTAATGTTTTGGAGCGAGAGGTCTTCGAGAACGTCAAGGTGAGTACAACATGTTCTTATTGTTTTCAGTATTTAATATTAAAATTCACCTAACTATTTGTGTTATACAGTCGAAGGTTGTAGTTCGTTCGGAGGCGACTGATGTCGAACGACAGCACATAGCTCGTGTTATGCATCCACCAGTGGCCCCTGTCGGACCTCCTGCACCCACAGAACTTGCTACAGAACCACTAGCTACTACTTCCACCGCTCAGAAGTCTCCCGTTACTGGTGAGGTTGGGGATCCAATTGAGCTCGATGATGTAGCAAAGGATGCTTCCCCAGTGGTTGATCATGTAACAGAAGATATTATTGAGACCGATGGAGGATAAGATCAATTGTTGCCACAGAAAGGGACGGAGAAGAAGAAGAAGAAGTCGAAGCATAAGTGGAGTCGGGAGCTGAGGAGGCTCGGCGACAGAGTGACGGCCATTGAGACAACTCTGACGGGCATGACGACTGACATAAAGGACATAAAGAAGTTTATGAAGAGGCTAACAAAGGTAAGGGTTATTGTATTGTATTATCTAAATTTCTTGTTCACATCCGTATATTTATAATTTTTATTACGTACGTTATGTCGAAGGGCCAGAATAAATATGATAGAAGGGGCAGTGTGCCGGATCAGGATGGTTCTTCGGGTGGACGTGATCCGAGTGGGCATAACGAGGAGGATATGGACATGGATGAGGATCCGAAGACAGGGAAAGAGCCGAAGACAGGGGACGAGCCGAGGATGGACGAGGATCCGAAGACTTGTGAAGAACCCGCCGACGTTCACGAGAGTGACGTGGAGATGGATCACACTCCTACCATTGTTGGAGCTACCCAGGAGGTCCCAAGTGGCCACCCTAGTCCGGTCGACGTAATTGAGGTATTTCTGTAACGATACTAACTTTTTTACGTTAACCTAACTTTATTTACTTAAAGCAAATGTTCGTCCATTTTTAGGATCTTACTCTAGGTACGTGCGCCAGTGACGGGGAGGCAAGTAAGGGGCAGATGGTTAACGTACCGACACCGCAACCCGCAGGGCCACCGAGAAAGCAAACTGATAGGACAGAAAGTCGACCCCTACCATTATCACATGGAGGAACTCCACACCTGACCGTTGTTAAGGTAACGCCAACGTCCAACTCCAACTCCAACGTCATTAAGTATTGTATTGAACTTCTTTTATACTTGTTACAGGTTGAACCTGAGTTTATTGAAGGCCCACTTGGCCAGGGTCTTCGGAAGAGGAAATATCCGTGGAAGTTGCGAGCCATATACACGCCCACCGGCCAACGTGGTATCAAAGTTCGAGCGTACGACCCTACATGCCCCATCCCACCGCTCCTGGACGAGGGGTTCCAGAAATGGATGGACGACCCATCAATCGACGGCAATTCCCGTTCAACGTCCGTCCGGATCAAATACAAGAGTTGGTTTGGCCTGCTCCTGGATCTTGAGTTTCAACTCGACGACGAGGTTAGTGAAGTTTAGAAGCAGCAAAGTTGTTTTTAATTATAGACTTATACTTTTTATAATGTCACATGCAGTATATCGACTAGCTCATGATGTTAACGGCGAGGAAGGTTGAGAAGTGTAAACATCTATTGCGCGTGCGATTCGCAATAGGCGACGTACTTCTATCCGTAAGTTCGGCTTACCTTTCACCCATGTAACGAACGATATTACTTCGATACGTGAATGACGTTTGTGGGGGGTTTTTTTTTCAGAACTTGCTACGACGAACAGACGGACCATATGCAGCTATGAAGCCAGGTGTCCTGCCGTCGAAATGTACGTATGATTGGAGGCAAGAGCGTACCATCTTTCGGTACGTGCTTGGTCGACAATCGGACTACGACACCCCATGGACCGAGGCTGATATCGTGTACACGCCGATGAATATTGGCGGCAACCACTGGGTTATGATCGGGATTGATCTTGTGGAGGGTGATCTAACCGTATGGGACTCACTGTAGTCGATCACCCCGTTGAATGATCTCGAGAAGGCGCTCAAGCCAATGTGCACGATAATCCTAGCGATTCTTCATTGGAGCGGGATGCTCGAACTTCGGCCTAACCTGCCCACGGTGCCGTGGAGGGTCCGAAGACGTACTGTACCTCTGCAAGCCGGGTTCACAGATTGCGGCATATTTTGTGTTAGATTTTTTGAGTACGATGTAACTGGGTCAAAGATGGACACTTTGACTCAAAGTAACATTTCTTTATTTCGTCGTCAATATGCTGTACAAATGTGGGCTCGCAGACCCTTTTTTTAGTTGTAATTATTCTTTGTATCGATTTTTTTTCCACGGACCTAAATATGACCTATCATAATTTGTATTAGCATACTTATGTTTAGCTGTAGTCACTGATGAACGGTAACATAACATAAAACACGTTTGTAATCATATATGAAAGAATAGCAACCTATTGTTCATGCATGTGCATGGAATCTTACTTGGGGTACAAGCTACCTATTCATATCTAACAAAATACAAGGGAAAATTGACAAAATAAGCCTCCTGCAGGGGCCTTTTAAGTTTTTTAATCGCCCTTCTCCAAACACAAGTTTTCTAATCATTTGCTGACATCACCTACTTTGCCAAATCATTTGCTAACGGACAGGGCGTGAAGAAGAAGGAGATCATTAGCGCATTAAATGGATATAGATAGCTACTTGAAGTATGTTATAGATCGAGATCGTTCATTAGCGAAAGCGAGAGCGTTCATGAGCGAAAGCGAGATCTGATCGAGATCGAGAACGTGCATGAGCTTCATCGAGAGCGTACAACGAGAGCGGGAATGAGGTTGATCGTCATCGCGATCGAGAGCGTGCATGAGCTTGATCGAGAGCATACAGCGATAGCGTGCATGAGCTTGACGAGAGCGTACATCTAGAACGTGCATGGGCTTGATCGAGATAGTACAGCGAGAGCGTGCATGAATGAGGTTGATCGTGATCGATATCGAGAGCGTGCATGAGCTTGATCAAGAGCGTACAGCGAGAGCGTGCATGAACTTGACGAGAGCGTACATCTAGAACGTGCATGGGCTTGATCGAGAGCGTGCATGAACGAGAGCGAGAGAGATGAAAAGACGTGAAATTTAATTCTTTCAATTATTGGTTGATGTTCTTTAAATTAAAGAAAGGCTGCATCTAATTTTTTTTTAGTACTTATTCGATTTTAGTCTATTGAGAATAAACGGGTGTAGTGGAAAATAGCAGCGAGAGCGCAAAACAGATAACGAAAGAGATCGTGAATATGCTTGAACGAGAATGAGCTTGAACGAAAATGAGACATCATAAACGATTAACAGCATATAAGTGGATATATAATAATGTGGAAGAAGAAAAATAGCGTAATAAGTAAGCGACCGTGATGACAATAAGGATAAATTTTTTTAGAAGTACAACGAAAATCAACGAAAATTACCACGAACGAGAATGAGCATGTAAGAGAAAGAAGACTGTAGGATTTTGAGAAAGTAAGCAAGCAGTAACAACAAAAATAATAATAATTGATTCATTAAAGTAGGAAACAGGGGCTCTATCCATCCATCCCATTACAAAAAGTGTTTTTTTAGTAGCTTAAACAAAACAACAACCATAAGCTACTACTAAAATGAGATTTTACAAATTATTATTATTATTACGGTATCGGCGTAGACGGGCCAGTAACTGATCCACCTTGTCCTCCAGACGAAGTCGTTCCTCCTTCTCCTCCTTCAGCAGTCCCTCCAGCAAGTCTCGCATTTCTTCAACCCGGGCTAACTTATACCTCGTGTTGTTGAGCTCGTGTTGCGTTCGACGTAGCTCTCTCCTGAGCTGGTCGTTTTCTTCCCGTGCTTGTTGAAGAGGACCGTTAATTGGCACTCCACTCTCCGCGAAGGAGGAGGGATGGTTTGAGATAGGACTGGTTGCTCCGTCGGAAGAGGAACCGTCCAACTCGTAAGATGTTGACATGTTTGCTTCTAATAAATGTTAGATAGATAGATACTTCTAATCTGGATGTCGTTGTTGTGTACTTTGTGGTATCTATATATAGAGAAATTCTTGGTTGGTTTCATGGAAAATTGAAAAAATAATTAAATCGAAAATTGGGTTAACGGGTAGGAAGGAAGAGGAAGAGTAATTAATCACTGCATTGGAAAGGTGGAAAGACAACTGGGCTGGGACTGAGGATTTGAAAGGGCGCATTAATTAATCAACCACCCTCGCTCTTACTAACGTCTTAATTATAAGATAAGTGGGTATGAATACATACGTCTAGAACGCGAGATAGCGAGAAAGAGAGAAATCGAGAAATTTAGAAAGCGAGATAGCGAGAAAGATAGGTTGTTATCTTTGCGATCTTATAAATATATATACATGGAGACGAACGAAAAAAAGAAGGATAGCGAATGAGATTGATAGCATAACATTGAGAGCGAGACATCGCGAGCGAGACATCGAGAGCATAACATCGAGAGCGAGACATCGAGAACGAGTCAAGGAGAGCGATACAGCGAGATCGAGACAACGAGAGCGAGACAAATAAGCCATAAAGTGAGACAAATTCCAGATACTGAAGTACAAATGTATATACTACTACAGAAGTTGTTGGGTGTTCTCATAGAGGAGGAACTGCTACAGAGAGTGGATAACATCGAGAGCGAGTTTGATCGAGTATATACTACTACAGAGATTCGAGATCAAGACTGGATAACATCGAGAGCGATTTATATCAAGTTATATCGAGTAAGATCAAGATCGAGACTGGATAACATCGAAAGCAATTTTGATCGAGTTAGCGAGAGGGTTAGATCGAGTTAAATCGAGATCGAGACTGGATAACATCGAGAGCGAGCTTCAAAGATGCAATGGAAAAAAAAATGGTTCATTCAAAGTAAGGTTCATTGTGCCAAACTTGTGTCGCATACTGCCTTCTAATGTGCGACACTTGAGCCTGAACAAGAGTTTCTAAACTATTACCCGACACAAGATATTCCAAAAATTTACATGCAAAAATACCACAGTCTATACTACCTTTCTGCCTCGTGTCGGTCGTAGGACGGTATACACGCCAAGGAGTCCTCTTAAGCTTGCAATCGGTCGTATCCATCAGCCCACATGCGTACAAAAGCGATGGGATTATATGACTCAACGGCCGCATGTCTGTCAGCAACTTCGACGTGGAAATGTGGCCTGGCAATGAGTCGTATACAAAAATCTCGGACTGGGTCATATCCATCGCAACCAGGACCCAGTGATTCCTTGATACAGAGCGGGCTGTATACTACGTCGACGTCCACCCAGGCTAGAATAAAATCTTCCACAAGACCCAGCACGACATCCATGCACTCCTTATACTCGTCTCAAGCATTGATCGTGTCCTGGACGACCTTCCTCTTGCTGCACAACAACATCACACACACACACAGCACAATCACCATTAGGTTCGTCGAAACACAAATATTATGCGTGTATTCTAAAAAAACTACCTATCTTACCATTTGTAGTGGGTCCAGGACAGAGAACTTATGAACGCACAGGTGCGGCCGACTACCGAGCTTCCTCATAATGAAATATAGAATGCCAGCAGCTTCCTGCACACACGAGGACAACAGATATGTTTGGTGAAACACAGTTCAGTAATGGGCATAGGGTAATAGGATGTGTTGTATCACTTACCGGGTCTTCCACCTTCTCCACAAGATTGAGGATGTTAATGAAGAATCTTCTGGAATATCCGCTCTCCACATTCCAAGTTGTAGACAGCTGCGTTGTTTTGTCATTCCCAGGGTCCCGTACCCAACGCATCATCTCCCTAAACTTGGCATCCGGAAAGTTATGCAACGGGTTGTATTTGGGACGGAATGGCCTAACTTGACTGGCAGGTACGAGATTCACATCCACCACCTTCTGCTTCTTCTTCTGCCGACGCGTGTCCTCCGAACTTAATGGTTTCGTTTCCGTCCGCTTACGCTCGGTCCTTCTTGTTTCGTCGGGATACGAAACCTACAAAACACAAGAAATAGGTATTTTTTTATGCTGTACGTAGTTTGTTAAGTTTAGAAAAGGGTGTGCAGGACCGTACCTCGATTTTCCTGGCCGACTGAGTTGTGGGGCTCGTATCCGCTGGTGTAAGGGCCAACTCAATATGCTCGGCTTGACGAGGCCCATGGATCATGCCACACGGACCATCAATATTGGTTGAGGCAGGAGGCTCGAAGGTTGGATCGGACGTCGTCGTATGGGATTGTGGATCTTGTACTATTGGCGGTGCCATTTCGAGTTCCACCATCTCTGTCGAAACAATGAGTGTCACCACTGTAACGTCCAACTCCACCGAATCGACAATACATGCGTGGTTGGCTAGTTCTGCATCTCCAAGATCGGATGGGGGTATGGTCATCTCTACTCCATCCGTTGCCATTTCATGCAACGACGCTTCTACAGGAACCACATCGTCCTCCTTTCCACCTTCGGAACCTCCAGGTTGGTGGTCATCAGCATCCCCATCATGCTCGGGGATAACATTGGATACCAATGGATGTGACACTTGGACTGTATCCGACGGAGAGACATCAATATTCACCTCTCGCCTATCGATCTGCAAACGAACTAACGTATTAGCACTTCGATTGAATGAGTACGTACAATATACGAACTATACCAAGTCATAGGAAAAGGCTACCTAGCACAATCGTTGAAGCAGGAGTTTCATTTCACTCAAGTCGGACTTGACCTCCGCCAAATCCGTCTTCACCTCCGCCATGTCCGAAGCTAAAAGATCCAGCCTTCTCTCCATAGCCCTGAATCTATCATTCGATCGACGGGTGTCGTGCCGTTGTGTAGGGCAAGCAGCGCGTGACGTCGCTCGCGGTGATTGCCGCGGGCTTTGCCCCACATTCGACCGAATAGAAGTAATTCGTCGAAGTACTTCGACCGGTGTCCGTTGCCCACCTTCAGATGCGGCCTCTGTACGTGGCATATCCGAAGACTCGTCCGGCATTGCCTGTACATTCGTTTCCAACGAATGCCCATCGTCGAGTGGGAGATCATCTTCGGCGCCAAGATTGTCGGTGATGGGGGAAGGATTGTGTCCATCATCACTGTCGGAGGTGGAACACCCAGGTGTAGTTAAATCAACCACCTCTCTTTCGTCCAATGGACACCGCTGGTAGTCCTTATCCAGCTCCGTCTCCACGAGTGGATAAGATATGACCAACTGAACATAAATCACAAGAACATAAGGAAGTGTAAATACCATTACAACTAGACAACAATAAACATATTATAGATCACTTACCACCGCTGAACCAAGGACCTCCTCCCCCAAATCTTTTGTACCGATGACTCTACTGCACGAATATCGAATTATCCGGGGAATGACGGTCTCGCTCAAACGATTGACACCGGGAGTGATGAGAGATGGGACAACCTCGTATATCCACACCTGAATATAAAATTTCAGTTTAGTCTCACACCTGAAAAAAGTTTTCACAAACAAGGACAATGAGTATGCATATGTATTGATTACCTGAAACGCAAGCGGAAATCCCGGTAGGCTATACTTTACTAGATACTTTTTGTTCGTTCTTACTTTGTTCTTGTATAGCGCAACTTTTCCATTCATCGCACGCTTCAGACCGTTGACTGTCCTACTCCAGACATCAGAACCCCAGTCCAAATGGTTGAAGTAGTCCAAGTCATCGACTTGGTTGTATAAGTCGATGTCAACCTTGCTCTTGCTCTTTCCCATCATCACAAGCTCCGTGTACAAAATTAATGTCACTTTAACGGCGTCCTCGTCTTCCTCGAAATCAGTCTGCTTGTAAACCTCCACAAACTCTTCGAGCAGCATGGAGGCTTCATTGTTGAAGTACTTCCTCCGCAACCTATTATTTCCAATCTTTTTCTGAACCACCTTACCGGGCAGCCGCCACAATCTCGTTATAAGCATGAACTGATCCTTCGAGAATGTCAACATGTTGCCACCAATTAAGAAACTCATGCTGTCGTCACTGCTCCCAGCAACCTCCTTTGACAGAAAGTGATGAACTACACCACTGCAGAACATCATCTCCAAGTCGACAAATCGACCAAATATTGTTCTTCTACGGACCATATCAAGTTGGTCCGCTGTGAGTTTATCCTTGATAAGCTTGTTGACATTGCTCAAGTGAGACATGCTGGTAGCTTGAGCCGGAAAGCGGTCATTCTCCTTAATCCTCAACTGATGATCCATTGTGCACCTGCAACAAATTGAACAAGATATATGATGACAAATTAAGCAGATAGAGAAACGGAAACATGCAAGTAGTTCAAAAATTTAATAATTGAACATGATACATAATCACGGATTAAAAAGACAGGGAAAGGGAAACACGCAACTAGTTCAAATACAAAATGTAAAACACTGTAATTTTTCTCGATCTCGATGTTTCTCGATCTCGATGATTCTCGATCTCAATGATTCTCGATCTCGATGATTCTCGATCTCGATGATTCTCGATCTCGATGATTCTCGATCTCGATGTTTCACGATCTTGATGTTTCTCGATCTATTTCACAACCTATAATTGCAAATCAATGGAGCTTCTCTCGTACTCGATATTTCTCGCTCTCGATCTTTCTAGCTCTCGATGTTATAGCTCTCGATATTTCCAGCTCTCGATATTTATAGCTCTCGATATTTCTGGCTCTCGATATTTCTAGCACTCGATTTCGCTCTTCCTAGCACACTCACGGTAATTGTCAATCAATGGAAATTCTCTCGTTCTAGATATGTCTCGGTCTCGATCTTTCTAGCTCTCGATTTTTCTAGCTCTCGACCTTTCATGTTCACTGTATTTCTCGATCTCATTTTTGGCTCTTTGGCTAGTCTCAATCGATACATTTCCCTGCCGCCAATTACGTATTATTTTCCTCTTCTTCGAAAGCCCTAGATGTGCAGTGTACAAAATCCACAAAAATCGCAAAAGAGACAGAAGAACAACGTCGGGGTTGTACAGAACTTACGAACAATATCTAAAATAGTGGTAATTAAAACGAAAATCTTAAGCTATTCGAGAGATAAATGCACTAACCCAAAGTTAACGATGAAATCTCCTTCGTTGTAATATGAAATCTCTTTCGTTGTAATCTGCAACCAAAATCACTTCGTCTCCCCGCTTGAAGACGACAGGGTCAGAGTTACATTAGCGAGTCGCAATCGAAATACGAAGGAGAAAGAACAAGAGATTTAGAGAAATGTAATTTCAATCGCAGGTGAAGACAGTCAAATTTGAGTCGAGCCAAGAATGCTACAGTGTGAGTGCGCTAAAGATGGAACGGACTATTCGTATTACCCAAGTAAGGGAGATTTGGGCCAAGTTAAGGAGGGGCATTGGAGGTCATTTGGCAAAGTAGGTGATGTCAGCAAATGATTAGAAAGTTTTGGTTTGAGAAGGGCGATTAAAAAACTTAAAAGGCCCCTGCAGGAGGCAAAGTCAATTTTCCCAAAATACAATGTATTAGTCCTTCTAATAAATTTTTGTTTGAGATACATAAATGTATACATATTACAACGTAAATAGCCATAATATTGCTACACAGTATTTAGTGGTTCGCGACAAGTTTTACGATTGTGTCCCGACGTACTACATCGACTGCACTTGCACGGTGGACGGACCTCGCCTATGGAAGGAATCCTCACCGTCTGTCGCCGTCCAACCCTAACGACCTTCTTCGGTGGTTGAACATCGATATTCACAAACCCCGGAGAACTCTTCCATGTTGAGGATGAACCTACTGGAAATATTGGTTCTGCATACGCCAACATCCAGCTGTTGATCGTGTATGCCTCATCGCATAGTGTGTACGGATTTATGCTACGAGAACTGGCTGCAGCAATAGCATTGGAGCACGAGACTTTAAAATAATCGAACTCCCGACAAGTACACATCTGCGTTTGCAAGTCAACGTCCCCATTGAGGTTCCCGTCGCGTACCTCAAAATTAAACTGGTCGATGTTCATAACAATGTGTCTATGTGCATTATCCGAAGCTTCGGCAATCATTTCCTCTGCGTAGTCAGACAACGTACTCTGACGTGAAGAAGCAAGCGTCCGACGTTCGTAGAACCACCTCTGCAACACACCTCTGATATAATCAAGTAATGCGGTGACTGGCAACTTACGTGCATGCCTGAAAAGGGCATTAACAGACTCTGCAATATTGGTGGTCATTTGTGAGTATCTTAGTTTCGTCTGAAAGCAGCGAGCCCATCGTTCCTTTCCTATAGCTTCCAGATATTCCCTCAATCCTGGGTGTGCACACAGTTGGACCCAGTTCTCATTGAAATATGACTCACGAAATGCCTTCGCAGCCTTAAAAAATAATTCCTCCAACGCGGGCGTTTTAAATTTGGCCAGCAAGTTCATCTTTAGATGATGTATACAAAAGCAATGAAATACAGTAGGAAATACCTCATCAATCGCTTTACAGATGGCAGCATGTCGATCAGAAATGAAGACCGAATTCTGAACAGTGTCGACAACACTCTTCAATTGAGCCATAAACCATACCCATGATGCGACGCTCTCACTCCCGACTATTGCAAAAGCAACTGGGTATATTTGGTTGTTCGCATCAACAGCAGAAGCAGTTAGTAATACACCTCCGTACTTCCCTTTAAGGTGTGCCCCGTCAATAACCAAAACTGGTCGAATGCAACACATAAAACCTCTAATTGATTGACCCATGGCCATGGAGACATATTTGAAGTACTTGCTATCATCCAACTCCAATTCAAATATAGTACCTGGGTTCATGATTTTCACGGCTTCCCCATAAGCGGGTAGTAGCCCGTACGATGAAGCTGGATCCCCTCTGATAAGTCGGACTGCTTCTTCGCTCGAACGCCAGGCTTTGTCGTAACTCATATTTACACCGTACTCCTCACGAATATCTTGGATGATGTCCTTCGGCCTGTACGTGCGAGAAACATCAGTAAACTTTGATTGTACTAGATGACCGACCACTCAACTCTTCGTCTGACGATGATCCTGTTTCATAAGGGCACCATTGCAATTAGAATGGACTGCGATATATTTCTTTATCTTAAACAGGTTGCAATCTCTAATCTTAGTGGCTCTAAGTCGCCACGTGCAAGTAGGATCGACGCATCGCAGCAAGTATAGTTTCGGCGTAGACTTCTTCACTCGAAACTGAAAGTTCTTCCGCAATGCAAGTAAATGCATTTTCATAACTAGTTCCTTCTTCGAGTCGAATACATCACCCTCATTAACATCATTGGTCCCAGCCGATTGGACCATGGCTTGCAATCTATCAGCTTCTGACTGACCAGTGAGTCTATTGCTTGCCGTTTCATGGACGGCATCTACAGGATATTCAGCCATTGTATTATGAATTGTTACCTCTTCATGCTCATGTTGCACATCAAGTCGATCACTGGCGTGCTCATGTCCATATTCCCTTTCGTCGTCTCCTTCTTCCGTGTCGGTCATTAGACGATATGATTCATTACTATTTTCATCCACATTTTCACTTCCATTCCACAAGCCAGGCACATCCCAATCATATGCCCTATCATCTCCCAAATTACAAGAAACAACATTTGACCCTAACGGTGCGAGAGATGCTATATCATGACCAATATGACCAAAGTAGGGGTGGTGGGCGGGAAGAAGAGGGGTTCGACGACGAGGACGGAACTGACGGACTTGAAAATGAGGGTCTCGGAAATAAGGGTTTTGCAAATGGGGGGGCACAAGCTGAGGGAATAGGAACATTGGACACGTGTTGGCCTAAATAATATGGGAAAGAAGGCATGTACGGTTCATTCTGATGTACCTTCTTTGGCACGGTAGATATGTATAGCGGCAATTCCAAGACATCTTCACCAGTCAAGAAGAAAGTCAGGTCATCGTCGTCAGTTATTTCCATTACACAAACCTTCGCCTTAAAATTATATACACGTCTAATTATGATGTCTTCCTGTAATGGATTTATACTACTTAGCCTACTACATGTCCTAGAAATTCAGCATAGGTGATTTTACTATCCACAGTCAATCCTCTTGTACGACCACCCACGTAATCCTTTTCAATATCTTTCCATTCTCCACCGAATGATATAAAAACACGAGGCATCCTGCAAATAGACCAAAACACTATAATTAAATACAAATCAATATATTTACAAACAAACAAGAAAAATTCAAGATTTATATTACATGGTCTCGGTCCCTATCCCGGTCCCGGTCACAGTCCCTATCCCGGTCCCAATCCCTATCCCGGTCTACCCCAGTTTATCCCCATCTCGGTCCCGGTCCCGGTCATATCTGGACATGAAGGACCGGGCTTGAGTTTACCTTATATCTCGGTCTCAAACCCGGTTCTAAATTTCATCTCGGTACCAATCCCGGTCCAAGATAAATTCTAGACTTCTTTTTTTTTTCCGTAAAATAACGGTTTTTTCTAGAAAAATGATAAAATTTTGTATCATTACAAGTGAAGAAGTACAATATTCTAAAATGATGAAATGGACATACCTATATTGTGAAAACAATGGATTCGAGATAACAGATTATGTGGGGACCGATCGATTGGATAATGTGGGCCCAAATCACGTGGAGAAAATCTTGAGTATTGGAAAAAAAAAACGTGACTTGCGTGTGTGTGGTGATTTGGAGTTGAAAAACAACAAAGTGAGAATTGTTAAGTTGGTGGTTGGTGGGTTGGTTGGAAATTTATTATATCATAAATACATTTATTATGAAATGAGGGCAATTTAGTCAATTTACATGATGAAATAAGGGGAGGGGTCAGAAATCTGAGGTGGAGGGCTCATAAATAGGTAAAAATCAAAAGGGGGTCAAAAATCCAAAGCGGTTATTGAAAGGGGTCAAAAATCCCAATTTCCCCTATAATATTTAGGTTGTAATTTTTAAAAATTTTTAATACAAAATTTTCTTATAAGTATCAATCTTCTTTTCTTTTTCTTGACACAAATTCTAATTCTAATTCTCAATCTCAAATCCTCTCAAGTTCGAATTCGGGTCAGTGTTTAAATTTTCAATTCTCTTGTAAAAAGATCATAAATTTAATTAAAAAAAAGATATAATTTTAAAAATAAAGCAAACTTAACGGGATAAAATATAACATAATAAAATTTATTAGTAAGATTATAAAATAACAAAAAAAATATACCAAAAATAATATAAAAACTCATATTCTAGAATTTAAAAATAAAAAACTTAGTTTGGAAATTATTTAAATTTTAAAATTTAATAATTAAAAATATATTAATATACGGGTCGATCTAAGCCCGATCCAAATGTCCGATCCAAGCCCGATCCAACTTTTGCTCATCAACTTAGGCCCATGGACTGGGCTATGAGCCTAGGTTTGAGTGATTGGGCCGATCCAAACCCGGCCCAAACAATACTTGAGGCCCGTAGGACTTGAGCCTGGGCCAAACTTGGGTCATTACTTCTTTGGGCTGGGCCGGGCCGGCCCAGCCCAATGATGAGGATGAATTGGGAGTTTATTATTTAAAAACTATACTATTTTTATTCAGCCTAATATTCAATATGTTTTATAAACTATACTATTATTACATATATCAATGTTGGATTATGTAACACATATACCATAATAGCTGTCGTTTCATCTCGAATATATAACGAACATGTTATATACTGACAGAATTTAGATATGATGGATTGAGTTATTAGACACTGCCTTTTTGTATATACATATAACGAACATGTTATATACTGACAGAATTTAGATATGATGGATTGAGTTATTAGACACTGCCTTTTTGGTATATTGTATATACAAGTATAAAATTTATCAACCTCTTTATAGTATAAGGGTATAAATTTTATGAACCTCTTTGGTGTTTGTTGCATACGATTCCTTAATGGTAACATTTTATATTTCGGAACTAGAAAAAGTGAAATATTCAATATATACTCTTGAATATTCAACATATACGTTATTGTCCATTTAACTCTTTGTTTTATTCTCTTACTTTTGATCTAATGAGATATACATGAATAAATTAAATATCAAGCAATATAGTAACATGTGAAGATGTCAATGTCAACGTAATTATCTTTGTCGCTCCAAAATTCGCTGTGAAGCATGCGTACGGGAATAGAAGTACTATCTATATGTCATTTATAAGAAACTTGTTTTGGATATATAATGAGTCGATGAACATAATATTTAGTATAATAAAATGAATTATGTTAATCCTACGGAACATAACATTACAATTAAGTATATTAGAGTATACGAAATATATTATATAACCTAGTATGGATGACTGAATGTATACTATATTTACATTAGAGGAATAAGAATATCGTGTTATAACCTTAAATTGAAGATTGCACATAACATGAGATAAATAACGAAGAAATTTTCAAAATTGGTTAAGAAATGGACAGAAAAAAAAAAAGAGAGAACTCATATTTCAAGAAGCATAACATGGAATCATACCAATGATTTGAATCGTCTAAAACAATGCACCAATGGAAATTTGAGACGCAAAAACTGTAGACAAACTTGACTTGTCGAAAATTTCAACTGCTTAACTGAAATTTTTGGAATTTTAGAATAATGGAAATTGAAAAAAAAAATTGCTGGAAGGAAAATTTAATCTGCTTGAACGGAAATTGGGAGAAAGAAACATAACAGGACAACAACGGAAAAAATAAAAAAAATAAACTTACAGGTAAAAAAGCATACCCAGCCACCTCTCCTTTTGACGACAACCAAGCTATGGCAAAATAGTGGCGGCGCAACCAACAAAATAAACGATCTGCAGCAACCAAAGGAATCTGGCGGTGGAAATATTATGCTTATGAAACATGAAAAAAAAATACAAAATAGGGTGTTTTCCGATGAGGTAGAATTCGAGTGATATTGGATTACGAAAGGAAAGATTTTGAAAGTAATTATGATAGAAGAAAATAATCCGATTTATTTGGTTGGGAGCCACAAGCCATAGATATTGAGGGCAATATTGAAATTAATAAAAATTTCAAAATAAAAATATATAAAATTTTAAAATACAAGCTATTTGTGAAATATAGTTTCTAATATGCCTCACCGAAGACAATTCCTCCATAATTAAAGAGTAAACCACATGCTAAGATTAAACTATCCAGAAAAACGCGGGTTGTTACAACCTTTGTTGAAATTTTATAGCCACTTAGTTAAGGTTTTGTTTACTATTTTCGACCGTTAAATTTAAATATCATTAAAATGCTTTATGTAACCATCAAAATTGCATTATGATTGACATTTTATAATAGTCAATTGTTACATGTTTTATTGATATTATTTAGCTATCAACAATTACATACTTTATTAAAGTTTTATAGTCGTCAACTATACGTGGAAAAGGCCAAAAAAAAAAAAAAAAAAAAATACCTCTTGGTTCTTTTTACCTTCCCTCATTTCCAAGCATACATTTACATAACTGGCCAACCATTTCAAATATCTATTTACACAAAACTAACTACTATCAATCTCAATATATATTTACACAAAACTAATTACAAATCTACAAACTACACGTTAAGTTAAAATTAGCCAGCAATCTCGAACTACTCAGATACAGATGTTTTTGGTCACTCGGATGCGGCTTGTCTTGTCACTTCTAAGCAGGTGTGGGTTTTAAAGGTTCCTCAAGTGTTAGCTTCGAAGGTTCTGGGGTCTTCTTCGGGTTCTCTAGTGCATGCTCCTTTATTTCCATCTTGGGGAACCTATGGTTCCAGATAGGGTGCCAGTTGTTTCGGATCCAGGCCAGGTTTGGCCTGTTGTGGGTGGAAATCGCTTTGCTACATTGGCATCTAGTGAAGATGTTATTGAGGTTGTCATTGACACAGGTCAGGTGGTGAGTCGGGGGTGGGGGGAGGGGTGGGGATTTTCTCGACCTTTTGGGGGTTTTGATGAGCCTCAAGGTGATAAGAATGAGGGTTTTACTGCAGTTGTATCCAGATGTGCTAAACAGTGGCTTGGTGATTCTTCAATTACAAGGGTGGGTTCTTCTTCCCCTCCCGTTTCTCATATCTAGTTGGTGTTCGTGGAATATGCGGGGCTTGATTACCACCATGAAGGGCTAGGAGGTCCGCTCATTTCTGAGTAGTGGGGTGCTGAGTTCTATTGTTTGGTGGAAACATGAGTTATGCATTGTAACTTTGAGTCGGTTTTTTCGGCCCTTTCAGGGTCATTGGCAGTGTGTGAGCAGTTATTCTTCTTTTGATTTAGGGTAGATATGGGTGATGTAGCATCCAGACCGTTATGCTTTTACTTCACTTGCTCTTTCTTACCAGTTTGTGCATGGGGTGGTGCTTGACAGGGTCTTTGTTGCGTGAAACCGATGTGGATGCAATTGCAAGTGTACACTATTATAGCCGATTGTAGCATAAACAAGGTCGAAGTCCTCAGAGACTAAGGATATTACTCTAAACATGCACTTAAGAATACAAAAAAAATGCAAATAAAAGATAATCAATGGTTGTATAACTACAACTAAGTAAAATACTAGAAAATACAAAAAGAAATTCCATGAGAGAAATAATGTAATAACAGATGCTTGGGCAAAGACATGTTTTAGCAAAACAAACAGAACGGGGGAAATAGACAATGATATGAGTACGGGTGATCACTATATGCTTTCACTCGCTCATAAAAAATGCTTTAACATACATGTTGATGCTAAAACGACATGGTTCTCTTCCGAGACACCCAAAAATGAATATCTACAACTTTCGTTGCTAAATACCAAAGCATAAAGAACAGTTTATAAGCATGGTTAGGCGGACCTTATTTCTAAGCATCCACAAATTAACTAGAAAAAAGTAACTAACCACAAAGATAGCCAAACACATTACCTATATACCCTTCCGAGTCATACAACAGCAAACAAACTCATAAATGTGGCCATCATAGATCAGTAAGATGAAAATATTACATCAACTCTATTTAACAACAACAAAAATATGCTAGAAAGCCTCTGTTCACAAGCTACATTAAAGGATCCCCGTGAAAATAAGGTTTAGTTTATGGGGAATGGAGAAAATACAATGGGTAAAGAGAGAAACAACCCATTTAGTGGAAAGACTTTGGGAAATCCTTTGAAACCTCTAAGTCAGTGAGAAACCAGAAGTTTTAGCTTCCTCTTGTCGGCTTCTTCTAAAGATGGGAGCAGCTTTCTTTAACTTCAGCACGTTGTGGGAGTAATTTATCTTCTTGGGATCTTTTCGCCCTTAGGGATTGATGATGAGACAACTCTCATCTTGTTGCTTTTATAGCTCTCCCGAAAATTAGGGCAAAACTTAGTAAAACGTGTGTTGTACGGGCATAAGTGAAAATCAGGCGTGTTACTACTCTACCCAAGAATTTATGCAGAAAGTGATGCTTGAGCACAACATGGTCTAGCCTGACAATGCTCCAGCATTTCTCCTCTAATTCTGCTGCTCCTCAACAACTTCTCCATATTCTGCACAACTAAGCCAAAATAGGGCAAATAAGCAGGAACTTGCGTAAATTCGACAACATGAAGATTTAGAATGTGATAATCATCTTTTTCACTCAATTTCTCACTTAAGCATGCAATTTAGGCAAAGACCCATATATTAAAGCATACATTAACCCAATTATTTACTAAAATAACTTTCTTTTGGAGAGTTATCAGTCTTTCAGATTTCGGTTTGAGTTCTTTGTGTGTATGCAGCGAATTCCCCTTCCGAGTAGTCTTCTCTATAGGACTCTTTAATGTCTATTTGTTCCTCATGGAGTGGTTATGGGTGACGTTAGTTCTATTCGTCATTCGTCAGAGGTTTTAGGTGGTAATCCGGATATGACAGAGATGGTTCGATTTGATGAGACATTGCTGCAGGGTGATCTCGTTGAGCCTCGTGTGTCTGAGCCTTGGTTTACTGGGACGAACTAGCAGTTAGGGGCCGGTTTGATTCTGAAGTGGCTTAATTATGTTCTGGTCAATTCGGCCTGGTTTGAATCCATGCCTGTTTTTGAGGTTCAGGTACGAGAGTGGGATGTTTTCAATCATTGCCCTTCTATATTTTATGTGGTTGTTTTTATTTCGAGGAAGTGGCCTTCCTTTAGATTTTTTGACCATTGGGCCGCTCATGTGCAGTTTCTTCCTTCTGTTCGAGCTCTTGGAAGTCGTTTCCGTAGGTTTCACCCATTTTGAGTTTTTCCTATAATCTCAGGGCACTTAAACCTGTGTTGCGTCATTTGGGTCACACTCTAAGTACTACTCCAAAGGGTGTTCAGGAGGCGCGTGCTCGGATTGCAGCTGCGCAGGCGATGTTGTTGAGTGATCCCTTGTCTGTTTCTGCTCAGGAGGAGTGGTTGGTGGTGCAGGAGTTCTGGGCTTGGGCTGGGAAAGAGGAGGCACAGCTTCATAAGCATTGGGTCTAGTGGCTTTCTCTAGGTGACCAGAATTCTGCTTTCTTTCATCGGAGTGTTCGAGGCAAGATTGTTCGGAATGAATGAGCTTTGTTGACTGATGTTGCGAGCCAGTTGGTTACTAACCGTTCTGAGATTGCTTGGATGGTGGTTCGCTTTTATCTCAATCTCTTAGGGACTAAGCCTGTGGGCTATTGTAATCTGATTGATTAACTCGCATGAATCCTTGATTTTATTTCGCCGACTGAGTGTAGCACTGACTTGTGTTGTCTGGTGACCGCTTTAGAGGTTAAGGAGGTCTTACTTTTTCTGAGTAGAGGAAAGGCTCCTGGCCCTAATCTGTTTTCGGTGGGGTATTTTAAAGAGGCTTGGAGTGTTGTGGGGGATAATTTTTGTCGGGCTGTGTTGCAATTTTTTTACACCTCGTTTTTGCTTCCTAGTGTGAATTCAACATATATCGCGCTTATTCGTAAGACAACCAGGATCAACTCAATGTGGGTATTATGTGATGCGATTCATCTATACTATAATCAACTACGAGAACACTTCGCGTTACGTAGTAAGTAAAAATATAACATGCACTAAAGTCGGAATCTAAAATGTTTGCAACTTGATTAATTAGTGATTCCATGTTTACAGGTGAAAGTTAAACCATGTGAATACACAAAAGATGACAATGATGTTCTAAGAACGTAGTGGGTAGATTTTGTTGAGTCCTACCTGCATTTTTCACAAAATATGTGATATCTTTTTTAGGTTGACTATGAATGCATTTTGCATTTAAGGTTGATGTATTAATAATAGAACCTTTGTTGGGCCTCTTTTGGGACTTTTGGTTGCCATGTATTATCATACTCATTTAAAACTCCACTTGCAAACAGGGACAAAAACGTGCTGTAAATTGCTATTATTTCTCTCCTTAATAATTTATTTTAAGTTATAGTGGTTCCTAAGAATTCTACCAATGTTTTAAAAATCGAATGAGGCATGCGCATTGAGGCAAGGCGTAAAGATGATGCCTTGGAACTTATGCATACCCATAAATAAAAAGAGGCTCATGCCTTTGACAATACAGGCGGAAGCCATTGAAGCCTTTATTTTGACTAGGCTTTGGCGGTGAGAGCTAAAATTGATGCCATTCTCGATCATTGAAAATGATTAAACCACTAAAAAGGCAGCTAATTTATTTGCCTTGGAGTTCTCAAGGGTTTGTAGGATTATTTTAATAAAAGATTATATATTGTACAATTTAGAAAATGAAGGTCACTAAAAAATTGATAAAGGTTGTGAACAAAACAACTAAAATCTCCAAAGATAACACTAAAATACAACCTTGATGTTGTCTTCATTTGGATAGTCAAACCAAGGAGAATATTCAAGTCGCGGTGTTGTCGAATTCAAACAGTGGTGTAGTATGTAGTGGAAAAGTAAGAGTTTTTTTCCATCTTTTTTTTTCTCTCCTTAGTTTACCTTTTTTTTTTGCTTTATTGTCTATTAAACGCTTACAATTTTGAATTTTCTTTATTTTTCTTTCCATTTAAAATGAGGCTTACGCCTCATACTGCCTCAAGGCTTAAGCCTCGCCTCTCTTTTAAGTAAAGACATGAAACCTGCCTTAAAACATTGCATTCAATATGAATATTGAAATTTGATTGTAGTCATATTTTATGGGAAACGTTATCTTGAAGGAACTATATGGTGAAGGAAGAAGTTCTGAATTGGGTTCGTATTGAATGCATGTGAGGTACTAGACTGTGTTTCCATTTAAATTATATATTTTACACATTTAATAAGATGTTACAATCATATTTCAATTCAAATACTACACTGCCCCCGCCTCGAATCAACGTCTCATGGAATGTGTAGACATTTTTCTTGAATGTGATTGTTTTTAATTCCGATTTGTGAGAATATTCGAAGAATTTCTTTCATGTTTGAGTTAACTTGTATTTCTGTTCGCGATGATCAATGTAAGATTGATTAGGAACTTAAAGTAAGATTGTCTATGAAGAGTGGTGGAGATATTTCAATCTTAGTCAATACTGCACAGATATATGATGGTGATGAGTTTTTGGAGTTAGTTGTGAATCATACAATTCCTTGAAAGTTATTATGTTCTTGTTTTCATATTTGACACCTCATTTTTTAGTATACAGGTCTCTTGATGTTTGTTTTCTTCAATTTTCCATGGTTAGGAAAGATATATTGGTTTGTTCTATTTTTTTTTTAAGCGTGTTTGTTTTTTGGTTATGGAAGTATGCTTGATTTTGTGGTTATCAACCACAGCCTTCTCTCTACATTATTCTATCGATCTCGTTTCTTTTGCCTTTTGTTTAATGAAAATCAGATTTTGGTTGAGGGGATATTGCACTTGGTCTTTCCTATTAAAGATGGTCTTATTATTTTTTTTATCTCCTTTTAACTTGTGTCATTATTTTCAGATGAATTAAGGACTATTCTTAGTCTCATATGCATTGGAGATCCTCTTGACCTATAACACACCCATCGTCTACGAGTTTTTGCTAATCGTATAAGGTTTGTTTTTTGTGACATAAATTTTGTATACCTTTTTCCATGTATTTGGTTGTATCCTTTTGGTTGATTATGATTTTTCTATTGGACATTAGTTTTTTTCTTCTTTATCTATTTCCTTTTAGATTTCTAGCTTATTTATTGACCTAATTGAGTATTCTTTTATTGGTTAGGTCTTGCACAAATTCAAAGAAGTCAAGAACTATGAATACAAAATAATTTATTTATGGCCTTCTTTGTTTCATTCTAACTAATGGAGTTTTAGTATGTGTAACTATCATGAAAACGTTTATGACGTTTTTCAGTTTTCTATGATGTTTTATTAAATGTCATTAAAAGTTGATTTCGGTGACATTTTAAAAATAGAGATTAGTATATTGATAGCCTTTTTAGAGATTATAATTACATAAAAAGATTCAATGTACAAAATTTACACTTTTGTCATAAAATAATGTCATTTTGAGATGGTACCCATCAACAATTTACCAATATATCATTCTTTATTTACACCTAAATATTAATAAATTTTTGAAATTCAAAATGGTTTATTTTGAATGTTATATTTTAAATCCCTAATTTTATGCTTGTTTACACTCTAAAAAAACAAAAAATCCCAAACAATCTTACCCAAATCCCCAAAATCCTTTTCTTCTTCCATCACTGATTTCATAAAATTATCTCCTTCATCCGCCCATTTATTCTTCCGATCATTTCCTCTTCTTCCACAAACACCACTTTTTCCGACTGTTTACCGTTCACTTGTCGGTACCAGGAACCTGAACAAGCACAACAACTGGCAGGCCGTCACGTCAATCTTCTTCATTCTTGTCGTCGGTCGGTTACTCTGTTTATCTTGTAGCAGATTGTAGCAGGCCATAGCAGACCGTAGCAGACCTTTACTCCATGATAGTCGCCGGCCGCCCGTCAACCTTCTCCCCATTATAAAGTGGAGGTTTGTTTCGTCTTCGATTTCGGTTACTCTATTTAAAAATAATAGTTGATTTCACCATGGTATATTTTCCATACCCATATATCTTCAATGTGGGTTTTCGATTTCTGATTTTTTATGTCTTAGGGAGTGTGATTTTGAACAATGTTGAAAATCCTCGATTTTTTGTACGATTCAACCTTTTTGAAACCCCCTTTAAGATGATACTCATTCCTTTAGATGAACTAGTTTTGTACTGATTAACCTCATATTCCTGTAAAGTTTTCGATTTCAGTTTTGAACAATATTCCCTTTCGAAACCTCATTCCTTTACATGAACTAGTTTTGTACTGTTTAACTAGTTTTTCTTATATGCAGATATATTTCATATCTAGTTTAACTAGTTTAAAAATGGTACCTCTAGATAAACAATTTTTTGTACCTTTAGTTGAACTAGCAACCCCATTCCTCTTTTCATAAATAATTAGTTATCATCATCGAGCAATTCTGTTTGTTTGGAGTTCATATTGTCAAAGCATCAAATATAATTTGAGTAGTGCAAAATTTAGGTGTGATTTCGATACTCATTTGTTTATATGCAGATGTAATATATATCTACAAATAAGTACCAATTCGGTAGTTATTATAACTCAATAGCCTAATATATTTTATATTTATCATATAGGATAAATAGGTATATATATTATATTCATCGTATCCATAATAATATTTGATTTTAAAAGTCCTCACGGTGTATATGTTATATCTTAAAATATACATATGAATAATTAATTGTTAACATTCAATAATAATACATGATATGCAAGTTATATCCTACTTTAAAAACGTATATACAAAATGTTAATTACATCGCTAATAATAGTTGATTTCAAAAGTACAAGTAGCATGTATGTTATGAATGCATGATACGATATATACATATATATTATATATGTATATATATAAACTGTAATTTAAAAACAATAACATTCAATCATACCCATGTTTCTTTCGATGTATAGATAAACTTTAGTTTCTTCTCCTTTTAATTCGTCGATCAATTCTTGCTTCTCGTGACTTATATTCTGTTAAGCATTTATCACAAAAAAAAAAATACATAAATTAGCAGCCACAAGCTTTTTCTCACAAAAAAAAAAAACAAAAACAAAAAGTAGTAAAAAAATAAAGCAGCAGTAATATTCTACAATTACCAACCAAAGGAAAGCATAGGGAAGAATCTTTTTCTAAAAAAAAAAAAAACTAAAGCAGAAGCCATATTCTTTCAACTGTGAGCAACAATAAATCGTGAGTAGCAGTAACTTAACTTTTGTATCAGTGCACTGCAGTAGTAATATTCTACAATTGGCTAATTAATTCGTGAGCATCAACCATACGAAATGATTCTCCTCTTCTTCTCACGATAAATATTTTGCACAGAACCTCAGCTACTCCATGCCTCTCACCCAATTGATGTTGGAATATCGAGGGAAGAAATTATGAGAATCGTGGAAAGAAACTTGCATAAAATCGTGGGTATATTTTCAATTTGAAATCATTGGTAAATCTACACATTAATTAATTTCGAATTTGAAATCATGATAATCTTTTTATAATTAATATATGAATGAGTGAATGAAGGGATTGTGAAAATAATTGGTTTGGGACCACAATAATTAAAGGTTTATAAAATCAAATTAGAAATTTAAATCTTTTAGATTTAAATATATATATATATATATATATATATAACAATAATAAATATAAATGCAATAAAATAAGGGTAAAATCGATATTATTTAAAAATCCTACATCCAGAAATCTAAATGTGAAATTGGAAAACTTTAGACATTTATGAAAATAAGTTTCTAAAACAGCCCGTCGAAGACATTATCTCTTAAAAATATCAAGAAATCTATTTGTTTGTGCATTTTTTAAACTTCATGAAATTCATTTTCCGCGATGTTTATTAAACATCATGTAATCCCCTTTTCGGTAAAGTTTCATGAATTCCCTTTTTCGTGATGTTTCGTAAATGTCATAAAATTTAATTTTTCATGACATTCGAAAAAACGTCAATCATTTGGGAGTCATCCATGTTTTCATGACGTTTTTTGAACCCTATGGAATCCATTTTTGATTACGTTTTTTAACCATCTGGTATCCCATATGACGTTGATCATTAACATTTTGAATACCTTTCGTGATGGGCATATACGTGACATTGTAAAAAAAATCATGGAATCTCAAATTTCTACTCGTGGTCATATTAGACCTAAGTGATTCAAATTGAAATATGCTCAAACTACTTCTAGAAGAAATTTCTCTCAAAGGATAAAAAGTTTTACAATGATCCAAGAAATAATTTCTCGAAGTAAAGTAAGGTGCATAAATCTGTTGTAAGAGATTCATTACATAATGTAGTTTGTTTCTCTTGTGGCTAAAGAGCGTAATTCCTATTACTTGTCAACATTTTATATTTTCAATAAAAATACAAACATGAAATGGATCCCTGAGTTTGTTAAATCTAGCCTTCTAGGATAAAAAAAATATGGATACCGAAGGATCAAATTTAAATTTTTATGTTTGTGTAGGTTTTTTTGAAAGCCTCAAAGAACAAGTTATAGTTGGATAGTGGTTGCTCGAGACACACGACGGGAGACCAATCCAAGGTTCACTCACGTGTAGTTTTGGTTGATTGTTTAAAGCATGACTTATATAGTATTAGTTAATTATATGATAAAGGCTCTCGAGTTGTGTTTGTTAAAAATAATTGCATTATTGAAAATGCTAGTGATAGAAAAGTTTTTTTTTTTGTTGTTGGAAGCATAGATGAAAATGTGTATACAATTGATTTAAATAACTACTCTATTAGTCATAAATGTTAATTGACTTTCTATGATAATTCTGGGTTATGACAAAGAAGACTAGCAAATTCTAGCATTCACTTAATTTTAAAATTTTCAAAGAATTCTTTGGTTACAAATCTTCCTAAGTTTAAATTTGAAAAAGATAAAGTTTGTGATGCTTGTCAAATGGGTAAGCAAAGTAAATCATCTTTCAAATCTAAAATTGTGATTTCTACATGTTGGGAAATTAAGCGCTTCAAACAATTTCCCCTTTCAAAGTAATATCCAATTATGTAAGCCAATCACACAATAATTTATACTTGTTCACCCCGAAAATTTTTGGGCTACGTCCAGTCTTCCACTCAAATGTTGGTTCCACTAATAAAGAGATTGGATACAAGCACTCACAATATCTCACCCCGATATTCACCCTCTAGAGATCCCAATAAACACCCCCTATACTTAGGTACAAGAATGAAGACACTTATAGAATAATCGAGAACAAATTATCTCAAAACGTTAGTCTCGATCTGCCTTTTCTTTGTATTGCCAACAAGAGCCACTGCCTTGAAACTACGGCCAAAAACCTCTCAAGGTCGGCCTCTCAATTAATCCTTTGGTTGCCCAAAAATAATAGCAAAACATTGCTTTTATGCATAAAATTACTGCAGCGTTGAGACGCTACCCACAACGTCTCATCTCCAATTCCTTTAACTTTGAAGATACTCTGATTCCCCATCCTTACCTCGTCATGTTGACTAGTAAATGGTGTGAGCCACTTTCTGTCTAAAGACACATGTGCCGATGCTGCAGTGTCCACAATCCACTCTAATGGTCAATCTCCTAAGTCGCTCTCAGCACAGGCTAGAAACTCTTCTACTTCTTTTGAAACATTGGCATAATTATCCTTCTCATTGATCCTTCTCAAGCTTTCAGCAAAAACGCTTAATGTGTCCCTTCTTGTGGCAGTAAAAACACTCCACATCTATACTACCATTCCCACTCCTCTGATTGTTATAATGTTGCTTTCCCTTGTAACTTGTCTTCGCTTTGCCACTGCTCTGAGTTAATAATGCTGATCCTAAACTGTTATCCCCTCTGCAAGTGGATGCATAATGCTTCCCACTCCCTTTTCTGAGAACCTCCTCTACAATTGCAAGGTCACAAATATCTGAAAATTTCAGACTATTATCCCCCAACGAATTCGACACCGCCATCTTTATCGTCTCCCAACTGTCAGGCAAAGAAGACAACAGTTTTCTAACCTTCACCTCTTTTAAAGAGGCGATCTACATAGACTCTAGCTTGTTTATCAGATCAATGACATCATTTATGTAGGAGTTCATGGTACCCTCTTCTATATGTATATTGAAGTATCTCATAATGAGATACACCTTACTGTTGGCAAAAGGTTTTTTATATTTGTCAATCAAAGCCTTCATCAATCCCATTGCTGTTTTCTGGCTTGCCACAAGACTTGCACACTCATCGTCAAACACAGCCTGATGATTGCTACCGTTTGCTCATCCACAACCCTCTTGTCATTCCTTTAGAGTTTTGTGTATGTTCCTGTATGTAAGAAGATCTGTCACTTGCATCTTCCAAAACCCAAAGTTGTTCAATCTCAACACCCGCTCGAAGTAGTAATGTGACTTTTGATTGGATCCCATGATACTGCAACCTTCATCATGATACCACTTGTTGGGAAATTAAGAGCTTCAAAAAATTTCGCCTCTCGCAGTAATATCCAATTATCTAAGCTAATCACACAATACAAATAGAAATATAGGGAAAGCAATAAATGACACAAAAAATTTATATTGGTATACCCCAACAGTTTATGGGCTATGTACAATCATCTGCTCAGATGCGGGTTCCACTGAGAAAGAGATTGGATACAAGTACTCACAATATCTCACCCCGATATTCACCATCTAGAGGTCCCAACAAAAGCCCTCTATCTTCTAAGTTTTATAACACACTATACTTAGGACATGAATAAAAACACTAAAAGAATAATCGAGCATAAATTACCCCAAGACGTCTATATCGATTTGCCCTTTCTGTGTCTGCCAACTCGAGTCGTTACCTTAAAACTGCTAGAAGAAACCTCTCAAAGTCGGCTGCTCAATTAATCCCACGACTGTCCTAAAATAAATGCAAAACGTTGCTTCTATACACAAAATTGTCATAGCGTTGAGATGCTACCCACAGTGTCTCAACTCTACGAACATGGCAGCGTCAACACGCGGTGTGCCATCTTTTTTCTTACTTTTTTTCAGTGCCCATTTCAACTGATTTCCATTCTCGCGTTGTCCTGACGCGTCCCAGCTCATCTAGACTCAACCCTAGTTCGTTCCAACGTCGATTTAGCTCCACCAATCCCAACATTACTACTAGATCCCTATAAGTATTATACATGGACTAATTTTGCCCTTATAAAATTACTAGTTTTATGGGGAACTATTATGCCTTTGTGATATTTTATAATTCTTCAAAATTTACTTGGGTTTTGATGTTAAAACATAACGATGATGCTTTGAAAATTTTTTCTAGTTTTGCAAAAAAAATCAAAAATGTTCAAATCAAAAATGTTTTTTGATTTCTAAAATTAGAAGTGATCATGTAGGAGATTTTAATAGTAATTCTTTTGAAACATTTGGTGAAGAAAATGCATTTTCTCATTATTTCTCCACTCCAAGAACTTCTCAAGGAAATGGGTGTGGTTGAAAGGAAAAATTGTACTTTGCAAGAATTTGCTAGGTCAATATTTCATGAATATGGTTTGCCTGCATACTTTTCGACAGATATTGTTAACACTGCTTGTTATATTTTAAATAGAGTTTTAATTAGATAGTCTTTAGATAAACTTCTTATGAACTCTGACATAATAAACTTCCAAATATTGAGGTTTTTAAAGTTTTTGTTGGAAATGTTTTATATTAAAGAACAAGGAAATTTTGAAAATTTTGATTCTAAGACAAATGCCGGTATTTTCCCTGTCTATTTGTTCTACTACTAAAGCTTATAGAGTTTTTAATAAGAGAATTTTAGTAGTTGGGGAATCTATGCATGTAGTATTTAATGAATCTTGCAATGTTGTTTCTAGTGAGTCTCTGAGTGATTTAGAAATAAATTTCAGAGACTTACTTGATAGTGATAAAGGCAAAGAAATTGCTTTAAGCAAGCTAGAAGTAAGCTTCAACCAAAATAAGGAGGATGGCTCTTCATCCACGTAAAAGGAGTGGAAGTATGCTCCATCTCATCCCAAGGACTTGATTCTTGGTGATCCCGAACAAGGTATGTAAAGTCGCTCCTCTCTTAATACGTTTAATCGTCTTGTTTTTTATTCTCAAATTGAACCAAAAAATTTTAAAGATGCCGAAAGTGATGAATTTACTATGCAAGAAGAACTGAATCCATTTGAAAGGAATAAAGTTTGTGAATTAGTCTCTAGGTCTTCTAATGCTTTTATAATTGAGACTAAATTGGTGTTTAGAAATAAAATGGATGTAATGGAAATATCATTAGCAATAAAGCTAGACTTGTGGCTCAAGGTTATTGCCAAGAGGAAGAAATAGAATTTGAAGAAACTTTTGCACCCGTTGCTAGATTAGAAGCTGTTAAAATGTTACTTGCTTTTGCTTCTTATAAGATTTTTTAATTTCTTTTTTTTTTTGTATCACATGGATGTCAAAAGTGCTTTTTCAAATGGTTATATTTTGGAGGAAGTTTATGTGGAACAACCTCGGGGCTTTGAAAGTCTGTTTAAAACAAACTCCAATAGCATGATATAGTAGACTTAGTAATTTTCTTCTTAATAACAGTTCTAAAATGGGTAAAATTGATACTACTCTCCTTATTAAGCTTAAAAAAAACGATATGCTTTGAGTGCAAATAAATGTAGATGCATTATTCTTTTTTTCTATTAATCCTTGTATGTGTGAAAGAAATTTCTAAATGTATGCATAATGAGTTTGAGATGAGTATGATGTGAGAACTTAGCTTCTTCCTTGGACTTCAAATCAAATAGCTCATAGATGATATATTTATAAGCTGAGAGAAATACACAAGAGATTTGCTCAAAAGGTTCAAATTTAACGAAGATAAAATTGCCAAAACTCTTATGAGAACATCCACTAAGCTTGACAAGGATAAAAAAAGTAAATGTATAGATGTGAAGACTTATCGAGGTATGACCGATTCTTTACTTTATCTAATCGCTAGTAGACTTGATATCACGTTTAGTGTATGCATTTGTGCTAGATTTCAATATTCTACTAAGGAATCTCATGTGCATGCCTTTTAAATATTTTACTTGGAACTATTTGTTGGAAATATTTTAGGGAGATTAAATTGCTGAAATAATAAATATACACATTTAATTCAATTAAATAACAACAAGATATAGAAATAAGAAAAGCCTATAAAATTGGGCATAGGCACATTCGTAAACGTTGTCCATAGAGAAGATGTGCCCCCATTGCACCGAGTTATTTGGCACTCCACTCCGAAGATACAACAATCCTTCAAAAGATCTTATATAGCAGTTAAGTTCTTTTACGAATACCCAATTGATCGTATACTCAAAATCATAAAACTCAAATCACACTCTTTGTATTTTACATAAAACAACTTGTTCGAAACTCTGGTAGAACAACCTAAGCCCTCTTTCTTAGAGTACTACCTCTTTTATAAGGAAGCATTCCCTAAAATTAGGGAGTCTAAGTTTAACAAGCTGCAGCAACTCCCTTCTATTTATTAGGAAGAGTTGACTGACCAAGTTAATAGAGGAAAATAACATAACAAAATAAAAATAATAAAAAAAATCTTTAAAATTTTCAACAATCCCCCACAATTTTAAGATTTTGAAAATAAAATATTAATGAACATGAGCATCTTTACTATGCAATAGGTGTAGGTACCTTTTGGGTTTAAACCTTCACTTGGTATTAGCAAGTGTACATTTGAAAGAACCATAGTAAACTAAGTCTTGAACTAGGTCTCTTCAGTCAAATTTCCACTTATTACACACATAGTACAAGCAATATATAGGGTACAAGCAATATATAGGGTATTCTTTTATCTCGGTTGCGCGTTAAACAGTCTTACGCATGTTGTTGACTAATAAATTTCGGCGAATCACAAATTACAACGTAATTATAATGACAAAATTATATGTCATTAAATTGAGGCCAATTAAATAATGTCATATTTTATTGGGCATTTGAATTCGACCAATCAAATTATGTTATAACTGTATTATGACATAAGTTGATCTAATAAGATTGCACCACATATGACATATAAATTGGTCCAATCAAAATTTGTCATGTCTATTTGATGATATAAGCTGATACAACGAAATTGTGCCACGTGGCGATGGACTTATAATCAGATGGGTCCAAGTCCACCTAAGGCCTATGAAAGACCCTACAAATAGAGGGGTTCATTCACCATCTAATCCAACTGGTAGATGATCAAAATCCTATATCCTCAAAAGAATCAAAATCCTGGAAAGGATCAAAATCCTACATCCTCAAAAGGATCAAAATCCTCCATCCCATCCTATAGAGGATCAAAATTCTTCATCCTCCATAGGATCAGAATCCTCTCTACAAATAGGATTAAAATCTCTTTGTCCTTTAGAGATCTAGGAGAAGCCAAAGAAGATCAAGATTATCATCAACGATCGAGATCAACAAGTCCGTAAGGCCTAGCCAAACAAGATCATCAAGCCCGAGACCGATCAAGATCATCATCAAACCCGAGGTCGATCAAGATCATCATCAAGCCATCAACAAAGCCGTTGATAGGCCGATCAAGATCAACAAAGTTGCCGATAGGGGTCGATTAAGATCAATAAGCCGTCCAGAGGCCGATCAAGATCCACAAGCCGCCGATAGGCCGATCAAGATCAACAAGCTGCCTTCGGCGGATCAAGATCAACAAAGCCACCCAGAGGCCGATCAAGATCCAGAAGCCACAGATAGGCCGATCAATATCCACAAGACACCGATAGGCCGATCAAGGTCAACAAGCTGCCGATAGGCCGATCAAGATCAACAAGCCGCCGTTAGGCTGATCAAGATCAACAAAACCGCCGGTAGGCCGATCAAGATCAACAAGCAGCCGATAGGCCGATCAATATCAACAAAGCTGTCGATAGGCCCATCAAGATCGACAAGCCGCCAAAGAATTCAAGGGAAAGAATCAGAGGATAAAGATTAGAGATTGAATCCGCTATACAATCCATACAAACAATATAAAAGTTCAACTCCACGAAAGATAATTTCTCCGGAAATCTCGTGTGAACACATGCATCTTATTCATGGGTGTTTTAAGGGAGATTAGCTATGTCCCCATCGTCGCGACCTGACTACAACACCCACATAGTTAAAACCTCGAAGGGTTGTTGTGATCAACATTCTACATAATACATGCCTTGGTCATTTAGAGTTAGACTTTTTTATCATCACAATTATGAGCACTACCACCTTAGGGATGGGACTTGGAGTAATCCTCCATTATTATTATTATAATTAGTGCCCCCATAGTCACACTTCAACTTCGTTGTTACCCATTGAACCTATTTCATTGGATCTCCAATCTTTGAGGTTGCATGTCCGTTGTGATGATTATCTTATGGGCCTCTCATTCCCCTCGACGATTTCATCTCTCAAATAATTTTGATACATTATTTGTCAAATGATTTTGATACTGGTTGGCCAATGTGTTGCTCGTGCATATGGGTTGCCTGCAAAAACTCAATCAACACTCATCGATAGAAACATTTCTTTACGTTGCAATATTGACTTTTAAAAAAAATAATTATCCCCCACATTTTGAGATGTTTTATAGGATATATACAAAACATTTTTGCAAGCATAAATCATGAACACGATAATTTGATATATGTATCATACATTATCAAAATTGCTAGTTAGGAAGGGAATCTGAACACCAAAAATTAATTATTTCACCAATAATTAATTTACTTTTACATAATTATATTAATAAACTTCACCAATAAAATTTTTTTCATCGTTTGCTATATAATTTAAATAGCAAAATAATATCATTAATTAACCTTTCATAACACATGAGTAATTAACCAATCATACGGATTTACAATTTTCTACCACCAATAATACTCATGGCTATGAATATCATACATATAACTTCATAATAAATTAATTTTTTCCTTTCCATTTTAAATGCATGTCAACACGCAAATGGTAGACTATTTAATGTACAATTTTTCCTTTTAAGATAGACATGCTCAATCAAATATTCATAATAAATAATTTTATATCTCAATCAAATGAAATTATGTACAGATAAATATATCTACCAAAATCTTAAATCACCACGAATTTCACACATGTAGCTAGAAATATCTTAACCCATGCTTTAAGTAGAAATTTCACACATGTAGTAGCTATTAATATATTAAACAACCATTACTAACTTTTAGGTGTATTTTGCACATATAGCTAGCAATATCTTAAACCATCACTATTACTAGTTTTATTAATAATGCAATATAATTAACACGTATAGCTAGCAAGATTTTTACACCATTCGTGTACCAAAGGAAATAAGTTGTAAGGAAAATAATAGACCGAATAAATTAATATCAATAAAAACTTTTCAACCCAATGGAAATTCATGGTCAAATGAAATTGTCAATAACCACCGTAATTTAAGATATAAGATCATAACTTAAATTGACAATTTGAGATATTAATTACCTTATTTTCATATAATGTAACATGATAAATGATCAAGTGGCCCATGGCCAAGCAACTAGGAGGTCCCAAGATTACTTCAAATCAAACATAACTTTGAAGTTCTTATGATTGAGCCACCGAAAAGGGAGGTGCACCTTGTTGGTATAGGTAGTGACTATCAATTCTTTTAAGAATTTTCTTGACCATTCTTCTATGATGTCAGGATCTCTCTCATTCGGATGTGGTATCGGTTCATTCATGTACCTCTCCTCTGTAGTCGGACATCACATGTTTGTCAAACAATATGCTTAACAAGTCATCATGCTTTATATAATATAAACTCAACTAAACATGCAACTACATGCCAGAACCCAATTCTCCCAACACGATTCACTAATTCTCTTTCCTATTCCTCCAAGTCTACTCCTTCGAGTCGTATCGACCGCTGACCATCTACCCAGAGCCTCGACGGTTATCTACGGTGCTTGGCGTTCGACCCTTAACCATTTACCCAAGGCCCCAAACTGTTGCACTGACCCTTGACCATCTATTCAAGGCCTCGATTACTTCGCAACGTATTAGTCCTTGTCCATTCCTCTTAAGGGCCCAATACTTGCCTTACCTCTAAGACTCATGGCAACGACCCTCAACCATTTACTCGAGGTCTCCACACTCATCTTTGTCCAATGTTGACATATCGACCCTCGACCATTTACCCGAAGCCTCGATACCCAACTAGTGACGTATCAGTCCTCTGGCCCTAATACTCACCCATTCTCTTCATAACAGAACCAAACTCTCACCAGAGTCTTACTATATGATTACTAAGCCATGACCCATGCATCATTAAGCTCACACACAAATTTCAGCATGCTATCATAACCACAGACAAACATATGAATCATGAACCAATATGTCAATACGCTTTCACTATATAAATAATCTCACAAGAAGTCAGTATAAACACACAACAGACATAACTATCCATAATTCAGTAATATATCCAGCAATATACTTCTGAGGAGTTCAGTTCAAACACCAAACCATGGTAATGATATCATGCCATGAACATATCTACTCTCAGTAACGAAATAATTAACACATCTTCCATCGACAAGACATAAATACATTTAAAGTTACTATATCCAACATATCATTCACAATGCATCCAACAACAAGGTCAATATCTTAGAATAATTAACAATAAGCCTGATTTTATCTAAAATACTCATAACAACTAACAATCACAAAGAGATAATCAACCTGCATATTATTAGATAATACAACACACAGAACACGCCAACAATTTATGCATATTCAAACAACAAATGCCCCAAGTAACAACTACTTACAAACGAATGTCCTAACACGCTACTAAGCTCGCCGAAGGATTCTCTAAATCAAAGGTAATCAAACTTGTGTTAGAACGAACTAAAACCACTTAATTTGCATCAAAACTAAAATTAGGTGAGTCGTTACCTACTACCTCACACTAAAACCTCTTGAGTTAGGAGTGGGTAAATGCCGAAGGGGGTGGGTTTCCCTAATCGGCTTCGTATAAGGGTGGGTATCATGGATCGGGCCCCGTTTGGGTATGGGTCAACGCTGAATGTCGTCGGATTCAAGGAATCATCACGAATCTAGGCTGGGCATTGTATATCTAGGTTCGGGGTTGCCGTATTCGAGCTAAACACGTGCTGGCCGTGGGTTGTCGGCAAAGAAAATCTCGATTCTGGTGGTGACGCTGTCGTTCAACCATTGGGTCTCGCCAGAAAAGTTGCAGAAACCGTCGAAGCTACCAGATCTGCTCAAAGACTCTACCAAGGTTCGTGGGCGACGCCGTTCATTGCAGATTGCCGCTAGCGGAGAGGTCGCACCTCGAGTCTGATAATGAAACAATGTGGACCACGCGTCGTGGTAGAAACATCATGTGTCGCCAGGCGTCGCGCCGCTACTACAGGTTCGTCGGAGGGATGCTTCCATTGTTGCTGAGTTGCGCTGCCGAGGAAACTCAACACACAGGGTTGCCATTCGCTAGTAAGGGCGTTGAGGAAGAGTTGTCGTCGTCTGTGGTCGTTGGAGGCTGCGAAAGTTCGCCGGAGGAGAAGAGAGGTGGTGGCTGTCGAAAATAAACAAGAAGAAGGGGGGAGGGGCTGACGGCTGGGGTGGGTTCGAGAAGAAGAAGAAAAAGAAAGGGATAAGTATTTAGAGTTTTGCATTTCTTTTTCTTTTATTTTTACTTTAAATCCTAAATAATGCTAACAACCTTATAAATAAGAGGATTTTTCTTAAAAAGCATTTGGAAAATTTATTTGAGAGATTACGTTAATTTTAAAACCTAATAACAAAATCGGAAAGGGAAAAATTAAATTTAAAAAACCTTGAGTTAAAGGTTTAAATAAAATCTCTTTCCAAAATTGGAAAACTTAATTTATTTTAATCCAACGAAATTAAACTTAATCCTAATTCCCAAAATTAGAACTCCGAAACTAGAAATCTAAGAATTTAAATTATCAGCTTAGGGGAAAATCCAAAGGCACAATTTATATAAAAATTACTCGAGAACTCGGGCCGTTACATATGACATTGTTATAAATTAAAAATCTTTACAACGTTAAATCGTCATAAGTCAAAAAAAAAAAAATGGTTAAACCTCCTTATGCTCATGATATAGAAAAATAAGTCTATATAAAATTCAATGTATAGAAAGATTTCTATATATTTTAGAACAAATTCTTCCAATGTATGCAAATAATTTGCCCAAAATTAAACCAACTTATATAAGCCTCAAAACTTGCCAACGACTATTTGGGAAGCAAATTAAACTATATATGTAACGCTAAAATAGTTGAGGATCTAGAAGACTTGTCAAGGTATTATAATATACTAGATCTGCAAAAATGATTAATCATATAGTTAATATATTATATTTTACTATATTAAATTGAATTTCACCTAACGAAAAAGTAAATATACATAAGTTATAAATATAAATTCCAATTAGTGAACAATATACTTTACAACAATATTTCACGCTCCATGCGACCAACTAGGGAGGGATAATTTTGATTCAGTATAGAAAAATTCCATTTAGCTTTGAAGATGCTTAACAGACCTGTGGAACAAACTCCCAACTATCACAAATTAATTTGTTAAAGGTCGTACTATAATTCTCATAATAAGTTATAAATATATTGTTAAATATATTAAACAATAAAATTCACCAATTGAAGACTTACTACAGTGCAATAAGAAAATGGCGGTGTCCTTCCCGGTGTTCTTAATTTCAACGAGCTACAAGACACCGAAAACATATCATTGCACACATCACCCTATGCGATAGAGAATGCCAACAGCCGCAACCTCTTTGGCAAATCGACAATAAAATGCTCCTCCTTTTAAACATGCAACTACTCTGAATTCTTCCATGATTCACAAATAAAACTTGCAAAAACATTAGATTTTTCACATAAATCATCCACTGAAATGATAAAATCAAGCGTCGACGATCGAATCTTGCAAATTAATCTTTTCAAACCTTAATGCAGTGATATAAAGGAATTTGATCAACCTCAGAGATGCAAGTTTTGTTCGAACGACTATTCATCTCCCATTCCACCATCGCAAGCCTCACTCTCGAGAATGGTGGTAGTAGAACTCCAAAAACCCCAACGGATTGGTTCAGAAAATCGTTGCTATAAAGCTTACTTTTGAGCACAAATGGCAAACCCAAGAAACAACTTTGCAACGTGGATCAAGATCCACACTTGCTGCTCCTGTGGCAAAACTTTTTACTACCCATCATGCTGTCTTCGCCTCCTTCATCGCCTCCATAGCCCTTCCTAAACCATTTTTAGAGAGAGAAAATGTAGAGATTATAATTAGCCAGAACAAAATAATTTTCCCTATTTCAACATTAATGGCGTCGAGCAGAAAACAAATCTCCATGATCACCAAATTTGCCGGTTAATTCAAACCTCATTTTTTTTCTCTTTTGTTTCTCCTCCTTCACGCGTTCGATTCTCAAATTGCTATTTAATCATTTGGAAGCTCCATTATGGTTAAATGGCAACTGATACACCAAGACTTATGGCAGATTGTAGTACTAAAAGTTTGTTGTTAATCGTTTATTATTAAGTCAAGCAGCCAATACTAATGAAACACAAACACAAAGAGCACCACAAATAACAACATATTTATTAATTAAAATACACATAAAGAAACAACTCAAATAAATAGTTTATGAATGGTTTAATATTTCACATAAAAGGAGGAAAATTAACACCAATGAAAATCACACACAACACAAAAATTTTATACTCATAAATTTTCATCCACATCTTCTCTATGGTTGTGGGAAATGTTTTACGTTGATGGAATTTCTGAAATAATAAATATAAACATTTAATTCAATTAAATAACAACAAGATATATAGATAAGAAAAGCCTGTAAAATTGATTTAAGGAACATTCAGAAACGTTGTCCACAGAGAAGATGTTCCTCCATTGAGTTATTTGGCACTCCACTCCGAAGATACAACAATCCTTCAAGAGATCTTATGTAGCAGCTAAGTTCTCTTACGACTACCCAATTGATTGTATGCTCAAAATCATAAAACTCAAAACCACACTCTTTGTATTTTATAGAAAAATGTTGGGTTTGAAAGTTGATTTCAAACAAAGTCTCACATTGGCTAGGGAAGGGAATGATCATGGGTATATAAGAAAGGACAATTATCTTCACTGGTATGGGGCATTTTGGGTGGAACCCAAAGCCGTGAGGGCTATGCTCAAAGAGGACAATATCATACCATTGTGGAGATACGTGGGGTAATAGTCATTATATATCAAATGTTTAATTTTCAATGGTATATCAGTCGTTTAAATTGCAGTTTATCACTGCAATTTGTTGATTGATATACTAATATTATCAATAATTTTGATTGCGATATCAACTATCTCATATATATTAATATTAATTAGATACTAAATATAAGAGATGTAAGATGTATAAGTATATAAAGTATATCAAACTTTTAACTTGTTTTTTTGGATGTTCGTGGTCCATATCAATTTTTATGCAATAATTTTAGATTTTATTTCTTTTTGTTTGCACCATTGTTTTCATTTGATAAAAATTAGTGTATATATTAGATTTATATCAACACATAGGTAGCATAGTTATTTCAGTAGATATCATGGTTATATCAATGCTAAATTAGAGGCATATTAAGTATATATCACAGATGCATCAATATTATATTAGTGGTAAATCATATAATCATATAAGAAGTTATATTAGTATATATCATAGTTATATCAATGTTAAATTAAAGGCATATCAAGTATATATCACATATATATAAGTGTTATATCAGCCTGGTAAATCAATGGTAAATTATATAATCATATAAAAACTTATATCATTAGAAATCATAGTTATATTATACGCATATTAGTGGTAAACTATATTAGAATTTATATTAGTAGATACCATAGTTATATTAGAAGTAAATCAATTGTATATTAGTATTATATCAATGGTATATCAAAGACATATCAATTATATATCACACATATATCAGTGGTAAATCAATAAATAGTAAATAATATAATCATATAAGAAGTGATATTAGTGACATGTTGTTGATATTTTTCATATTTCGCCAATTTTCTTGTACTACGGTGGAAATGTCGATTTACCCCACATGTCGATGTTGAACCCATGAAAAGATGGATATATCAATGGGAATGTCGACATGTTAACGGATATTTAAAACCATGCTAATATATACATAATATTAAGATTAATTATTTTTAACTAATTTAGAAATAGGAAATGATTATTTCATGTAACTGAAATAGTATCCAAATCCAATAAACTAACATCCGAGGTTATGTCATGTAACTGGAATAGTATATAACAAATATACAGTATATATTTAATATACAACGTATATATTTGATATACAGTATATATACGATAAACAGATGGATAATGTTCCAGTAATAACATAAAGAGTCTATAGTATATGGATAAGGTTGGGTACCTGTAATGACCCCAATTTTTATATGTCATTAATAATATAAGATTGAGGTAATTACTCATAAAACATAATTTCATTAAAATAAAATAAGATAAAAACTTGTATTTTTCCTCTAAAAATGAAAACGATAACTTAATAAGACTTAACTTATAAATCTTTAGCAGCGGAAATCACAAAGTTATTATCCTTAAATAAAACAAGTAAAAATGTGGTATAGTCATAATTAAAAGTATATAAATAAAATTAAACTGTGTCTCATATCTCCTCCTCGTCAATGCTAAGGTCATCCTCGACGTTATTCTCGTCAACTATATAACTATCTGTAAAAAAAAATTGAAACAACATAGAATGAGTATAAAAAAATACCCAGTAAGTAGTTCCCATCATAAAGAACCTTTCATGCTCAAACACACACATCATGCTTATATGCATGCATACCTCAACCTAACATATAAACCAACAAACAACTTAACTTAAGATACTTATGCTTGCTAGCATAAAGTTACATATCTAAATCCTTAACTTGGCACAATGCTATGCAGAAATACCTCATACCATAACCGTCAATTCCGCATGTAATATTTATAGGGTAATTACCCCCCACAAATACCATCAACATGAACTAATTTGTTTCCTAGGGCCCAGCCTTTAGCAGAAACCATACATGTCATATCATACATCTAGCTGCATAACATAACTGCTTAATTTGGGTATTTCATGCATAACATTAATCTTACCTAAATCCATGACACATAAGACTACTAACTTAACTACGAATGCAATGCATCACACATTATGTCATGCTCTACCTAAACATGTTTTGCTATTAAACGTACTTAAAATGACATGATAAAACCACGTAATCATAACATGCTTTGCAATACATCAAATTTAACCACAATCACCATTCAATAGCAAAATATATTTAAGCAACATGAATAACATAATTCATTAACAAACCAAGGTAACATATCACATAATTCACTTAAAATCAATCAATAATACAACAGAACAAACAAGGCGGTAACTTATGATAGAATCCACTTACCTGAACTTCGCAAACTAAAAGAAATTCCTTAAAGCTTCCTAATAACAATTAACACAACTAAAATTAGGACTCAATTACCTAAACTAAGCTTTCTCCAATAAGTTCTCATAACTAGATATGTTCACTATTCTACTAGTAGAAATCCCTTAATAATTAACCTAGTCCATAATAATCATAAAATATATATATAAATTTGTGAAAAGTAATTTTAAATCTTCATATTAGCCTCTGATTTATATACTATAATATCGATAAAAATAATTTACTGATTTTGCAAATTTACAAAAAAACTAGAGAAAACACATAGCACTAGTTTTCACAATTTTAAACATTAGGTCAAACTAATCATAAAAATCAATTTTAATACATTCAAATACATTTTAGGTTAGTTTAAAGGTGCTGGTCATAGTCTCAAAAATTCAGAATTAACAATCCAAAATTTGATACTAAACAAGCTAAAACTATGAAAATAACATAAACCATTAAAAACCGTTATGAAGGAATTTTATGAACATTTTTAGGACCTTTTAAATTCTGATTTTCATATCTCAAATCAACAAAAATAAGGCCTAAACAGTATCTATTTTATCTTAATAATGAACCCTTAAAATAATCTACACAAGGAAGAATGATGCTTACCGTTGGTGCGTTTTCCTCTCTACCGTAAAGAATAAAAAGAGGAAATTTTCCAGCAACTAAGAGAGCTTGAAATGATGATGGAAACCTTAGAAAATGGATATGAACATGCTTAGGTTCTATAAAAATTATTAGGAAAAGTCTACTTACAAAACTAGACTTAAAGAAACTGTTCTTACCGAAAAGACAAAACCGCAATGAACGATCCTTGAAGGGACTTGGAAAAGCAACCACAACTCCTCAAAGGTGTGATTTAAAACATAGGATAGATGATTGAGAGGAAATTTTCAGATTTGTTTAGAAATGTTCTTGGAGGAAAATGAATGAAACAAACATAGGTAACTTAAGGAGAATGACTTGGAAGATGAAACAAACATGAATCTTGGAAGATGGAACAAACTTCTTCTCTCTCCTCATGCATGGCCAATTACTTAATGGGATTGTTAGTGTTTTTTGGTCTTCCTAACTAACTTAATTACTACATGTGTCTCTTGGGTGGAAGGTGGGTTATATTGTCTAATCATGGTTAGTGGAATGTGAGTTATATTGCCTAATCATGGTTATGAGTGAAGTAAAACTTTCTATATTCCCCCAATTAAGTTAATTTAATTAAGGTAGAAAAATAAAGAGTAAAATAAAGGTAATATGGGGCTTTACTTGGTTAATTACCTTAAAATAAAACTTTGGATAAAATGTATGAAACTTTATAAATACTCAAATAATGCTACCATTACAATTATCATATTTCACAACATTTATCTAATTACTAAAGTAGTATTGTTAATTTTGTTACTTAAATACAATTATAATCTCGCTAATCTTATTAATCTCTTATGCATATTTATTTTTGATTAACATACATAATTAATTAAACATTGATAAGATGAATCACTAAATTTTGTTGTAAATTTCTTTTTAATAAGTAAATAAAATTAACTTGAGCTTAATTAGTTAGAGTATTAGAAGCCTACAATTATTAACTAGGATTGATTAAAGTTTATTGGCATAAAGCTAATTAGATTTGACTAACTTACCTAAAAAAAATAATAATAATATAATGTCATGAAAATACTGTTAAAGGTAATGGCATTACAGTACCTTATCTTGGTAACACTATGGATACGGCTCAATTTGTAATAGTTACAAATGACTTGATCCAGGTCATTCGAGTGGAAACATGCAAGTGGAGCTATCCTATACAATGAGTTTGTATAAGACCAGACCGCGAAATAATTAATCTTTAGTTGTAACATCGTTAGCTAATAGATTAATATTTCAATAGGATGACCAGGTAACTCAATCTCAATCCTAAGTGAGTTATGGACTCCTGTCTGTTAGGGCTTGTCCTTTGATTTGTATGGGTAAGAGTGACCCGAGTAGCCGACTCAATATTCCAACCATTTTGGGGACGAGACCAAGTGGGAGCTGAGAACATAACTACACAAGATGGAATTCACTCATTCTTGACTTTCGGTTAAGTAGATGAGTGTTCCCTTTAATGCTCACTCTGAGACTTAAACAAGGGGCCACACCCTTTCACTAGCCCTAGAGGGACTTCCGGTTATTGGTCGAACTATAATCAAGTTGTTGATTAGAGGATCACCGGTACTTGAGATCTTAGATGTAACATAGGGGTGAAATGACAATTTGATCAAACTGTGATTACGAACACTTGTGAAGGATTGAGTTGTCGTTAATGGTCAAAGTTCGTGGATGCAAAATATTCTACAATGAGAAAAGTGCAGTTGTGGGTCTTTAGTGTAGTGACCGACAGTTAACTAGTGTTAATTAATATGGTAATGAGTTTAATCAATTAATCTCGTATCATTGGAGCTTCTGATCTGTAGGTCGATTAGGTTCCCTTACTAGCTCGTAAATGATAGTTAAGAACATTTAGTCTTGAAAATAATTTGAATTGTTCAAATTTATTGAAGGGAATTAAACTTAATTGTATGAGATGCAATTAATATAATGTATGTTGATACATTATGATATAAATTTAATTTTGAATTGCATTCAAAATTACGAGAGAGATGGATAGTAGAATTTGATTCTAATATGGTTGATTAATTTAAGTTTAATTTAATTAAATATGATTTAATTAAATTAATTAAATGAATGGGATATATTAATTTGATTAAACTAAATTAGATTTAATTAAATTAACTTAATAATATATTTGTTTAATTAATTATTAACTTAATTTAAATTATTTTATTTAAATTAAATTAAAGGAAAAAAGAGGAAAAGAAAAAGAAGAAGAAAAGAGGAAAAACCTCTCACTTATGGTGTGAATTCACCATTAATGGTGGGAAGTGGGAGAGGTAGGTTGTGATCGAGTGGGGAAGTTGTAACTTCCCCCTCACTTTTCCTCCCTTATAAAATGGGGGTTCTCCCCTTTTTCTTTGGTTTTCCCGGTCGTTGGTTGATTGAGTTTCCAAACTCCAACAAGAAAACCTCTCTCTCAATCTCTTGATTTCCCCCTCAATAAGTTCTTAACATCCAGATGATAGCGAGGAAGGCCTTTTGGTGGTGTTGGTGTCTACATTGAAGAAGTGTTTTTAAATGTATCTTTCACTAATTCCTTTTAATAATGCTTATGTCTCTTTTTTGTTGTATTTCCAAAACAAGATCGAAGCACATGCATTCACACCCTTCCACTGTGGGATTCGATCCCTTTAGCTTATACATAAGAAAAGAAAACATGATCCTAGAAATAGGTCATCTGACCGATAAAAGAAAAAGAGTTGGTTAGTAATTTCTAGGTCGTAATAACAAATAGACATACGGTCAGTTGTTGCCCTAGGCTCTGAAGCAGTAAAAAACGGTTTGTGGTATTAGAAGAACTCGTTTTCAATAGAAGTAAAGTAGGCGTTTGACACTATTTTCATCCTTTTATTGTTACTTTGAAAACTAATGAAGAAATTAGAAGTGTTGTCTTTACTCAGTAGGTGTTTTCAAAACCAAAACACCATTACAACATCTACTTTTGTAACCAAGAAAAGATAGCGATTTGAATCTCTTCAAGACATTTTTGACTCAAAGTCTTTATGGATACAAACTCGGAATACTTTTCTCTCTATATTACTTGTGGTAGTGTCCACTTGCACGCAATCTCTTCTCTATCAAGCTAGAGGAGCAACAAGGTTTTGGCACTATTGCTAGGGACTTTATATTCGAATTTTTAAAACTGTGAATTGTTTCTAGTATTGCGGTCGACATTTATTGTGAAACATTCTTTTCATCTAACCTTGAAGGGCTAATTTTTGTATGAGTAGAAAGACTTTCTTGCAAGGACCCTAAGGAGGATAAGATGTCAGCAGAGATTAAGAGAAAAAAAAAACAAAAATCGAAAAAAAAAGGAAGAAAAAGTAGGAGAGAATACATGGTGTTGAAACAACAAACCAACCAAAATATTTGAAATGGATGCTCAATTTATGTATAATCTGACAATGGGAAGTAACATATCCATAGCTCATATTAATGAATTTTATTGTTTATATTATGGTGATAGTTGTCATACATTTGAATATTGACAATCTAATCCTATATCTTTTAATTATATAGGTTAGCTAGTAAACTAACTAGGAATACAAGAAGAAAGAAGTTTTAATCCTATCCAGTCATACGAGGAATCATTCCCATCGAAATTTCGGACACAGCCTCACTAGGAATACAATCAACCATGAATGCCAGAATAAATGCAGTTGTCACAAAATTGCAGCCTTGAAAAGATGATTATTGATTATGTGACGAGAAATGATGCAACAATATATGCAACATGCAGAATCCAAATAGAGTAGTTGGTCGATGAGCTGAGGAATAATCCACAAGAAGCATTGCGTAACAACATAGAGAACCCAAATAAATAAGGAGAAGAGCAAGATGATGCATGTTGGGACTTTCTCTACCTTTAAAAAGATTAGAGACTCATGCAAGCGCACAGGGTCACAAGTAATACTTGAGAGTAATTCAAGGTGGAATCCTCAGGGACTTGTTGCTTTCAAAATAGTTTTTAAGAAGTGAATGGTTCAAAATGCAATTGTGGTTTATGGAGAAAATAGTGATGAAATGTTGTTGTTTTTGGTTTTAAATATCAAACAATTTAATAAAACTCAACCTCTTTGCTTTCTACCTTAGTTTTGATGTAAAATATGGAAAATACACACTGTTGGGAAAATGCACCAGGCGCAATTCTAGCTTTTCATGAGAATTTGAGTTCTACTCTTTCACTATCGCTTTTGGTTGCTGGATAGGCTAGGGTAACCTACAATCATATGTCTATGTGTGATTACAAACCTAGAGAATATTTATCAACTCATTTTCATTATAGGTCAGAGGGCATATGTTTAGGTCTATGTTTTATATGCTTATGTCCAAGTCACATGTCATATTGCTTTCCTATTATTTTACCTAACCCACCCTTCTCAGAGTTGAGCTTTAGTGTATAAATCAAAATCCCACTGGCCAAATGGAAAAAAGACGTAAAGAGAAGTTTTTAGAAACAAACCTAATAAAGTGTCAGGTGCAATCTGGGCAAAATCCCGAGCGTGTTTAAAATCAAATCATTTTGACTAAGGCATTCCACAAAGAGGTTGATAACTAATCAAGTGCATGATTAAAGAAAAGAAAGAACACGAAAACATAAATGAAGTAATTTTCATTGAATTCAAAACGAATAGATAAGTCGTATAAGGAGTTCTAGCTTAACCCTCTTCTCTTTCGAGCGTGAAGGGAGTGTAAACTTGCTTAAGAACTAATGAAGAACATTATAAATGAATAACAAAAGGTAGAACTCGAATTACAAGCAATACAATAAGTAAAAGTGTGAAAATACAAGGAAATAAGAATTAAAATTTAAATATAAAGCATATGAAGGAGTTCTACAACGAAGAAGGAATTAAATGAAGCTAAAAATTAGCTTGGAAGGGATAATTTGAAGCTGAGAGATAGGCTTCATTTTATAGGCCCTTGAGTTGGTTGGACTCCCCATCTTTTTAGGTGGAGATGGGTTGAGATTCAGCTAACAACCCATTTTTTATTTGGACTCATGGTTGTAGCTTGATTCAAACATGTTGGAAATGTCTCACTTACCATTCATTAATCAAAACATGCAAAAGTGGCAAAATTGCTCCCAAATTGCGCCAAGCACAATTTTCCTGCAAAATCCATAAAACTGTTATTTTTTTTCCAACTTTGACCGCATTTTTCTCATATTTTTTCTAAAGTACAATATATTGCAATTTATCTAGAAATGTTCTATGCATGTTCTACTTTAAGAATATGTAATCATTTTTGTCAAATAATATGGAAAGGGTTTAAAATCCTGGTCAAACAAGCATGTCGACACATATTTCTGCAGTAAAAAGTCAACCCTAACAGAGCAATGAACATATATGAAGCGAGCTAAAATATGAAAAATAGGATCCTAGTGGACAATAACGATCCACCACTCTTTAATGTGACGAACGAGGTAGGGAATAATAAGGAAGTTGAACCAGAGCAACTGGTAGAGGTAAGTATAAAGAAAATTTCATAAAAGGTTGTAATGTGCCTAAACCCAACCACCACTCGATATATTAGATGACTCTCTTCTGTCACTCAAAATTTTATGGAGACAAATGAAGACATAAAGAAGGAAGTGCTTACCAACATTTCAAAGATCAAGTAGATGATAAAATAGAAGACGATTAGATAGGTTCAAATGAAGAATTCAATGTAGAAGTAGCAACCGCTATTCCAATTTTCAGAAACATTCATATAATTAAGTCACCTATCCCTCGAGCTAGACGTTAAAGCATATTTGGCTTTGAAGAAGCAAAATTATGACACAACAATTGTAGAAGAGAGATCAAATGAGATCGAGGAAAATAATTGAAAATGGAAAGCTTCCAACATTTTTTAAAGTAACATCAATAGGAGGAAAGTTTCGTACATTAGTTTCATGATGGATTACTTTTAAATCGTTTATCTTTTGAACGTTTTAATAATTTTATTTTCTTAATATGATTGATGTTCCAAAGAAAATAAACAAGGTATGAAAGCGACAACTGCTTAGAAGGATGGAATAAGTGCAACAAGTCAACCTAGGCAGCAGAACCACCATGATAGAGGGAGTTGAACAATAATGTAGAAGGCCTAGAAAAAGTGGCAAGCGCTTTTTTTGTAGTCACTTTTTGACTCATTAGATGAATCGATGGAGTTTTCTGGCCCTTTTCTCTTATTTGAAAGCATATTGTTTTGCTCATATTTTGCTTAGTCATGTTCCTTCTAAGGTGGAAGTATTTTATTAGTCTTTAATGAGCCTTGTTTCATAGGTTAAAAGGTTGTTTTCTTTTCATGTTTTGGTGTAAAAATGATCCACTTCTTCCTATAGTTTTCATAATTTGATTTCATATTGTTAAAAGTTGGGAGGAGCATATTATTATTGCATGAAATTCAAAGTATAATATTTTTTTTTGTGAAAAATACACACTAAGAAAAATACATTAGAAACTTGTGTTTTCTCAAATTGCAGGTAAGTAGTGCTTGCTAGTTTAAGGGCTTTTTAATGAAACAAATGTTTTAGCATAAAGGCATAAAGGACGTCTCCAAAGTTAGAATTAGGTAGAATTCATCAAATCTTTACCATCTTTAGTCTTAAATTATAGTTAGAACTAGCTTGTTCTTGTTTCGTTACAATTTTATACTAGATTTATCCCAATTTATTTGTTATGTTTCATTTAGTTATTTACAAGTTCTGATTTATATTTAGAACTAGCTTGTTCTTATTTCGATTTTTAACTCCCTTCAAGCTTGAAAGAGAAGAAGGTTAAGCTAGAGCTCGTTGTATATCTGTTAAAATTCAATTTCAATCAATTCACTTATACACTAAATTAACTTTCAACCTCTATATGAAATGCCTTAGGAAAATCAATTTAAATTAAATATGGGAGAAAATGCCCAGGTAGCACCTGACGCATTATTGGTTAACTCCTGAAAAATAATTTATTAAGTTGACCGCTAAGGAGTTTTGATAAACTTAAGCCTATTACTAAAAGAGTTAGGTTAAGTGCTTAGTAGGGAGTTAATATGGGATGTAGCTTTGACATAAGAACATAAAATATGATCCTAAACATGGGTCCTCTGACCCATAAAAGTGATGAGTTGGTAGTAATTTATAGGTTGTAATCACATATAGACATATGACAGTAGTTTTCATAGGCTCCGAAACAACCAAAACGGTTCGTGACAGGAGTAGAACTCAGTTTCCAGTAAGTGTCAAAGTAGTGCCCAACACATTTTTCACTGTTGTGTTATTTCATTTAAAATTAAGGCACGAAGTAGAGGGGTTGTCTTTTATTTGAAGCGTGATATTTTCAAAGCAAAAATCACGACTCACACAATTATTTTTACCAATAAACTCAAATGTAGTTTGAAACATTTCACAACATTCTTTTTTAATCAAAGGTCCCTAATGATACGAACTTGAAATATCTTTTTAATATATTATTTGTGACCATGTGCGATTGCACGCAATCTCTTATCCATCAAGGTAGAGAATTCCAAATATTCTCGTTGTGTCATTTCTATTTTGATAGGCTAGTTTTTTAAATTAAGAGTCTGCATTACATGACTTCTGTTCTAGGTTTTTGTAACTTTTTTTTTGTTCAGTTGAGAAACATAGTGAGATATATATATATATATTTTTCATATATAATATGGTTCATAGTTAGTATGGGAAGTTGGGATTATATAAGTAGTGAGAAAATGATAATAAAGGTCCTTTAACTTGAGTGGGGCTTGTTTTCAAGGGAATCATGTGTGATATAATTTTTCATTATTTTTGCTCAATTTGTGCATTATTAAATTAGCAATTTCATTCTTCACTCAATTCTAATTTTATTTTGATTTAATTATGCTGTATGAGCAAGAAATTTGCCTCTTGAGAGAAAGCGCATGTCTCTTCTAGGGTAAGTCATGAAAATATTTTTTGGGCTCCGATTAAAACACAAAATTTTATGAAGGGAGATTGTCAAACTTTGTAAACTATATAAATACCCAACCATCTCTTTGCTTAAACCCAAGTTAAAAGACCCTAAAATAACCAATCCTCTCCATTTGACAAGAAGAACAAAAAAAAAAAAAACCACAAAATTTATTAGCAATTTCATTCTTGAGTCAATTCTAATTTTATTTTGGTTTAATTATGTTGTAGGAGCAAGAAATTTGCCTCTATAGAGAAAGCACATGTCTTTCCTAGGGTGAGTCGTGAAAATATTTTTTGGGCTTCAATTAAAATACAAAATTTTATGAACGTAGATCGTCAAACTTTGTAAACTATAAATACCCAACCATCTCTTCGCTTAAACCCAATTTAAAAGGCCCTAAAATAACCATTCCTCTCCATTTGAAAGAAGAACAAAAAAAAAAAAAAAAACCGCAAAATTTATCCTCTCAATCTTGCGATCAAGCTTGGCAATGGAGTGCTCTTCATCTCAACAATTGTGTGGAGGAGGAGCGTGTAGAGCCTATTGGGGATGGAGGAAGTAGCCAACTGATAACTCTCCAAAAAATAGTTATTTCGTAATTATGGGCTATTTAGTGCAAATGAGAACGTCCTAGTCTAAAAAACACATTACTATAAGGAGTTACATAAGAAGATAGAAAAATCATGTATGGATCCTTGTTGTGCTATAATTAGATAAATTACGGCTCATTTTTCTTTTTTTAGTTGAATGTGCAGGAATTCAAAGCATTAGAAGCAGATAAATGTTAGTGCCCGTTGCTACTTCATCAAACTCAAGTTCAAATAGTTCTCAATAAGTAATTGGAACATGAAATGATAATGCACAAGAGGACGATTTTTTATAATATGAGATCAGAATATGATCTCTTGAGAGATCATCCAAGCATGAAAATCAAGGTGTAGTTGGTTCAACAGAAGACACTAGTTCACCCCTTGTAGAAGAGTACTCCGGTCTTAACGACGTTCCCAATGAGTCTTCCACTATTGCATTATTCATCCTCAAGTTTGCACCACTTAATCTCTAGTTTCTATGTCTCTGGCCTTCGTTAAGTACCTGTGGTAGAGAGTTAAAATTATGGTCTCCCTTTAGCATATTGGCAATAAGAATAGAAAACGGAAAGAATAAGGTCGAAGTAGCACTCGACGCTACATCTTGTCTACCCCGAACCTGAGCTGCTTTGGCTCGGTTAGATGCACAACAGGAGTCACTTGCAGGACCCCATAGGTTCATAGTAATTCTAATCATTATGAAGAAGAAATCCCTCATACATTCTTCTTGACAACCTGACTTTTAAGAAGGACGAATAGGGGAGCCTGTGTCTAGCATGCTTATTCTTTTTAATGAATCATATTTTTGTTGTGTTTCGTGTTTGTGTCTCATATCGGTGAAGATAATTAAGGATATGTATTAGCTAGATTTTATATTCTTGCCATCGAGTCATACGTCATTTCTACATTGTTTCATTAATAAAATAGTTTTATGCCTCTTTATTCTCTAAATAAAAAAAATTTTCACATTGTCTACCTTAAGTTTGAGGGGGTATGTCTTTCTATATTTTGAAAGAAAACCTTGCTTTTATTTCTCAAAAATAACATGCCTTTTATTTTTTACGAAAAAAAAGAGACAGCAAGAGTAAGTTGCAAAAAAAAAAAGTGAGTCTAAAAAAGCCATGAAAAAAAGAGTTACTTTTAGTTTGTAAGAAAAACAGAGTAGGGAAAAGATTAAATAAGTGAGAAGAAAAATGTAGTAGTAAGGAACTCAGATGGAAAGAAAATGTACTTATATTTTTGTTGTGAGTCCTTTTATAGACACTCATGTAGTTTAGGTTGAGTGGCGTTAACATCCTTGAGGGTAGAAGTGTTACAGTCTAATGTGACTTCGTGCCCCACTGTAGATATGTTATGATTATGACTAGGTTACTACCTAAGAGATCTTTAGATGTGGTTGTGGTGGAAAGCTAAGAAAGTGTGAAAGAAATCTCAGGGGTAGTAGGCAAGTCTGTCTGTCTTCTTGATGTGAAAGTTTTGAAACAAAAAGGAAGCATGCAAATTCATTAATGTTGTAAAAAGTTGTTAAACTAGAAAAAGAGAGGAGTTGGAGCTATTTTTATTTTTAAACAAAAGTAGATTTATGGTAAATTGGCTTGAAAATGAGAATATGGAGTTTAGCTTTGATGCTTTTCCTTATAGACATTAAATGAGTCCTTCACTTAATTTTCCATGTAGTGCGACTTATTCATCTATTCGGTATGCTTGTTGTTGGAGTTGAGTTTGTTGTTTTTGATTACGGACAAGCAAATAGTTAAATTTGGAGTGTGATCAATCTCATTTTCAAGGGTTAAGAGGTAGTTTTTGTGCATATATTAGGACTTAAATGATTTATTATTGTCTATAAACTACATATATCAAGTATGTAATGTTATATTTGAGTAGGACACATTATAATGCTTAAGTATGGAAATTTAATACTTTTTGGATCAAATGTAGCAAGAACTTACATTGTTCGGATGTATAGAAAAAAATAGCACTTGGTGCTATTTCAAAAGATTTTTGAAAAACGCATAATTTTCTTAAAGGACAGTAGGGACATTTCATTAGTCGATGGAAATCATCAAGTCATGCCTATTGAAGTCGGTTGAAGGTCTTAGTCAAGATTCCACAATCTTAGCATCAAATACCCTCATTTTTATGGATTGTTACAACCAATAAGCTTATATAAATTCTAGCACTTTTGTAGCAGTAGATCATCGTTATTTTCACCATTATTCATTAATTTTCCAACTTTATTTACTTTAATTTTTGTTCTAGGTTTCTTTATATGCTTTCCTCTACGTTTTACTTGTTCTAAGTTTCTTTATATGCTATCCTCTACGGCTTCTATCTTGTACTTCCTTTATTTCATTCTTAAACACTGTCTAGCGAGTTTTATCTCCCTTCAAGCTCGAAAGTAGCAAAGGTGATACGTGACAATGGAGCATATTGGACTACTCGAGCCACAAGCAACTTGAATCCAATCGTATTAGTGGTTCAACCCGAAAGGTTAAGGGTTAGATGGATTACCTTTGCAGTCGTTACCTTGAGCAGACAGAATACTCACTATGCTCGAGGCCGAAAACACTCAACGAGTTTGATGATCGATCAAACAAGCATGCTACGAGGAGTAAAATACGAAAACCTAACTTCTACCACACAAAAGGATTCAAATCAATTTGTATTCATCTAAAGTTGTTTTGCAAGAAGGAGAACACGCCTATTTATAGTGCAAGACCCATGACCTTTACAAGGAAAATAATAAAATTAAAATATCAATTAAAATGATAATTTCCTAAAAATTGAAAAGAATGCCTAAAATTGAAAAACAAATAAAATAAAAACCAAAAACACTCCTCAATTACTCTTGGAACAAATTAGGAAAATATTTCCTAAATTGTTCTAAGAGTGTGCGACAAGGAACAAGGGTCGGCACCAAAATTGGGTGTCAAGAGGGCGGCAACATCAACCATGTCGGGCGCCCATGGGGGTTGTGGCGCGCGCAAGAAGCAGGCGGGCATGCGCGAGTACGGGCAGCGGCATGCGAGGGCGTTCACTCTGAGGAAAGTGCTGGCATGGTGAGACAAGCGTGGGTGTGCGGCAAGGACTTGCGGCAGCACTGGTGTAGTGCGCTGGTGGGGCATGCGGGTGCTAGTGAGGAGTATAGGTGGCATGGTATAGGGCACGTGGCAGGGGGTTGTGTGTATGGACGCTAGCGGCGGCATGGCGCACTTGCAAGGTTAGTAAGGGTGGGCGTGTGCAGGGGTGCTGGCGCTGTGAGCGTGCAGGCGCAGGCAGCAGGCAGCGCGGGCAGAGGCACTAGCGACAGGCGAGGGCGCACGGGCGTTGGTGGCTTGCGCTGTGAGGTTAGCGCGCAGGGGCGCACGCACGTGTTGGCGTACGTCTAGCTGGGCATGCGCGGGCGTGCGCCTGGCTTGTCCTTGGGGCATGCCCTTGGCATGTCCTTGAGATGTGGCCACTCGTTCAATTTTTCCTCAATTCCTCGCTTCCTCTTGACCCTCGTAGGTTCTTCATTAGCCTTCAAAATGTTCAAAATTTGTTGTTGGGTCCAATGAAGTATTTTTCTTTTCGAGGATCTTTCTTCTAGCCTTTCCTCCCTGTTGGTGTAGTTTAAGTCTTGGAACTTGGAGCCTATTATGATCACATCATCTTCTCCTTCTTGATTGGGATTCCTCCTCGAATCGAGTGGTTTACCTACATCCAATGATAAGCATCTATGGTAAGACTATTACCTTGTTGAAGTTGAAAAACTTCATTTTCCTCATTTTCAAAGATCTCCACTTGGTCTTCATGTTTGTTCTCCTTATGTGGCTTGGCCTCTTAAGATGCTTGGGATCCTTAAGTGGGTGGCTCAAACAAACTTCCTTGTTGCTCTTCTTCTTCTTCTTTAATTCTTCTCTCCAAGGGTGGTAACCTCCTTGGCATGGCCTTGGGTAGTATCTCCTCAATATCCTGTAAAAGCTCAACACAAATACTAGGCAAAGTATTTCTTCTCTCTTGAGTTAGGAGATCATTACCTTCATGTAGATATAGAATAAGTAATTGTGTAGCACATAGAGCTCGCTCTATTTCATCACTCCTAGCCATGAGGGTCACGACTTTCTCATCATTTTTAGGGGCCTTGTATCTCTTTTTGTTTTGAAGTTGAATAAGTTCTTTCTTTTTGGCCTCCAACCTTCTTTCTTCCAATTTTAATTGATCATTTTGCACTCCTTTTGGAGAAAGGGGAACAAGTATGATTTTCTTACCTTGATTCTCAAATGAATATTTATTAAGAAAACCATCAAAACTCACCTTATTGTCAAATTGCCACAGTCGTCCTAGCAAGAAATCACTAGCATGCATAGGTACTATATCACAAGTTACCTCATCTTTGTACTTACCTATGTTGAATGGAACTTGAACTTGCCGTTGGACCTTCACATCCTCACTATCATTTAACCATTCTAAACTATAAGGTCGTGGGTGAGATTTGGTGGCCAATTTCAATCTCTCCACTATATTCTTACTAGCAACATTAGTTGAACTACCACTATCAATGATAACACTACATGGGGTGGAGTTCACTATGCACCTAGTATGGAATAGGTTCTCTCTTTGTGCCTCTAAGGGTTCTTCCTTATATTGCATGTTAAGGTTCCTCCTAGCCACTAAGGCTATATCCTTGGAATCCTCTTCTACTTCCTCTTTTTTACTACTCTCTCCTTTTCTTTCCTCAACCTTTTCCTTCTCTTCCTCATCATTAGTGACTAGCTCTTCTTTTGTAAGGATCATGGCTCTTTGGTTAGGGCAATTTTGGCTTATGTGGCCTACTCCATGACACTTAAACCATTTAATCTCACTAGCTCTAGCCTTATGAATTTTGGGTTGGGACTTGGACTTGGATGACTCTCCCTTTTTATAGTTAGCCTTCGGCTTTGACTCTAGGAATTTGCTCTCAACTTTGCTATTAGCAATCTTAGGGGTAGATTTGACATGCCTTTTAGCCTTTCTTTGGTTTTGCTCTTCTATTTTGACGGCAAGGTGTAGAAGTTACTCCATGTCTTCATAGTGTTGCAAGTCAATTTTGTCGGCCATGTCCGGATTAAGACCATCTAATTAAGAATCGAGCCATGGTGGTCTCCTCATCTTCTTCTAGTTGCAAAGGGCTCATCAACATGTCCATCTCTTTGTAGTAGTCTTCAACTCGTTTAGTGCCTTGATAGAGGTTATTAACTTTCCTTGAATTCGCTCTATGGTAGTGTGGTGGCACAAACCTCATCTTCATGAGCTCCTTGAATTCGATCCTAGAATCTATGGGTCCTTCGTTGTTCCTCCTTCTATGAGACATCACTTTAGTCCACCAAGTTAGTGCAAATCTTTAAAGCATGAGTGATTGCGAGACTTAACTTCTTGCAATCATAATAGTTATAATATGTGAATACTAACTCAATCTCATTCTCCCATGATTCAAACTTTTAGGTGTAGATTTTCTATGGAAGGTTGAGATTTTCAATTTGATGTTCCCTAAATAGTTCTCCTTTCTTGGCCTCTCTCGAATAGGTTGAAATCTTCCTCTTCCTTTGCCAATGTATGCTCTTCTTGGAGGACCTATATTAAAGGGATCTTCATTAGCATGGTATTCATCTAAAGTCCTTACCTCTTCTTCTTGGGAGTCTTCGGATGCCTCTCTTGGACTCATGGGTCTCCTTCAGTGTGGCTCTCTTTGTGGTCTCTCCAATCATGTAACACGTGTGTTCATCATTTTTAAAGATTTGGTAAGATCTTCAAGTCGTTGTGTGAATCTCACAAATGCTTGAATTTGAGTTTTTCTAAGTCTTTCATCCCTCACATTGGCCTTCTCTCATTCTCTTTGTGAGTCTTGAGACTTTCCTCTTGTTGCTATCACTACACAAGCAAAGGTTAGAAATAATAAAGAACATTCTCACTCACTCCCTTTATTGACCTCTCGGCTTCTCTCTCCTTTAGTAGGGGAATGTTAATGTGGATACCCTCTTGGAGATGCTCACTTCGTTGCTTGTGGCGAATCAGCACTTGAACAAGCAAACACAAGTCTACAAGTAACTATGCAAAAATACCTTCTTTTTTTTAATGGGAGGGTCGATGATATAGATGATACCAAAGATAGCAAGAAACAAATGATATGAAAGGATACCAAATGATACTATAAAGGAAGAATGAAACAACCAAATGATATAGAAAAGAAAGACAAGATCCAGACTTTGAGCCTAATGCTCTTGGTGACCTGATTCGACAATAATATACAACTTGAAGTCAGAGCACAACAATGAACATAGTCCAACAAAAATTAATGAAAACAAAAGTTTACTCTAAAATATGTACAAAATCCAATTCGTAATGCAAACAAACACGCAAAAAAAAAATATCTTACCAACGAAAACAGTTGGCTTTACAACAAGAGGGGTAACTTTGGGTGAGGGGTGCGTGCTGTATATGGCAAGGATGGGGCTAACACCACTGGTAAATGGATGTACGAGTATATTTGAAGTGTGTGAGATGCCAAAAGGTTTTGTATTCATTTGGAGGGGCTGCTCTCTCAAAAGAAAATCTGGGGTTGCACTAATGGCCTCTCTCGGGTAGCGCAGTAGGCTTTGCAGTTGTCCTCCTTCTTTTGAGCTGTCCTAATTTGACAAAATAATTCACAAATACTTTTAATTTAAATTTAAACTAATAATAGGACTACATGTCAAAAATAAATTGATTTGGACCAGATTTGATTGCCCAAAGAAATTCCCCAAAATCATCCAGCTCCAAATATGGAAAGTTTCTTACCTAGACATCTTCTCTTAAATCACTGATAACTTTTGCTATAGACTTTGGATGGTAGATATTTTTATGTCCCTGGAAAGCTCTTTCAAAGATCTTTAATTGATATCTAATTCGACTATAAATAATAAAAAAATCAGTAGGATACAAATCGTCGAAGTTTGTATAGGAAACTATCGACTGCTGCAGGATTTTTTTCTAGAAACAGTGCTCACTAAAACTTTGATACGTTCCAAATCACATATTCAAAATTATCAATTCTGATCTCTCTGGAAAGTTAACTCAGAGATCTTTCGAATAGCATTAGTTTCACTCAGTTTGAACTTTGGAGCAAAAAGTTATGATATTTTAATTCGGCTCTTGGATTGGCTCTCTACAGGTTTCTCTTATATTCTAGGCTTCGAAGAAAAATTGATAACTTTGGCTTCAGGGGTCAGATTAAAGTGAAACTTGGTTTGCTGAAAAGCTGTTGAGGTGTTAAACACAAAAAAATAAGATTTATACACTTTAAAGAAATTTTTAAATAAAAAATTCTAATGCAAGAATGATAGATCAAAAGGCACGCGGACAAGAACAAAGGGATGAATTTTTTTATGATTTTCGAATAAGGGAAAAGTAAATACAAAGACAGGAATTTAAATGCAGGAAAATAACATATATCTCGATCTAGAGCCTAAGCTCTGATACCAAATTATATGCAACAACCCAAGCGTATTGGACTACTCGAGCCACAAGCCACTTAAATCCAATCGTATAAGTGGTTCAACCCGGAAAGCTAAGTATTAGATGGATTACCTTTGCAGTCGTTACCTTGAGTAGATAGAACACACCTATTTATAGTGCAAGGCCAATGACCTTTACAAGGAAACTAACAAAATTAAAATATCAAAATTAAAATGATAATTTCCTAAAAATTGAAAATCATGCAAATAAAATAAGAAGAAAAAACATTCCTCAATTGCTCTTGGAACAAATTAAGAAAATATTTCCTAAATTGTTCCAAGAATGGGCGGCAAGGAACAAGTGTTGGTGCCAAGGGTGGGCACTAAGGGGGAGGCAATGTGCGAGGGCGTACGCGTTGGGGAAGGCGCTGGCATGGTGAGGCAGACGTGGATGTGCGGCAGGTCTGGTTTGAGCGCGTTCGTGGGGTGCGCGAGCATTGGTGGGGCGTGCGAGTGGCACGGTGTGGGGCACACGGCGAGGGGGTTGTGTGTATGGGCGCTGGTGGCGGCAAGGCACGCTTGCGAGGTTAGCAAGGCGTGCACACGCGTAAGGGTGCTGGTGGTGTGAGCATGCAGGGGCGCTGGAGACAGGGGAGGGCGCGTGGGCGTGGGTTGCTTGCACTATGAGGTTAGCGCGGCAGGGGTGCGTTATAACGCCCCAAGATGTTATATACCATCGTAGGTAATGCTAAATAATCCACCTGTCTAGCCTTAACTCTAAACACGAGATAACCAACTCCCAGGGCAATAATTTAAATAAAATAAAGCTTCGACTCCCATAATTCCACCAAAAATATCAATTTTATAAACTGTCAATACTTCGCTCTCCGTGGGCAATTTCAAAAAAAAAAAAAAAAAACATCTCATGTCCGCCTCAGTGGCTAAAATTCTTAAATAAATAAAACAATCGTACACCTAAACTCCAACGACAACAGTGACGCGTTTAACAATAACATCCATAAAAAAAAATAGTTCTAAAGAAAACAAAATTGCTCCTCGGGTCCACACCTAGCAATAAAATAAATCCCAACGCTACTCGTACCAAACGACCCTTCCCTCTATCTTCACTAACTCGACTAGTGATCCCTCCTCGGTCAAGCCCCCTCCACGTCATCACCACGGTCGGCCCTGTTCACACCTGAAAACAAATAAGGATAAAAGGGGGGGTGAGTACATAAGGTACTCCATAAGTAGCCCTTCCTAACTAACACAAAAATCATGCTCACAGTCACGGCATATAAAATAAAACGATGGCAAGACAATTAAATAGACAGCGAGAGATAAAAAACAATAACTTGACATTTACATACAATAACCATGCGTCGGAACTACCAAGACTACAACCATATGATTCACTAGCCCTTGTCCCACAGTACTAAACCTCCCTCTACACCCCCCCGTGATACTCCCCGTTTAACTTCTCGAGGCATGACGGCTCTTGACATTTATTCCCAAGATACCGCCCCCCCTCCTTTTATAGTACTTGATGTTCGACCTTGCCATTTATTCCCAAGGCCTAGCACCACTACTTCGCAAGCACCACTCTACTTTAGTCCTTCAAGCCTAACTCCTCGAGTCGCATTGGCCCTTGACATTTATCCCCAAGGCCTCAATACTCCTTTACAGAAACTTGATGTTCAGCCTTGCCATTTATTCCCAAGGCCTGAACTGTGCACCGGTCCTTGCCGTTTATCCCCAAGGTACCGATGACTTTCTAGCGTATTGGTCCTTGACATTTATCCCCAAGACCCCAATACTCAATTACAGAAATTTGACGTTCGGCCTTGTCATTTATTCCCAAGGCAACTACTCAAGGCTTTGAACCTCCAAGCAATTTATATTCATTTTCAGTTCAGACCACCCATAGTTAAACGGACTGCCAACCCGTCCCTTCACCCTTCACCCTTCACCACTTCCACTAGCCCTCCCAAGACCACCTACAAGTATATTTCCCACATTCCAATTCACTGCACAGTTCACAAGCATGCTTTTCTTTGTAATAAACAAGTCACCACCCAACAGCTCACAACTAAAACAATATAAACTAATTATCAGTTTAACAACGCGAGCATTTCATTTACAACATGTTTGCAAAACGTCATGAGCCAGTTACTTTTAACCACAACAATTCAGAATCTACTAGTCACCTCCAACAATAAGAATAGAAAGCATGTTTCCTCATAAGTGTTCAATAATAGAAAGACGGCAACAAAATCACTAGAAGTTCACAAATCAAAACTAACAATCCCTACATGCACAATTAAATTATTTTAACTAAAAATCAGCATCAAAACCATTCCGTTAACGCTAAATAACGCACGCACTCGCCCCCTGGTGCTACTTACTCAACCACGTCTTTAAGTGTGCGTCGAACTCACACCTAAGCACAAAAACGGAAAAATACAGTAATATAAATATACTGTTCAGCCTTCGAAAACAACTCTAAGAGGGTTCAAAGGGTCTCATTACTGCAAAACGACTTCGTGTAGGTGTGGGTAAATTAGATCTAGCTTGCAAAGGGGTGGGTAGCGTAAATCGGGCTTCGAACGGATGAAGATAATCGCCGGACACCACCCAAAACACTGCTGTCCACGTTTTTTACAGCAGCGAAAAATGCCCAAAACGACCTCCAACGACTTCGATTGATGTCCGTTACTACAAAACAATTTCGCTTAGGTGTGGGTATTCCAAATCGATTTCGTTTAGGTGTGGGTAATCCAAATCTAACTTCGAACAAAGGTGGGTCAAAGAAAATTACCGGGCTTCCCGGATCTAAGCTATTCGAGTCGTTGGAGTTTGTCGGATCGAGGGAAAACACCGCGAACAGCCACCACGCGCCGCCGCCGCACCTGCTGCTGCCCGAGACCACGCGCCGCCGCCTGCTGCTGCCCGACGCCCGCGCCAGCTGCTGCCCGACGCCGCCTGCTGCTGCCCGAGCCCGACGCTGCTGCTGTCGTGCTGCTGTCCCGACGCCGCACCTGTTGCTCCGATGCTGCCGCTGTTCGTCGCTTCGCCTGAACGAAGCTGCTCGCCGGAGAAGAAGAATCCGAGTGGGGGGCGGCCGGCGGCTTCAACAAGAGAGGGAAAGGGAGGAAGAAGAAGAGGAAAAAGAACAAGGGCTAGGGTTATTTGTTTTAAACTTTTAACTCTTTTGGGCTTGGGTCCTGTTATTGAAGGCCCACTTACCCAACCCCTCCTTGTTAAAACAAGCCAATAATATAATTTCGTAATTGGCCCAATGGCCCAAAACAAGTGTCACATAATGGAATCCGTACTAAACCATAATTTAATAAATAAATACACGCCACTAACTCACGACTAATTCTGTAGCAATACACAATAACCGAGATGCCACACTTAAATTAAATAAAGATAACTGATGAACCAAATAAAATAAAATGAAATAAATAAATAAATAATATCTATTTTGTTATAAAAATTTCCCGGAACTCGAGGCAAGCTAACCTGAGTAACGCGGGGCGTTACATGCGTGCAGCAGGGGCGCGCGCGCGTTGGAATGCATCTAGTTGGCCCTACGCGCAGGCGTTTGTGGCCATGCGGTCGTGCGCTTGGCTTATCCTTGGGGCATGCCCTTGGTATGTCCTTGAGGTGTGGCCACTCGTTTGGTTTTTCCTCAAGTCCTTGCTTCCTCTTGTCCCTCGTATGTTCTTCATTGGCCTTCAAAATTGTCAAAATTTTTTGTTGGGTCCAATGATGTTTTCTTTGTTTTGGGGGTCTCTCTTCTAGCCTTTTCTCCTTGTTGGTGTAGGTTGACTCTTGGAGCTTGGAGCCTATTATGATCACATTAGAAGGTTAAGCTAAAACTCTTTGTTAACTTGAATTCCCTTTGTTAAAACTCAATTTCAATCAATGGCAAGCATGTCATTCATTTTGATTAGTATTTTCTGTACTTTACTCATGAGCTAAGTTAGTTTTTCGGTCTCTCTGTTTTCTTCGTAAGAAAAAGTTGCAGGTAGCGTCTGACGCTACTGGTTAACTCGACAGTATTTCTTAAGTGATTTCTTGAAGTTAGTCATTGAGAAGTTTGCTAAACTGCAATCTAATACTGATAGGGTATGATGTCCGACTAGAGAGGAGGGGTACATGAATGAACCGATGCCACATCCAAATGAGAGGGATCTTGAGACCATGAAAGAATGGTTAAGAAAAAGCTTAAAAGAATTGATAGTTACTACCTATACCAACAAGGTGCACCTTCCTTTTCGGTGGTTCAATCATAAGAATTCCAAAGTTGGGTTGTCTTTAATAAGAAGCTTATTGTTTTGAAAACCAAAACACCACTACAACAATTACTTTTGTGACCAAGAAAACTGATGTGATTTGAAACTCTTCGGAACACTTTTTAATCAAAATCCTTGTGGATACAAACTCATAAATACTTTTTTTCACTGTATTACTTGTGGTAACGTGCGCTGGCACGCAACCTCTTATCTATCAACGTAAATGAGCAACATTGACAAAAGTTTTACTCTAAGGAAATAAAATGCTTATTAAGTTAAAAATAAATATCCAACTCACCAATGCCACATCAGCATTCCATTACTGACACTAGCAAAAGTTTGACTCTAGAGACCTTTTAAAACATTATGTAAAGGTCATGGACCAAATAGAAACCTATCCTTAAACTCAGGAACCAAAATTAATACTGTAACATCAGTTAAAATTTATAAAATACTTAAGCTTAAAATGCTATTTTGGTCTTTTGCTTTTAACTTTAGTTCTTCGTTTTGATCACTGTACTACTTTTAGACCATTTTGGTTTGAATTATAAATTTTCGAACCTAACATCTATACACAATGGAAACTTTTTTAATCTAATTAAAGTTATGATTACATTTTAGTAAATACATTAAGTCTCGAGTTGTGTTAAAATTGTGATTAAAAATGAGATAAAAAATAAAATGAAGAGTTCAAACGATCACCTTCTACAAAAGTATAGAGACCAAAACAAATGTTTTGAAAGTACATAGACTAGTCCCTTGGGAGATGACGTAGTGGCAAGGATCTTGCGCCTTGTGGTATCACTTACCATGAGGCCTTGGATTCGAGCCCATGCAATGAGCCCTTGTTATAGAGATCTATAGCTAAACCACACAACATCGATTTCGAAAAAAAATACATAGACGAAAATAGACAAAAATGAAAAATACTGGGATCAAAATGAAAATAAGAGTACAGGGACCAAAATAAATACTTCACGTGAAAGCAAATGTATTAACATATCACATTATATTCTTTCAATTTCAAAATAGGATAATGTTGGGCTGTCTTCTTGTTCACCAGTGCTCCATGTGGTTTGCAAGGAAAATAATCGCAGTGATTCACATTCTTCAACAATTTCCAAACAAATATCTCGAGATTTTCTCAATCCTTCTAATTCCAAAAGCACTTGTTTCATTGTAGGCCTCTTCTTTCCATTCAATCTCAAACATTTGGTAGCAATCTTTGCTACAGAAAGAATAACATCCATATTTTCTTCTCTATCTAATTCATCATCAAGAAGGTTAGTCACTTGATTTTCCTTATCCATTGAAATGAAGTGCTCAAGTAAATTCTTTCCCTCGTCTCTAGCAAAGGAAAATGGTTGCTTTCCCGTTAAAAGCTCCACAATCAGCACTCCGAAGCTGTAGACATCACTTTTATCGGTGAACTTACTTGACCTGAAATACTCCGGATCCATGTAGCCAAAAGTTCCTTGAACACTTGTAGTTAAATGGGATTGATTGCAAGGCACGAATCTTGATGTTCCAAAATCTGAAACTTTTGCACTATAATTATCATCTAAAAGTATGTTAGAGGACTTGATGTCGCGATGAAAAATAGGGATTGAAGTGGTTGAGTGCATGTAAGTTATAGCTCCCGCAACTTCACAAGCAATCTTTAAACGTATTTCCCAAGAAAGACATGATGAGTCCTCCAAGCTTTCTTTGTGGATGTGGTGGGAGAGCGTGCCATTCGGAACAAATTCATACACCAGCAAAGGAAACTCGGTTTCTAAGCAACAACCAAGAAGCTTAACAATATTCCTGTGATTAATTTGAGAGAGGATAATAACTTCGTTAACGAATTGCTCCATATATTTTCCCTCTATTATTTTAGACCTCTTCACCGCAACTATCATACCATCTTGGAGCATCCCTTTATAAACTGTGCCATACCCTCCTTCACCAAGAAATCGACTTTGATTATAATTATCCGTCGCCCTCTCCAATTCCTCCACGGTGAATATTTTTGCTTTCTGGCCAGTTTCGTTAAGCTTTTGCAACAACAAGAGGCCCCCGTTTTTCCTGAAAAACTTCCCTCTGTAAACCTTGTCTTGTCTTCTCTTCATCCATTGATGTACTTTGCACCCCACAAGAACTAAAACCAACAATGCCATCCCACTTCCAACACCTAAAAGTAAACGTTGTAAATCATATATTAAGCAACAAAAATAGTTTATAACAGTATATTTGAAGTCTAATTAATATAAAACTATAGGAATTATTATTAAATCCAACACATGATCCAATGCATATATAGTTTAGAAGAAAAACTACTTTGTAGAGAGAGAGAGAGAAACTGACCTATTAGAGTTACTGACAGTTTGGCTGGTGATCCGCAGCTGGAGAGGTGATTGGAATCACAAGATTTTGAGCAGAAGAAGTAGCGAGAATTCACTTGGCAGCACTCATGATCCAATGGAATCAAAAGAGGCGTAAAAGGGTATATTTTGCTACTCTTCAGCAGCTGGTTTGCTTCAAACAAGCTCTGTATTTCAGCTCCAAAAGTGTTGGCAATGGAGTCTATGGTATCTCCCACCTCCACCATATAAACACTCAACGCAGTCACGCCGTTCCTCGTCTGGTTCCCCGTTGGGCACGCGCATCTCACCGGCACCATCACCTCTGTCCCCTCTGGGATCACGCCCTCGTAATAGTTCTGTCCCGTCATTGCTTGACAAGTCGTCAACCCTTGGTACGTTTCGTTCGCGATCCTGCAATAACGAGTTTAAATATTCATAGAGTTACATTTCAAAATCAATTGACAATGAGAGTAGCAGTTATATCAATGTAGAAATCCTTAATACATGTAAGACACAAATGTTAAAAAGAGCGATAGACATATTTGAAAATCATTAAAAAAATAATGTTATTGAAATTTTTTTTAGTACAACACGTGGGGTGGGGTTCGAACTCATTAGTATTTACCTTTACTATAGTAATATGAGAGTCGCAATTGCCTTCGTTTTTAATAATTCAAAAGGTATGTATTAAAATCTTTTCTCTAACTTCTCCTCTCCTCATCTACAAATTTAGAACTTGAAGATTATATAAATTAAAATTAGCAAAAAAACATTTTGTCTTTCTGTTCGAAAATTTCTAACCTTGCCCTGGATATTTTATTAACTATGATTATCCCTCCGGATCGATATATCAGACCAAATCCTTGAAAACATAGATATATCTATATGTCTTTAAAACCTTGCCTGAAATACGTATCGGAAGCTCTGACGGTGTATCGGCTATTGTGCTGGAATATGCTTCCACCGCACGAGCACGAGATCGGGACTTCAACGAGGGTACCGTGGGGGATAAGGTGGTCTGTGGAGGGGAAGTTGTTGAGCCAGGCTACGTCATCGGCCTTGGAGCTGAGGAGGGTGGCGATGGCAGCTGAAGTGTCGAGGTTGGGCCGGGACCGGAAGATGACCAAGGACTCGCAGGAGCTCACGCGGCTGTTACAGACGTAGCCTCTTGATATGGGGCTGCTATCTGAGCAGTTAAGTTGGCCATTGTTGAGATAATGTTGTTGGGAGAATGATGGTTCAAAAAAGAGCCAAAGCATGAAGAAGAAAACAGGGAGAGTATAATAATATCGACAAAGTTGATGATCCATTGATGTTGACTTGTCGGGAAACGCAGCAAAATAACTAATATATATAGACACATATATTATATGGTTATCAACAGAGATATATCTTATAGAGATTGACAGGAAAAACAAAAACAAAAAAGAGACAAAATGATAAAAAAAAAAAACAAAATCAAAGTGTTGTGAGCAAAAAATAATGCTGGTAGTACGGAGAGGTCGGCGTTCTACATGTTAGAAAATCTTAGGACAACACATCTTTCTTGTCTAGGAATTATTTATACAAACGAAGACCAAAACCATATAAAAAAAATAGATTTAAACTTTTAAATCCCAATACCAATCTTCAAGATCATAATGTTTATGGGGTTCAACATGTTAGAATGGATCTTCAACTTTCATTTTATTATATATGTGTTAAACTTTGGAAATGCTTATTTTTAAACCAACCTTAAAAAAATAATCATTTATGTTTATGCAAGGATATCACAACAGTATATTTCCGATTGCAGCTCGAACTCGGAACCCGGACCGATCTGAATACCTGTGGCGGACCTGCAAAAAAAGGTGAGCACTCCGACGATCAAGTCAGTACAGGTCGGATTCTTAGTTTAGTTCGAGGTCAGAAATCATCGTACCTGATCGTGGAGTGAGGTCCTCTACTTATGGGTGGTAGTCCCGCTAATCTCGCGACGGTTACACCCGGTAATCTCGGGACCGTTGGTTACGCCCGATAATCACGCCGCTGACAGCAGCTCACATCGGCCCCTACCGAGCTTCCCGGTAGGTCGGACCTTGGCCAGGTTCACCTCGGCCCTCATACTTAGCATTCATCAACGCTAACGGTGGTGATCTCGGCAGTCCGAGCTGGGCATGACTCATAAGTCATCTTGGAGAACCAATAGGGGTCCTCCACGTGTTCAGGGTATTCTTTCCCCAAACATTGGCCCCCTCTCTGTCTGGTCCGATCTCGACCTGGCAGAGAAGTTCATTCGGCTTGCTTTGGACACGTGGCCACTTCCTATTCGTGGGAAAATATAAACTGTTGCGGTAGATTTATCGTCGGAATATTCAAATATTCCGACGCTTCGGATCTTAAGGAGGATCCTAACCGCTCGTTGATTACACGTGTACGGTGGGAAAATTTTTCCGACGAGCTATAAATACCCCCAATCCTTCAGGTCATACCTTACGTTCCCTGAATTCTTGGAGTTCGATCTGAAGGTAGCTCGAACCCTTGGTAGGTCGGTCTCTTCCCTCACTTTCTCTTTCGAACGTAGTTGCCATGTCGTCCTCTTTTAGCAGCAACTTAGGATCCGATGAGGATTTGGCTCGTAGGTTAGAGTCCGAGCTCGAGGAGATAGAAAACTTTAGGTTCTCCGATGACGGGGAGGATAGTGATGCCTCCACCTCGGGTCAGGGTTTGGAATACCCTTCTAGGCTACATGAGCATTACCTCGGATCCCTTCGTAGGGGATTCGCTATTCCTGAGAACGTCCTCCTTAGGATGCCGGAGGAGGGGGAGAGAGCTGACAATCCTCCGGAGGGATGGGTCACTCTCTACTTCAAAATGTTTGAGTACGGCCTCAGACTTCCCCTTCACCCTTTCGTCCAGGAGTTTCTTTTCCGAACAGGGCTGGCTCCTGCTCAAGTGGCCCCCAATGGGTGGGGTGTCATTTTCGCTTTGGCCATCCTTTTTTGGCTACGAGTCCGGGATAGTGAAGAGGCCGAGCTGTTGGACGTAGACCAGCTCCTCACGTGCTTCGAAGCGAAAAGGATAGCTAAGAAGCCTGGTCGGTTCTATATGTGCGCAAGGAAAGGCGCAGGCGGTATAGTTAAGGGACCCGACCTCCATCAAGGGATGGGTGAGGAAGTGGTTCTACGCTTCTGGGGAATGGCTGGCAAAGGACGAGTCAGGTCGTTCCTTCTTTGACGTTCCCACTAGGTTTGGGAACCTAGGTACGGAGTAGTTCTTACTTTTGTGATAACTTTTTTCCTGTTATTCAGGTCTGACTCAAATTTTGTCTTTGTGCAATTTCAATCCGACCAGTCCCCGAGCTTACGCAAGCCTCCTTCGACACGCTGAAATACTACAAGAAGCGTTTTCCGAGGGGTAGGAAGGTCGGAACCTTGGTGACCGACAAGCTGCTGCTTGAGTCCGGGCTGCTAGACTACAACCCCGCAGTTCGTCCCATTGAATCCACAAGGCCGAACTCCGAACTTGGTATGCCGAGCTTGCTTCCCTCCTTTTTCCTCTGACCTCGTGCTGACCCCTGTTCTTTATTTTGCAGCTATGGTTTGCGGATTTGCAAGCAACGTGAAGCGCAAGTCCAAGGGTCGAGCCCATGCTCTTGAGGCCGCCCAGAGTTCGAAACCTGCCACTCCCGCTGTGGCAGGACCAGCCTCGGAAGATCCAACCCCAGTGATCGAGCTGGAGTCTTCTGGGGTCCCTCGAGGGAGAAGCGCCCCAGGGATCAGACCGAGGCGGTGGACGCCTTGCCTTCCGGCGAGGAGGTGAGGGAGGAAGTCCCTCTGAAGCGAAGGAAGAAGAAGAAGAAGACAACCTCCCCCTTGGAGGTCGGAGCTCATGGGGTCTTGCCCGCGAGCTACGCAGATCGGGTGGACGATCCGAGGCCAGGATGGGCGGGACGTCGACGTGACGGCACGGTTCAGAGTGGAGCCGTCAAGTTTTGGGTGAGGGACCAGGGTGTCCCGCATCTCGGCCGCAAGTTTGGACCGCTGCCTAAGGAGGGCGTCCAAATTTGTGAGCGACCCAGGGTCCGTTTTGCAGAGGACCATCGACTACGCTGCTGAGGTAAGACTAGTGTCTCCATTCTTGCTTAATTTACCTAACAGGTAGCTCGGTCTAATTCTCTTCTTTGTACCTTTCTCAGGCGTTCGTTGCTTCCATTCAATCGGCTCTGGCTGTAAAGGCCGAGCTGGATGGGAGGGAAGTTTGGCAGCGAGGGAGAAGAGGAGTTTCCGCTGCCTTGGAGGCTGCTTCCTCCCCATGAAGGATGAGCTACTGAAAGCTCACTCTGAGGTGGAAACTTTGAAGGCCGAGGTGGAGACCAAGGCCGAGCTGCTGAAGAAGGAAGAGGACAGACGCAAGGCCCAGCTCCGAGCTGCTCATGCTATCACCAGGGGCTTGGAGAAGGAGAAGTTCCAACTTCTCAAGGAGAAGGACGAGATGCTCCAGGCGCTTGAAGCGAAGGAAGAGGAGCTGAAGCGTGCGACTGCCGAGCTGGAGACGGTGAAGGAGCGTCTCAGCAATGGAGTCCTACTGGAGGAATCGTTTAGGCAACATCCTGACTTCGACGGATTTGCCAAAGACTTCTCTGACGCGGGCTTCAAGTTTCTCATGAAGGGCATTGCCTCCGACATGCCTGACCTTCAGATCGATCTCAGTGGTCTAAAGAATAAGTATGTCGAGCAGTGGGCGTCTGGGCCTGGCTGCACCCCTGGCCCCCAAGCGTTGGTGGATAAGTATGTCAGAGATCTTGACTCTGACTACTCCGATCTCGAAGAGGACCAGGTCGGCACCACTCAAGAGGGCGCTCCTCAGGCAGGCTCTTAGGCGATCATCCCTCATGAGGCCTTTCTCTGTCTTTCTTCTCTTCTCCCCTTTTTTTTTGTTTGTAAGTGTTAGGGCAGAGCTGCAAGGTCTATAAGCCTTGGCTCTGCTTTTCATTCAATAAAGAGGCTTCTCATTTGTTTTTACTTTGTTGCCTTCATTTGCACCAACTCTGGACTTTTTAACATCACACCTTTAACTTAAAAACGTTAAAAGGCTAAAATCCTAAGTCCATAACTGTTCTTCATATCGCACCTCGTACCCTCAGGTTCAAAGGCTTGATCATTCTGAACTTTCACATCGCCCTCTTGCCTTGAAGGTTTGAATTTTAAGTTCACCAACGGTTTTTGCATCGCACCTCGTACCCTTAGGTTTTGGAGGATTGAATTTTAACCGATTGCTGGAATGTGATCGTGTGGGAGTCCGTGGCCCCCATTTAATTTCTGGTCGAACTCGGAATCATGAAATTAAATCATCACGTTTATTCCGATCATAATTCTTTTGAAATAGTTTTTACAGATCCATTGAATACCCTTTTGGCATTTCAAGGATAATAACGCTTCAGGTGCTCCGCGTTCCACGGGTGCGCGAGGACGTCTCTTTTCAGATCGGCCAATACGTACGTCCCAGGTCGGATTATGCCCCTGACCTCAAACGGGCCCTCCCAGGTCGGATCAAGGGCACCCACATGGGTTTGGACCCTCCTTAAGACCAGATGTCCGACCTGAAAGGTCCGAGGTCAAACGCGGGCGTTGTAATGTCTGGCCATTCTGCCCTGATATTCCGCCAGGCGTAGCTGGGCCATTGCTCTTCTTTCTTCCAACAAGTCGAGGTTGAGGAGCAGTTCTTCCGCGTTTGTCGTAGGCTCGTAACGCTCGACTCTGTCAGATGGCATGCCGATCTCAACCGGGACTACAGCTTCGGAGCCGAAGGCCAGGGAGAATGGGGTCTCACCCGTCGATTCCCTTTGGGTGGTTCGGTACGACCATAGAACCTCTGGTAGCTCCTCGGCCCACCTGCCTTCTTGGAGTCCAGTCTAAGTTTGATACCTCGCTTGATGATCTTGTTGACTGCCTCTACCTGCCCATTTGCTTGCGGATGTGCGGGGGACGAGCTAAGGTGACTTATGCCAAGCTTGCTGCAAAAGTCTTTGAACTTGGCGTTGTCAAACTGCCTCCCATTGTCCGTCACAATGGCCTGCGGTATACCAAAGCGACATATGATATTTGTCCATACGAAGGACGTGACTCTGGATTCCGTTATGTGGGAGAGCGCCTCGGCCTCGGCCCACTTTGTGAAGTAATCCACAGCAACCACAGAAAACTTGGTCTGGCCTTTGCCCAAAGGGAAAGGACCAATGATATCTACCCCCCACTGCGCAAACGGCCACGGGGCCGAGATGGGGGTGAACAGCTCGGGAGGTTGGTGGATTATGGTTCCGTAGCGTTGGCAATTGTCGCAAGTTCTAACGAATTTCTTGGCGTCCTGGCTGAGGGTCGGCCAATAGTATCCTTGTCGGATCACTTTGGCTGACAGCGACCGGGCGCCTGAGTGATTGCCGCACACTCCTTCGTGGATTTCTCTGAGGACGTACAAGCCCTCTTCAGGGGTTAGGCATCTCAATAAAGGCAGGGAAAAGCCGCGTCGGTACAACACTCCATCTCGGACCACGAACCGAGCTGCTCGTCTTGCCAACTTTCTGCGCTCCTTGGGGTCTTGTGGTGAGTTGCCCCTAATGAAGTCCGCAATCGGGTCCATCCATGAGGACTCTGGAGCGCCGATCTCCATCAGATCTGGCTCTGAGATCGAGGGATTATCTAAGATCTTGACGGGGACCGACCTGGCCAGGTCGGTCTCGTACGCCGATGCTAACTTGGCTAAGGCGTCAGCATTAGAATTTTCTGCTCGGGAACCCGGCGTACTTCGTAAGTTCGAAACTGGGCGAGGTACGATCTGACCTTACCTAAATACCTCTCCATTCGAGAGTCTTTGGCTTGGTACTCTTCCTTGATCTGGCTCACAACCAGCTGGGAGTCGCTGAAGACCTTAACACAAGAGGCCCCCAATGCTCTAGCGATCCGCAGGCCGGCAATAACTGCTTCATACTCAGCCTCGTTGTTAGAAGTCCGGAAGCTGAACCGCAAGGCATACTCAAATCGCTCGCCTCCTGGTCCGAGCAAGAGGACCCCGGCCCCGCACCCCTTCTCTTTGGAGGATCCGTCGACATAGACTGTCCACGGTAGGTCGGACTCACTCAGCTCGGAAGCTGGTGTGAGCTCGGCTATAAAATCTGCCACTGCTTGTCCTTTCAACGCAGTTCTGGGTTAGAACTGGATGTCGTACTCACTTAGCTCCATTGCCCACTTCATCAGGCTTCCAGAAGCTTCTGCTTATGGAAGATGTTTTTTAGGGGCAGGTAGTGAGCACCACCACAGTATGGGCTTGGAAGTATGGTCTAAGCCGTCGGGCCGAGGTGACTAGAGCAAGAGCCAACTTTTCCATTTGAGGGTATCTGGTCTCGGCTTCAGTCATAGCCTGCTTGTGTAGTAGACCGGGTTTGCCGCGCTTCCACTTGCCTGATTAGGGCCGAGCTGACGGCGCTGTCAGACACTGCCAAGTACAACTGGAGCTTGTCCCCCGGCATGGGCTTGGCGAGCAAAGGTGCCGAACAGAGGTAGCTTTTCAACTGCTGAAAATGCTTGCTCGCATTCCGTTGTCCATTCAACGGCCCTTTCCTCCGTAGGACTTTGAAGAAAGGAAGGCACTTATCTGTCGATCTGGAGACAAACCGGTTCAGGGCCGTAATCCTGCCATTGAGGCACTGAAGCTGTTCAGCGTCTAGGTGCCTCCATCTCGAGCACGGCTTTAATCTTTTCGGGGTTGGCCTCGATTCCCCGGTTGTTTACCATGAAAGCCAAGGAATTTTCCGAAGAGACTCCAAAGGCACATTTAGCTGGGTTGAGCTTCATTTGATATGTCCTCAGAATCTCGAAGGCTCGGTCAGATCGGAGAGATGCGACTTAGACTGCTTGCTCTTGACAAGCATGTCGTCCCCACATACACTTCCATATTCCGGTCGATCTGCTTGGCGAACATTTTGTTCACCATTCTCTGGTAGGTCGCTCCTGCATTCTTTAAACCGAAGGGAATGACCTTGTAACAGTACAGACCTTGGTCTGTTATGAATGCGGTATGATCTTGATCTGGGACATGCATCTTGATTTGGTTATACCCAGAGTAGGCGTCCATGAAGGTGAGTAGTTCGTGCCCGGCTGTGGCGTCCACGAGCTGATCAATCCTCGGCAGTGGGAAGCAATCTTTCGGGCATGCCTTATTTAAGTTCGTAAAATCTACGCACATTCTCCACTTTCCGTTAGATTTTTTAACTAATAGAACATTGGAGAGCCACTCGGATACGAAATTTCTCTTATGTATTTAGCTTTCACAAAGTTTGCCAACTTCTCAACAATTACATCACTCCGCTCCTTGTTTACAGGTCTTCTTTTTTGCTTTACAGGTCGGAATGACGGATCTATGCTGAGGCGATGCGTCATAATTTCCGGGTCAATGCCAGACATGTCCTCATGGGACCACGCAAAGACATCCGAGTTGGACCTGAGGAAGTGGATTAGCTCTTCTCTGTCGGTGGCCCCCAGCTTGGTTCCTATGCTCACTTGCTTCTCGGGACTAAGCAGAGGAACAAGCTCGAGCTCCTCAGTGGTGCGGCAAACTCCTCCTCGGCAAGGTCGGCCTCGAACTCGAGCGTCCCATCCCTACTGGTGAGAGTTTCAAGGGCGCAGAGACCATGTACCTTTGAGTGTGGAGGCATAGCCCTCCCTTGAAGCGGTCTGTTCTCCTCGGACCGTGCCCCACGGCCATTGGGGGTGGAATACTCAAAACTTGATGAAAGTGTCGAGGGAATGGCCCGAAATGAATGGATGATGGGCTTCCAAAGATGGCGTTATAGGCCGATCTACCGTCAACCACCACGAACTCGGCCATTTGGGTGACCCGAGTTTGGTCCTGCCCAAGCGTGACCGCAAGTCGATACAACCCTCTGGGACGACTGATTCTCCGGAGAACCCAACCAGCGGTGTCGGGCTTTTCTTCAATTGCGACCTCGTCCATCCCAGGGCGAGGTAGGTCGGTAAGGACAGGATTTAGCAGATTGCGCCTCCGTCTACCAGCACCCTCCTCACCACCACATGATCAATCAAGGGAGCGATCACAGGGCATCATTGTGGGGCAGGTGACCTCCTCCAAGTCTGCATCGTCGAAGGTGATTGAGCAGGTCGGCCTCTGCTCCCTGATGATACACACACTCGCGCCTGGCTGCACGAGCTAACTCCTTTCTTTTATGTCCGGACTGACCCCCGCTTGGCCCTCCGAAAATGGTATTGATGACTGCAGGTCGGTCAGTGCGCCGGGGCGGCGTCCTCGAACGCTTCCGCTCTTCCTTTTTTTTCTGCCGAGCTGGTCCTGGGTTTTCCCACAAATTTCTTGAAGTAGCCATCCTGAATTAGATCTTCAATTTGGCGCTTCAACTCCCAGCAGTCCGACGTGTTATGGCCGTGCTCTCGGTGGAAGCGGCAATATTTGTCCTTGCTGCGTCTCTCCAGGGCTCCCCGAAGCTTCTCAGGACGTTTGAGTAGTTTTTCCATTTCAGACTCCTCGATGTTCGTTAGGATCTCGGAAATTGGAATCGTGGTCGGGGTGAAGCGTTCGTAAGGTCGGCTCCTGGTAGGTCCGTTCTCCGCCCTCCATACTCAGCTCGGCCGCTGGAAAAGGTATCCTTGTCCTTGGACTTGGGATCTGTCTTTTCCATATCTTTTCCACTTCTGCCTCGGCCGATTTTTCGTTCTGGTCGGCCGATTTTGGTTCGAAGGAGCTCCTGTGCATCGATGACTTTCTTCGCTTTCTGAAGCACCTCGGCGAAGGTGGTCGGGGCCTCCTCTCCGAGTTTCACCGTGAGGGCCTCGTCGGCTAGACCGGTGAGAAAATAGCACATGGCCGAGTCGTCGGAGCAGTGTGCGACCTTCAACTGCTCCTCCTGGGATCTAGTGACATATTCTCCAGCGTCTCACCCTCCTTCTGTCTGATGGTGGCGAGATGGGTCGCTGTCTTTTTGTCATAATGCCGAGAAGAGAACTGGGCGAGGAACTCCTCTCAGCTGAGAGTAGGTCGAGATCCACCTGGCTGGCAGTCTCCGATACCACAATCGCGCTCTGCCAGTAAGCGCGATCTGAAAGGCGCGGCATTTGATTGCGTCTGATGCCGCTTGGAAGTCCATGAGGCCTTCAAAGACCTCAACATAATCCTTGGGGTCTTTCGACCCGTCATAAGGTTTCACAGTGGGAGCTTTGAACTTCGGAGGGATCGGTGCTTCCAAAACGTCCGAGGTGAAGGGCGATTCTCCCAAGTCGCCATCATTCAGTGGACCTTCTTTCTGCTCACATTTAGCCTTTAAGGCCTCCACCTGAGCGTCGAGCTGGCCCCTCAGCTGGTCGAACTCCTCCTCCCTGTAATCATTCCTGCAGGAGTTACTGGGTTGCGAGAGGATTCAGCCTGCTGGTTGGAGCTCGTCCGGTGTGAGCAGGATGGTGACTGTCCTTTTCGGAGGGATGAGTCTCTCTTTCTGTTGAGGTGCTCACGAAGGTCTCCTCTCTGGCGAGTGTGCCCCTCGCTCTCGTTGTCCTCGGGATGCTCCTACTCGGCTGGGCCGAGGTGGGAACCCCTTTGCTCCCGTATGTCAACGCGCGTCACTCGATTTTCAGATCGGGACCCTGCGCCTGCGGCTAGTATCATTTCGTGATACATTTCCTCCATGGAACGCGTTTGTGTGCACATTGCCTCCATTTCTCTCTGGAGTGCATCAAAGTCCTCACTCGCTGGAGCCGGGGCTGGACCCCGGGCGCCCTTCTTAGAGGTCTCACCTCGGCCACGGGGTGGCCTTGGATGTCCTCGGTGCGCAGGCGTAGAACAGGCGCGGTGATTCGTGCCGACCTACGGAGGGGTTCTGTTGCCGGGCCGCCGTTGCCTTGCCCCTCTACCCCTCTACCCCTGCCGCTCCGACCTCCCTCTGGTGGCATCGCTGGCGGCTAGAGTCCTCCGATCCGCCGTATTGGTCGAGTTTGCTGGTTGAACCATTTTCGCTTGCGTATTAGTTTAAAAGGGATTGGGATGACTTAGATTGTCGCTTCCCACAGACGGCGCCAAATGTTTATGCAAGGATATGCACAACAGTATATTTCCGATTGCAGCTCGAACTCGGAACCCGGACCGATCTGAATACCTGTGGCGGACCTGCACAAAAAGGTGAGCACTCCGACGATCAAGTCAGTACAGGTCGGATTCTTAGTTTAGTTCGAGGTCAGAAATCATCGTACCTGATCGTGGAGTGAGGTCCTCTACTTATGGGTGGTAGTCCCGCTAATCTCGCGACGGTTACACCCGGTAATCTCGGGACCGTTGGTTACGCCCGATAATCACGCCGCTGACAGCAGCTCACATCGGTCCCTACCGAGCTTCCCGGTAGGTCGGACCTTGGCCAGGTTCACCTCGGCCCTCATACTTAGCATTCATAAACGCTAACGGTGGTGATCTCGACAGTCCGAGCTGGGCATGACTCATAAGTCATCTTGGAGAACCAATAGGGGTCCTCCACGTGTTCAGGGTATTCTTTCCCCAAACAATTTATATGTACGATCCGATGTTATTTTGTCATCAATTATTTTACACTGATGATGGAATTTTGAATATGTGTATTGATATTTTGATGTGAGGGTGTTATGAACTCATGATATATTCTAGTTTTTTTTTTTAGCTAGTTGAAGTTAGGTAGTGGACGAGATCGAATATTAAGACGCTCGGATTGGACTCTTACAACTTGTTTTTCGTACCACATCTTACAACTTGTTTTTCGTACCACAAATTATGTTCCTCCTCTCATGCTTAGGTAGAATTAACCCCAAGTAATGTACTAAAAACTTTATTTTAGCAATAATCAATAGGTCAGATTTGGAACATAATATCTGCCACACTCAATAATATCTCAGCTAGTTTATAAGGCTTCAATAAATGTCGACATAATTAAGCACGTTCATACTCGAATTCCAAGCCACATTACCAACCTATTAATAACCAATTGACAACACAAATAACTATAACCAAAATGAATAATGTTTTTGAAAGTTAAAAACTAAAATAGACATTTTAAAATTTTAAAAACCTAATATTATAGGTTTACTTCTAATGATCCTAAACTTTATACTTCAAAAATCTCATATCACAACATTTGGAGTCAGTTCCGAATGGTTATAGGTTACATGTTAAATGATTAATAATTAAAGAGAAATTGAAGTGGGTAGCAAAAATTGTTTATGTATTTCAAAATATGTCACATGTTTTTAAAATTTTTAAATATAGCAAGAAATTTCACTTATATTAGTAGTATATCAGATACTCATATCAATAATATATCAAATACTCATATCCATAGTATATTAGATGTATACCACATACATATGGCACAGATATTCATAGCAATAGTATATCAGATATTTATATCAGTAGTATATTAGATGTATGTCATATACATCATAAACACTCATATTAGTAGCGTATTAGATGTATATCACATATATATTGCAAGTATATCAAACACTTATATCAATAGTATATCAGATGTATATCACATACGTGTATCAGTAGTCAGATATACTACAAATATATTACGGATGTATATCATTTGGATAAAATTGTCATTTTAAAATTAGACTTCCATTTTTTTAAGTGTTATATTTGAAAAAACTAAATGTAGTGACTATTTTGTTAATGTTACTAAATATTTTTAACATATATGCAACTTTCCCATAATTAAATGATAAAGATAAGTAATTTTTTATACAAAGTTAAACATTTGACAATTAATTAGAGACCAAATCAAAACATGTATGAAAGTTCGTGAATGATGTCAACCGTACTTATATAAATTTGTTAATCCATTTTAATTATAACTATGGACTGACCTAATTGCCAAAAGTCAACCTGAGATTCTTTTCAATATCATATTTGTCCCCATACTCAAAAGTCTCAAACCAGTATGGTAAGAGAATAATTTTAAGTATTTTTTTTTCAATAATCATTTTTAAAATTTGTTAAAGATTATAATCTTGTAAAAAATATTTGTATATAGACCCAATTGTCTTGACGTATAAATATTGTTTACAACAAATATTTAAACATTGCATTAACCACATTAAGCTGATAGTTTCTCAATGAAACAAGAACATTCAAAAAACGAAACCAAAATCATATTAAAAAAAAATATATTTTCTTGGATTGCATTTTACAAAATCGAAATACCCAATTTCCCATTTTATTTATAAATTATAGGTTGACCTAATTTCCCATAGTCAACATTATTTTTTCTAATATCATATTTGTTCCTTATATATTCATATATACTTGTAGGGTAAAAAATCATTTTGAGAATTTTCTAAAGATTATAATCCTATAAATATATATATATATATATATATATATATATTAACAAGTAATCGTATAAATATAAAAATTTTAATTTTAACAAGGTTTGATTTTTATGATTTGATATGGATCTGGCAAATATGGAAGGTATTTATTTTGTGATTATAATCTAATTAATATAATAATACAGCAAATTTGAGACTTCCAGTATAAAAATTTGACCATATCTTGTTTTAAATATAAAAATAGTTAGTTTGCATATCTAAACTATATGTAGTGCATATTTCTCTTTCCATTTCTAGTATTTGTTGTTGATCCATGCATATAATAAAGATATTCTCATATCAATAGTAATTATAGGGTCCATATAATTTATGCATTAATTAATGATTTTTTTGAATTATTTTTTTAAATAACGAACTTTTTTAGTTTTATTAAGAAAAATTGCTACAAAATACAACTTCTTTCATATTTGTGATCATTGTAATTTTTTTTTACCATGAGTATTTAGATCAACTTACGTGTGGATTTTGATTATTTAATTTCATTAAGCCAAATTATGGTAGTTGAGGGTAGGTTTAATATTAATTTATATCATAACCTGTTTACTTTATATACCCATAAAATGACTAAGTTAAAATGATTTAAGGTATATCTTTTATGAAAATAAATTAGTGACATAAAATTGTAGGAAAATGGGTTGAAATTCGCATGGTCATATTTAACATGTTATAATTCTTTTTTCTTCCCTAACACATTTGATGTTGTTTTTTCAATTTTGCTTTAGGTTTGATGTTAAACCAACTCACTGGATATTAGTCCTGATCAAGTTAATTTTGGAGTGAGTCGTCTTAAGATTTCGAAGTGACCATCATGGATTTAGGTTCGATCTAAGAGTGATTCATCATTCTAACCTTAGTCTTGATTGGAATCACATTGCAAGAAATTTGAGATTCAACGACGCTTTGGCGACGAAACCCATTTCCGTCGCCGAAAGCCACACCTTTAGCTACGAAATCATATGTGTCGTCGCTGAAAGTTCCAACTTTCAGTGATGACACGTAATTTCGTCGTCGATGGGAACACCTTCGGCGACGATTTTATAAACTCGTCGTTGAAGGTGGTGCTTTCGGCGATGAAAACATACCCATTTGTCGCCGAAAGTACGCTGCAAAACCTCAACGAAGGGTCTAGATTGACCTTCAACGACGATTTTATAAAATCGTCGCCGAAGGTGCATCTTTCTAACGACGAAAATTTTCATTCGTTGTCGAAAGTACAAGACCTTAGGCGTCATGTTTTTGGCGAAATTAGATTTTGTCGCCCAAAAATTGTGCGGGTCAATTTTTGTCTCCCCAATAGAGATGATTTGGGGAGACTTTTGGCGACGATATTGGTTTCGTCGCCGAAAGTCCCCCTAAATCAAACCGTCGATTTCTTCTCCCCATTTTCTTTTCTTCTTCTCAAACCCTCTCTCACCCCTCTCCTTCACGATTTCGCCGCTCCACTGCCTACATTTCTTCCAGCGATCCTGCCTCCCCGCTGATTTGATGCCCTGCCTCCCCGCCAACTCCGACGCCCCGCCTCTCGGCCGCTCGACTCCCCTCTTTCTCCCTCGCGACGCCCGATGCCCTCTCTCTCTCGCTCTTTCGTTCCAGCCATCCTGCCTCCCCGCCGACTCTGACACCCCCTCTCTCTCCCTCTTTTGTTCCGGCCACCGCCCGACACTCTTTCGTTCCACGGCTGGTGAGTTTTTTTTTTATGTTATTTAGATTTTTTTCTATAAGATTAGATTTATTTAGGTTTTTTCTGTTTTTTTCTTTTTTGTATAATATTAGATTTATTTTTTGTGTTTTTTATTCTTTTTTTATAATATTAGATTTTTTTTGTGTTTTTTTTGTATAATATTAGATTTTTTTGTGTTTTTTTTTGGTATAATATTAGATTTATATATGTTATTTTGTTTGAGAAATTGTGAAATTGTTTAGCACACATTTTATATAATGTTTTGCATAATAGTTATTAAATTGTGAATGTACTTATTTGAGAAATTGTGAAGGTTGATAATGTTTCGCCTAATGTTAATAGAGTGAGTTGAGAAATTAATCGAGAAATTGTTGTTTAAGTTTGTGTTTTGAAACTTTATTTTCATGATATAGAGAGATGAAGTTGATAAATCTTTCTAAGTGGACGTGTGGGGAATTAGAGTTTATATGTTGTGTTAGTTTGTGCTTTAGGAAAGTTTAGTACTTTATTTGAAAATTTCGTAATTTTGTAATTGTAATTAGAAAGTTTCTAAATTTTAGGGATTTTAATTATAATGATTTTTTAGTTGATTCGTATTGATTTCTATTTAAGTATTCAAATTATTAATGGATGGACTTTAATGGATAGTTTGATTGTGACTTAAATATACATATAATCCTAGTGATTGTAACTTGATTGTGATTTTTACTTCATGAGTTGTTGTTAGGTTGGAAATTATAACCTTCACTTTGAGCTTATTGTGGTCGGTATTGCTTCTTGGCGTTCGTTGTAACTTGTGCTAAAGGTGTGTTGTGAGTTAGTTTTTAAACTGTTTGATTTTGACTTAGGTTTTTTGCTTGTGAACGTGCTTATGAACTATTTTAGTTTGGAGTATATTGCTTTGATTGTGAACTTTTTAATTAAGTTGTGAGATGTTAACATGTTGTTTGTTTGATTTAATTTATTCAATTTGTAAGTATGAAATATTGTTATTTATTTACTTTAAAGACTACCAAATGAATATAGGTTGATTAAGCTAAGTACTTAAATTAGTGGATGATTGTGCCTAGGATTGTTTTATTTATGTTTAAGTGTTGTTGGATGATTCTGCAGTTATGGTAGCCATTTAAAACGTATGTTACCAATGAATTAGTTAGGTTTATGTTTAAATGTTTTTGGATGATTCTATTAAATTTGTAAAGTTGATTCGTGAGTGTGCATGTTTTACTTGGTAGGAGCAATTTTTTAAATTTTGAAGTGTTGGGGAGGAAAGGATGCTATATATACATACTTAGAATGAAATGTTGGGGGGTGGGGGAGGTGTTATACATACTTTGGAATAAAATGACTAAATTAAAATGATTCAAGGTATATCTTTTATGAAAAGAAATTAGTGACATAAAATTGTAGGAAAATGGGTAGAAATTCACAGGGTCATATTTAACATGGGTATGATTTTACAAATATGACAACTTTTTTGTTCCATAACACATTTGGTGTTGTTTCTTTCAATCTTGCTTTAGGTTTGATGTTAAATCAATTCATTGGATTAGTCCTGATCAAGCTAATTTTGGAGTGAGTCGTCTTAGGATCTCGAAGTGACCATCATAGATTTTAGGTTCGATCTAAGAGCGATTCATCTTTCTAACCTTTAGTCTTGGTTGGAATCATCCATAAGTTAGTTGTTTTTGTGAATGTTTCCAAGGATTCTAGAAGAACCTCTAACTTTGTAAACCTGAGCAAACTTGACATTTATCATGAGTGAACTAGAGGACGATATCGGTATTGACTTACCGCTTTTAAAAGTAATTATAAACTTTTAAAAGTAAATTTACTAAAACATAACTCATACTTGATATTATGAACAAATTGGAAAGGAGAACAAAAACCAAAAAACTTGTTTGTGTTGTTTCCAAAATTCATATACAATTTTGGAAATGTTTTTAAAAAATGAGAAACAAATAACATAAATAGTTGTGAAATAATATTTAGATTTCTTAATTAAAATGGAGATACAAGAAACGAATTACTACTCTAATTTACCCACTTTCTTCCTTTATCAGAGTTAATTGAATCCATTTTCCTTTGTCTGTTTGCATAGATATTTGGAAGACATCCTTAGAGGCCGTTTTTTTCGTGGAAATCTAAGATTCCCGTGAAATGGGCATCTGAATTCCCACATTTGGTATGTGGTAATGTAAGATACCCAGGTATCCTAGGATGCCCATTGTGAAGGCATCCGAGTCGATTTGGATGCCCTTTGAAACATGGGTTTCCATGATTCCCATGTCGCGGGCATCCTGTTAACATTTTTACCCTTTTTTTATTTTTTCATATATTTTCTTTTATCAAATTTCTTTGGTTTTATTTGTAATTTTATAGTTTAAATAAATTAATATACTCATTGCCTAATAAGCAATTAAGTATAACATGTACATATAAAAAAACTTCAATTAAATTATATAATATCTTCATTTACTTTTAATATTTGAAATGAATTATTATGAATAATATCTATTATCTTAAATACGTAATTTTAAAGCAACATTTTCTTAACGATCAGCTTACCTTTGATATTTTTCTTCTTAAAATGATATAATTTGATAATATAATAAATGAATTTTACCTCATATAACATTAATTATATAATTATATTTTTTAAAAAAATATTAAAGTTGAAGATGAAATATATATTCAATATTAATTACTTTAAAATAAGTCTTATATTAATATGAATTCTACCTGATAAGTGATAACATACCAAAACCAATACATATACATAATTAATATAAAAAAACCTAAAATGTTAAATTAATTTTAAGAAAATCTATTATATAAATGCAAATTATATTAGATTAATGTATAAATTATATGAATATTCGTAAGGGCGTTTTTGGAATATTATAGAAATTTAGAAAATTCCTATGAATAAATCCTGCAAAACAAACGTGGTGATCCAGATATTCTTGGACATCCTTATATATTTTTCTACGAAACAAACGTGGCCATCCGAAGATGCCGGAGATCTAAAATTTCAGACATTTGAAATTTCAGGCATCTGAAGATGCCAGACATCTACATTCCCAAAAAACAAACGGCCCCTTAAAGTAATTTTGGAACAAATAGAGAATAGATGGAAGAGAATGCAAGTATGTATACACACCTCGATCCGGTAGCCGTTGTGTCTCCGATCCAAGAATGGCAAAGGAGAACCGTTTAGAGCAGTGACAGATTCAAAAATTGATGTCAGATGAAACACAAATTCATAATAAATATAAAATATAAATTTTAACCCTAAATTTGTTACAAGAAAGAAAAAAAATATATGAAATTGATAGAATTAAGACAAAAACAAGGAGTTGAATTCTTTTTTCGTTGAACTTTGTAAAGTTTAGCAAATATTTTTGTCAAATTTAAGTTTTTTTTTTTTTTTGTAGTTTCTTACATTATTTTTGTATCTACTTTTTTTTAGTAGAACAACACGTAGGGTGGAGATTCGAACATACGACATTTTGAACTAGATTTAGGTTGGTATTTCTTTATTTGTTTAAATTAATAGGTGAATAACGAAAATTGAATAGATGGTAAAATTTGGCAACACTCATCTAAGTTGAGTTGCATTCAACTTTGTTTAAATTGAAAGTTTAAAATGAAGAAAATTGGTACAACATGGCTAGCTTAGGAATAAAAATATTTTTTTGAAATACAATTTTAGATGTATTTAATATAAATATTCGAATTAAATAATATTGAAAACTAAATTATAATAAATCATTGTGTTTGATATTGCTAATTTATTTAGTATAAATATTAAAAATTCGTGAAAAACAAAAACTAACAATTACGACTTTATACATACATATTTTAGTTTGCTCAAAATTAAATAGGATTGAAATTATTTATATCTATAATCTATAATCTATAGTCTATAATATATTAAAATGCTACTCTCTCGGAAAAAAAAAAAGAAACAATGGCATATTGCACAATAGCATATCACATTTCAATTTATAGGAGTGACAAAGTAGTGTTGTCCTACAATTAGACGTAATTGAATCCTACGGATAACTGGTTTGATCTCAAATATCAACTAGAGGATGGAAGGGGTCGTTCTTTTCTATGGGTGGTAAAGAAGTCCCGGTTAAGGTTGTAGTCCAGGCAATCCCCACTTATACACTCAACTTGTAACGCCCCGAGTCCCTCAGGTTAGTTGGTCTCGAAACAGGAAATTTTTCATTTAATATTAAATTGATTGTTAATTAAATTATCTATATTTATCGGGCTCTAAAAATCCAATTAAAATAATATTTACCGAACTTTGTATGTTGGGTCTTGTTTTAAGGGAATGGACTCCTTCTTCTTTGGGCTTGGATGATTGGGCTTTCATTGAGGGAAAATTGTTTTAAAACAAAACAAAAGGGAACCCTAACATTTCTTCTTTTTCTTTTCTTCCTTTTCTTCTTCCCCATTCCTAGCCCTAGCCGACAGCCCCCCCCCCCCCCAAATTTCTTCTTCTTCTTCTTGGAGCATTCCAGCCGGCGGCCCCTTCTTCTCCGGCGAAGCGGCACAGCAGCAGCAGTGAGCTCCACGCCGGCGTCGTCCTGCAGCAGCTCGCGGCGGCGCACGAACGACGGTGTCCGACCCACGGCGGCCGCGTCCCTCAGATCCACGACGACCCACGATTTCGGCCCCATCTGAACGGTTCTGTTGGAGTTCGACGGGCTCGGGTCGGATCTGGCAGCACTACAGCATCTCCACGGCGGCACTACTCGCGGCGGTGTGCGACGAGCGGCGTTCCGTCACGGCGGCGCACGACGCACAGGTCAGCTCCACGGCGGTGCCGACGACCTGCTGCTACAACCCCAACCCCGGCGACGTGCGCAACCCCCGACGGCTGCCTCCGATGAACAGCAGCTCCGGCGACTCGTTCTTTTTGCAATCCGACGCGAACAGTAGCAGATTCACGAAGACGTCTTCATTCCGATACATTTTGACATTGACCTACACCCAAACGAAGATTGATTTGAGTTACCCATCCCCTCCGACACTATTTTGACGTCGACCCAATCCTAACCCAAGAGGTTTTACTGTGAGTTAGTAGGTAAAGGTTCACCAAAAACTTAGTTTCGAAGCAAATTAAATGTTTTGAGTTAGTTTCTGACACAAGTGTGGTTGCTTTTGGATTTAGGAACCCTTTTGGCGAGCTTAGTGGCGAATTAGAACTTTGTGTAAGTAGCACGGGGGCGGGTGCGTGCGTTGATGTTGTTATTTGGTTGCCGATGTGCTGTTTATGACGTTTAATATTGGTTCTGATACGTTGTTGTGCAGCGTAACTCTTGTTTATGTTGATTTGTATGCCTGGGTAGTGTTGAATGTCCGTCGGTGATAATAGTGAAAATTTGTATTGTTGAGCTGCTGAGATCTGTTGTAGAATGATGTATGTTTATAGGGAATGTTCGTTAAAGTGGATTTATTTTGGGAATGTTTGTTGTCTGAATTTGTATGAAGTGTTTGGCGTGTCTCATGAGTTGTTTATTATATCTGGCAATGCTTATTGGGTATGGACGTTGGATATTAAGTGTTTGGATGAATTGTGTTGGGCTCCAATCGTTTGCAATTTGTTGACTATGCTTTGTTATGACTGAACTCACTGTGGCGCGGTTGTTAAGGATTGATATGTTGTGAAAGCATGTTTGGTTTATTGTTTTGCTATTAGAATGATGTTTATGTTGTGGAAGCATGTTAAATTGTGTTGGTGAACTGAGAGATGCATTGAAATCATACTAGTGGTGGTGTTGTTGATGGGCGTTGTGGTGGTTGGAGTTATTAGGGAACTAGTACTGGAATCTTGGTTGGAGGCTAGAAATGTTATGTGGAGTTTTGGAAGTTATGAAGTGAATGGGTGGGTGTCAGGGCCTCAGGTATAAATGGTCGAGGGCTGATACGTCACTAATTGGGTATCGAGGCCTCGGGTATAAATGGTCGGGGGTCGATACGCCAATATTGGATAAAGATGAGCGTCGAGGCCTAGGGTATAAATGGTCGGGGGTCGATGCGAGGAGTCTTTCGAAAGGAGAACTATTGGGCCTTGGGTAAAAATGGTCAAGGGCCAATGGTTGAAAATGCTTCGAGGCCTCGGGTATAAATGGTCGAGGGTCGATGCACTTGTGTCGGGGCTCTGGGTATAAATGGTCAGGTGCCGACACTACCAATAGAATGGTTTTGAAGAGCTTGAGTAGCTGAGGTGAACATAAATGTATTTGAGGTGTTAGGGAGCCAAGTGGACGGTAGTTGTTTTCTTATGATTGCGGTTAGCATCGGGTCTTATAGAGCATGTTTATGGATGAATGTATAATGTAATAGTAGAGTATGTCTATGGTTGTTCGCTTACTGTAATGATAGAGCATGACGATGTATGTTTCCTTTATGGTTATGAGCATGATGTTTGTGTGTGCTTGGTGAGGGCTACTTACGGAGTATATTTTATATACTCACCTCCCCTCTACAAGGATTGTTTCAGGTGAAGGACTCGTGGGAGACCATGGTGATGGGACGGAGGAGACCTGACGAGCGAGGACCATAGGCTGTTTAGTTTTCCTGTTTAGTTTAATTCATTGGTTAGGGCCTTATGTTGTGGCCAATAAACGGTTTATTTGCATTTGAATAATTGAGAGATTTTTCCCTTGTTGTTAGTTTTGCTTCGGGATAGGTGCCTAATTGAGTTTTATTCCATTTGTTTAGATCCATATAGATTGAATAATAAACTTGCCTCGTGAAGTGGTTCACGAATGTTGTTGAATGTTATTCCATGAGATTGATTTATCGTTAAATTGATGAGGACTGGAACTTGATTTTATAAGTTTCTGTGCATAGGAAGTTGGCAGGATGTAGCCGGGGTTAAATTTGATTAGTTGGGTAGTTAATGTGACCTAGAGGTGTGCGGAAAATTCTGGGTCGTTACACAACTGCTTTAAACTTCCAGTTTCTCTATGCAATGATCTCCATAACATTTTCTCCCAGTTCTGGTTGGGGTCGTCTACGGATGCAAGGAAAATTCATTAGCAAGTTGGAAGCGCCTCTATGTTAGGAAGACATAAGGGGGAATGGGCTTTTGAGACATCAGCATTTTTAATCAGGCTATGTTAGCAAAACAGAGTTGGGCGAATATTGCGTTTTCCAAATAGTCTGCTGGCAAGAACCCTCAGAGGAAAGTATTACAAGACAATGAATTCATGAAGGGCAAGTTGGGTAATAAGCTTTCCTATGCTTAGAAGAACATCCTTTGGGGGCGAGAACTTTTTTAGAAGGGTTACCGTTGGCGAGTCAGCAATGAGCACAGTATTATTATAGACTCAGATCCCTAGATTCATAGAGACAGCAACTTCAAGCCAATAATACACACCGAATACTATTCGAGATTTTCCTATGCCTAGTTGCAAGCTGAGAGGGGAACTTGGGATGTGGAGAAAATAAGGGATCACTTTATCCCATTGAAGTAGAGGAAATACTGTAAATTGATCTCCGTAAGAGTGATGTGGACGACAAAATCATATAGGGGCTGGACAAGAAGGGGATCTTCTCTGTCAAAAGTACTTATCATTTGAGAATGAACATGCATAATAATTCAAAGGGCCCTTATTCTTTCTTCCAATGTGGATGTACAGACCAATCTATGGAAGCGGCTCTGGAATGCTAATGTGGTGCCTAAGATAAACATTGCCTGTTGGAAGATTGTGAAAGACATAATTCCTCTTAAAATAAATCTTTGTAAAAATATTAATTTATATCGATTTGTGTTGTGTGTTCGGTAGGAAGAATAAAGAATCGGCAACCCATTTGGTTTTGAGACTGTAAAGTGTTATGGATGAGAAAATCTCAATTTTCTACAATTCAAATTCCCTTTATTTAAGGAATTCAAAATGGAAGATATCTTAATGGCCTTAAGATTCAAGAGAAGATATCCTATGTTCAAAAGGAGAAGATATCATATGTTCAAAAGGAGAAGATATCTTAATTGCCTCAAGATTCTCCCTAGATTCAGATAACCAGATTTAATTTCCTAGATGTATCAGAATTCGAATTCCACAATCCCTAGAGGGACCAGGATTCAACTTTTATAAATAGGGAAGTAAACCAAACCTAAAGGTATGTTCACAACACTCTACACTTTATACTCAACTACTATGATTCTGACTTAAGCATCGGAGCCTGTGTGGCAAAAGCCACATCGGTCTTTAATGCTATTATGTTTTGAAGGTCTCGTCGATCCCTTTTATTCTTGAAGATTGATGTGAATTTGGCAGAATCTCAGGAGACCAAATTTATGCAACAACAATTGGCACCGTCTGTGGGAATGACTAAGATCTAAAAGTCAAGACGATTGAGAGAAATTGGCTGATAACTGCTTAGATCTAAGGAGATCTCGGGAGAAACGAATCGACATGTATTCTAGAGGAGACCACAACTTTCTAACAACGAATTTCATACAACTTGGGGGCTTCCCCTACCTGGGGTAGCCGAGAAAAAAACAAATCAAAAAGTTCTGAGACAGGATCCAAAACGAACGAATCAACAAATTCCAGGACAGATCCTGGATGAGATAAATTGACGGATTCCAAAACAGACCCTGGGATAAACTAGTCAACAAATCCGATAAAAGAAAAAGCAACTTATTAACATACGGAGTTTCTACTTCAAACAATGGTAAGTTTGCTGTGTTATTCTGGTTGTTTATGATTACGAGAGTTTAGGTTTAATTTTCTCGTAACTGCATATTTGGTAGATTACATAATTTAGGACTAATTTTTTGGTAACTACACGTTGATATTATTTTTCCATAGATACTTACTCGTTTGTGATTTAAAAAAGCTCCTAACATCTGAAATTTAATTAATTCCTTATTACTTGAGCAATTATCTCTTTATATATTATGAATAAGACTTTTGACATTTGAAATATAATTAAATCTTTACTACTTGAGCGTTTATCATTTATTTCTAAATGAAAAACTCTCAAATGGGGGCATGGATAAGTAAATCAACAACTGGCCAAGGTACTCGAACAAGGACAGACCTAGAAGCAGGCCGATAAGTTAGAAGCCAATCAGTGAAACCAGGGAAGAGAATCCCAAGGTGCTAAAAAAGGTATGCGTACAGGCCCAACAAGGTCAAAACAAAAAGCAGGCAAACCTAACCAATCAATGAAACCCAAGGTTAGAAAACCATTTAGAAAAACCAAAATAGGTTAAAAACTCAAGGGTGTTGATTAACTTAGGGTAAACAACCGACAAAAGCCAAAAGGTTAGAAATCCAAGGCCGACTAGACTCAGGGTGTAAAACAATTGGCAAAACCAAATAGGTTAGAAACCCAACAGTGAATCTTGGGGTATAGAACCATGGGCAGAAGTCAAATAGGTTAGAAACCCAAATAAGTACCACTGGGCCCTGCTAATAAGTTAAATCCCAAGGCTAAAATCTAATGGTAAAAACTAACTGTATAGCAGCGCCTAAAAGACTTGATTGCAACCAACTACAACAAAAGAGAATGGAGGCTATGACAGTCAGCCTATAAAACGACAACTGACAACGACAAAAGGGTATCGACTCTACTCAGGGTATTGAACCATTGGCAAAAGCCAAATAGGTTAGAAACTCAAGAGTAAGGGGTACAGCTAGCACAACTAAAAGTTAGATCCTAAGGCCAAAATCTAACGGTTAAAACAAACCGTATAGTAAAGCCCAAGAGACTTGATTGCAGCCAACTAAAACAAAAGAGAATGGGGGCTAGGAAAGCCAACCCATAAAGACCGACAACCAACAACGACCAAAAAGATGGCTATTCCACAAAAATAGTCAACCCATAAACGACAAAATACTCTCAAACCAGAAGTCTGATAATCTTCAACTTTGAGAGTGGGGGCTATTATTATGGATGAGAAAATCTCAATTTTCTACAATTCAAATTCTCTTTATTTAAGGAATTCAAAAGGGATGATATCTTGATAGCCTTAAGATTCAGGAGAAGATCATATGTTCAAAAGGAGAAGATATCCTATATTCAAAAGGATAAAATATCCTGATTGCCTTAAGATTCTCCCTAGATTCAGATAACCAGATTTAATTTCTAGAGGGATCAGGATTCAACTTCTATAAATAGAGAAGTAAGTCAAACCTAAAGGTATGCTCACAACACTCTACACTTTATACCCAACTACTCCAATTCTGACTTAAGCATCGGAACTTTTGTGGCAAGAGTCACACCGATATCTTTAATGCTATTCTGTATTGTAGGTCTCGTCGATCCCCTTTATTATTGAAGATTGGTGCGAATTTGGTGGAATCCCAGGAGGCCAAATTTCTACATCAACATAAGGTATCAAAATCGTTTTGGAAAAACCTCCAAAGTTCTATGTGGATCTATGTTCTCTTAACAGGGGAGGCTGGAAAATTTGGGACAATTATTGGATGCTAGGTAATGCGACCACGAAGGAGGTGGATATGTTGATGATTGGTTCGTGTGTAATTTGGATGCATAGGAACAACGTGATCTTCAAAAGGGAGAGCCCTAATTCGTAGACTCTAATTAACAATGCCAGGAAAGTCATTACAGAAAACAACACAAGATCGGATCATCAAATCACCAATACATATATGGTGCATCACAAGAACGGAGTCTCTATGGCAAGAACTACCTAGATCCCTCCTCTTTCTTATACATGGACCTTGAATACCGATGCAGCCTAGTCGAAGAACCAGCCAGCAGGGGGACTTGGGTGGGTTTTGTGTAACTTTGAAGGTGTCATTATCCTTTGCAGACACCCATTTCGTCCATAACTATATAAGAGTGTGAAGATGTTGGGAGCGATGGTCCTTCGGGAAGGATTGTGGAACCTGCAATTTATGGTTTCTTATCCTATACATGTGGAGACTGACTCATTAGATGTAACAACCGAAAAAAAATATAAATATATATATTTAAATTATTATTTTTTTAGTTGCTTTCTTTTAGTTTCTCAAAGATAAACTTTTTTGTTTTAAAAATTATTTTCAAAAGATAATTTGTTCTTAGATTAAAAAAAAATAAAAATAAAGAGTTTTATTAAATCTTTATCTTTTTATGCTAATCTTTTTTTTTAAAAAGGATTCATTAAGGTTTGTTTTAAAAGCTCTTAAACCATAGGTTTTATTTTTCTTAAACTGCTAGACCTAGTTTTCTCTCCAAGAGAAAAAGAAAAGAAACAAGAGTTTTGGTATTTTCTCTAAAAAATCGGTAAGTTTTTCTTCCTCATTGTTTTGGTTTTTTTTTTTTTTTTGATCTGTAGTTCTTTAATTCAGTTTATTGCGAAAAGTTTTGAGGTCTTTGTTTTTTAGAATAAAAGATTTTAAGCACTTTTTGCCCTAGAATTTTTTCAAAATTTTTTGTTTGAATCTTTTTATTTATGAGACTATTTTTGGGATATTTTGAGACTCTTTTGCATAAAAAGTTTACCTATTTGTATCCCATAAACTATAGTTTATTGTTCTAATTTTTACGTGAAAAATTATATGTTTTTACCAAGTTTTAAAGGTTTTCTATACCATTTTCAGATCTGATTTTTTTTATAAAAACCAGTAAATTGTTAATTGTTTTATGGAAAATTCTTGGAAGTTTTATTTTATAAAACAGAAAATTTTCCAAATTTAAAATTCCCAAATTTTCTATTGTTTAGAAGGTTTTTAAGTTTGTTTTATTGAGAAACTTTTTGTAAATTTAGTTTGCATTGATTTATATCAATTCTTGTAATTTTAAAGTTTGTTATTGTTGAATTTAAGAGGGTTTTTAACCTAGTTTTCAGATCTGGTTGTGTAGCCCCAAATTCATATTTTCCTAATTTTTTTTGCATAAAAAAAAAGTATTTTGAATGGAAAAATTGGGTAGATAAGATTTGCTTAGTAATTGGTTGAATTTTAAATCCTTAGGTAGGATTTCAGGATTGATTTTGGATATTGGTTGTTTCTCGGCCTCTAAGTTGACAACTACCCAAGGAAGAAGTTACATTTGTAGGATTTTTCGCAAGAGGTAAGTGATTTACCGTATCCCTTCGAAAAGTGTTGTAAGTGATTTATCGTATCTCTTCGAACAGTGTTGTAACTGATTTACCACATCCCTTCGAAAAGTATTGTAGTAATTTGTCATATCCCTTCTAAAACTAAAATGTATTTTGGATTTGATATGAGGATTTGAAATTGATATCTTGCATATGAAATTGAAGTTTAATTATGGATTTGAAAACTAAGATTTGATAAAGTTTTGTTTAGATTTATTTAAAGGTTTGAAATTGATATTTTGTTTATTTGTAAAATATTTGAAATTTTGTTGGTATGATTTAATAAAGTTTGTTTAAAATTATTTAAATGTTTTTAACTGATTTAATATTGAAAGTAAGTATTTGTTTTGCATTTTATTTGAAAGATATTTTGATTGATTTGATAGGGCTATCCACATATGTCATGATTTTGTTTTGAGGAATGTTTTGCTTATTTGGGGTAGTAGACTAATTTGGAATTGATGGATTTCTGTTCTGTCTTATTTGTGGAAAGACACTTTTGTGGTTTGGCATTCCTTGGAAATGAAGATTCATGTGTGTGTTATTCATTCACATAGTCTCACACTTAAGTAACCGTTAAGTTTTGTTCTGGTCGATATTATTTCGATAACTTTGTTCTGGTCAATATTAATTCGACAACTTTGATAGAAGCTTCTGGTTGATTGATGTTACCGACGGGTGACCACATATGTTCTGTAGGCTACCCAAATAATGCAACCTTCCACTCTGATTTTGAAATTATGAATGAATGTAACATTGTTTTGAATGTTTGAATGATTTAGTTATTCGAAAGTTTGAAAGTTGTACCAAATGTTTTAGAAGGAATTTTGAAAGTCTTGATTGAAAGAAAGTTTGTTTTGAAGGATTTGAAGTTTGATCGGATGAAAGTTTGTTTCGAATGAATGGAAGGTTGTTTTGAATCATTAAAAGTTCATTTTGAATGAATGGAAGTTTGTTTTGAAAGAATGTAAGTTTGTTTTGATTGACTGGAAATTTTATCTTATTGACTTTGTTTTTGACAATATAATTTATTTTGAAAGTTTTGACAATTGTATTAAATATTTTAAAGAACTTTATAAGTTTTGATCTGTTCGTATTTTTATTTACGAATGTTTTGAAAGGAAAATTAATTTCGAAATTCGATATGGAAATTGCTTATTGATTATTTTTGTACTCATTTTTGTTTACCTAAATGTTTTTCAGATGTGAATGATCGTTCTGGTAGAAGGTGAAATTTAGCATAGTGGCATGAGTTTAAAAGTCATCGTCCTATTTTGTTAAGTTAGTTTAGAAAAATTATGTAAAGAAATTGTTTCCGCTGAATAATTTTAGTTCTTAAAGTTTCTTCAAAGTTACATTTCCACATTTTGTCAGAATGACAGTATTAGAAAATACGGGTTGTTACATTAAAGGTGGCTAAGTTGTTGCGAAGCGAAGATGATGATATTACTGAAATAACGTGGGTTATCAAAGAAATATTACATCTTCAGGATGCCCGTGGCTTCATCTCATCTAATAAAGTGAACAAGGATAGTGTATGTTGGAATTCATGTATTCCTGATTGGCTGGCACTTGTGGCGAATCGAGACCTTATTCCTTCTTAATAAAATTTCTTCTTTTTTCAAAAAAAAAAAAGAAAAAAAAACACTATAGGTAGACGATCTTAGATATCATTTTAAAATAAAGTTCATAATTAGTACATAATATTATTTTTATCATTTTACAAGTTCATGGCCATAGTTATAATTTTGAAATTTAATTATTACTCGAGTTTGTTTTCTATAATTTATTTATGTAATATCATTCTTAATCAATTTTCTATTCTACTAACATCTATACTATATATAAATGAGGTTATGGAGGAGAATCTTTGCCTTCCATTTTTGCCCCCCATTTTTTAGTGTATACCTATTTCACCCTTGAAACTTCTACGGGACACGACTATTCGAAGATGTCTGTTGAGATAAATTAATTTAAAAGAGATGCGACTGTTTAATTAAGTGATGATGGATCTATTCACATCTAAGTGTGATTGCAAACCACCTATAAAAGAAAAGAAACCCATGTATTTTTTTATTTTGCCCAAAACTCATGTTCGAGACACTGCAAAACTTCCTTGTGAATTGTGTGGCTGGGCGAAAACAAGTGGTGCATGTGATTGATAATGATGAAAGAAAATGAAAGTAACGAGAGTTGTGAAAATTGGAAACCTCCATCAGCGACGATGAAGACAACGTTGGCGTCATATATCTGTGATTGAAGGTTTGTTTTTTCCATACTATATCTAAATGAGGCTATGAGGAGAATCTTTACCTCCCCATTTTGCCCCAAACTTTTTAAGATATACCAAGTTTACCCTTCATCTATATTATATATTATTCCATGTACCTCTCCTACTGGATGCTATTATTTAGATGAGGTGTCTGTTTAGAGAAGTAGTACATTGAAAAGGTATGACTATTCTTCCTTTACAAACCATTTATAGAAGCAGTGCGTCCGTTGATGAAGAGGTATGATTGTTCTTCCTTGACAAACCATTTATAAAATGAAAGAGTGTAAATTAAAAACTCATATCTTCTTTCCCTGAAAATGTCTACAAAAATCTTTCTTTTATCAAAGAACTCATACATTTCCAAAAGGATTGGAAATTAAAAGTTTATGCTCTTCGTAGGAGAAACATTGAAGCATGCCAAAATCAAGATTTGCGAATACAAAAATTAATTTTAGCGAATGAAGAGGTAAATTATAAAAATTGATGTGAATTATGAGCTTTATTTTTTATAAATTTATGTAAATTATTGTATTGTTATCATTTCTGAGTATTATTTTTTAATAAACTCACAATTGTTGTTTTCTCTTTAATTATTTGTTTTTGGATCCTTATAAAATTATATTTAATATTTGTATTTGTATATTCTTTTCATGATCTTTTGGATTTTTTATTTTATGTTTATATTTTTTTTAACCTAAGAGAGGACTAAGCATGACAGTACACTTTCATGGCCAACATACAAGCATCTTCATTCTTCATTCCCCATTTAACTCTATTGAAGATTCAGGTTGAGATAAATTTAAAAAAAATTGACTATATAACACATTCCTTTTTCTGCAATTCACCCATAGCAGACAATGCCTCTGTCCAAGGAGACTACAAGTTCGTCTAAATTGTTCTCATGATTTTGTCTATTTCATCCGCTAAAAAAACATCCACCTTCATCGGTCATGAGCTGAGATTTAAAATATATATATTGTATTTATTAATTTTACTTTTTGGATTTCTAAATTGATGTTAATTTTGTACAGATCATATTTTGACTATCTGTTTCCTAATTGACGTGGGTAGTTACTATTATATATCTTAACTATTTTTAGATTATGTGTTTAGATTTTTTAATTTTGTATATCTGAATTCCAAAATCTATTTAATCTATTAAAGAGGTACAGTATAAAATTATGCATTTCGGTTAGGATTTAACTTTTAGTTTTTTTAGATTATTTTAATCTTTTTATGTAGATTATTTTCAATTATATATATTCATGATACCTTCGTATTTTAATATTTAGTTAAGGCTCTTTTCAAGTTTAATTTAATATTCAGTTAATCTTTTTTCAAGCTTTAAAATATATTCATGTTATATTTTAGTATTAGTTTTCATATTTATCTTAATATGTCTTTGTTCCTATTTTATTTTTCTTGGTCGTGTGATTCTTCATCCCATATTTTTTTAATAATTTCATGGCAGTACCCATTATTCAGTTTATTTCTAAAATTTCATTTCTTTAATTTCTCTTATTTGATATTTTATTTTTATATTTAAAAAAATATTTGATTTGTCAATTTTCAATTTTAAAAAGTAGCTTAAGAGTAATAAACGGTCAATTTTATTTATTCCTACTATAATTTTGACTATCTAACAAATAATTTCATTGTTTAGATTTTTAGTTACATAATTTGATTTAATATATCATGCCTTAGATTTACTTATTTTTAAATTTATAAAAATATTTTTAATAAAAAATTGATAACCACATTTATTATTTCAAATTTAGATCATATTCAATGTTTTCTACACATCTTATTTTATTGTCTTATTTTTTAGTTGGAATACTGTATTTTTTATATAAAATATCAACCAATACTAATATATTTTATTTGAAAACTAAATATTAGTACCATTTAAAAATTCGGTTTAGTTGTCATTCTATAGGTTAAATGTTAGAGACATTATATTAAAATATTTAAAATCACCTGCAATGCAGGTGTTATTAACTAGTTTAAGAAAAATGTTATTATCTTTATTTCTTGAGTTTTCTTCTTATTTTTTTTTATGAACACAATATGGTTTATAAGTATTAAATAAAAAATTAGTTAAAAAATAATCTCGAATTTTTATAGAAATATTTTCTTTCAAATAAAAAAAAAACTTCAAGCTAATTTAAAATATTGTTAATAATTAGTTAATAATATATTTAATTTAATTTCTAAAAGTATATTTCTCTCATTAATTATATATTAATTATAACTTATTAAAATTAATATAATAGAGTAAAAGTAGACTAAAATTAACTCTTTAATCATAGCAATTTACTATAATTATTAATTAAGTACAAAATGAATACAATATAGATTTTAAATAAGTACTATTAACTTCAATATAATCTTAGTTGATCAGCACTAATTGACACCTATCTTTGAAATTTTTTTTTAATATGACTTATTATTAGACATATTCCAAAAATATACCATCCACCAAAAAGAATAATACTTAGAAAATAGATGGTAGAGACAATGTATGAAGTGGTAGCTATAAGTCGTTTCTTGAAGAGACAACTTGTTAACCTAGCGTTTCGAAGCACTACGTTTGTTTGTTTTTTTTTTTTTTTTAACTCACAACAGTTTTTCTCTTAGAGACGATCACTTCTGCATTTTGGCCACATATCGTAGGTCGTCCCTTTAAAAGACGACTTGTAATTATTTTTTTTTTCAAAATCTTTTTATCGAGGGCGGCCAAAATTTTTTTAATATATTTTAAAAACAAAAATCAAATTAAATTAAACTAAAAAATATATAACAAAATCTTAAAACAAAAAAAATCTATCGTTTTAAGAAAACAAACTTTAAATTTAATTTAACTATAAAAATCTTTAAACAACGAATAAAAGTAAATTAAGTTTAACTATACAAAAAAAATCTAAGAATATCGTAACTAATTGTTATCAAGCATTTAAATTTTAAAGTAACTCTAATTTTTTAAAAATTAGATCAGATGTGGTATCTTAGGTACTAGAAAAAATATATGCATTTTTTTGATGTCTGGAACTCAATAGTGTTTGAGTCATTGATTTCCAACTTAACAATCACTCACAATTTATTTTTTCTTCACCAACCTCTCATTCCTTCGCCACTTTGATATGCAGAATGACAACTTCGATAAAAATTCATTTTCTACTTATGACATTTAGATTTGAGTTATAAGTCTCCACATAACAATTTCTCATTATCGAGTCATTATTCTCTACTTCTTTTTATTAATATTTATGGGGAGATATCATTACATTTAAAAATTTTAGCTATAAATTTATTTTTCAATGCTTAGTTAGTTAAATTAATTTATTTTAAGATTTTGTTTTTAAATAGGTTGTTAGATTTTATTTAAACATAAAATCTTAAAAACATAATTTTTTGGTATATTTAAAGATTTTGTTAGATTTTTTTAGTTAAATTTAATTTGATTTTTGTTTTCAAAAAAGTATTTAGAAAATTTTTGAAAAATTAACCATAGATGAAGATTTAAATGTTTCATTAAGTTGATTAATGTATGAAATTTAAAAAAGATTGAATGAAAAATTTTTTCTATTTTACTTTTAAATATTTTATCTTTAATTATAATTAATTATAAAGCTTTAATCCATAAATTTTACAACTGTATAGCTTTTATAACCATGAATTGAAGTTTTTTATAGAAACTCTTTTTTTTGCCATTTATTATTTTTTCTGATAAATAGTGGGTTTTTAAATATTGAATTAAAAAATCTTACGTGGCAGGTGATAATCTACTAATCTATATACATACAACAGAATAGCCTTAAAATATTTAGCAAAGCAAACCCGAGCACATAATTGAACGGGTTAAGACACCTATCTCCGATCAAAAGGTCGTAAGTTTATATTTAGCAAAAAAATTTTAATAAATTAAATTTATTTTGATAAAAATAGTTGAAATGAGAAACTAAAATAAAAAATAAAAAACTATATATTTATCATTATTTCATATTTTTATCTTATAGATGAATTTGAATTCATTTATAATTTACAATATAAACTAAGTAAATATAAACGTCCAAATTATTTACTTCAAATAAAAAAGAATAAAATCTTGAAAATTTTTACCTAAAATATGGAAAGTATCTTTTTAATTTAAAAATTTAAAAAGCTTTATTATTATTTCAAAATATATAAAACTCATCGATCATTGTAAAGTTGCTGTGGTGTAGTGGTTATCACGATAGTCTTACACACTAAAGGTCTCCAGTTCGATCCTGGGCAGCAACATTTTTTTTTTCTTATTTTTATATTTTATGCAAATTTTCTTTTACAAAGAAGCGGCCTCGACAACATTGGGCTCAAAAGAGTAAGGGTCCACGATTGTCTATTTTATTTAGTTAAGAAATACTTAGCAATTTCACCCCTGCATGAAATTATCAGTGTATATGCAAGTTTTATTATTAATTATTTCTATATTTTTGATAAACTATTTTTTATTTTAATACAATACTATTTAGTCATTAATTTATGAAAAATTTTATATGATATTTAGTATAATAATCACATTATTATTAAAACTCGAAGGATAATTAACAGTCGTAAAGATTTTATTTTTGGAGCAAAAATAATTAAGGGATTAAATTAATTTATAATATTTATAACCACAATCAAATTATTATACATTTTCTTCTAAATTCAAATTCCTATGTCCAATAACATAATAATTAATTTTTTATAGTATCAAATATTATCAAAATTATAGAACAGTATAATTTTGATTTGGGAGATTAATGTTAGTGAAGTCGTACCGTGATCGGGAAGGATTGAAAAGGAACCTATGAAGAGAGAAGTTGTAATATGAAGGAACGGCGAAAAGGACCCTATGAAAATTGAAAAGGAATCTATATTTCAAAAGGCCATCCAAAATTGGTTAGATGTCGCATCTTAGGATACCCAAATATCTCGAGATTCCGAGTGTAGTATTGAGTAAGTTGAAATCAGCTCAAGAAGGAGTAATTCTACCAATTATCCAATGGTTAAAGGTTAGAAACCACTGTAAAAATTAGTAAAGATCTTCTCCCTATAGTGGATGTAGGCCGTGTGTCGAACCACTTAAAAAATTGCTGTTTTTCTTCTCCTTCCCCTTCATCTTCTGTCTTGTCTTCATCAATCATTTTTCACCTTCTCTGAGAGCACCGCCAGAATTTGTGTCTCCCATTTTGTTCTGCATGTACTAAAGAGAAGCAAGAGGCTTAAGGTGAGGTAAAATCTCAACAAAATTGGTATTAGAGCTTGCAGAGAAAAAGAAAGTGATAGATCAACAGAAAGAACCAGTCTTTCTTTTCAAGAAAATATTCAAGATGGCAGTTGCAAGGTATGAAATCGAAATGTTTGATGGTAAATAGGATTTCGAACTATGGAAAACCAAGATTAAAGCAATTCTTGGGCAGCAGAAAGCCTCTAAAGCGATTACAGACCCTACAAAATGGCCAGACGCCATGACAGAGGAAGAAAAGGAAGTTATGCAAGAAATGACATATGAAACTTGATACTGAATTTGAGTGATAGCGTTCTAAGATAGGTTATAGATTTGAAAACAGCCTATGAAAATGGACAATAGATACTCTTTTTTTGTCAAAATATTTATCGAACAAAGCCTATCTACGAGAAAAATACTTCATGTACAAGATGGATAGCTCTAAGACACTGAGTGATAACTTAGACGACTTCAAGAAACTCTCATCAGAATTTAATAGTCTTGGACAAGAGATAAGCACTGAGAATGAAGCATTTATTCTTCTGAATTCACTACCGGAATCTTATAGAGAAGTGAAAGTTGCACTAAAGTACGATAGGGAATCCATAACCACGGATGCAATTATTTCTGCAGTCAAGACAAAGGAGCTAGAATTGCAGGCTAGAAAAAGAGAAAACTCAAATGCAGAGGGACATTTTGTAAAAGGAAAATTCAAGAACAATGAGAAATATCAAAAGAATCAGTACGAAGATAGAGAAAAAACCAGAAAAGTGTAACTTCTGTCGTAAAATAGGTCACTTAAAGAAGGACCGTTATTTCCTCCAGAAAAGACAGAACACAAAGCAAAAGAAAGGGAAATGAGCAGAAGTTTCAGTGAGTGAAAACTCTATCACATACTCAGATGTACTTGCAGCCACTAATCACAAGGGGACACCTCTCTAGAAAAACATGACTGGGTATTATACTCAAGGTGCTCATATTACATGACTCCATCAAAAGCGTGGTTTCACACCTACAAGGAATGGGATGGAAGACTTATTTACATGGGAAATAACAATGTATGAAAGGTTGTGGGAATATGCACTGTTTATTTGAGATTAAAAGATGGTTCAACACGAAAATCTAACAAAATGTAAGGCATATGAAATTTAATCTCGTTGGAAATGTTAGGTTCAATCAACTGTAAATATAGTGCGTAAGATGGTACTCTAGAGGTATCAAAAGATTACAGGTTGGTGCTTGTTGGAGAAAAAATCAATCGACTTTTTGTTGTTAAAGATGTTGAAAAATTCAGCACAGCTTTAGTCTCTACGGGTGGGGAACTAACCAATGGAGATTTATGGCACAAAAGATTCACATATCAGCAGCAAAGGTCTGAGTGAATTAACCAAACATGGCATATTATCTAAAGCTTCAATAAGTCAACCTGGCAAAGCTTCAACAAGTCCGACCATGTAATCATCTCAAGACTCATAGTAATTGTATCAATTACCCAAGGGTTAAAGGTTAGAAACCCATGTATAAAAAACCAATTAATTTTGTACGTGGGAGTAGTTGAGAAAGTTACCTTGTAAAATTTGTACGGTGAAAATTAGTAAAGATCTTCTCCCTATAGTGGATGAAGGTTGTATGTCTAACCCCTTAAAAAAATGGTGTTCTTATTTCTCCTTCCCCTTCATCTTCTCTCTTGTTTTCATCTATCATTTTTCGCCTTCTCTGAGAGCATCGCCAGAATTTATTTCTCCCATTTTGTTCTGCATGCACTAAAGAGTGTTAGGAATGACAAATATTAAAACCTGTTGTTGTCCCACATCGGAAGGATAACATTTGGGAAGTTGGTTTATAAGCATTGACTCTGTATTGGGTTTATAAGTTGGTGTGAGGCAAGCCAAGACCAAGGCCCACACGCGCCGCGTTGGCTCGGGCCTGACTTTCCTTTTGGGACAAATTTCTGGCAACCCAGAGGAATTGTTGGATATGTAGATAGATGAACGTTGATTGAAGGACAAATGGGTGGTTAAAATCATTTTTTAATTTTTATTTTTTAAAATTTCAATGTTATTTTGGGCCACTCTGTCACTATAAAAGACTGACTCCCCTGCCATTTCAAATCATCCCATTCATCTCAATCTCCCATCTATTCCTTCACTTTTCCCACCTCTTTCAACTATCTTAACTAACACGAGATTGATTCAACTCCCATTCCGACGAGTGCACGTTTGAATTGGAGGTTGTGTTAACCTTGGGGAGCGTACTGACAGTAAAACGATTTAGCACGGAGGTCGTACCGATTTTGCTTTCAAGGCAGTGGTTTCGCCCACGACAAACGTTTTTACCTCTTGGTTCCAATTTTGTCCTTTATTTTCCTACAATTCAAAGCAAAAACTACTAATGGCTGCTATCTGATCTGCGAAGGTCCTACCAGACTTGTCAAAATTAGAACCACTTGACGGATCCAACTACCACCGATGGTCACAAAAGTTATTGATCTTCTTTGAGTAGCATTCTCACTACTGCTCAGCCTGTCGCCGTTACTACCGCTGCCACCACTATTGCCGCCGCTGCTACAATTACCGCTACCGTCACCGCAACCGTCACTGGTCCGCTTACCATTGTCGCTACCACCGTTTCAGTTGCTGCTACTGTTCCCGGGACGTCTACTGTTGTCGAAGCTGACAAATTCGAGAAAGACAACAAAACGATCCTTGGGCATCTTCTCAACCATATGAACAACTCTCTTTTTTATCTCTTTGTAGTCCAAAAATCTGCAAAGATCATTTGGGACATGTTTGAGTCTAGATATGGTGGGGACGATGCTGACAGAAGGAAGTACGTCGTCGGTAAATGGCTTGAATTTCAAATGTCGGACGATGAATCGGTGATGAACCAGGTTCATGAGTACGAGAACCTAGTGGCAAGTGTACTGTCTAAAGGCATGAAGATGTGCGAGATTCTTCAGGCCAATGTGTTGCTCGAGAAATTCCCTTATTCCTGGAGTGATTATCACAACCACTTGAAACATAAGAAGAAGGACCTGACTCTGCAAGAGCTGATCAGTCACGTGCGCACGGAGGAAGCCAACAGGCTAAAGGATAAGCTCTTTTTTCAATCCCTAAATTCAGTTAAAGCTAACTTAGTTGAATCTTCTAGTGCTTCCAAAGACGGGTTCAAGAATAAAGGGAAGCAAATTGCAAAGGATAAAGCTAAAAAGAACAAAGGTCTCAAACCTAAAAATACTTGTGGAAGAATCGAGAAATCTAAACTGGTCTGCTATGTCTGTGGAAAATGATTACGCTTGTTTACATGCGTAAAAAGAAGGTTTTAGATGCTCTTTTTACTATGTTTTAACTTTGTTTCTGACTTTTTCTCGGTCATTTGAGTTCCAATTCATGCAAAATTCATATATGATGGTTTGTGGTTGGCTTATATTGTATTTATGACATTTTAGGACCATTTGGGAGTGCAAATTAATCAAAAGAAGCAAAAAGTCGGAAAAACCTACATGGGAGGTGCCAAGCGCCTGCGTGGCTGCAGAAAAACTAGTTTTCTTCCAACTTTGCCCTTAATGAAACGCGTCTTCCAATGCGTTTTGGTGGTTCCAACCGATGCATATGTGTAGAAGAAGTGTTCCACTATCAGTTTGAGCACGATTTAGTCAGTCAAAGATGTTGGAAATGGGTGATTCACCATCGTTTTAGGACCTACCTAACCAATTCTACACAACTATAAATTCCAGCCGCTTCTCCACCAAAGTCATCAAGCCTTGCTTTCTTCTCTTGATCATTTTTAGTGTTTCTTTGTTGCTTTCTAAGTACTTTTGAGTTGCTTTCATTAGTTGCTTTTGGTTTTTAAATCCCGAGCACTTTACATTCCTTTATTGAGCTTTGTTTTGTTTCCATTTGTACTTAGTTATTTTCTACTTATTCAAATATATAAAAAACCAGCACTTTGCTTATCTTCTCTTTGCCTTTACTTTATTTTTAGTTAAGAGAGTTGTGTTTTTGGAGGAAAAAGCACGTGACACTCCCTCTTGCTTGAAAGAGAAGGGCGAAGCTCTCAATCCCGATAAAAACTCTCTGTTAGTTAACTTTTGTTTTTCACACCTGCATTCCAATTTCAACCATTTTACTTGCTGTATTTTATTCAATATGTCTTTCTAAATTCCCGTCTCTAGCCCGGTTATGGATAGTTAGCCTTTTATTTCTAAAAAGGGTTGCTAAGAAGTAGTGTTTTTGCTTTCCATTCATTGCTCAACATGTTTTCCCAAAAAGTTAGGATTTAGAGAAGGCCACTGTAAGTCTTAACAAGTCAATACTGAAAAGGTTGCTTATTTGCATTGTTGAGTGGTTAAATCGAGGAGAGGAGCACCTTAGACATAAGGGTTCCGCTTAAGTAGCCTAGACATAGGACCTTAACCCGAGGTTGCGACTATTTCCATCCTAAAACTAAGATATCTCTCATAATAGACATATTAGGGAATGTCTTAGGACTTTGAACTTGCTTAGACATAAGTCAAGTGAAAAGCGTAGTCGTTGGTTCCTAAAGTAAAATGCATATCCTCCTTAGCTTATCCTTGATTCTTTGTTGGCTAACTTGAAGTAATTAGGGCTAGGTTTTATCATCATAAGTCCAAATCCCAAATCCAAAACCATTATTTGTGACCACTTCCCATTTTACAAGAATCACTCATTTCAACATTCACTATTCTTTAAAACTTTAGAGTTTGGAAATTATTTAGAAGTTCTTGAGGATCGATACTTGGATACTCCATCCATTTTATATTACTCTGACAGGTGTGCGCTTGCATCTATAGAATTGTTACCACGCTTAGTGCGTGCGTTCAGCAAATCACCAGTCAGAAAACCCAGCCACAAATCCTTTTAGTGCACTCAGAGGGAAGATAGGAAAGATCAAATGGCTACTCCACAAGCTAACCTTATACAGACGGATGACATCATTGCCGATGTGGTTGTGGAAGCAAATCTAGTAGAGAACAAATCTAACTGGATTCTTGACACAGGAGCATCCATACATTTCTGCTCGAACCGTGACCTCTTCAATGACTTTCAGGACTCTGCCAACAGTGTGTGTTTTCATGGGAAACTCTGCCACAGCTTGAGTACTTGGGAAAGGGAAGGTTCTCTTGAAACTCACATCTGACAAAACTCTTTATCATTAAGTAATGTGCTATATGTTCTTTCCCTGTCTAGGAATTTGGTGTCAGGAGGTCTACTAAACCGAGCCGGACTTAGGATTGTGTTTGAGGCTGACAAGGTTATTATCACAAAAAATGGTGACTTTGTTGGTAAGGGCTATTTAGCAAATGGTTTGTTTGTTCTCAACACTACTTCCTCCAATGAAATTAATTATAGTTTGCTTACATCGTTGAGTCTTTTGATGTGTGACATGATAGATTAGGACATATGAATATTGCATCAATTAAAAGGCTTATGACTCTAAATTTAATAAATGCTTCTGATTTGCCTGAAACTACAAAGTGTCATGTCTGTGTAGAAGCAGAGTTTGCAAAAAAAAACCTTTTAAGCATGTCACTGCAAGGTGTACTGAACTCCTATAATTAATTCATTCTGATTTAGCTGATTTCAAAAACACAACTAGCAGAGGTGGAAAAAAAATACTATATTTTTTTTGTTGATGATTTTTCTCGATATACGAAAATATATCTCTTAAAATCTAAAGATGAAGTTAGTATCATGTTTTTTAAATTTAAAGCTGAAGTAGAAAACCAATTAGATAGAAAAATAAAAAGGATAAGATCAGATAGGGGTGGTGAATATAATGATAATTCGCTTAGAGATTTTTGTGAATCAAGTGGAATTATACATGAATTTAATGCTCCATATTCACCTCAACAGAATGGAATAGTTGAACGGAAAAATAGAACTTTAAAAGAAATGATAAATGTCATGCTATTAAGTTTTGGTCTATTTGATGATATGTGGGGGGAAGCTGCACTTTCTGCCTGTTTTATTCTTAACAGGGTCCTCACAAAAGGCTAAATAAGACACCATACGAGCTCTGGAAAGGGTATTCGCGAAACCTGAGCTACATGAAGGTGTGGGGGTGCTTAGCAAAGGTGACATATCTAACATTCAAAAAACCTACGGTTTGATCTAAAACTTTTGATTGTGTTTTCATTTGTTATGCTCAAAATAGTTTTGCATATAGGTTCATGAGCTTGAATGACAAATCAATATGTGAATATAGAGATGCTGTATTTTTTAAAAATATCTTTCCTATAATTATAATTGATGGTGAATCTGGTGGTACGTAAAAAACTGCATGCATATCGTTGCTCTCCACTTCTGTTGGTATGCTAGATTCTGAACCTAGATCTAATGATACAATAGATTCTGAACCTAGGAGAAGTAAAAGGCAAAATGTTAGTAAAAGTTTTGGACCTGACTTTTTAACTTCCTATTTGGTAGAAAACTTTGACAAGATAGGTGATCAGTTCGCTTGCATGTATTTAATAGACGAGGATCCTAAAACCTACCAAGAAGCTATAAATGCCTTAGATTCTAGCCTATGGAAAGAAGGTATTAAAAGTGAGCTAGACTCCATAGTTATGAATCAAACCTGGGAATGAGTGGATTTACATGTAGGAAACAAATCTATTAAGTGTAAATGAATCTTTAAAAGAAAAATGAGACAAGATGGTACGTGTAACAACCCGTATTTTCTAATACGGTCATTCTGACAAAATACGGAAACGTAACTTTCAAGAAACCTTAAGAACTAAAATTATTCAGCGGAAGCAATTTCTTTACATAATATTTTTCTAAACTAACTTAACTAAATAGGAAGATGACTTTCAAACTCATGCCAGTACGCTAAACTTCACCTTCTACCAGAACGATCATTCAATCCTTCATCTGAAAAACATTTAGGAAAACAAAGATGAGTACAAAAATACTCAATAAGCAATTTCCATATCGAATTTCAAAATTCATTTTCCTTTCAAAACATTCGTAAACAAAAATACGAACAAATCAAAACTTTTAAAGTCCTTTAAAATATTTAATACAATTTTCAAAACTTTCAAAACAAACTAGATTTTCAGAAACAAAAGTCTTCAAATAAGATAAAATTTCTGGTCAATCAAAACAAACTTTCATTCTTTCAAAACAAACTTGCATTCATTCAAAACAAACTTTTAATGATTCAAAACAATCTTTCATTCATTCGGAACAAACTTTCATTTGATCAACTTCAAATCCTTCAAAATAAACTTTCTTTCAATCAAAACTTTCAAAGTTCATTCTAAAACACTTGGTACAACTTCCAAACTTTTGAATAACTAAATCATTCAAACATTCAAAACAATCTTACATTCATTCATACTTTCAAAATCAGAGTGGAAGGTTGCATTATTTGGGTAGCCTACAGAACATATGTGGTTACCCGCCGGTAACACCAATCAATCAGAAGCTTCTATCAGAGTTGTCGAATTAATATCGACTAGAACAAAGTTGTCGAAATAATATCGACCAGAACAGAGTTGTCGAAATAATATCGACCAGAACAGAGTTACGTAAGTGTGAAGCCATGTGAGTGAATAACACACACAAAAATCTTCATTCCCAATGAATGCCAAACCACAAGTGCCTTCCCACAAATAAGCCAGAACAGAAATCCATAAATTCCAAATTAGGCTACTACCCCAAATAAGCAAAACGTTCCTCAAAACAAAATCATGGCATATTCGGATAGCCCTATGAAATCAATCAAAATATCTTTCAAATAAATTGCAAAACAAATACTTACTTTCAATATTAAATTAATTCAAAATATTGAAATAATTTAAAACAAACTTTATCAATCATCCCAAAACATGATTTCAAATATTTCACAAATAAACAAAATATCAATTTCAAACCTTTAAATAAATTTAAACAAAACTTTATCAAATCATTTAAGAATACTTCAAATACTTTGCAAATAAACATAATTTCAAATGCCAAATTAGTTTTCAAATCCATAATAAAACTTGAATTTCATATGCAAGATATCAATTTCAAATCGTCGTATCAAATCCAAAATACATTTTAGTTTTGGAAAAGATATGGCAAACCACTTACAATACTTTTCCAAAAGATATGGAAAATTACTTACAACACTTTTCGAAGGGATATGACAAATTACTTACAATATTTTTTCGAAGGGACATGACAAATTACTTACCTCTTTCAGAAATCCTACGAATCTAATTTACTTCTTCCTTGGTAGTTGTCAATTTAGAGGCCTAGAAACAACCAATATCCAAAATCAATTCTTAAATCCTATCCAAGGATTTAAAATTCAACCAATTACTAACTCAAATCTTATCTACCCAATTTTCCTATTCAAAACACTTTTTTATGCAAAATAATTAGGAAAGTATGGATTTGGGGCTACAAAACCAGATCTGAAAACTAGGTTAAAAAGCCTTTAAATTCAACAATAACAAATTTTAAAATTAGAAGAATAGATATAAATCAATACGAACTAAATTTACAAAAAGTTTCTCAATAAAACCAGCTTAAAAACCTTCTAAACAATTGAAAATTTGGGGATTTTAATCTGAAAAATTTTCTGTTTTATAAAATAAAACTTCCAAGAATTTTCCATAAAACAATTAACAATTTACTAATTTTTATAGAAAAATCAGATCTGAAAACCGTATATAAAACCTTTAAAACTTGGTAAAAACATATAATTTTTCATGTAAAAATCATAATAACAAACTATAATTTATAGGATACAAATAGGTAAACTTTTGATGCAAAAAGAATCTCAAAATAGCCCAAAAACAATCTCATAAACAAAAACATTCAAGACAAAAATTCTAGAAAATTTTTAGGACAAAAGTCCTTAAAATCTTTTATTGTAAAAAACAAAGACCTCAAAACTTTTCCCAATAAACTGAATTAAAGAACTACAAATCAAGAAAAATAAACTAAAACAATGAGTAAGAAAAAAACTTACCGATCTTTGAGAGAAAATACCAAAATTATTCTTCTTTCCTTTTCTTTTTCTCTTGAAGAGAAAACTAGGTCTTACAGTTTAAGAAAATAAAACCTAGGGTTTAAGTGCTTTTATAACAAACCCTAATGAATCCTTATTTAGAATGGATAATAAAAAGATAAAGATTTAATAAAACTCTTTCTTTTTATTTTTTTCAAATTCTAAGAACAAATTATCTTTCAAAAATAATTTCTAAAACAAAAAGGTTTACTTTGAGAAAATAAAAGAAAACAACTAAGAAAAAAATAATTTAAATATATATATATTTATATATTTTTTTCGGTTGTTACAGTACGATAGAAAAATACAAAGCTAGACTCGTAGTTGTAGGTTACACACAAAAGTATGACATTAATTACTTCGATACGTACTCTCCTGTAACCAAGATTGCTACGATTAGATCTTTGATAGATTTGGGTGCTATGCAAAGCTTAGTAATACATTAGATCGATGTAAAAACAGCTTTCCTCAATGGTGATTTAGAAGATGAGATCTACATGACACAGCCTGAAGGTTTTCTAGCTACTAGTCAAGAAAATAAAGTTTGCATGCTTAAAAAATCTCCCTATGGCCTAAAACAAGCTCCTAAACAATGAGATGGAAAAATTAATGGCACTTTGGTAAACAATGGTTATAAAGTAAGTTGCTCTAATACATGTGTTTACTCAAAGTTGTTTGGAGCTGATTGTGTGATAATATGCCTGTATGTTAATGACATGCTCATTTTTTGTTCAAACTTAGATATCATTAATGAGACCAAGTTACTCATTTCTTCACATTTTGAAATGAAAGATTTAGGAGAGGTTGATGTAATACTTGGTGTAAAAATTATTGGGTGTGTTGCCCTAAACTCGTAGTTTGTATTTTGTGTAAAAACAAATGTATATTCAATAAAGTTTTATTCAATAAATTTGTTGTTGAATTCATAGCATTGCATTGTCCAAAATCCAATAAACTAAACATCCGAGTTTATTTTAGTGTGACTGTGACAGTATATGTACTGGGTATATATTTGATATACTGGGTATATAAGTGATATACCCCTGATATACGAGGTATATGTTTGATATACCCCTGATGTACAAGTGGATTATGTCCAATGAATAACCTAAACGTTCTATAGTATATGGATAAGGCTGTGTACCTTAGCCTGGCAACACTATGGATACGACTCATTCTGTGAAGGTTACAAACGACTCGATCCAGGTCGTTCGTGTGGAGACATGCGAGTGGGGGTATCCTATACAATGAGTTTGTATAAGACCGGACCATGGAATAGTCAATCTTTAGATGTAACACCGTTAACTAATAGATTGATGTTTCTTAGGATGACCAGACAATTCATTCTGAATCCTGAGTGAGTTATGGACTCCTGTCCATGAGGGCTCGTCCTTTGATCTGTATGGGTGAGAGTGGGCCCAAGTTGCTGACTCAACATTCCTACCATTTTGGGGAAGAGACCGAGTGGGGAGCTGGGAACATAAATTCACAAGATGGAATTCACTCCTCTCCGACTTTAGGGTAGTAGATGAGTGTTCCCTTAAATGCTGACTCTGGGACTTGAACAAGGGGCTCCACCCTCTCATTGGCCCAAGAGGGACTTCCGGTTATTGGTCGGACCATAACCGGGTTGTTCATTAGAGGAGTAGTGATATTTAAAGAGTAAGATGTAACTCACGGGTAAAACAGTACTTTAACCCAACTGGAGTTACGAGCACTCGTGAAGGATTGACTCGTCATTAATGGTCGTATATCCATGGACATGAAAACATTCTACAGTGAGAATAGTGCAACTGCGGGTCTTTAGTGGAATGACCTGTAGTTAACGAATCTTGATTAACTCGGTCAATGAGTTTGACCAATTAATCTTGCATCGTTGGAGCTTCTGATCTGTAGGTCCATTAGGTCTCCTTGCTAGCTCATAACGGGTAAAACGAGGATCAAGTTTTTGGAAGAATTTGAACTGTTCAAATTTCATAAGGGATTATATGTATATTGATACATTATAATATATAGTTAATTCTAAATTAAAACTATATATTATGAGAGAAATTATTTGAATGAGATTCAAATAAAATTAATATGAATAAGATTCATATTAAAACTATAAGTTAAAAATAATGTGCATAAGATGTACATTAAAACTATAGGTTATACAAGAGAAATGCTATAGAATATGATTCTATTTATGTGATAAATAATTAAGTGTTAATCATTTGATATATATATATGTTAATTAATTATTAATTAGATTAATAATTAATTAATATTTATTAATTAATATGATTAATTATTATTATTATTATATATATATTATTAATATTAGTAATAATATTAAACTCCCCTGCAAATTTGCAGGGGAGTGGGGAGTTTTATGACGTGGGGTAACTCCCCACGTCATAAGTTGGTTTTCCTTTTCATCTCAAATGACAGAAGTGTTCTGTGATGAATGAAAAGAAAAACAGAACATAACTCCCATTCTCTCTCGCTCAAGCTCTCAATCAAACTCTCTCTCTCGTTCCAAAGAAACGTTCCCACAAGCGTGTTCTCGAAACCCAAGAGGATAGCAAGGAAGGTCGTTTGGTGGTGATCGCTGAGAAATCGTTGAAGAAACATTCTTCAAAGGTAATGGTTTTCCTCTGTATTTTCTTCTTAACGGTTTTGATTTTGTTTCCTAAATATCACGAACAACGGTCCGCTTCCACTCCGGGATTCACATCCCTTCAAAAATAAGGAAAAATGATCATGGATATTCCTTATGTTTATCACACTACATTGAGAGAATGCTGAAAAAATTTGATCACTTTGTTAGTTTATCTGTAAGAACAACTTATGATCACAGCATGAGTCTTAAAAAAAATTAGGGCGATAGTGTATCTCAATACGAAAATGCTCTACATCACTTTTTAATGAATTATACTAGACCTGATATAGCATATGCGGTGAGTAGACTAAGTAGATACACTCACCAAGGTAAAGATCATTGAACTGCTCTACATCGGTTGCTAACGTATCTTAGGGGTACAATGGATTATTGTCTAAATTTTAACGAGTTTCCTGCTGTGCTAGAAGGATATTGTGATGAAAACTGGTTACAGATAATGATGACGTGAGTTCCACCAGTGGTTATGTGTTTACTTTTGGCGGTGGAGTTATCTCATGGAAATCAGCAAAACAGACCTATATTGCTCGCTCTACCATGAAATCTGAGTTCATAGCACTTGAACTGGCAGGTCAAGAGGCTGAATGGCTGATAAGTCTTCTTGGGGACGTGCAACTATGGGGGAAGTCTGTACCTATATCCATACATTGTGACTCATAAGCTGCCATAACACTACAACAAATCTGCTATTTCATGACGGGCATTGTCCGACATTAAACATTAACCATGTCGGTCACTGACCGACATCTATACGAGTGTCTTTGTTTCCCTTTCATGTCGGACAGTTTTAAGGTCGGGCATTGCCCGTCATGTATATTCTGTTTCCATCCGGACATGGCCGTCATGAAACAACCCTTTTAAGGTCCGACAGTGCCCGTCATGTATAGCGTTTTCCATGACGGACGTGCCCGTCATGAAAGGATAACCATGACGGGTGACAACCGACATCTTTATGACTGTCCTTGTTTTGTGACCGTCATTGTATGTGCGACATTGTTTGTACGCCATTGTTTGTACGACATCTTTTGTGTGACATTGTTTGTACGTCATTGTATCTACATCGATATGTACATCATGGAATGACTATATTTTTGTGACAGATAATGACCGTCATTATTTTGTGAATAAATAAATTAAAAAAATAGTTGGTTGCCCAGACGTGGCTAACCAACTATATATATTTCCTTCACACCTATGATAATATCTCAATATGCAACTAAAACTTTTAACACATTCATCCATTATAAAACAATATCAATTCTAAAACTTAACTAAAAAACTAACCTTAGACTCAAAACACAAATAATCAAAAGTACAAATTTCTACATAACCTCTCTACTTTTAGAATAACTCAAAACTAGCCAACAATATATCTCTCAATTCCAACTTATTCTATAAAAGCTTAACAAAAACACAAACAATCAAGAGTAAGTACAAATTTCATCATGACCTCTCCACTTTAGAATATAACTCAAAACTAACCAACCAATATATCTCCTTCCAACTTATTCTCACGAAATCATTCTCAATATTATTGAAACTCAAAACCTAATATGCAAGTAAAATTAATTTCAACATCATGATCTTCTAAAACTTAACTCAATAACTAACCTTAGACTTAAAACACAAATAATCAAAAAGTACAAATTTCAACATAACCTCTCCACTTTTAGAATAACTCAAAACTAGCATGGTTATAAACAAAACAAACACTTCTATATTAACACCCTTCCACACAAGAGCAAATGGGACCGCCTGTCCCTCCAACAAAACTAAATTCATAAAAAGAATACAGATTTCTATATAGTATAAACAAAACAATCCAACACATTCAGCATCAGTCAAATACTTCTATAATAATCCAAAACAAAGATGTTATGCAATACCATATATACACCATTCAAACTTCTACATATTATAAACAAGACAAAGCATTTCTAATCTACCAAGTACTCGATAGAAAGTAGTCTGAACCAAATACTTACATCAAATAAACAAAACTAATGAATCCATAGGTACTACACAAATCGCCCAACAAAAGATGCCCATTCTATTCGAACTTCGTCGATTTCTTCTTGTTGATAGACACTTTTTGTATTAAACTACAAAAAAAAGATAATACTAATATAAGGACAAATCATATATAAACACATAAAGGTATATGATAATACGTACAAGTTCAGTTATAGGAGTACCAGGGTTCACCACTATTTCTCGTATATACTTTTGCAAATAGTACCCACACTCGATAGAACCTGATTGTCGAGGACACTACATATAGAAAATTTGAAAAATAACATAATTATGAGTTATACAAAGGATTTACTGCGACATTGATATGAGTTATGCAAATTTACCTTTACAGGTTTCCAAATTGTAGTACTGCGAGATTGTTGAGTAGAATGTTTGGCTTGCCACATTTTCAATTGTAAGCTACACTAATTTTTTCAAAAAAGAAGAAGACAAACTGAAGTTCATAAGTTCATTTTTCATAAAGCAAAACATAAACATAACATAAGAAATCCAAGAAAGAATGTATTACCACTAGTAAAATTGAAAATGGTGTAATCTCAAAAAAATTGTTCAACAGAACAAGAAGATTAAAAGAACAAATTCAACTACATAATACAGAATAGCATAAAAGAAATGTCGAGCAGAAAATCCATGAAGCATACTTGAAAACATGACCCAAATTGCTACAGAAACCACATGTTCATCATTGAGTTAAAAAGAATGTCAATTATAATTAACATAAGAAAAAAAGACTATAATATCTGATAAGTCAAAGGAAGAAACCACAAAATCGTTATGTTAAGAATCAAAATAAACATTATGTTACTATGATACCTATCAACAAATAAATGTCTAATCTAGAACAACCACAATATAGAAATACCTTACGTTGAATGTTGTAAATGAAAATATCTTAATTGCGTGAACATCTAGTAGTGGAAATGAGGAAAAAAACCAATCAATCAAATCATCAGGGAATAACAGATGCAAGGAAATGAATTTCAAATAACAGTGCATTAGAGATGATGATCAGATTGAAGAGATTATCTGAGATGCGCACAAAATTTTCACGGAGACATGAAGTATTCAATAAAACAAAATATATAAGCTCAAGTATAAAAATGAAAGAATTGATGACAGAGATAAAAGGCAACAACTGCTACAAATGATAGTTGATCAATGCATACTTACTGAGGAAAAATCTGCATCACACAATTAGCTGCATATTTAACATCAAATGGAATGTTTAAAGTACAGCTTGGAATGTCAAAACCTCCCTCAATATTACCTCCAAAGCAGCTGGAAAATCATCCTTCCATAGCAGCAAAATCGATCCATATATGGGGTTACGACCTTATTAAGAACGTTAATGAGACAAACAAATACATTTTATATAGCCAAATCATTAAAAACAAGATTTAGAGTTACGACCTTATTGAATAGAATACTAATGTATCCTTGAGTTCTAATAAAAACAAGATTTAGAGTTCCTATCACCAAATTACCCATCTTTAATAGCTTAAAGTAGAAAAACCATTAACTACACATACCAATAACTGCAAAACTCCCAAGGAACTATTTAACTACAAAATTTGTATGTTAAAGATAAGTAAGCACAAATAGTATACCAATAACAACAATTTGGATGGTCCCAAAAGTTATGTTCATGTCAATGAAAGCCCTTTAGCAGGCATAAAAGAAACTTAAAAATTGGAATGCAAACAACTCAGGACTCGAAAGAACCCATGAAATTCGAAATCTTACATGTTGCTATGCATGGATGAAAAGGGCAGCAAGAGGAGAACTAATATATACTTGTTTTACATTCAATCCATGTAATAATGATAGAAACTACCATTGAAGAGCAAGATATGAAACTAAAGGAAATTTCCTACAGAACTTCGGTTCATGAATTACTCACAGCTGATTGAAGGCATGCAGGAGTAAACTTGACACCTTCCATAAAGATAGCCATAAGAGCCAATAAGAAAAAGGACATGACTCTTATAATTGAAAAGAGCAAAATATTGTCAATTGAACCCTGTTTCAAGACAAAACTTGTTACTTTACCACTCCAATGAGCAAAGATATAAATAGATCGATAAGATGTATTGGGTAAGCCAATGAGGACAACCAAACTTCACATTTCATATATTTACATAATTCTAGACATGGAAGTTGCTATCTATTTCAATATAATGCTTCCAAACTCAGGCATCAAATACAAACATTACATTCCAAAAGGATATCAATTCCAAAAAGTTTAAGAGCCCGAAACGTACCTCGTAGATGCAATTACCAATATATGCTAATGATGCTGCATTGAACATGGATCGAGGTTTCTGCACCTTAAGTAGATTTGACAACCACTGCTCATGTCCCAAATAAAGACTCTCGACTCCACTAGTTTGCTTGTAAGTAAATACAATAGAAAATGATTAACACATCTCAAATTCAAAGAAAAAAATCTGAAAGTTGAAACAAGTTAGGAAAGTGAAAAAATCAAGCTAAGCGGTAGCAATTAAACTTTTCCAAGCCAACCAACGGGCCTTTTCAACTTACAGGTTCGCGATTGAATTGCATCCATTTTTCAATAGCACGAACCAATTTTGGAGTTCAATTATGATTTCCAAACACCAAAGAACACATTGCATAAACTACAACGAAAACTTTAATTCTCCAACACCCCCAACTCTTTAGAATTATGTAAACACTACTACCATAGATGTTTTCAGATCCTTCACAACAAGATTTCAGAACACATCACCATCACAGAGAATAATACAATTCTAATTTAAATTCAAAGTACTAGAGATGATTAAGAGGGCCATAATTCACTTCATAATACTCTAATCAAACTAAAAAAGAGATTTAAGATGGTTGTTACCTACTGACCCTTACCGAAAAGCTTGATGGATGGGTGCCAAAAAAAGTCGATCAGTACAAATCTGAGGTCTTAGGAGCTCCAGCTCACAAATCTGGTTGGTTGGTGTATGATCATCGGAGTTTGAACTACAGCGTTCAGAATCATCGGAGGTTGCCTCTCACCTTCAAGAATCGCCAGATTGCTCGTGGGTTCGCCGTCGCTTGAGCCGCACTGAACAATGGAGGTCACCGCCGGTCGAATGGATGAACGTCGTCGTCGTTCGAAGAGATGGAAGTTGTCGCCGCCGAATCGTCGCCGTTCGCACTCAGTGAAGTTCGATTCGCACGACAATAGAGCTGGTTTATTTGTGTAGGGAGGGAGGCAAAAATTTTTTAGATCGACACATTTTCGTGGTGAAAATAAAAGTTAGGTTAAAAAAGTAAAGTGAATTTTAATGGCGGGCTGGGCCTAACATTAAAGGTAGATTTACAATATCAGGCCTCGCTCGACATTGAAATATAAATTTTAATTTTTTTTTTCGATTTAGCGCATTTTTTAACTTGACCGACATTGTTTCCTCCGGTTTTTTTTGTCCGACATTAATTCCTCCGTGTTTTTTTTCTTGTCCGACATTAAAACCCATATTTCTAGTAGTGTAAGGATTGCAAAAAACCGTATGTACAATGGCAAGAGACATCACATACGTCTAAGACATGGAGCTGTGAAACAGTTGTTAAAAAATGAAATTATATTCTTAGAGTATGTGAGGTTCGAGAGGAACTTAGCAGATCCTCTAACTAAAGGCCAAACAAGGAGAGTAATTATGGAGTCCTCAGGATGTATGGGACTGAAGCCATGATGTTTTCTCACTAGCATGAATCCATAGCCCTTCTTTTAGGTGGTCCATGTATGGACTTGATGGATGTAGTGAAGCATATGTGAATCCAAAGCCCTTCTTTGGGTGGTCCATGAATGGACTTGATGGATATGATGAAACACTATGAATTCATAGTCCTTTTTGGGTGGTCCATGCATGGACTTGATGGATAATATTCAAAGTCTTCATAGCTCAGTTTTGAGTGGTTTATCTATGATAGACTTGATGAAGCGACAAATGTGACTGTGAAGGTAAGGTCGCCTTCTATGAAAGAGTAGAGTTGAGGAGTCTCTTTCTAAAGCTTTCACAATTACTCAAGGTGTATGTGCATGGCCATTCAAAGTACTTGACAACTATTGCGGAATCAAAATCGAGGATTCACACGTATTATGGGGGTCTCAACTATAAATACTGGAAGTTCAAGAGGTAACCCACTTTCATTACTTAGGTTGTTGCTCTACTTCACTATGCATTAATTCAAATCGAAAGATATTACACTACTAGAATTTTGGGTTTTTGTGACGCCCATGAACAGTAAATTACTGTTGAAGATTATTAAAAAACGTCATGAAAAGTAAAAAACTCATTTTTAGAGGGAAAAAACAGAGATTTCCGGATTTTGACCTTTTGTGACATTTTTTAAACCGTGACGAAATGATCGTCAAAAAGTTGATTTTTTGTGACGTTTAAAAAACGTCATGAAAGATTGAGGCGCGTTTTTCGCGAGAAAAGACGGAGTGTTCCGAATTTTGTACTTTTCGTGATTAAAAAAATAAAAAATTGTATTAATATTTTTATCTTTTTTTTATATAAAGTTAATATTTCAATCTAAAAAAATCCAAAAAATAAAAAATACTAAGTCCAAGTTATTTCCTCCCTCCCAAAACTTCCTCAACTGAATTTCCCTCCCACTCGAAACAGTCAAACCCTTGTCTTCTCCCTCTCTCTTTTGGGTCGTAGTTTCTCTTCTCCTCTACATCGTATCTCCTATCTCTTGGTAGCATGTGACAACGAGCAACGACGAACCCAAGAGCATTTGTTCCCGTGGTGAACTCCGACAGCCGCTTTACTGAGCGATTTTTTGAGCGGCGATCTTCTGTGCTTCGTTCTTCACGTTTTTCCTTTGGAAAATGCTGAACATTTGCTGGTGAGTTCGATTAGGTGCATAACCCACTTCTTTCTTTTTCTCAAATTTATAGCTTACTTTCAACTTCGAGTTCAATTGGCTTAGCCCTCTCTGTTATCTTGTGTTCTTTCGTTTTAAATTCAAGTTTGAGGGTTTGTCAGGTGAGGTATTTGGGGGCTTCTAGCCTTGTACGTTACCCTTTTAATGCCCTAATTTAGAGTGTTGTAAGTGAATTTTTTCTTATTTTGTTTGAGATTTTTTTATTTTTATTTTGGTATGTCAGCATATCAGATTCCTAGTTTATCTCTCCAAGTTTTAGTTACTAATACTCTATTTATACATCGTTACTACTATTAATTGCATTTGTCTTATGTCTAAGGAAGTTGATTGCCAGATTGTTGTTCATTTCAAGTATTCAATTGCTGATATTCTTAGTGTCGATGGAATATTTCTAGGTTAGTTTGATAGTGATGAACTTTCTAATCAATCAAAAGTCTTTATGTGTTTTATGAGTTTAAAGGATGTTTTTGACCATTGAAGTGGAAGGATAGGACTTAGGAGTTAGTTTAAAGTTCCCAGCTTACAATTTGTATTTGAAATTATATGCAGTGCCTTTGATACTTGATGCTACGGAAATTATATTCCAAAAGGCACTTGATCTTCGAAGAAGTGGTGCTGTAAGCAAATTTCACTATCACTATTATTATTGTGAATCATAAATTTAATCTTCAATTGTGCCAATTTAGATTTTGAACTTAAAAAATTTTAAATATATTATTAAACTTTGTATTAGGATTCTATAATGTCCTTGCTCTTAAAATTGCTCTAATTTAGCTATTACAAAAGCTGTTAAAAGGCAGTCCCTCAATGAGTAATTAAAAGGGAGAGGCCTTAAATGGACAAACTGTACAGCTCTACATATTTACCTCTCTGACTCCACCTTCTTGAATAATATTAATGCTGACCTCAAGTCATTTCTTCCAAGATGTTTGGAATGATTCAAATACTAATTGCACATCATGGAACGTGTATCATCCATTGTCATCTCGAGAACAAACCTTCCTTTTTATTCTTCATTTGGTTGTGCAAGAGAAGTTTTAAGATGAGTTTGGTCTCCTTTTCTAGATGATTTTTGTTTCTCAAGTAGACTTCTATTAAATTTTTGTTTGCTACTCTATTTTCTATCATCTTTCAATTATCACATTTACTTTATGTCCAGTTTATTTTCCTTTTGGTTTTTTTTTTTGAGTATTTTTTTATACATGACTTCTTATTGAGATTAACTTCAATTCAATTGCTTAGACATATACAATGACTGTTTTTCATTGTGGTAGTAATTTTTATTCTTTACAAAAGCCTATTTCTCTTATTGAATAGATTTGTTTCTTATACTTTTGAATACATTACTATTTGGAGATTCAACAATGTTCAAAGACTTCAAGAGAAGGTTACGTAGCGACTTGAAGAAGATTATGGATGGTCGGATCCTTGCTTCTGAAACTAGACTAGGAGGGAAAGCAAAGGTGATAATTGTTATATGGCCATTATTTTTATCTGATTATGAGATTATATGTTTTTTTAACTTAACCTACATCAGAAATTACTTTCCAATTATTATGGGTCTTTCTTGATAAATTTCTTTATAGATTACTGAAAAGTGATTCCCACGTAGTTGTATTTTTTTTCCTGATTTTGTTACATCCAATCTCGAATTTGTTATAGTTTACAAGAATGCTTAAATGGAGAGTTTGTTAGTTTAGTCCAATTGGTTACTATGGTATGGTTTGTTAAATTTTAAACATTTTTTGTGGACAAGTGTCCTACATAATATTGGTAGAGTAAATTGACTTATTCTCAATTTATGCCTTACTCACGCCCAAACAAAGCCCGATCTGTGATACCCACACCTTTTTGTCATCAAATCTACAAATCCCAACACTTTCACCATCGTTTCAGCAAAGTTTAGTGGGTAATGACCATTTGAACACCCTTTTAGATTCAACTTTAGTAGCCAAAACTGAGTTGTAACATGCTGATTTTACCTTGTTGCCTAGGTTTCAATCCGCCTCAAGAAGTTAGGAGCGTTTAGGCGAGTTGTAAGTAGCTCTTACTTAAAGGGATGTTTGTTGTGTGCTTAGTATGAATGACATGTTTTAATCTATGTGTTTTATCTCTTAATGCTCGTTAGATATTGTTGTTAGATGTTTCTTTATGAATGTTGGATGTTCTGAATGGCTATGATTGATTCTAGTTGTTTATAATTGTTTGATTATGCTCTGTTATGACTACAATCACTGTAAAGCATTATATTTTTCTTGCCAAGTATATATGCATTACATTTTGAATGAAAATAAATAGTTACTGTTTTGTCTAAATGTTTTCTTTTTGGCAAGACAAATTAGTAAAATGATGATATTCAGGTGATTCAATTAAAGATGATCAATGAAGCACAATGGCAATGGCTAAACAAATGGCTACTTATAACTAACTTCTTTAATGTTAAGAACTTTTCTGTTATGCTTGCTAATTGTTGGAACTATTTGATTGTTTATGGTTGTGATATTTGATGATTTGATCTCCAAATAGCTAATGATTTGAACTACTTTTCTTGTGTATAAGTGTAAAATGTTGGGCTTTAGCTAGATTTTTCTCGAGACCTTGTTTGTTAAAAATATCGAATCAAAACTTATATTTATGTGATATTTTTCATTAAACTTAATTATAATTGAGTTTTCGTAGTTGTGGAGTATGCATTATATCAAGTTCCAATTCTTCCATTTGGAGTCTTTTACTTTGACCTTGGTTTTTCGTATTTTGTATATGGGTCACCACTGGAAAGTCATAAGTTCCAAATAAGGTTAAGCGACGAGGTCTTTTTTTGTTGTTATTTTTGCTTTCTTGACTTCAGGAATTTCTCTTCTGCTTAGATAGAAATTGGTATCATTATAAAATAACAACTTCTTATTAATTTAGTATGACCAAAGTTCATTAATCTATATATTTTTTCATGCTTATTTTTGATTGTTTACATGTTGAGTTCCTCTTGTAGAGTTCAACTTTTACCATTTTAACTCTATGGTAAATAGTGTGTCTATTCTATTCTTGAATAATTATATGTTGAGTTTCTATTGTGGTTTCCGACTGAACTGAAATGTTCTTCTGTAATGGTTAAATTACAATCTTAGAAGTTAATTTCTTATTTTAGTTCTTTTCTTGATCCTCAACAAGAGCTTATGATCTTACAGCTCTCAAGTATTAGGGACCCTCCATTCATTTAAACTTCTCGATATAATAGGATTGTGGTGTTATCGACCTATTTTTCGATCTTCAAATTCATTATGACGATGTTCTTTTTACAACTAAAGAACTATCACGATGATTATTGTTTTATTTGCAGAGCAAGCAGATCCAAGGGATCCTTGCCATTACTTCAATATCAAGTTGCAATATGTGAATGCTATGAATTGTACAGTTTTAGTCTTCTACTAAATGAACATTTTTTTATAATTATATTTGACTATCGTTTCATTGTCCATGTCCATTTTGTTTGAATTGTAGATTAGATAAATTTGTGAATGAATGATTTTGATTGACACGCTTAAGTATTGTGTTTTAGAATGATTACATCTTGTTTCCCATTATGTTAAGATGAAGAATTAAGTTCAAATTAGTAATCATTAGCATTTGGTTTGAATGTTTGTTTCCAGAGTTAACTTATTTCTCTTAAGTTCATGTTCTAGATTTCTTGTGGAGTATGGAGAATATTAAACAACAAAAAATCAATGGAAGCAAATGATGGATTTAGAGCAATATGGAAGCTTCATACCTCCAATGCAATTGGTTGGTCTTTAGTTCAAGTGGAAAGGTCTCTTGTATTTATTTTTTTAAACAATTTTTTGCATATCTTTGTAAGTTACATGTTGAAGCTCCTTGTTTTAAGAAAGCTCCTACTGATGGTGGTTTTGCTTACGTTGTTGTAGGTGGTTTTGCTTATGTGGTTGTTGGTGGTTTATTGGCTTTCATAGGAAATGTGTATTTTCAATTACCTTTATCTTTATTTTCAATTATCATGTGCAACGATTCTACATCACACTGTGACATCAATAGATGTAAAGATATTTTATTAGCCAATGTTATTCGCTTGTTATTGATATACAATATTTATCAATATAAATGAGATAAGAATAATTGATTTTTCTTTTCATTGAGTGGAAACGATTTTGTCCTTCCATTTCTAAAGCTTCCTTGTTGTTGTTGTTTCTGCTTGTAATATACCATAACCTTGAGTTTGTGAAGCTGAGAAGAAAATGTCTTTCCCTTTTGCTAACAGTACACTTGATAGCTAGGACAATAATCTATATTTATAAAGAATGTGGTAATTTCTAGCATAAGTCATGCCGAAATTTTATTTTTAGTTTTTTGTTTGATTTGTGTTTGATGAATGGGTATTGAATCCTCCTAGTGAATCAAATATATTTGTATGTTTAGTTTTATTTTAGAGAGAGATGAGTGGTATATCATTTGTTTTAGGTAATTAGTAATTGCATGTTTCTTAATGACAGATATTCCATTAAGGAAGCTATGAACATTCCATGAGGGAAGCTATGAAAAATATAAAAACGAACATTCCATTAGGGAATCTATGAAGCTACGAACATTCGAGGTGGTTCTAATACATGAAAAATAGTTTATATTGAAATACATTTTTTCTGTAGCCTACTGATTATTTCCAAACATCTTGAGTCCTAAAATTCTTGAAGGCCTATTATGATATTGTATGTAAAAGCATAGCATTCTAATTAACAGTCGAAATGGTGCCTTTCACATCATGTAATTACGTTCGACAGAAACAAGCTATGAAGGTACTCTTCTTAGTGTTTGACCTGAATGTTTGTTTCAAGAGCTATGTCTATTTCAAGAGCTAGCTTATTTTTCTTGAATCCATGTTCTAGATTTTTGTGGAGTATGGATAAAATTAAACAACAAAAAAGCAATAGAAGCAAGTGATGGATTTTGAGCCATGGAAGTTTCATATCTCTAGTTCAATTGGTTGGTATTTTAGAAGTTGAAATATTTCAGAGTTTTGTATTTATTTTTTCAAACAATTTTTGCTTATCATTGTAAGTTAGATACGATTTATGGAGAGATGGGAAGACTAGTATGTGCTATATACAGTACTGAGACTTGAATATATCGATTTCATTTTTATTACTTAAATACACTTTTTTTTTGTAAATGTTGGATTGTTTGTAAATGTAGTTTGTGGAGGGAGGGGTGGTCCACGTATTATGTATAGAAGATGTTAATTATATAGAACTTTATATATAGAATTGTGGATTGTTGTTGAATGTAGTTTGTGGAAGGACTGAGGGTATACGTATTATAGTTAGTTTTCGAGTTATTATAAAATTTATACATTCCATGACGCACAAATAGGGACGTACAAACGATGACGCACAAACTGTGACTCTATTTGATTGTCACAAAAATATACTTTTCGTGACGTTCAAACACTGTCACGAAAGGATGTCACGTGACCTCTACTCCCCTATTCAAGGTTTTTCCGTGACCTTGTATCACTGTCACGAAATCATTTTTCATGACGTTTTATGAACGTCGTGGAAGTCCATGTCTTTCATGACGAAAATTAACCATCATGTGTGCTAATTTTTATGACGTTTTTTAAACGTCTTGTATACCTTTCGTGATGGGCGTATACGTGACGGCGTTAAAAACCTCATGAAAGTTTTTTGTGACGTTAAAAAAAGTCACGATAAACCGAATTTCTACTAGTGTTAATGCTTAAGTTTTTTATCCTTTGCTCAGTTATTTCATCCTTCTTACTCATTTCTTTTACTATGCTGTCATTCGTGGGGGATTGTTGGGAATGACAAATATTAAAACCTATTGTTGCCCCACCGTGGAAAAATAACCTTTGGGAAGTTCGTTTATAAGCATTAACTCTGTATTGGGCTTATAAACTTGGTGTGAGGTAAGCCAAGACCAAGGCCCACACGCACGCCGCTGCCGCCATCCGACTCGAGCTCGGGCCTATGTTGATAAATGAACGTTGAACGAGAGAAGAGATTAAATGGCTAGTCAAAGGACACATGGGTGGCCAAAATCATTTTTGAATTTTTATTTTTTCTTTATCACTATAAAAGGCTCACTCCGCTGCCATTTCAAATCATCCTATTCATCTCAATCTCCCCTCTATTCCTTCTCGTTTCCCACCTCTTTCAACTATCTTAACTGAGCACGAGATTGATTCCACTCCCATTCCGACGAGTGCATGTCTGAATTTGAGGTTGTGTTAACTTTGGGGAGCATACCGACAGTAAAACGATTTAGCATTGAGGTCGTGCTGATTTTGCTTTCAAGGCAGTGATTCTACCCACGACACAACGTTTTTACCTCCTAATTGCAATTTTGTCGTTTATTTTCCTACAAATAGAAGCAAGAGACTTAAGATGAGGTAACCGAATATCCTACATCCCTGCCGAACGAACCAGAGAACTCAGATGCCCATTTAATAGAAATATTTAATTTCTACGAGACAAACAACCCCACCCTGAATGTCTCTAATTTACATTTTTTTCAAAATCAAATTGAACAACTTTCGCTTCCAATATAATTGAGAGATAATTTTAAATAAAACAATGTAATTTGCAGTATAAACTGATTATAAAATTAATTTTTATCATTATTGAAATTTAACTTTTAGCATATTTCACCCTTTCTCCAAGTTACACTAGTTATTATTTTTCAAAACTTAATAATGTGATTTGGGCTAGGCAGGAGGGAAGAAAAGAGGCTTGCCTTAAAGTTAAAAAATTATATACATATTAAGATTTTAAAGTTTTTTCCCCTAATTTAGGTCCTAAATTTTTATACTAGAAATATTATATATATATAAACTTAAAATGTAAAAATTTGTCACTGGTTGTAAAAAATATTGGCTCCTGGTTGAAACTATTCGCATGATATCTTTCAAAAAATTGCCAACTAATGCCTAAGTGTAAAACATATAAACAAAAAAAGTGTAGGACATATAAAAAGTTCAACTGCAAAGGATGTTTAAAATAATTTTGACATATAAAAGTTTAGGACATAAATTTTATAAACTACTGTAATGTAATTTTAATTATTTAATCATTAATTAAACATAAAAATGAGCCGTCAACTAAGTTAGCGACTGAAATCAATTGTTTCATCTAGATTACATGGATTAAATTAAGAAAAAAAAAAGAAAACAACAACAAGATAAATTAAAATAAAAACAATTTGACAGTAATTTTTTTTTTTTTTCCTTCTATCTTACTGATCCCATTTGTATGTTTGCTGTGAGAGAAGATTTTGTCTGTTACCAATGGATGACTTTTCTTCCAATAAATAGATAACTTTAAACATAATTCTTTATCGTCAATTCAAATCTTCGATGAAGTATATATTACTTTTCTGCAAGTTTGATACTCACTCCGTATTTGTTAAATTAAAAAAAAATATTATTTATAGTCGGCAAAATCAACAAATCTATCTATATATTAGAAACTTTCTCTATTCATTATTATTATTATTATCTTTTTTTATAAATTCATCTTTTTATCTTAACAAATAGGAGTGGAGATTGAACAAATATAATAGGCACCTTATTGTAACCATTGTTCAAAATATCAGACGACAGATCGACATGTTATATAGAGAGGATAATCGTTTCTATTATATCGACAAAATTAAGTATAAAAAGTTTATCGATATTTCGTCGACATTCATCCACAAATTAAAAAAAATAAAAAAAAATTTGCTGGTACAAGGACCAAAATAAGAGCCCAACATTTATTATAGCTGTATGAGGGATGGGATAGCGGGGGAGTATTTATAGAGAGTACTCCTCCCTCTTCACATTGACGTGTTTATGTTAAAATATAATTAAAATATCTATTAAAGGATTTTCTAATTACAAAAAATCAAAAATTTGAAATTCATCGTGTGGTAGTTGAAATTTGATTGTGAAATATGACTAAAACGAGGCCTTCAATGTCTTTGGTAAATATAGGGTTGGAACTAAATCATCTCATCGTCCTCAATTAGAAAAAATATTCTTTAGGGTAGCGAGCTCTTTTCTGATCTCATTTTTGTTGATTCAGGATTTATAGTGGTTTTTTATACGATATTTTATTTGATTTTGATTGTATACCTTAACTATATAGGCATGAATAATATGTTTTCCATCACGTTAAATTCATATTTATGGGACCTCATGCATGTATATGATAATAGTATGTTATTCATAAAAAATAATGGTAAAATTACCCTCTCTTATCATGTCGATGTACTTTCATGAGGAGCTAAGTTGGTGGGTCTCAACTCCATTGACATGATGTCTACTATCATTTTTTAGTAGAGTCTCACATAAACATCTTCCTCTGCTCTTTCGTCCCGTAAAAGACTTCTCGAAAACCCACAAATTATTTATCTCGATTTTATGTTTATCCTTATATATATATGAAAATGTCCTATATTTATAGCTGGCAAAATCATTTTTTCTTTCCAAGTACAACAAATTCGGTGCATGAACCTCAAACCTCAAGGGAATGAGTATGGTATGAACGTCGAGAGAGGAGGACGTTGATCGAGCTTTTCCATGCCTAGTTCCAGTTTTCGTTAAAGACCTAGAGTTGGCTACGACTCTATACCAAGCCCTTTATGCTAAAATTCATTGAGGTTGATCCCGAAGTTACGTTTGAGACACTATAGTAGTAGTCTCTATTTATTCTACGGGCTTGCCATGTGGAGAACATAGGAAGGTTGGACTGTCCCGAAGACAAATATAATCGCCAACCTAGATACTTGGCAACAAAACCACATGGGAAACTCTCATGCGGCTTAAGGCTAGACCTACCCTCGATCTTTTGCACCCGACAGCTCGACCTCCGGGACGATATGAGTAATCACCAGTCCGATACCATGTCGGATCCTCAACCTATAAATAGAGCCCTTCATCCCGCATCAGGTATCGCATTCTAGTTCGGTTCTCCATAGCCAATTGACACTCATGCTTGTTATAGTCTCTATCTGTTGACAAAGGTTCAAGCTTGACCGATTTCATTGCATAAACATTTGGTGTCGTCTGCGAGGAATTCCTATTAATCAAGCCATAATTCAGGTCAACTCTACTGCTTCCAAGCATCCAAGCCATTGAGACAATACTTGAGGGTCATCCCTCACTCAAGACCAGCAAGGTTGGAGGCCTCTAGGATTGTTGTCAAGCCAACTATTGAGAACGACGATCAACTGCACCGATCAGCTATAACGAACCTTTCGCCCGTCAAGACTCGCCATCCCATCTGCTCTAACTAAGGAAGAGGGGGAGTTACCAAGAAGACTGGATGAAAGGCTAGTCGTTTGGTGCAGTTGAATGTGCTTGCCGTCATCCAAGCAAAGGGGGATGAAATACATGCACGGATGTAGGCGATGGAGTAGTCATACCTAAACCTCAAACATATCGAGCAATAAGTACCTTTGTAGCTCTCAAGGTTGGTGTACAAGGAATCGTGAAGATCCAATTCTAGTTGAAGATGAAGTTAATGGTGGAGAAGACTATGCTGTAGAAAGGAAGATATTCCTCAAAATTTTCTGTCTTGCAGGCGACTATGGTTACAATAAGCACCCGAATCGCGATATTGATGTCACTCAGCAAAGCAAGGATCTATGTGATTTTCTAAATGACAAAGCTGGATGCTCAGTCTCTAACATCGAAGGCTGAACCACTCAGCAGGCAGACCTATGCAACAATCTAAATGGCAAGGCTAAACCAAAGGCATGCAAAGCTCAGCCTCAAGGTCAAGTAATGCGAGAATAATTTTACTTGTTGACAATCAAGCAAGTTTGATGCTGAGGTCGAAACTTTGCAAAAGAAATACGAGAGCAAGTTTGAACAAGCTCTCATTGATGGCGAATCCAAATAATTTCCTCTCTTGACATCTGTTCTGTCAGCTGGGCAAAAAGAAGCTGGGGGCCTTAATTTTAGGGCAAGATGTAGACTTTTTATGGATGCAATTAAAATTCCAGTGCTGGAAAGTTACTGCACTGCCCAGACTCAGCCGCATAATAGTGCTCTAGCACAACATGCTCTGGCATATAAAGCTCCAACAACTTCTTCAGATTATTTCCAATTAAACAAAAAAAATATGGGAAATAAGCATGCACTTGTACAATTTCTTTAACACAGGGAATTAGAACATGATATTTAACTTTTCCACTCAATACCTTACTTTAGCATGCTATTTAGATAGATATCCTCACATTAATGCACAAATCAACCTATCTATTTACTAAAATAATTCTCTTTTGGAGAGTTATCGCTACAAGAAAGAATGTCTTATGCGTCGTCATTTTAGCTACATTTTCCCAAAAACATTGCTAAAACATACTCTTAGCGACGTCGTCAATAACAAACGACACTAAAAATAACTTTTAGCGATGCAGTATGTCAAACACGTTGCTAAAAGTATATTCAGCGACGCCCATTGACTAATAGCGTCGCTGAAAATAGTTTTAGCGACACCATTATTAATGGTGTCACTAAAAGTTATTTTTAGCAACGCATTATTTACTATCTGTGGCATAAAAGTGTCAGATTAAACCACTTCCCCCTTCCCCTTCCTCATTCGTGATTTTTGTCCCAAACCCTCACCGTTGCTGCTCCTTTGCCTTACCGTCATTGCTCGTTCGCTGTTCGATTGCCAGTCCTTCGCTGTTTGATTGCCGGTCCTTCGCCATGTTGTTTTCGTTCCGTGTGGATCTCACAATGAATTTTAATTAAGGTACATTCCTTTCATTTTTCTTTCTCTTATTTCTCGAATTGAAGCCATTGCTTAGTGACATGTCTTAAAGTATTGTTTCACTTCCATCACTTTTCTTCCATATTTGTAGGTCTTATCCAATCCCCGAAATCCAATTATTCTTCATTTATGAGGTGAGTTACAATTATCTACTCTTATTTAAAGGTATATATTTTTATGGATCTGAATTTAAATTAAGTATTGTGTTGTTTGTGTACTTATTATGACGTAAATTAAATATTTATTGTGTTAAGATGTTGGTGAAATTGATTTTTATGGAGTTTGTGAGAGTAAAATGTAATGGAAGTGAGTTGGGTCGAATGAAGTTGTATGGAAGGGAGTTGAAATTGAAATTTTTGTGAAGTAAATGGTATTGAACTGTATGGAAGGGAGTTGAAATTGAATTTTTTGTGAAGTGAGTGGTATTGAAATAGAAAAATTGTTGGTGTTGTTTTGAGGAGATCGCTAAGCTATTGTTGTCTCTCGACATGATTTTTGGGTGAGAGCTTTAGCTTTTGTGGTTATCCAACACTAATTTTGTATTCTTTTTATCTTGTTATTGAACTTTTTAAAAACGTTTTCAAAATCTAAGCCTAATTTTGAAAACCAAGGGAATTAGTTTACAAAAACTTGTATTGTTAATTTTTAAAATTTAGCTAAAAATTCAAGAGTGTTTTGAGAAAGGATGAAAGACGTACTAAAATAATAGTGAAGACACAAGCATAATTTTGAAAATAGAAAGCTAGAGACAAAATGGTTATCCAACAAAGCCTTACCGTAAAGAGTATGAATTGAGAAGTGCACCAGCAGCTCAACAAGTAATTGTACAAGTACTGGACAAACAAGGTGCACTTGGAATTAATTTGGTTTGAAGTTTGTGACTATCCTGCAGTTATGGTGGTCATAACTGAATATAATTTTGTTAAGCATTTGAGTTGTTTATATTGGTTTTGATGTACTTGGAACATTGTGACTATCGTGCAGTTATGGTGGTAGACATATCCAATGTTGTTAGTATATCCACAAGCGCATTTATATTCCTTATATTGGGTTTCATGTGGTTAAGGGGGTGTTGTGACTATTTATTATGTGTATACATGTGAAATTTGATATAGGATTGTAGTGGTAAAAGTAGTTCTTAAAACTTTTCATGATTATGCAAGCTTTAGTTTTTACCATATGTGTGATATAGCTTGGGACTTCCCTGTGGTTCGGTTTTGCATGTGGTTGAAGGCAAATTCTGCTTGTGCTAGGGCCAGATCCCATTGCTTTGGTCTATCACTACAAATGCAAAGTATGAGGTTGCCGAGAGTCCGATTTGTTACTTCCGTTTGGCCATCCGTTTGTGGATGGTTGGTTATGCTGTATTTTAGTGAAGTATCGAATTTGTGCCAAAGTGTTTTCCAAAAGTGACTAAGGAACTTGACGTCCCTATCTGACACTATGGTCTTTGGTATGCCATGTAAGCGGACGATTTCTCTAAAGAACAAATTAGCCACATATACTGCATCTGATGTTTTCTTACCGGCCAAAAAATGGGCCATTTTGCTGAATCGGTCCACAACCATTAACACCGAATCATAACCTCTTTGGGTGCGGGGTAATCCGAGGACAAAGTCTATAGATAGATCTTCCTAAATAGTTTTTGGTGTAGGTAAAGGGATATAAAGACCAGTGTTTTGTTTTGTCCCCTTATTAGTTTGACAAATGAAACACTTGGAGACATAGCTAAAGACATATTTTCGTAGTTGAGGCCCAAAGTGACCAGCCAAGCCTCCCGCATGTAGGTCCTTGATTAGGGCTTCTCTTAAGGACGTATGAGGGATACAAAGTTGATACCCTTTAAAGAGATACCCATCTAAGATATGAAATTCTCCTGTATGTTTATGTTGCTGACACTGAGTCCATATGTTTTCGAAATCAGGATCAGTTTGGTATGTTGTAGGTATGGCCGAAAAGGCAGTAACTTCACTTTGTAAAATCATGAGCAGAGAATGTTTTCTACTAAGGGCATCAGATGCCTTATTAAGGGTACCATTCTTATGCTTTATAACAAAGTCAAACCTCTGTAAAAAGGACAGCCATCTAGTGTGCATGCGGCTTATAGATTTTTGTGTCTGAAGGAACTTTAAAGAGATAGGTCTATAAATAAGATAAATTCTTGGCTGAGCAAGTAGTGCTCCCATTGTTTAAGGGCTTTAACAAGAGCATATAATTGTTGCTCATATGTACTCCAATTTTGGCGAGAGGGGCTTAACTTTTCGCTAAAGTATTCAATAGGATGTTGATTTTGTGATAAAACAGCTCCAATACCAACCCTAAAGGCGTCTACTGCTACCTCAAAGGGTTGGGTGAAGTCTGGTAGTTTCAAAATGAGGCTGTCTGTCAATTTCTGTTTCAAATGCAGGAAACTCTATTTTTGAGCTTGGGATCACTGGAAGTTGCCATTTTTTAGACAATCAGTGAGGGGGCCTGCGATAGTGTTAAAGTCCCTAATAAATTTTCTGTAAAAAGAAGCTATTCCGAGGAAGCATTGGATGCCTTTTATAGTATGAGGTTCAGGCCAATCAGATATAGCCTTTATCTTGGCTGGATCCATTTGTAACCCTTGTGGATTAATTATGAACCCTAGAAAAGAGATTTCTGAAACTAGAAAAAGACATTTCTTTTTTATGTTTATGACCAGTTTATTGTGGTGTAGGGCTATAAACAGAGTTTCTAAGTGTACAATGTGGTCACTTCTTGTTTTACTATAGACTAAGATGTCATCAAAGTAGACAATTATAAATTTGTGCTAAAAAGGAAGAAGTACATGATGCATTAGGCGCATGAAAGTGCTTGGTGCGTTGGATAAACCGAATGACATGACTAACCATTCGAATAGCCCTTCATTTGCTTCGAAAGCTGTTTTCCATTCGTCCCCTGGACGAATTCTGATTTGGTGGTATCCACTGCAGAGATCCACCTTAGAAAAGAAGTGGGCACCCTCTAATTGATCAAGGAGATCATTGATTCGAGGGATAGGAAATCAGTATTTGATAGTAATCTTGTTGATGGCTCGGCTATCAACACACATCCACCAAGATCCATCATTTTTTGGCGTAAGGAGTGCTGGGACAGCACAAAGGCTTAAACTGGGTTTGATATGGCCTTTGGCTAATAATTCTGCTACTTGGTCATTGGGTAAGTTGACAATGTTGCTCCTGGAATGAGATCAATGTGATGTTGAATGTCCTGCATCAGAGGTAAAGAATCCTGGGGATGGAGGAGGTCAGGAAAGGTGGATGAAAGCTGGTCAACCTCCGGTGGTATTGTAGAGGTAGTAACAGTATCCGAACTATCAAAGCTTTTTATTATCAAACTCAAAATAGGATCAGATTGTTGGAACAGAAGTTGTTTTGCATTGCAAATGTGGAAGAGATTGCTTGTTTCCACATTTTTTGAATTTGTAGGGCTGGTTAGAGGGAGTAGGACCACTGTTTTTCCCATCCACGTAAATTCATAGTTGTTTTCACGACCCTTATGGATTGCTTGAGTATCAAATTGCCATAGACGTCCCAAAAGGATGTGACAAACATCAATATGAAGGACGTCATATGTAATTTGATCCTTATAGCTATTCCCAATGGATAAGGGAATGGTACACAGAGTATTAACAAGGGCCTCACCACCTTTTCGGATCCAACTGATCTTGTATGGTGTGGGATGGGGTGAAACTTTGAGGTTTGAGCTTGAAACCAGCTTAGTTAAAACGACATTTTCAGTACTACCGCTGTCAATGATAATATTACAAATCTTACCATTGACAGTACATCGCGTGCGGAATAATGAGTGTCTTTGTGGCGTAGTTTGTGTCTTAGGGGCAAGTAAAATTATTTCTAACACATAAGAAACTTGATCTCTTTCATCGGGTTTAAGGTAGGCAACATCACTGTCGGAGTCATGAACACAAGAATCACCCAAATCTTGGTCATCTTCCACAAAGTTAACCATTTTACGTTGTAGACATTCATTGGATAAATGGCCCACTTGCCCACAGCAAAAATATTTTCCCAATGTGGGTCTATTGTAAACATTGGATTTCTTCTTGGTAAGTTGGTCAGCAGGTTTGGTATCCTCAGATCCCTTACCTTTGGAAGTAAAGGTAGAACCGGGTGTTGTTTTATCAAAGAAGGATGTACCTCTTTTAGAAGAACCAATCTGAGCGTCTCCCGGCGTTCTTCGTTGGTATTGCACCCTAACAAAACCAATTGGTTGGAGTTGAAGCTTTTCTTTGATGTCTGTCCAAAGACCACTAACAAAACCAGCCACTTGGTATTGATCGGACTCCCTAAGATTTGTTCTTGCTCCCAACCTATAGAACTCCTCGGTATAGTCAGCTATAGATCGTGTGCCTTGTTTGCAATTTTGGTATTGATTGTATAGAAGTTGCTCAAAATTGATGGGTAAAAACCTGGCGCGCATATGCTTCTTCATCTTCTCCCAAGTGCGGATAGGCACCTTCCCAAAATGTCGTCTGTTGGTGTCCAATTTTTCCCACCAAGCAAAAGCCCTGCCTTTTAATTTTAGCACAACCAATTTTACCTTCTTGTGATTCGGAGTCGACATGTATTCAAAAAAACTTTCCACATTCTTGATCCATTCAAGAAAGCCTTTGATATCTAATCTACCATCAAACGGAGGGAGATCAACTTTCATCTTGTACTCACTAGGCTCGTGAGGTTGATAGGGATTATACTGATGTTGTCGCCGGCCATCCCAAGGTGGCATATCCTCCTCATCACTAGATGAATCTACAGGGAATTGTCATTTGCTAGGGCAGTGATCATACTGACGACGAGCATGCCGTTCTTGCTGTCTTTCTTGATTTGGTGGAAGGGCATAGTATGGTTCTTGATGGCTAGAAGGGGTTCTGGGATAAGGTTCTTGGTTCGGATTGTGGGCCACTTCAGAATGTTGATGAAGAGTAGGATGGGTTTCTTGAGAGGAACATGATCTTTAAGCATTCTTGGCAGTTGCTGTTGTGTTTCACAGCCCAAAGCAATCCCCTGTTCTTGAACCTCCTTGTCATTCTTCTTTTTTGGTTGTTCTTATTGTACTTGCAAGCCATCAATCTTGTCTACCAAAATGTTCAATATTTGCTTGATCTCAACCACATTCTGCTGTGAATTTTCAATAGCAGCGAAATTGGTGTAAGCAATTTCGAGAGAAAACTAGATTTGCATTGAAGTGTAGGAAATGATACAAATGGCCAGCTATTTATAGGAAATATCCAAGGGATAACTATCTAACTAACTAACTTACTCAAAGCTAACTAAAGTAGTTACTGATAGTTACATTAGTTCTTAACTTTTTATTTAATATTTTTCCAACACATTATATATATTATAATTTTTGGGGGTAGACTAAACGTTTTAGTGTGATTTTGAAGCTGGTTATGGTCTCAAAGGGCACTTTAGTGATTTAAGTCACATAAGTAGTTTTTAGCACTTTTTCATCTGGTACTATTTCATTTTTTATGTAATAGCATTTTCATACTTTTTGTTTAATTATTTCAGGCAATCATTCATATTTTCAGCGGCAAAATATGTGGCTGATAACGTTATCAGTGACACTATATATCGTTGCTGATTAAATTTTCAGTGACATATATAGTTGTCGTTGAAACTATTTTGAGGGACATATGTTGGTGTCACTGAAATTATCGCAACGCGTTATTCGCGACTTTCATAAGGACGAACGGCTTTGCGTCGCAAATACTTTTAGCGACATTTTGCCACTTTTAGTGATATCTTTTTTAATTATCACACACCCATGGAACACAAAGCATCTTAAACGTTATTTTCATTAAATTGTTAAATGAACTTTTTTTTTTTGAAAAAGGAAGGTACAAAAAACACGTAGGATCCTATTTGAGGTTTGATGTGCGACCTGTTTCCTTCTAGAATAAATAAAACTAGCTCGCTTATTCGAACAAAGTCCTCCGACCTATCCATGGTAACCTAAGTTCGAATCAGGGCCATAGTGAGTCTGTTGCATTTAAAATAAGAATGCGTATATGACATATCTACATGTTAAGGAATATTTGAGGTTTGAGGTACGACATGTTTGCTATGACACGACAGTTACTGTGAGTTCCCTATATTTTGGTCACCATGGAAGTATTATACAGTTCAACAACACTGAAGGATTAAAATTATACTTCATTCATTTTTGTTAAGGTATATGCCCCGACCTTCAAAAGATATGGAATTACAAAGCATAATTTCTAGACTATTACAAAAAAGCTGCTAAGACAACAAAAACAAGACATCCAGCTGAAGGTCGCCATAACTTGGAAGTCTGAGATGCTTGGGACCAGCCTCCTTAGATGACGTCATGCTTATTTCCTGAGGGGGCATCACTTAACTCTCATCTTCGGAAGGTCAAACCTAGTCACTCTTCTTATTAAGTCTCTCTACATCATGCACAAATCGAGGTCGGCCAGGTACCTCTGCATGAGCTTTTTAGGCATCTTTGTCTCATCTGTAGAGGCCATCCATGTCTCAATGTACTTCATGTTGATCAAAGTTAAATCAATATTGGGGACAAAGTCCTTAATGCCATTAAAGGCGAACCTTGAACTTGTCCCTAAAGTCCTTTGAAATTTTGTCAAAGTCTTTATAAGCCCTGAACTTCTCCTTTAGAAATAGGCCGCTCATCAGAAGGTCATGCCTGTCAAGCTCTGCCTTAATCGAGACCGCAACCTAACCAACGACCGCAACCTAACCAACGATCGCATGATTCTATAAACAAACTATTAGCACAAGTTATTTGTAGCACTTAAAAGAAAACAGTGCAAGCTAAAAATAGCAAATACCTCAACCGCCTGGTCAATCATGTGTTGGATGACAGACCCATGGGTAGTAATGAACTTTGAAGAGCATCCCAATGATCTGTTGAAGCTCGTGCACCCTATTCTCGCGACCTCTTCCTTCACTTAGCGCTAGATGGTTCCCTCGAAACCTCATCTCGATATTCGAGGTATTTTTTATTGTTTCTAAAGGATCTTCAGTGACGTCGATCACTCCTGAGCAACATTCGAGTCTCTTTGTTTGATCGGAGCTCATAACTTTACTCGTTTTATTCTTCGACGCATTTGGAGAAATATCTGCTCAAACAATTTGAAGAGGACGAACATTCAAGGCGTCTCCTGCTTGATCCTTCTTAGAGGTAGGGGCCAACTTCGAACATTCAAGGCCCCCAGTAGTAGTAATACCTTCGACTTTAGAAGGTGTGTCTGAGCTTGTACATTCAACAACCTTGGATGGTCCTTCCTTCAGGTGCTTCCTTTTCACTTGGTCAGCAAATGCGGAAACCACGGCTACGCGAAAAAAGAACTAGCGTTAGTGAGAAATTGCTGTAAAGTTCGAAATAAGAATGAGGAAGAAGCTTACCTAAATCACGATAAGGAAAAACTACAGGGATGATTTTATGGACATTTCCAATGAAGTCAAGAAGGCTGACTCTATCAAAAGTATGCCTTTCACGAGGGTGCTCATGTGACGTCCCTTCTTGGATCGAGCTCAAAACTTCTTCAGGAACTCGTAGGTCTGATTGGTTAGACCTGATAATAGTTTGGGCAATATTGTAAGGATAAACAAATGAAGTTAATAAACTCAAGAAAAGTCAAAAGTCAGGGCAACTAATAAGCCGACCTTACCTAAGTTATCAAACTTATGTGGCACTTTGAAATAGAGTTCGTCTAGCTCATCCAAGGCTAGCTAGTCTCTAAAGGCATAAAACCACTTGCCTTTCCACTTTTTAATCGAGAACGACCCTTTATCGATTGTCTCGACCTCTCTTCTAAAATAAATATAGAAACAATTTACTTTATTAGGCACTCTCTTGACCTCATGACAAGCTAAGGGTTGCTCTAAGTTGAGCAACACTGCGACGTTGTCATTTTAACACTCTAGCCACCAAAGGACTCCTAAGCTAAACAGCACGCCCCAACCATTAGGAGCGAGCTGCATAGGGTCAAGGTTGAATAAGCTACAAAATTTATGGGCAAAAGGATTAAGAGGAAGTCTGAATCCAAGTTCAAACATCTTCATGTATATTACACATCCCTCAAGTGGATTTTGTGCAGTTTTTCCTTCTATAGGAAGACATAGACTTATGCTATCAAGGATGCTTAGTCCTTAGAAGGACACTTAGTCCTTCAACCAGAAGTTGAAGGCTCACTCTCATTAGACTTAGCGGACCCCAACTCGCAGAGTGAGCACTCTCGTAAAGGGAGGTGACCTCTTTTAGTTCTTGACTCAATCTATTGACCAAATTGCTATCATACTATCATAATGGTCATCTGATTTATCAATATACCAAATGGTCTATCTATAGACCCATTACTTGAGTTGCTATTGCCTGAATTGATCTATTGCTTACACGCAATCAAGAAAACTACCAGAGCTAAAGATGTTTAAAAATTCAAGAAAATGGGAGAAAAGAACTGACCTAGTTAAAATCTTCAAGCTTAGATAGTCGAACTCACGTGAAAATGAAGATCTGAATGTGTGAAATGTTGAATTTGATCTAGGTCCATTTATGTCATATTCTAGTTAACCACCCAGTTTTTACGAAGTCAACTGTTTAGATCTAACGAGAGTCCGAAAGTCGGAGGCACTTGAGTGTCCCGACAGCTGTCAGATCAACCCCTCACCTTTCAACAACTATTTTCTAATGACCTCGGAATCGAAAGAGTAACCACATAAGGAAACTTGCACTAAAAAAAATAAGAAAGATCTCTTTGTCAGGATGTAACACCAACTTGCCAGAGAAGGGGCAAATGTTGTGGTCAAAAATGTTCTTGCCACATGAAGAACATAGAATGGTTGGACTGACTAGCTCTCCCCCGAAGACAAATATAAAGGCTGACCTAGATACTTGGCAACGAAACCACATGGGAAATGGGAACACTACCAATTAAGCAAGAGATGTAGATATTCTTGTAAATTTTGTGGCATATTTTTAGGTTCTACCTGCTTAATTATTTGAATTGTTGGAGTAGTCATAGAGATCTAGATACTCTGCCTTTAAAAAAGAATCGTTACTTGCTTGAGAAAGAATATCAAGTCAACATGATAGAATCCGCCAACAACCCTGGTTAGAAAAGTTTCGACTAAAGTTGTAGAAAGTGTTAAAGGGCGATATCGGTGAAGTCATGCTCTATAGTTTTGTTCCCTTAAATTTTTGTTGAACTGATTTTAGAATTTCTTCAATCCACCTCCATTAAATTGTCGGCGTTCAGATAAAAATGAAGTACAGAGTTCGGTAATTAGTAATCATTCATTTCTTGTTGAGACGATATATTCACTTCTATGTTACTTGTGACGATTCGAACACTTGCGAATTCGAACAACACACCCAACAGGTCGATCATCGGGACGACATGAGTAATCGTCAGTCGAATACCCTATCGGATCCTCAACCTATAAATAGAGCACTCACTCTCTCGCATCAAGTATCACATTCTAGCTTTGTCTTAATATCTAAGTCGAACTTAAACTGACTTAAACATCAGAGTGTTTTCTTCTCTTGTGTTGGTTCTTCCTAGCCAAACGACACTCAAGCTCGTCCTAGTCTTTCTCCGTTGACCAAGGTTTGACCTTGACCAATTTCATTGCACATACATAATAGATGTCATTTATCGCTCAATTGAGCTCAATTGAGTTCATGTTGACACTTGCAAAATAAACAAATTATTCTTATGAGGGTTTTTTTCTTTATCATTTATTTCAATTGAACTATTTGATTGAAAGTTAAAGACAAGAAGAAAAATTAATTAGAAAAGTGTTTAAAATTAGTTTAAAATACAAAAAAAATATATATATTTAATAATAATTATAGTATAATTATTTAATGTTTGGTCAATGACACCAGCAACTAGTCAAATCAAAGATTTTGTGAATTTAAATAATAAAGAAGTCGACATAGACAAAAAAAAATATTTGATAACATTTTCTTTATATTCCTATCATTTTTAGTCCCTATCATACGGGAAAAATCTACTTCTTCCCCTTTAATTACGCATAAACATCTATTTTCCTCTTTTTTTTTTTCCCACCTTGTGTAGAAAAACTTTACTCCTGTTTTCTTATGGTCTTTTCCTCGTTTCAAAGATTTTGGTTTACGCGAAAAGTAGGAATTATATATGTTCAAATTATGACCAACTTGCATAGTCACAATTGAACTGTCTTTGCCATTATTATGACTAATCAATATATTTTAATTTTAGTTCATGTGGAAATTTTATCATACAATTTTGTTAAATCTCTGTATACCATGAGAATTTATGTGAATAATCATTGGAATAGACGAGTTTGTAACAATTCAATAATATTTTTTTATTTAAAAAATGGAATAAATAATTGTTTATCATCAATTTTTGAAAACTTCGAACTATAAGTTATTGACTTGACTACCGTTCTTTGCACAGAATTTTCAAAGTGAGGGACAGAGGATCAATAGAAATGGTAGAAGATAACAAAAGAATATATGAAAGGACAAATGAATAGTTTTATGTAGTTTTTATTATTATTATTATTATTATTATTTTTATTTTGATCTTAAAATTGGAAATAATATTATGAAAAAGGACGTATCTTACTTTTTAAAATTTGAATTGTTGTACTTGATAGAAGTCCATCAAATTAATCATATAATTGAAATTAACTTTATAATATAATAATTTAACTTATGGACTTGACTGGTAGCTAACCAAAACTATATGTGTCATTTTTTTTAGTAACATGCAAGGTGAGAGACCGGACTCACAATCTCTTAGTTTGAAATATATTGACGATTTCTGTTGAACTCGTGCTTTTCCATATGTGTCATTTTTATAGCTAATTAATTATTACACTAATTATAAATCTCATCCAATATACTTTAAAAAAACTTCATATATTTAAATTTAAATTTGTTTTTGAACATTCTCTCGCTTTACTTTTCTATCAAATTTGGCCATCAATTTAAAAAAAGTAAAAAGAACATTTAAAGATGTTATAGACATAGTTTGAGTCACATTTGATTTTTTTTATCAAAATAGTAACGGATCAAAAAAATTAAATTGATGACTAAAATAATTTCAAGACAATTCAACAAAAAATAATCATTTAAGACAAAATTTGTTAATTAATTTTAAATGACTGGGTGTTTAAAGTGATCCTTTTTATTCTCTCTCTTTTTTTTATTTGTTTTTGTTTTTGTTTTTGTTTTGAGATAATTCTCTCTTTTTTTCTTTAGTAGTTCTTTCTCTCTGTTTCTTTTCTTACAGAATATTATTAGATAAAAAACAAGGATCTAAGTCATCCATTCATGTCGTTGTTTTGTTAGACATGGGTCCGTTCTCATTAATTATAACTATTCTACTTTATGTTTTGGTCGTTATTAATTTTATAGGAAGAGAAATGAATATTATGTTATCGAAAATGATAGAGACAACGGGAATCAAAATTAAAATTTGTTGTCAAAGCGAGCATAGCTCAACGATAATCGGTACATATCTCCAAATTGTGAGTTCGAATCCCCACACGTTGTACTAAAAAAAGTTAAATAAATAAAATCAAAAAGTTGAAAGTTCAAACTAATCCTAACATATTGTTGAATAAAAAAAAAATCTAAGAAGATTACAATACAGAAGAGGTCGAGAGAAAAAAGAGAGATGCATTTTTTTATGATTCAACTTGTGTTAGATGTGTTTGAAATAGGTTAAAAACACTTTTGGTCCCTGTTCGTTAAAGTAACCATTTAGTCTCTAAATTTTAGTTTTTAGTCTCTAAATTTTAGTTTTTAACGATTTAGTCCTTTTACTTTCAAATTGATAACAATTTAACTCTTGAACTTTAAGATCTAACGATTCAATCCCTGTAATTTAGAGTTTGTAACAATTTAGTCCTTATCGTGAAATTCTTTTGTTAATTATTTTATATATACAGATTGATAAACCAATGAGGACCAAATATGTTATAAATTAGAAAGATTAAATTGTTATATGATAAAACTTGAATCTTAATTTTAATAAGATTTTTCACGATAGGGACTAAATTGTTACAAATTTTAAACTACAGGGACTAAATCGTTACTTTACTAAAAGTACAGGGAATAAATCATTACAAACTAAAGTTTAAGGACTAAATTATTGCTTTTTTTTCAAAAAAAAAAAAATCAAATTACAAGGACCAAAAATTTACTTTTTAAACCTTTTGAAATATTATTCTCAACCCCTATATTTATTTAGGGGGTTACAAGGTCTAACATAAATGAGATTTTTAACTTATGAGAATAATAAGAGTTGATGGTATATGGTTGACGAGGGGATGTGTAATCTACCAGGGTCATGGACATCTTACCCAATTCATAATATTTATAACACTTCGTATATGGAACACATTTCTCATTAAAATCTTATTGGAAAAAAAATTCAATGAGAAGAAAATCATAAAGAAAAAAAAAATACATTATTCATGTGTTGATGCCAATTTTTGAGCCAGTGCAACTTACCGTGAGATGTCGTGGATGTGACGTGCATATTCGTCTCATATCTCAAGGTTTACTTGCTGATAACTCCTTGAAAGAGAGCTATTCTAATAGATTTTTCTTTTTCTTTTTTTTTTTTTTTGGCTAAATTGAGCATAATTGTGAGGATCTTGGATATGATAGTATACTAAATTAGGATTTAGATAAGAAATATGAAAATCATCCTTGAATCCTTATTTTGTAATGAATTTGAAAGATTTGTGGCTTAGTTGTTGTTGTCTTTGAGCACTAATGTAGGAAATGTGGGAGCTTCAGATGTGGAGCAGCTAAGCCAAACTTCAATGCTAATAAGTGAATTTTATATTTACTTATTGTATCTAATTTTTGTGTTTTTTTTCTTGAAGTTTATTAATGTTAATCCTTGTTTTCGTTTATTTTTGTAGGTGAAGGTTGATTAGTGTTTGGAAGGAACTTTAGAGGGGTTCCAAGCAAAAAGAAGAATGAAACTTGAAAAACAAGAAAATAAAATATTCAGCGCCTAGGTGCTCCGAACTTAAAGCGGTGATTTTGAAAACACGGGCACCAAAAACCGCCCCCTAGGCGCTGTGATCACTTATAAATTCATATTTTAGGTCAGTTTGAAGAGAAAGAAGGGAGAGATTCGTGGGCTGCAGCTGAAGACCCATTTTGGAGGGAGAATCCTCCTCTTTTCTTCTTTCTTTTCATTTTATTTATGCATTGACTCGTGGTATTTACATTCTAGGTTAGTTTTGTGTTAGATTTTGTTTCTAGGGTGCGATCTAGCCGAAACTATAAATTCTTGAGCCTGATGTATTTATGATTAATGAAGTTATTTCCATTGTTGAGTTAAAATTCTGAACATAATGCTTGTAGTTGTTTGATCACCGATTGCATGTGATTTTAGATTTAATTTGAGATCGAGAGATAAGAGTTGAATCGAATCTTGAATGTTTAGCCATATGTTATACATATAAGATAGAGATGTTTACGAATTCTTGTGTAGCATTTATAAATCTCCCAAGCCTAATGCTTTTTGATAGGTGCAAAATTTCACGGAGATGTAGGCTTCTGTCACAGTAGCTAGTGGCTCAACTTCTGCTCAATTTGTGAAGTAGTTAACTATGAGCATGGTAGACTTGGTCTACCCTCGGTCTTGGAGTAATGGACTAATAAGGTCGATCCCCCATTGAGCAAAAGACCATGGGCTAAAATGCATGCAGTAGCTCAGGCGACTAGTTGAGCGAGTTGGCGAACCTCTAGCACTTGTCACATTTCTGGGTAAAGTCTTTGGTATCCTTGCTTAAGGTCAGCCAGTAGTATCCTTGTTTGATTGTCTTAATGGCCATAGATCGGCTCCCATAATGGTTACCACAAACTCCTTCATATACCTCGACCATGACATAATGTGTCTTGTTTGGATCGAGGAACCTAAGTAAAGGTAGGGAGAGGCTGCGCTTGTAAAGCTTCCAATCTTAGAGTACGTAGTGAGCTGCTTTACGGTCGAGCTTACTTGACACAGCTCGGTCTTGAGGCAGGTTGCCTTTTGAAAAACTCTTTGATTGGGTCCGTCCAGGTTAGGGATTGAATCTCTACGTCCACGAGATCTTGCTCCAAGATGAATGGAGAATGGAGGATCTCACTAGCACCAACTTTGCCAGGTTAGTTTCATTTGCAGATTCTAACTTTACAAGGGCAATAGCATTGGCATTTGCAAACCTCGAGACTTGATAAATCTCGTAATTGTAAAGCTCGACAAGCAGTCCTTTGACCTTGCTAAAGTATTTTTCCATTTTAGGGTAATTTGTCTAGTATTCCTCGGTAATTTGATTCACGCTGAGCTGCAAATCACTGTAGATAAAAAGATGTTGGACGCCTAGGCTTCTCACCATGTGTAGGTCGACAATAAGGGCTTTATATTCTACTTCATTTTTCAAAGTTCAAAAGTCGAAGCGGAGTGCATACTCTGTTGGGTTTAGTTCCCTGAGCTCGTGAGTTTGTAATTTGTAAACATTTTATTTATTATTAATTAAAGTTATTTTATTATTTCTTTGCATTACACGTATTCCAATAAACTAAGATCTAAAGTTATTTAATGTATCTGGAACAATATATATTTGATATACAATATATATTTAATATACATTGTATATATTTGATATATAGTTTATATACAGTATATATTTGATACAAGTGGATAATGTTACAGTAATAACCTAAATGGTCTATAGTACATGGATAAGGTTGCGAGTGAGGGCATCCTGTGCAAAGAGTTTGCATAAGACCGGACCATAAGATAGTCACTTTTACTTTATAACACTGTTTACTGTCTGAAACTAACTATCTCGACTTTGATGGCCTAGGTAACTCGATCTTAATCTTGTTATTGTTTCAAAGGTCATGTCGTATTCCCTAAGCTTGAATGTCCACTTCATTAATATGCAGGAAGTTTTTGGCATTCGGAAGACATGACGGAGATGGAAATTGGTCAACACCGTGATATATGGCGAAATCGCCAAGTTGAGGTGACTAGAGTGATGACGAGCTTCTTGATGCAGGGATACCAAATTTTTGCATCTATCATAGCCTTGCTAGTGTAGTATATTGGACTATGACGTCCCTTCTTTTGCTTAATGAGAGCCGAGCTCACTGCTTTTTCTGAGAGGGCAAAGTAGAGGAAGAGGTTGTCACTTTGAATTGGCTTGGACAACAAAGGTGTCGAGCTTAGGTATGCCTTCGGCTGTTCAAATGCAACGTGGCACTCTAGTGTCCATTCAAATTGTCTCTTGGTCTTTAACATCTTGATAAAGGGAAGGCATTTGTCTGTTTTGAGCAAGAAACAACCTGTTGAAAGCAACAATCTGACCATTTAAGCATTGTAATTGCTTAAGGTTTTTCGAGGGCACCATGCCGAGCACTACTTGGATCTTTTTGGGTTGGCTCCGATTCCTCGTTCATTGACCATGAAGCCGAAGAACTTTCCTGAAGATACATCAAAGGAACATGTAGCTGGATTGAGAATCATTTTGTATTTTCGAAGGATGTCAAAAGTTTCAGTCAGGTTGGTAATATGTGAGCTCGTTTTCTTGCTTTTGACTAGCATAATGTCTACGTATACCTCCATGTTGCGACGTAGCTGTTTGGCGAACATTTTATTAACCATACGCTTGTAGGTTGCTTTGACGTTCTTCAACCCGAAAGACATTACTTCGTAGTAGTAAAGCCATTGGTCAGTTATTAAGTATGGATGTATCTCATTGATTCGGCTTGTGCATTTTGATTTTGTTGTAGCTGGAGTAGGCATCCATGAAGGTCAGTAGCTCGTGCCCAACAGTAGTTGATAACTCTCCAAAAGAGAGTTATTCTAGTAAATATTTGAGTGTTTTTGTGCAATGAAATGTCAAAGTGTGTCTAATTTAGCTCTCAAACCCCATGAATAGTATTAGAAATCGAAGCTTGAGCTAAAAGTTCCATGTCTTGAATGTTTTGGCTAAAAATTGTACTAAACTCTCATATTTTTGGCTTAATTGCGCAAGTTTGGAAAGAGAAGGAAGAGCATGAAGAAAGCGTTGAGCCTAGAAAGTAGTAGATGAAGCTTGTTCAAGGCAGAACAGAAGAGAGCCGGAGCAAAGAATAGCTGGAGCATGGATTTACAGTATAGTAACTATCTCAGACACGGGATAAATTACCATATCCATACAATCTCCAGCCGAGTGTCCTAAAATTGAGACCCGATAAAAAAAGGGACTTTTTGACCTAGCCAATACACACAGATCCCAATAGAGACACATTTTTTAGTGTTGGAAAAGTCAAGGAAGAAGAATCTCACTGTAGCAGAAAATGCTTACCACAAGTGTACGGGTCAAGTTTTAATAAAAGTGGTAAGTAATTATTGATATCGTCCACTGGATTGGGTTTCTAGTCACTCAAGTACTACAGATATTAATGTCCGATTTTATCTAGAGAAACAACCAGGAATTTCTTTTGACACACAAAAATGAAATAACAAGTGAATAAAAAACTCTAAAGAAAACTCTTATGGAGAACGGGTCCTAGGGAAGTGATTTCACCAACTGAACCTACAAGCGAACAAATTAAACATGCTAAGATTAAATATGCAATTAATCTATAAGTCAAGAAATGAAGAATTGTAACTGTCTCTCTCGAGCACAATTAATTCTCCCACTTATTAAGAAACCAATTTCCCTATCTAGTTTCATTAACAAGCAGGGTCGTGATCAAGAGATTAAAAGCATAGTCATGCATCCTCTAAGATAATTCTAAATCTCCCGATCTTAGAACTACCTCAGTCATGCATTCAAGTCCCAATCTAAACCACCTCTCCCGAGCGTAAGATTCAGATTTAGCAACAATTAATCCGTGATTAAGAGATTAAAAGCATTAAGCAAATAAATGCACAAATAGATTAAAAACAAATCAATCAAGACAATTGTTAATAAATCCAACTCATAAATCCAACGACTACGTCAATCCCTAGAACAAGAAGCTTAGCTACTCATGTTCACGAAAATACAATAAAATCTCACAAAGAATTTCATAATAAATCTAGAAAAGATAAGGAAAAGGGGAGAAACTAAAGTCGTAGTGTCGATTGACCGTCCTCGACTCAATCTCCACGATCACGAGCCTTCGAAAATCGTCTCCTTGCCCTTCTTGCTTCAAATCTCGAGCCAATCCTCTCCCAATTCCAATTCTCCAATGTGAGAATCCCTCAAAGTCCTAAAAAACGGCGCACTCATACTTTACTTATGTGAAGGCATCGCTACAGCGCCATGGCGCCATTAGTGAACACCATGGTGCTTTCCCAAAATTATGATGGACGAGCAAGTTCGTAGTGCCATGGCGCTACAAGACAACGCTGCGGCGCTGTCATCACAGAAAGAGGCCTAAGCTTTGTCTGCAGGCGCCATGACGTTGTGTACTGGCGCTGCGGCACTGCTTCTTCGGGAATGTGCTCCCAATTCTGACCTGCAGGCGCCACGGCGCTACATGATGGCGCTGCAGCACTGAGTGGCTGAATTAAGCTCCTCTTTTTTTCGCTCTAGCTTTCCTCTCAATTGATCGCTTATGCTCCAATTCTTTCTAATGACTTGATTCTATAAAAATATCAGTTATTCACATAAATAAACCATAAATGACCGAAAATTGTTAAATAATTTCTACCTGAATATCATGAAATGTGGTGTACAAAGTACACTATCACTCACCATTTTCGGGAGAGAGCTGACGACAGGGAAGGATATTCAACTGCTGCTGCAAGTTGTCGTCTCCATCTTCAATTTTCTTCTCTTTTCTCTAAATGAGTTATAACATTTCTTTACCCATTATGTCTTTTTCTTCCTCCATGAGCTAAACCCCATTTTGGGGGAGGTTTACATGTTGTAACTGATGAACAAAGGAAACTCTAGCTGATTTCCTTTGTTATTAAATTGAGCTGTGTTTATTTCTTAATCGTTACTGAACATTTTTGCCCATTCTGTTTTGTATGCTAGCGTCTGTATGACCCGGGAGGGCTTACGAGTAGCTAACTTGCTTTATGTGTGATTTACTACTTTTTTCGAGTATGGTCGTGGATACTCAGGGATTGGGTTCCCTAATCATGCTTAGAACTTGTGCTTATTGATTGGATATTTAGCAACAAAAGTTGTGGTATCCATGTTTGGGTGTCTCGGAAGGGAACCGTGTCGAGTTGAGCATTAATGAATGTTTTTTGGCTAGAGCCTAGGTTGGGAGTCAGTGAAAGCATGCTATGTCTCCCCCGTTTTCCCATATCTGTTTACTCCCCTTCTTTGTTATTATGTGCTGTAGCTTCTTCTTGTTGTCAACATTTTAAAGCGTGTTTACTGCTGGGATCGTTTATTATTTGTTTATGATATTTTTCTTTACTTTCGACACAAACTTTGCGACTTGGGTGACTCGAGTATCACCTTCGTCGAGCGTGATGGGGAGCTCGATGTAACCTTCAGGTATGACCCTCTCTCCTACAAAGCCAACCAGAGGTGTCAAGCTTTTCTTGAGCTAAGCTCTACCCGATCCAAAACTTATGTAGGTTGATAGAGAAATAATGTTGGCAGAGGCTCTGCAATCAATTAGAACACAACAAACATAACGTGGTCGATCTACGGAGCTATGACCAGGGTGTCATTGTAAAGGTGGTGGATGCCCTATAGGTCGCCATCATAGAAAGTAATGGGGCAACTTTTTGGCTTGGCTTGCAAGGCACAGATTGTCCTACCAAGCTTCGCGAGTGAGCTCATTTCACTTGTGGCTAGACTGGCCCTCACTTGGTCCTCCATGGATCGTGTTGATCATTGGAGGTTGCTCGTCTCGCTTTAGAGGGGTCCTTGACCTCTTCCTTGTCTCTTGTTGTTTCCTTATAGAACCTCTCGAGCCGCTACCTCAGTCTTTCTTACCCACACACTTCTGAAAGTAACCTTGTTTGATAAGGCCCTCAATCTTCTTCTTTAGGTTGTAGAACTTTGAGGTGTGGTGACCATGGACTCGGTGGAAGCGACAATATTTTGAAATGTCGCGCTTGTCTTGATCTTGGTGTGTGGGGTTTAGATCCTTCAACAGGTTAATCTTGGAGTCATGGATGTTTGCCAATATCTCAACACTCAGGACATTGAGAGGTGTGAATTTGTTGTACATTTTAGGTCGTTCTAATCTCTGCTCATTGCATCGATCATTGTTTGGTCGACGAGAATAGCCCGACCTATTGTTTCTTCTGTCTTTATCCTTTGAATATGGCGGCGAGTTGCATCTGTAGGACTTGTTGTCTTTAGACTAGATAATATCTATAAATATTCATGGGGTTTCATCTCAAATTTAATCCAATAAATGAATTAAATTTACCTAACCCATCAGCTTAAGCTTTTGGTTGAGTGATGGTTTATTCATCCTTAACATGGTATGAGAGCCCAAAAATGCTCAAATGAGCAATCGGTCCAAAAAATGGGATCCGGTCAAGATCGATGAGCCAAAAGAGCCACGATCTTGAGGGGGCATGTTAAGGATCATACATTGAAAAGAGAGGGGACCTAACAATGGTTTATAATAGACATGAGCTACTCCTCTCACTGCCAATTGGTTTTGAGATGGAACCCATGAATATTAATATCGTCAGAGCTCAAAATGCTCAAACGAGCAACCGGTCTAAAAATGTGACCCGGCCAAGATCGATGAGCCCAAAGAGCCACGATCTTGAAGGGACATGTTAAGGATCCCACATCCAAAAGAGAAGGGACCAAACATAGATTTATAATAGACATGGGCTACTCCTCTCATTACCAATTGGTTTTGAGATGGAACCCCATGAATATTAATAATATCTTCTACCTCAATGAACTTCTTAGCTCGATCGAGGCAGCCTTTCAAATTGGCATCGAGCTTCTTTTTTAATGACCAACTCAGTTTCTCGTGGGTTACCCCATTTAAAAACACTAATCAAGAAAAGAAGTTGGTGTAGCTCTCCACCTTGATCTGCTCAGAAAGGAATATTTTGATGTAGTCACGTTGGCATTCTGTGTGTCTTTGCTTGACATAAAGTAGATAAGTATCGAAGTGTTTGACGTTCGGGTGAGCTTCGAAGTAGGCTATGAAGGCTTTGCGCAACTACTTCCATGTCAAAATGGAATGAGGTGTAACCAGCCAATATTTTCTCGCGGAGCCTTGCAAGGTTATGGAAAATAAGTGCATCATAGACTTGTAGGTCTCTGCATGACCTACTCGATTGGTGGAGCCATCGTACTCGTCTAAGCTTGGCAAGTGGCTCTTTTGTGGGATCGGCGTGTCGAGAATGGCCCGAAGCAACAATGGTTCTTCAGGCTCGTCATTATCAGAAGTAAGCTTATCTTTAGTGTTCTTTAGGTTGACCTTGATCTCGCTGACCAGCTCTTTCTTCAACTGGTCAAACTACATCTATAGGCTCAAGTTGCCTACTGCTATTCCGGTTGTTGCCTCTCGAACTCACTCTGCTTCTGAGCTCTATTGCAAATGATAGTGTCCTGCAAGTCTTCATCTTTTCTCTAGGAAGGTCGGACAAAGATAATCGACTAAAGATCCTTCTCAGATAAGGATCTCTCGTTGCTACCGCTAACCAGCTTCTCGACAGGTCTCTGAGAGAGCTTCTTCTTAGGGTGGTCACCCACCTGCTTGCCTTTGCTAGGATCACGAGGGATTTCAGGCTTGGGAAGCTCAAGGAGTGGTACCTTGGCATTTAGTAAGGCTTGTGTCACGGTGTCAATTCGCGCCTACATCTGAGCTATTTGAGATTGCAGCACGATGGATATGACCTCCTTTAACGAAATAGATTTGGTATTTCGAGCATCACCTGGGATTCTCAACTTTGGGGGTTTGAGAGCCTTCTCCTGATTGTCGTTGTTCCGCATAGTAGGATCTCGGAGATTATTGTTGCCTGAACATTGGTAAACGTCATCCATCGTAAAGCACAAGAGCTTTATTTATGTCAGTCTCCACAAATGGCACCAAATGTTGATGTTGAATTTTGTCAATCTAGATAGATGGGCCTACGTTGAACATGAGCGTGCAACGCAAGGACTGACCTGCACATCAAGAACAAAGACTCAAAAGCTCAAGTCAATAGTGGTTCAAGCTACTGTACGACATAAAGTCGTACATAATTGCATACCTAAATGAGTAGAGGAGTGTTCCTTTTATAGGCACTCGAGGGTGGGAGAAGGGGGACAACGACATTGGAACCGCCTCGACAGGTGGTTACTGGGTATCCGGCCCAAGGTTGACTGTCAGGCCTGAGTTCGGAGTCCTTAGATTGGTTGGAGAGTACTTAGGCGATTCTCCAGTTCGTGTATCCTTCAGCTCCGCCTATGTGTGGTAGGTAGCTTGGTCTTCTCCCTTAAGCTTAGTTAGACAATCTAAACCTTAACGGAGCTGAAAAAACAAAAATTAGATAGAATAAATGAATATAAAATTCACTTATCAAATGTCAGGACACCCTATGCTTAACCATAGTTTCAGAGGATTTTTAGGGCAACGCAGTAACTTCTTTCTACGTGGATTTTACTATTTGTTCGAATAGCTGATGTTAGTTGCCCTAAATTGGGGGAGCTTTAAAAGCTCCAGGTTACCCAACCGTCACACATATCTCAAGGGGAAAATATTGCGTGAAACCCAAAAAAGGAAAAAAAAAAAAGAGGGGGAGGAGATATGCCCATTTTTGTCTTAGAACCGACGAAGGAATGAGAGGACCCAGGAGAATGAGTTGTGTCATTCTGGTTTCTTTTATGTTTTCGCCCACCCATGAGTTAATTTACCGAACACTGTAATCTTCTTTTTCAAGTTTAAAATTTAAATTTCCGAACACCAATTTTACATCATATCATAGTTGATTTTTCTAAGAGCATATTGCCAACAAGTATTTTAAAACTACAGTAATGGCAATCTAAGACTTAACCAATGATTAATCAGTTTAAGAAACTATCAGAATTGTAATAGTTATCTAATAGAAAGACTATACATGTAACTTTTTTATTTTTAAAAATACATCCAAATATCTTAGAAATAACTGCAAATACAACACTACTTAAAAACCCCTTATAACTTAATGATTAACTTAAATAATGATGATGATGAAGAATATATTTCTATTCAATCTAAAAACTGTTGCTTGGCCTAAATAAAGGATTAATTATAATTATAGTAGTCTAGCATAAGCATAACTCAGCAATCAAGACATCTTGCTTATTTTTTAGAGATCGAATATTTAGGGCTCGTTTGATAACGTTCACGTTTCTTGTTTTTGTTTCTTTATTTTTAATAGAGAAACGTGCATTTTATGACCCCAACATCCATGAGTCAAGTATGATCGAACAATCTTTTTATTTATATTTTGGGAAAAAATAGGAAATGGAAACAAAAAAGAAAAAACTTATTTTTGTTGTTTCTAAAAGTTGTGTACAATTTTGAAAATGTTCCCAAAAAATAGGAAGGAAAGAAACATAGTCAGTTGCAAAATGCTTAGATTTGCAAAATGTTTAGATATTTCTTAAGAAAATTAGAAACCATAAATAAGAAACAGAAATGTTACCAAACCAACTTTTAATTTCTCATCCACACATTGTACTAAAAAAAATTATACAATCATAGCAATTATTTATCTGTCAGTAATTTTGTTTCTCATGTATCAATAATCAAATATATATATTAAATAAACTAAAACAAGTAAATTTCCAAAACACATAAAAGAATCTTTGAATAAAGAGATTGTTAGAATAATTAGTCCTAATTTGTAGAGATATTTTTGTTTTGAGAAACCAAACAAAAGGCGGCCCTATAGTATATTTTATGCCACACATTTGTAGAGATAGATATTTTTGTTTTCAAAAAACAAACAAAAGGTGGCGCTATAGTATAAAGAAAGTGGCCATATGAACTAAATTCCCAGAAGAATAATGGAGGCTTCGTCTCCTTATTATGCTCTCTCTCTCATCTTCTTCCTTTTCCATTTCTCTCACCAATCCATCGGCCAACAGCAATATGTGGGAAACGAAACCAGCTGTTCTCTCAACCATACTTCAATCTCTAAAGGATATGTTTGTCCTGCTCCTTCACACACATGTCCTTCGTATTTGGCACTCACATCCGACCCTCGCTCTGCTAACTTGGCTTTCACCGATTTAACATTAGAGAACAGTATTTTGTTCAGTCCTAGAAGTAACTGCACATGTTCGGGTCCGTCCTATCAAGTTGTCGTCAACTACACCGTCAAGAGTGGCGATAGTTACGAAAAGATAGCAAATGATATTTTTCAAGGCCTGACGAGCTGCTCGGCGTTGAGAAGTCGAAATCATGACGATGTTATCAGTACAGGTCGAACAGTCCAAGTTCCTTTGCGATGTGCTTGCCCTAGTGAAGCTCAGAAAGCTGAAGGGGTCGAGTCCTTGGCTGTGTACGTGCTGCAGCCGAATGACACAATTGAAACTGTTGCGAAGGCTTTTGGGGTCGAGGAAAAAAGCATATTGGAAGCAAACATGCTTTCGAATTCGAGCCACATCTACCCCTTCACGCCTCTTTTGGTTCCATTTGGACAGTAATTTAACGTGCACAATATATCCTTCCAGATGCATTGCCACTGAGCCTCATTCCAATTTCGAGCTCCTCAAATTCATCTTCGCACTCATCGTGAGTGGAGTAGGTCTCTCTCTATCTCTGTATATCTTTGTGTGTGAGTTGTACGACATGTTATTACTGTTTTGTTTGCTTATATATTTGTTTTCCATGAATTTTCTCCATTCCTTATTTATCAATAAGTAGTAATATAAGTTTAGTAATTAATTAATTTAATATAGTTTTGTTGATTAGCTAAGATTAAATGGAAGTATAGGTTATATATTAATTTGATATTTGTGGATTACTTGATGTGAAGATGTGTCTAGTACAATAGGGAGGATTTGGAGCTTCAACTTCAAGGGAATAAATAGATGTTTTTACCACTAAGTTATGTTCGTCTTTATGAATATCCATGAGATTTCCCTTAAAACTAATTGGCAATGAGAAGAATAGCTAATTTATATTATAAAAATTCTTGTTAAGTCTCCTATCTTTTCAATATGTGATTCTTATATATCATCAGGTCAAAAAAATGATGTGACCTTGACTGGTGAACCCAAAAGAGTCACTATGGTGATTGGATATATTAAGGATGTCACGTTGAAAAGATATGAGGCCTAACAATGGTTTATAATATAAATGGGCTACTTCTATTATTGTCAATTAATCTTGAGATGTAATCTCATGAATATTGATAATGTTGATCCATTTTGTTTATTTTCAGAATGTTGATTAACGACATGAGTTTAATTTTGATGTCAACATCTTGGTGAAATTAATTACCAAGCCGGTTCCCTTTTTCAAACTTCATTTTGTTCCTTTCTTCTTTTATTGCTAACCAACTATTTTTGTTTTCCATTGAAGGTGGTGTAATGATAATAACCCTATGTTGTTTCTTTTGTGAACTATTGAAGAAAAGAAGGCACGAGCTTTATAAGAAAAAGCTTTTCAAGCAAAATGGAGGTCTTTTATTGGAACAAAAACTACGTGAAAATAGGGGGAGAGTTAAAATATTTACACAGGAAGAACTTGAACAAGCAACAGGTAACTACAATGAGAGTAGATTTCTTGGTCAAGGAGGCTATGGCACAGTTTATAAAGGGATACTCCAAGACAACACCATAGTTGCAATCAAAAGGTCAAAGCAAATTGAGATGGTTTGGATCGAGCAATTCATTAATGAAGTTATTGTCCTCTCTCAAATTAACCACAAAAGTATTGTCAGACTTTTGGGATGTTGTTTAGAAACCGAGACTCCTTTGCTAGTTTATGAATTTGTTTCTAATGGAACGCTTTCTCACCATATTCACAAGGAATGTTCTGAAGAATCACCTTCTCTTTCATGGAAAAATCGTCTCAGAATCGCTTCTGAAGTTGCAGGAGCTATATCTTACCTGCACTCAGCATCTTCCGTTCCTATCTTTCATAGAGATATAAAGTCTTTAAACATACTTTTGGATGACAATTGTAGTGCAAGAGTTTCTGATTTTGGAACGCCAAGATTTGTGCCATGTGATCAATCTCATTTGACTACAAAAGTGCAAGGAAGTTTTGGTTATATAGATCCTGAGTACTTTAGATCAAGTCAATACACTGAAAAGAGTGACGTGTATAGTTTTGGAGTTTTGATGGTAGAGCTTTTAACCGGAAAACTACCGGTCACTTTTGCAAAAGACAATGATGGTGGGAATCTATTAGACTACTTCATTTCATTGGATCAGGCTAATCAGCTCGGTGAAGTTCTAGATATTACGGTAGCCAGTGAAGAAAGGAGGGAGGTTATTAACAATGTTGCAACACTTGCTACGAAATGTTTAAAAACAAATGGGAGAAATCGACCGACAATGAAAGAAGTATATTTAGAACTAGAAGGAATTATAAAGTGTCAAGATTCTTCAGAAATTATTGAGAAAGCTCTGTCAATTGGATCTTCTTCATCATTTTCCCTAGGGGCTGAGGATGACGAGCTTACAAATGGTAGTAGCATCACCCTATCCATGGAAACAGGGACTATATAAATATATGTACTACCATTGGATTTTATATATTTGCATGTTTTGTCTCTGTATATAGTATGTCATTAACCCTTGTGTTTTATGTTGAGTTGTTGTTGTCACATCTGTTCGTTTCTGACTTTGGAACAAGGATGATTTAAGTTTAGAGGTGGTGTGTTTGCCTACATAGTTTGGTTACGCTATGATAGTTGATGATAAAGTTCTTGTCTTGAATGTTATGAGAACTCTTAAAATAAAGAAATTTTAATTAGTTTGCTAAAGTTGTTGAATGAGAGGTTGGTTTGACTTTATTTTTCTGCCCCTTTTAAAATTTTATTGAGCATATACTTTTAAGTATTTTATTGTATGAGTTTTGGAAGACTTTAGAACTTGTTAGACAGTTGTGTCAAGTGAGGCTGAGACAATGTTTTTCTCGGAGATGATTTAGGCCGCTTATATTTCTATAATTTTAGCCCTTAGACAATTGGTGAATAATCACGTAGATGTTGAGATTTATGTTCAACAGACACATAATTAGTAAATATTTTGCTAAAGCGAGGATAGCTCAGTAATTCACATATATCTCTAATTAAGAGATTATAAGTTTAAAGTCCACCCTACATGTTGTACTAAAAAAAAAATTTATTATTTCTTAAAAAAAATTAATTAATGATTTTTAATGGATAAGAATAGGTCAATGAGTTAATGATACTATAATATTGACTAATAAACCTTTGATAATTAATTCTAATATGATTTATGTTGATCAGTTTTGATCAAATGAAATTAGATTAAATATTAATTTTTGTATCTTTGAAATAAATACTGTAATTCTTCCAATCGTATCTCAAACTGAAGGTATCTCATGTTAGAGGTAATTTTAGACATCAAAAGAGCTCTTAAAGACTATTTATTTTGCTTCTCAAGCATCAAAAAGAAAAAGTTTTGGTATGATATTGTCTGTTTTGGACATAATCCTCATGACATTACTTTTGGTTTCACCCAAAAGGTCTCATGCCAATGGATACAATTGTCCTCATTCATATATCCTGGATCATGCTCTTCCCTAGTCAATGTGGGACTTAATTTGCATTCCTTTTACAAATTCATCAATCCTTCCCCTCAACAAAATACCACTAAGTCTCCTCTCAAGTAGTCACTTATCCGTCTACTATCAGACTTGAATAAGAGTTTGCTCTTATCCAATGCTTTAGACACAGTCGAATAGAGCACAACCATAGATTACATCATGACTACACCTTCCAATGCTCATCACTTATTTATTCGGCACCCGAGGATTTCACCGATACAGCTAGGTTTAGACCATGGCTCTGATATCACTTGTGAAAAATGCAGCCAACTAATAATTATCTTAATCACAAATGCAGACAATATTTCCTAGCCAATCCTATATAAGGTTATGGTTCCAATTAAAGCGGAATGCAAATTTCAAATTGGAACTTACAACTTAAAAGATTATATAAAATAATCTAAAACTTCTAACTAACAATAATGTTAAATAAAGATTAATTAGGGAGAAGAAAAATTAAACGTCGGATTTATACTGGTTCACTCAATGTAGGCTACGTCCAGTTCTTTGCTACCGTTGTAGGTTCTACTAAAATGTCTAGAAGAATCTCCCACAAGTCTACAAGCCCTTTACAATGATTTCTCTATGTTTTCCCTCATTCAGAAAACTCACACGAATGACTCTACAAATCTTTCAATCTCTCTAATGGATACACAATTATTAAGCAATCAACTCTATCTGTTGAAGAATTACTCACGACTCTCTATTTGTGCTCATTTATCAAATGACACATATATCTCTATTTATAATAGATGGTATGACAAAAACTAAAAAGGAAGAGGAAAATAAAAAAGGCTTGAACTAAATACGATAAAGATAATAAAAAAAAAACCAAACTAAATAGGACAAGGGGAATATATACTATAGAAAAAAAAATCTCCTAGGTTTGGTTCCATTATCTCAACAATCTTCCACTTGGAGACAAAGCAAGTAACATGTCTCCTTTGCAACGGTGGTGATGCCTCTCTACTCGTGGAGAAATCTAACTGAACTTGCACATAACTTCAGTTTATCAATGGGGAGGGCCTTGGTAAACATATCCACTAGATTCTGACATGATAAAAATGATATGATAAAAATGATAAAAATGGTATGATAAAAATGAATATTATCAAGCAGCAACATCCCATTTTTCAAAGCTGATATGATAAAAATGGTATATTACCTATATGTGTTTTTTTCTCGAATGAAACACGAGATTTTTTTTGCTAAATGAATAGTGTTCTGACTGTCACAATGAAAAGTCCTTTTTTCCAATTCTCAAGCAAAGTTCTTCCAATAAAGACTGAAGTCATATCATCTCTTTGCTTGCTCTAGTAACTGCAACGTACTCAACTTCTGTAGTAGAAAGTGCAACTATCTTATGCAATTTGGAGACCCAACTAATTGCAGTATTACCCAAAGTAAAAATATACCAATAGTACTCTTTCTGCCATTTATATCCCTTGCCATATCTGCATCTACATATCCCTGAAATTTAAAATCTGATCATTTAAAGTGCATCACATAATTAGTCGTCTTCTTCAAGTATCTGAAGATCCACTTCACAGCCTTCTAGTGTTACTTTCTTGGGCTACTCATATACCTACTGACAACTCCCGCTGCATGTGCAATATCAGGCCTTGTGCAAACCATGACATACATTAGGCTTCCTATAGCTAAAGCATATGACACTCTAGCCATATGATCAATTTTCTGCTCTGTAGTGAGTTAGTGCTCTTTAGATAATTTAAAATGACTAGCCAAAATAGTACTCATAGGTTTTGCATTTCCCATGTTAAATCTGTTTAACACTTTTTTCACATATTCTTTCTGTGACAATGACAAAATACCATATTTTCTCTCGATTCTCATCCCTAATATTTGTTTAGCAGCTCCTAAATCTTTCATATCAAGTTCTTTAGATAATTCAACCTCTGTCATCAGAATTTCTTCTTTGTTTGGTCTTGATATCAACATGTCATCAATATATAGCAATAAAATGATAAATGAGTTACATTGAGTTCTTATGTAGCAAGAATGATCTGCCGGATACCTTTGAAATCCACAGCTGCACATAAAACTGTCAAACTTCTTATATCATTAATTGGGTGCCTGTTTAAGACCATACAGGCTTATTTGAAGTTTGCGTACCATTTTCTCATGCTCATGTACTATAAATCCTTGTGGCTGCATCATGTAAATTTATTCCTCCAAATCACCATGAAGAAAAGTTGTTTTTACATCCATTTGCTCCAGGAACAAATCTTCTTTTGCAACTATCGATAAAACAGTCCTAATGGTAGTTAGTTTAACTACAGGAGAGAAAATCTCATTAAATTAATAGTTTAACTACAGGAGAGAAAATCTCATTAAATTAAATACCTTCATTTCGTTGAAAGTCTTGACTATAAGCCTTTCCTTGTCCTTTTGTTATTATGGGCCCCTGTTTGATTTTATATACCCATTTATTATGCAAAGCTTTCTTACCTCTTTGTAACTCAACAAATTGCGATGTCTGATTAGTCATTATAGAATTAATTTCATCTTTCATGGCTAGCTCTCACTTGACACGGTTTTCTAGCTGAACCGCCTCTTCATAACATTCAGGTTCACATCTGTCAGTCAATAAAATATACTTCAACGTAGGGGAAAACCTCTGTGGTGGTCTGATCGTTATGCTAGAACTTCTAGTTGTTGTTGGTGTTCTCTGAACCTTATCAGTTTCCACAACTAGTTAATCAGATTCCACAACCCGTTCCTCAGATCCCACACTAATTCCTTAAAAGTAACTAAATTATGATCTTCGATCCCTGTTTTTTTGGTCTCAACCTCATGACGACTTACGTACTGAGACTTCTTTTATGTACTTCCATTTGTCTTTCCTGAATCAAATTTAGTTCTATCATTGTAGAAAACTACGTCATTGAAGATCGCGTTCTTGATTTTGCTAATCTTATTGTTTTGGTCATCCCAAAATTTGTAACCTATCTCAGTTCCACCATACCCAAGAAATAAACATTTATTGGATTTGGCATCCAATTTACTCTCATCTACAACATCAATGTTAAGGTAAGATACACAACCAAAAATCTTTAGATGGAAAAGGTTTGCCTGTTTCCCAGTCCAGACTTCTTTAAGCAATTTGAAGTATAGTGATGTGGTCTAGCTCCTATTGATCAGATAGTCGCACAGTTGATTTCATTTGCCCGTAACATCTTAAGCAATTCTACATGTATTTTCATGCTTCTGGCACACTCATTCAGTGTCCTGTTCATTCTCTTCGCTACAATGTTCTACTGTGGCGTCCCTAGAATAGTTTTTACTATCACAATTTCGTTGTTTGCACAATATTTCTTAAATTCTCTATCGACTTACTCACCACTTTTGTCTGACCTCAAACTTTTGATTTTCAAGTTTGTCTCATTCTCTACAATAAAATTCCATGTTTTAATAACATAAAACACGTCAGACTCATATTTGATAAAATAAGTCTGTACTTTTTTGTTTGACTCGTCTATGAAAGTTATATAGTATCTAGATCCTTTAATAGAATAAACTTCAAAAGGCCCTCACATATGGTGTGAACCAACTCCAATTTTTTAGACTTTAGTGTTGATCCTATCTTTGACAAATTGACACGACTCTGCTTCCCAAATATGCACAACATTCACATAACTTGTGTTCAACTTCCTTAAGTCCCTATAGCTTACCTATAGAGTGAATAATTTTCATACCTTTTTCAGTTATATGTCCTAGCCTACTGTGCCATAATTGGGTATGACTCGAATGATCTGCAACAACTACCATGTCTTTGTCATTGTTATTGCCATATAAAATCCATAACTTTCTTCATCGAGTGATTACGCTGGAACCCTTTGTAACTTTCCAATTTCCTTGACCAAATGATATTTCACATACTTCATTATCCAGTTGCCCCACCGAATTTAGGTACTTTATCATATTATAAATGTAACGTACCTTGCGAATCTTCCAAAATTAATTGTTCGCCAATTTTAAATTAACGTCACCAATCCCAATGATGTCCAAAGGCTTTCAATCAGCAAGATATACATTTCCATGATTTATTGCAACATAATTTTTAAGAATGTCAGGTTGTCCTGTAGTATGGAAAGACTAACCTAAATCCACCACCCGTTTGTCATGAGTGTCGTCAACTGCAAGGATTAGAGGATCATGTATTTATTCAGGGACAATATTTGCATCATTTTCTTTCCCCTCAGCTTTCTTTGGGACTTTGCAGTTCCTTCTCAGATGTCTTGCCTTATCACAATTCCAACATTCTAGTATGTTGTTTTTAGACTTGCTTCTGTTGTTTACTGACTTTCCACGTTTTTCATGGTATCTAATATATTCGGTTTTATGCCCTAAACTCGTGGTTTGTAAACATAAAAGAAATAATTATTCAATAAAATTGTTATTGGTGTTTCATTTAGAATTTCATTGACCTAAATCTAATAAACTAACATCTGAGGTTATGTCATGTAACTGGAATAGTATATAATAAATATACAGTATACATTTAATATAAAATGTATATATATACAATATATATTTGATATACAGATGGATAATGTTTCAGTAGTAATCGAACGGGTCTATAGTATATGGATAAGGTTGGGTACCTTATCTTGATAACACTATGGATATGACCCACTTTGTAATAGTTACAAATGACTTGATCTAGGTCGTTCGTGTGGAGACATGTGAGTGAGGGTATCCTATATAATGAGTTTGTATAAGACCGGACCACGAAATAATTAATCTTTAGCTGTGACATCGTTAGCTAATAGATTAATATTTCAATAGGATGACCAGGTAACTCGATTTCAATCCTTAGTGAGTTATGAACTCCTACCTGTTAGGGCTCGTACTTTGATTTGTATGTGTGAGACTGATCCAAGCCGTTGACTCAATATTCCTACCATTTTGGGGACGAGACCGAGTGGAGAGCTGGGAACATAACTACACAAGATGAAATTTACTCCTTCCCGACTTTAGGGTGAGTTGATGAGTGTTCCCTTTAGTGCTGACCCGGGGACTTGAACAAGGGGTTTCACCCTCTCACTGGCCCGAGAGGGACTTCCAGTTATTGGTCGGACCATAACAGGATTTTTCATTAGAGAATCAGCGGTACTTAAGGTTCAAGACGTAACACAGGGGTAAAACGGTAATTTGACCCAGCTGTAGTTACGAACACTCATGAACGATTGAATTACTGTTAATGGTCAAAATCTGTGGACGCAAAATATTATACATTGAGAAAAATGCAACTGTGGGTCTTTAGTGGAGTGACCGACAGTTAACAAATGTTTATTAATAAGATCAATGAGTTTAATCAATTAATCTCGTATCGTCAGAGCTTCTAATGTGGAAGTCCATTAGGACCCCTTGCTAGCTCGTAAAGCGTAGTTAAGAACATTTAGTCTTGAAAAGAACTTGAATTATTCAAATTTGTTAAAGAAAATTAAAGTTAATTGTATAAGATGCAATTAATATAATGTATATTGATATAAAGTTAATTTTGAATTGGATTCAAAATCACGAGAGAGATGAATATTAGAATGTGATTCTAGTATGGTTGCTTAATTTAAATTAGATTTCATTAAATTAAATTTATTGTTGTTTTTGTAATTCATTAAATTAGATTTAATTCATTAATAATTTAATTAAATTTGTTTTAATTAAATAAAACAAAAAAAAGAAAAATGGGAGATAACCTCCTACCTCCCATCATTAATTGTTGGAAGTGGGAAAGTGGTGACTTCCCCCCTCACCCTTCCTCCCTTATGAAAGGGAGATTCTCCCCTTCCCTTTTTCCTAGTTAAATAAGTTTTAGAAACTGTAGGGAGAAACTACTCTCTCAATCTCTTGATCTCACTCTCAATCTTAAGATGATTCCTACAAATCGAGTTCTTAATATCAGAACTATAACGAGGAAGACTTTTTAGTGGCGTTGGTTTCTACATCGAAGAAGTGTCTTCAAAGGTATGTTTCACTACTTCATTTTAATAATGCTTATGTATTTTCTTCGTTGTAATTCCAAAACAAGATTGAAGCACACGCGTTCACATGCTTCCGCTGTGGGATTTGTTCCGTCTATGTTATTATTTCTTCCTTTGTCCACATTCAATGTTGTACCAAAAGTAGACGCAATACCAGAATCCTTTATGGGAATCTCCTCTCCAAGTACTGCATCTCTAACATCTTCTAATTTCACTTTATCTTTGCTACAAGAATTTGAAATAGCTGTCTTCATAGGCTCCCAACTGTTAGGTAAGGATCTCAACATCAATATAGTATTTAGTTCATCAGTAAACTCTAAATTAACATCAACTAGTTTGTTAACCAATACGGGACACATATGTACCTTCAGCCATTTTCAAATTTAAAAATTTAGTTGTGAGGTACATCATATTATTTACCGAACGCTATTCGTACATGTTGGTCATCACAGTTATTAGCCCCTTTGGGGTAGTCTCTATAGCTATGCTGCTCTGCACATTTTTTTTAATGTTAGGCGAATTGTATCTAATATCTTATTGTCATACTTTTTCCATTTGGCTTCTTCCATGTCAGTCGACTTCTTGTCTAATGGCAATTCGAATCCCTTGGAATGTAGATGATCTACTATTTGATCTTTTGAGTACGGAAAATATGTTCCATAAAAAACAACCAATTTATCTTTTCCGATCATCATTGTTCAACATTGGGCTTTGATACCACTTGTTGAGGATAACAGTACTCCATGTACCCCACCTATTTCAATAATGGTATGATATTGTTCGCTTTTGGGCATAACCCTCAGGGCTTTACTTTTTGGTTGCACCCAAAAAGCCTCATACTAATAGAGATAATTGTCCTCATCTATATACCGTCATGCTTTTCCCTAGCAAATGTGCGACTTTGTTTGCATTCCCCTTACAAACAAAACACGTTTCTTAGTCAATGAGGGTTTGACACACTTTACTAGGGGATCCTCCATGACAATATTATTGTTGCAATTAAAAGGTTGAAGCAAATTGAGATAAACTTGATCGAACAATTCATTAATGAAGTTATTTCCCTCTCTCAAATTAGCAACATAAATATTGTTAGACTTATAGGCTTTGTTTCGAAATTGAGTTTCCATTTGCTAGTTTATGAATTTGTTTCCAATGGGACATTGTCACATCACATTCATAAGGAAGATCCTAACTAATAACCTTCTCTTTCATGGGAACATTACCTTAATTTTGCTTATGCAGTTGTAGAAGCTATATCTTACATGTACTATGCAGCTTCAATTCCTATTTTTTATAGAGATATAAAGTCATTGAACATACGTTTTGATGATAATTACAATGCAAAAGTTTATGATTTTGGAAGATCAAGATTTGCATCACGTGACTAGTCTCATTTGAATACAAAAGTTCTCAGAAATTTTGGATATGTTGATCCTGAATACTTAAGATCAAGTCAATACAGTAAAAAGAGTGATGTACATAGTTTCGAAGTCTTGATGGTAGAACTTTTAACTGGGAAACCTGTCAGTTTTGCAAGAACTATTAACTAGGAAACAACCTATCATTTTTGCCAAAAATGATGGTATGAATTTATTTGACTACTTCATTTCATTGAAAATGACAAATAACTTATTTAAATTCTAGATATTACAGTGGCAAAGGAAGAAATGATGGAGGTTGTTAACAATTTCACGTACTTGCCACGACATGTTTAAAATCAAGTGGGAAAGAAAGGCCTACAATAAGTATTTTGTAACTAGAATGATTCAACGAAGTCTCAAAATTGTTTTGGAATTATTGAAGAAAGTCATTCAATAACTTAAAATTCATTCGAGACTAATGATGATGAACTTCTAAGATGATAGTACCAACCATTGAAACCTTAGACTGCATGACAACATTTAGCCATCGAGTAAGGTTATGGGTTTTCACGTCTCTGGTCTCTTTGTATTATTATTTTTAATGTAGTTGTAATTTATCAAATAATTAATTTTATAATTTTAACTACCTTCATCAATAAGTATTTTATTGATTGATCTTATTATCATTTCCTATCTTTGATGCACAGTCAAGCGCACGCCACTGCGCATGCACCCCTGCTGCACGCACCACCATACAGCGCAAACCTCCCAGCGCATCCCCTTGCCGTGCGTGTCCCTGCTCTGCAACCTCACAACACACACCCCTTACACGTGCTGCTGCCCATACGCGCCCCACCTGCTACACACGTCCGCGCGCCCACGCTTGCCCCAGCGCCCATGCGCGCCCCCGCCTACCGCACACGCCCGCGCTCCCACGCCTGCCCTACTGCCCATGCGCTCCCCACCTGCCGCCCACAATTTACGTGCCCCCTGCCTTGTTCGCACACGATTCACCTCGCTAGCGCCTACGTGCTCCTACACTCCGGCTAGCGCCGCTCGCGCGCCCTGCCTCGCCGCACGCCAATCAGTGCCCAACGCCAGCCCTGCCGCCAGCCTCACCCGCGAGCGCCCCAGCACTGCCGCCCTTGTGCGTGCCCACCCCAATGCCAGCCTCCCCAATGCACGCACCCCAACCCACTAGGCTTGTACCCCTTTTGTTTGAAACAACCTTTGATTGATATTGAATAGAAAATTGAGAATTGTTCTCACCTTTGCCGTGTGCAAACCCCCCCCCCCCCTAAATATCGTTTTCTTTTGTATGGCTGAACTTAGGAATCCATATTTTTACCCTCGGAAGCATGCTTGGTTGGTTAGTCACCAAACTCGTGGAGTGTTTCTGGCTTTAAGAATAGTGAGTATTATGTCTGCTCAAGGTAATCGACTGCAAAGGTAATCCATATAACTCTTAGCCTTTCAGGTTGAACCATCTATACGATTGGATTCAAGTGGCTTGTGGGTCGAGTAATCCAATAGGCTTGGGTTGTCGCGTATCATTTGGTATCAGAGCTTATGCTCTATATCGAGATATATGTTATTTTTCTGTTTTTAAATTTCTTGTCTTTGTCTTTACTTTTCCTTATTCGAAAATCTCATAAAAAGTTCATCCATTATTCTTGTTCTTCCGCGTGCCTTTTGATCTATCATTCTTGCATATTTCAAAAATTACTTTAAAGTGTATAAAACTTATTTGTTTATGTTTTACACCTCAAAAGCTTTCCAACAAGCCAAGTTTCACTTTAATCCGAGCCTTATACCCAAAGTTATCAATTTTTCTTCAAACCCCAGAATTCGAGAGAAAACTGTAGAGAGCACAAACTGAGAGCCGACATTAAAAATCTATAACTTTTTGCTCCGAAGTTCAAATTGAGTGAAATTAGTGTCATTCGAAAAGATCTTTGAGTTAGCTTTCCAGAGCACTCATAATCGATAATTTTCGATATGTGGTTTTAAAGTTATCAAGTTTTTCGAGAACACTATTTCTGGAAAAATCCTACAGCCGCCGAGAGAACACAGTCCCAAGTTCGACGATATATATCTCTCTAACCTTTTGTTGTTTAAAGTCAAATTAGATATCAAATTGAAGGTCTTTGAAAGATATTTCCAATGAAATAAAGATTGCAGCAATCCGAGGTTTGCAGCGAAAGTTTTCGGCGGTAGAAGAGAAGATGTCTAGGCAGAAAACTTTCCATATTTGAAGCTGAACGATTTTGGAGAAAATCTTTGGGCCATCAAATCTTGTCCAAATCGATTTCTTTTTTACAAGTAATCCTAATATTGTTTATTCTTTGATTTGAAAAGTTTTTTGGATTATTTGACTACTTTGGACAGCTCAAAAGAAGGAAGACAGCCGCCTAGTCCACTGGGCCACCCGAGAGACTCTTTTTTGTGCAGCCCCAGACTTCTTTGAGAGAGCAGCCCATCCAAACGATTTCCAAATATTTTGGCAGCCCACATCCATTCAGAAACTCGTTGTACTTAAGTTTGCCACTGGTTTGAGCCGAATCTGAGTCGTACACAGCACGCATCCCTTATCTAAAGTCACCCCCTCTTGCCACAAAGGTTACTGTTTTGTTGGTAAGAAAACTTTTTGTGTGTGTTTGCACTACGAGTAGAATTTTGTACATCTTTTAAAGTTTATTTTAGACTTCATTGATTTTTATTGCATAGTTTTTATTTGTTAAGCTTTGACATCAATTTGCATATTGTTGTCCAGTCTTTAGAACTAAGAGCATTGGGCTTAAGGATTGTCTTTTATCTTTCCTTATTTGTATCTTGCTTCATTGTTCTTATAATATTATTTGATATTTCCTTCCTACCATTTATTTCATGTCTTTCGTATCATCTATATCATTGACCCTTAGTGAAACAAAAAAAACTTTTTCATAAGTTGCTTGTAGGCTTGTGCTTGCTTGTTCAAAGGTCGATTCACCATGAGCAATCAAGTGAGCATCTCCACAAGGGTATCCAAACCAACATCCACCCTACCGAAGGAGAGAAGCCGAGAGGTCAAGTAAGGGAGTGAGTAAGAATTTTCTTTATTATTACTAACCTTTACTTGTTAGTGATGGCAACAAGAGAAAAGTCTCATGATTTGCAATAGGAGAGAGACAGGGCCGGCGTGAGTGATGAAAGACTTAAGGAAGCTCAAATCCAAGCCTTTGCAAGGTTCACACAACGACTTGAAGATCTTACCGAATCCTTACAAATGACGAACACACATGTTCAAGGATTGGAAAGGCCACAAATAGTGCCACACCGAAGAAGATCAATGAGTCCAAGAGAGACATCTTCTGACGGTTCCCAAGAAGAATAGAGAGGTACTTTAAATGAATATTTTGCTAACAAAGAACCTTTTGATGTAGGTCCTCCAAGAAGAGCATACGTTGGCCAAGGAAGAGGAAGATTCCAACCTAACCGAGAAAGGCCAAGAAGGGAAAACTACCTTGGGAGCATGAAGTTGAAAATCCTAACCTTCCACAGAAAGTATACACCCAAAGAATTTTAATCATGGGAGAAGAAAATTGAGTTAGTGTTTGTATTTCATAACTATGATGATGGCAAGAAGGTAATTCTCGCAATCACTCATTTTGAAGATTATGCACTAACTTGGTAGGATAAAGTGATGTCTTATGAAGGAGGAACAACAAAATACCCATACATTCTTGGATTGAATTCAAGGAACTCATGAAAAGAAGATTCGTGCCACCATAATACCACAGAGCAAATTCAAGGAAGATTAATAATCTCTATCAAGGCACCAAAGGAGTTGAACTACTACAAGGAGATGGACATGTTGATGAACTGTTTGCAACTAGAAGAATATGAGGAAACCACTATGGCCCGATTCGTAGATGGTCTTAATCTGGAAATAGCCAGCAAAATTGACTTGCAACACTATGAAGACATGGAGGAACTTCTACACCTCGCCGTCAAAATAGAGGAGCAAAACCAAAGAATGGTTAAAAGGTATGTCAAAACTACCCCTAAGACCACTAGTAGTAAAATGGAGAGCAAATCTCTAGAGTCAAAACTGAAAGTTAATTATGAAAAGGGAGAGTCATCCAAGTCCAAAACCCAACCCGAAATTCCCAAGACTAGAGCTAGTAAAATTAAATGTTTTAAGTGTCATGGAGTAGGCCACATAAGCCGAAATTGCCCTAATCAAAGAGCCATGATACTTAAGGAAGGAGAGCTCGTCCCAGATGATGAGAAGGAGAAATTAGAGGTTGAGGAGAGAAAAAAAGAAAGTAGTCAAGAAGAGGAAGTAGAATAGAATTTCAAGGATATAGCCTTAGTGGCTAGGAGGAACCTCAATGTGCAATATAGGGAAAAACCCTTAGAGGCACAAAGAAAAAACCTATTCCAGACTAAGGGCATAGTAAACTCACCCCATGTAGTGTTATAATTGATAGTGGGAGTTGTACTAATAATGTTGCTAGTAAGGATATAGTGGAGAGGTTGAAATTAACCACCACACCTCACCCACGGACTTATAGCCTACAATGGTTGAATAATAGTGGGGATGTGAAGGTCCAGAAGCAAGTTCAAGTTTCATTCAATATAGGTAGGTACAAGAACGAGGTCACTTGTGACGTTGTACCTATGCATGCTAGTGATTTCTTGCTAGGGAGAACGTGGCAATTTGACAAGAAGGTGAGTTTTTACGGTTTTCTTATTAAAAGAAGTATGTATTGCTGAGCTAAAATTGGAAGAAAGAAGGTTGGAGGCCGAGAGAAAGGAAGTTGTTGAACTTCAAACTAAAAAGAAAGAAAAGGCAGCTAAAAACAAAGAAAAAGTCGTGACCCCCATGGCTAAAAGAGATGAAATAGAGCGAGTTTATGTGCTACACGATTGCTTCTTCTATACCCACATGAAGGTAATGATCTCCTAACTCAAGAAAGAAGACATACTTTGTCTAGTATTTGTGTTGAGTTTTTACAGGATATTGAGGAGACAATGCCCGAGGCCATGCCAAGGAGACTACCATACTTGGAGAGGAGAATTGAAGAAGAAAAAAGAGAGCAATAGGGAAGCTCATTTGAGCCGCCCACTCAAGGATCCCAAACTCCTCAAGAGGCCGAGCCAAATGAGGAAAGACAACATGAAAACCAAGTGGAGATCTCTAATAAGAAGGAAGAGAATGAAGTTTTTCAACTTCATCAAGGTAATAGTCCTACTATATATGTTTATCATTGGACTATCTTGCTTCGTTTGGATGTAGGTAAATGACTTGATTCGAGGACGAATCCAATTCAAGAAGGAGGAGATTAATGTGATCATAATTGACCTAATGCTCCAAGATACCACCTACACCAAGAATGAAAAGAGGCTTGAAGAAAGACCCACCATACGAAGGAAACTTTATTGGGCCCATCAACAAATTTTGACCATATTGAAGGCCAATGAAGAACCTACTACGGTCAAGAGGAAGCATGAAAGGGAAGAGAAGTCAAGCGAGTAGCCCCCCATCAATGACAAGCCCATCGAGAGGCCATCTCCACGCCACCGCTCGCACGTGCCCCTGTCGCACTCACCACAATGCCGCGCACACGTCCTAGCTCATCCCCTGCCGCCTGCGTCCCTACGTTCACAGCGCACGCCCCCTGCGTTGTCTGCCCATGCGTTCCCTGCCTACAGCCCACGTAAACGTGCCTTGTTGCCCCACCCCGCCAGCGCCTGTACGCCCCTGTACGCCCACCTGCACCCCTTACACGTCTTGCCTTGCCGCACGCCAATCAGCGCGGAGCGCCAACCTTGTCGCCAGACTCACTCCTTAACGCCTCTGCACCGCTGCCCATGTGCGTGCCTGCCCCAGTGCCAGCCATCCCCACGCACACGTGTCAGCCCCTTAGCTTGCCTTGCTGCCCACTCCAAGAAAATTAGGAAAGGATTTCCTTATTTATTTGAGATATTTGGAGGGCTTTTATTTTGATTTATTTCTTTTAAATTTAACAAATTTAAATTCACTTTTAGGCAAATTTATTGCATTTTAAGAATTTATTATTTTTATTTTTATTTTTATTTTTGTTATTTTTCTTAACAGCCATGGGTTTTAGCCTATAAATAGGCTTGAACTCCGTTTGTTTGAAACAACCTTTGATTGATATGTAATAGAAAATTGAGAATTATTCTCATCTTCGCCGTGTGCAAACTCCCCCTCCCCTCCAAAAAAAATATCGTTTTCTTTTGTGTGGTTAAACTTTGGAATCCATATTTTTACCCTCGGAGCATGCTTGGTTGGTTAGTCACCAAACTCGTGGAGTGTTTCTGGCTTTGAGCATAGTGAGTATTCTGTCTGCTCAAGGTAATCGACTGCAAAGGTAATCCGTCTAACTCTTAACCTGTCGGGTTGAACCATCTATACGATTAGATTCAAGTGGCTTATGGCACGAGTAGTCCAATACGCTTGGGATGTCGTGTATCACCTTTATTGCTTCCAATTTACGCTCCAACCATCGAACGGGTTCCTTCAATTAAAAGCCCACTTCCTTGATTTTTAATTAAAGCCCAAAGAACATATACTATTTAAAAAAAAACTACAACTTTGATTAAAACTGAAAAAAGTATGACCTTGTCTTAGCTGCTCGACATGCGATGTGTGAGTTTCTCAAGAAGCTTTATGGAGATGGTGCACCTTCTCTCTCAAACAAGCTCCAGGTCGATTCTCCTTCTTCTTCATGGCAAACCACCAATTCTACTGCTGACGATTCTTCTAACGATGATTAGAGGAGTATTTATTTCTTTGCTTTGATTTTCTATTGGATATGTTGATCTTGACCTTGATTACTTTTGTGCTTTTATTTTGGCTTTTGAGTTTTTTAGTTAGGTTTAGTTTTAGTTTAGGTTTCGTGGGATGCTGCTAGTTGAAGAAATGCTTGTTTTGTTTCATTTATGCATAATGCTTTGAGTTCAAGCTTTGCATGCTTTCTTGTTCTAGCTACAAGTTTTTCCTTAGCTTATTCGATAGCATCTTTTCTAAACATTAAGCACGTTCATCTTATCAATGAATAGCTTTCCTTAGTTCTTTGTTTTTGTATCATGTCGATGAGGATACTTAGGGGCATAAATAGGTTAGATTTCTTAATCTTATGATCAAACCATATTTCATTTTCCATCTTTTGTTTTGTTGCTAGAAATGTGTTATGCTTGTTTTTGTTCTAAAACTTAAACCTTTTCACTATCATAGGAAGTCCTTATCATTTACGTGCCAAAATTTTGTATCTCTCAAAATTTCTTTCCCTAGTGAGGACATTGTTTCCCTTAAGTGGAGGGGAGATAGTTTATGTCTTTTTTTTTTTTACAAAAGAAAATGCTTTTTACTTTTCGAAAAAAGAGTAAAAAATAAAATGCACTATCAAAAAGATTCTTATGAAAAAGAGATATGCGAAAGAAAAGAAAAATGAAAAAAAAAGAGTTCAGGAATAAAATCAAGTCCTAAAAAGAGTCTTGAGAGAAAATAAGAGTGGGGGACAAGAAAAATAAAATAAAAGTGAGAGAAAAATAAAAGTGGTAAGAACCAAGAGCGGCAAGAAAATGCATTTACTTTTCGTTGAAGGGATCGAATGCCAAGCGGAAGCATTTTATCGCTTGTGATTCAATTTAGTTTTAGAAGTGGAACGATACCGGTTCTTATAAAAACAGAACAATTCTATTTAAAACCGAGGTTAAGCCTCACGGAGAATAAGAAAACCACTTACTTTTGAAGACTGTTGAAGGATTCTTTTCCTCGAGCACGAGCGTCGTGATAGCAGGAACAAAAACTCTCAAATGCGTGATTGAACACCACCACCAAGTTACCTCGCTATGTCTTAAGGACTTAAGAACGACATTGTGGTATCTTGTATCTTAGAGAAATGAGAACGAAAAGAAACGAATTGAGAATCGGTTTTTGTGAGAGAGAGCGTGTTCTTCCTTTTTGATCAACAACCGCACAACACAGAGAAATTCCATGTTTTATAAAGAAAAGAGGGAAGAGGGAGAGGGGAAGAGGGAGAGGGGAAGAAACTTCCCACCCTCCACTTCACCACTTTCCCACCAAAATTGTTGGGAAGTGGTGAGTTTGTTAATTATGGATATCCATAATTAACAAATATATATATATATATATATATATATATATATATATATTTATATTTATATATATATTTAATTTAATAAATAAATTAAATAATTAATTAAATTAAAACTATTTTAATTTAATTAATAATTAATTAAATCTTAATTAATTAATTAATTAATTAAAATTGAATCATATTTAATTAAATAAATAAATATTTGAATCATATTCAAATATACATTTCCCTCGTAACCTATAGTATTTAATATGAATCTAATTCACATTAAACTTTAACCTATAGTATTAATATGAATCATATTCATATTATTCTCTCATAATATATAGTTTTATAATGTATCATCATACATTATCTTAAATTGTGTCATACACAATTAACTCAAATTCCCTTTAATTAAATTTGAACAATTCAAATTACTTTCCAAGATTTTATGTTCTTAATTACCCTTTACGAACTAGCAAGGGGATCTATTGGACCTATAGATCAGAAGCTCCAACGTTACGAGATTAATTTGGTTAAACTCATTAACCACCTTAATCAACATTCGTTTACTACGGGTTACTCCACTAAAAACCCGCAGCTGAACTCTTCTCACTATAGATTATTTTTGTGTCCACGAATATTGACCATTAATGGCAAGTCAATCCTTCACAAGTGCTCGTAAGTCAAGTTGGGTCAAATTACCGTTTTACCCCTGAGCTACATGTTACTCCTTAAATACCACTACTCCTCTAATGAACAACCCGGTTATGGTCCGACCAGTAACCGGAAGTCCCTTTCGGGCTAGTAAGAGGGTGGGGCGCCTTGTTCAAGTCCCGGAGTCAGCATTTAAGAGAACACTCATCTACTCCCTTAAAGTCGGGGAGAAGTGAATTACATCTTGTGAAGTTATGTTCTCAACTCCCCACTTGGTTTCGTCCCCAAAATGGTAGGAATGTTGAGTCGGCGACTCGGGCCACTCTCACACATATAGATCAAAGGACAAGTCCTCACGGGTAGGAGTCCATAACTCACTCAGGATTGAAAATGAGTTGCCTGGTCATCCTACGAAATAACAATCTGTTAGTTAACGATGTTACATCTAAAGATTGGCTATTTCGCGATCCGGTATTATACAAACTCATTGTATAGGATATCCCCACTCGCATGTCCCCGCATAAATGACTTGGATCGAGTCGTCCATAACATTTACAAAGTGGGCTGTATCCATAGTGTTGCTAGGATAAGGTACCCAGCCTTATCCATATACTATAGACCCTTTAGGTTATTCACGGGACATTATCCACTTGTCTATCAAGGGTATATCAAATATATACTTAGTATATCAGGGGTATATCAAGTATATACCCAGTATATCAAATATATACTCAATATATATACTGTCCCAGTTACCTGATAATAACCTTGGATGTTTAGTTTATTGGATTTTGGACAATGTAATGTTATGAATTCAACAACAAATTTATTGAATAAAACTTTATTGAATATACATTTGTTTTTACATAAATACAAACTACGAGTTTAGGGCAACACACTCAACAAGTCCCACTACAGAGACTCATTTATCATTAAATGGGTGGCATTGGCATCTTGAAGGGTAGTAGCTAATATATTAAGGTGACTTCACGAAATCAATTACCGACATCATTTTATGTCGGGTTGCTGCCTAAAAAGTTTCTATGAATGGCTGTGGTTGGAAGCTGATGTTATTGAGTGGAAAACCTCAGGGGCTAGTATCCGGTCAACATGTCTTCTTGATGTAACTTTTTGAATCAAAACGAAAGTGTACAAATTCGATGGTGTTGTAAAAGTTTTCCGTTTTTGAAAGAAAGAGGATTTGGAATCATTTTTATTTTCGAGATAAGAATGGTTTATGATACATTGGCTTGAGATTTAAGTTAGGAGGTTTAACTTGTGGTGTCCTTCTTGAGACGAATATGATTCATTTACTTAGAATATTGGGATTACTCCTCATTCGTATTTTTAGCATGTTGATTGTTTTAGAATTGTTGTTGTTGTTTTTGCTTGAGGACAAGCAAATGGCTAAGTTGGTGTGTTAAGGTTGACTTTTTGCTGTAGAAATGGTGCTTGACCATAAAAACGAACCTTTTTCCTTCATTTTTAAGTAAAAGTGTTTACACATTCTTAAAATATGATATAAGAAAATTATTTTTAGATAATTTGAAATATAGGGTATTTTGAGAAAGATTGGAGTAAAACGTGGTCAAAGTTTGCAAAAGCTCACATTTTTCCCATTTGCAAGAAAAAAGCGTCTGGCGCTGTTTTGCAAATTTTCCCAAAAACTGAGCCTTTCACTTATGGAGGACACAAGAGTCAATTAACAAGTGGTTGAGTGGATTGAAAACAACCCACTCCAAGTCAATTTGAGGTTGTTTGGAAGATCTCAACTCATTTTCTCCTATTTTGGTGGGGAGTTCAACCAATTTGAAGTCCTATTTAAAGAGAGCCTCTCCTCATCAGTTCACCTTATCAGTTTTGCATCTCATTTGCCTTCAATTTCATCCACTCATAGCTGTAGTTTCGTTTTATAGCTTAAAGATTGTTGTAGTTATTTACTTGTATTTTTGAAAACTCTTTTGTTGTTATACTTTTAATTTAAGTTATTTCCTTTGCTCTTCATCCTTTAATTTTCTTTAATGTTCTTAAGCAAGTTTAAACTTCGTTGATGCTCCAAAAAGAAGAAGGTTATGTTATAACTCTTTGTACGTCGTGATTATTTAATTTAATTCAATGGAAATTACTTCTGTTATGTTTTTGTGCGTTTTCTTTCCTTTAATTATGCACTAATTTATTTTTCAACCTCTCTGTGGAATGTCTTAGTCAAAATGATTTAGTTTTATCACGTTCGGAAAAATGCCCATAAAGTGCTTGACAAAATTTTTGGTTGGTTTCTAAATTTTTTTTTTCTTCAGTTGGCCACTGTGAAACTGATGAATGCACTAAAGCCAACACTGAAAAAGTTAGGTTAAGTAAAATAATAGGAAACCAATATGGGATGTGACTTAGACATAAGCGCATAAACCGCGACCGTAGACATAAGCCCTCTGATCCATAAGTACACTTTAACAGTGTAACCACACATGTAAATATGATTGTAAGTTACCCTAGTCTCTACAACAACCAAAACTGGTTCGTGAAAGAGTATAACTCAGATTCTAAAATTAGCAAGAAAATGGTTGGCGCTGTTTGCCCAAAGTATGTATCTTCCATTTTTTTTTTTTTTTTATCAAAACTAATGTAGGAAGCAGATATGTGGTGTTTAATATAAAAGCTTAATATCTGCAACCCCAAACAACAAATTTTGTCAACATTTTTTTCACAACACAAAATTACATTTTTGAACCACTTCACTTCATAAGTTAATTTTGAAAGCAAAACTTCCTGAGAATTCGACCTTGGATTACTTCCGAGTATTAATTGTGACCGTGTACGCTTGAACATATCTCCTATTTCTTTAAGCTGGTAGAGAAAGTCCCAACAAGTTCTAATGAATTGCTCGTCCTAATTCTTTTTCTATAATCTCTGAGGGTCAGGAGACGCGCTAGACAATATTAAGCTGATGTACTTCTTTATTATGCGTGCAATAGCTTTTGTTTTTTAGTTGTTCGAACTTTGGATGCTCTATCGTGTGATCCGTTAGCATACGATGCTCTAGCACAAGCCTTATCTGCACTAACTGTTCAACTATCCTTTTCCTTTATTAATACCTTTGCTAGTGTCACAGTGGTCTGTGAACTGCTATTAATTATCTTCGTTGTTCCATCAGTCTCTATCACAAGTGTTTTCGCCCACAACTATTGTTTCTCAAGTCTAGTTTATCTTCCTACTTCATCCTTTATTTCTCCAACCTATAAATGCTCTCTTTCCCCATTCCTAATGCATTTAATTTATATGGGTAGGTGGCAATGCATTCCCACTCCTAAGTGTAAGAGCTTTGCATTGCTCTTTCCATATTGGTTCGGGTATTCTATATCACTAGTAAATGCTTTGGATGGTCTACTCTTTAGCTCAGTGGCCAACTATCTCATTTGTACTTCTAAATTTCCGAGCGATATTGCTTGGCTTTCCAGTAATGCTACTTGACTTTGGACAGTTGCATCATTCTTTGCTATTTATGATTTGAACATGCTTTCTAAACACATAAATTTACCGTCTAACTATTTAGTTGTCGCTTGCTAGTTCTACCAAGAGAATCCAGGAGGATACTTTTCTTTTTACTGATATGCTAGAGCATTCGAATTTCTGAATTGTGGTTGCCCTTCTTGATTACCACCCTAACTAAAATTGGGGCGTTGTCTGTTGGGTTTTGGCAAAATATTGGAATTGAAGTTGTCCCACATTGGAAGAATACAAGGATGGTCTCCATGTGCTAGAATTTGTCCCACATCGGAAAAGCACAAGGAGGAGATGTGTTCGAACTACTATAAAAGGAGCTCATGGGCTTGGGTTTTTATTATCCCAATTGAAATACTTTAAGCCTGATATACTAGCTCTAGTTAACTGAGTGGTATTTGCTTTGAAAGAGTGTTTTGTGTAATTGGGGTCGGGGAGAGAAATCTGTGTGATTGTAATAATTTTTCACATAGTGGAGTTTTCCTTGTGGGCCGTGGTTTTTTCTCCGGTTTGGAGTTTTTCCACGTTAATTCTTGTGTTTCTTTATTTTATTGTTTTCTTTAAATTTCTCAGTTATTTTCTACTTATTCGTGCGGTAGAAGTAGGGGATTTTTTCCCAACAAGTGGTATCAGAGCTTTATGTTTGTAGTTTCTAGAATTTCTGAGTATGCTCTGTGGTTTCAGCATTGTCTGAACTTCCACATCAGAAAAGATTTCTTGAAACGAGCTACGGTTCTGTGAATAGTATGGTTTGTTCACTATTTGCAGATTTGCTAGGAGTGAGAAGCAGATATGTCATTCTTTATGAGTCCAGTAAAGATTGACGTGGAGAAATTTGACGGAATGATCAACTTTGGCTTGTGGCAAGTGCAAGTCAAAGATGTGCTGATACAATCTGGGTTACACAAGGCGTTGAAGGGAAGACCGAGTGAAGGTGCTTCTGAAAAGCTAAGCGGTGATGGTGGTCCAATGGAGTCCAGTGGTGGTTCCAGCAGAGGTTCTAAGAAGTGTAGCATGAGTGATGAAGATTGGGAGGAAATGGATTTGAGAGCTGTAAGCGCGATACGAACAGGTTTGGCTAAGAATATTCTTGAGAATGTGCATGGAATTTCGGCAGCCAAAGAACTTTGGGAGAAGCTCGAAGCGTTGTATCAGGCAAAGGGCATCTCAAATCAGCTGTACCTGAAGGAGCAGTTTCACACGCTGTGAATGGAGGAAGGTACGAAAATTTTAGATCATCTGAGTAATCTCAATAGCATCATCTTTGAGCTAGAGGCGATCGAAGTGAAGATAGATGACGAAGATAAAGCACTCAGGCTCATCTTATCACTTCCACCTTCTTATGAACACATGAAGCCGATCTTGATGTATGGGAAGGATACTTTGAATTTTGCTGAGGTTACTAGTAAACACTTGTCAAAGGAAAGAAGGCTAAAGAGTGAAGGGCGTACTTCACATGAAGATTCGGCACTGGTAGCTAGCAATTGGAAGATGAAGAAAGACTCCGTACAAAAGAAAGCTTGTTGCTCGGGATGCGGACAGTTTGGAAACATGAAGAAAGATTGTCCCAACAGAGCCGGTTCGTCAAATGGCTTTGGGCGGGATGCTGACAATGTTTCTCTCATCAGGGGAGACGATGATCAGTTCCTTTGAAGAGAGAGAGAATTCATCCTCATGGTATATCCGCTTTACCATGATAGAGGATGTGATGTTAGCGGTTCCACAAGTTTACACATGGGCATTGACTTGGCGGTTATGCAAGGTGTGTGTGGTGGAAGTTATGTCGATGGCTGAAGAACTTCTAAGTGAGCCAAGTAGGTGGAAGTTGCACCATAAATCTCAGCAGGATTTATCGACATGTGACGATGAAGAAAAATCTTGGAAGGCGAAATTTCAAGTGATCTACTTTTATGGTGGAGTAGGCTATAGTTCTCTGAATTGAGAATTATGATTGTCGGTGAAGACAATGAGTGCAGTAGAAGCTGTGAACTTTTTCAATATCTTGCCAAGGTGGAATTTGTTGGGTTTTGGCAAAATATTAGAATTGAAGTTGTCCCACATTGGAAGAATACAAGGATGGTCTCCATGTGGTAGAAGTTGTCCCACATCGGAAAAATACAAGGAGGAGATGTGTTCCAACTACTATAAAAAGAGCTCATGGGCTTGGGTTTTTATCATCCTAATTGAAATACTTTAAGCCTGATATACTAGCTCTAGTTAACTGAGTGGTATTTGCTTTGAAAGAGTGTTTTGTGTAATTGGGGTCGGGGAGAGAAATCTGTGTGATTGTAATAATTTTTCACATAATGGATTTTCCCTTGTGGGCCGTGGTTTTTTTCTCCGGTTTGGAGTTTTTCCACGTTAATTCTTGTGTTTCTTTATTTTATTGCTTTCTTTAAATTTCTCAGTTATTTTCTGCTTGTTCATGCGGTAGAAGTAGTGGATTTTTTCCCAACATTGTCGTCACCCAGGCTTCTATGTATTAAAGTATAGGTTATTCCTGTTACCTTGAGGGTTTCGTAAGCAATACACGGACGCTCGATTTCTTAGGCATGAGTCATAGTGATGCTCTCCTTCATAGTATGAACATGAACTTCCCTGAACAAATATGCTCAAGCATGAGTCATGTTTTTCATCATCAAATCAGCGAGATTTGCCATGTCCGAATTAATAGCTCAAAAGGCATCATCATCTTGCGCCCCTTGGATGTCTTTCCTACTATTGAACGAGGGTTTGACCACTAATGGTTTTTAAATGATATTTGTTCGCGGATATTGAAAGCCCAAGCATACGACTTCGAGAGAAGAGCCTCACTTACAGAAGCGTCTACCCGTATCCGCGTAGATTCATTCAACCCACTATAATAGGACTCAATCTGAATACACCTAGATATACCATGATGTGGTCATTTTGGCAAAAGCCCTTAAAAGTTTCCCATAATTCACTTCCAGCTTCCCCTGCAAACTGCTGTAAATTGTTGATGTCACTTCTAAACTTAGTATTTTTGCTTGGGGGAAAATATTTCATCATAAAATTTTTGTGCCAACTCAGTCCAAGTGGTGATGAATTCTAATGGCAGGGAGTTCAACCATGTCCTAGGTCCATTTCTTAAATAATACGAGAATAATTTCAACTGATTTGCCTCCTAGACACTTCTGGAATCTTGAAAGTTTCACACACCTCCATGAAAAACTTTAAGTTGAGACAGGGATCTTCATAAGCATGCCCATGAAAATGTGCCACTATTTATAGTATCTAAAACATAACAGGCTTCAGCAGAAACTTTTCTACTACGATGTGAGGCCCTACATTAGGTTGAAATCATAGAAGACAGGAACCGTATATGCTTCCATTTTTTGATCTGTATCATCTACTAATAAAAAAAAATTGAGAGAGATGTTGGAATAGGTCTCCAAGCTTCATCCTTATTAACTTCTTCTACATCCAAATTCTGTAGTTACGGGTTCGGTTGAGGATCAACGTTTACCTCTACTCGATTTCTTCTTTGTCTCGTTTCTTCTTCGATGAAAGTACTTTCAATTTGTCGTCAAGCAAATATTCTAAACCGTTCATTCGCCTACAACAAAATAAAAATAAGAAATGCTGTGAGAAAGTTCCTTAAGAACCATATCCTTAAACATAGGTTTTCAAAATAAAAAAATGCAACCCCCACCAACCGGCTGACAAAATCATTTTAGGTCAAGTGGGAGTGTACACTATATTGTCGACGGAAGCATCAATAGTCTCAAAATCTAGAGGGACTGAGAAAGTAATATGAAATATGCTTAAGAATACAAATCGGACCAAAGTAATGATATTTTAATAGATTAACTACATAACAGTAAATAAATCAATAACAAAACACTAGTAAGAACAAGGTTGATTAAAATGTAATAAGCAATGTTGGGACTAGAGATGCTAATGCAAAGCGGACACACTAGCGGTAAATGGGAATAGGAGATATTTCTTAGTGCAGTCATCTGCTCAAAGCAGTAGCCAAACGAATTTAGTTGAACCTAAAACATACTCGGTTTGCTTCCGAGATACCCAAACAGGATTGTCACAACTTCCATCGAACATTAAAACTCTTCAACACTTTATGAAGAATAGTTAGGTGAATCTAATTCCTAATCAAGAAATCCCCTAGTAATGAGGTTTAGTTCACAAAAAAGAGAGGAACAATCCATTTTGGTGAAGAATATTATAAAATCCACGTAAGAAATGTTTCCCTCCTCTTTCTTGATTTGGTTTCTTGGGCTACGCCCCCCTTGGGATCCGTTCAGACCGCTGGAGCTTTACGAGCTTTTATATCACTCTTTGATTTTAGGGCAACTCACAGTCATCATACGGACATTGGGTGATTTCCGCGTAACAATGAAAAATTAATATGCTGCTAAGAAATGTCTCAAACATGTGAGGCTTCATCATCAGGTGCTCTAGCATCCGAAAGTCATAGCATTTTCTTTTACTTAGCTGTTGTACTTCCAATTTCTCCCGATTTTGCATAAACAATGCACAAAAAACATAAATGAACTAGAATTTATCAACATTTAACAAAACAATGATTTCATTTATGATTCATCTATTTTTCACTTAATTCCTCATTTTGGTGTGCTTTTATGCTTAGGATTCTCACATTTGCACTCAATTTAGTCCAATATAATATTACCACAATAACTCTCTTTTTCGAGAGTTATCATATATCATTAAAGAGAAACGATGTCAGATGTGTCAATGCCCGTCACTATAGCCGACCGATGTTGTAGAATATAATAACGGTCACTTACAATATTGGTCAGTGACCAACATCTATACAACTTTCATAGTAGCCCTACATGTCCATTATTAAATGTGTGTCATTAAACATCCACTTCTAGTGACGGTGCAATGCCTGTCATCGTTTATTTTATAATTGAATAAAAAAATAACATTGTTGCACGCCGGCTATCCAAAAACATTAATTTTATTTTATTTTATAACTTTATTTGCTAACTCACCAAGAATCATAGAACAACAAATTTTAAATAATATAATGAATATCAACAAATCTCACCACTACAAGAAGAAGAAAAAAAAAAAGAAAACCCTGGAATGAAGTAATACATACGTAACACGCTGTTTTATATACACATAATACAAACTTTAATATATGTATATAGTTCTACAAAATTTAATTTTAAACAAACTTTAAAGTATAACATAAAATCAGTTATACCATTTTAGAAATAAGCTGCAGTACGGTTACAGACACTTGTGCAGGATACCTCCGCATTAACCTGTATAAGGCCATGAATGACCATACGAGCTATTTAAACTAATCTTAATTGGGTTAATAGCTCAGTAATTGCCCATTTTTAAGGTTACTCAAGAAAAGGTCATGTCAGATGATCTTTTCTTATTCTACTGCGTAGTGGGTTTGTATTTTGCTTTTCAATAAGTCCCATTGAAATATGCAAGTTCCTAAAAATATAATAATATCTTTTTTGTTTAAAGATGGAATAAATATTTGCTCATAAATTCTTGAAAACTTTCAACTATTTAAGCTATTGACTTGGCTACTTTTCTTTGACCGAAATTTTGAAAGTAATTGAAGAGGATTCATGGAAATGATAGAAGATAAAAAGGAGATAGGAATATTGGCCAAATTAATACTATTGTGTGGTTCTGTTTATTTTGATCTTAAATGTTGAAAATGATGCCATGGAAAGGGATTTGTCTTAATTTTCAATGTTGAATTATTCTACTTGTGATTGAAGTCCCTTCAAATTAATCACGTTTTATAATATAATAATTTAATTTATGTAAGCAATTGATTTGACTAGTGAATACCCTTGTGTCATTTTTATAGTTAATTAATTTTTAAAATAATTTTACAGTTCACTCTTTTTTTAGTACAACAAATTGAACGTAACCTCCGATCTCAACAAAAATAGTAGCAGTCAAAGCTCAGCTATGTTCATGTTGGCATAAAGTTCACTCTTATATCTTCATAAAACTTCTTCATAAAACTTGATATATTTTTTTTAAAGTTTAAATTATTTTGAAACCTTTATAATTATAATTTATCTCGTTTTACTTTTATTTCAAAATTGGCCATCAAATTTCGAAAAACATTGAAACATATTGTTATAGAGAAATAAGCAAGATCCAACTAGGCGACAGGAGATCGGAAGAAAGCCAAGAACTGGGCACAAACCAGGAAAGGGGGTCGGCACATGGCGACTTGAGCCGACTCCTAGCCAACCAGTGGTCGACGCCGAGCAATGGTCGGCGTCGAGACCTCCTCAGCGTCGAGCAGTTCTCGACCCCCCTGTCGAGAACCCTAACGGTTCATCCCATCTCGCCTCGACTCTTGATTCAACATTAAGCCCACAATGTAATGAACGGACCCGAAGAAAGCATGAGGCCCACTCCGTCGAGATCTCCTGAGTGCATTAGAATTCAACTTATGTAAATCCTAAAGTGAATAGGATTCAACTCATGTAAATCATGAAGGGATTAGGATTTCACCTCTATAAATAGAAGAGTAAGTGAAACCCTAAAGATATGCTGACAACACTCTACACTTTATACTCAACTATTCCGATTATAACTTAAGCATCGGAGCCCGTATGGCTAGAGCCAAATCGGTCTTAGTGCTATTCTGTTTTGCATGTCTTGTCGATCCCTTTTATTCTAGAAGATTGGTGCGAATTTGGCGGAATCCCAAGAGGCCAGATTTATGAATTAACAATTGGCGCCGTCTGTGGAGACGGTTAAGATCTAGAAGTCAAGACGATCAACAAAGAGTTCTTCCAAGAACTACTCTGATCCGAGGAGGTCTAGGGTGAAACGAATCATAGAATCCAAGACATATCTCGAGAGAAACAAGTCAACATGAATTCGAGAGAAAGACCACAACATTTCTACGACACATGTCATATGACTTGGGGGCTACCTTTACCCGAGACGGTCGAGGGTGTGTCAGGTCGACAACTTCTCGAGCAGATCCTGGGTAACATAATGCGACAGATTCCATGACAAAAAGAGCAACAGACAAAAATTCATGAACGGCCCGAGACGGTCGAGGGTGAGTCAAGTCACCAATTCCCAACCAGGCCCTGGGTAACCAAGGCGACAGGTTCCTGCAGAAAGAGCAACAGACAAAAATATACCCCAGCGATAGTCGAACTCAAACAAGAGTAAGAGGAGAGCAACAAGTATTGCTGATACGCGACAACCCAAGCGTATTGAGCTACTCGAGCCACAAGTCACTTGAATCCAATCGTATAGATGGTTTAACCCAAAAGGCTAAGAGTTAGAAGGATTACCTTCGCAGTTGGTTACCTTGAGCAGACAGAATACTCACTATGCTCAAAGTCGGAAACACTCCAGGAGTTTGGTGACCAACCAACCAAGCATGCACCGAAGGTATATGGATCACACAAACGAAAACGATATTTTTTGGAGCAAGGGAGGGGGTTTGCACATGGCAAAGGTGAGAAACAATCTTGATTTTATTCAATTCAAAGGTTCTAAAATGTTCAAACAATGAGGGGTACTTGCCTAAAAGCGAAATTAAAATTGATAAAAAATAAACCAAAAACAAATCCCACAAAATAATCTAAGAAAATAAGAACAAAATATTTTCCTTAAAAGTGATGGAGTGGGCGACAAGCCAAGCTACAGGGAGGTTGGAGCGCGCACCTGAGGGAGGCTGTCGTTGGGGCTAGCGTGCATGAGCAGCAGTGTAGGGGCGTTGGCTAGTGAGGCTGGAAGTAGGGCTAGCGCAAGGCGCTAATAAGCGTGCGGCGGGCGCTCGAGAGGGTGCTTGCAGGTGCATTGGCGCGCAGGCGCTAGTGGGACTGGATGTGTGCAGACTCGCAGAAGGTGCATATCGACGCTGGAGCGGGCGTGGACGAGTACGGTAGGTGGGTCGGCATGGGCGCTGGGGCAGGTGTGTTCAGCACACAGGGGCGCACATGGGTATGGGGCATACGTGGGCATTCAGGCGTGTGCGACAGAAGGGGCACACATGGGCAGACACCAGTCTTAGTGCTATTCTGCTTTGCATGTCTCGTTGATCCCTTTTATTCTAAAAGATTGGTGCAAATTTGGCGGAATCACAGGAGGCCAAATTTATGCATCAACAATTGACACCGTCCGTGGGGACGATTAAGATCTGAAGTCAAGACGATCAACAAAGAGTTTACCAAGAACTGCTCGGATTCGAAGAGGTCTAAGGTGAAACGAATCAACAGAATTCAGGACATATCTCGAGAGGAACAAGTCGACATGAATTCGAGAGAAAGACCACAACATTCCGATGGCATATGTCATACGACTTGGGGGTACCCTTATCCGAGACGGTAGAGGGTATGTCAGGTGGACAACTTCTCGAGTAGATCCTGGGTAACACAAGGCGACAGATTCCAGCACAGAAAGAGCAGCAGACAGAAATTCATGAACGGCCCAAGACGACCGAGGGTGAATCAAGTCGACCAATTCCCAACCAGGCCCTGGGTAACCAAGGCGACAGGTTCCTGGGCAGAAAGAGCAACAGACAAAAATATACCCCAACGGTAATCGAACTCGAACAAGAGTCAGAGGAGAGCAACGAGTATTGTTGATACGCGACAACCCAAGCGTATTGAGATACTCAAGCCACAAACCACTTGAATTCAATCGTATAGATGGTTTAGCCCAAAAGGCTAAGAGTTAGAGGGATTACCTTTGGAGTTGGAAGTTGGAAACCCAAGAGTAAACCTTGAGATGTAAAACCATAGGCAAAATCCAAACAGATTAAAAACCCAAGGGTGGTACTGCTAGCCCAACTAAAAGTTAGATCCCAAGGCTAAAATCTAAACAGCTAAAACTAACTGTACGGTAGAGTCTAAGAGACTTGGCTACAACCAACTACAACAAAAGGGTATGGGGGCTAAGAAGATTGATTTCTCTTGTTTATAAGGGTAAAAAAAGCTAAATTGGTGTTGTTCTCTAACGTTTAAACTCAGAAACCGTGTTTTAAGCTTGGTTTAGTGTCCAAAACCTTTAATTTGAAGTTATCTTAGGTTATACATGCATATAGGACGTTTTTACATCATTTAGAGTTGATTTCTAATGGAAATTACAATTTTGTGCATAAAAATATCGAGCTAGGCGCCTGGCGCCTTCCCTAATCCCGAGAATGCCCTTAATGTAAAACACACATTTTGGTGTGATTTGAAGCTGGCGCCTTCCCCAATCTCGAGAATGGCCTTAATGTAAAACGCACATTTTGGTGTGATTTGAAGCTTCCCCAAGCCCTTCCAGGTGTCTTCCATGCATTGAAGATTGCCAATTCAACAACAAACCAACTAAAATATGGTTGAAATGGATGGCTATCCACAAAACTCTCAACTTTCTAACCACATTGAAGTCCCTATAAATTCAGCAGCTCATTCTCTTCATTCATCATCCCGAAGTGATCATTTCAGCTTTAGACATTTACTCTCAGCTTATTTACGTTTTCTCTTTTAAGTTTTGAGTTGTTATTGTTTTAAGTTTTGCTTATTTCAAGTTCATTCTTTATTTTCTAACTTGTTATTCTTAAATTGTAAGTTTGATCTTATTTAATTAAAATACTAGCAAGTTCTTTGATATTCATTTCTTTCTGTATCTCTTGTTACAAAGTTGTAATCACTCAACCTTGAGGAATCGACCGAGTATTGCTCCTCAATCTTGAAAGAGAACGAGTTAGGGTCATTCGGGTTACAACTCCACCATTTCAGCTTGTTTTAATAATATCCATCTTTTAATCATGTCATCTACTTCCATCAACATTAAATTATGTGTTTCCTTTATTATCATGAGCTAAATTTGTTTTTCCCAAGCCCAGTTATGGATAGTTAGCTAAGGTTTATTAAAATCCAACAAGGTAAAAGACGTTTTTCTCCTCTTTTATCACTTAAAGTTTTTTCATAAGTTAAAACTTGATTTGGCCAATTAATGTTTTAACCAAGCATCAATACTGAATTTTCAACATTAATGATTTAACTTTCGAGAGAAATATTTTAGACATAAAGATTTCGCTCGAGTAGCCTAGACATAGGACCTCGACCTAAGGTTACGATTGGTTTTTATTAAATTAAGTTCAATTTTCTAATAGACATATTAGAGATGGACTTATACCTTCAAAATCACTTAGACATAAGAACATGGCGAAATAAAACCAAAGAAAATTTACGAGAGGCGTCTGGCGCCTAGTTGGAAAACTTGTTGTATTTTTAGCTAATTTGAAGTAATTGGGCTGGATTTATTGGATTGAGTCTTTAAACATGAGAACCAACATTATCCTTATTATTTGTTACCCCAAAATCAATTACAAAGTCACCGATCATTAACATTTCTTATAAAAAGACTTCATTTATGTTGGTTGGGTACTGACATTAAATAGTTACAATTAATGTCGGATAAAAAACGTCATGGTAAGAATCTAAAAATTGGCGCATTCGTTTTAAAATCACATAATTTGGGAATTAAAAACGCCGTCGTTTGCATTTTAATTTTGTAACTGACATTAATTTTTTTATATGATGTTAGTTTCAAACCGACATTAATCGCACAGAATTAATGTCGGTTTAAAAGCGTTATGCTAGAGGAGAAAGAGAAATCGCGCGCATTGGGGTTAAAACGACGTCGTTTTGTTCGAAGAAAAAACGACGCCATTTTGGTATAACTTCAATTGATGGTTCGCTGAATTCAAAACGGCGTCGTTTTCTTTAAAGGGAACGACGCCGTTTTCAGTAGGATTTAAAATGTCTTGAACCCCCATAAACGACGTAACTCCAAACGCTGTAACTTGCGTTTTCACCCCCCCCCCCCCCCTCCCCGGTGTAATTTTTGAGTTTGAGTTGGTGTTAATGCAAATCAATTCTTAAACAAATAAACCTCGAAGAATTTCAGCTATAACTCAATAGAATTTAAAATCAATTCAGATTTAAACTTACATATTTTAGTTTAATTGTCCTTGCGACTTTTTCTTATATGATTGAGCAATGGAAGTTATAAAATATACATAAATGAACTGAAGGCACATAGAAATTGGTTCCTAATATATATTGAAACAAGCCTTTGAAAGATAATAGAATTAGAAACAAAGAGACGTACGTGAGAGTGAAAAAAAGAAGGGTTTGTTAGATTCATATAATAATAGAATTAGTGACTATTTTTTCTCATTAGTTCGGTCGGTTTTTGATTTAAAATTAATATTAATATTATTACAAAAGTGTATATTGATGTCGGCAGCAAATGCTCTTCAAGCAGGCACAAAAGAGCTAACTACCAAGGTATTTACATTGCTTCTATGTGTTAGCATTTTGCATTTTGTGACAAATAGGATTGATGTTATTGCCAATTACAAGAGTTTTAGTGCTGGTACTTAATATGAAATGTGATGAATCGTTTTATTAATGTCTGGACTTGCTTTGGGAAAGATCTTATCCACGTTTTATGATTCACTCTACAAATACAGAGTTAGTGTTGTTATGCCCAAACATGGCTCATTTACCTTTGTAGTTTTGGTATTTACTTAGCTTCCTTTAAAAACTCTTCAATTGCATCTTGGTATGGTAAAGTTTCAAATGCTACACTTTCATCATTTGATTTTAATCATGAATTTTTCAGCAATATAGTTATTGATTGGAAATTATCCTTGCTAGTACCTGTACATCTTTGATAATTGAAAATTTTGTGACTAGTAATTATATTTGGTATTCAATTCCAAGTGTTACGTACTTTGAGATGTCTTTGAATGTAGTTGGAAGTATATTCTTGTATCTTCAACAAGTTTTTATATTGAAATGTTTCATGTTTCGTGATTCTTGTATAATTTACAATCTGCTTTAAATTTACAATATGGTTTATTTATTTTGTTAACAACATCATGTTATTAGATTCTGAAATTCAATATAGAGACTGGTGGGTGGTGCTATTACATAATCTATTGATCTTATTTAAGTTTTTAACTTTCTCCAATTTCCAATGTCACTAATATAATTTAGTCATATGTCTTAATATTTACCCATATTTTTGGCATATAGTTCATTTTAAATGACGTAAATGATCTTTTTATTTCCTTATGTTAGCTAGGTTTATTATAGCCTTATGTACTATAAATTGTTGCTTATGTTTAGGTTTATTTTAGTTTGATATATTTTTTTTCCTTTTTTTCTTTGTAAATAATTTTTTAAGTTAAGTTATTCTATATGGATAAGTCATGGATGAACAAAGATAGAATGTCAATGGAATATAACTTGAGTGTTGAGAACTTGATTGAAAATGGACTACGACATTCAAAATGGTCAAACTGCATATGGTGTCCTTGCTTGAACTATGCAAATGAAATTTTACAAGAGTTGAACATAGTTAGAACACTTATTTATTTATGGTATTGATAAGAGTTATAAGATATGGATTTGGCATGGTGAGCAACTACCTATGAAGGATATGGATGAAAGTGGTACGACTAAAGGAAAAGAAGATTATGATGATGATGACATAAATAATACAGCTAATATGTTTGAAGCTGCACAAGACTATTTTTCAATTAAGTCTGAAAACTTTGAACAACTATTGATTGATGCACAGAACCATTGTACTCAAACAATAAAAATTTCACGAAAGTCTCTGCATTGCTAAAATTATATAACTTGAAGGCTCAATATGGATTGAGTGATAAAAGTTTCACTAAATCGTTAACTCTAGTACATGATATCCAACCACAGCTGAATGAAATCTCAACTTCTACGTACAAAGCTAAAAAGACATTATCTATGCTTGGAATGAAGTTTGAGAAGATTTATGCTTATGTCAACGATTGTTGCCTGTTAAGGAAAGACCTTTTTGTGTAGATGCATGTTCAATTTTCAAAACATCGAGATGGAAGCTTTGTAAGAACTCCAAAGAAGAGAAAAAAGGTGTTCCCGCCAAGGTTATGTGGTACTTTTCTCCGATTCTTCGATTCCAAAGAATGTTTCGAACTCTTGAAATATCTAAATTGTTTAATTGGAATGCTAGAGGTGGAGAAAATGATGGGCTTTTAAGACACCCTGTGGATTTTCCTTCTTGGAAATTAATTGATAATCTTTGGCCAGAGTTTGGTTATGAGCGAATAAATCTCCATTTAGCACTGTCTATCGATGGAATTAATCCACATGGTGATCTTAGTAGTAGGTATAGTCATTGGCCAGTTATATTGGTTATTTATAACCTCCCACCATGGTTGTGCATGAAACGAAAGTTTATGATGTATACATTAATATCTGGTCCTAAACAACCTGGAAATGATATAGATGTATACCTTGGTCCTTTGGTTGATGATCTAAAACAACTATAGACTGAGGGGGTTGCATGATATGATGCGTATCGAGATCAAACATTTGTCTTAAAACCTATCTTATTGTGGACTATAAACGATTTTCCAGCATATGAAAATTTATGTGTTTGTAGTGTAAAAGGGTATCATACATCTTCGATTCGTGGAGAAAAGACGTCTTCACTTCGATTGAAACATGAAAACAAAATAGCATACCTCGGAAATCGTCATTTTTTACCCCGATACCATCCATATAGAAATGAGAAGAAGACTTTCAATGGTGAACAAGAATTTGAACTAGCACCAGAGTCATTAAGTGGAGAGGACATTTTTGTTAGAATGAGTAAACTTGAAACTGTATTAGGTAAAATGAATAGAAAGGAAAATAAAGCAGCAGCAGTTATTGGAAGAAAAAATCAAATTTTTTTAGTTAGAATATTGGAACACTTTTCATGTACGACATTGTCTAGATGTAATGCACATTGAAAAAATGTATGCACAAATATAATTTGTAAACTACTTGATATTCCTAGAAAAACGAAAGATGGATTAAAGACTTGACAAGATCATTTGGTAAAGCTAAACATAATGACAGAATTGGTCTCGCAAGTAAATGGAAAGAGAACTTTCATACCTCCAGCATGTTATACATTATCACGTCCGAAGAAACTAAGTATGTGTAAATCACTAGCCGAAATTAAGGTCCTTGATGGATACTTATCCAACGTACAAAATCTTATGTCACTCACTGACTTGAAGCTTTATGGTCTCAAATCTCATGACAATCATGTTCTCATGCAATAGTTGCTACCTGTGGCAATTCATGGGGTCTTACCAAAACATGTGAGAGATGTCATCATTTGATTCTTTTTTTCTTCAATGCTATATGTAGTAAAGTGGTCGATCCCTACAAGCTTGAGAAGTTGCAAGATGAAATAGTGATCACTTTTTACTAGAAAAATATTTTCCACCATCATTCTTCACCATCATGGTTCACCTTACTGTGGACCTAGTGAGAGAAGTGCAGCTATGTGGGCCTGTCTATTTACGATGGATGTATCATTTTGAGTAATACATGAAAGTTTTAAAAGGTTATGTGAGAAATCGAAATCGACCAGAATGATGTATTGGAGAATGTTACATTGTATAAGAAGCCGTGGAATTTTGTTCTGAATTTTTATCTGAGATGGATCCAATTGGATTGGGTTCCAATGTAAAAAGCAAAGATCTGAAAACAAGGTCGTTATCAGCTATGTCTTATGTCAGACCAGGAAAACAACTATTGCATCAAGCTCACCTTTATGTTCTAGAGAACACATGTGATGTACTCTCATTTATAGAGTACGCGTATAAACTTTTGTACGCATTCATCAAAATTGGTTTATGTTGTGTTTATTTATTTTAATAACATCATTTGCTATAGGCAACACATGAAGTTTTTGAAAACAGTGAATAAAAGGATGTCGAAGAATGGAAAATGGTTACAAGACGAACACAATCGTACATTCATTTCTTGGCTACCGGAACGGGTAAAATTATCTTAATATATTTTAAAAGGTATGTATGTATTTTAAATAAATTAATAATTCTAGATTGTTTATATAGGTTTCACTTTCACTTGAGATCCCAAACAACTCTATATCACCTACTTTAAGATGGTTATCTAATGGTCCCAGTTCAGAGGTAGCCACATATGCTGCTTATATGGTTGATGGTCATCACTATCACATGAGAGAACCTGATGAAATAAGAAATGTCCAAAATAGTGGTGTTGAGTTAATTGTGAAGACAATGCAAGTTGCCAGTGCTAAAGATAAGAGTTCTGTTATTTCAGACATGACATTTTATGGAGTAATTCAAGAAATACGGGAGCTAGATTACTATGATTTAAAGTTTGTGCTGTTGAAATGTGATTGGGTTGACAACAATAAAGGTCTTAAAGTAGATGATCTTGGTTTTTCAACCGTTAACCTTAATCGAATTGGACATAAATTTGATCCTTTCATTCTAGCAACTCAAGTGTTTTATGTTAGTGACACTATGAATCCAAGTTGGTCAGTTGTGCTCACACCTCCTCAACGAAATTTTGAAGATGAATATAATGATGATGAGTTAGGAGATAAAGTAATTGATTACTATGAGTTATTGAAATCAATGCCTAATATTGATGCACTTAATGATATGGATGAAGATACTTATATATATGAAAGAACTGCCTCTGATGGTGCATGGATTGACAATTGGTATAATGTGTTCTTTTGTGTTTATATATTAATTTATTCACTTACTTCTTATTATTCTTTACATGATATTAAATTATATGTTTATATGGAGACTTCTTCGTTTATGGATACCGCAAGTAGTAGTAGTGAAAATGAATGAAATGAGGTAGGAACAAATTCTCGTACTGATGGGTCGAGGGAGAGGGTGGCTAGGGGTGTCACCACAATGCGTGAATTAACACACATTAAAGATAACGAGGAGCGAAAAGTGGTTTCATACAATGATGAAGGTCCCATGTGACTTGAAAGACAGGATTTTTTGGATGCTGATGGAGAGAATGCTAAAAAGATGCAGAGTTTTGGATGCTGTGTGAGGAACCAAATTCCTATTACATATAGTAGTTGGAAAAAAGTCCCACGTGACTTGAAAGACAAGATTTTTTAGTGTGTTGAGGTATATTTTAGATCATGATTTAATTATCTCACATTTTTTTACGTAATGCATTTTGACCATTATTTGTTTTCATTTGGAAATAGATGAAATTTGTAGTTGACCCTCGAGCGAGACATAAGATTTTACAATCGGCTGGGTAAAAACATAGGATTTTTAAGACCAAATTGACCCCGACTTATATCCTTCCATTTAAGGACCAACCACAATGTTTGGCCTCTCCTCCAGAAAAATATGACCATATTGAGCAGCCTCATTGGGATGCATTTGTTCGAACTAGATTATCGAAAGAATTCTAGGTAATTTAATTTCATTCGATATAAATATAAGTTGATCAAGTATATTTATATTAAATGCATGTTTTACATTATTGTGTAAAATCTTAGTCGTGCACAGAAAGAAAGGAGAGCTTACAACAAATATAACCATCACCTATCATGCAAAGGTTATGCAAATTTAGCAGAAGAGTTGGTGAGTAATTTGAGATTTTGTTTATCTTATTTACTACCTATGTTATTTTGCAAATGAGTTTGATACTCCTTCATTTAATGTATTATGTTATATTTTGTTATATAGAAAAAATCTGGTAAACCAACCAATCATGCAAGTTTATGGAAGCATGCACGTCTAAAGAAAACAACAAATGATTATTCTAATGATCAGACTCGACGTGTTACACAAAAGATTGTAAGTTGATTGTTTTTTAAGTATATCTACATAATTTTATTTTTCATTCATTGTTAATTGAATTAGTTAACTTTATTTTGCAATAGGATGAGTTAGAAAATAAACATAGGTGATGATGTTCTAATTGAAGTGTTGGGAACACCAGAGAATTGTGGACGGGCACAGCGCATAGGTGATTTTGTTTCACCTTCCTACTATTTTAATCAAGTAAAGCGTAGGTCAAACATGGAAGGAATTTAAGTAAGCCAATCAAGTTTAGTACCAATTCAACCATGCAAACAAGCTCCAATAAATCAACCAACTCCACCTTCATCCAAAGCCAGTCGACAGAGTACTCCAATGGAAAAGAATATCGAAGAATGCAATAAACCTGAAGGTCCAGTAGAGTTGCCATTAAAAGTAAGATAAAATCTTTTTTAATGTTTATTAATATAACTTGTTGCAATTATAACTTGTTTATTTTGTTTGTAGGGGAAAACTTGCAAACTATCATTAGGGTCAATTGAAAACATTGTTGTCATCAGCACAATATTCGATGGAAGACACAATGTATGATCCATGGAGTTCCATTAGGAAATGATAACGTCAAGGTCACTATTGATGTCATTGTCGGAAAAGAAGATATTCGTATTCCTATTCCAATCAAGGGTGAAATCGAGCCCTTCACCAAACAAATGGTTGTTTTATTGCGTGGCCTCGTAAACTAGTAATAGTCACAAAAGATGACAAGGTATTTTTTTTCCTCTTTACTTACATGTGAATGTAATCTTTTATGTAAATAGTCGTTATATGTCATAATTATATCACATTGTGTTAATGACATCGGTCTAAATCGAAAGCGAAAGGTATTTCGCATTCGTATCCTGATAAGATGAATGTTCCTTCTTTGGTAAAATTTTTGTATCGCCTTGTCCAACGCACTATGGAAGATAATGATTCCATTCAGGTCGCCATCAGTGTTGAAGTATTTGGTGAATGCAAGCAAATACCTCTCTTTCGAGATGATATTATGCAATTTTGTGAGATAGTCTGGATATTAAACACATGCATAATAATATATATTGCGTAAGTGATTCTATATTCTTCTATACATAATGTTGTAATAATTGTATTATCAATATTTTTTATACTAAAAGTCTTTTGTCTTACAGATATCTTTGGAATTTTTTTAAGGTTAACGTTAAGCGCGACATGTTTAAGATAGTGGACCCATATGAAGTTGCGAAAGAAAGTTATTCCTCACCAGACGAACGTGCAAAAAATTTGCCTAACATTTTCGCTTTAGGACAAACAAGCCAAAAATTAATGATACCTTACAATAGCCGGTAAGAAACAATGTTTTTTTTAAAACTTGTGGTTATCATAATTTAGTTCTTTTATATTTGTTTATATATTACGCTGATGTTATCTTTTTTTCTTATAGGAATCATTGGACATTATGTGTTGTTGATGAGATGATCTGGATATCAAACACATGCATAATAGTATATATTGCGTAAGCGATTCTATATTCTTCTATACATAATATTGTGATAATTGTATTATCAATATTTTTTATACTAAAAGTCTTTTGCCTTACATATATCTTTGGAAATTTTTTGAGCTTAACATTAAGCACGACATGTTTAAGATAGTGGACCCATCTGAAGTTGCGAAAGAAAGTTATTCCTCACCAGACGAACGTGCAAAAAATTTGTCTAACATTTTCGCTTTAGGACAAACAAGCCAAAAAATAATGATACCTTACAATAGCGGGTAAGAAACAATGTTTTTTAAAACTTGTGGTTATCATAATTTAGTTATTTTGATGTTATCTTTTTTTCTTATAGGAATCATTGGACATTATGTGTTGTTGATGTGCATAATAATATGATTTACGTTTTAGACTCGTTGCACCCTACTTTTAAAGAAGACATTAAATATGTTGGGAGTACGTAAGTATTATCTATATTTTTAGTTTAATACATTAATGCGTAGGATTGATAACTTATTTTTTTAAAAATATATTTAGGGCTCTGAGAATGTTTATAGCACAGAATACTGTTACACAAGGTAGAAAAAATCCTACATGGTTTCCTATATGGATAAGTATAACTATATTGCTTTATGTTATTATTTTTTAATAAGTTCTAAAACTTAGCATTTCTATATATGTATAGTGCCCACGTCAATCAGGATCGGTAGAGTGTGGATATTATGTCATGAGGAACATTCGACAGATTATGCATAATCCAGACACTCAAATACCTAATCTTGTATGTCTTTCATGCACGCTCAAAACACAACTCTACTTTTCATATTTGAATTATACTTATTGTTGTGAAAAAAAAAATGCAGCCTACACTTAAAAGGATTAGATAAAATAATCTAAAACTTCTTAGTAACAAGAACGATAAATAGATCAGGGAGAAGAAAATTAAACGCCGGATTTATACTGGTTCACCCAATGTGTGCTACGTCCAGTTCTCTGCTACCGTTGCAGGTTTTACTAAAATGTCAGGAAGAATCTCCTAAGAGTTTACAAGCCCTTACAATGATTTCTCTCAGATTTCCTTCACACAAAAAACGTTCACGAATCACTCTACAAGCCTTTCAAACTCTCGTACGGATACACAAGTATTTAGCTCTCAAATTCTCTCTTCTTGGAGAATTTCTCACGACTCTCTATTTGTGCACACCAATCAAATGGCCTATCTATCTCTATTTATAATAGATGGTATGACAAAAACTAAAAGGGAATGGGAAAATAAAAAAGCTCAAACTAAATAGGACAAGGAAAAATTTAAATGGATCTTTTCCTTGTAGGAAAAAGATTTTCTCCTTGGTTGGGCTTCATAATCCCAACAATCTCGCACTTGGAGACAAAGCAAGCACTATGTCTCCTCTGCAACGGTAGCGACTCCTCTCTAGTCGTGGAGAAGTCCAACTGAAGTTGCACACAACTTCAATTTATCAACAGGAACAACCTTGGTAAACATATCCGTTGGATTCTGACAACTCGGAATCTTTTCAAGTAACAACATTCCATCTTCCAAAGCTGATCTGATAAAATGGTATCTTATTTGTATGTGTTTTGTTCTCGAATGAAACACTGGATTCTTTGCTAAATGAATAGCGCTCTGACTGTCACAATGCAAAGTCCCTTTTCCCAATCTCAAGCCAAGTTCTTCCAAGAAAGACTGAAGCCATATCATTTCTTTGCTTGCTTCAGTAACTGCAACGTACTCAGCTTCTATAGTAGAAAGTGCTGCTATCTTCTACAGTTTTGAGACCCAGCTAATCGCAGTATTACCCAACGTAAAAACATACCCGATAGTACTCTTTCTGTCATCTGTATCCTCTGCCATATCTGCATCTACATATCCCTGCAGTTTAAAATCTGATATTTTAAATTGCAGAGCATAATCAGTCATCTTCCTCAAGTATCTCAATATCCACTTTACAGCCTCCCAATGTTGCTTTCTTGGGTTACTCATATACCTGCTTACAACTCCCACTGCATGTGTAATATCAGGTCTTGTACAAACCATGACATACATCAAGCTTCCTATAGCTGAAACATATGACACTCTAGCTATATGATCTCTTTCCTGCTCAGTAGTTAGTGAGTGCTCTTTAGATAATTTAAAATGACTAGCTAAAGGAGTACTCATAGGTTTTGCATTTCCCATGTTAAACTTGTTCAATACTTTATTAACATACTCTTTCTGTGACAGTGTCAAAATACCATTTTTTTTGTTTGGTAGCTCCCAAATCTTTCATGTCGAATTCGTTAGATAATTCAGCCTTTATCTTTAGAATTTCCTCTTTGTTTGGTCATGCTATCAACATGTCATCAACATATAACAATAAAATGATGAATGAGTTACCTTGAGTTCTTATGTAACAGCAATGATCTGCCTAACACCTCTGAAATCCATTGCTACACATAAAAATGTCAAACTTCTTATACCATTCTCTGGGAGCCTGTTTGAGACCATACAGGCTTCTCTGAAGTTTGCATACCATTTTCTCTTACCCCTTTACTGTAAATCCTTGTGGCTGCACCATGTAAATTTCTTCCTCCAAATCACCATGAGGAAAAGCTGTTTTTACATTCATTTGTTCCATCAACAAATCTTCTTCTGCCACTATCGATAGAACAGTCCTAATAGTAGTTAGTTTAACAATGGGAGAGAAAATATCATTAAAGTCAATACCTTCCTTTTGTTGAAAGCCTTTGACTACAAGCCTTGCTTTGTATCTTTTGCTACCGTCGGGCTCCTGTTTGATTCAATATACCCATTTATTCTGCAACGCTTTTTTACCTCTTGGTAACTCTGCAAGTTGTCATGTCTGATTGATCATTAGAGAATTCATTTCATCTTTCATGGCTAACTCCCACTTAATAGAGTCTTCCAACTGAACCGCCTCTTCATAAAATTCAGGTTCACCTCTGTCAGTCAGTAAAATGTAATTCAATGTAGGGGAATACCTCTGTGGTGGTCTGATTGTTCTGCTAAATCTTCTAACTGTTGGTGGTGGTGTTCTCTGAACCTGATCAGTTTCTACAACTGGTCCATCAGATTCCTCAACTTGTTCATCAGATCCCACAGTTGTTTCTTCAGGAGTAATTATATTCTGATCTTCAATCCCTGTTGTTTTAGTCTCAACCTCAAGAGAACTTATATACTGAGCATTCTCTAACTCTGTCATTCCTGAATCAACTTTATTTTTGTCTTTGTATAAGACTTTCTCATTGAAGATCACGTTCTTGCTTCTGATAATCTACTTGTTTTGGTCATCCCAAAATCTGTAACCTATCTCAGCTCCACCATACCCAATAAAGAAATATTTCTTAGATTTGGCATCCAATTTACTCCTGTCTACAGCATCAATGTGAAGGTAAGATACACAGCAAAAAACCTTTAGATGGGAAAGGTTTACGGGTTTATCAGTCCAGACTTCTTCAGGCAATTTGAAGTCTAGTGATGTGGTCGGGCTCCTATTGATTAGATAGGTCGCACAATGGATTGCCTTTGCCCAAAACATCTTAGGCAATTCTACATGTATTCTCATGCTCTTAGCACACTCATTCAGCGTCCTGTTCATTCTGTCTACCACACCGTTCTGCTGTGGTGTCCCTGGAAGAGTCTTTACCATCACAATTCCATCGTCTTCACAATATTTCTTGAATTCCATACTAACATACTCACCACCATTATCTGACCTCAAGCTTTTGATTTTCAGGCCTGTCTCATTCTCTACCATAGCCTTCCATGTTTTGAAAACAGAAAACACATCAGACTTATGTTTAATAAAATAAGTCCATACCTTTATGCTTGAGTCGTCTATGAAAGTTACATAGTATCTGGAACCTCCAATGGAAGAGACTTCAAAAGGCCCTCAGTACACATCGGTGTGAACCAACTCCAATTTTGTAGACTTTGGCGTTGAACCTGTCTTTGAGAAACTGACACGACTCTGTTTCCCAAATATGCCTCCTTCGCATAACTTGTGTTCCACTGCCTTAAGTCTTTCTAGCTTCCCTGTAGAGTGAAGAATTTTCATACCTTTTTCATTTATATGTCCCAACCTACTGTGCCATAATTGGGTCTGACTCGAATGATCTACAACAGCTATCATATCTTTGTCGTTGTCATTGACATACAAAGTTCCTAACTTTCTTCCTTGAGCAATCACCATCGAACTTTTTGTAACTTTTCAGTTTCCTTGATCGAAGGATATTTCACATCCTTCATTATTCAGCTGCCCAATGGAAATCAGGTTCTTCATCATATTCTGAACGTGACGTACCTTACGAATCTTCCAGACTGAACCGTCGCCATCTTTAAATTAACGCCACCACTGCCAATGATGTCCAAAGACTCTCTATCAGCAAGATACACCTTTCCATGATTTCCTGAAACATAATTCTCAAGAATGTCATGTTTTCCTGTAGTGTGAAAAGATGCACCTGAATCCACCACCCATGTGTCATAAGCACCCTCAACTGCAAGAACTAGAGTATCATGTATTTTATCAGTAACATTTACACCAGCTTTTTTCCCCTCAGCTTTCTTTGGGGCTTTGCAGTTCCTCCTCAGATGTCCTGTCTTACCACAATTCCAACATTCTAGTCTGCTGTTTCTAGACTTGCTTCTGTTGTTTCTTGACTTTCCACATTTTTCGTGGTCTCTGTTATTATTTCTTCCTCTGTCCATATTCAATGTTGTACTAGAAGTAGACGCAATACCAGAATCCTTTCTGCAAATCTCCTCTCCAAGAACTGCATCTCTAACATCTGTGAATTTCAATTTCTCTTTTCCTCAAGAATTTGAAATAGTTGTCTTCATAGGCTCCCAACTGTCAGGTAAGGATCTCAACAACAAGATAGTATTTAATTCATCCGTAAATGTTAAATCCACAGCAACTAGTTTGTTAATCAACGTATCAAATTCATTTATATGGGCAGCCACAGATGTACCTTCATCCATCTTCAAATTAAAAAATTTAGTTGCGAGATACATCTTATTATTTACCGAGGGCTTCTCATATATGTTGGACAGTGCATTCATCAGCCTCATTGTTGTAGTCTCCTTAGCTACACTACTCTGCACATTTTTTGTTAATGTTAAGGCAAATCGTACCCAACACCTTCCTGCCCAACTTTTTCCATTTGACTTCTTCCATGTCATCCGGCTTCTTGTCTAATGGCAATTCTAATTCCTTGGAATGTAGATAATCTACTATCTGATCCTTCCAGTACGAAAAATCAGTTCCATAAAAAATAACCAATTTATCTTCTCCAGTCATCGTTCTTCAACCTTACTCTGATACCAATTGTTGTGGAAAAAATGCAGCCTACACTTAAAAGGATTAGATAAAATAATCTAAAACTTCTTAGTAACAAGAACTATAAATAGATTAGGGAGAAGAAAATTAAACGCCAGATTTCTACTGGTTCACCCAATGTGGGCTACGTCCAATTCTTTACTACCATTGCAGGTTCTACTAAAATGTCAGGAAGAATCTCCCAAGAGTTTGCAAGCCCCTTACAATGATTTCCTCTCAGATTTACCTCACACAGAAAATGCTCACGAATCACTCTACAAGCCTTTCAAACTCTCGAACGGATACACAAGTATTTAGCTCTCAAATTTTCTCTTCTTGGAGAATTTCTCACGACTCTCTATTTGTGCACACCAATCAAATGGCATATTTATCTCTATTTATAATAGATGGTATGACAAAAACTAAAAAGGAATGGGAAAATAAAAATGCCCAAACTAAATAAGACAAGGAAAAATTTAAATGGACCTTTTCCTTATAGGAAAAAGATTTTCTCCTTGGTTTGGCTCCATAATCCCAACACTTATATCATTTATATTTTTTTACATGTATTTCAATTCAAAAAAACCGTATACTCAAGCCGAACTTGATGAGGTATGGGATGAATGGGCCGAATTTGTTGCGAACTACGCTTAGTTTGGGTTAGATAGTAAATATAGTTTTATCATTTTAGTCTTTTACTATGTAAAACCTTGAACAATTTATATGTTATTTCCAATATGCATTAATTGTATTAGTGAGCTACTCAAAATTTTGCTCAGTTTGTTCATTTAGCACTTCCTAATATTGCTTACTTAATGAATTAGATATTATAGAAGGGTTAACGTATTAGAATTTCTGTTGTGGTTTTTGAATTGCTGAATTTTATTGAGGATGTGTATTAGAATTTCTACTGATTGTGTTGGTGGTGTGCTGATGATTGTGTTGGTGGTATGCTGATAAAGGTCTTTTAGGTATTATGGTATGTTCAATATTTTTATTACTATTTTTGTTTCACGTATTTTAAAAGAGTTTATAACTGACATTGTTGCCAACTGACATTGTAATTGTGAATCTAAACAATGTCAGTTACAAAGAAATGATGTCGGATATATCAACGTCAGTTATTAGCCAACATTAAATGGACAATCAACGTCGGTTTGAAACTGACATTATCGATCAATCGACATCGTAGGCTACAATGATACCAGGGTTAATGTCGGTTGGGAGCTGGCATTCAAATAACCGACATCGAACATATACAATGTTGGTTTTATTGATGTCGGTTGTCAACCGACATTGTACGATACGATAACACTCGGTTTAATGTCAGTTTGGAAACCAACATCTAATATGTATGATGTCAGGTCACGACTGACATTACAAGCCAATTTTGTATTAGTGGATTAGGATTTGACCTCTATAAATAGAAGAGTAAGTTAAACGGTATGCTCACAACACCCTACACTTTATACTCAACTACTTCGATTCTAACTTAAGCATTCAAGCTCGTGTGGCTAGAGCCACACCTGGTAAGCGCCAAGGTTGCTCGGGTTTACAAATCTTTCTACTTTTCTAAGATTTTTGCCGGAAGTTCCAACTTTTCAATTCAAGCGTGATCGAATACAAGAAACAAAGGAAGCTATAAAGGAGCCAAGAAGAGTTATCCTATCATCTTCTCATGATCTTGAGATTTTCTTACAAGGTAATTATAAAATACATCTTGATTTTGAAGATACTAACTTGCTTCCTTATTGTGTAGGTAACCATGGACATAAGAAACCTAAGGTGAAAGGCATTGTGGAAAACTACTTGTCCAAGAATTTGTATAAAGAATTCCATGGTCGAGAAAGCGGAATGTTATATTGGATAATGCAAATGCAAAATACCAAGTGGAGGAAAAATAAATCCAAGCACAATTTTAATAAACCAAGTGATTGGGATCGGAAGCACTTTTGGAAGGAACGAAGGATTTGTCCAAGTCCAAACATAAGAAGACTAAGAAGGATGATCTTACATCAAGACTTAAAGATTGCACTTCAAGGAGGTCAAAAAGTTGTGTTAACTCAAGAAGCCAAACAAGAAAGGGCCATAGAAATTTTCAAGAAGAAAGAAGTGACATGTCCAACAAAGAAAATCATAAATCTTCAAGCTCCAAAATACAACTCACAAGGTAAGGAACAAGTTGTTATGGCTTATCATTTGACTAACTTGATTCGTTTTGATGTAGGAAATGAAGACCTTGATTTGAGGACAAATCCTTTTAAAGAAATGGGGGATGATACGAATCAATTTGTGACCAATTACAAGAAGCAAAGCAAAGAAGATTCAAGAGGCTTTCATATTACATCTTCAAAGGCTAGCTAATGCACACGAGGAGACAAAGATTTCTGAGGCCAAAATTCTTTACAATGTTAATTTAATGAGTCAAGAAGAGAATGGAGCAAAGATGGCACGGAAAAGTTGTCTATTTTGAGAGATGACACGGAGGACCAAAAAAGTGTGTAGATTTGTGAACAGGTGCCTTTGCAGATTGCACCTCTTGGGAGTCTGTGATGTCAAAGCTTGTCAAATCTCATCCAAACGTATAGCCCCTCCTACATGTGATTTACAAGACAATTTAAAGCAGTTCTACGTTTTTGGATTCACATTTAGTTGTCTAGTTTGATGTGCAATCATGTTTTAATTTGCATGTCTTATTTTCTACAATTTGCATTAAATAGGATGTGAAGGACTTTCGGTATTCCTTTGATGAACGACCCTTTGGCCTATTTAAAAGCTTGTAATCACCTTGTTTTGGCAGATTAAAACATATTGAAATTCAAGAACTTTTGTTCCTTAACACTTTTGGTGTTGCTTCTTTCAAATCTTGCTTTAGGTTTGATGTTAAACTGATTCATTGGATTAGTCTCGATCAAGCTAATTATGCAGAGAGTCGTCTTAGGATCTAGGAGTGACCATCGTAGATTCTAAGTCCGATCTAAGAGTGATTCATCTTCTAACCTTACTCTTAGTTGGAATCATTCGGTAAGTTAGTCGTTTTTGTGAATGTTTGCAAGGATCCTAGAAGGACCTCTAGCTTTGTAAACCCGAGCAACCTTGGTGCTTATCAACACCGGTCTTAGTGCTATTTTGTTTTGCAGGTCTCGTCGATCCTTTTATCTAGAAGATTGTGCGAATTTGGCGAAATCCTAGGAGGCCAAATTTCTACATCAACACATATTTTAGACATAGTTTGAGTCATATTTGCAATGTTTTATAAAAACTAATAACATATCAAAATTAAATTGAAACAATGATTAAAATTAATTTAAACATAATTTGTTAATTTTAGATATAGTTTAAAGTTATCCTTTTTCTTTTTCTCTCTTTCTTTTTTTGAGACATTTTTATTATATAAAAATAAAATAAAACAAGGACATGAGTCATGAATTCATGCCCTTGTTTTTGTTAGATATGGGTCCATTCTCAGCTTTTTGATTATAAAAGTTCAATTATTCTTGACTTTTCTACTTTAAGTGTGTGGTCGTTGTTAATTTTATAGGAAGAGAAATAAATAATATCTCATTGAACATGATAGAGAGCGTGAACGGAAACTAAAATTAGTTAAGAGTAATTAAATATGATTATAAGTAAAAACAAGATAAGAACATGAAGAACATGTCAAACTTTCCAACTTAGTCCACTAAAATATATATCTTTAATCAAATGATTGGAGGTTCAAATTCTCACCTCACATGTTATTGGAAAAAAAAAAACCCAATAACACAATAGAAACGAGATGAAGAGATAAAAATAGAGAGAACCCCATGTTTTTGTCATTAAACTTGTGTTTGATGTGTTTACAAATATTCTCTTCAACCACTATTCATAGGATTGTCAAGATATAGGGCTTACGTACGAGGTGTTACATAAATGAGATTTTTAACTCATGAGAATTTTTAATTTTTTTTTTTGTACAATAGCTGTGAAAATGGAGAATCCACGATCTTCTGGTCGGGGATACATACGTTAACAAGTTGACCTAAACTTAAGTTAGTAGAGTAATTAGAGTTAATGATATGAGTTAATGACGCGATGTGTGATATATGGGAGTTTGGACATCTACATAATTAATAATATTGATCAAATTTCCTTTTTAACTACGTTCAGGTTGACTAGAATATTCGAGTGCGTTTTGTCGGTGATCTGAAAACATAAACTTGAAAGTCACGGATTCAATAAAAAATCAAGTTACATTCCTTCTTTTCACTGTTTCCAGTTACGTGCTTTGTAGCACTATTCAATATTTAATTTTAATTTTAAAAACTGCTCGAGGTGCTTGGTAATATATTGGTAAACTAGGAGTAATTACAACTAAACTTTTAGTCAAATATAAAATAATATTAATTCGTCTAAAACATCTACGTTATACATTTTTTTAGAATTATTTTCACAATATTATATAATTTATAATATATTATATTTTAAACTTTTAAGTTATTTTTTTTTAAATTAGTTGATAACGTAGAATAGTATATTTATCATAGTATTTATGTTCTTTATTGTAATTTGAATTTTAAGGTTTAAAATTAAAAATCTGAAAAATTCTCACCGTTTAGATCACAAAATTCGAAAACAATTTTAAAAAATAAATTTACCAAAATGATATTTATTAAAAATCTATTTAATTGAGGGGATGTAAACTAACAAATACAATCGAATTGCATAGCAAAGTGACCATCTATATTTTTTGAAACTTGCACAAGCACGAAAGTATCACTAGAGTAAATTTTTTGAATATTAGAATTGCGAAGTACGACGTTTAAAATAAGAGGCTGTTGGAACCACAATAATCCATGACAATTTTTGGATAGAAATTTAGTCATCTCATTCATTATAAAGTTGAATCACTCACTTCTTTAAGTAGCAGGGCATAGTCTACAACCTATTTTTTATTATTTTTTTTCTTTCTTCGTACACCGAGATTAAACTTGACAATAAATATTTTAGTATTTACAATTACAAATAAATTATACATAATATGATTACTAGTCTATGAGCGCAAATGTTATAATTTAATTTATCCTGAATTAACTGTCAAATCACCCTCAGAGAAAATGTGCAGTCACCTTAAAAGAAGAAGAAAGATAAAGTACAAGTTTCCAAAAATACAAAATTATAGTTTTTTTTTTTATTTTGGACAGTTGCAAGAGAAATTTTTTTAAAATAAAATTGGCAAAATAGCAACTACATTTATCTTTTTCTAAATATAGTACTTAAAAAAAAAGAGGTCCAATTTTAAAATGATAATTTTACTCAAATGATATATAATTGTAATAGATTAATAATATATATGACTATTGATATATATATGTGATATACATCTAATATATACACTGATATGAGTATCTCAAATACTATTAATATAAGTTAAAATTTGTGCTATATTTGAAAATTTTAAAAGGAGGTAATTTTTTTGAAATATATAAAAGATTTTTGCTATCTACTGTAATTTTTCTATCCGTTGATACCTATTTCTTAAGACCACCCCAAAAAGAGGAATAAGGAAATGCATAAAATAATATACATTTTGGGTATTTTTTCTTTTAAAAAAGAAATAGCAGTCAAGTTTTTAGTGGTGGTGAAGATTAAGCACCGTCCCATACGAACCTAAGTATGTAATGGAAACTTTAAATAACCAACTTAGGTCCCATTTACTTACCCTGGGTCCTAAATCAAATAATCATAATGAAATTTTTAGCAGGTACAAGATTGAGTAATCTTCTTTTTTTACTCTCCAGTCTTAGAATAATTCACTTGTTAACCCCTTGATTATTTAATTGACGTTGAAGGTTCGAGCTCCTACCCACAATTTTTTAAATAAAAAAACAAAAATTCTTCTTCTATACAAAATGAACAAAAACAAATTGACTATTACTAGTCATGAGACACAGTGCCTCCTACCAACCCAGTTAAATTTATGTTTCTATAAGAATACAGATTTACATTCGAGAATTTACATTTGAAAAAAAAACAAAAAGAAAAAGAGAAAATAGTATCTAAGGCAATTTAAGGAAATAAAAACTTTTCAATAATTTTTCTTTTTGTTGAAATTGATGAGACATATATAAAGTGCCTTAATGTGGAGGTAGTTTGTGAAATAAAAGTCATGGGTGTCATAAATGCCAGCGCATTATTAAATTCTGCAAACAAATTTCTTCACAATAAAACAAAACATGTCCCTAATATAAAGCAAGAGCAAGAAGCGAAGCTGAGGAACGATTCTAAAAAATGCAGGCTTTGTTTGTTTGTGTCATCATCTTCATACTTTTCTTGTTTCCATTCCAATCCCTTTGCCAACAAAGGTATTTGGGAAATGAGAACTGCTTTCTGAATAATACAACGTCAAAAGAGTATCTTTGCACTGATCTTGTTTTCCCATGTGGTTCATATTTGGTCTTCAGATCCGACGACGTCTCTTTCGTCTTCGATAATACCTACAGTATTACATTACGAACAAGAGTTTTTCTACATAATTAAACATGTTCCTTACGGGAGAAAAGGTTAGGATAGCAAGCCCCTCCCCGGCCGGAGAGCCTCCAGGACAAGGGGGCGGCGGTCAACCATCCACTCTCGAGATTCATATTGATCCATCGATCTCCGCGTCCTGCCAGTTCGCTAAGTAGACTCACTCTACCGAGGGGCAACAAAGGCTGGAACTATTCCTGCCAAAAACAAGGGACCTACTTCTCATCCTAGGAGTTAGCAGGTATGAAAGAGTCCCCTCTCTGTCTCTCCGAGTTTCGACTACTAAGTAGCACTTCTGCTATTCAATCATAGAATCGATTCCGGTCAAGCTGAAAAAGCCCACTATTATTAGTAAGCTAGCGCGCCCCCCTTCTTTAGAAAAGTCGACGTTTCTCGCTTGTTAGTCCGACCTTTTGCAGAATGATGCTCAGCCACCAATTAGTTGCATTCTTAATTGTCGACATCTTTAGGGTAAGAAATATCTAATGAAAAAACAATACCCAAGTTAGATAAATGATTAAAAAAAACCAACCTACTCATCAACATTCATAGTCTTCCTTATCAACTTACTCGATAATATAAATAAAACAACCAACAAACGACCAAACAGAAGAAGCGTGATTCAAATAAACCACATGCCTAAACTTTTTCTACATCCTTAAATTACATAGCACAAAATATTAATACAATCATCCTGTAAGGAAAGTATCAATATGATATGATAACCAACAAAAAGATCAAACAAAGTTCCAACATAATAGAAGAGGTTACAATAACAAAAATAACCGAACACCTCTTCTATATCCTTCAGCAGCAAAGCACAAAATGAACTTAAACAATATAACACAAACTAGCTTGTATAGCAGAGGGATTGTAAATGTACATTCATCGTCTATAATCAATATTCCATATTCCTTGTAAACGTACTCAATAATATAACTATAGTCCCAGCATATAACAAGTTCGATTCATAAGTATTTAATATTCAAATGCTATAGTATGAATGATGACGAAAAGCTTAAAATAGCTTACCTTTGTTATGATGGAACTTTGAATGAAACGGCCACAACATGAATCAATTAGTTGCATTCCTAATTGTCGACGTCTTTGGGATCGTGAAAGACCTAATGAAAAACAATACCCAAGTTAGATAAATGAATAACGAAAGATAGATATGGTAAGAAAGTCACTTTGTAAAAAAACGTGTCTCCAACATTATAAAATAAAAATAGACTACATAACAAGCTCATTACGTACTAATAGTAACTACCTACTAATAGTATAAACACGTGTATTTATAAATAACAAACAACAGTCTTCTCTATACACAACTCAATAAAGTACGATAAGGATTTACTACTCATTCATCAAACATAACTCAAACAAAAAATGTCAAAATTTTAGCATGACCTCTGCTAAAATATCCTCAAACCGCACATGCTCAATCATTAACCTCATGAGAATTACACCGAATTTATAGTTGCAACCCATGTATTCTCCTCATATAATGCCAATTATTGAATCAGATATTCCTGCGCAAAGCAAAAGACTCTCTCTCATGGACAAGTCTGTTACATACAGCTGAACATAAACATAATAAGACATTAAAAGATAAAACTAAGTATCAAAATTAATCAAAATAGGAAAACAATTTTCCAACAACAAACAGAAAGTACATTCATTTGCTACAAGTACAGCTACTCTATTGGTTGTTACTTTTGCAAGAGCCAACTCTCCGTCAAGTGTTTTCCTTTCTTCCTGGAGGAGACAGAAATAAATCTCAACTATTTTGGTAATGCTCCAATAATTCACTACTACAATTAGGACATGGTATTTGCTTGCGGGTAGAGTAGAGATAAAAATATTGGATCTTCGATCAAAGAGATATTATCCAACAATAGTATGATAAATAACCTACAAGCCCTACCATTGACAGGAAGTACCAAAACCAAGTTCATTTCAAAGGAAATCAATGATGAGTACCCTCCTTTAAACCCATGAAAATTTTGATTGCCACGTAAGTCATGAACATGGTAAACAAGTTTATTTCAACTAAATTCATTTAAATGTACCAATTAGCTAGCCAAACTTGGAAATTCAAACGGAAAAGTACACGATTTTTTTTTTCAATTAACACGTAAAACAACCACTAAAGTACTTCCCACCAACATAAAGAATTATTAAAGTAGCCACATAAAACAAGACAAACAATATAACATACAAATGACATGGAAAAAAGCAAGTAAAAGTAGAAATTAAATATATAAGGAAGAACAAATAAGACAAACAAACCTCTTCTTCCAACATATAGAACAAGGTGATCAAAAATCACGTTTCACATGAAATCATTAAAAAACGTATGGAAATAATTTGAAGAACTATTGAACAGCTACATGAAACAAGCAAGCAAAAGATAAATAAAAACAAGAAACAAATAAGTATTTCTCAAAATAAACCTAGCTAAAAGCTTCATGTCCCTTGCTTTATGAATTCTATTATACTTGGAAAAGTTTCATAGTAGCCAAATTAGAAGAACCCGAAAAGAAAATATAGCAATAATTATAATAAAAATCAAACTAAAATCATAGTAAAAAACAAGCATAGTTTTTAAGATCAATCTCTCATATTGAAACAAAATTTAAGGCAGAACTTTCTACAATTCCAAAAAGGCATCATACTCATAACAAAAGAACAACTAATTAAATCCAAGACACTAACGTAACAACTTTACTTATATAACAAATAAACTATTAAGTCACTTATCGACGCACCAACCATAAAGAAGTTAGGTTTCATTGAATATTTCATATTTACAGCAACAATTAATCAAATCAACAACCAATACAAATTAGTTCAAAACGTACCTTAAATACAAGCAACAATGAAAGTCAGAATGCACCACGAAGTGAAGAAGATTCAACTCAAGATTGATCAAAATAACTTAAAAACAAACCTCAAACAAGTCACAAGTTATTTTCTGTAACATTAAAAAAAATTAGGAATAGTGATTAATCCAGTTTAATGAAAACCATGTTAATAGAAAGAATTCGTGCCTAAGCGCATATGAATTTGGTTAAAATTTTCAGGCTTGAGATCTTCTCAAGAACCATTGCATTATTATCCAAAAGCTGCACAATTTTTTTGAATTTTCTCACACAAAATTAACTATGAATTTAATAGGGACACATCTCGACAGCTTCTCAAGTCTTTAATTAACCATTCAACTTCCTATTTAGGAAAGAAAATAAAATAAAATTAATTAAGCAAGCTGGAAGAACTAGGAAGAGTTTAAATAGGAAGATTTGTATAATAGTTAAAAATATGGGTATCTCTAGATTCCAAGTTAGCAATGAAAAACTAACTATCACACCTACACTATGCATACAACTAATAGGCTCACCAATAAATTACACTTTATGGTCTCAAACCAATGCAAATATGCTTCATAATTACTAAATTATAGTCATCAATTAAATTTTCAAAGTAAAAGACTTTAACATGATGAATCAAAAGTCCACATCAATTACCTTCTTGTGCACTTGTTTCCATTTTGTGAAGCAGATACACAAAGGATTATTTACAACCATAAAAGTTAGTCTAACAATGGATGAGATACCATGAAGAAGTTAAAAACTAATCTTCTTAAGGACAAAAACTTGACTACTAATTGCCCATTTTGGAGATTTTCAAATGTGTTTAAAAAAAGAAAAGTTTTTGTCTCTACCTCTTTAGAGTCTCAACTCCCCTATGTCAAAATCTCGAGAGTTGTGTCAAAATCTCAAGAGTTGGGCAGCATTGTATAACTCTTTCTTAAATATTGACCTTTAAATAAATGCAATACAAAAATCATTGCAATCAAAATTGTCAATCAATTAATGGGGCAAAGCACAGAAGAGTCAAATGGAGATAGAAATTTGTTGATGAAACTAAATAGAAACTAAATGCAATGGGACAAAGCACCAAACAATCAAATAAAATATTTATGATGAAATGAATAATTACTAACTTCAAACGTAAGTTTAGAAAGAGCAGAGCAACCGGGTCCATCGGTGAGCCAGAGAAGGAGAGAGTTAGAGTCTACAAAATAGTGAAACAACTGGACTTCCTCCGAATCCCCCACCCCAGGTATATGTAATTTCAAATCCAACAAAATTTCCCCTTCCTATTTCTCATTCAAACCCTAGAGAGAAGCATAAGAAATTAACTAATCTGGTTTCAAGTACGAAAGGAGGAGGAAAAATGTTAAAAAAAAATATTTACCTCATGAGCGACTAACGGCAAGGAGCGGCGGCCACAGACGGCGAGTGGCGAACAACGAACCAGGAACGAGGATAATAGGGAGAGGAAAGTTGATTAGGAGCGTGGGCGCGAATGAGGAAGAATGGTAGAGGGCGAAGAGCAGCAGCCATGGACGGCGGACGATGGATGACGGCGACAGTGCAGCGCTACGAACAGATGAACTGTTGGGTGTGTTGCCCTAAACTCGTAGTTTGTATTTATGTAAAAACAAATGTATATTCAATAAAGTTTTATTCAATAAATTTGTTGTTGAATTCATTGAATTGCATTATCCAAAATCCAATAAACTAAACATCCAAGGTTATTTTAGTGTAACCGGGACAGTATATGTACTGTGTATATATTTGATATACTGGGTATATATTTGATATACCCCTGATATACGAGGTATATATTTGATATACCCTGATATACAAGTGGATAATGTCCCGTGAATAACCTAAAGGGTCTATAGTATAAGGATAAGGTTGGGTACCTTATCCTGGCAACACTATGGATACGGCCCACTCTGTAAAGGTTACAGACGACTCGATCCAGGTTGTTCGTGTGGAGACATACGAGTGGGGGTATCCTATACAATGAGTTTGTATAAGACCGGACCACGAAATAGCCAATCTTTACATATAACACCGTTAACTAATAGATTGTTATTTCTTAGGATGATCAGGCAACTCATTCTCAATTTTGAGTGAGTTATGGACTCCTGGCCATGAGGGCTCGTCCTTTGATCTATATGGGTGAGAGTGGCCCAAGTTGCCGACTTAAAATTCCTACCATTTTGGAGACGAGACCGAGTGGGGTGCTGGGAACATAACTTCACAAGATGGAATTCACTCATCTCCGACTTTAGGGGAGTAGATGAGTGTTCCCTTAAATGCTGACTCCGGGACTTGAACAAGGGGCACCACCCTCTCATTGGCCCGAGAGGGACTTCCGGTTATTGGTCGGACCATAACCGGGTTGTTCATTAGAGGAGCAGTGGTATTTAAGGAGTAGGATATAACTCAGGGGTAAAACGGTAATTTGACCCAACTTGAGTTACGAGCACTCGTGAAGGATTGACTCGTCATTAATGGTCGTATATCCATGGACACGAAAACATTGTGAGAAGAGTGCAACTGCGGGTCTTTAGTGGAATGACCCGTAGTTAACGAATCTTGATTAACTCGGTCAATGAGTTTGACCGATTGATCTTGCATCGTTGGAGCTTCTGATCTGTAGGTCCATTAGGTCCCCTTGCTAGCTCATAACGGATAAAACGAGGATCAAGTTTTTGGAAGAATTTGAATTGTTCAAATTACTTAAGGGATTATATGTATATTGATACATTATAATATATAGTTAATTATAAATTAAAACTATATATTATGAGAGAAATTATTTGAATGAGATTCAAATAAAATTAATATGAATAAGATTCATATTAAAACTATAGGTTAAAAATAATGTGCATAAGATGTATATTATAACTATAGGTTATACGAGACAAATGTTTTAGAATATGATTCTATTTATGTGATAAATAATTAAGGGTTAATTATTTATTTGATATATATATATATATATTAATTATTAATTGGATTAATAATTAATTATATTTATTAATTAATATAATTAATTAATAATATTAATATACAAGTTAATAATTAACTCCCCTGCAAAATTGCAGGGGAGTGGGCAATTAAGTGACGTGGGGTATGCGAAGGTTCAGATCGAAGATCTTCGCGAGACGGCCCATGAATCTCGAGAATCGAGCGTGGGGCTTGAAGACCCTACCGCATTCCGGCCCCGGGGCCTTCAATTGTCTTTTTTCCTCTTTCACCAGTGAGTGGTGAGTTTCCTTTTTCTTTAGGTACCTCTTGGATTCTGAGTTTGTTCCAACAGCTGCCACACGTGAGATCCTGATCGTCTTCCTCCCAGTGTTGTTGCCCGCACGTCACTGCTTTTTGTGTTCTTCCTTTTGCAGTTCTGCAAGAGTTAAAGAACGGAAAATAAAAGAAACTCACATTCTCTCTCAATTGATCTCTCTCAAACTCTCCCTCTCGTTACGAGGAAACGCTCCTACAAGCGTGATCTCGAAACCCAAGAGGATAGCAAGGAAGATTCAGTGGTGGTGTTCGAGGGAAATTCATTGAAGAAAAGTTCTTCAAAGGTATAATTTTTCCTCTGTTTTTTCTTCTTGCACATTTTTATTTTGTCACCCAAATATCACGAACAACGGTTCGCTTCCGCTCCGGGATTCACATCCCTTCATGAACGGCGAGGAGTGACTGTGCTTGGGCGATGGCGATGAAAAATCGATTTGGGGGTGGGAATGAATGAGAGCGAAATGAATTTGGGGATTATTTTTAAAGCACCATCTCCCACGTATTTACCAAAATCTTTAAGTTAATTTACCTCTTTTTCTCTATTATTTTTGTATACTTTGTAATTAAATTTGAAAAAAATAATTTGTATTTTCATTTTTCCAAGATTTGTAATTTCAAATTGCAATCCTTCGTATTGAAATTATAAGCATTCATTAAATATTTTTTGATGGAAGAAAAAAAAATCTATGAAATTCTCTTGATTAAAATCCTTCGTCTAGAATTGATTAAAATTCTCTATGTAAAATTCGCTAACTTAATTTATCTTGGTCCAATAGAATTAAACTTAAATTCTAATTAAATCCTAACTTACCCAAAAATAGAACCCTAAATTTAGAAAATCGAAGGATTTAAATTATCAGCTTACGAAAATTCGAGGGGAAAATCTGAAAGCACAAATTAAATCTTAAAAGCAAACTAACGCGAACGCGAGTCGTTACATTTAGGGTGAAAAAATAATATAAAATAATGGAAATTGACTCATTCCTAAATTTTTTTTCTTTTAAAATGAAATAGAAATACAAAAATAATATTTATTTTTAATGGGATTCAAAATTTACATAGTTAGAATTTCTACCACCTAAATTTTAGGTTTTTATGTTTTGTTAACTTAAATTCTAACAATGCCTAAAAAAATATATATATTCCATCAAATTAGCTTCAAAGATTTTAAGTTAATTAATTACTTCTTTTTTAATCTATTTTTCACTATGTTTTTTAAACGTCACTAGAAACCAACTTTTTGACATTTTTTAAAAGTAACGAAAAACCATTTCGTGACAGTTAGAAAAACGTCATGAAAAGTAAAAAATTCGGAACACTCCGTCATTTCCCGCCAAAAACGCACCTCAACCTTTCGTGACATTCTTTAAACGTGACGAAAAACTAACTTTTTGATGATCATTTCATGACGGTTAGAAAAACGTCACAAAAAGTCAAAAATTCGGAAAACTCCGTCATTTCCCGCCAAAAATGTGCATCAACCTTTCGTGACGTTTTTTAATTATCATGAAAAACCAACTTTTTTACCACCATTTTGTGACGGTTAAAAAACGTCACGAAAGGTCAATATTTGGAAATCTCCGTTTTTTTCGTCCAAAAATGCATTTTTTGCCTTTCGTGACACATTTTTATTTTAAACAGTATTTTACTATTCATGAGCGTCACGGAAACCCAATTTTCTAGTAGTGTCACTAATATCTTTTTTTTCTTTTTCGTTGAAGTTGGTTCTATGATATTAATCAGTTGTTTCTTTTGCAGATGGAAAGGTTTTTCAAGTAAAATGTCGGCCTCTTGTTGCAGCAAAAACTACTTGAAGATAGTGACAGGGTTAAAATATTTACACAAGAAGAACTTGAGCAAGCAACAGATAACTACCGTGAAAGTAAATTTCTTGGTAAAGGAGGGTATCACACAGTTTATAAAGGAATGCTCAATGACAACACTATTGTTGCAATCAAAAGGTCAAACCAAATTGAGGCAAATTGGATTGATCAAGTCATCAATGAAGTTATTGTCCTCTCTCAGATTAACCACAGGAACATTGTAAGAACGCTTTCACACCATATTCACAAGGAAGCTCCTAAAGAATCACCTTATCTTTCATGAGAAACTCATCTTCGAATCGCTTCTGAAGTAGCGGGAGCTATAGCTTACATGCACTCCATGGCTTCAATACTGGCTTCAATTCCCATTTTTCATAGAGATATAAAGTCTTGAACATACTTTTGGATGATAGGTATAGTGCAAACGTTTCTGATTTTGGAACTTCAAGATTTGTGTCATTTGATCAAATCTCATTTGACTACAAAAGTGCTTGGAACTTTTGGATATATAGATCCTGAGTACTTTCTATCTGGTCAATACATTGAAAAAAGTGACGTATATAGCTTTCGAGTCTTGATGGTAGAACTTTTAACTGGGAAGCAACCGATTGCTTTTGCAAAAAATGATGGCATGAATTTATTAGACCACTTCATTTCATAGGAAAAGACTAATCAACTTGTAGAAATTCTTGATATTACGGTTGTCAGAGAATTAGAAAGGATGGAGGTAGTAAACCATGTTGCAACACTTGCCACGAAATGTTTAATATCAAATGGGAAAGAAAGACCTACCATGAAACAAGTATATTTGGAACTATAGAGAATAAAGAAGTCTCAAAATTGTTTACGTATCATTAAAGAAAATCATTCAAGAACTCCTTCGTGGTGCTCCTTGGAGGTTAGTGATGATGAGCTTCTAAGATGATAGTGGCATCATATTTATCCAACCTTATTCTACATGACAATAACATAATATAGCCGTTGGGTTTAATTGGGTCGCTTATTATTATTTCCTTCGTTTGATTGGTTGTAATTAATTAACTCATAAAATAATTTATTTCATAATTTGAATTATCATTGTTGGACAAGTATTTTGTTGATTGATATTATCATCATTCCCTCTCTTATTGATCTCCTTTGTAGAGTTTTGAGTTATATAACATGAAAGAGCTCTCACTTCCCCTTTTAACTTATAAAATAGTTAAGCTAATTTCATCTCCTGACTTGTAATGGATGTATTATTCTATAAAACATATATGATTTCAAATTCAAAAACATTAGTGAACCCAAATCCACTTAAAGTCAACACTCTTAGTACACAATGTTGTAATACATGTATATTATCAATGACATATACACTATTTATTTCTATTTAAACATATATATATATATATATATATATATATATATATATATATATTATATCGAATAAGAAAATGTTCATGTAACTGCAAGATGAGCACAATCCGTATAAAATAACTCCTCTAGAAAAAGGTTGACTATAAAATGTAAAATTGTTTTTTAATTAAATACACATGGACTATGAAACGTGTAATCAACATTTTATTGTAGTAAGAAAACTTGTGATCCTCATCATATTGTGTAAATAGGTGAGTATTAGATTGTCTTTCCAACGAAGAATATTGTTGGAGAATGTGAAATATGACCAATCACGTGACACAAAGGGGGAAAGATCACTCACTTGTACGTTTCAAAAATAATCTAGAATTTGCACAATGTTCGAGAGATTAAGCTCGGTCAGAGCAATCCCAAATAGCTCGATGGATCACTAGGCCTAGGTCAATGCTGATGTCGAGGTGTCTCGAATAACCATCTTCAACTGTGTAACCAATTCAAAAATGGCCAAAACAAACCTGGCCATGCAAGAGAGGGGGAGAGGAAGTTTTGTTTCAACTTTGAAGGTTCAAGTTTGTTTCACCTTCCAAGTCATTCTACTTGTTTGATGGAGTATTTTGGAGAAATTTATTAAGCATAAGTCTATACTCGATGTAACCGAACAATCCCGAAATAATTAATATCATTAACAAAGCTACAGTTTTTCAGACAGAAATGAAACGCGCTCAAAATCATTTGTGACACTTTTTGTATGTCATAGATTCTCAAGGTGGTCTAGGTAATTGTCATCGAATACTTGAAATTTTTTTATTTTTCTTCACAATTATAAAATGTCATAAAGCATGAAAATTTTCGTAAATTACCGTTTTTTCCCGCCAAAATCATGCCTCCACCATTTCGTGACAATTTTTAATTGTCATAAAACTTACGAAATCCGAACATTTGCGTTTTTTTCCCGTAAAAAACGCGCCCCAAACATTTATGACAGTTTTTTTTTTCCTCCAAACTTTTTTACTATTCACAACTGTCATGGAAGATCATATTTCTAGTAGTGATTTATTTCACTAATTTTTCTGCAAGAACAATTCAAACCAAACCTGACATTTTCTCTCCATCATCTATCCTACACACCGTAGAGGGAGAAATAGTTGTTTTTTGAAGTTCCTTCGAGGTCGTTCATCGGTTTTGCTTTTTCGGTAAGAAACGGTTTCTTTTAGTATAGTTTTGGCAATGAATTTTTCCTAATAATTTTTATAGAACCTAAGGATGTTCATATCAATTTTTCGAAGGTTTCTAGCATCATTTCAAGCTCTCATTGTTGCTGAAAATTTGGTCATTTTGTCATTTACGGTAGAGAGGAACACGCACCAACGGTAAACATTATGTAAATTATTTTCAAGGCTAATTATTAAGAAAAATAGGTATTGTTTAGGCCTTATTTTTGTTAATTTTAGGTCTGAAAATCAGAATTAAAAAGATCCTAAAAATGTTCAATCATAATGGTTTTTAACGGCTTATATTATTTTCACAGTTCTAGCTTATTCAGTATGAAAAATCAGATTTGTTAGTTCTGAATTTATGTGACCATGACCAGCATCTTTAAACTAACCTAAAATGTATTTTGAATGTATTAAAATTGATTTTATGATTAATTTTACTTAGGGCTTAAAATTGTGAAAACTAGTGGCTGGTTTCTCTAGTTTTATTAAATTTGAAAAATTAGTAAATTATTTTGATAGATATTATAGTAGAAAACCAAAGGATAGTATGAAGATTAAAAATTTATTTTCACAAATTTCAATATTAATTTTATGATTATCATAGACTAGGTTAATTATTATGGGATTTAAACCAGTAGAATAATGAACCTACCTAATTATGAGGACTTATTTGAGAAAACTTATTTTAGGTAATTGAGTCATAATTCTAGTTGTGCTAATTGTTATTAGAAACTTTTAAGGGATTACCTTTAGTTTATGAAGTTGAGGTAAGTGAATTCTATCATAAGTTAGTGTCTTATTTGTTTTGTTGTATTATTGATTGATTTTAAGTGAATTATGTGATATGTTACCTTGGATATTGTTATTGAATTATGTTATTCATGTCGCTTAAATATATTTTGTTATTGAATGGTTGTTGTGGTTAAACATGGTGTATTGCAAATCATGTTATGATTATGTGACTTTATCGTTTCACACTAGTAGAAATTTGGGTTCTCGTGATGTTTTGTAAACGTCACAAAATCTTTTCATGATGTTTTGTACGATGTCACCTATGCCCCCATCACGAAAGATATTCATGACGTTTTAAAACTTCACGAAAATTAATATTCGTAACGGTTTAAAAACGTCATGCAAAATATAGGTTTTCGTGACGATTTTTAAACGTCAGGAAAAATGATTTTGTGACGCTTTTAAACCGTTCGTCATGGAAAATGAGTTATCATGATGGAATTAGAATTTGTGACGGTTAAAAGACGTCATGAAATCAGATTTCGTAGCTAAAAAAGGTCATGTGACGGTTTTCGTGACGTTTTTAAACGTCATAAAATCGAGATTTCGTGACGTTTTAAAAACATCAGAAAAAATAGATTATGTGACGTTTTAAAAACATCTTAAAAATTAGATTTCGTGACGTTTTAAAAATATCATAAAAATTAAATTTCGTTACGATCGGAAAACGTCACAAAAAATGGATTTGATGTTGCTAGCAGACGTCACAGAAGACAAATTTCACGTCATTAAATTGTCCATCAACATCGCGAATACATGAATTTATATAACAAAGTTGAAATCATGTAGGAACAAAGTATTTGAAATCATGTAGGAACAAAGTATTCTACAATTTGCTAGTACAATATTCTTTACACATACCATGTACAAATTACTACAAGTACAAAGTGCAGAATTAAATCTGTCTCACACACGAACCCATAAAAGAAGCCCATTCATCAATTAGTTGCATTTCTAATTGTTGACTTATTTGAGTTCTTGAAAGACCTAATGAAGAAAACAATACCCAAGTTAGATAAATAAATAACCAATAAATAGATAAGCCGATAAGGGAAGAAAGTCACTTATAAAAGAACAAGTTATATCTATTAAAGGGTGCAAAGGGTCGGGAGGATAACTAGATATTCCACATTGTACAAAATTCGAATTTCCTTATGAAAAAATTCAGAAATTAACATTTTGAAATAAACCTAGCACAATGACAAAACAAAGATCCTAACAGAACATAAGCGATTAAAATAACCAAGAAGCTTACACTTCTTCTACATCCTTTAGTAACATGGCACAAAATATCAATAATCAATATAGCACAAACTAGTAGTATATTACAAGGATTGAACGACATAATCAATAATCAATATTCAAAACTTTCTCGTGAACTTACTCAATAATCTGATAAATGTGGTAATTTTTCTATAGTTACAGCATAAAACAGGCTGATTCATATTGATTTAAGATTTCAATGCTACAATATGAATTATGACCACAACAGTGAATAGCTTACATTTGTCATATTATAATTAAGATGGAAATGGCCACAACAAGCTTAAGCTCATCCGGATGCGGTCTGACAACATAAAGAAACCTGACAACTTCTCATTTCTAATGCCAATCTTGGAATTTTTATTACTGGTTCCTGTCATATAATACAATGATAAGCAAGTTACAAATAGCAATTTTCTTAATAGACTACAATAAGTTGAAAATTAGTAAACTGATAACTTTGTAAAGTTTTTTTATTCATTCTAACATAAATGTGTACAACTTCATACGTATGATGAATGGTATAAAAAATGTTCAGTAAAATGTTGATCAAACATGCATGAAGAAAGTATTAAACGATTCTTAAAAAAATTGATATAAACAATAATATTCAAACAAAATTTGACATAAACAATAACATTCAAACAAAATTTTACATAATGCAGTACCTCATATGCGTTGAGTACGAACCCAGTTAAGAACTTCTTCTATGACAAGATAGATACTATAAAATAATGTATCTTACGAACTAGTCCTACAAAATAGTTTAAATATCTAGATTAGTCGAATGTTTATAATTAGTACACATTCAAATGAATAACTAAGAAAATAGTTAAGAGCAACTCAAAACAAAAATTTTCTGTTCGTCAGGTGTGAGTTTAAATGAGCATGATAGTATAAGGTAGCCAAAAATCCCAACAAAATGTCTAACAAAAATGCAGCTACCAATACATGAACCTTAAACTCAAACGTTGTGCAAGGAAAAAATATATTATATGCAAAATGAGTTCATGGTTAACCCAAAAAGATAATTCCACATATTTTATGAAAAATTTAAGTAGGACCCAACAAACTCGGCCCACTTTATTCTCAACATATTGATTTCGTCTTTTGTGTATTCACGCGGTTCAAGTTTCATCTATAACCATAAAATCAGTAATTAATGAAGTTCGAAACATTTTGAAGATATACATATGTTTTGACTTTAATGTATGCAAACTTGTTACTTACTACATCCAGGATTGAAGTGCTCTTCTTGTTGACTATGACCGCATGAATCGCATCACATAATACCCACATTCCGTTGATCCTAGTTGTCTTAGGCACTATGCATACAACAAGGCATGAGATTGTAAGTCGATAATAAATACAACAGCAACTACGAACCATTTAATGAGTTCATAAAATCTTTTACCTTTACACATTTCCATTCTACCTTTAATTTGTTACATTTGTAGACATTGCATTTGGTCCAGCTTATTTTTAATTTTAATTTTAATTTATATTATTGTATTTTACTTTATTGAGTTTTATTTTAATTAAAGAATAAGATAGGTTTACTTTATTATTAGTTTTGAGATAAAGTTTAAATTACCTAAAATTAAAACGTTAGATTTATTTAAAATGTTTAATTTTATTAATAAGAAAATAAAAAATGGTTTGTTTAGATTTTGTTTTATTATTAAAATAAAAAATAGATAAATAAAAATGATTTGTTTTTAAGTAAATAATTTTATTTTAAAAATATTTTGTTTTAATTAAATAAAGATTTTATTTTAACAAAACCTTTGTTTTTTAATAGTTTTTTCCTCTTTGATTTTTTCCTCGTCAAAGGCACGTAACGTGGCATCTTCTCGTTCCTTTCCTTCCCCTCTTCTCGTTCCTTTCCTTCCCCTCTCTTCTCTAACCATCTGATTGTTACTGTTATTATTTTGTGTATTTAAAGGGTACACAACACACAGAAAACCATACAGGGTAGAGAGTTAGAAATCTGTATCTTCTTCTCTCCATCTGTAGAACTCATCTTTTTCCTCAATAACCACCAATTCATCTCTTCTCCTTTCTTATCCCACCATCACCACCTTTTCTCCTTCATACCCACGACCTCCGACGACGCAAGGGAATGGCAGGACGACACAGCAGCAACAACCTTCTTCACAGCTTCTTCCAAGCCTGCTGGCACTCCGACGATCTCCCTCTCGGTAGTGCGTTTTAAGTAAGTATAAAATACATTTGAAAGAATTTTTTTTAAATAAGTGAAAATTGGCTTCGAAAATCATGCTTTTAATTTGAAACATATTGTTTTGTTTCTATAAAAAGATTTTTTTTTAGAAAAAATGTTTTTTTTAAGAAAGAAGTTTTTTTTTTTTTTTTACTTTTTTGGAAAATAATGCTTTTAATAAGAAACCATTTGTTTTAAGAAAAAAAAATCAACTAAATTAATTTTAAATAAGTTTTTGAAAATAAAATAAGGATTTTGATATTTTAAATTTTGTTTTAAAATAAAAAGGTTTTTCTTTTTCTAATAAAGAAGAGTTTTTTTAAATGAAATAAATATAAACTTAATTTTAATTTTAAAAAAAATTACTTTAAAATTTTGGTTAAAATACGTTGAAAAAATAGGAGTTTTATAAAATAAATCTTGTTTAAGATGAATTTGGATTCTTTTAAATTTGGATTCAAAGTTTCAGAGATAGTTTTTATTTAAAAGGATTTTTTTTTTTTACAATATTTACTTTTTTTGTGTCAACTTTGTTTTATTTTTTAATTAAAAAAGAATCTTCTGCTGCAGATTTTAAAAAATGAGGAGATAAAAACAGAGTATTTTAGAATAAAATCTCTTTTTTTAAAAAAATTTCTTTTAATGGTTTGGTGGTTATATTTTGAAAAGAATCTTAACAAAAAATCAGTTTTTTTAGCAAATAAGTTTTATTAAAGTAAATTTGACTTTATTTTTAAATAAAAGTTTTTTTTTCTTTTAAATAATCTTGTTAATTTTGAAATAAATAAAAAAAAGTTATTTATTTTTTTGTTTTAATTTAACAAAATTCATAGGTTTCTTTTAGTTTAAAAAAATAAATTAAAACTTTTGTTTTTGTAAAATAATACAATGTTTACATCTTAGGATGTTGGAATATAGTAAGAGCTTTGATTTTTAATCTACATGACTCAAGTTCGAGTCTTTGCATGCCTCATTTTATCATTGTTTTTACTAAATAATTATTTTAAATAAAAGATTTCCTTCAAAAACTCCAATGACAAAAATTGGGACCTTCCAATATTCTCGAGGGAGGTCACCCAACCTAAGATACCAAACACACTTAACTTTGGAGTTCTTACGATTTAGCCACCGAAAAGGAAGGTGCACCTCGTTGGTATAGGTAGTGACTATCAATTCTTTTTAACCCTTTCTTGACCATTTTTCAATAATCTCAGGATCCCTCTCATTCAGATGTGGTATCGGTTTATTCATGTACCCCTCCTCTCAGGCGTCACACTAACACCTTCCCTGCGCTCAGTCGACTTCCGAACCAAAAATTTATTTTCCCAAACCAAATTTTTAAATAGGTGACCAATCACACCTCGTAGATGATTGGTGGCGACTCCGAACCCTTATCTCGAAAGAGACCCTTGAGGGGATGACGTCAGCCGCTCCACGTCGCGATGATGTTGCGACAGCTTAGCGACTCCACTGGGACAATTAAGAGAGTCATGCCATTTATTTTGTCATTTATTATCCTATTGTAATATGTTTTGGGTTCATTTTTGTTGTTTGTTTTTTTTTCTCCATTTAATTGTATTATGATTTTATTTTGCATCATCATGCATCTCACACACATTCACAAGCCTCCTACCCGGGCTTTATCTTTTAGGATTAGATTGAAGACTGAGTAGTGTGATCTTCGTGGAATTCTGGTTCCCGTGCAGGCGCATGAAATTCTCCACTCAAGTCGACCATATTGGCAAAGTATATGGAAGATTTGGGGGCCAATATCTTCTAGGATGCATTAGTACATAACTTCACACCATATTCATATTGCATTTTATGTGGGTTGTTATGTCTTCATGGCATATTGTTTTTTTTAAAAAAAAAATTAGGGTTGGTTTGAAGTTTTAATCATAAGGTTTTAAAATTAACCACTTTTTAAAAATAAAAATAAAAAAGAGAATAAAAAATCATTACCTTATTTCTTCCTAGCTATTTGTTTAATTATTTACTTGTTTTTAACATGCATCTACATCACATTTATTTTACTTTTTTGAGTCACATACTTAGCTTATTTCTAAGTGAATTTAGAAGTGTTGCCTTTCACAGGGATTATAAACGTTCCTATGTAGGCGAACAAAAACTTTCAGATTTATTCACTTATATAAAAAACTTAGGAGTTCAACTCTAACCCTAGAGTTTAGTTTTATGTACATATTCATGTTTCTCTCTTAGTTTTATGTACATTTTCTTCTCATGCATCATTCTGCATTTCCATAGCATAAATTAAAAAAATCTCATCTTATGCATGCATTATTTCACATGTTCATAATCATTTCAAAAATTTCCGCCTAATTTATATCCAACATTTGCATAACATCATCCCATGCATATCAATTTCTATCTTAAAAAAATCAAAATCTGCATTTTCCATTACATCATAATTAACACGAGCTCTTAGGAAAAATAGCTCAAGAACCACATATTTACTATTCTTAATATACAAGGTACATAAAGCAGCATAACATGGAAGAATTTAACGCTGAGCTAAAGAAATTTAGAATCGAAATCCACGAACGGGTCATGGAAGAATTGAATACTGAGCTAAAGAAAATAAGAGGCGAGATTCAAGAACAGGTCATGGAGGTGCAAAATGTAGAGCTAAAGAAGATGACACAAGACATTCATAAGATTTAGGGAGATATCACAGAAATTTTCAATATCTTAAAAAATATTGTTAGCGGTATTGTTCAACCTAACAATTTAGTCGAACCTCATAATAATTCATCACCTAAGGTGAACTCACCTCTTTGTCAGTCAATAGAGGGCTTCCCCCAGCATAATTCGTCACATGAAGCTTAGCTTTCCAAGAAAGGCCAACAAGCTCCTACAATCTGTCAGGTTGAATTCACATTCCAAGATGGACAAACATCAAAGACCATTCACTCAAATATTTTAAAAGGTAAAGGAAAAAAAAATGTTACCAATGGAAATGCTTAAGAAACTGCAGGGAAAGAATATGCTCAAAGATGGGGAAAACAACAGAACAACTGCGAGTGCCTTTAATTAATAAAGAGCCACATTCTGAAACGAATAGAAGCTCTGTTAAAAGGAAAAATAAAGTCGAGGCAGTAATCTCGAAGCGCAAGTGGATGCACCAGCAAGGACCTACGATATACAATAATCCGTCTACAGTACCCATAAACTCATTGGCTCTGCAGTATGACCCACAACTAAGGTTGCCAACATTACCAGATAATCATAGTAGTCGGAGGCAACTAAAGCGAGAGAGCTTTCATCTGATCCCAATATCTTACACTGAGTTGTTATCCCAATTATTTCAAGGTCATCTATTAGCTCTCATACCCGTACAGTCATTGCAACCACCTTATCCAAAGTGGTACGATCCGCAAGTCTACTGTGATTACCATGCAGGAGCTATAGGTCATTCAACTGAGAATTGTACTTCACTAAAGCATAAAGTGCAAGTTCTAATGAAGGCAGAATGGCTAAAGTTTTCAAAGGAATTGTTGGGTGTGTTGCCCTAAACTCGTAGTTTGTATTTTGTAAAAACAATGTATATAAAGTTTTATTCAATAAATTTGTTGTTGAATTTATAGCATTTCATTGTCCAAAATCCAATAAACTAAACATCCGAGGTTATTTTAATGTAACCGGGATAGTATATGTACTGGGTATATATTTGATATATCCCTGATATACGAGGTATATATTTGATATACCCTGATATACAAGTGGATAATGTCCCGTGAATAGTCTAAAGGGTCTATAGTATATGGATAAGGCTGAGTACCTTATTCTCGCAACACTAAGGATACAGCCCACTCTGTAAAGGTTACAGACGACTCGATCCAGGTCGTTCGTGTGGAGACATGCGAGTGGGGTTATCCTATACAATGAGTTTGTATAAGACCGGACCACGAAAGAGCCAATCTTTAGATGAACACTGTTAACTAATAGATTGCTGTTTCTTAGAATGACCAGACAACTCATTCTCAATCCTGAGTGAGTTATGGACTCCTGCCCGTGAGGGCTCGTCCTTTGATCTGTATGGGTGAGAGTGGCCCGAGTTACTGACTCAATATTCCTACCATTTTAGGGACGAGACCGAGTGGGGAGCTGGGAACATAACTTCACAAGATGGAATTCACTTATCTCCGACTTTAGGGGAGTAGATGAGTGTTCCCTTAAATGCTGACTCCGGTACTTGAACAAGGGGCTCCACCCTCTCATTGGCCCGAGAGGGACTTCCGGTTATTGGTCGGACCATAACCGGGTTGTTCATTAGAGGAGCAGTGGTATTTAAGGAGTAAGATGCAACTCAGGTGTAAAACGGTAATTTGACCCAACTTGAGTTACGAGCACTCGTGAAGGATTGACTTGTCATTAATGGTCGTATATCCATGGACACGAAAACATTCTTCAGTGAGAAGAGTGCAACTGCGGGTCTTTAGTGGAGTGACCCGTAGTTAACGAATGTTGATTAACTCGGTCAATGAGTTTGACCGATTAATCTCGTATCGTTGGAGCTTCTGATCTGTAGGTCCATTAGGTCTCCTTGCTAGCTCATAATGGGTAAAACGAGGATCAAGTTTTTTGGAAGAATTTGACTTGTTCAAATTTCTTAAGGGATTATATGTATATTCATACATTATAATATATAGTTAATTATAAATTAAAACTATATATTATGAGAGAAATTATTTGAATGAGATTCAAATAAAATTAATATGAATAAGATTAATATTAAAACTATAGGTTAAAAATAATGAGCATAAGATGTACATTAGAACTATAGGTTATACGAGAGAAATGCTATAGAATATGATTCTATTCATGTGATAAATAATTAAGGGTTAATTATTTATTTAATATATATATATTAATTAATTATTAATTAGATTAATAATTAATTAACATTTATTAATTAATATGATTAATTAATTAATTAATTATATATATATTAATTATTATATATATATATATTAATTTTAATATTAATATTAATATTAATATTTAACTCCCCTGCAAAATTGCAAGGGAGTGGGCAGTTAAGTGACGTGGGGTACTGCTTTTTGTTCTTCGTTTTGCAGTTCTGCAAATGACAGATGAACAAAACAGAAAAATAGAACTGCCAATTCTCTCTCAAGCTCTCTCTCTCAAACTCTCCCTCTCATTCCAAACAAGGTGCTCTCACAAACACGGTTCTCGAAACCCAAGAGGATAGCAAGGAAGATTTTTTGGTGGTGTTCGTTGGGAAAAAGTTGAAGAAACGTTCTTCAAAGGTAATGGTTTCACTCTGTTTTTCCTTCTTGCACATTTTGATTTTGTCACCCAAATATCACGAACAACGGTCCGCTTCCGCTCCGGGATTCACATCCCTTCAGGAAGATGGTCAACACATGAAGCACTAGAATCATGAGTGTACAAGATTATCAAAATCAATGTTGACCTATTGCTTTGCATTATCAATAAAGTTTATTTGTTCTTTGAAGTCAGCTTTGAGATTGCTTACTAGTGTTCAAACGGCAATGAAGCTTTAGTCACCCATGATTTAGCTAAGTACTTCTAAAAAAGAATGTGAGTGTGTGGAAATTGAGCTATTTTTAAAAAAAAAAAATCAAAGTCATACATTCATTCATGCATCACTCATATCATATCATTGGTTGAAAAAAAATGTTTTCTTTGAAAGGCTCTCGATAAAAAGGAAATTACATGTTTTGAAATTTCTCAATAATATTTTTAATATGATCTACTCTTATCATCCTTGTTAGTTGAGACTTTAGCAAGAATCAAACAATCATTGTAAGTCACTTAGAGGAAACAGAAAAAAAGTGAAAAAATAATTAAAAAAAAGGTTGTGAAAAAGAAATGAAAAATGAAAAAAAAATTGAAAAATTGTGAATGCCTTCAAGGTCCTCAATGAGATATAATTTTACCAAGATTTGTTCTCAGGCTAAACCCTAACTCAAAGCAGCTTTATGTTAGCCTCCCTATTTCTTCCCATGTGCGAACTAGTAAACCACTAAATATCCATGCTGGGGCAAAAATGCCTTTTTGAGGTGAGAGTCCAAAATTACTCACACCCTATAAAATCTTGAGTCTAGCCTGCTTTAAGACTAATCTACCTTGAATCTAGCCTACCGATATATGGTAAATATGGTCAACATTGACAGTGGGCCATTTACTGCAAAAAAATAAATAAATAAAATCATTGGCTCAGCCCGTCACATACAATTTTTGTGATGAATATCAATATTTGCCTATTTACCATAAAAAAGCCTTTTGCTAAGCCTGCCACATCTAATTATGTGGTAAACGTCCAAAATTATCCACCTAGTGTTACCCTGAGAACTTTGAAGGTAATGAAATAACATTAGGCTCTTATGATTTACTGCTTCATGAATTGGTACTTGTAGTTGCTCAAAAATTTCCCTACTAAGACTTCTTTATTTCACTTTCGATTTCATCTTGTTCTCCTATCTCAATTATTGGTCTCTAATCTTTTTCTGAGTAAAAGTGATTTCAAGACTGAGGATAGTAGTTTTGAGAATTGGGAAATTAGCGACTTGACAAATAATCTCAAGATCTCAGTCTCCTTTTATGAGTTTTGTTTGAGAACAATTTTTACTGGAGCAGCAGCAAAGACATAATTTGGAACAGCAGTAGAGACGACTACGCATGACCAACTTTTTTATATGTGATTGCACCCTATTTTGCTTGTAAAAAGAGTATGTCTGGCAAAAAAAAAAGGATAATAAGGAAAAAATGAAATGTTTAAGACCATTCTCAAAACTTCGAAACAAAGATCGTCTTCAGATTGAGAAGGTCTCATTTCTCTCACGGAAAATCTTTCGATCCTTCACTTCACAAAGTGGGCTGTCAGACAACATTTCCATAAAAAAAAAAAAAAAAAACTAGACTTTAAAGTTGAAGGATGGAAAGAGACGTCATTTACATTCAAAAATTGAACTTCCCATGAAGAACTACAATTGGAAGCCAAGATTAAAAGGGAGCCTTACATTCAAAAAGTGGGTTGCAACAACATGGCCATAAAGTGAAGCTAAAGGCGAGAAAGAAGATTTTTATCAAAGATCTTGAGCTAAACCCAAAAAAAGAGGCAAGATACACGAGATGAACTCTTGGAGGAGTTACACAATCATTTCTCAAGGTTATCTATCCAAAGAAATTGAATCATTTCTACTCTTCTACTAATTTGATCATGCTCTAATCTCTCACCAAAGCTTTTAAAAACATATTCTAGTCTCTTATTGTTCGAGAGATTTGACAAAATATCCTTGAACTCTTGGTTTCCTTTTCTTTAAAAAGGAAGCTCGCTGACTTTTCTCATCATTAAGCATGATGGAAAATCATGATTTTCATCCTCGTTTGTTCATAAAGCGAGATCTATTTTCTTGTATCCAACATTCTTGTCAACTACAAGGCTGAGTTTATGAAGCAGTTTGATCCAGCAAGATGTACAATTCTACGAATTACTTTTGATAGTTCTCTAAATTGGCACATGAGTTACCACCTCTACAAAATAATCCCCCACCAAACCGTAGATGGTTGAGAAATTACCTTGATATATATATCTCCTATCGAGTGGAGGTCTTAAAAAAAAAGTTTTCATATCATGGGTAGATTATGAAAATTTAAGTATCATGCATTGTGCATTCATAATCACATTCCATTGTCAAAACAAAATTAGTATCATGCATACATGTTGTATTCTAGCTTTCAGTAGGCAAATACATTATTGCATCATGCATTGAAGATCAAATTCATTAGTTAAGCTAAATAAAAAACAGATCATATGCTGTCACACACTTTCAGTGATAAAAATAAATGCAAAATAAAATGGAGCATTATTCATGACATTGGGGCAATATACATTTGTAGATGCACACATCCATCATAAGATAGTTGCACTAGAGGTCGCGCAGCAGCTTCCCATGGAGCCTCCTGCAGATCCCTTTAGCTTTTCCTCGACCTTTAGAGTTAGAGCTAGTTGATAAGCCACACTCAATTGTTAGCAACAGGGTACCCAATCTTCATTAGCTATTTCTGGCAGGAGCTCTTTCATTTACAAGGGGACGCAATTTAATATGAGTACAGCTTTCCACCGCATCCATTCCTATCCCATACTTTATGATCCTTGGGCATTCCAGTCGTTGACTCCTCACGTCGCTACGGGCGTTTCTAGGACCGACCAGCGCCTCGCCTGCACAGGTACCTACGTAGTGTAGTGTTGGTTTGTTAGGATGAATTGGATTGGTCTAACCTTTCGCTCGGATGTCAGAATTTCACTACGATAAGTACTCCATACTGCCATTGGAAGTTCGCATTAGCATGAACACGTGGTGTTAGTCTTATCGTCATGCATCAAGTGCATATCTCATGCGCTTAGCAAGTTTAAAAGAAACTCTAAACCCTACACTTAGGTGGCATATCCTTATTAGAAGAGAAAAGGTTTATCACCTCGATACTTCCACTGTCTACCGAGCCAACGCTCGTTATGGCCGAGCCAACTAAGATCTCCTTTGGTCTCGTTCCCATTATTTGTTTGAACCGACCTAGATGTGTATTACTTAGCCACATATTTCAACAAATTTCACGACAGCACGCTGTAATTCACGCTTACCTTAAAGAGCCGTTGAGGCTTGGTCGAGAGTCATGTCCGTGCCAATATATAGAAATCATTTGCTTCTATCCAAGGTACGCGAACACTGTATTTTCCATCGCATACAACTCGGATTCCTAACTTGGGCTTCAGAGTGTTTTCTCTTGCAGGTCTCATGCTCAGCAAAATTCAGCTCATCCTCAAGGTCATCCTTCCGTCCGAGCCAAGCTCGCAAGCTCGGTCATTTTTGTAATCAAACATTTATCTTTAGTTAAATCGAACCCGATCCAAGTCGAGGTCGAAGCCTGTGTTATAGCCAAGTCCATTACATTATCATTTGGTTAAATCGAACCTGATCCAAGTCGAGGTCGAAGCCTGTTGTTAAAGCCAGGTCTGTTGCATTATATCTTTGGTTAAATCGAACCCGATCCAAGTCGAGGTCGAAGCCTGTTGTTAAAGCCAGGTTCGTTGCATTTTATCATCCGATTAAATCGAACCCGATCCAAGTCGAGGTCGAAGCCTGTGTTATAGCCAGGTCCATTACATTATCATCCGGTTAAATCGAACCCGATCCGAGTCATGGTCGAAGCCTGTATTAAAGCCGGACCCGTTGCATTTTATCATTCGGTTAAATCGAACCTGATTTAAGTCGAGGTCGAAGCCTGTTGTTAAAGCCAAGTCCGTTTTATTTTATCTTTCGGTTAAATCGAACCCGATTAAAGTCGAGGTCGAAGCCTGTGTTAAAGCCAGGTCCGTTGCATTTTATCATTCGGTTAAATCGAACCCGATCCAAGTCGAGGTCGAAACCTATGTTATAGCAAGGTCCATTGCATTATCATTCGGTTAAATCGAACCCGATCTAAGTCGAGGTCGAAGTCTGTTGTTAAAGCCAGGTTCGTTGCATTTTATCATTCGGTTAAATCGAACCTGATCCAAGTCGAGGTCAAAGCCTATTGTTAAAGTCAGGTCCATTGCATTTTATCATTCAGTTAAATCGACCCCGATCCAAGTCGAGGTCGAAGCCTGTTGTTAAAGCTAGGTCCACTGCATTATCTTTGGTTAAATCGATCCCGATCCAAGTCGAGGTCGAAGCCTATTGTTAAAGCCATTTCCGTGCATTTTATCATTCGGTTCAATCGAACCCGATCGAAGTCAAGGTCAAAGCCTGTGTTAAAGCCGGATCTGTTGCATTTTATCATTCGGTTAAATTAAACCCGATCCAAGTTGAGATCGAATCTTGTTGTTAAAGTCAGGTCCAATGCATTATCATTCGATTAAATCGAACCCGATCCAAACCGAGGTCGAAGCCGGTTGTTAAAGCTAGGTCCACTGTATTTTCTCTTTCGGTTAAATCGAACCCGATCCAACTCAAGGTCGAAGCCTGTTGTTAAAGCCAGGTCCATTGCATTATCATTCGGTTAAATCAAACCCGATCCAAGTCGAGGTCGAAACCTGTGTTAAAGCAAAGTCTGTTGCATTTTATCATTCGGTTAAATCGAACCAGATCCAAGATTTTGGTCGAAGCCTGTGTCAAGCCAAGTCCATCGCACTAATCATGTCGATTAAATCAACCCGATCCAAGATCGAGGTTAAAGCCTTTATCAAGTACGAGGTTCTTTGCATGTCGAAATCCCGCCTAGTGTCCAGTTGGGTCCATCTCTATCTTGTCTTGTCTGAATAAAATTTTCGCCTTTCCAAATATTTTGTCTTTTGCCTTTGTCTACCCTTTTAGTTCTGCAAGGATACACAAAGGGGGACAAGTTGTAGACACCGTATTTGGTCCGACTTACTTTTAATTTTAATTTTAATTTATATTATTGTATTTTACTTTATTGAGTTTTATTTTAATTAAAGAATAAGATAGGTTTACTTTATTATTAGTTTTAATATAAAGTTTAAATTAACTAAAATTAAAATGTGAGATTTGTTTAAATATTTAATTTTATTAATAAGAAAATAAAAAATGGTTTGTTTAGATTTTGTTTTATTATTAAATAAAAAATAGATAAATAAAAATGATTTGTTTTTAAGTAAATAATTTTATTTTAAAGAGATTTTGTTTTAATTAAATAAAGATTTTATTTTAACAAAACCTTTGATTTTTAACAGTTTTTTCCTCTTTGATTTTTCCGTCGTAAAAGGCACGTAACGTGGCATCTTCTCCTTCCTTTCCTTCACCTATCTTCTCTAACCATCTCATTGTTACTGTTATTTTTTTGTCTATTTAAAGGGAACACAACACACAGAAAACCGTACAGGGGAGAGAGTTCCAAACCCATCACTGTATCTTCTTCTCTCCATCTCTAAAACTCATCTTTTTCCTCAATAACCACCAATTCATCTCTTCTCCTTTCTTATCCCACCATCACCACCTTTTCTCTTTCATACCCACGACCTCCGACGACGCAAGGGAACGGCGGGACGACACAGCAGCAACAACCTTCTTCACTGCTTCTTCCAAGCCCACTGGCACTCCGACGATCTCCCTCCCGATAGTGCGTTTTAGGTAAGTAGAAAATACGTCTGAAAGAACTTTTCTTTAAATAAGGGAAAATTGGCTTTGGAAATCATGCTTTTAATTTGAAATAGATTGTTTTGTTTCTATAAAAATATTTTTTTTTTAGAAAAAATGTTTTTTTTAAGAAAAAAGTTTTTTTTTTTACTTTTTTGGAAAAAAAATGCTTTTAATAAAAACCATTTTTTTAAGATACAAAAAAAATCTTCTAAATTAATTTTAAATAAGTTTTTGAAAATAAAATAAGGATTTTGATATTTTAAAATTTGTTTTAAAATAAAAAGGTTTTTCTTTTTCTAATAAAGAAGAGTTTTTTTTAAATGAAATAAATATAAACTTAATTTTATTTTAATAAAAGATGTTACTTTAAAATTTTGGTTAAAATAGGTTGAAAAAATAGGAGTTTTATAAAATAAATCTTGTTTAAGAAAAATTTGGATTCTTTTAAATTTGGATTCAAAGTTTAAGAGAGAGTTTTTATTTAAAAGGAATTTTTTTTACAAGGTTTACTTTTTTATGTCAACTTTGTTTTATTTTTTAATTAAAAAAGAATCTTCTGTTGCAGGATTTTAAAAAAGGAGGAGATAAAAACAGAGTATTTTAGAATAAAATCTCATTTTTTTATAAATTTCTTTTAATGGTTTGGTGGTTATGATTTTGAAAAGAATGTTAACAAAAAATCAGTTTTTTAGCAAATAAGTTTTGTTAAAGAAAATTTGACTTTATTTTTAAATAAAAGTTTTTTTTTTCTTTTAAATAATCTTGTTAATTTCGAAATAAATAAAAAAAAGTTATTTATTTTTTGGTTTTAATTTAACAAAATTCGTAGTTTTTTTTTTAGTTTAAGAAAATAAATTAAAACTTTTGTTTTTGTAAAAGAATACAATGTTTACATCTTAGGATGTTGGAATAGTGTTAAGAGGTTTCGGTTTTTTAATGTACATTATTCAAGTTCGAGTCTTTGCATGCCTCATTTTATCATTGTTTTCACTAAATAATTATTTTAAATAAAAGATTTTCTTTAGAGTTTTTTTTTTAACAAAATTCAAAAATACAAAATGTGTATTTTAAAACGGATTGTAACTTATATCCCAAGGTGGTGGCACGTTGGTGAGACGTTGGAGTATCATCACTCATATAGCAAGTTCAAGTCTAAATGCACAAAAATATTTTTTTCCTTGGACCAAATACAATAATAGGATAATTTATGACAAATGTGGTACCGTTTTCGAACGGATGTTGTAGGGTGCTAACACCTTCCCTACGGTCGACTCCCGAACCAAAAATTTGTTTTCGCAAACCAAGTTAGATGATTGGTGGCGAGTCCAAACCCTTATCTCGAAAGAGACCCTTGAGGGGATGACGTCGGCCGCTCCGCGTCGCGATGACGTTGCGACAACATTTATTCAAAGTCCTGCAAACTGATTGACAATAATATTATAAACTGACTAATTTTAAGCTTATAATCATTAGGTGACCTCAACATACCGGTTAACGACATCCATGATATCATTGTCGAGACAATTTCTCAAGGGGTTTATCGAATACATCATGCTCTTTGAATAATCAATTATGATTAATATCCAATGAGATTTATGAATTAAAATTAAATGAGAAAATAAGTTAAAATAGGCACACTAAGCACTGTAGCTATAGAAATGATGAGGATTTACCCACTATTATATGAAGAAATAAGCAATTGAGGACTTACCCACTATTGTACGAAGAAAGAAGCAATTGACCCGACTCCATTGACATAAGTTGTTTTGTCAAAGTTTCCGATCGTGATTCTTTTGACGGATTGGATTTCGAGAGTGATTCAACATCTAGAAATTTATACAAATGCGATGCACCTTGCATCACCAGGTTATTGTATAAGTATCTAGAAAACAAAATAAAAGTCAAACATTAGCGATATGACAATTTTATCGTACTGGTGATCTCATTAGAAGCCACGACACTTACATGATGTATGCATCTATGCAATGATCAGTTATCGACTTCATATCACAAAAAGTTTGTACGACGTCCATCCATATCTTACAAATGCCCAAAATTAGAACTCCAAATTAAAAAATCCAAGAATCTAAATTACCAGCTTAGGGGAAAAATCCAAATGCCCATATGAAAACTAAAAATAAAACTAAACCGAGAATGCCACACGTTACAATTTACACCCAAACACTTCTTCAGGCACTGTCAAATTTATTTCAGACTTACAGTTCTTCATTTCACAGAGCAACCTTACAAGTTTTAGGGGTCTATTACAAACCTTCTAAATTCTAGACTTACACATTAACAATTTCATGGAAAAATATAACTTTCACTGGATAAATCATATAAAAAAGTATATAATGACATGATATTCAAAATATGACATAATTCACACCATTCCCAAAGACTATATTAGAGTATACTTTTATCTTTTGTTATGTTCTTCTTTTCTTTTCCATTAAATTATTTATAATGCGTTGTAATCACAAACATTGAACAATAAATCTTTCTTAATTATTTTTCTCTTTTCAATTCTACTTTTGTAACAATTGGTTATCCCAAATTCCTACATAAAACTTCTACTATCCTACGGCAAAAGGGGGTCCAATCCGATCCCCTTTAATTTTTCTCCTCTATATTTCTCCCCTTTTTGATCGCCCCTTCTTCGCCCCCTGATTTTTCACATTTTCCAGCTCTCACATCCCAAATCATTATCGATTCTTTTGTTTTTTAAGATCTTTGTCGCCTTTCTGGGTTTATTTGAATGAGAATTGTGTTTGTTCATTGTAATTTTGTATTCCAATAATGGGGGTAAGAAGTATAATATAATTCTCTCTCCGTTGAAATATCTTTACATTTATTCTATACGGAACACAAAAGTGATTGGGCATCTATTTTTGATCTAACAGAACAGAGAGGGAAAGTTAGGCGCGAGGGTTGGGTGGAAAAGGGGTTAGATCTAATTCCAATAAAGAATAGAAAATCACAATACCTCTCTGATTGACGAACTGCAGCGCTCAGATCAGTGGGGACGGAGTTTAGCGACACCCGTAACGGGGTTACACGGTGACGAAGTTCAGCAGTGTTCAACCTTAACTGGCTGCTAACAGCGTCAGAGTTCGTGGTGGCCGATCGATCACGATGGAGGAAGGGGTGTTGGTTTGCGTGGTCTTCGCAATGGAGGGGAAGGGGTGGCGGCTCATCACATGTGAGAAGGGGTAAAGAGATTTAGCGGATTTTGAGCCCCTTTCTTATTATTAGTAAGATACGGCTAGCCCGCTTCCAGGGCTAAGCGATCTGTCGAAGCTGTGGGATGTAAAAATGCATCGGTAGGCTAGAGTGACTCCTAGCAACAAACTTGTATGAAGGGCCCCATGGAGTCTCTTTTTCGGGGAATGTAAACAAATAAATCGTGCAACGAGGACTTGTTGCGCGCCCCAAGAAAACCGCGATTTGATAGAATCGAGGACGGACCGAAGAGGGAACCTCGAAGGGCACCCAACAACATCAACTTCCCGTATTAAGCTTTTATTTCTCATTCACAAATCCATCTTTGTTTATACTGCTAACTCTCAGTTTGGTCCTACTCTGGTTCATTTTGTTACTAAAAACAGAGGAGGACTCAAAGAATTTTGAGCTATGAGAGCCAAAGTGCCCTATACAAAAGAGTGATCAGTGACCGGGAAGTCCGCTTCAGTCGTTTGAGTGCCATGCCCCGCCGCATTGCATTGGGAGAATAGGTAGGCCAGTGGCACATCATCAGGAGCGGTGCGAGGAGTTAACGACCAAACGTGCTGCAACCTAGGGATCAAATTTAGGGTAAAGGATAAAGGGGTAAGGAGATTAAGGGTAAAAAAATAATAAAAATAATGGATAAAATAAGTTTTAAAAAATAGTATTTATTCTTAATGGGGTGCACAATTTATTCTACCGCATAAATTAGGCTTTTATGTTTTGTTAACTTAAATTCCAACCAATTAGCTTAAAAGATCCTTAAGTTAATTTCTTTTTTTTTTCTCTATTTTTTCTCCTTGTTTTTTAAATTATAAATTTCAATAAAAGTTTGTATTTTCTTTTTCTTAGGATTTGCAATTTCAAATTGGATGTTGAAATTGTAAGCATTAACTAAAAATTTTTGGATGGAACAATTTTGGTATTAAAATATATAAATAAAATGAAAAAGTAAAAAATAAAATTTGCAATTGTCTGGGAGTTAATATTTAAATAATATTTTGATATAAATCTATTTTCTAAAATCTATAAATTTAAGGGTCCATTTGATAATGATATCTTTTTTTGGTCTTTGATTTGTTGTTTTTAAAAACAAAATTTGTATATGTTTAATAACTATTTTTATTTTATGTTACAAAAAATTTAAAAAATTGAAAATATATATTAAGAGATAGATAGATGATAATGGTGTGGGGCGAGAGTGAGAATGCATTGGTGCCCGTGAACAATGTCAGAGGTCCTATCGGAAGCCCAACCTATAAATAGAGACCTCCTTTCTCATTTTTAGGTGCACAGAACTATATCCTTCACCTGCATTCGTCTAAGCTCGTCCTTAGAGTCAGTTCGCCGTTGCTGACCTTCACATAATTGGCCAATTTTTTCATGAAACACTAGTTTAACTTGAAAACATATGGCAGTACAAGAGGGGCAGACATATGACACCCATTTGAAGCTATACAAACCAACTAAAATTCGTAATAATCAAAGAACATAAGAAAAACTAACTTCATCCACAAACAAAAAAATTGAAATGGAAAACAGATGTGTGAAACCTTTCATGACGGTTTCAGTTTCATGAAATCTCGAACTTTTATGACATTTCCAGCCGTTTAAAAAAACGTCATAAAGTACCAAAAATCCTACATCTATAAATATTTGTTGTTTCACTCTAATTCAATATTTTACAACATTTTTAAGATAGAATAAAAATTTTAAATTACATATTCACTTTTCATGACATAAAATGTCATAAATTGACAAAAAAAAAAAATTGCGAGTACAAATAGAGATATATTTTCTTGCTAAAAAACACAGCTCAACATTTCATGAAGTTTAAAAAATATCACAAATGACAATAAATTCGTTAGTCGTCATATTTTCCCACACAAAATATTGCTCCACCATTTCATGACGCTTTTTAAACATCACGAAAAGCAACCCTTTCGTGACGTTTCATAAACGTCACTAAAATATAGTGTTCCCACTTCTCGAGACGTATAAAAAATGTCAGAAAAAGCCTCACCTTTTCATGACGTGTCTTAAGTGTCACCATAACTTTAGTTTTCCAACTTTTCATGATATTTTTTAAACGTCACGAAAAAACCAAAAATCCGGCGAAAAATGGGTCTTATCATTTCGTGAGGATTATAAAACGTCACGAAAAATAACTTTTCGTGACGTTTTATACACATCATGGAAAAGCCGACAATCCGAAGAACTCCGTCTTTTCCCGCAAAAAACGTGCCTCTACATTTCGTGATGTTTAATAAACGTCATGAAATACTCACTCACTTTCGACTTTTTTGTGACGGTTAGAAAAAAGTTACGAAAACTCAAAAATTCGAAACACTCCGTCATTTCCTGCCAAAAACATGCCTTACCCTTTCGTGACCTTTTTTAAACGTCATGAAAAACCAACTTTTTGCCAAACTTTTGGTGACGGTTAAAAAACATCACAAAAGGTAAAAAATTCATTTATTGACCTTTTGTGACTTTTTGCCAAACGTGCATCTTTAGGAAAAGCATGACATAATGTGTAACGCAATGCATTTGTAGTTAAGTTAGTAGTCTTATGTGTCATGGATTTAGGTAAGATTAATGTTATGCATGGAATACCCAATTTAAGCAGTTATGTTATGCAGCTAGATGTATGATATGACATGTATGGTTTCTAGTAAGGGCTAGCCCTAGGAAACAAACTAGTTCATGTTAGTGATATTTATGAGGGTAATTACCCTATAAATATTACATGCGGAATTGACAGTTATGGTATGGGGCATTTATGCTTAGCATGTCGCCAAATTAAGGATTTAGATATGTTAGTCTATGCTAGCAAGTACAAGTATGTTAAGTTAGGTTGTTTGATGGTTTATATGTTAGGTTGAGGTATGCATGCATTTAAGTATGATGCGTGTGTTTGTGCATAAAGGTTCCTTATGATGGGAACTATTACTGAGTATTTTTATACTCACTCTATGTGGTTTTAAGTTTTTTTTTACAGATAGTTACATAGATGACAAGAACAACGTCGATAATGACCTTGGCATTGATGAGGGGGAGATATAAGACACACTTTAATTTATTTATAATTTATACTTTTAATTATGACTAGACCACATTTTTACTTTGTTTTATTTAAGGATGATAATTCATGATTTCCGCTGCTAGAGATTTATAAATTAAGTTTTATTAAGTTATTGTTTTCATTTTTAAATGAAAGAACAATTTTATCTTATTTTATTTTAACAAAATTATGTTTTATGAGTAATTATCTCAATTTGATATTATTAAATACATATAGAAAATTGGGGTCATTACACAAGCCTCCGAAAAGCAAAAACTTCAAGGCTTAATCGTGAGTATGAGACCCCTCCAGGGGTCCCACTTGGCAATTTACTTATAAGCCTTGATTAAAGGCTAAAAAGAATAGGTTTGTATGCTTAGTTAATGGTTATTTGGGATGAAAAATGTAAGTTCATGCCTATAATTTAGGAAGAATGTGCATATTTTGTGATTAGGGACATTGTAATTCAGTTATAGGCAAATGAAAGCTAATCTGTGTAAATATCTTTATTTTGTAAGGAAAAGTGAAGATTGATGATCACAATGCGTCAGACACATCGTATGCCCAGAATTTCCAGCTTACTAGAGGAATGCACTAGTCAAACTGCTTTGAAAGTTCCAGCTTCACAATGCTTCAGCTACATTTGATGCCTAGATGATCAAAACGTGAATAACCACTTTTGACCAAGTAATGGTCCAAGCTTTTTCTCTTAAGATCTCTACAACAGCAAGTAGTTACCAACTTCCCATGGAATTCTCCACATATTGTTACCTCCCAAGCCTATATAATGAGCTTCCTGATGGGATGTGAATCCCAGAGCGGAAGCGAATCTTCGTTCATGATTTTTTGAGAAAACAAAACAAAAGTGCAAAGAAGAAAATACAGGGGAAACTTACGTTTGAAGAACTTTTCTTCAACGATTTCCACCTGAACACCACCACCGAATCTTCCTTGCTATCCTTTTGGGTCTTCAGATCGTGCTTGTGGGAGCACCATTTGGAATCTTAGGGAGAATTTGAGAGAGAGAGCCTTTCTTGAGAGAAAATCCTTGGGTATTCAGTCTGTGTTTTTCCTTGGCTGTTTTTGCAGAACACTTTTGCAATTAACCAAAAACAGAGTGACGTGGGGAGTTACCCCACGTAACTTAACTCCCCACTCCCCTGCAAAAATGCATGGGAGTTAATAATTAATTAATATTAATATAATTAATATATTAAATAATTGTTAATCAAATTAATAATTAATTAATATTAATTAATTAAATGTAATATTAAATAATTAACAATTAATTATTTAACATTTAATTAAATATCTCATATTTAATTAAACCATATTCTCTCGTATAACCTATAGATTTAATTATCATCTTATGTGCATTAATTTTTTAACTTATAGTTTTAATATAGATCATATTCATATTAATTTTATTTGAATCTCATTCAAATAATTTCTCTCATAATATATAGTTTCAATTTAGAATTAACTATATATTATAATGTATCAATGTACATATATTCCCTTAAGTAATTTGAACAGTTCGAATTATTCCAAAAACTTGATCCTCGTTTTACCCGTTATGAGCTAGCAAGGGGACATAATGAACCTACAGATCAGAAGCTCCAACGATGTGAGATTAATCGGTCAAACTCATTGACCGAGTTAATCAAGATTCGTTAACTACGGGTCATTCCACTAAAGACCCGCAGTTGCACTCTTCTCACAATGTTTTCGTGTCCATGGATATACGACCATTAATGACGAGTCAATCCTTCACGAGTGCTCGTAACTCAAGTTGGGTCCAATTACCGTTTTACCCATGAGTTACATCTTACTCCTTAAATACCACTGCTCCTCTAATGAACAACCCGATTATGGTCCGACCAATAACCGGAAGTCCCTCTCAGGCCAATGAGAGGGTGGGGCCCCTTGTTCAAGTCCCGGAGTCAGTATTTAAGAAAACACTCATCTACTCCCCTAACATCGGAGAGGAGTGAATTTCATCTTGTGAAGTTATGTTCCCAGCTCCCCACTCGGTCTCGTCCTCAAAATGGTAGGAATATTAGTCGGCAACTCGGGCCACTCTTACCCATACAGATCAAAGGACGAGCCTTCACGGGCAGGAGTCCACAACTCACTCAGGATTGAGAATGAGTTGTTTGGTCATCCTATAAAATAGCAATCTGTTAGTTAACGGCATTATATCTAAAGATTGGCTATTTCAGAGTCCGGTCTTATACAAACTCATTGTATAGGATACCCCCACTCGCATGTCTCCACACGAACGACCACTACTAGAAATTCAGTCTACCGTGACGTTTTTTTGACGTCACAAAAAGCTTTCGTGACGTTTTTAACACCGTCACATATACGCCCATCACGAAAGGTATACGAGACGTTTAAAAAACGTCACAAAAATTAGCACACGTGACGGTTTATTAGCGTCATGAAAGACATGGACTTCCACGACGTTCATAAACTGTCATGAAAAATGATTTCGTGACGGTTATAGAATGTCACAGAAAGACCTTGAACAGGGGAGGAGATGTCAGGTGACATCCTTTCGTGACGGTGTTTAAACGTCATGAAAAGTTTATTCCATGATGTTTGATAATCGTCCTAAAAAATATTTTGGTGATGGTTTAAAAACATCACTAATTATTTTATTTTGTGACGATAAAAAGAGGGTCACTGAATATGTATTTAATTTTGATTGCAGATGTCGCAGAATTAAATATCATATTGTCAACTTGTCGATCGAACACGCAAATATATTAATTTACCATAACAAAGTTGAAATGTATCAAACATGAACAAGGAAGCTAATATATTAATTTAGAATGTACTAGTATTCTCAAACACAAATTACATAATTACAGAATTAAACATGTTCCTTACACACCAACCCCAACAACGATGCTCAGCCACCAATTAGTTGCATTCCTAATTGTCGACATCTTTGGGGTAAGAAAGACCTAATGAAAAAACAATACCCAAGTTAGATAAATGATTAAACAAAAACCGACCTACTTATCAACATTCATAGTCTTCCTTATCAACTTACTCGATAATATAAATAAAACAACCAACAGACAACCAAACAGAAGAAACGCGATTCAAATAAACCACATGCCTACACTTTTTCTACATCCTTAAATTACATAGCACAAAATATCAGTACAATCATCCTGTAAGGAAAGTATCAATATGATATGATAACCAACAAAATGATCAAACAAAGTTCCAACATAACAGAAGAGGTTACAATAACAAAAATAACCGAACACTTCTTCTATATCCTTTAGCAGCATAGCACAAAATGAACTTAAACAATATAACACAAACTAGCTAGTATAGCAGAGGGATTGTAAACGTACATTCCTCGTCTATAATCAATATTCAGTATTCCTTGTAAACATACTCAATAATATAACTATAGTCCCAACATATAACAAGTTCGATTCATAAGTATTTAATATTCAAATGTTATAGTATGAATGATGACGAAAAGCTTAAAATAGCTTACCTTTGTTGTGATGGAACTTTGAATGAAACGGTCACAACATGCTTCAGCTCACCCGGACGCAGTTCGACAAGCATTTCAAACCCTTACAACTTTTTCTTCTAGTACGAAGATTGCTCCTGTCATATAAACCAATAATAAGCAACTTAGGAAAATGAGCTTTCTAAAAAAACTTAACATAAATAATAACATCCAAACAAAGTTTTAAATAATATAGTACCACAGCTACTCTATTGGTTGTTACTTTTGCAAGAGCCAACTCTCCGTCAAGTGTTTTCCTTTCTTCTTGGAGGAGACAGAAATAAATCTCAACTATTTTGGTAATGCTCCAAGAATTCACTACTACAATTAGGGCAGGGTATTTGCTTGGGGGTAGAGTAAAGATTAAAATATTGGATCTTCGATCAAAGAGATGTTATCCAACAATAGTATAATAAATAACCTACAAGCCCTACTGTTGATAGGAAGTACCAAAACCAAGTTCATTTCAAAGGAAATCAGTGATGAGTACCCTCCTTTAAACCCATGAAAATGTTGATTGCCACGTAAACCATGAACATGGTGACCAAGTGTATTTCAACTAAATTCAATTAAATGTACCAATTAACCAGACTTGGAAAGTCAAACCGAAAAAGTACACGAACTTTTTTTTTCAATTAACACGTAAAACAACCACTAAAGTACTTCCCACCAACATCAAGAATTATTAAAGTAGCCACATAAAACAAGACAACCAGTATAACATACAAATGACATGGAAAAAAGCAAGTAAAAGTAGAAATTAAAAATAGAAATTAAGTATATAAGGAAGAGCAAAGAAGACAAATAGACCTCTTCTTCAAACATAAAGAACAAGGTGATCAAAAATCACGTTTCACATGAAATCATTAAAAAACGTATGGAAATAATTTGAAGAACTATTGAACAGCTACACGAAACAAGCAAGCAAAGATAAATAAAAACAAGAAACAAGTAAGCATTTCTCAAAATAAACCTAGCTAAAAGCTTCATGTCCCTTGCTTTATGAATTCTATTATACTTGGAAAAGTTTCATAGTAGCCAAATTAGAAGAACCCGAAAAGAAAATATAGCAATAATTATAATAAAAATCAAACTAAAATCATACTAAAAAACAAGCATAGTTTTGAAGATCAATCTCTCATACTGAAACGAAATTTAAGGTAGAACTTTCTACAATTCCAAAAAGGCATCATACTCATAACAAAAGAACAACTAATTAAATCTAACACACTAACATAACAACTTTACTTATATAACAAATAAACTAATAAGTCACTTATCGACGCACCAACCATAAAGAAGTTAGGTTTCATTGAATATTTCATATTTACAGCAACAATTAATCAAATCAACAACCAATACAAATTAGTTCACAACGTACCTTAAATACAAGCAACAATGAAAGCCGGAATGCACCACGAAGGGAAGAAGATTCAGCTCAAGATTGATCAAAATAACTTAAAAACAAACCTCAAACAAGTCACAAGTTATTTTCTATAACATTAAAAAAAAATTAGGAATAGTGATTAATCCAGTTTAATGAAAACCATGTCAATAGAAAGAATTCGTACCTTCCTCAAAAATTGAAGCGCATGTGAACTTGGTTAAAATTTCAAGGCTTGAGATATTCTCAAGAACCATTACATTATTATCTAAAGCTGCACAATTTTTTTGAATTTTCTCACACAAAATTAACTATGAATTTAATAGGGACACATCTTGACGGCTTTGTCTTTTATTAACCACCCAACTTCCTATTTAGGAAAGAAAATAAAATAAAATTAATTAAGCAAGCTGGAAGAACTAGGAAGAGTTTAAATAGGAAGATTTGTATAATAGTTAAAAATATAGGTATCTCTAGATTTCAAGTTAACAATGAAAAACTAACTGTTACACCTACAATATGCATACAACTAATTAGGCTCACCAATAAATTACACTTTATGGTCTCAAACCAATGCAAATATGCTTCAGAATTACTAAATAGTCATCAATTAAATCTTCGGAGTAAAAGACTTTAACATGATGAATCAAAAGTCTACATCAATTACCTTCTTGTGCACTTGTTTTCATTTTGTGATCTAGGTACACAAAGGATTATGTACAACAATAAAAGTTAGTCTAACAATGGATGAGATACCATGAAGAAGTTAAAAACTAATCTTCTTAAGGACAAAACTTGCCTACTGATTGCCCATTTTGGAGATTTTCAAATGTGTTTCAAAAAAGAAAAAGTTTTTGTCTCTCCCTCTTTAGAGTCTCAACTCCCCTATGTCAAAATCTCAAGAGTTGTGTCAAAATCTCAAGAGTTGGGCAGCATTGTATAACTCTTTTTTTAAAACATATAGACCTTTAAATAAATGCAATACAAAAATCATTGCAATCAAAGTTGTCAATCAATCAATGGGGCAAAGCACGGAAGAGTCAAATGGAGATAAAAATTTGTTGATGAAACTAAATAAAAACTAAATGCAATAGGACAAAGCACCAAACAATCAAATAAAATATTTATGATGAAATGAATAATTACCAATTTCAAATGCAAGTTTAGAAAGAGTAGAGCAACCGGGTCCACCGATGAGCCAGAGAAGGAGAGAGTCGGAGTCTACAAAATAGTGAAACAACTGGACTTCTCTGAATCCCCCACCCCACGTATATGTAATTTCAAGTCCAACAAAATTTTCCCTTCCTATTTCTCACTCAAACCCTAGAGAGAAGCATAAGAAATCAACTAACCTGGTTTCAAGTACAAAAGGAAGAGGAAAAATGTTTAAAGAAAATATTTACCTTACGAGCGACTGACGACTAGGAGCGACGGCCACAGACGACGGATGGCGAGCAACGAACGAGGAACGACAATAGTAGGGAGAGGAAAGTCGATTTGGAGGGTGGGCGCGAATGAGGTAGAATGGTGGAGGGTGAAGAGCAGCAGCCACAGACGGCAGACGATGGATGGCGGCGGCAGTGCAGGGCTATGAACAGACGAACGGCGAGGAGCGGCTGTGCTTGGGCGATGGCGATGAAAAATCGATTTGGGGGTGGGAATGAATGGGAGAGAGAAATGAATTTGGGGATTATTTTTAAAACACCATCTTCCCCACGTATTTACCAAAATCTTTTAAGTTAATTTAACTCTTTTTCTCTATTCTTTTTCTATACTTTGTAATTAAATTTGAAAAAGAAAATTTGTATTTTCATTTTTCCAAAATTTGTAATTTCAAATTGCAATCCTTCATATTGAAATTATAAGCATTAATTAAATCTTTTTCGTTGGAAGAAAAAAAAATCTATGAAATTCTCTTTGTAAAATTCTCTTGATTAAAATTTCTTGGTTAAAATCCTTCGTCTAGAATTGATTAAAATTCTTTTTGTAAAATTCGCTAACTTAATTTATTTTGGTCCAACAAAATTAAACTTAAACTAATTTAAATCCTAACTTACCCAAAAATAGAACCCTAAATTTAGAAAATTGAAGGATTTAAATTATGGGAAAATCCGAAAGCATAAATTAAATCTTAAAAGCAAACTAAGTCGAGAACGTGGGTCGTTACATTTAGGGTGAAAAATAATATAAACTAATGGAAATTGACCCATTCCTAAATATTTTTTCTTTTAAAATTAAATAGAAATACAAAAATAATATTTATTTTTAATGGGATTCAAAATTTACTTAGTGGGAATTTCTAACCCCTAAATTTTAGGTTTTTATGTTTTGTTAACTTAAATCCTAACAATCCCTAAAAAAAATAGTATATTTCATCCAATTAGCTTTAAAGATCTTTAAGTTAATTAATTACTTTTTTCTATCTATTTTTTCTCTATTTTTTTTAAACGTCACGAAAAACCAACTTTTTGACGACCATTTCGTGACAATTACAAAAACGTCACGGAAAGTAAAAAATTCGGAACACTCCGTCATTTCCCGCCAAAAACGCGCCTGAACGTTTCGTGACGTTTTTTAATCGTCACAAAAAACCAACTTTTTTACCACCATTTTGTGACAGTTAAAAAATGTCACGAAAGGTCAAATATCCAGAAATCTCCGTTTTTTCCCTCCAAAAATGTTGTTTTTGCCTATCGTGACGCATATTTTTATTTTGAACAGTATTTTACTGTTCATGAGCGTCACGAAAACCCAATTTTCTAGTAGTGGACCTGGATCGAGTCGTCTGTAACATTTACAAAGTGGGCCGTATCCATAGTGTTGCCAGGATAAGGTACCCAGCCTTATCTATGTACTATAGACCCTTTAGGTTATTCACGGGACATTATCCACTCGTATATCAGGAGTATATCAAATATATACCTCGTATATCAAGGGTATATCAAATATATACCTAGTATATCAAATATATACCCAGTATATATACTGTCCCGTTTACATTAAAATAACCTTGGATATTTAGTTTATTGGATTTTGGACAATGCAATGCTATGAATTCAACAACAAATTTATTGAATAAAACTTTATTGAATATACATTTATTTTAATTACATAAATACAAACTACGAGTTTAGGGCAACATACCCAACATTTCCATGGATCACTTGAAGACATCTCATTTTTCCATGCTTTTGTTATTCCTTTATACTTTGTTATCAACTTTAGTTTTTAAGTTTTGTTCTTCAATTAATTGTTTTGAAATTACTCTTTGTTTATTTTATTGCAATTCAATTTGTTCGATTTTGTAATTTCTTTCCAAATCTAATTAAAATGCATTCTTTTGTTATCTTCTCTTGTGTTTTCATTACCTTCACTTCCATGAGTAGCTAAAGTACTTCTTCAACCCTCATTCAAATGGTTTAGTTCATTTATTTAAAATTACATCTATCAGTGAGCACGACGTATTAGACTATCTTTGCTTATCTTGATTGATACAATTTATCCAGTTGATTTTCTTGTTGGCCACTCCTTTAAATCACATTAGTTTGAATTTAATTCTGAGAAGGTTAGAGTCAAACGGATCTCATCAAGGTAGAACAAGAAGTTGCTTAGAAATAAGAACTAAAACAACATCCTAGGCATAAGCTCTCTTACCCGTTAAACGTAAGTTGAAACTTGATTTATTTAGGATTCTAGAGTTACATAGACATATGTAAACACTAGCCTAAGCTTCTAAACAAACCAAAAGTGGTAGGGAATAGGAGTGGAACTAGTTTGCATAAATTGAGCTTAATTACGGGTACACTTAATATGTGTAATTCATCTTTTAGAACCACTACTAGAAAACCGGTGTTCCATGATAGTTGTGAGCAGTAAAAAGGTTTGGAAAAAAATAAAAACTATCACAAATTGTGGGTGTGCATTTTTGGCGGGAAAAAATGCAAATTTCCGAATTTTTAAAAATTTCAGGATAGTTAAAAACTGTCACAAAAATTGGAATTTTTTTTTTATTCAATGACTGAAAAAAAAAATTGTCATGAGATGATGGAGACATGATGTTGACGGGAAAAAATGCTAATTTTCGGATTTTGTATAATTTTGTGACAGTTAAAAGCTATCACGAAAACTGAAAATTTTTAGTTTTATTCAATGACAGTTATTTTTTTTTTTCATTTCATTACAATTAAAAAAACATGATATATTGTCATGCCCTCGTTTTTAAGACAATAAGATATTTATTAACCATCATAACTTTGTTTAACCATTTCGGATTATATGTAAAAAAATTTGTCACGAACAGTTTTGGGTGTGTTTTTTCCCCCATAATTCAATACTTTCCCTTATTGGCATCAAGAACGTTCAAGAAATGATTTAAAATAATGTATCTTGTTTGGAATGATAATAATTTAAAATAAATATAATTAAATTTATGTATTTGGATCTTAGCTCCAAAGGAAGATAAAATAAAACATTTACTTATTTAGACGTTTAATTTAAATTGATTAATTAGAAATAGAAAAAACATAAATCTTGGATTGTGTGAGAACATTGGTTACAAGATTCATGATTTACTGCGAGATTTCTGGTATAAATCAAAGTTGAAAATGTTGAATATAGACAAATTTAACGTTTTTTTGGATTGTTGGACAATCCCGACTAAGATTCATTTTGGCTTACGAGATTCATGGGATTTCTACGCACCTTTAAGACTAGGATTATATAATTTCAATCCAATTGCAAAATCTTAGGTCAAGATTATGCCTGCCATTAAGTACTTTCAATCGGAATTACATCATAGTTACACAATATATATTTAATATACAACGTAGGGGTTGGCTTTCTAATCTTTGTGTTTTTAAATCGTATTCCCGACAATTTTCACCCATTTTTATCCCAACCCCAATTGCTCATTCATGCAATTTGCAAATATTTCCAGAATATTGCTTGTGACAGTGTGCTCACTTACCCTCGAGCTATCAAGCAGAGGCGCGATTGCTATATTTTTAAATTCATTATAGTAAATCAGTTTCAGCACAAGTTGTGTATGACATCAGACATCATACTAATGACCGGAAGCCCTATGAACAATTTATCGGAGCCCAACATTCAAAAGTAGGAAAAAAAAAAAAAGAAATATGACCTATTTTCATATTTATTTTTCAATCGATGTGTGATGTTTGGTATAGAATCGGGCGGCCATCAGATTGGAGTTTGAATTTACCTCGTTCATTGAAGATTCCAGAAATATGTTGGCCTCCAAGCTTCATCACACCAACGATCCACTATTATTTCTAGTCATCTGCAACCAAACAAAAAAACTAAGTTACCATTCTACCATAGAACTTCATAAATTGAAAATTATGCAATGACCAAAATGTTTATTGCATCTTTTACCTCAGGTATGAGATCAAGTACAATCAAATATAAGCATGAAAACAAGAACTGTTTATTTTCATTCAAAATGTAATGCATATATACTTGATGAGAAAAATGTAATGCTTTATTGTGATTCTAGTCAGAGCATAATCAAAGAATAGATAAAGCACAAAAGTTAAAATATGTAATTCATAGATAAGCACGCAACAAACATCCCTCTAAGTAAGAGCTACTTACAACTCGCCTAAATGCTCCTAACTTCTTGAGTCGGATTGAAATCTAGGCAACAAGGTAAAATCAGCATGTTACAACTCAGTTTTGACTACTAAAGTTGAATCTAAAAGGGTGTTCAAAGGGTCGTTACCCACTGAACCTTGCTGAAACGACGGCGAAAGTGCTGGGGCTTGTAGATCTGATGCCAACAGGGTGTGGGTATCATGGATTGGGCTTCGTTTGGGCCTGGGTAAGCATGGAGAGTCACCGAACGCTATTGTTAGCATCGGAGAGGGGTGCGGTAGAGAGATTTTGTGCAAACAGAACGTTAGCGATCGTTGGAGGGAACGAATATCGTGCAGGAGCTACCGCTGGTCGCTAGAGGGCATCGGGTCTCGATGCTGGGAAATGTGGCTGGGTTGAGATGCTGGACGCGACATGGAAGTCATTACTGGCCGAAGAAGTCACGCGTCACCGGATCTGGGTTGTCAGAGAGCTGCGTCGCCACTGAAGACCGACCAATTGGGTCACCGACCGCTGGGTTCGTGGAAGAGCGTCGGATTTGAGAGCCGCTGTAGCTACACCGCCATGGAGGGAGGAGGGACGCCATGGATCATCGGGATCAGAGAGAAATGCGCACCTGTACACTGCCACCACTGGTCTGTCGAGGAACGCCGGAGTTCACGGAGGGATGAGCCACCGCGTTGGAGTTGTCACGCACGAACACCAAATCATGCCGCCACTACAGAACTGTCAGAGCCGCCACCTAAGTGTTGAAATCTGCCGCTGCCATTGGCCGGAGGAAAGCACGTCGGTTGGAGGAGCGTCGGGTCAGGGCAGTTTTGACAGTACCGGTTGTTGGCGGGTCGCCGGAGACAAAATGGGGAGGCGGTAGGCGGCTACTAAGAGAGGAAGAAACAAACCCAAAAAATGGGCTAATGTTCTAAAAATGAAGAGGAAGAGACTTTTCCTAATCTTTTCCCAAAATTAAAAACCTAAAAATACTTGGGAAATGATTTAAGAGAATAACTTAATTTTAAAAATCCAAAAATAAAATCTAAAAGGGAAAATTAAATTTCCAAACTTCGAAAAGGTTTAATTAAAAATCTCTTAGGATTCGAAAACTTAATTTATCTTAAGCCAACGAAAAATAAACTTTAATTCTAATTTAAATCCTAGCATACCCAAAATTAGAACTCTGAATTTAGAAAATCCAATAATTTAAAATTATCAGCTTAAGGGAAAATACAAATGCACAATTTAAATCTTAAAATAAACGAGCCATAAAATGCGGGACTCAAAAATTGATTTTCATGAATACCTTCTTTTTACAAGTCTATATAGTCTCACTCTTTTGAAACGATGACATGGTTTTCAAAGCTTTCCTTCACAATTCATTTTATAGTTTTTATTGTCTATTGTATTTGAATGTTAGGCTGCGGTGTGTCAAACCTCAAATTTTTCTATTTTGTAATTTCAAAATTTTTTGAAGCATTAATTAAATCGGATTGAAGGAAAAAAATTATGAATAATTTTGGTATTAAAATATATAGATAAAATGAAAAAGTAAAATATAAAATTCGCAATGTTTTGGAGTTAATATTTAATTCAAATTTCAATTTAAATGTATTTTCCAAAATCTATAAATTTAATTTACATAAATGAACAAGAACAAAATTAAAACTGAATAACTTAATCTAACATAATGATTCACAACTGACTGACACACGCAAATGGCGACATATTTGCATAATGAAAACACATGGCAGTACAGGTGGGGCACAAATATGGCACTCATTTGAAGCTAAACACACCAACTAAAATTCCTAATAATCACAGAACAAAACAAAAACTCACTTCCTCCACAAACAGAAAGATCGAAATGAAAAACAGATGTGTGAAACCCTTAGTGACATTTTACGTTTCATGAAATCTCAAAATTATATGACTTTTTGTGACGTTAAAAATTTGTTATAAAGTACAAAAACTCTTGCATTAGTAAATATTTGTTGTTTCACTCTAGTTCAATATTTCACAATATTTTTAAATAGAATAAAATTTTTAAATTACATATTCACTTTTCGTGACATAAAATGTCATAAATTGACAAAAAAATCATGAGCACTGTTGGGTTTCATGCCCTAAACTCGTGGCTTGTAAACAAAAAACAAATATTCATTCAATAAAGTTGTTATTGATAGAATTGCATTAACCCAAATCCGATAAACTAACATCAGAGGTTATGTCATGTAATTGGAACAGTATATAACAGATATACAGTATATATTTGATATACATTGTATATATATACAGTATATATTCGATATACAAGTGGATAATGTTCCAGTAGTAACCTAAAGGGTCTATAGTATATGGATAAGATTGGGTACCTTATCCTGGTAACACAATGAATACGACCCACTTTGTAATAGTTACAAATGACTTGATCTAGGTCGTTCGTGTGGAGACATGCGAGTGGGGGTATCCTCTACAATGAGTTTGTATAAAACCGGACTGCGAAATAATTAATCTTTAGCTATAACACCGTTAGCTAATAGATTAATATTTCAATAGGATGACTAGGTAACTCGATCTCAATCCTGAGTGAGTTATGGACTCCTGTCTGTTAGGGCTCATTCTTTGATTTGTATGGATGAGAGTGCCCGAGTCGCCGACTCAATATATGCTTACTATTTTGGGGACGAGCCCGAGTGGCAAGCTGGGAGCATAACTACACAAGATGGAATTCACTCCTTCCCGACTTTAGGGTATGAAACCCAACTGGGTATTGGTTGGACCATAATCGGGTTGTTCATTAGAAGATCAGTAGTAGTTAAGGTACAAGATGTAACACATGGGTAAAATGATAATTTGACCCAACTGTGGTTATGAACACTAGTGAAAGATTGGTCAAAATCCATGGACGCAAAATATTCTGCAGTGAGAAGAGTGTAGCTGTGGGTCTTTAGTGGAGTAACCGACAGTTAACGAATGTTAATTAATTTGGTTAATGAGTTTAATCAATTAATCTCATATCGTTGGAGCTTCTGATCAGTAGGTCTATTAGGTCCCCTTGCTAACTCATGAAGGATAGTTAAGAACATTTAGTCTTGAAAAGAATTTGAATTGTTCAAATTGGTTAAAGGGAATTAAGATTAATTGTATGAGATGCAGTTAATGTAATGTATATTGATACATTATGATATAAAGTTTATTTTGAATTGGATTCAAAATTATGAGAGAGATGAACATTAGAATTTGATTCTAATATGGTTCATTAATTTGAGTTTAATTTGATTAAATATGATTAAATTAAATTAATTAAATTAATTGCGTTTGTTAATTTGAATAAATTAAATTAGATTTAATTTAATTTAATTAATAATTCTTTTTGTAATTGATTAAATTAGATTTAATTAATTGTTAATTTAATTAAAAAAATTTTAATTAAAATAAAAATATAACCAAAAAAAAAGAAAATGGGGGGAAAACCTGCTAGTGGAAAGTGGGGATGTTTTCTCACTTTCCACCTTTAATGGTGGGAGGTGGGGAAGTAAGTGGGAAAGTGGTGACTTCCCCCTCACTCCTCATTTCTTATAAAAGAGAGGTTCTTCCATTTCTTTTCGATGGCTTGAACGTCGGTAGAATGAGTTTCTGAAACTCCAACGAGAAAATCTCTCTCTCGATTTCTCGATTTCCCTTTCAATTATAAGACCGTTCCCACAAACTGAGTAATTAACTTCCAGAGGATAGCGAGGAAGACTTTGTGGTGGCGTTGGTGTCTACATTGAATAGGTGTCTCCAAAGGTATGTATCACTAGCTTCCTTCTACTCATGCTTATGTCTTTTTTTTTGTTGTAATTCTAAAACAAGTTCGAAGCACATGCACAAATAGAGAGGATCCTTCAAGCACAAATAGAGATACATTTTCTTTCTAAAAAAGACGACTCACCATTTCATAACGTTTAAAAATTGTCACAAATGACGGAAAATTCGTTAGTCGTCATGTTTTCCAGCAAAAAATATCGCTCCACCATTACATGATGTTTTTTAAACATCACGGAAACAAAAATTTCTTGTGAGGAAGGCATTTTCGCACACCCTTTTGTGACGTTTTATAAACGTCACTAAAAATGTAGTTTTTCCAGTTATCAACGTATAAAAAACATCATGAAAAGCCTCTCATTTTCATGACGTGTCTTAAATGTCACCATAAGTTTACATTTCGAACTTTTCCTGACGTTTAAAACGTCACGAAACAGCCAAAAATTTCAGTTTTCCCACCAAAAAACGGGTCTTATCATTCCATGCGATTTTTAAACATCATGAAACATAACTTTTCATGACGTTTTTAAACGTCATGGAGAAGTCAGAATTCTGTAGAACTCCATCTTTTCCCGGCAAAAACACACCTCTCCATTTCGTGACGTTTATTAAACGTCACGAAAAACGTATTTACTTTCGACTTTTTGTGATAGTTAGAAAAAAGTCACGAAAAGTCCAAAATTCGGAACACTCCGTATTTCTTGCAAAAAACGGGTCTCACCCAATCGAATAAATGTCACGTAAAACGTATTTACTTTCGACTTTTTGTGTGAGTTAAAAAAAAGTCACGAAAAGTCCAAAATTTGGGACACTCCGTATTTCTCGCAAAAAACGGGCCTCACCCTTTTGTGAGGGTTAAAAATGTCATGAAATGACAAAAATCCAGAAATCTCAAATTTTTCCCCAAAAACTCGTTTTCAAACTTTCGTGACGTTTTTCTTAAAATTTCAATAATTTTTTTTATTATTCATGAGCATCACAAAAACCCAAAATTCTAGTAGTGTCTCTAAGGAGAATTCCGGCAACTTTATTTATGAATATTTCATATTCTAGCAACTCAATTGATTATAGATTATATTTTGTACTAAAAACATTCCAGAATTGTAAGAAGTACTAATTAAGAAACAATAGAGCATGTATAGCTCAAACAAAAGGGGAATTATATTAAAAGAGATAGAAGGAATCATAACTCATAAATACCCTTTACGTAGATATGCACGCATTTGGACATCTAAGAGTGAGTGTTGTAAATATTATAAATTATGTAGATGTCTATAACCCACAAAGATTACACACCATTTCATGAACTCAATTAACTCTCATTACTAGTTAAGAGTCTCACTTGTGTTTAGACCATGTAAGTTGTAACCTCCTAATCTTGATAGTCCTATAAATAGAGGATGCAGATCCATATTTTCTTTGTAAGAAGAGAACATTTGACGCAAGTGGAATGAGAAGAACACCACTCTTTTTTTTTTTTTTTTTTTATCTGATCATATCTTGTCTACTGTGGTCTCTTTGGTTCTTTTTTTCCTTTTTAGTTCAACAACACAAAGCCGTGGAGATTTGAAAACCTACAATGTTTTTGTAAGATATATACCTTAACTAGGTGTATCTACGCTACAAAACTACAAAAATTAAGTATTTTCAAAGGTCACAACCTTTGAAAAAGTATAAAACAAATCTTCGATAATAAATATTTTTTTCGAAGGTTTGCTTCATCTTCAAACAGAGTCGAAATAGGTCCCTTCGAAAAAAACATTTTCAAAATTTTTGTTAACCTTCAAAAGTTAATATTTTTCAAAAGTTATAAGCTTCCGATAATTGTTAAATTAATTGTCAATAATTAAGTTAGTTTCAATTATTTTTTTCGAAGGTTTTTATTATTTTCCAAGGATCGTAATCTCCTCGAGCGCCAGCATGTTCACACATCTCAACGAAATGACCAATATCTTGATTAGGATTGCCTTTTCCGTCGAATTGCTAAAACTTCGGAGGCTGATATCCAATTGGCATTCTCAAGTCATCAATTCTCTTGCTGTACAGGTTGGAGTATATTACGAAGCTTTGAGAAGGTCCCCCGTATTGAGCTCTGATCGAATTTGTGATCATATCTTGGAGCTGCTGGACAGACAATGAAGCGATTGAAACAGAGCGTTCCTCTTGTTCCTCTTGTATCATGTTCTTTCTTTTATCGTTGACTTTCGCAACATGATTTTGGCTTGACTTAGCAACATTTGCAACATCTTGAATTTTGATCTACTTCATAAGCGAAGCAATCTTATAGTCCCTCTCTTCGACCATTTTTGTCAGCATGTTAAGTTTCTTCTCTATTTCTACCAACTTTTCTTTTATCGTTGACTTTCGCAACATGACTTTGAGCTTGTTTGAAGATTTTGACTTATTGATGAAGTTCTTCGGCTTGTAGCTTAATAAAGACTTTGTAAAGTCTTCGGCTTTGCGCGTGAAGTTCTTCGACTTTGCAGCTTGTAAAGTTCTTCGACTTTGCAGCTTGTAAAGTTCTTCGGCTTTGCAACTTGTGAAGTTCTTCGGCTTGTAGCTTGTGAAGTTCTTTGGCTTTGCAACTTGTTGAAGTTCTTCAGCCAATTTGATGAAGACTTTGCAGTTAGATGGAGCCTTCAAGTATTGTTGCTTAAGGAGAGAAGATTCAATGTTCTTGAAGTCTCGAACTCGTCACTCTGAATCTCCAATTCTTATGGATCTCTTCTCGAATACTTTTTTTTGAAAAAAAAATGAGAGGTAACCCCTCTATTTATAGAGTTTTGGTGGGTCTTATATGGACCATGGGCTTAATGAGTCATGGGCTTTAGCCCAATCTCATGAGTTTTGATTCAGTTAGTTGATTTCATCGGACAGCCATAAGAGAGTCACGTGACATAATTAGATTCGTCGATTTTATAATTAATTTAGCACACGTGTAATTTTATCATTGGTTCTAAATGTAATTTTATTGTGACGTGGCATTTAGTATTTAGCCGAAATTTCTCATTCAACAAGTACAAACAATCTTGCACCTGTAAATATGTGTTGTTTCACTCTAGTTCAATATTTTAAAACATTTTTTAAATAGAATAAGATTTTTAAATTACATATTCACTTTTCGTGACGTTATAAATTGACAAAAAAATCGTGAGCACAAATAGAGCTACATTTTCTTGTTAAAAAACACAATTCACCATTTCATAACGTTTACAAATTTTCACAAATGATGGCAAATTCGTTAGTCGTCATGTTTTTCGCAAAAAATATCGCTCCACCATTTCATGACGTTTTTTTTAAACATCACGAAAAGGAAAATTTTTGGTGAGGAAGGCATTTTCGGACGTCCTTTCGTGACGTTTTATAAATGTCACTAAAAATGTAATTTTCCCACTTATCGTGATATATAAAAAAAGGGTCAGGAAAAGCCTCCCATTTTCATGACGTGTCTTAAATGTCACCATAAGTTTACATTTCAAAATTTTCGTGATATTTTTTAAACGTCAAGAAACAGCCAAAAAATCCTGTTTTTTCGCCAAAAAACGAGTCTTATCATTCCGTGACGATTCTTAAATGTCACGAAACATTACTTTTTGTGACGTTTTTTAAACATCATGGAAAATCCAGAAATCCGAATAACTCCGTCTTTTCCCAGCAAAAACACGTCTCTCTCTATTTCGTGACATTTATTAAATGTTACGAAAAACGTAATTACTTTCGACTTTTTGTGACGACTATTATAAAAAAGTCACGAGAAGTCCAAAATTTGGAACACTCCGTCATTTCCCGACAAAAACATGCCTCACCCTTTCATAACGTTTTTTAAACGTCACGAAAAACCAATTTTTTGCCAAACTTTTCGTGATGGTTAAAAAATGTCACAAAAGGACAAAAATCTGGAAATCTCCATTTTTCCGTCCAAAAATTCGTTTTTTACCTTTCATAACGTTTTTCTCGAAATTTCAACAATTTTTTACTATTTATGAGTGTCACAACAACCCAAAATTCTAGTAGTGGCTCTAACGAGAATTCCGACAACTTTATTTATGAATATTTAATATTCTAGTAACTCAATTAAGTATTGATTATATTTTGTACTAAAAAAAACATTCTAGAATTCTAAAGAAACACTAATTAGAGCATGTATAGCTCAAACAAAAGGGGAATTATATTAAAATAGATAGAAGTACTAAAAAAGAAATTAAAAGAGAGAGATGGAATAACTCGATCGTAAATACCCTTTACGTAGATGTCCACATACAAGCATTTGGACATCTAAGAGTGAGTGTTGCAAATATTATAAATTATGTAGATGTCTATAACCCACATAGATTACGCACCATTTCATGAACTCAATCAACTCTCGTTACTAGACCTTGTAAACTAAAAGTCTCACTTATGTTTAGACCTTGGAAGTTGTAACCTCCTAATCTTCATAGTTCTATAAATAGAGGATGTGGATCCATATTATTTGTAACAAGAGAACATCTGATGCAAGTGGAATGAGAAAAACACCTAGCTAGACCTTTTTTTTTTCTTTTTTTAATCTGACCATATTTTGTCTACTGGTCTCTTTGGTTCTTTTTTTTCGTTTTTAGTTCAACAACACAGCGGGTGGAGATTTAAAAACCTACAATGTTTTGGCGAAAGATATATACCTTAACTTCGTGTATCTATATTTAGGTTGACTTTTTTTTAGTACAACAAATTGGAGATATAGAAGTTGAACCTCCGATTCGAAGAAAACGAGTAGGTACCAATTACCATTAAGCTATAATCATGTTGCAAGTTAGCTTGTTGTTCATGTTCTTTCATTATTCTTATTTTTAATAATATTTAATTAATTTCTCTAACAAATTTTAATTTGGATTCAAGTTGTCTTTGTCATGCTCAATTAAATAATAGTTATTTATCCTCATCTAAAATTAATTACAACAAGAAAAAAACAAAAAAATATAAAAGTCGACAATGAATTCTACCATTAGTGACAATGGACCAATATCTAACCAAACAAGGACATCAATTCATGACTCAGCGTCTTTATTTATTATTATTATTTTATGTATTAATATTCTCCCAAAGAAGAAATAGAGAAAAAGAAAATAATAACTTTAATACAATCATTTAAAATTAACAAATTAGGTTTTTAAATTATTTTAGTAATTCTAATTTCAATTTTAAAAATATAATCATTTAAAATTAACGAGTTCTATGAAGTATAGGAGTGAACTTTATAAATATTTTAATAATTAATTAACCATAAAAATGACAGAAGAACGTTAAGGCACAAATCAAGCAAATAGGCTTACATAAATTAAAGGCTAAACTAAAAACATACAGTTAATTTAAAAAATACCCCTAACTTTTAAAAAGTTTAAATACCACGTTTATTTGTAATATAAATGTTCAAAAGTATATTTTTAGCTAGCATCTATTAATACGTTTAATGAATAGTTGCTGGGACTGAATTGGTACAATGTAACTATTAATATGAAAATTTGCTTCAATTAAACCAGGAAAGAGAGAAAAGAGGCCACGAATTTTTTGAAAATATGATATCAAGCTCTGTATCTATATATTAATTAAATTAGAACAAAATTTTTATTGATTCAACTTTTATAACAGTTGAGATCTTTTATCAAAAAATTAGGAGTCAAAAGAATAATTTGTAATTTAAATTATATGAAAATTTAAATAATTATCTATAGCAAATTTAAATATTAAGTATCAATATAAAAATATTTTCTTGGAAAAAAAAAACAATTGAAATGATATATCTACTTTTGTTATTATAGGTCATGTTGATGCGTGGATTGTGTTCTCCTGGGTCCTTCCGAGGCTCACACTAAGCTTGATTATCAAGGACTTGAAGACCTGCAAAACCGAACAAGGCTAGACCGGTGTGACTCTTGTCACACGAGCTCCGATGCCTAAGTCAGTAAGGGAAGTAATTGAGTAATGGAATTCAAGTGTAGAGCTCGCCTTGCCTTAGGGTTAGGCTAGATGGCCTATTTATAGTCGCTCGGAAGGTTCCAAACCCCTCTAAAGGAACCCTAGCTCATTGCTGCAAAGCCCAAGGTGCATGGAGATCAGAAAAGGGCGATTACCGGGCTTGGCAATGGGTTGAGCTCGACTCGGCACCGAGCCCGGGTCGGGACCGAGCCGTGGTCGGCTCGATCCGGTTCTCGCGGTGGCCTTTCTGGTCCTCTTCCACTCGGTTGATCCATTGCTTTGTCTTTTTTTTCCTCTGTATAACAATTGCCCCTACTCCCAAGGCGATGCTTTTGATTTTGTCTCCATCCCCTTGGGAGTATGTTGATACGAGTGTTGGAGCGCGCGAATAAAGAGCTTTACCAGGGGGTAGTCAGATCCTTTCACATTTTGCTAGATGACACAAAGGAAGGACCTTCTCGGCTATCGTGCCCTCCCAGTTGTCGTGACTTGCCACGTTATGCCAGGTCTGTGACCGAAGAGGTCAGGGCTCCTTGGTACCGAGTCAAGCACGCCTCGGTCTCATGATCGAAGTCCTTTAGTTCAAGCTAGTCGAGTTGTCTCATCATCGTGAGACCCGAGAGGATCACAAGTTGAATTGTCCCCTCACTATAGGACCCGTGATCGAGAAGATCACGGGTTCCTCGGGTACCGAGCTGAGCAGGCCTCGGTCCGATGGGCAAAGACCATCATGCTGAGAGTTATGCTCATATGTTGAAGGCTATTTAAATCCCCTTCAACCGCTCCAATGTCGATCATCCCTTCAACTAAGGTATACTTCTTTTTACTTTTCTTTTGTTGGGTTTCCTTACCACCATGGCATCTGATCTTAATTTCGAATGGACCTTTTCAGATGATGGGTCGTCGTCGAACACCTCTTCTGGGTCTCGACCTTACCGTCCCTCTTGGGTAGAGCATTCCACTCTTACGGGGAGGGACCTACGTCACTTGCGTTCGAAATACCGCATTCTTGATTCGGTTAGCCTTCGTCTTCCAAATCAGGGAGAGAGTACTGACGGGTCTTTCCCCAGAGAGGTTGTATTGTATGCAGCCATGTTCCAATTCAGTGTCTGTTTGCCGTTGCGTCTGTTTCTTCAAAATTGCTTAGCTTTCAATCAAGTAGCTCCTTCCCAAATTGTTCCCAGTGGGTGGTCTACTCTGATTAGTTGCTTCATTTTGTGGTCCTACCTCGGGGGTGAGCAACCTCTAACCGCGGCCAATTTTATATCGCTTTATTTCCTCAAGCATAGCCCTGAGTATAATATTCATTTTTACGTTATCTCTCGGAATCAGATTCATGTTATGGGTCCTTCCTCAGTGAAGCACTGGAAGGACGAGTGGTTCCTTGTCGGTGGCGACTGGTTAGCCCGTGACGAGAGACGATTGCATTTTCTCATCCCGACTGAGTGTAGGGAGCTAGGTAAGTAGTTTCCCGAGCTCTATCGGGGCCTTTCGTAGATCTTTATTATGATATTTTTCTTTCTTCGTCGACAGTTCCTCGTAGTTGTGAGCTTACAGTCGAGGCGTTTGACTTTTACCACACCGTCATCCAGTTACCAGATCCGAGCATCGGGGCCCGAATCTAGTTAAGGAGCAGAATCTAGTGGACTTTGGCTTGGCTCCCTCTCATTACCCCCAGGTAATCGCTGAAAACTATTCCCAATCTTGTGTGAGGGTCACTTTTCACTTTCACCCCTTTTTGTAGAAATATCGAGACGGAGCGCCTCCCTATTTGAAAAAGGGCGTCGCCGGAATGCCCGAAACTCAAGGGCCGACTCCAGTTGGGTCTCAGACATCGAGGTGACCGATTTGACAGAGGAAGACCCCAAATCTCGACAGGCTCGGCCTCCAATGCCTTCCGCAGCACCCCAACCTTCTGCTCGGCTTCAAGGGACGCCTACCCCCTCTTCCTTTCGCGGTCATACAGGGATCTCCTCTCATGCTTCAATTTTTCCTTTCTCTTGTCCGTACAACGCTGATGTCGACGGACAGTTTACCTGGAGAGTGCGTTTACCCTTTAGCAGAGGCTCGTAGATTCGTCGAGTGGGTCAGATTTTGGCTTGTCAAATCCTTAGCACAGCATCAATACATGCATTAGTGACCTCTACCAGGTGAGCATTTGTAGTTTTAAGTACCTGCCGTAGTATTTTCACCTAACGTCGGTTTCTGACTTTAGCAGGTTTTTAATCGTCTGGTGGTGTTCTTGGGTCGAGTTGCCGATGAGATCGACCACCTTCGCTGTCATTATGCCCCTCGGGAGGAGTTGGATCGGGCTCTCTCCTCCTTGGATCAGGCCAATAGCCTCCTGGAGAGCGTTCGACGTGAGTTGGAAACTGAGAAGAGAAAATTCCGAGATGAGCTTGCCAACCTACAGAGAAGGCTTGATGAAACCAACGCTCGACTCTCGGACTCTGAATTCTTGGCCGGGGAATTCAAGAAAACGCAGGAGTATGTTGATCTGCAGAACGCTGCCATGAAGTGTGGCGTCTCCTGGTCTCTTCGCCAAGTTTCTATTGAGCATCCCAACATTGACTACTCCTTTCTTCAAGAGTGCTTTAAAGCCAAGCGTGATGCCCCCAACAACATGGATGATGTTGACGACGAGTAGGAGGGTGGCAATCTACTTTGTCTGCGTTGACCGCTTTTATGAACAAGCAATTGTTATATTGTTGTTTTGTCTTTATTTGTAGCTACCTTTGGAATTATCAATCAATTCTCTATTACCAAAAATTATTGGCTTCTAACCCTTTTGCGATGGCCAATGGTTTTGTACCTTTAGTTGCTGTCGTTTGGCTTTTGATTTTGCTTCATCTTGTGTTTTAACCGTGTTAGGTCACGTGACTTGCTTCTGGTTTGGTCGTTCTCGAGATCTTTAATTATTCTTTCCAATTTTTGTCGATCGATGTAGATTGATGTATTATTATATCCCTTACTTGAGGAGTACACAAAAAGTTGACAAGGAGTACTCAAGTATGTAGACAGTGGATACTTTATTGATAACGTAAAAACCAATAATTTTAAAAACCAAACGAAAGAATCTTAAACAAATCCTATACTTGTTGGTTGAATGAAGAAATCAATGGCCACCCGCAGTAGAAGTCCTGTCTGCAACAAATGCATGGTAGATATCATGTTGTCTGTGGCTCGTCCTGGTTTTTCTTATGCTTGCCTTTCTCTTTCTGCAAGACTCTCTCTCTACCGGGCCTCCCATTATTGTTCGGATTTCTCGAGCGGGTGACTTACTATCATTCTCACCATTTTGTGTCGCTTTAGGATCGTCCACATAATCCTTGAGATGTCCTCTTCGGATGAATCCTTTCACCTCTTCTTTGAGATCAAAGCAATCCTGAGTAGATGGTCGTGGTCTCGGTGGAAAAGGCAATACCGCCCTTTACTCCTTTTACTTAGAGGTGCTTTCATCTTCTCTGGCCATTTGAGCAATCTTTGATGTTTGATCTCCATCAATACTTGTTCGAGCGGGACTATAATTGGGCTATACTTCTCGAACTTCCGAGGTAGATCTTTTTGACTGGATCAATCTCTTTTCTCCCATCTCGACGACTGTGGTTTATCCCCAAACCTCTCTTTCTTCTGGTCGGATCGTTTTCCCTCTGGCTCTTTCCTTGAGTGGAAGAACTTTCCAGCACTCATATATTTCAGAGCTCAGCTCAGTGCCTCTGAGAAGGTGCTCGGCGTCTTTTTCCCGAAAGAGAATTAAAGGTATTCATCCCTGATGCCGAACATGAAAGCTAGGAGAGCACCACATCCGTGAGACCTTAAACCTGTAATTTCTCTTCATTAAACCGAGTCACATAGTCGTGAAGGCTCTCTCTTGCTTTCTGCTTGATGGTCAGAAGATAAGCCACGGGTCGGCTTCGGCTTCGACCTTTTACGAACTGGGTCACAAATGCCCTGGCCAGGCTTTTGAAGCTCGAGATCGAACCTCGCTTCAACTGTCGAAACCATACCCTTAACGACCCACTCAAAGTTTGTTGAGAACACCCGACCCCTGATCACCTTTGACACCCCGTAAATGTCCATCCATTCTCGGTAGGCGTCAAGGTGGTCTATCGGGTCGACCGACCCGTCGAATTGTTTCACCGTTGGTAGCTTGAATTTTGGAGGGACCTTCTCCCCCATGATTTCATCTGTAAATGGCGAGCCGACTTGATCCAGTAGCTCTTCGAGATCGAACCCCTTCTCTTTTTTACTTTGTCGCTTTTCTGATAACTCGGGCTGATCTGCCGGTTTGTCTTTGTCGAGGTCTATGGGCTTGGCATTTTGTTTATCCTAGTTGCTCTTGCCCCTATCTGGCACTGAGGATTTCTGTCGCTTTTTGCCCTTTTGCTGACCTTGGGAGTCGAAAAATTCGTGTTTGTTGTTTGATATTTCCGCCTAGCCTCAGCCTGCTCCCTGCATTCTTTGTTGATTCTTCAGCGTCACTCTCTACTGGACCTTTTCCTTTTCTGAGGTCTCTGACGAAGGGTACGTCGCCAGCCTCTCGTTGTTCTAATTGTTGATCTAGCTGGGTTATGCGCTGAAACATGCCCTCTACCTTTTCTTCCAAGGCTGCAAACTTATTTTGGAGTTGTTCAGGGGCTATTATTTTAGGCACCTTGGGCGGCCTTTCTTGGCGCTCCAGGTTTTGTCGATTCGCCTCGCCCTCGGATCCTCCTATCTGAGGGTCACCCAAGTTTAACTTTCTCCTTGCATGGCAATCATCGTCAGAGCGTCGTGGACTTCTTTCCGGCGTCATGCTTGTTCGACTGTACGACTTGTTTCTCGTCCCCACAGACGGTGCCAATTGTTGATGCATGGCTTATGCTTTCCCGGTTCCTTTCGAGGCTCGCACCAAGCTTGATTATTAGGGACTTGAAGACCTACAAAACCGAACAGGACTAGACCGATGTGACTCTTGTCAGACGGGCTCCAATGCCTAAGTCAGCAAGGGAAGTAATTGAGTAATGGAATTCAAGTGTAGAACTCGCCTTGCCTTAGGGTTAGGCTAGATGGCCAATTCATAGTCGCTCGTAAGGTTCCAGATTCCTCTAAAGGAGCCCTAGCTCGTTGCTGCAAAGCCCAAGGTGCATGGAGATCAGAAGACGGCGATTACCGAGCTTGGCAATGGGTCGAGCCCGGGTCGGGACCGAGCCGTGGTCGGCTCTGATTACGCTTGTTTACATGCGTAAAAAGAAGGTTTTAGATGCTGTTTTTACTATGTTTCAGCTTTGTTTCGGATTTTTCTCGGTCGTTTGAGTTCCAATTCATGCAAAATTCATATATTATGGTTTGTGGTTGGCTTATATTGTATTTATGACATTTTAGGACCATTTGGGAGTGCAAATTAATCAAAAGAAGCAAAAAGACGGAAAAACCTACATGGGAGGCGCCAGGCGCCTGGGAAGCCTGCAGAAAAACTGGTTTTCTTCCAACTTTGCCCTTAATGAAACGCGTCTTCCAATGCGTTTTGGTGGTTCCAACCGATGCATACGTGTAGAAGAAGTGTTCCACTATCAGTTTGAGCACGATTTGGTCAGTCAAAAGAGTTGGAAATGGGTGATTCACCATCGTTTTAGGACCTACCTAACCAATTCTGCACAGCTATAAATTCCAGCAACTTCTCCACCAAAATCATCAAGCCTTGGTTCCTTCTCTTGATCATTTTTTAGTGTTTCTTTGTTGCTTTCTAAGTACTTTTGAGTTGCTTTCATTAGTTGCTTTTGGTTTTTAAATCCCGAGTACTTTACATTCCTTTATTGAGCTTTGTTTTGTTTCCATTTGTACTTAGTCATTTTCTACTTATTCAAATATATAAAAATCCAGCACTTTGCTTCTCTTCTCTTTGCCTTTACTTTATTTTTAGTTAAGAGAGTTGTGTTTTTGGAGGAAAGAGCACGTGACACTCCCCCTTGCTTGAAAGAGAAGGGCGAAGCTCTCAATCCCGATAAAAACTCTCCGTTAGTTAACTTTTGTTTTTCACACATGCATTCCACATTCAACCATTTTACTTGCTGTATTTTCTTCAATATGTCTTTCTAAATTCCCGTCTCTAGCCCGGTTATGGATAGTTAGCCTTTTATGTCTAAAAAGGGTTGCTAAGAAGTAGTGTTTTTGCTTTCCATTCATTGCTCAACATGTTTTCCCAAAAAGTTAGGATTTAGAGAAGGCCACTGTAAGTCTTAACAAGTCAATACTGAAAAGGTTGCTTATTTGCATTGTTGAGTGGTTAAACCGAGGAGAGGAGCGCCTTAGACATAAGGGTTTCGCTTAAGTAGCCTAGACATAGGACCTTAACCCGAGGTTGCGACTATTTCCATCCTAAAACTAAGATATCTCTCATAATAGACATATTAGGGAATGTCTTAGGACTTTGAACTTGCTTAGACATAAGTCAAGTGAGAAGCGTAGTCGTTGGTTTCTAAAGTAAAATGCATATTATCCTTAGCATGTCCTTGATTCTTTGTTGGCTAACTTGAAGTAATTCGGGCTAGGTTTTATCATTATAAGTCCAAATCCCAAATCCAAAACCATTATTTGTGACCACTTCCCATTTTACAAGAATCACTCATTTCAACATTCACTATTCTTTAAAACTTTAGAGTTTGGAAATTATTTAGAAGTTCTTGAGGATCGATACTTGGATACTCCATCCATTTTATATTACTCTGACAGGTGTGCGCTTGCATCTATATAATTGTTACCACGCTTAGTGCGTGCGTTCAGCATAAACGCCCAGTCAGGCTCGGTCCGGTTCTCACGGTGGCCTTTCTAGTCCTCTCCCACTCAGTTGATCCGTTGCTTTGTCGTTTTTTTCCTCTGTATAACAGGTCAAAACACAGTAATTCAGTATTAATTTACCGAGCATAACTTAGCGGTAGTTGGCGTAAATCTTCAATTAAGAAGTTGTAAGTTCGATCCCTCACTCCATTTGTACTAAAAAAGTTTATGAAGAATAATAATGACATGCTGAAGCAGATTTGAGCATCATAGTTCTTTTTTCTCTGTAATTTTGAACCTTCATCGCCCTATTCAAATTTGAATTTTGCGAAGTTGGTCATTTTCATGATCAAAACAAATAGTTTTACGTACCAACATGGCAGGTGAAAACTTTTGGTTGGCCTAAATAGATGATTAATTATAAATTTCTAATCATAGCAATAGTATGTAAGATAAGCCCTTTTTTATGTGTCGCTTTACCTTGAAAGGAAAATAAGCTTCGCTCCTCCAGGCTCCCGATGCTCCCATGGTTGGCAGAGATCTAGGGTTAGTGTCAATCAATAAGTTGAAACAACTTCGTAAGTGTATGGCTAACCCAATAACGAAAGTTTTGTAGTTTACTAATAATAATAAAAACAAAAGAAGAGCAATGAGAAAAGATAATTTTGTTTTAATAAATTAATAGAATGAAAATTCTAGAAAAAGTAGATTTTAAACCGATAAAAAATGGGGGCAGATACAAATATAACAAAAAATTTTAAGGAAATAACAAATTTAGCATCTACATTTTAGTTTTGCAAATTATAGCAAAATTTTTAGAAAAAATGGAGGTCCAATAATAAAATGCCAAATTTACCCTTGTAACAATGATATATATATCTGATATATACTTGATATACCTCTTATTTACTACTGATATACAACTAGTATATTACTGATATAACTATGATATCCACTAATATAATTTATATGATTATATACTTGATATACCTCTGATTTACCACTAATATATGTTTGATATATAATTAATATGTTTTTGATATACCACTGATATAATATTGATATGCAATTGATTTAAATCTAATATAACTAATCTACTAATATAACTTCTAATATGGTTTACCACTTATATGCGTATGATATAACTATTATTTCTAATATAATTTACCATTGATTTACTACACTGATGTCTCACTTATATATCTGTGATATATACTTGATATGCCTCTAATTTACCACTGATATAACTATGATATCTACTAATATAACTTCTTATATGATTATATGATTTACCACTAATATAACATTGATACATATGTGATATATACTTAAATGTCTCTAATTTGCCATTTATATACCTTTGATATAACCACGATATCTACTTATATGACTCTGCTATCTATGTATTGATATATGTATTCATATGAATCTAATATATCCACTAATTTCCTTCAAGTGAAAACAATTGTGCAAACAAAGAAAATAAAATATAAAATTATTACATAAACGATTGATATAGATAACGGACGCCTAAAAGAACAAGTTAAAAGTCTGATATACTTTATAAATTTAAACAGCTGATATCTCTTATATTTAGTATCTAATTAATATTAATATAGATTAAATAGTTGATATAGCAATCAAAATTATTGATGATATTAGTATATCAATCAACAAATTGCAGTGATAAACTATAATTTAAACAACTGAAATACCACTGAAAATTAAACATTTAATATACCTTATATTTAGTATATCAGTTACAAATATATTTAGTATACCGCTGATATATATCAGATGTACATAAAATGTACATTAGAGATACATCAAATGTATATCAGATGTATATAGGTATATCAGTTACAAATATATTTAGTATATCATAAATTAGAGGTATATTAGATGTATAATACGCACATCTAATATATATCAGGGGTACATCAGATGTAGATCGAAAGTATATCAAAGATATATCGGGCGTGTATCATATATACATCGTCCATCGGACGTATATCAGATATACATCAGATGTATATCAGATGTCATAAGGGTAAAATTGGAAAAATAAAAATTCCGAAAATAGCAATTCAAATATTTTGCTATATTAATGAAAGAGGTTGACATTTTTGTAAATATGTATGAAAGTTTAGCTACCCAATACAATTTTCCTAGATAATAATATGTATTTATCTTTATCTAAACTTAATAACAACAAAAAACTAAAATAGACAAGTCAACAATTGAACTCTACCATTAGTGAGAATGGAAAAATATCTAACTATTATGACATTATCCAAAATTAGATGTCCAACCTTAGATGTCAAAATATGGGATGTCTAAATAACCCTAATCCCATGTGTCAATTTCTTTGATTTGCTTAGTGTCTCCAGGTGTCAAGTTGACCCTTATCCATGTGTTTAATTCTCAATATCCCATGTGTCTTTTTTCTACCTATTATTAGTGTTCATATGTAACACCTCGTGGTTGTTCAGATTTCCTATAAATAGTGGCAATTCATGGATAAATTAGTAGTTGAAATTTTAGTGGATTCTCGTGAAAATTTATGTTGAATTCTAAAATTGTGTTTTTCAATTTTAAAATTTCAAATTTATATTTTAATTTTATATTTTGTTTAAATCTCGTATTTCCTCGTTGTTCGTGACTCATGGTGCCTCATTTTGCTCCGTAATTTTACAAGATGTTATCAGCACGACCCTCTGCCATTTTTCCCTCTTAAGGTAGGTCCTAAAGTGTTACCATGCAAAATCTCCCCAAATTAGAGTTTACTGCCACTGACATGAATGACAATAATTATTTGTCATGGGTAATGGATGTTGAGATTCATCTTGATGCTATGAATCTGGGAGAAACCATCAAAGAAGGAAATACAACGACGAGTCAAGATAAGGCAAAAGTCATGATTTTCCTTCGTCACCTTCTCTATAGGGATTGAAGATGGAATATCTGACAATAAAAGATCCTCGTGTATTATGGCAAAATTTGAAAGAGAGATATGATCATCAGAAAACAGTTATTCTTCCTCAATCTCGATACAAATGGATGCACTTGAGGCTCCAGAATTTCAAATCAATAAGTGATTATAATTTTGCATTATTTAAAATCAGTTCGAAATTGAAGTTATGCGGAGAAAAAACAACTGATGGAAATATGCTCGAGAAGACATTCTTTATCTTTTACGTCTCGAATATGCTCTTGTAACAACAATATCGAGAGAAAGGTTTTAAGAAATATTATGAGCTCATATTATGTCTTCTTATTGCTGAGCAAAATAATGAGTTGCTGATGAAAAACAATCAATCTCGACCAACGGGAGCAACACCGTTCCCTGAAACAAATGCTATGAATTTTAATAATCGTGGTCGAGCTCGAGGTCGTTGTTGAGGGCATGACCACGGTAGAGGAAGAAATAATCATTCCTTTCGTGGTGGTCGTTATAATCATCCAAAATTTCAAAAGAACCACACAAAATAATGATCATAAAGGAAAAGCTCCATTGGATCAGAATTCTAGAAATATTGAACACAAATGTTTTCGATGCAGAATGACTGGTCATTGGGCACGTATTTATGGTACGTTGAAACACTTGGTGGATCTCTATCAGGTTTCCCTAAAAGAAAAGGGAAAAATGTGGAGGCAAATCTTGCATATCAGGATGGTGATATATTTGATCCTGTCAACATAACAAATTTGGATGTTGCAGATTTCCTTGAAACTCCTGGAGATCAAATTGGCACAATGGATGGAGTAGCAAGTGTTTCCTTTGATTTTGAAAACATCCAAAATTAATATTTTTTTTCTTTCATCTATCTTTCATGTTTTTTTTAGCTAAGGTTGTCTTTTGTATTTCAAGTTTTTTTTTCTTCTGTTCTTCTTATTGTAATTATTTTGTTTAATGAAGAAGCATGGACAATTTTCATATATTGGATGACTCCAAAATGAGCAATGAAAATCTATGTTTGGCAGATAGTACAACTATGCACACAATACTGAAAAGTATAAAATATTTTTCCAAATTGACAATGCTGGAAGCAAAAGTCAATACAATATCAGGTTCTGCAAACTTGATTGAAGGTTTTGGAAAATCATATATTATTTTGCCTCGAGGAACGAAGTTTACAATTGACAATGCATTATTATCTAGTCAATAAAAGAGAAATCTATTGAGTTTTAAAGATATACGTTGCAATGGTTAACATATTGAGACTGATAACAAGAATAATATATAATATCTCTATATTATATCTATTCTCTCATATGATAAACATATACTGGAAAAGCTACCTGCTTTATCTTCTGGATTATATCAACAATGAATCTGAAGTTCATGAATCCAGATATATTTACTACTTGGAATGACCGATTGGGTCATCTAGGGTCCGTAATGATGAGAAGAATTATTGAGAATTCACATGGACATCCATTGAAAAACCAGAAGATTCTTCAATGTAATTGTCGCAACGTCATCCCGACGCGGAGCGGCCAACATCGTCCCCTGAAGGATCTCTTTCGAGATAAGGGTTTGGAGTCGACACCAAACATCTACGAGGTGTGATTGGTCACCTATTTAAAAACTTGGTCTACGAAAAACAGATTTTTGGTTCGGGAGTCGACTGAGCGTAGGGAAGGTATTAGCACCCTACGACACCCGTTCGAAAACAGTACCACATTTTGTCAAAAATTATCCCATTATTTTTATTTGGTCCAAAAAAAAAGAAATATTTTTATTTTATTTTAAATGTCTCATATTATATTAATTTACATTTTGTAATAAGATATGAACTAATAGGTATCAGTGGCACGAAGACCATTAGGAAAATTAAACACCTCGAGAATACTAAAGGTTCCAATTCCCGTCATTGGAGTTTTTGAAATAATTATTTAGCAAAAAAATAAATAAATAAAAAATAATTTTAATTTTAGGAAATATTGAGACTTGAATTTATGACATGAGTATTGACTCTCAAACGTCAGACATGCAAAGACTTGAACTTTGGTCATGTACATTAAAACCAAACATCTTCTACTATGCCAACATCCTAATATGTAAACATTGTATTCTTTTACAAAAACAAAAGTTTTAATTTATTTTTTTAAAACTAAAAAAAATCTTACGAATTTTGTTAAATTAAAAAAATAACTTTTTTATTTATTTCGAAATTAACGAGATTATTTAAAAGAAAAAAACTTTTATTTAAAAATAAAGTCAAATTTACTGTAAACAAAATTTATTTGCTAAAAGAAAAACTGATTTTTTGTTAAGATTCTTTTCCAAACCATAACCGTTTAAAAGAAATTAAAAAAAATATTCTAAAACAACATTCCAAAAGATTTTCTTTAATTACTCTCGTTTCAAAAAATCAGTTTTCAAAAAACCTACAGATCTGACAAAAAAAAAAAAAAATCTTCCATATAGAAAAACTACAAAAAAAACAAAACTAAATTAAAAAAACAAAATTAAAAAAAAAGACTCCTTAAAAAACAAAATTTAAAAGAAAAAAAAACAAAATAAAAAAAACTACAAAAGAAGACTATTATCTTTTAAAATAAATAAATAAATAAAACAAAGCTGATACAAAAGAAAAGAGGAAACCTTGTTAAAAGAAAAACTGACTTTTAAATCTCTAATTTAAACAAAGTTAGAAAAAGAAAAACCTTTTTATTTTTAAAATATCAAAATCTTTATTTCCTTGTCAAAACTTATTTAAAATTTCTTTTATCTTAAAAAAAATTAGTTTCTTATTAAAAAAGATTCTTTCCAACGTATACTCACTTAAAGCGTATTACTGGGAGGGAGGTCACCGGAGTGCGTGCATCGTCGGAGGTTGTTGGAATTCGTGGTTGGAAGTCCTGCTATTCGTTTGTGTCGTCGGAGGTCGTGGGTATGAAGGAGAAAAGGTGGTGGTGATGAGATAAGAAAGGAGAAGAGATGGAGTGATGGTTATGGAGGAAAAATACAGTTTTATAGATGGAAAGAAAAAGAAAAGGTGAGAGCGTGAATTTCTAACTCTCTGCACTGTATGCACTGTCTTGCCCTCTGTATGTTGTCGTCTCTTAAATACATAAAAAAATAATGGTAAAAGAAGAAGGGAAGGATGACACGCGTTCGGTTTTGACCAAATAAAAATGGGAGGAGAAACCAAATCTTTATTTTTAGCCAAAACAGAATCTATTTTTTTAATTAAAAAAACCTTTATTTAAAATAAAATTCTTTATTTAAAATCAAATCTTTTTATTTCTTTTATTTTAATAATAAATCAAATTATTTAAAACAAAATTTGTTTTTTAATTTAATTTAAACTTTAGCTTGTGTCAAGGACCTGTACTTGACACAAGCTTCGATCTTGATCTTGGATAGAGTTCGATTTAACCGAAAAGAAAATGCAACGAACCTGGTTATAACACAGGCTTCGACCTCGACTTGGATCGAGTTCGATTTAACTGCATGATAATGTAATGGCCTGGCTATAACACAGGCTTCGACCTCGACTTTGATCGGGTTCGATTTAACCAAATGATGATGCAATGGACCTGGCTATAACACAGGCTTCGACCTTGACTTTGATCGGGTTCGATTTAACCAAATGATGATGCAATGGACCTGGCTATAACACATGCTTCGACCTCAACTTTGATCGGGTTCGATTTAACCGGATGATAATGCAATGGACCTGGCTATAACACAAGCTTCGACCTCGACTTGGATCGGGTTCGATTTAACCGAATGAGAAAATGCAACGGACCTGGCTTTAAAAACAGGCTTTGACCTCAACTTGGATTGGGTTGGATTTAACCGAATGATAAAATGCAACGAACCTAGCTTTAACAACAGGCTTCGACCTCGACTTGGATTGGGTTCGATTTAACTGAATGAAAAAATGCAACGGACCTGGCTTTAACAATAAGTTTCGACCTCGACTTGGATCGGGTTCAATTTAACCGAATGAGAAAATGCAACGTACCTGACTTTAACAATAGGCTTCGACCTCGACTTGGATGGGGCTCGATTTAACCAAATGATAAAATTCAACGGACCTAGCTTTAACAACAGGCTTCGACCTCGACTTGGATCAGGTTTGATTTAACCGAATGAGAAAATGCAACGGACCTTGCTTGAACAACAGGCTTCAACCTCGACTTTGACCGGGTTCGATTTAACCGAATGATAATGCGATGAACCTGGCTTTAACAATAGGCTTCGACCTCGATTTGGATCGGATTCGATTTGATTGAAGATAAATGTTTGATCACAAAAATGACCGAGCTTGCGAGCTTGGCTCGGACGGAATGATGACTTGAGGATGAGCTGAAACGTGCTGAACAGGAGACCTGCAAGAGAAAACACTCTAAGGCCCAAATCAGGAAGGATCCGAGGTGTATTCGAGAGAAAATATAGTATTTGCTTACCTAGGATAGAGGCAAGCAAGGTCTCCGACATGATTCCCGAGGGGGCCTCAACGGCTAAGGTAAGTGTGAATTACGACGTTTTGTCATGGAGTTTGTCGGAATATGTGGTAAACAAGACACATTTAGGTCGATTCAAACAAAGGAGATCTTGTCGGCTCAGCCATAACGGGAGTTGGCTCGGTAGACAGTGGAAGTACCGAGGTGATAAAACTGGCTTCACAGACTTAAAGCCACACGTGTTTTTCTATTCTAATAAGGATGTGCCACCTAAGTGTAAGGTTTAGAGATTCTTTTAAACTTGCTAAGTGCATGAGATATGCACTTGACGCATGACGATAAGACCAACAAAAACCACGTGTTTATGCTAATGCGAACTTCCAATGGCAGTATGCAATACTTATCGTAGCAGGAGTCTGACATCCCAGCGAGAGGTCAGACCAATTCTATTCATCTTGGCAATCGACGCTACACTACGTAGGTACTTGTGCAGGTGATTCATTGATCGGTCATTAAATTGCGTCCCCTTGTAAACGAAAGAGCTTCTGCCAGAAATAGCTAATGAATATCGGATACCCTATTGCTGACAATTGAGTGTGGCCTATCAACTAAAGAGGCTCCATGGGAAGCTGCTACGCGACCTCTAGGTGCAACTATCTTATGATAGATGGGTGCATCTACAAATGTGTATTGTCTCAACGTCATTAATGATGCTCCATTCTATTTTGCATTTATTTTTATCACTTGAAAATGAAGCTTGACCAATGAATTTGATCTTCAATGCATGATGAAATAATGTATATGCCTACTGAAAGCTAGAATGCAACATGTATGCATGATACTAATTTTTGTTTTGACAATGGAATGTGATTATGAATGCACAATCCATGATACTTAAATTTTCATAATCTAATCATGATATGATTTTTTTTTTTTTAAGAATATGTATGCAAGTGATGTGAATGCATGATTTGTGAAAATATAGTCGAGGAGAACAAGAAGTTTCCATATTTTTCAAAGATATTATCTTTTCTATACTCTCATCCCTCTTATTAGCAAATATTTAGCAAAGAATCAAATGAAAAAGGTAATGTCGACATTGGAGGAAATCTGTCAACTTTTTTTCTTTTTCATTTTCTTTTGCTTTTGTCCTTTTTTTTTAGTGAATGTCTTCACTCGATAAAAGATATACACATAAGGGTAATTTCTCAACCATATCAGGTTTGGTGGGGATTATTTTGTATATGTATCTCATGTGCTAGTTTAGAAAACTATTGAAAAGTAATTCATAGTATTGTACATCTTGCTTGATTAAACTGCTTCATAACCTCAGCCTTGTAATTGACAAGAAGATTGGATACGAGAACATGAATTTGACTTTATGAACAAACGAGGATGGAAATCATGATTTTCCATCAAGCCTCACGATGAGAAAAGTCAACGAGCTTCCTTTTTAAAGAAAAGGAAACCAAGAGTTCAAATATATTTTGTCAAATCTCTTCAATAATAAAAGATTGATTTTTTTATTGCAGCTTTGGATTAGAGATTATGATAGAAGAGTAAAAGTGATCTAATTTCTTTGGATAAATAACCTTGAGAATTGGTTGCGTAACTCCCCAAGGGTTCATCTCATGTACCGCACTCCTTTGAGCTTAGCTAGAGATATTTGATGAAATCATCTTTCTAGCCACATGTTATTCTCCATGGAAACATTATTGTGGTCCACTTTGAATGTAAAGACAGTCTTTTTAGCCTTAGCTTCGACGTGCAGTTGATGTAGTCCACTTTTGAATGCAAAAGACTGATTTTTTGGCCTTTGCTTTGAAGTGTAGTTTTTCACGGTAATCCACCTCTCCTTTTAGCTTTCAATTTCAAAATGAAGTTCTTTATGGAATGTTGTTTAACAACCCATTTTGTACAATGAAGGTCCCCCGAAATTGAAAGATTTTCTGTGAGAGAAATGAGACTTTCTTATTTTGAAGATTCAAAGTGTAGTTACAATTTTGCCCTAACGTAGCATTTCTCGACTTTGCCCCAATTTGAAAATTTGTAAAGAAGACCTATAACCCTTTGAAACTGCAGTTGTTGATCTATATTGATTGCCCCAGTCATTGAACTAAAAGATTGTCACGACCTTTTTATCTTTCTTTTCTCTTTTCTCTTTTTTTCCCCTTTTTTTTTTTGGTCAGACATAATCTTTTTACAAACAAAATATGGTGCAATCACATATAAAATGTTGATCATGCGTAAGTCATTGTTTCAAATTATTTCTTTGCCAATGCTGGTTCAGTATCATGAGAAACTTATCCCAAGCAAAACTCATTAAAGGAGACTGATATCTTGAGACTATTTGTCAGGTCGCTAACTTCCCAATTCTCAAAATCACTATCCTCAGTCTTGGAATCACTTTTTTACTCAAAAAAGAAAGTAGACGAAAGATTAAGTTTGAAGAACAAAAATGAGATAGATTTGGGAAGAAAATTTAAGATATGAATAAAATAAGTCAAAATAGGGAAATACTTGTGCAATCAAAAGTACTGATTTATGAAGCAGTAAATCATAAGAGCCCAATGTTATTTTATTATCTTCAAAGTTTTCAAGGTAACACTAGGTGGATAATTTTGGATGTTTACTATACAGTTAGATGTGGCGGGCTTAGCAAAAGGCTTTTATGGTAAGTAGACAAATATTGATATTCATCATAAAAATTGTATGTGATAGGCTGAGCAAAGGATTTTTTTTTGCAGTAAATGGTCAACTCTCAATGTTGACCATATTTACCATATATCGGTAGGCTAGGCTCAAGGTTGATTAGGCTTAAAGCAGGCTAGGCTCAAGGTTTTATAGGGAGTGAGTAATTTTGGACTCTCATCTCAAAAAGGCATACTTACCCCATAATGAAAAATTTAGTGGTTTACTGGTTCGCACATGAGAAGAAATAAGGAGGCCAGTATAAAGCTGCTTTGAGTTAGGGTTTAGCCCGAGAACAAAGCTTGGTAAAATGGTTGAGTTTTGAAAAAGATTATATCTCATTGAGAACTTTGAAGGCATTCATTTTTTTACAACTTTTATTTTTATTATTCTTTTTTCACTTTTTCATTTTTTTCATTTTCATTCTTTTTTTTTCCAAATTATGACTTATTATAATTGGTTTATGATTCTTGCTAAAGTCTCAACTAACAAGAATGATAAGAGTAGACCACATTAAATTATTATTGAAAATCTCAAAACATATAATTTTTTATTGAGAGCATTTTCAAAGAAAACTTTTTTTTCCAACCAATGATATGATATGAGTGATGCATGAGTGAATGTATGACTTTGATTTTTTTTTTTTTAGAAAAATAGCTCAATTTCCATACACTCACATTCTTTTTTACAAGTACTTAGCTAAATGGTGGGTGAATAAAACTTCATTGCCATTTTAACATTAGCAAGCTATGAGTCGTTCGATATCTTAGCAATGTCAAAGATGACTTCAACGAAGAAATAGACTTTATTGATAATGCAAAGCAATAGTTCAACATTGTTTTTCATAGTCTCATGCACTGATGATACTAGTGCTTCATGTGTTGACCATATTCCTTTGAAAACCTTAGCCATCCTACCTTTATTAGAACTTGCACTTTATGCTTCAACGAAGTACAGTTCTTAGTTGAATGACCTATAGCTCTTGCATGGTAATCACAGCGAACTTGTGGGTTGTACCATTTTGGATAAGGTGGTTGTAATGTCTCTACAGGTACTGGAGGTAATATATTACCTTGAAATAATGGCGATAACAGCTTGGTATAGGACGATATTGGGATTTGGATGTAATCTCTTTCACTTTAGTTGCCTCCGACTATTATGATTGTCAGGTAATGTTGGCAACCTTAGTTGTGGTCATACTGCAAAGCCAATAAGTTTATGGTTACTGTAGACGAAATATTGTATACCGTAGATCCTTGTTGGTGCATCCACTTGCACTTCGAGATTACTGCTTGGACTTTATTTTTCCTTTTAAAATAGCTTCTATTCACTTCAAGATATGGCTCTTTATTAATTAAAGGCATTGACAGTTGTTCCGTTGCTTCTCCCCATCTTTGAGCATATTCTTTCCCTGTAGTTTCTTCAGCATTTCTATTGGTAACATTTTCTTTTTCTTTACCTTTTGAATTATCTGAATAATTGGCCTTTGATGTTTGTCCATCTTGGAATGTGAATTCAACCTGATATTTTGTAGGAGCTTGTTGGCCTTTCTTGGACAACTCAGCTTCACGTGACGAACTGTGCTGGGGGAAGCCCTCTGTTGATTGACAAAGAGGTGGGTCCACTCTAAGTGATGAATTATCATGAGGCTTGACTAAATTTTTAGGTTGAGAAATGTCCACAACTGTAACAATATTCTTTAAGACATTGAAAATTTCCGTGACTTGTTCTTGAATATTATCGATGTCTTGTCTCATCTTCTTTAGCTCTACATTCTGCACTTCCATGATCTGTTCTTTAATCTCGTCTCTTATTTTCTTTAGTCTAGTATTCAATTCTTCCATGACCCATTCGTGGATTTCGATTCTGATTTTCTTTAGCTCAGTGTTAAATTCTTCCATTTTATGCTACTTTATGTACCTTGTATATAAAGAATAGTAAATACGTGGTTCTTGAGCTATGTTTTCTAAGAGTTCGTGTTAATTATGATGTAATGGATAATGCACAGATTTTGATTTTTTTTAAGATAGAAATTGATAAGCATGAGACGATGATTATGCGAAACAATGCCTCATATATATATTTTTTAATTTATGCTATGGACATGCAAGAATGATGCATGACAAAGATAGTTTTTATAAAATGATGTATTCAAAAGACATATTTTTTTTAATTTATGTTATGAATATGCAGAATGATGCATGGGAAAACTAGGTTTTTTTTATAATTATTTTCTTTAAGGAAATAATGTGCTACCAATTACCCCCAAGTGATATGATATGCAATCTAAATGCATGTAAATGTAATGCTAGACTATAAATCATCCCAGGAGGGAAGATCATGAATATGCGCATGAAATGAAACCTTAGGGTTATAAGGACGAACTCCTAAATAAGTGAATAAGTTTGAAAGTTTTTATGTGCCTACAACTGGGACATTTATAACCCCTTTGAAATGCAACAGTTCTATCCAAACTTAAATAAATAGTTGGGAAGAAATAAGGTAAATGATCTTTTCTTTTTTTTTTATTTAAAAAAAAAGTGGTTCATTTAAAACCTTATGGTTAAAACTCGGGCAAATTGACTCTATTTTTTTATTTTAAAAAAATATTATGACATAACAACACAAAAAAAATAAAATGTAATATGAATATGAGTGTGAAGTTATGTACTAATGCCTCCTAAACGATAATGGCCCCCAAATCTTCCATATGCTTTCGCAGTATAGTCGACTGGAGTGGAGAATTTCATGCGCCTGCACGGGAATCGAAATTCTACGAATGTCACACTACTAAGTCTCCGATCTAATTCTAAGGGTAAAGCTCGAGTAGGAGGCTTGTGAATTTGTGTGAGATGCATGGATAATGCAAACTTACAAAAACAAATAATTAAAACACAAAATGTGCAATAAAAAAGGAATGGACCAAAATATTTCATAATGGATGTAAATGACAAAAATAAATGGCTTGACTCTCTAATATCCCCAGTGGAGTCGCCAAGCTATCGCAACGTTATCGCGATGAGGAGCGGTCACTCATCCCCTGATGGGTCTCTTTCGAGACAAGGGTTTGGAGTCGCCACCAATCATCTACGAGGTGTGATTGGTCACCTATTTTAAAAAACTTGGTCTACGAAAACAAAATTTTGGTTCAGGAGTCGGTTGAGCGTAGGGAAGGTGTTAGCACCCTATGACACCCGTTCGAAAGCGTACCATATTTTGTCGAAAATTATCCTATTATATTGGTCCAAAAAGAAAAAAACTTTTGTGTTTGATTTTAAATGTCCCAAATTTATTGGTTCATATTTTACAATAAAATACGAACTAACAAGAATGAGTGGCACCAAGACCATTAAATTTTAAGAGCTGTACGTTACAGTCATATTTTCAACGATTCTTTTTATATTTTTGTTGGCGGCTTCCACTGCACCATTCATCTTAGGTCGATAAGGAGTTGAGTTGAGATGCTTGATCTTAAACTGCTCGCAAAGCTCGCTCATCAATTTATTGTTTAAATTCCTTGCATTATCAGAAATTATGGTTTCAAAAAGAACAAAACGACAAATAATTTCTTTCTTGATGAATTTGACTACAACTCCTTTTGTCACATCTCGGTAAGAAGCTGCTTCTATCCACTTAGTAAAATAATCTATGGCTACAAAAAAGAATCGGTGCCCATTTGATGCTTTAGGTTCGATAAGTCCCATCACATTCATACCCCACATAGAGAAAGGCCAAGGAGCTGTTAAAGTATGCAAATGAGAAGTAGGAGCATGAGTCTTGTCCGAGTAAATTTGACATTTGTGACATTTTCTTGCATACTTAATACAATCTGTCGCTATAGTCAGCCAGTAATAGCCAGCTCTTAAAATTTAATGGCCTTTGCGCCACTCATTCTTGTTAGTTCGTATTTTATCGTAAAATATGAACCAATAAATTTGAGACATTTAAAATCAAACACAAAAGTTTTTTTCTTTTTGGACCAAATATAATAGGATAATGTTCGACAAAATATGGTACCGTTTTCGAACAGGTGTCGTAGGGCGCTAACAGCTTCCCTACGCTCAATCGACTCCCGAACCAAAATTCTGTTTTCGTAGACAAAGGTTTCTAAAATAGGTGACTAATCACACCTCGTAGATGATTGATGACGACTCCAAACCCTTATCTTGAAAGAGACCTATCAGAGGATGACGTCGGCCGCTTCGCGTCGCGATGACATTGTGACACTAATTAATTGTCATGTGATGCTTACTCTCAAGGTAAATTAATCATTAGACCATCACCAACTAAAGTAGGGACAGAATCACCTACATTTTTAGAATGAATTCATGGTGATATATGTGGGCCTATTAATCCATCAAGCGGACTCTTTAGATATTTTATGGTATTAATAGATGCATCGAGTAGATGGTCACATGTATGCTTATTATCAAGTCAAAACATTGCAGTTGCAAGATTACTTGCTTAGATAATTAAGTTACGAGCACAATTTCCTGATTATACAATTAAAAGCATTCGTCATGATAATGCTGGTGAGTTTACATCCCAATCATTAATAATTATTATATGGCAATTGGGATAAGTGTTGAACATCTTGTATCTCATGTTCATACACAAAATGGTTTAGCCGAATCATTTATAAAACGACTGCAGTTAATTGCTAGACCAATGCTTATGATAGCTAAGCTTCCTACATCTGTACGGGGACATGCTATTTTGCATGCAACACCACTTGCACGTATTAGGCCCCAACAGCCTATCATAAATATTCTCCATTACAATTAGCTTATAGCCAAGAGCTGAATATTTCCCATCTGAGAATTTTTGGATGTGCAATATATGTTCCCATTGCTCCGCCACAACGTACTAAGATGGGACCTCAAAGGCGATTGAGAATATATGTTGGTTTTGATTCCCCATCAATCATTAAATATCTTTAGCCCTTGACAGGTGATGTATTTTCTGCACGATTTGCTGATTGTCATTTTAACGAGACAAACTTTCCAACATTAGGGGGAGAAATTAAGAAGTTGGAAAAATAAATTACATGGAATGAATCTTTGTTGTCTCATTTAGATCCCCGTACAGATCAAAGTGAACTTGAAGTTCAAAAGATAATCTATTTTCAAAATATAGCTAATCAATTACCATATGCATTTATAGATACTAAGAAAGTGACTAAGTCATATATTCCAGCTGCAAATGCTCCATCAAAAATTGATATCCCAATACAACAAGTTGTCATTAATAAGTCTGCGACATGCCAGAAGCGTGGGAGACCAATGAGTTCTAAAGATATAAATCCTCGAAAAAGAAAAATAGTCAATAATAAAAATTACTCGATTGAGAATGTGGATATTCCAGAACAAAACCTAAACATGACTACTCATGAAAATACCGAGGAATGTCAAGTACCTGAAGATAATAATGAGATTTCAATAAATTACGTCATGACAGGAAAATATGGAACCAAACTAATATAGTTACTGACAACATTTTTGCTTATAATGTAGCTATTGACATTATATCCGAAAGTGAAAATTATGAACCAAAATCTATCAAAGAATGTCAACAAAGAAAGGATTGGCTTAAGTGGAAAGAAGCAATCCAGGCAGAATTAAACTCACTTTCAAAACGTCAAGTCTATGGACCAGTAGTCCGAACACCAAAAAGTGGTAAACCTATGGGATACAAATGGGTATTTGTAAGAAAAAGAATAAAAACAACGAGGTCACAAGATATAAGGCAAGACTCGTTCCACAATGGTTTTCACAAAGACTTGGTATTGATTATGAGGATACATATTATGTGGTGGTAGATGCGATTACACCGAGATATTTAATTGGTCTGACTGTGTTTGAAAGTCTTGACATGCATCTTATGGATGTAGTCACAACATATTTATATGGATCTCTTGATAATGATATATATATGAAAATCCTTGAAGGATTTAAGGTACCTGAAACATATAATCAAAGTTCTCGAGAACTGTATTCAATAAAGTTACAGAGATCATTATATGGATTAAAATAATCAGGGAAAACGTGGTACAATCGCTTGAGTGGATATTTCTTGAAGGAAGGATATCAAAATAATTTAATTTGTCTGTGTGTTTTTATAAAGAAATCACCGTCAGGATTTTCTATTATAACTGTGTATGTTGATGACTTAAATATAATTGGAAGTCCTGAAGAACTTTCAGAGGCAATAGAGTATCTTAAGAGATAATTTGAAATGAAGGATCTCAGAAAAACAAAATTTCGCCTTGGCTTGCAAATTGAACATTTAGCAAATAGGATATTTGTGCATCAATCAACTTATACAGAAAAAGTTTTAAAAAGATTTTATATGGACAAAGCACATCCATTGAATATTCCAATGGAAGTTCGTTCACTTGATGTGAAGAAAGATATATTTCGACCTCGAGAAGATAATGAAGAAATTCTTGGTCCTGAAGTACCATATCTTAGTGCAATTTGTGCACTTATGTATCTTGTTAATAATACAAGACCAGATATAGCATTTTCAGTTAATTTATTAGCGAGATAAAGTTCTTCTCCAACAAAAAGAACTTGGAATGGAGTTAAGCGTATATTCCGCTGTCTTCGAGGAACGACTGATATGAGCTTGTTTTATTCAAACAAATCAAATTTTGATATAGTTAATTATGCAAATACCGAATATTTATCTAATCCACACAAAGCTAGATCTCAAACAGGTTATTTGTTCACATGTGGAAGAACTGTTGTATCATGGCGATCAGTGAAACAGACCATAACAGCCACCTCCTCAAATCATGTTGAAATTCTTGCAATTCATGAGGCTAGCCAAGAATGTGTGTGGCTAAGATCAATGACTCAACACATTCGTGAAACATGTGGCTTGTCTCCTAATAATCTTCCAATGATGTTATACGAAGATGATACAACATGTATAGCCCAAATCAAAAGATGATATATTAAAGGGGATATAACAAAACATATCTCACCTAAGCTCTTCTACACTCATGATCTTGAAGAAAATGACAACATTAATATTCAACAAATTTGTTCGAAGGATAACCTGATAGATTTGTTTACAAAGGCATTACCTACTACAATATTTGAAAGATTGGTACGTGATATTGGAATACGGCGGCTTAGAGATCTCAAGTGATATTTCCATGAGGGGGAGCAATATATATTGTATTCATTTGAGTTTGTTAGATTATATGAAATATGTACCTTTTTTCCTTCACTAGAATTTTTTTTCCACTGGGTTTTTTCTAGTAAGGTTTTAACGAGACATATTTCATATAAACAATGGGCATCTAAGGGGGAGTATTATGAACATTATCCAAAATTAGATGTTCAACCTTAGGTGTCAAAATCCGGGACGTCTAAATAACCCTAACCCCATGTGTCAATTTCTTCCATTTGCTTAGTGTGTTCAAGTATCAAGTTGACCCTTAGCTTATCCATGTGTTTAATCCTCAATATCTCATACGTCTATTTTCTACCTATTATTAGTGTCCAAATGTAACATCTCATGGTTGTACAAATTGCCTATAAATAGTGGCAATTCATGGATAAATTAGTAGTGGAAATATTAGTGGATTTTGGTGAAAATTTATATTGAATTCTAAAATTGTGTTTTTCAATTTTTAAATTCCAAATTTATATTTTAATTTTATATTTGTTTAAATCTCGTATTTCCTCGTTGTTCGTGAATCGTGGTGCCTCATTTTGCTCCATAATTTTAGAATACTAACAAAGAATTCATGACTCAGCCTTTATTATTATTTTTATGTATTAATATTCTCCCAAAAAGAAAGAGAGAAAAATAAAAAAGATAACTCAAATACAATCATTTCAATGAAAAAATTAGATTTTAAATGATTTTATTATGCTCTCGTTTTAAAAATATATCAAGATCTACGAAGTATATGATTGAACTTTATAAATATTTTAGGGAAGTTTTAGTGGATAACAAAATTTTTTATGTATTTTAAAATAGGTTAGTTGTTTTTAAAATTTTAAAATATAGCAAAAATTTTCACTTATATTAGTTGTATATCAGATACTCATATCAATAGTATATTAGATGTATATCACATAGATATTACACAGACACTCATATTAGTAGTATATTAAATGTATATTACATACATAGTCCAAGTATAAGTAATATATTAGATGTATATCGTCACATACATATATCAGTAGTTAGATATGTTACAGATGTGTATCATTAGGGTAAAGTTGTCATTTTAAAATTTTATCTTCGTTTTTTTAAGTACTATATTTGAAAAAACTAAATGTGATTTATATTTTGCTAATTTTACTTAATATTTTTGTCACATTTGTAATTGTCCCAACATTTTAATAATTAATTAACTATAAAAATGAGAAAAGAACGTTAAGGCACTGCTCAAGTCAATTGCTTACATAAATTAAAGGCGAAATCGAAAGAAATACTTTGAACTTTGCCCTTTATTAAAAAAATACTCCTAACTTGTTAAAAGTTAAATACCACCTTTGACTTGTCATATAAAAGTCCAAAATTATATTTTTAAGTTAACATTCATTAATATTTTGAATGAAAAATTGACGCGGTTAAACTTTGAACGATATAATAATAACGTGAAAATTTGCTTGGATTAAGTTTTAAAAGGGAGAAAATGTACAAGAAACTATAATTTTTGAAAGTGGGATTAGGACAAGAATGAGTAGACAATGAAAAAATAATCTCGGTTGACAATAACAGAAGAAGACATTCAAAAGAAAATTTAGTAGACAATCAGAGCAAGTTTCCAGGTTAATTGTCACGTAATTCTAGATTTCGCTATGTCAATTTTAGATTTCAAATTATGAAGAAATGATTTGATGATATGATATTTTTGAAATGTTTATGAAAAATCCTAGATAATATTGAAACATTTGAAATAATAATGATATTTTTTAAACTAGAGCAAATTTTAGGAGTATTCTTTCTCGAAATCTAGCCTAAATTAAATTATTATATTATAAAATTCAATGTCAATGATGTTACTAATTTGAAGGAACTTTTTTTTTTTTTTTTGGAAGAGATTTGAAGGAACTTTTATTACTAGTAGAACGATTCAAAATTGAAAATTAAGATCTTCTTATCTTCTATCTCGGAAAATTGCACGAGATCCAACAATTCAAATCAATATTAATTGCACAAGACCCCATACAAACTATTCTGACTGTTACAAGACAAACTTTGAACTAAAGCATAACTTGAAAGTTCGTTTTCTCATTTTGGTTTTTGATTTTTAATTTTTTAAAAACAGTATTATTTGATAACCAATTGAATTTTCCGTGTTATGATTTTCAAAAACCATTTTGAAATTTTAGATAAATTGAAAAAAAATAGTTTTCAAAAATAGATTTCTTTTCAAAATCTGTTTTTTTTTCTTCTCATACTCGACATTTTTTTTCTTTCTCATTTGTATCCGTAAAAGATTTCTTTCTCACTCTAAAATTGGTTTGTTTCTATTATTTTTCTCCTTCTAAAAATTTTATGTTTTGCAATATTTATTATTATTTATCTCTAAATTTTTCTGTATTTTTTATTTATTTAGTTTTTCTAATAGATTAGTTTCATTTTTCTCTCTAAAAACTGAATATTTTTCCTAACTTTTCTCCGCATAAAATTTCGCATTTCATAACTTTTCATATTTATTTATTTTCTCTAAAAATTATATTTTGAATCTTGTTTTATCTCAAACTGTAATTTTTCTATTTCTTTCTAATTTTTTTCTTTAACATGACTTTATTTTTTCTCTAAAATTTTTCTCTTTCTTATCTTTAACTTTTCTTTCACGTAGAATCGAGCCCAAAAATAGGGAATGCATATCCCAACCCCATCCCCGATTCTATTTTTTATACTTTAAATTTAAAAATAATTAAAAACAATTATAAAACTGATAATTTTTCTCAAGAACATCTCTTGAACTGAATAACGAGTGGAGATGAAGACTAAAAATTTTCACAAGCATGAAAATGGGAGGAGAATCTTCATTCGCACTCACATCATTTTCATCTCTACTTTGCATACAATTTTCTCTCTAACATGTATTTTCAATTTTGTAACTTTTTAAAAAAGAAAAAACTAAAAATGGTTAGCTAACATGTTTCGTTTTCTGTTTTTTAAAAACAAAAAATAAAAAATGGTTATCAAACGTTTTTATTTTTTAAAAACAAAAAACTAAAAACCAAAAACACAAAACATAAATGGTTATCAAACGCTGATTGAGTTTTCATTCATGCTTTCTTCAGAGTACAGAGATCTGTTTATATAAGCTAGAGATCTTAACAAACTGACTCAAGTTTCTAACAACACCTTAACTACACTGATTAACAGAAAATGTGAAACAGAAAATGTGGAACAGAAAATTACACTTCAGTGGTTAATCTTAACATTAAAGGCTATTCGGATGTTGATTGGGCATGTTGCTTAGGCGATACATTGGTGCTTATTGCATGTTTTATGGAACTTCTATTATCTCGTGATCCTCCAAGAAACAAATTGGTTGTTGATCGCTCTAGTGTTGGGAGTGAGTATCAAACTATGGCTCAAGCGACAGCTGAAATTGCTTTGTTGTAGCATCTGTTCATTGAACTCGACCTGCCCCACTCCCTTCCTGTCGTTCTTTGGAGTGACAACATGAGTGTGATATCTCTAGCATATGGTATTTCACTCCAGACATAGTTAGGAATAACTTTGAGGTCTTGGGTTCAAAAGCCACATGGGACGCAACCTCTATCAAGCAATGACTCCTTGCATATATATAAATATGGAGACAATGCGCATACCTGTCAGGTATAGGGACGTAAAGGCCAAAGGACCGCCGACGAAAAAATGACAAGAAAAGCTCACCCGTAACTTAAATCACGTAGTATAGAAAGTACAAAAATGACAAAAGAAAAAAAGAACATGGGGATTAACGATACCTCCCTGGTAAAATGCCACTTCAAGGGTCATCTTCGTTTTCGGATAATTATGGTTGTTAATTTAGTTCTTCTATATCAAAACCTGACACCATAGACTTTTAATATTCCAATACATGAGAGGATCAAGACTCATTTACCCTTACAAAATAACCAAGAGTGATTTACAAAATAACCAAAAAATCTCTTCTTACAATATTATATTTACAGAGACAAGATCCCAACTTAAATATGAAATTTAACCTAATTAAACACCATAATATAATATTTAAAACAACAGAATCTAAAATTAATGAGATATTATATACAGAAAAAAGGCTCATGTCTTTTGATTTAAAGGAATATTAAAAGACAACACATGTAAACATATAAATCCAATGGCTACCCATTTATGTAGTCCTTTGTTTCAATGGATATGATGGTGCTACCATTTATAAGCTCGTCATCCCCAACCCCTACGGAAAATGATAAAGAAGATCTAATTGACGAATTGTCTTCAATAATTTCTGAACAATCTCGAGACTTTCTCATTTCTTCTAGTTCCAAATATACTTGTTTCATTGTCGGTCTCTCTTTCCCATTTGTTGTTAAAACATTTCGTAGCAAGTGCTGTGACATTCTTAATGATATCCATCTTTTCTTCTTTGGCTTACTACAGTATCTAGAATTTCAACGAGCTGACAGATTTTGGCAAAAGTGACGGGTAGCTTTTCAGTTAAAACCTCAACCACCAAGACTCGAAAGCTATATACGTAACTTTTTTCAGTATACTGACTTGATCTAAAGTACTCAGATCAATATATCTAAAAGTTCCAAACACTTTTGTAGTCAAAGTGAGATTGATCACATGACACAAATGATCTTGATGTTCCAAAATCAGAAACTTTTGCACTATAATTTTCATCCAAAGTATGTTTAAAGAATTGATATCTCTATGAAAAATAGGAATTGAAATTGCAGAATGCATATATGATTCGAAAACGAGTTTCCCATGAAAGAGAAGGTGATTCTCTAGGATCTTTCTTGTGAATATGGTGTGAAAGTGTTCCATTAGAAACAAATTCATAAACTAGCAAAGGAAACTCAGTTTCTAAACAACATCCCAAAAGCCTGACAATGTTTCTATGGTTAATTTGAGAGAGGATAATAACTTCGTTAATAAACTGTTCGATCCAGTTTGTCTCAATTTTCTTTGATCTTTTGATTGCAACAATGGTGTTATCATGCATTCCTTTATAAACTGTGTCAAACCCTCATTGACCAAGAAATCTGCTTTCGTTGTAGTTATCTGTTGCTTGTTCAAGTTCTTCTTGTGTAAATATATTTACTCTCTCCCTATCTCCAAGTAGCTTCTGCTCCAACAAAAAACCTCCATTTTGCTTGAAAAACTTTTTCTTATAAAGCTTGCGCCTTCTTTTCTTTGTTAGTAGTTGATGTCGTCCTTTGCATCCACAAAGGAAACAACACAGTAATATTATTACACCACCTTAGCTTCAATGAGAAAAAAAAAATATTTAATCTACTTCAATTCATCTTAGCTAATCATGTTGGGAAAAAATAATATAGATCAATCAATCCTCCTGTAAGTTCTTTAAACAGGAACTATTTGATTTTCCCTTTCCACAGGTTAACATAAGATACGTAAGTACCAATAACAAAGGAATGAGAGATAGGGATAGAAAAGCTTAACACGACAGGGATTATACTGGTTCGCTCCTATCTTGGGACTACGTCCAGTCTTCTGTAAAAAAGCAGGTTCAACTATAATTTGAAATATTACAATGGAGATCTCACTCAAGATATTACTCTCTTGTTTCTAAGTACCTTAACAATGGTTACCTAGGATTACAGAATTGGAAATACCCTCGCTAAACCCACGAGATACAAACTCTTTTTTCATACACTGTCCACAACCACTCAATTCTCCCTTATTTGGATTCTGTACCAATGAAACCTTAACAAAAAGGTTCTATTTCTAAGAGGTCAAATATCTCAATCCTTGTAGGAAAACAATATTGTAATCCTTATAAGACAATAATATCCTACTCCTTGTAAGAATTGGTAGTAGTGTTTGAAAATTCTTTTCCTCGTAGGACACGGGTCATCTGTTTGGCTCCATTATCCCAACAAATCAATATATAAAATTAATATATAACAAAATTTATATTAGTTCATATTTATTGATAAGTAGATAATGGAACTCGGATTGAAAAAGAAGACAGGAAAGCTGACAAATATAAGCCAAGAACACAGTAACAACAACACACACGAAGAAAGAGAAAAGAGAGATACCTATTCCAATCAAGATGAATGGGTAAATAACTTTGAGAATGGCCTCAACACGATTGTAACCAGAAGAACTCCAGTTCTTAGAGTATAGAAATGTGGAAATTATCTGATCATTAGAACCCAAGGGAACCAAAATAGAGCCGAACATGTACAAGGACAACCTCCAAGAATGAACAAAGTAGCGTTGGAAAAGTAATCAGAGTGAGGGTCGGATCTGAGTGTGATCAACGAGGAACATGAGGATTTGTATCTATCAGGAACATCGTCAGTAATAGAACAGCTGGCCTCGTTTCCCAAATATTGATATTGGCCGATGGATTGGCGAGGGAAGAGGAAGAGGAAGAGGAAGAGGAAGAAGAAGAAGATGAGAGATAGAGCATAGGAAGGAGAAGGGGCTTCCATTATTATTCTTTTGCAAATTTTACTTCATATGCCGTTTTCTTTATACTAGAGCGCCATGTTTTGTTTCCTTGTTGAAATTAAACACTAATATCTACCAAATGTAATGTGGCATAAATTAAAACAAAATTATCTTTTTTTCTTTGCTTTGCTTTTCTTTTCATTATTATTATTATTATTAAACATGCAAAATTATCTTACATATTATTGCTATGATTATAAATTTATCATTAATCATGTATTTAGGCCAACCAAAAAGTTTTGGAAATTATTAAACAGCTAGAATGGGGGACTAGAAATTATTAAATAATGAGATGGAGACGGGGACTAAAAATTTTTACAAGCACGAGAATGGGGAGCATCCTCACTTGCACCCATACCACTGTCATCTTTACTCTACATAAAATTTTCTCTCTAATATGTATTTTCAATTGTCTAACTTTTTAAAAAGAAAACTAAAAATGATTACGAAACATGTTTGGCTTTCTGTTTTTTAAAAACAAAAAACAAAAATAGTTATCAACCATAGAAAACCAAAAATCAAAAAAAAAAAAATTGTATTAAAGTTATCAATTTTCTTTTACTCTATTTCTTCTTCGGGAGAATATTAATACATAAAATAATAATAATAATAAATAAAGGCCCGAGTCATGAATTGATGTCTTTTTTTGGTTAGATATTGGTCCATTTTAACCCATGGTAGAGTTGATTGTTGACTTTTCTATATTTTAGTTTTTTGTTGTAATTAATTTTAGATGAAGATAAATAAATATTATTTAATTGAGCATGACAAAGACAACTTGAATTAAAACTAAAATTTGTTAGAGAAAGTAATTGATAAGAAAACAATTGCCAATTGGATCTAACAACCCTTATGGTTATGCAAACCCTTAGATCACAAATGCTAAAACCACCAAATCAAGATGATTTCAACCCAAGGAAGAAGTTCGAACGAATTTACCTTGATGATCAAGATCAAGAGTACAAAAAACTTGTTTCTAAACTCAAGATTCGAACCACTCCACAAGATAGCTTGATCAAGGCTACTTGAATGACTCTAGCATGCAAATCTAAGACTCAAGAATTGCAAAGAAAAATAAGCTCTAGGCTTTTGAAGCAAAATAGCAACTTTCATTCAATCATATAAAATCTGTATTTCAAAGGAAACAAGCTAGGCTATTTATAGCCTCCAAAACAACCCTAAAAGTAACCTAAAGATATTTGAAAGGTTGTAACTCCGAATTACATGATGACCATAACATCCACTAGCTAAAATATAACTTAAAACACATAAATGAAATGTTTAAAACTGAAAATATAATAAAAAGAGGTTTAAATCCAAGAATTGAAGTCTTGGTCACCCTTCAAAGTCTTTATAACCTCTCAATTGTAAGTGAAGCTTCACTTGAAGTAGTTTGAAGTGTAGTTCCATTAATTGATGGATGACTTGCAATAAATGAAGCTTGAGATGCACTTAAGTTCATTTAATGCAACTTGAGTTCCTTGAATTGAACTTGGCTTTATTGAATGCAACTTGAGTTAAACTCCACTTCAACTTCAACTTCTTTAAATGAACTTAGAGTTCATTTAATGCAACGCCTCCCTTAAGCTCTACTTGGAAGATATTGACTTGAAAAGTTCCATCTCCCTCTTGATCATCCCTAGCCGAGCTCACCAAGTATTGAACATGAGAAAGTAAAGCTTGTTGTAGCTTCTTGGCTCTTGATCTCGTTATGGGTTCTCGAGGCATGACAATGATGCTTCCTTGGTTCACATCAGTAATTAAATATTATTATAAAATAAGAATAAGGAAAGAACATGAACAACAAGCTAACTTATAACATGAGCGTAGCTCAATAATAATTGATACCTACTCATTTTCTTGAAATTCGAGGTTCAAACTCTTATATCTCCAATTTTTTGTACTTAAAAAAAAATTTAACGTGAACTACAAGAAAATGAGGTTGTTTCGACCACCTTTTATCGAAGGTTATTAAAAATCTTTGAAAAGTAATACATTTGTCGACAAATATGTGAAGACTTTGAAAAATATTTGATGTTATATCAGAGGTTTAGAGTAAACCTTTGAAAATTATGCACTTTTTTTTTAAGATTATTAAAAACCTTTGAAAAAGGTCCATCTTTATTGGAGGTATTTTAATGATATTCACTATTTTTTATAAAGGTTAAAACATTATATTGAAAAATATATGATATTTTATAGAAGGTTTTTAGAAAACCTTCGAAAATTATGCACTTTTTTCGAAGGTTATTATTTTTTTATTTTTTATTTTTGAGTCATTTTGAAGGTTATTAAAACCTTAAAAAAAAATACATATTTATCAACAAATTTCATAAAGCTTTGAAAATTGTGTTATCTTTTATTAAAAGGTATCTTGAAAACCTTCCAAAAACAATCTATTTATCAACAAATATTTGAAACCTTCGGAAAATACATAATCTTTTATTGAAGATTTTAAGAAACTTTCGAAAAAGCTAGGAAATTATTAACTTCCCAAGGTTGCCAGAAAAATATTAACTTGTTTTTATCTAAAATGACTAGAAAACCTTTGAATTAGGTTAAAAAACTTTTACTTTTAATCCAAGGTTATTAAAGGCCTCTGAAGAAAAGGTATAAAGCTTTCATCGAAGGCTATTAAAACCGTCGAAAAAATATATAATACAATATTATTGTTAAAAGAAATATCATTTACTTTACTTTCTTAAAAAAATAATAAATAACTTTACCTTTCTAAAAAACAACGTGAGCTACTGCGAGGTTTAACTAGAAGATCGTTCGTCTCAAAGTCTTATGCTACAAGGTTTAACAGGAGGAACGTGAGCTGCTTCCGGTGGCTGATTTCTTCTCCGTTCTTTTCATCTCGCGCCGAGAACCAAAGGTACTAATCCGTAATCCTATTCGTGAAGTTCTTTACTGCTAACTTAGAGCAAAAAGAAATTTATGAGCGAGTTCTTTACTCAAATCTTGTAGAACAAAAAGAAATTGTTAGTAGAGAATTCGCTGATCTGACGGTTTTGTGAATGTTATTGTTAGTAGGCGCTCTTCGTTTCCGAATATTAACATTGTGAATGTGGATTACCTTCTTCTTCGTTTAATTTTTGGCCCAACATCTGCAAATTTAATGATACATTAATTGCTACGCGCCTACATTGTTTGATTTTCCTGCTTCTCTCAGATCTCTAGCCGAGTAAGTTTCTCATTATGATTTCAATATGTTTAATTGGATTTTTTGGATTAATCAATGTCGTTTTGAATGGATTTGTTGCTAAATTTCTTGTTGAGTCTGCCTGTGCAATCTTCGCATTTCTTTTTGGGGTTATTTCACTTGGAATTTTGGGATCTTATGGTGTGTTAGACGTAAATATATCGTTGTTTAAAGTGTTATGAAATTTGGGGATCTGATAATAATAGAATAAGGAAGGATTGTTTTTCTACCTTGCGTGTGAGAGGGAAGTGGCATCATGATTAATTATTTTCTTCTAAGTTTTCCGTGACGAATTTGAGCTTAGACCAACTTGTTGACATAAGTTAGCCGCAAGTTATGCGTTTTCTTTACTCGCCTCCCTTGCATCTATTTCTGAAGTAAATTAGCTTTTCATGAGGACTTCTTGTAGTGTGCCTTAACTATCTAGGGGCTCCAAAAAGTTGAAAAACGTCTTCATCAGTGATCTTTTACATTCAAATAATTCAGTCTAATTCAATGAAGTATCAGTTGATTTTTTTCTTATTCTTTGCCACTGAGTTCTGAAACAATCCATTTAAATGGGTTATGATTCTTGCTTCATATGCCTTTGAAATTGACCCGGTTTTAAATTATTGTTGCTTCATATTCGTCTCGCTGATGCTCCATAATCGAACAAAAACACTAATAGAATTTTGGATTTTCATGACACTCATGAACAGTAAAATAGTGTTCAAATTAAAAAAATAACGTCACGAAAGGAAAGAAATGCGTTCTTGGGGAAAAAAACGGAGATTTCTGAAATTTTGATATTTTGTGACAATTTTTAAATGTCACGAAAAGTTTGCCAAACTAGTGTAGGTCGTGACGTTTTTTAAACGTCACCAAAGAGTGAGATGCGTTTTTGCCGGGAAATGACGGAATGTTCCGGATTTTTTACTTTTCGTGACATTTTTTCTAATCGTCACAAAAAAATTGGAAGTAAGTACCTTTTTCGAGACATTTATTAAACGTCACGAAATATAGAGACACGTTTTTTGCGAGAAAAAAATATTCGACTTTTTTGTGATGTTGTTTAAACGTCACGAAAAGCTTCTTCTTGTGACGTTTTTATAAATGTCACGAAAGAATAGTGAGGAAGTAGACGGGAAAATCATATTTCTATCTTTTTCGTGACGTCTAAAAAACATCACAAAAAGTTGGAAATATAACCTTATCGTGACGTTTAAGACACGTCCTGAAAATGTGAGGCATTTTGTGTATATATCTTAATGACGTTTAAAAAACGTCACGAACGGGTGTGTTTATAATGATTTGTCACATTTTTTTAAAACGTCATGAAATGGTCAGCAATGGTTTTTAGTAAGAAAATGTATTTATATTTGTGCACACGAGTTTTTTCCTACGGGCACGAACGGGAGAGGGCATCCTCACTGCCGCCCCACATCATTACCATCTATACTCTATATAAAATTCTCTGTCTCTAACATATATTTTCAATTATTTTTATAAAAAAATTTGTATAAAAGATTATATTTTAAATTTTTTATAAAAAGTTAATTAACTTTTTAAAAATATAAAACGAAAAATAGTTATTAAACATATACAAATTATGATTTTAAAAACCGAAAAACCACAAGCAATCATTATCAAACGGACCCTTAAATTTATAGATTTTAGAACATAGATTTAAGTCAAAACATTATTTAAATATTAACTCCCAACCAATTGCAAATTTTATTTTTTACTTTTTTTTATTTTATCTATATATTTTATAAAAATGTTCATACATTTCTTTTCTTCAAACAAAAAAGATTTAATTAATGCCCACACTTTCAATAAAAACGATTGCAATTTGAAATTACAAATCTTGGAAGAATGAAAATTTTTTCAAATTTAATTACAAAGCATAGAGAAAGAATAGAGAAAAGGGGAAATTAACTTTCAATTTTTAAATTAATTTGTTGGAATTTAAACTAACCAAACATAAAACCATAAAATTTAGACAGTAGAAATTTTAGCCAGATTGTGCACTCGATTAAAAACAGATAATATTTATTTATTTATTTATATTACTTTAGAAAAAAAAAACATTTGGATCAATTTCCATCCTTTTTTATTATTTTTTTACCTTAAATCTTCTTACCCTTTTCTCCTTTGCCCTAATTTTTCTTTTCCCCTTTGTCCATTGTGTTTGCCGTCCCTCTCTCCCTTGTGAAGACCACTCCGCTTGATCGATCCCCACCATGAAAGCCGCTAAAAGGTGACCGTGAACAGCGCTGCTGTATCCAGAACGTCGTTGAGGTACTGTCGTAGCAACTCAACCCGTCGCCGCTGAACGGTGTCGTCTCTGCCACTGTTGTATCCCGAAGCTAGTTGAGGTACTGTCGCAGCTGCTGAACGCCGTCGTCGTTGGCCACCCCTGCCGGCCGCTGTAGGTTATTTTATCTTCTTTTTTTCCTTCTGAATTTAAATACTCACAGTCAGTCGGTTATCTCAGCAACTTTATTCTTGTTCTGATTTCCATTGCTGTTTAATGTCTACCTTTATGAACATTTACAAATGCATTATAATGGTTGCAGGTTTCTGTCTCATGCCCAAACCGATCAGGGAGGAGAGTGAGGAGGTTTGTCTATCAAAGTACTACTACTCTCACTTCCATTTTAATTACTGATGATGTGGTTTAGTATTAGTGATAATAATATTTAATTTTTTGGTACGCTTGTTATGTTCAATATTTTTCTAAGAAAAGGATATTGAGTCGTGTTTGTCACTTGAAACATTTTATTTCCGTATCTGATGGTTCTTCCCGTATCAAAAGTGTCTACTATTGTTTGGTTCTTTGTTGGTGTTAAATTAGTCAGTTAAATCAGAAATTTGATCTGAAATTTTGTTGTTATAAAATGATCACTAGGTAAGTAGATTAGAGCTGAACATATATGTTATTAATATAAAAGTAAGAGAAAGTTATATTTTAGAGAATTTAGATTTAGACTTCCTCCTTATAATATGTTAATTGTCTAGTTAGTTCATATGCGAGAATATATAGAATGATAATATTAATTTTGTATTGATCATTTATTGTTCTTGTGGGTATTAGTGGTACGAAGGAGGGAGGCGATATAGGAATGACTTCTAAATACTCAATATCTTTCATGTAAGAAGTTTATTTAACTTCCGGTGTTGCAATGCAAGAGAGAACAATTGTTTATTATTGTGTTGTTGGACAAGATGACTCTAATCTCGCCATTTCATGTATGTAATAGTATTAATATAATAGTTATTATTTATGCTGTAAAATAAGATCGTTTTGTTGGTTTCATGATAATTATGTTGGGATAAACACTTAAATTCATGGACCAATTATTCCCTCTTGTGTGAACCTAGTAGGAAATAGCAAGTAAAAATAATAATCCAAACAAGCACAGGACACAAGCAATTTTAACGTGGAAAAACCCCCTCAATGTGAGGAGTAAAAAACCACGGACCGAAGTCAAAATCTCCACTATAATCAATAATGGGTACACCAAGTTCTCCCTAGCAACAACTAGAGGCATACAATAATAATATCTCGAGACAATAAATCTCGGTAAACAAAGGGAATAAATCGGGAAAGAAAATTAGAAAGATCTCACTTAGAAAGTGGCACCAACTACCCACTGTATCTGACTGTAGGCAGCTCCAAAAGAAATCTCCAGCGTCCAGATTGAAGACCCTCGTGTTACGAACACGCTGTCAAAATTTCATCTCGATCGGACCACGGATCGACCTCCGGTCGTGCAAAAAACGTCACTGTACGGAATTGAATTTCTTTTCCTTTTTCTTTTCTGTTTTCTCTCCTCGATCTGCGTGCAACTTTTTTTCCCTCTCTCTCCTTGTGTCATACGGCTAGGTTAATAATATATATATATATATATATATATATAGATATAAAAAAACCTAAAACATTAATGGCCCATGTGGGCCTAAAGTTGGGCTTTTCACACAATGTGAAAAATACCCAACAAATCTCCCCTTTTTCACTGTGTGAAAGAAATTGTCATCCCAACAACGGAACGACAAAACTCAAGTTTTTCTCTTGGTAGATTCTTTGTCAACATATCGGATCCATTATGATCAGTATGTATCTTCTCAAGTTCAAACAGTCCATCATTGAGAGCATCTCTCATCCAGTGGTACCTCACATCAATATGTTTCGTTCTCGAATGAAATGTTGAATTCTTACCAAGATGAATAGCACTTTGATTATCATAGAATATCACATACTGCTGTTGTTTGAAGCCGAGCTCCTGTATAAATCGCTTCATCCACAACATCTCCTTGCACGCCTCTGCTACTGCAATATATTCTGCCTCAGTCATAGAAAGTGCAACACACTTCTGTAGTGCCATGACACTGCACCACCTGCAAATGTCATCAAATATCTGGAAGTAAACTTTCGGTTATCTAAATCTCCTACCATATCTGAATCAGTGTAACCGGCAAGCACTGGCTTTCCACTTCCAAAAGTGAGCTTCAAATTGGAAGTACCCCGCAAGTATCTCATAATCCATTTTACTGCCTCCCAATGTTATTTTCCTGGATTTGACATAAACCGACTAACAACACCAACAACAATAGGCAATATCCGGTCTAGTACATACCATGACATACATCAAACTTCCAACTGCTGAAGCATATGGAACTCTGCTCATCTCTTCCTTCTCTTTCTCTGTAGAAGGACTCTGCTTGCTACTCAGTTTAAAATGATTGGATAGAGGAGAACTTACTACTTTAGCCTTGCTCATGTTGAATCTTTCAAGTAGTTTCTCTATGTAATGCTCCTGAGACATATACAATTTCTTGGATGCTCTGTCTCGTGCTATATGGATTCCAAGAATCTTCTTCGCTGGCCCCAAATCCTTCATGGCAAAGGATTTGTTCAACTGTTTCTTCAACGTATCAATTCTTGAAATATTTCTGCCACAATCAAAATGTCATCAACATAAAGCAACAGTATAATAAAGTCATTATCAGAAAACTTCTGCACAAATACACAATGATCAGAAGTAGTCTTCTTGAAAGCCTTGCTCCCCCATAACTGACTCAAACTTCTTGTACCACTGCCTCGGTGCCTGTTTCAACCCATAAAGACTTTTATTCAACTTGCATACAAGATTCTCCTTACCTTTCTCCTCAAATCCCTCTGGCTGTTCCATATAAATCTCTTTATCTAAATCACCATGCAAAAATGCAGTCTTGACATCCATCTGCTCAACCTCCAAGTCAAGGCTCGCTGCCAAACCCATAACTACACGTATAGAAAACATCTTCACAACAGGAGCAAAGATTTCATCAAAGTCAACACCTTTCTTCTGACTGAACCCTTTGACAACTAGTCTCGCTTTGTAACGCGGTCGTGAGGTGTGTTGTAACGCCCCGCGTTACTCAGTTTAGCTTGCCTCGAGTTCCGGAAATTTTTATAACAAAATAGATTTTTATTTATTGACTTATTGATTTATTTCATTGTTATTTTTAATTGATTCATCAGTGATCTTATTTAATTTAAGTGTGTCATCTCGACTAGTGTGTATTGTTACAGTTTTAGTGGTGAGTTAGTAGCGTGTAGTTATTTATCAAGTTACATTTAGTATGGATTTCCATTATGCGACACTTGTTTTGGATCTTTGGGCCAATTACGAAACTCTATTATTGGTTTGTGTTAACAAGGAAGGGTTGGGTAAGTGGGCCTTAAACATAAGGAAAAGAACCCAAGCCCAAAGGAGTTAAGAGTTTGAAACAAGAAAAGGGAACCCTAGCCACTTGTTCTAGTTCCTCTTCTCCTTTTCCCCTTTTCCTCTCTTGTTGAAGCCATCGGCCACCCCTCTCCACTCGGCTCTCCCTCTCCGACGCAGCAGCACCGATGGCGGTCATCTCCGGCGGACACAGCGGCAGCAGCGGCGGCGGCAGCAGGCGCAGCGTCGAACAGCAGCGGCGCGTGACGGGCGGCGGCGGCGGTGTGCGACGATCAGCGGCGGCGCGTGACGTTCGGGCAGCTGCAGGCGACATCGATACACGCGGGGCTGTGTTCGCGGCGTCCTTTCTCCGATTCAACAAGCCTAACGACCTCGAACAACTTGGATCCGTGAAACCCGGTAACTTTTCTTTGACCCACCTTTGTTCGAAGTTAGATTTGGAGTACCCACACCCAAATGAAATCGATTTAGAATACCCACACCTAAGCGGGGTTGTTTTGTAGCAAGGGACATTGAAACGAAGCCGTTGGAGATAGTATTGGACGTTTTTCGCTGCTGCAAAAACGTGGACAGCAGCGTATTGGTGGTGTTCGGCGATTATCTACATCCGTTTGAAACCCGATTTACGCTACCCACGTCTTGGCAAGCTAGATCTAATTTACCCACACCTTTACGAAGTCGTTTTGCGGTAACGAGCCCCTTTGAACCCTCTTAAAGATGTTTTTTTTAAGGCTGAATGGTACATTAAATTGCTGTTTTTTTTTCTGTTTTATGCTTAGGTGTGAGGCCGACGCAAACTTTAACACGTGGTTGTGTAAGTAGCACCAGGGGGCGAGTGCGTGCGTTTTTAGCGTTAACGGAATGTTCTTGATGCTGTTTTTTTTGTTTTTGTTTGTTTTTCTTGTTAAAATAATTTAAATGAGCATGTAAGGATTGTTGGTTTGATTTGTGAATTCTAGCGATCTTGTTGCCGAATTTCTATTATTGAACACTCTTGAGGAAATATGCTTCCTGTTCTTGTTGTTGTAGGTGACTAGTAGATTCTAAACTGTTGTAGTTAGAAGTAATTGGCTCATGACGTTTTGCAAATGGGATGTAGATGAAATGCTAGCTTGGTTATACCGATAATTTAATTCATATTGTCTGGTTGTGAGCTGTTGGATGAATTTTGTTTATTACGTGGAAAAGCATGTTTGTAAACGGTGCAGTGATTTTAGAATGTGAGAGGTTTACTTGTAGGTGGTCATGGAAGGGTTAGTGAAGTGGTGAAGGGTGCAGGGTAAAGGGACGGGATGATAGTCCGTTAACCATGGGTGCTCTGACCTGAAAGATGCATATAAATCGCTTGGAGGTTCAAAGCCTTGAGTAGTGGCCTTGGGGATAAATGACAAGGCCAGGCATCAAATTTCTGTAAACATGTATTGTGGTCTTGGGGATAAATGTCAAGGACCAATACGCTGGGAAGTCATCGGTACCTTGGGAATAAACGGCAAGGACCGGTGCTCAGTTCAGGCCTTGGGGATAAACGGCAAGGCCGAACATCAAGTTTCTGGAGAGGAGTATTGAGGCCTTGGGGATAAATGTCAAGGGTCAATACGACTCGAGGAGTTAGGCTTGAGGGATTAAAGAAGAGTGGAGCTTGCGAAGTAGTGGTGTTTGGCCTTGGGAATAAATGGCAAGGTCGGACATCAAGTACTGGAGAAGAAGGAGGTACGGTGACTTGGGAATAAATGTCAAGAGCCGTCATGCCTCGAGGAGTTAAGCGGGGAGTGATAAAGGGGGGTGTTGAGGAAGTTTTAGTACTATGAAACAAGGGCTAGTGATTCATGGGTTGAGGTATTGGTAGTTTCGACGCTTAGTTGTTGTATGTAGATGTCAAGTTATTTGTTCGCTATCTCTCTCTGCTTATTTGGTTGCCTTGCTCTTGTTTTGTTCTAAATGTCAAGATAATTGTTCGCCATCTCTCACTGCTTATTTGATTGCCTCATTATTGTTAGTTCTTATGTTGTGGCTGTGAGCATAATTTATTTTGTGCTAGTTAGGAAGTGCTACTTACGGAGTACCTTATGTACTCACCCCCCTTTGTACCTTTATATGTTTCAGGTGTGAACGGGGTCGACCGCGGTGATGACGTGGAGAGGGCTTGACCGAGGAAGGATCACTAGTTTAGTTAGTGAGGATATGGGGGAAGGGTAGTCGGGTACGAGTAGCCTTGAGACATATGTTATTGCTAGGTGTGAACCGCGGAGGAAAATTTTGTATTCTTTAGAACTACTTTAATTGTTATGGATGTTGTTGGTAAACGCGTCGTTGTTGTCATTGGAGTTTAGGTGCACGGTTGTTTTTACTATTTAATAATTTTTGCCACTGAGGCGAATTTGAGATCTTGTTGTTTTCTTTTAAATTGCCCATGGAGGGCGGAGTTCTGATAGTTTATGACATTTTTATTTCTGATAGAACGTATGGAAGTCGAAGCTTTATTTCATCTAAAATATTTTCCAGGAGGTTGCTTATCTCGTGTTTAGAGTTAAGGTTAGCCAGAAGAATTAATTAGTGTTGCCTATGATGTTTATATGAAATCTTGGGGCGTTACATGTGTTCTTCTTGTTTCACTCGATAAACCCACTTATTTTTCAGTGCGGTTTTTCCTTTAGGCAACTTGACAAGGTCAAAAGTGTGGTTTTCATGCAATGACTTCATTTCATCTTTCATTGCATCAATCCACTCTCTTTTGTGTTAATCTTCCATGGCCTCCTCATAACTCTCAGGTTCTCCCCCATCAGTCAATAACACATACTCATCAACTGAATAACGTGTGGAAGAACGCCGATTTCTGGTAGATCTTCTAAGTGAAACCTCTGTAGGAACCTCTGCAGGAACTTCTGTTTCTGCCGGCTGTTCATGAACATCATCTACCTCAACCTGTTCTGGACTCTCTACTGTACCATCAAACTGATCATTCTGAACCTCATTCTCAGTTTGCATAGAAGGTTGTGTCAAAGGAACTGAATCCAAGTCAATCAAACCATCACTGTGCTGAAACTCTGTTTTATTTGTCTTCTCAATATCTTCTATGGTTTGGTCTTCAACAAATACAACATCTCGACTTCTTATGAGCTTCTTATGTATTGGATCATATAGTTTATAACCGAACTCATCTTGGCTATAGCCAAGGAACACGCATGGTTTTGTCTTTGCATCAAGCTTCGATCTCTCATCTTTAGGAACATGTACGAAAGCTTTACAACCAAAGACACGCAGGTGATTATAGGATATCTCCTTATCTGACCAAATTCTGTCCGAGACTTCAAAATTCGAAGGAACACATGGCGTGAGATTCAAAACATGCACAACTGTGCTTAATGCTTCACCCCAAAACGATCTTGGCAACTGAGATTGTGAAAGCAAACATCTCACTCGCTCAACTAGTGTTCTGTTAATTCTCTTAGCTAGCCCATTCAACTGAGGAGTCTTCGGAGTTGTCTTTTGATGTCGAATACCATGACTTCTGCAATATTCATCAAAAGGTCCACAATATTCGTCTCCATTATCGGTCCTGATGCACTTCAACTTCTTACCAGTTTCTCTTTCAACAAGGGCATGAAACTGTTTAAACACTTGCAACACTTGATCTTTAGTCTTCAACATATAGACCCAAGTTTTCCTCGAATGATCGTATACAAATGTCACAAAATATGAGGAACCTCCAAGTGTTTTTGTCTTCATAGGACCGAATACATCAGAATATACCAAGTCAAGTATATTTGGCTTCCTCGAGTGTTGAGAAGCCTTAAAGGAAACTCTAGTTTATTTCCCAACTAAGCAATGAGCACATCTTTTCAGAGGTGCATTCTTTATACCAGAAAGATGATTTTTCTTGGCTAAAATCATCAATCCATTCTCACTAATGTGACTGAGTCTCTTATGCCATAATTCAACACTCTTCTCATCATCTATTGTATTTATTGCAGAATCCATAACCATTGCTTGCATCAAATACAGTGAGGAACACTTCTCCCCCTTAGCTACAATCATTGATCCTCTAGTAAGCTTCCATTTGCCATTGTAGAAGGTATTGCAGAAACCTTCGTCATCAAGCTTACCTGTGGAAATTAAATTCATGCGAATATCAGGGATATGTTTCACATTCTTTAAAACCAGCGTAGTACCATTCTTGGTCTCCAAGTGCACATCACCAATACCGATGGCTTTTGCTGATCCATCATTACCCATCCTAACACAGCCGAAATCACTAGATGTGTAGGATGCAAAGAAGTCTCTCCTGGATGTAGCATGAATTGACGCGCCACTATCAATCACCTAATTGCTCTGCTGTGTAGCTAGATTAATAACATCTCCATCAAATAAGATAAGGAAATCCTCAGTAGCTGCAGCAACTCTATCTGCATCATTACCATCATCATTTTTCTTTTCCTTACCTTTATCATTTTTATTTTCTCTTTTTAGTTGTCGACAATACTTCTTTATATGCCCTTTCATGCCACAATGATAACATTCAACATTCGATAACCGGCCGCTCTTACTTTTGCTTCTGTCTCTACCCTTCGGACTTTTACTCTTACTCCTTCCCTTTCTTTCAGTAACAAGAACCTCTGACTGTGATGAAGAGCCCTGTGATTTTCTTCTCATCTCTTCATTTAAAACACTGCTTTTCACCATGTCCATACTTATTACTCCATTTAGGGCTGAGTTCGATAACGAAGTTCTGAAAGTCTCCCACGAGTCCGACAATGTACCAAGAAGCCATAACCCTTGTATCTCATCTTCAAATTTAATTTCCATTCCAGCAAGCTGATTAATGATACCTTGGAATGTATTCAAGTGATCTGACATAGGTGTTCCATCTTGATACTTCAAAGCCATCATTTGCTTTATGAGAAAAAATTTATTATTGCCAGTTTTCGGGGCATATAACGACTCAAGCTTGTTCCACATAGTCCGTGCATGTGTTTCTTCTCCAATATGATTTAGAATATTTTCTTCTACCCAATGTCTAATAAAGCCACAAACTTTTCTATGACATATTTCCCATTCTAAATCAGTTTTATCTTCAGGCTTCTCAAGTGAAAAAACAGGAAGATAAAAATCCTTCACATATAAAACATCTTCCATCTTCCTTTTCCAAACTTGATAATTTGAGCCATTCAAGGTCACCATTCTACTTGTACTAGTTTCCATTGTTCAACACAAGGCCTAATTAATTTTTAACCTCGCTCTGATACCACTTTGTTGGGATAAACACTTAAATTTATGGACCAATTATCCCCTCTTGTGTGAACCTAGTAGGAAGTAGCAAGTAAAAATAATAATCTAAACAAGCACAGGACACAAGCAATTTTAACGTGGAAAAACCCCCTCAATGTGAGGAGTAAAAAACCACGGACCAAAGTCAAAATCTCCACTATAATCAATAATGGGTACACCAAGTTCTCCCTAGCAACAACTAGAGGTATACAATAATAATATCTCGAGACAATAAATCTCGGTAAACAAAGGGAATAAATCGGGGAAGAAAATTAGAAAGATCTCACTTAGAAAGTGGCACCAACTACCCACTGTATCTGACTGTAGGCAGCTCCAAAAGAAATCTCCACCATCCAGATTGAAGACCCTCGTGTTACGAACACGGTGTCAAAATTTCATCTCGATCGGACCACGGATCGACCTCCGATCGTGCAAAAAATGTCACTGTACGGAATTGAATTTCTTTTCCTTTTTCTTTTCTGTTTTCTCTCCTCGATCTACGTGCAGCTTTTTTTCCCTCTCTCTCCTTGTGTCATACCGCTAGGTTAATAATATATATATATAAACTTAAAATATTAATGGCCATGTGGGCCTAAAGTTGGACTTTTCACAGAATGTGAAAAATACCCAACAAATTAGTACTTTAATGCTATTGAACTTCCTCCCCAGGAATAATATGATTTGTTTTGAACCTCCTTTTTTTTTTTTTAAATGTGAAGGACTGAAAGGACAGTCAAGTAGAAGTATTTTAATCATTGTTCGTTGGAAATTATTTGTAACTATCAAGGATCACAAAGTTACACTCTTCACGTTTTCAAGGTAAATCTCATGGAACTTCCACTTTAAAGGCTATAGCCAATAATTTATATTAGGTAGCAAGTGATCTTTGAATTGAACTGGATTTCTTGTGAAGAAGTGATCGTTTCTAGTGAAGTAGATTAGAGTATCGGGTTTCAAGATTCATTTCTTTTTTATTTATGAAGATTGCCATGTGTATATTTTTGTCGACCAATATTTGAGATAATATTGATATTGCTTGACTTCTTTTCTTGATTATTGGTTCGGTTTTGGTAATAAACTTTTCCTAATGATTATTCACAAATTGTTTTTTTCCATGCTATGAACGTCTTACTAGTCTCATTTTTCCAGTATATTCTAATTTTGAATAACATCGGCTTCTAGATTTTGAAGTGGGCAACTTTCTTGTAATGAAAATCCTATATATTGAAACAAACTAACAAATAATTTTTTAGATCACTTATCATATGTATGAAGTTGTACACATTTATGTTGGAATGAATAAAAAAGCTCTACGAAGTTATTCATTTACTAATTTTCGACTAACTACAGTCTATTAAGAACATGGCTCTTTGTAACTATATCATTACGTTATATGACAGGGACCGGTAATAAAGATTTCAAGATGGCATTAGGAACGAGAAGTTGCCAGGTTTCTTTATATTGCCAGACCGCATCCTAATGAACTTTAGCTTGTTGTGACCATTTCCATCTTAATTCCAATAGAACAAAGGTAAGCTATTAACTGTTGTGATCATAATTCATACTGTGACATTGAAATCCTAAATCAAACTGAATAAGTTTTGTGACATTGAAATCCTAAATCAAACTAAATAAGTTTTGTTATACACTGTAACTATAGTTAAATTACCACATTTATCAGATTATTTGGTCTGTTCAAAAAATAGGTTTGAATTTGATTATTGATAGACTCATTAGATGATGATTGTTTTGAATCATTGTGGTATACTACTAGTTTGTGCTATATTGATTATTGATATTTTGTGCTATATTACTAAAGAATGTAGAAGTGTAGGCATGTTGGTTATTTCAATCGCTTTCTGTTGGGACCTTTGTTTGATCATTGTGCTAGGTTTATTTCAAAATGTTGATTTCTTAATTGTTCCACGAAGAAATTTGAATTTTTTACAATTTGGTACATTTGTGTTATGGTATGTGAACCAATGTTGTTCTAACAATAGATATATTTCAGACCTACAGATCTTCATTTCACGAAATAAGCACCGCAAAGCAATTGGAGTCGTTAGATGATGATTGTTTTTAATTATTGTGATATACTATTAGTTTGTGCTATATTGATTATTGATATTTTTGTGCTATGTTACTAAAGTATACAGAAGAAGTGTAGGCATGTTGGTTATTTCAATCGCTTATGTTCTGTTGGGATCTTTGTTTGGTCATTGTGCTAGGTTTATTTTAAAATGTTGATTTCTGTTCCACGAGGAAATTTTAATTTTATACAATTTGGTACATTTGTGTTATGGTTCGTGAAGCAATGTTGTTCTAACAATAGATAAATTTGAAGTTGAGGTAGTTCTTTTCTTATCCATTTGATAAATTTGAATTTGAAGAAAAATGTTGCTCTAATAATGGATCATATGATGTTTCTAACGATGTGGAATATCTATTTATCCTCTCAGCCCTTTGCACCATTTAATAGATAGAACTTATTATTTTAGAAGTGATTTTCTTCCCTTATCTATTTATTCGTTATTCATTTATGTAACATGAATTTTGTTTTCCTCATCAGGTCTTTCACGAACTCAAAGAAGTCAAGATTAGGATGACAACAAATTGATGAATGATCATCTTTTTTGGGTTAGTGTGTGAGACATATGTTCCATTATGTATTTGTACTTGATATGTGTAAAGAATATTGTATCATACTTTGTTCATATACGAATGTTCAAGTTTGTTATATAAAATTCATGTTTTTGCTACGTTGATGAACGACGAAATAGGTTTCTGGTTCCCGATCTTTTAGCAATGAAATAATTCTTCAAGGCCATCTTTTAGCAACATCAAATTTAATTGTGTGACATTTCTCTGTCGTCATGATATCTAGTTTATGACATTTTTAAAACGTCACGAAATCGGTTTTTTGTGACGACGTTTATAACATCACGTAATAATCTATTGTGACGTTTAAAAAACGTCACGAGAAATAGATGTCATGACGTTTTTAATCTGTCACGAAATCAATCTTCCGTGACATTTTTAGGTTCGGATTTCGTGTTTTGTGACGTTTTTAAACATCAGAAAATATTTATGCATCACTATAGCATAATTTTAGTGACGTTCAAAAAATATCACAAAAAGTGAAATTCATGATGGTTAAAGAACATCACGAAATCCTCTTTTGTGGCGTTGATAAATCGTCACGAAAACCTGTATGGTTCATGACGTTTTTAAAACGTCACCAAAGTTACAATTCGTGACGTTTATTTAAACGTTACGAATACCTTTCGTGATGGGGGTATACATGACGTCGTAAAAAACTTCACAAAAGAGTTTCGTGGAGTTTTTTAAACGTCACGAGAGCCCAAAATTCTACTAGTGGAGGGTCATCAACATCTACGTAATTCATAATATTTATCATATTAAATGTACATGGTACATAGATACATGTTTCATTAAAATATTATTAGGAAAAAAATAATTGGGAAGAAAATCGATTCTAAGGAAAAAAAAATATTATTCATGTGTTATGATGACCATTTTTAGGCTGGTGCGATGTAGGTGTCACGGGGGATGCCATGTAAGCCTTCGTTTCATATCTCCAAAGGTTCACCTACACACATAAATCTAACATCTATGTGGTACTTTGTCGAGTGCACTTTAATGTCTATATTAGAACTTAAAATGATAGCAAATAGGTATGGAGCAAGTAGAGAAAAGTAATCTTAGTGACAATCTACTTAGGAGTAAGTGTATGTTGTTCTATATTTTTCTTGATATAGAGGGAGATGTTAAAGACATTAGTACCTAAATATCTTTACAGTGGTATCATATACTTGTTCGCTTGGGAATAACCCTCATGGCCTTTCTTTAGTTTCATCCAAAAAACCTCATACTAATAGAGATAATAATAGTAGTACCATGAACCACCTCTTTCCCTAACCAATTTGAGACTTTGTTTGCAATTTTTAAAACTAGAGTAGAAATTGCTAACCACAAGTGTACCAGTTAAGTTTTAATATAGATTGTAAATAAACACCGATATCATCTTCTAAATTGGGTTCTAGCTCACTCAAGTAACAAAGAATACAATCACTAATTCTTATCTAGAGAATCAAATTAATCAGAAAATTAATAGAATTAAGCAAATAAACATGCAATAACAACTAAGCATTAAAGGAATAAAAGCTTCTAGTAATTGATTTCACCTATTGAATCTATGAACTAATTACTTAATTACTCGAGATTGAATGAACTATTAAATAACTCTCAAATCTCAATTATCTCTCTCCATGACAAACAAATTCTCCTTACTAATTAAGAAACTAATATGATTATCTAGTTTCAATAACAATTAAAGGCTTTAATGAATACGTATTTTAACCACCTTTAAAGGACTCCTTCAAAACTCCTTTAATTATGCATATTAGTTCTAATTCTAAATCACCTTTCCTGAGCGTAGGATTTCAAGTCTATATCAATTAATATATGACCCATATACTAAAGGCAGAAACATAGAGAAAAATAAATAGAACATTGATACTCATTATTCGCTCAGACTTTAATGTTCATCTCAATTTGATCAATTTATGTCCGGCCTGTTTTCTCTCAATTACTCATTCCCGCAAAGTATGTATTGTGTGCATAAACTTGTCATAAATAAACAAAAAAAAACTAACAAATAATTGTAATATAAGTTTCATGAAATATAGCTTACAAAGAACATTATGAGCATTCTCAACAATCCTTCTATAGAACAAAAGTGCTACTTGTATCTTGTCTCAAATATTCATTCATTCATCTACTCCTTGATTAAAGAGCCAATATTCACTTATTCATCTACTCCTTGATTAGAGAGCTTGATTTATGACTCTCGACTGACAAGAAGATTCTACTCTTATCCATCGATGCAACTAGCATTAATCTGAGAGAGAGCATCTGCTCCACAAATCATATGATGGTAACACTTAGTGTTGATGATCAAACCATGTCGTGCTCTCAATCTCCTCCCCTCAATCATAGCTACACCATTCTTACTTGAGCATAGAACATTTTGCTTGCCACCTCCAACATTTTTTGTTCGATATAGAGATTCATAAACAAACTATAAGGCTCACTAATCACTCTTGTTCAGTCCCTTAGGAATATTCCCCCCATACAGCTAGGTGTTTTTACCATGGTTGTGATACCACTTGTTAAGGAAAATAGTACTCCAAGTATGCTGCTCGTCAATGGTATGATATTATCCGCACTTTAAACATAACTCTCACAGCTTTGCTTTTGGTTTTACCCAAAAACCTCGTACCAATGGAGATAATTATCCTCTCCTATATAATATAGGTAACTCATTTTCCTTCTCCAATGTGGAATTTTGTTTGTGCTACTTGCAACCCCAACATAAGCGAGAGATAGAGAGGGGAAAGACATCCAATTATGAGTGTGGAGACCCCTACCAACATTCTGTATCCTTCCACTGCCATCCTATAGTGGTACGGCAGTGTCTTCGATGCACCCTTGACAACGTGCCAGACGCCATGTTCGATGATTTTGTCGGCATATTTAACCAAATTGTAGACGTCTGTACCATGCTCTTGGCCTTCCTTTACGGGTTGAATGAGTTCAACGTATTCCGACAAGGGAGCTCCACGGGGCATTCTGTAGCTTCCCCTCAATAATAAATATATTTTAAGACCTTTGTTAGGGGGAAAACAGTATACTATGAAAATTACATTATATTTACTCTCCTTCATGGAAAAATCTTTTGAGATCTCTGAATCATCACATTCCAATTTTATACACCAACGTCTCGTATGTTGTGGTGTGTAATATCTTTGTGAATAAATTTCTCAAAGTTATTTTTCCAATAAATTTGTTGAACACTAATATCATCATGTTCTTCAAGATCATGGGTGTAAAATAGTTTAACAAGATATGTTTCATTGGACATGGGTGTAAAATAGTTTAATAAGATATGTTTCATTCTATCTCCTTTAATATATTCGCCCTTTATTTGTGCTATACATGCTCTATTGTTTTTCAATATTTTATTTTTTAATTCTTCAATACTTTAGTACAAAATTTTAGATTATTAAATCATTTTTTATGGTTGAGAAGAAATTTTCTTTTTTTTTCTCCTGAAACAAACGAGAGGTTGTAGAACGAGGAATTCATTATAAAGCTGAATCACCGACTTTTATAAGTAGTTGATATAGTTTACGATCTATTTTTCTTCTCTCATATATATTGAGATCAAATATGACAACAAATCTTTTCGTATCTACAGCTAAGAATAATACCTAATATATTTTACTGCTATTTTTTTTTTTATTGAAAATATATGCCTTAACCAATTGAATTAGACTCATTTTTATATTTGAATTAATCATCAAATCAACAAAAGAGAAAATGTGCAGTCGCCTAGAGAAAAATAATACGATTTTTAAAAAATGCAAGTAATGTTTTTTATTTAAAACATTTAATTGATAATTGTTTAAGAATATCACATGAAATTAAATAAGTGTTAAAATCCCACGTTGAAAAGAAAAGGGACCTAACAAGGGTTTATAACATAAATAGATTATTCTTCACATTGAAAATTGGTTAGTAATGTTCCTGCTTTTTGTTTTTTGTTTTCCCTAAACAGGGAAAAATATAATTGCATGATCTCTACAATAGCAATCTATCATTCTTTCCAGTTAACACATTTATGTTTCGGAACAAATTGGAAAAAGAAGCGAGAAACAAGAAACTTCAAGAAACTTCAGTTATTGCTTTCAAAATTTCTATACAATTTTAGGAAAGTTTCTAAAAAATGAGAAAAAGGAAACATTGACATCTACCAAATGCTTGAATTTCTAAATAAACGTGGAAACGTAAAATAAGAAACATTAATTTTACCAAACAAGTCATAAATAACTAAATTTAGTTCAAAGAGTTGGTAAAAGTTGTTAAGAATCCCACATTGAAAAGAAAATGAGACCTTACAAAACTTTATAATATATATGGGCTACTTCTCTCATTGCCAATTAACTTTGAGATGGAACCTCATGAATATTGATATGGTATCGAAACCAAAAATCGAGCATTCGGAAAAAAATAACATCCATCCAAGATCAATGAACCAAAAGAGTCACCATCTTGAAGAGACATGTTAAGGATCCCATAGATATGGACTACTACTAATATAAATGACTACTCCTTATATTGTCAATTGAGAGCAAAGACTCAAACGAGCATCTGGTCCAAAAATGGGATCTGGCTAATTTGAGCTAAAAGAGTCACGATCTTAAAGGGGCATGTTAATAATCCCACATTGAAAATAAAATGACCTTACAAAGGTTTAAAATAGAGATAAGCTAGTCCTCTCATTATTTATTGGTTTTCAGATATAAACATGTGAATATTAATATAAGAATGGTTAATATATCTTTCTTGAAAAGAAAGATATATTTTTCTTCTATATAAAATGAACTAAATGAAATCCACTATCGTCCTGTTGGGAAATTAACAGTCTTGTATAATTTTCTCTTCCAGAGAAATATCCAAATACAACAAAAAATATGGAAATAGGAAGAAAACTGTAAAAGAACAATAATAACGATACAACAAACTATAATGGTTCGTCACTAAGGGCTACGTCCAATCATCTATTCAGATGTAAGTAGTTCACTAATAATTGTTTAAGGATTGAAATAAAAAACTCTCCCAGAAAATATCCCCTAGAAGTCCCAACAAAAGCCCCCTAGGTTCTAAGTATTATAACACACTAGGTACAGGAATGAAAAACACTCACTAAACCCACGAGATACATAATCCTTTTCAACACTGCCCACAATCACTCGAGTCTCTTTTATTTGGATTATATACAAATGAAACTTAACATAAAGGCTCTAAGAGGTCAAATATCATAATTCTTATAGGAAAACGATATTTTAATCCTTATAATACAATAATATCGTACTCCTTGTAAGAATTGGTAGTAGTGTTGAAAATCCTTTTCGTTATAGGACATGAGTTTCCTATTTTGGCTCCATAATCCAAACAATATCCCATATGGACGCAAAACACCGTTTTACCGTTTTACCCCTGAGTTACATCTTACTCTTTAAACACCACTGCTCCTCTAATGAACAACCCGGTTATGGTCCAACCAATAATCGGAATTCCCTCTCGGCCAATGAGTGGGTGGGGCCCCTTGTTCAAGTCTCGGAGTCAGCATTTAAGGGAACACTCACCTACTCCCCTAAAGTCGGGGAGGAGTGAATTCCATCTTGTGAAGTTATGTTCCCAGCTCCCCACTCGGTCTCGTCCCCAAAATGGTAGGAATGTTGAGTCGGCGACTCGGGCCACTCTCACCCATACAGATCAAAGGACGAGCCCTCACGGGCAGAAGTCCATAACTCACTCCGGATTGAGAATGAGTTGTCTGGTCATCCTAAGAAATGGCAATCTATTAGTTAACGGTGTTACATCTAAAGATTGCCTATTTCGCGGTCCGGTCTTATACAAACTCATTGTATAGGATACCCCCACTCGCATGTCTCCACATGAACGACCTGGATCGAGTCGTCTGTAACCTTTACAGAGTGGGCCGTATCCATAGTGTTGCCAGGATAAGGTACCCAGCCTTATCCATATACTATAGACCCTTTAGGTTATTCACGGGACATTATCCATTCATATATCAGGGATATATCAAATATATACCCCGTATATCAACTATATACCCAGTATATATACTGTCCCGATTACATCATAAATAACCTTGGATGTTTAGTTTATTGGATTTTGGACAATGCAAAGCGATGATTCAACAACAAATTTATTGAATAAAACTTTATTAAATAGACATTTGTTTTTACAAAATACAAACTACGAGTTTAGGGCAACACACCCAACAACTGGATTCTTTCTTTAGCTTCCAGCAACGCCTAACAAACTCACAGATGTAGCCATCGTCGTTTAGCTTCCCTACAGATAACAAATTAAATTTGAAGATAGGAATATATACCAGACGCCTCGTAGAACCAACTCAGCCCGTCGCCTGTCTTCAAACATACATCTCCAATTCCTCTCACCTTGGAGATAATCCTATTCCCATCCCCACCGAGCCATAATCGCTTGCAATAAAAGATGAGAACCAATGTTTGTCTGAAGTAACATGCGCTGATGCTGCAGTGTCCGCTACCCACTGGTCTACATATATGTTCATTTGAAGACAAGCCAGAAACTCATCATCCGTTTATCTCCTGTTACAACATTTGTAGAATTGTTCCCCTTCTCATATTCTTCTTTAAACTTCCTACAAAAACGTTTCACGTGTCCTTTCTTGTGGCAATAATAACACTCTAGTTCCCCATTAGAACTCCCACTACCCTTGTTATATCTTTGTTACTGCTTCCCATTGTGTAGGTGGCATTTTTTAGTGTTGGGTCAAATATGATCACATCAAGCCTCTTAGCCCTCTTTGTGTTTTTAGATGGAACAACCTCAGCCTCTTTTAGGACAGCCAAACATGCTACAGCGGCTCGGGTCCTTAGCCTGGAAATTGCGCCGGGTGCAATTTCTACCAACTTTTTCTTCTTTCATGTTTTCTTCATCACTTGGGTTGAGCACACCTCCTCCTCTGAGGTCTCTACAATAGCAACAAAGTTGGGGTCATAAACATTCAAACTTGATAGAGAAGGGGACTTACCTTTTGAAGAATAGGAAGATGATTCCTCCATGGCCTCATTAGAGACATCCACAAGACTGAATGTTTCTTCTTGCTTTTGTGTAGGGGACTCTTCATCATTTTTCTGCGATTCGTGCATCGGAGTACGTATTCTCACTTCATATTGAGATATATCGTCGTTTTCTTCTTTTTCCTCAAACTCATCTCCATGCACCTCTTGGGGTAATTCTCCAAGATCCTCATTTTCTCCATCAACATTTAATCTCTCTTGTGCTGCCCCACTGTTTCAATCATACTCTAGTGGATCCTCTCACATCGCCTCATTCAATTCAACGGTACCAAAAATTTGACAATTTTCAATATTGTTCGTTCCCGTTCTAAATAATAAAAACTAAGGGCTTTTTAGTCAAAATAGGATCTGCAAAAGATGGAGACAAAAATACCTTGTAGTGTGGTCGGACGAGTGTTCTCCAAAATTGTGCCAGGCGCAATTCGACAGTGTATTTCGACCGTGGCTGAATCTGAATGCTCCAAGGGCTCCTTGTCGTGTTCTTGACCTTCAACATTCATAGCAACAGTAGCGGAAAGAGGGGGAGGGATAGACAGATTTGAAGATTAGGAAATGGGGTTATCTTGAGAAGAATTCAACCTACAGCGCATACTCATACTACTTAATTCAAGTTGAATCTCCTCACTCACTCTCCTTGAATTTTCCATGAATTCTTGCCATTTTGTGTTTAGTTCTTCAATCGTAGCACAAATGCCCTCATTCTCCTTATCCCTAATTTCTTTCTTTTTATTTTCAATGTTCACTCTTTCATTAAGCCTAACAATTCTCTCGTCTAAAGCAGCACCGCTCTCATCCAAGGATTGATTTTTTCAAAGATAGACCTTACCAAATTCTCCTAATTTCTTCTCACTATGACCCTTTTTATTAAACCTAGCATCATGCGATGCTACATTGATTTTTTTTTTTCAGAATTACACATGGATTCTTTCTCTACAAGGCAAGGGTGCAATATCTCAAACTTTTTTAAGCTTTCCAATACCCAAGGATCATTACAATCGAGAAATACCTTTGTTTTGGGAATACGAGGTGGTTCTAGGGGAATCATACCCGATTTAGTCGGCGATGGCAGCAGCGCTTTCTTCGTCCCATTTTCTTTGTCTTTCGGTTTGGAAGAGGAAGAACCTTCCATGGATTCTTGAGCTTTTGCTTCACAATTAACACAAAAATTCCTCCTACTAACCCTAAGTGTGCCGAAAAATAGAGGGATGTGAGAAAATTTAGGATTCTTGAAGATTTCTTGAGAGAAGGTTTGAAAACCAAGTGGGGAGATGTGAGGAAATCAGAAATGAGGGTTTTGGAAACTTAGGACTTTTTGTTTTATGTTTTAACACATATTAACAACATAACAGGGCTTAGTATTGGGCCTTTTCTTGATTTAAAAACTAACCCCAATCCCATTTAAACATAACCCAAATTAAGCCCACAAAAATCATACCCAAAATTCGAAAATCGATATTTTTCCTCTTAAATTGCACCTAGCGCAATTTTGACGTGAGTCAGATATTGATTATGTAAAATTCAAATGCAAAAACAAAAATTAGATTTGGAATCTACACAAAAAAGCCTTAAAAAGAATGTAAAAATTTCACAGAAAGAAGACAAAAAATATTTTACATAAAAACAACACTGGCCGAGGGACTGTTCTCACTATTTTTTCATGTATCTTTCAATAGTACAGAGGTTTTGCCTCTGTCAATATGCTCACCAAATTATTTCTTAACTCGATGCCCGTTTACTTTAAAAACATTACCTTTCGAATCACTTAAATCCACAGCTCCATGTGGATGAACACGTTTAACTACAAACGGACCCGACCATGTAGACTTAAGCTTACCTAGAAACAACCTTAATCTAGAATTTAACAACAAAACTGAATCTCCACGTTTCAAATTCTTATCCATTATTTTCTTATCGTGCCACTTTTTTGTTTGTTCTTTATACATCTTAATATTCTCATAAAAAAACTGATGAAACTCATCCAACTCATGTAACTGTAACAATCTTGCTTCACCTGCAGCAACATAATTAAAATTTAGTTTCCACGTAGCCCAAAATGCTTTATGTTCTAATTCTAATTGAAGATGACATGCTTTACCAAAAATAATTCGATAAGGGGACATGCCTAACGGAGTTTGATAAGCAGTTCTATACGCCCACAAAGTATCATCAAGTTTAATAGCCCCGTCCTTCCTATTCACATTCACAGACTTCTCTAAAATTGAATTTATTGACCTATTTGATACCTCTGCTAATCCATTAGTTTGAGGGTGATAGGCAACAATCTTATGATGAATGTTATACTTTTTCAACAAATTACTCACTGTTATATATAAAAAGTGCGTGCCCCCATCACTAATCAAGCATCTGAGTGTACCATATCTAATGAAAATGAACTTCTGCAAGAAGAGAGAAACTACATTAGCATCTTTAGTAGGGGTGGCTAGAGCCCCAACCCATTTCGAAACATAGTCATAAGCCGAGAGAATGTAATTATGACAGAATGAAGGCGGGAACGGACCCATGAAGTCGATGCCCCAAACATCAAACAACTCTACTTCCAATATTGGGTTTAAGGGCATCTCAGGTTTCTGTGACAAGTTATCTGATCTTTGATAATGGTCACAACCCTTGAGCGAATATGTGAGCATCTCAAAATAGGTACGGCTAAAAGAAACTACTTTGGAGGACCTTCGACACAGTTTTACGTCCAGCAAAATGTTCACCATATGGCGATTTGTGGCACGCCTCCAGGATCTCCTTCTGTTTATGCTCAACAATACACCTGCAAAGAATATTGTCAGGTCCCAATTTAAGCAAGAAAGGTTCATCCGATCTATAAAACCTAACATCATGAAAGAACTTATTTATCTGATGTTTACTTAAGTCATTAGGAATTATGTTGCTAACTAGATACTTCGCATAATCAGCATACCAAGGGACTTCAGAAATAGCTAACAGATGCTCATCAACAAAATGCTCTCTAATTTCACAATTATCATGCTGTAAAGAAGACTCAAGCCTAGATAAATGATATGCTACTTTGTTTTCTATTCCTTTTCTATCTCTTACCTCTAGATCAAACTCTTGTAGCAATAATATCGTTCTAATTAACCTAGGCTTGGCTTCCTTTTTAGTAAACAAGTATTTTAACATAGAATGATCCGTAAAAACTATCACCTTAGTCCCAATCAAATATGAACGAAATTTATCAAATGCGAAAACAACATCTTAAAGTTCTTTATCAGTCACAATAATATAGTTTAACTGACTACTATTCAAGGTCTTACTTGCATAATTAATATGATAAAGAATTTTACCTTTTCGTTGTCCTAACATCACACCTACAACAAAATCACTTGCATCACACATTAGTTCAAATGGCAAGTTCCAATATGGTTCAATTATAATAAGTGCTGAGCTAAGTGCATCTTTAAGTGTCTCAAAAGCTTTCAAACAGTTTTCATCAAAATCAAAAGGTCGATCCACTTCCAACAACTGACCCAAAGGTTTAGAAATATTCGCAAAATCTTTTATAAAACGGTGGTAGAAACCCGCCTGTCCTAAGAAACTTCTAAAACCTTTAACAGTAGTAGGAGAGGGTGGTTTGGTAATCAAGTCTATTTTAGCCCAATCGACCTCAATTTCTTTTCCTGAAATTCTGTGACTTAGGACTATACCTTCACGTACCATAAAATGACACTTCTCCCAATTAAGAACAAGGTTAATCTCTTCACACCTTTTTAAAACATTATCTAGATTCTCTAAACAAATATCAAACGACTCACTAAACACATAAAAATCATCCATATATATCTCTACCGTGCTTTCTACCATGTCAGAAAAATAGCGGTCATGCATCTCTAGAAGGTGGCAGGAGCATTACAAAGACCAAACGGCATTCTCCGGAACGCAAATGTCTCGTAAGGAAACGTTAAAGTGGTCTTTTCTTAGTCCTCCGGAGCTATTGTAATCTGGTTGTAACCAGAATACCCATCTAGAAAGCAATAGCAGTTCTTCTTTGCAAGACGATCAAACATTTGGTCAATAAAGGTTAGTGGAAAATTGTTCTTTCGAAAGCGACGATAGTCCATACACACTCTCCAACCAGTCATCATTCTTTTCGAGATCAACTCGTTGTCATTGTTAGTAATCACCGTCATAGCACCCTTCATGGGAACGCATTGAACCTTGCTAACCCAGCTGCTATCTGAAATGGGATAGATCACCCCGGCGTCTAACCATTTAATTATCTTCTTTTTTTTACCACCTCTTTCATTTTGTGGTTGAGCCTCATTTAGCTCTCGATAGAATTGGTGGCTCATTCTTCTAGGATGATTTTGTGCATGCAAAAAGTAGGGCTACTTCCTCTTATGTCCGCTATGGTCCATCCAATAGCCCTCTTGTACTTAGACAAAACATGTAGAAGCGAAGATTCATGTTCATTCGACAAATACAAATAAATGATAATCGGCAAAGTGTCGTTTAAACCCAAATAAGCATATTTTAAATGAGAGGGTAGGGGTTTCTTCTCGAGTTGTGGAGATTCAATGATGGAAGGTTGCAAGGTTTTCAAATCATTTGGCTGCATAAACTCAAAATGCTCATATTGTGGCAAAATTGCACCAGGCGCAATTTTCCCTTTTTTTTTGCAGCCTCCAAATCTGCTTTTAAGTCTTTCACAATGATCTTCTAGAGATCCTCCATGATTGCCCCTATTGCAGAGCAGTCATCGACTTCATCCGGGAGCCGCATCGCATTAAGGACGTTGAAGGTGACTTGCTCATCATTGACCTTCATAGTGATTTCTCATTTCCGAACATTGAATACCATGTCTCCAGTTCCTAAAAATGGCCTCCCAAGAATGATCGGAATCTCAAGGTCTGCTTCATAATCCGAAATTATGAAATCGACGGGAAAAATAAAGTTATCAACCTTAACAAGCACATCTTCTATTTTCCCTTCCGGTTTCGTAATGGACCTATCAACTAGTTGCAAAGTGACAGTAGTGGAACGAGCTTCTCCTATATTTAATTCTTTAAATACAGAAAGAGGCATAAGATTAATGCTTGCCCCTAAGTCACACAATGCTCTTCCTAAGTTCTTACATCCTATCGAGCAAGGGATAGTGAAACTACCTGGGTCCTTACACTTAACAGGCAATGGATTCCCTAGAGCATCACTACTGCACTTTGTTAGAGCTACTTTCTCATGTTCTCCTAACTTTTTGCGCCTAGAAATAATATCTTTCAAAAACTTGGTGTAGTTAGGCATTTGCTCTATGACATCTATGAGATGTATATTAATATGCAACTGTTTTAGAATCTCAAAGAACTTCTTAAAATTACTATCATTATTTTTCTTACTAGTATTTGGGGGAAAGGTGGAGGAATCTTAACGTTACCTACCTGTGGAGTAGTGCAAGGCACTACTTGCTTACCTTTGTTTGCTTTTTTATCTCTCTTATGAACTTACGGGTTCTGATTTCTCTTCTGGTTGTGGGAGTGGAGGTGGATGCAGGAATAGCCACATTGGTTCCTTCATCTAGAAATGAGGGTTCATCTTAACTTAATCCGCTTCTCGTGATGACCGCCTTATACTGCTCCCTACCTTCACGATCTCGCTTCGGATTCTCTGTGTGTCCTCACAGTATACCTTGTGGTCTAGTTTTTAGGTCATTAGCTATTTGTCCCACTTGCATCTCCAAGCTTCGTATCGCGGCATCATTCCTGTCATGTATTCCTTCATCATGGCCTCCAAAATTGCATTGTTACCACTTTACCCAGTGTTATTTTGAGATCTTTGTTGATTGTATTGCTGTGGTGGAGGCCCACGTTCTAAATTACAAGTATACCCTGCAGGCCCGAATCAACAATAAATTACTTCTGATTGACTTCTAATATACTAATGATTGACAGATATACTCCTGATATATATATGATATATGTTTGATATACATATGGTATGAAATTAATTTACTTCTGATATAACTATGATATCTAATACTAACATAGAATTGATTGACTTCTGATATACTATTGATTTACTTATAATATAACTATGATTGACAGATATACTCCTGATATATATGTGATATATGTTTCATATATATCTGATATGAAATTGATTTGCTTCTGATATAACTATGATATATACTACTATAGGTGATATAGAACTGATTGAATTTTGATATACTATTGATTTACTTATGATATAACTATGATTGACAGATATACTCCTGATATATATGTGATATATGTTTGATATACATATGATATGAAATTGATTTACTTCTGATATAACTATGACATCTACTATTATAGGTGATATAGAACTGATTCATTTCTGATATACTATTGATTTACTTTTGATATAACTATGATTGACATATATACTCTTGATATATATGTGATATATGTTTGATATAAATATGAAATTGATTTACTTCTGATATAATGATGATATCTACCAATTATTTCGAACATATTACCTCTAATATATGTTTTCTGATATACTACTAATATATGAAATAATTTTTTTTTTCTAGATAAAAGCAATGTTACAAAGACGAAAAATGTAATAAAAAAACATCGTCGAAAATGTTGATCTTGTCCGTCCCAAAAGACAACATAAACCAACGCCAAAAGTGTTGTTTATGGAAAAACGGAAAGCTTCAAAGATATTATCTCCGAAGACAAGACAATCACCAAGAACGAAGATTGATGTCCCAAGCTTTTACCTAAAGATTATACAAGAATGAAATTTACGCTTTTCTAGACTGTTGGAACTTATGCTTTTGGAACTTATGCTTTTTATTTTATGATCGGCCATCATATATGTAACCGGTCATACAATGCCCTTAACTTCAAATGGTCCTTCCCAGCTTGATTCCAGTGAACTTTTTGGAGGACCAGTTGCCCAACCTAAACTCTCCGAGGTCAAACTCGGGGCATTGTAATGTTTGGCCATCCAATTATGGTATTCTGCTAGGCGTAACTGAGACAACTCTCGCTTTTCATTTAGGAGATCTAGGTTGAGGAGCAATTCCTCCTCATTCCTCTCCTGCTCGTAGTAGTCTATCCTTTTCATTGGCATTCCTATCTCGACCGGTACTACGGCTTCGAAACCAAAGGCCAACGAGAAAGGGGTTTGCCAGTTGACTCTCTTGGGGTCGTTTGGTAAGACCGAAGGACTTCAGGGAGCTCCTCAGCCCGTCGCCCTTTTCTTGCAATGTTGGATGAATTTGTGTCCTTTATGTGCAAGTATACACCATCGTTGTAGCAAGTAATAAAAAGTTCAAATCCACAGGAACTGCTCACTAAACACTTGCATAATTGCTAAAGAAAGCTAATATTTAAACACAATATGATATCCAACAAGGACAAAATAAGCAATTAAATGAATAAACGCCACAATGCTCACCGAATGTAACTAATCTAAACTTAAATTGACTTCACGAAGTTTTAAAAAGGAAAGTACACAATAAAATGGTTAACCACTGACTTTTAAAAGGGTAAGGAGAAAAGTTAAACGTGACATTTTATAGGCTACACAAACGATGCTATAACATTAACAATGTTGAAATATTGGTCAAACAGACATGGAGTCTTCCCCGACGTCCCAGATTTTCGACTATTAGGGTTTTTAGACAAACTCAAAAGCATATAGTAACAGTTTATAACCATGCTAGGTGAGCCCTATTCCTAAGTACCAACTCTCTAACTCACACAGATTATAGCATGAATTGAAGTTTACCACTCCCTATTACAATTTTCCGGTTAACAAGGAGATATTTCAACAATTGTGATAAAGCATGCTAAAAATAAACTTTGAAAACAACTTCAACTCAATATTCATTCATCGTTAACACTAATAGCACAGTTTTACAGCCTAAGAAAAAAGTTCACAACATTTCCCCCTTATAAATGGGCTTAGCTATTCATAGCCATAAAAGAAAGCAAGAAAACAACAAGAAGAAATGCAATACATAATGGATTCAAGGATGAAGAGATAGAGCTGAAGGTTTCAACTCCAATTTGGTTGGTCTGCTTCAGTCGGCTCTGTTCTCTTCCTCTCGTCTTCTTTGAAACTGACTTTGGGAGGTTTTCTTAAAGTAAGGGTGAGGTGATGTGTAAAAGTCTCTTTGAGGCTTCCTTAAATGTTAGCTTTTATACCCCCTTTCGATTTTTAGGGCAACAAACACATCTCATAGGTCCCAACTCTCACTTCCAGGTGATTCCTCGAGTTACTGTGGTAACTCCCAGTGTAAAGTTTTGTCACTGTCAGCTTGTCATTTTCTGCTTTTTTCTAATTCCAATGCTGTAGCATAGTTGATGCTGCAGCAAAACACTAAAAAATAAAACTTCTATATAACAATGTTAGCAAAGTAAAGGAGAGAGAAAATTATAACGTTTCATGCATAAACTCAGTGTAAATGGGTGCAATTGAGACTAGCCTTAGCTAAACTATGTGAAATTCTTGCCCAAATAACTCTTTTTTGGAGAGTTATCACATCTTCAAACTTGAACTATTGCTTGGAAGCAATACTAGCATTTGTCTTTTCAAGTGCTATAATTTGTCCATTATGCATGCCAATTATTTCTGTCAACTACCTAAGATTCATTACTATGGTAAGTATTTCTCAATCTGTTGAAGCATCAAACTAGAAAGGAATCAAACAACTATTTCACTAAGACTAAGTAAGCCTTTGAAAGATCCCCTCACTTCCTTTCTAAAATTGACTTCCCTAATTCTGACTGCTAGCTAACTACTGCCCTCCTAGGATAGTTATGGGCTACTAGGCATTTCAGACCATGCACTTCTTCGCAAATTTTTTTTTCTTCTCATAACTGAATTACAAGCCCTAAAATTTAACATAGCTTTGAATGCATTGCAATGGATATTACAAGAATGAGTATAATGTATTGAAATAAAAATCCCTCACCCTCAAACTTAAAGTGAAGTATTGTCCATAATGCTTGATATATGGAATTGGAGGAATGAGGACAAGGCTCCCCACACTTAGAGTAAAGATAGGATAAATAAAAAATGTGGAGTACTACCTATCTAAACTGGTTCTAGAGGAGTGAGAATCTTGCAAGGTTTCCTAAGGACAATAACTCACTGGCAGTATGTGGAGAGAGATACTCAGCCTTTGAAATTCAGCTAAGGTTAACTTTCTAAGGCAGCTAGGGGATACTAGCAGAGTGAAGCTATCATATGCTACTCTAAAACACCTTAGAATAAGGACAACAGTTGTATATTTCCTTTCTAACTCTTGCAAGATCAAATATCCTTCAGATCAGACATCACAGGCATTAGCTAAAATAGATCAGCATGCACAATTCAACTATTCTACACTAAGCTGTTCAATTTTAACCATGTTCTTTCCATTTCTGAATCATTTTCTGAATCATTAAGTTACTTTAAAAGAAAACAATAGTAAATAAAGCAGTTGCATATGAATTGAAAACCTATCAAACCACTAACAACCTAGCTAACTAAAACAGGCATAAAGTAAATTACTGAACTTAAAGAATCGAAATGTAAAAATGAAGGAAAACTAAAAAAATTTTCAAGTAGGAGAAAATCAACTCCCCTTGTTATCCTTCTTATTCATCACTGGCGCTGCACGCGGGCTAAGATGCGCCAACAACATCATCTTCTTCTTAAACAATCTTCTCCTTAGGAATTTTAGAGAATGGAGGGAATGAATGAGATAAATTTCTCATTAGGGCCTTACAGATCATAATATCCCTTTCTCTCGCATAATGCAAATAAGCTTGCTGCCTTCTTTCTACCACTGCTAACACTTTTGCTATAAAGCTGAGATGCTTTAACATGCTGGCTTGATTTGTGGTGACTTCTTTAATGGCGAAGACAATGTTCCCCCCTCTTTTGCTATGATCCATTGCTTTCAACCTCTCAATGGCAGCTTCATTAATCACCTCCTTATCTTTGAGCACTTGATCTGCCTCCTCTACTTTGACACCCGAAAAGGTACACAGCTCCGTGATCAGATTTGGGAAAAATAAATTTCCCTGCTTCCTTTTCTCCACAGCAACAATCTCCATGTCAATGAGCTGGCCTACATCTATGCTAAGGCCTTCCATAATGCAGAACAGGAAGAGAACTCTTTCCTTGGTGATGGAAGCATCGTGTATAGTGGGCATGAGCTTGCCTTGTGGACCATTGCCATCTAGCTTCATCTAGTCCTATGCATTTCAGGGCCTTATTGAGCTGCTCCTCAGATAGAGCAGCCAACATCTAATTAAAAGTTGCTTTAGAGTAGTTAGGCAGATTGTATACTTCACTGATGGCTTCAGGATTCCAACAGACTTTCTTTCCCCGCACCATTACTCTAGCGGGATTTTGATGGTTTGATTTGACGTAGACCTCCCAAACCAGTTGGATGATTGTAGGCTTGGGCTTGGCACAAAAAGATTGCCACTCATGCTTCTGGATGGTGCTGACCATGAAGTCTGGCATTAAGTAATCAGTTAGGAAGCCCCTCTCACCCAGCAGGTTTCTCTCTTTCAATTCCTCAAATCGTTCGGATGCTGCAGCATCAATGAACCTCTCCTACTCTAGCTCTCCTACAACAACCTTTTTTTCCCCTTTTCTCTGACTTGGGCCTCTTCATTCTTTATTTCCTTAGCGTTTCGCTCTTCACCTTATTTTTCTTGCCAGCTAGTTGCTTGGGAGATGCCCTTGTGGCCATAGGGACTACTTCTTCCTCTTTGTCACTCTGGAGCTCTTCAGTTGCTTCTTCTTCCTCTTTATCTTTGGCTCCACTTGGCTCACCTCGCTTGCCGAAGCCCAACTCATCGAAACCCATGAGTATCCGCTCGTTATCTAATAGAGTTTTGACAAACTCCTCCACCGCCTACACTATTTCAAGAGAAGGTCGGAGCTTTGTTTTCGTTCCTCTCCTCTGGTGGTAATTCTTCGTTTTCAACCGGTCGCTCATTTGCGGGATTTCTACGTCTGGGGCTACCCTTTCTTCCTCTTCAGCGGGTTTGGGGGACGTTTCACCTTGGTAGGCTTTCGCCCTCTTTTTGCTTACTTTTTCTTCTTTGGGGGGAAGAAGCTACCTCTTGTCACAAGTGCTTTTCTGGTTGCTATTCTGGTGGAGGAGGAGACTTTCAAGGGGTCTTCTATAGTGATTTTTTGGGCGAACGAGACGGGGTGAGGCTAGGAGGAGGAACGACCTTCTTACCTTTCATTGCCCTTGTCTTTAGTCTAGGCATGGTGATACACTGGTGCTGTAGGAATGGTGCTGCTCGAGGGCTGAGGTTATGGTGGAGGTTGGTCAGGGCAGAAATTGGAGAAGATGACGAGAAGGGGAAAATAGTTTTTTAAATTTGAAGAAATAAACGTTCTCTCTCTTAAATAAACCTAGCATATCTTTTGCATTAAAGGCCCATGTTTTCTCTACCTGCCCCACTTAAACACGTTTCCCTCGTTTTGTAATTTTGAAAGTTGAAACTCCCCGCCCCCCTTTTTTTTTTGTCTTTTGCTAAAAAATTATTCCTCACTTTTCCAAAGATTTGGAGGGAGAAAGAAATTTGTGTTTGGGGAAATTTCGACCATCTCTGGCCCTCTATTCTTTTTCCTCGCAGTTTGTTTGAAGAAAAGCAAAACTACTTTTCTCTCTTTTCCAACGATTATTCTCCCCTCATAATTAACCTCCAGACTTTTGATGCTTTTCAACAATGCTTCAGCATTATCAGAGTTGCCTTCATCACTACTAATAACTTCATTCCCTACACTTCTCTTTTCCTTGCAACTGCTGAATCACAATTTAGTTTCACTGCTCAAAACAAACAAAACAAAGAACTTCAAAATAAACCTACTGGAAATCATCAAAAATTCAAACTTAACTCACTGTTAAACTAACTAAGGGGAATTGCAGCTAGATAAGAATTCTTCCCCTTTTATTTTCTTTTCCTCTTTCTTCAGGTTGACTCGAGCTAGTGAGAATCCATCTGTCTCACTACTTCTTCTCCCTAGTAATGCTTCAATATTTGACCATTCACAGTGAACTCCCTTTCAGTATTATCCTCTCTAATGGTTATGGCTCCATGGAGATACGCATGCACTACTGTGAACGGGTCCGACCACCTTGATTTCAGTTTTCCAGGAAACAACTTGAGCCTAGAGTTAAATAGTAAAACTCTTTGCCCTGGCTCGAATATTCTTTGCTTTATCTTTCTGTCATGCCACACCTTGGTCTTTTCTTTGTATATATGCATTTTCATAGGCTTCCCTTCTGATTCATCTAATTCCAGAAGCTGGAATTTCCATACCTCCTCTACTGCTGATAGATCCATGTTTAACTGCTTGACTGCCTAGAATGCTCGTTGCTCTAACTTCAATGGTAGACGACAAGCTTTTCCAAAGACTAGCTTGTACGGGGAGGTTCCTATGGGAGTTTTGTATGTTGTCTTATAGGCTCACGATGGGTCATTTACTTTAAAAGACTAATCTCTTCTGCTGGTATTCACTATTTTCTTTAGTATGCATTTGATTTCTCTGTTTGAAACCTCTGCTTGTCAATTTGTTTACGGATGATACGCCATTGATACCTTGTGTTTAATGTTATATATTGCAAGTAGTGTGACCCCCTATTGACAAAATGGGTGCCTTCATCACTAATAAGAGCTCTAGGAGTTCCAAATCTGGTAAAGATATTTTTGTGGAGGAACTTTAACACAGTCTTTGCATCACAATTCACACATGCTAGAGCTTACACCCATTTAGATACGTAATCTACTGTCAGAAGGATATAGAGGTTACCGTTTGATGGTGGGAAAGCTGTCCCATGAAGTCTATGCCCCAAACATAAAAAAGTTTTACCTTTGGGATAAAGTTCAGGGGCATCTCAGACCTATTAGAGATGTTTCCTACTCTTTGAAATTTATCACAATTTTTTGCATACGAGTATGCGTCTTTGAAGATTGATGGTCAATAACATCCACATTGCAAAATCTTTGTTGTTCTTCTCTATCCTCCAAAGTGGCCACCAAACGGAGCACAATGGTAATGCTCTAACACTGTCAATGCCTTAGTATTTTCCATACATCTGCGCATAATTTGATCTTTGCACAATTTATACATACAGGGTTCATCCCAGTAATAAAACCTGCTGTCATGGAGGAATCTTTTCAGTTGTTGTTTCTACATGTCAGGTGGCAAGATTCCACTGGCTACATAATTAACCATATCTGAAAACCATGGTTCAGGATCCATTTTTGTAATGACCCCAATTTTTATATGTCATTAATAATATAAGATTGAGATAATTACTCATAAAACATAATTTCATTAAAATAAAATAATATAAAAACTTGTATTTTTCATCTAAAAATGAAAACGATAACTTAATAAGACTTAACTTATAAATTTTTAGCAGCGGAAATCACAAAGTTATTATCCTTAAATAAAACAAGTAAAAATGTGGTATAGTCATAATTAAAAGTATAAATTATAAATAAAATTCAACTGTGTCTCATATCTCCTCCTCGTCAATGCCCCGGTCATCCTCGACGTTATTCTCGTCAACTATATAACTATCTGTAGAAAAAATTGAAACAACATGGAATGAGTATAAAAAAATACCCAGTCAGTAGTTCCCATCATAAGGAACCTTTCATGCTCAAACACACACATCATGCTTATATGCATGCATACCTCAACCTAACATATAAACCAACGAACAACTTAACTTAAGATACTTGTGCTTGCTAGCATAAACTTACATATCTAAATCCTTAATTTGGCGTCAGACTATACAGAAATACCCCATACCATAACCGTCAATTCCGCATGTAATATTTATAAGGTAATTACCCCCCATAAATACCATTAACATGAACTAATTTGTTTCCTAGGGCCCAGCCTTTAGCAGAAACCATACACGTCATATCATACATCTAGCTGCATAACATAACTGCTTAATTTTGGTATTTCATGCATAACATTAATCTTACCTAAATCCATGACACATAAGACTACTAACTTCACTACGAATGCAATGCATCACACATTATGTCATGTTTTACCTAAACATGATTTGCTATTAAACATACTTAAAATGACATGAGAAAGCCATAGAATCATAACATGCTTTGTAATACATAAAATTTAACCACAATCACCATTCAATAACAAAATATATTTAAGCAACATGAATAACATAATTCAATAACAAAACAAAGCAACACATAACATAATTCACTTACAATCAAACAATAATACAACAAAACATACAAGGCGGTAACTTATGTTAGAATCCACTTACCTGAACTTCGCAAACTAAAAGAAATTCCTTAAAGCTTCCTAATAACAATTAACACAACTAAAATTAGGACTCAATTACTTAAACTAAGCTTTCTCCAATAAGTTCTCATAACTAGATATGTTCACTATTCTACTAGTAGAAATCCCTTAATAATTAACCTAGTCCATAATAATCATAAAATATATATAAAAATTTGTGAAAAGTAATTTTAAATCTTCATATTAGTCTCTGATTTATATACTATAATATCGATAAAAATAATTTACTGATTTTGCAAATTTACAAAAAAAAACTAGAGAAAACACATAGCACTAGTTTTCACAATTTTAAACCGTAGGTAAAACTAATCATAAAAATCAATTTTAATGCATTCAAATACATTTTAGGTTAGTTTAAAGGTGCTGGTCATGGTCTCAAAAATTCAGAATTAACAATCCAAAATTTGATACTAAACAAGCTAAAACTACGAAAATAACATAAACTGTTAAAAACCGTTATGAAGCAATTTTATGAACATTTTTAGAACCTTTTAAATTCAAATTTTTAGATCTCAAATCAACAAAAATAAAGCCTAAACAGTACCTATTTTATCTTAATAATGAACCCTTAAAATAATTTACACAAGGAAGAATGATGCTTACCGTTGGTGCGTTTTCCTCTCTACCGTAAAGAATAAGAAGAGAAAATTTTCAGCAACTAAGAGAGCTTGAAATGATGATGGAAACCTTAGAAAATGGATATGAACATGCTTAGGTTCTATAAAAATTATTAGGAAAAATCTACTTACAAAACTAGACTAAAAGAAACCGTTCTTACCGAAAAGACAAAACCGCAATGAACGATCCTTAAAGGGACTTGGAAAAGCAACCACAACTCCTCTAAGGTGTGATTAAAACATAGGATAGATGATTGAGAGGAAATTTTCAGATTTGTTTAGAAATGTTCTTGGAGGAAAATGAATGAAACAAACATAGGTAACGTAAAGAGAATGACTTGGAAGATGAAACAAACATGAATCTTGGAAGATAGAACAACTTTCTCTCTCTCCTCATGCATGGTCAATTACTTAATGGGATTGTTAGTGTTTTTTGGTCTTCCTAACTAACTTAATTACTACATGTGTCTCTTGGGTGGAAGGTGGGTTATATTGCCTAATCATGGTTAGTGGAAGGTGAGTTATATTGCCTAATCATGGTTATGAGTTAATTAAAACTTTCTATATTCCCCCAATTAAATTAATTTAATTAAGGTAGAAAAATAAAGAGTAAAATAAAGGTAACATGGGGTTTTACTTGGTTAATTACCTTAAAATAAAACTTTGGATAAAATGTTTGAAACTTTATAAATACTCAAATAATGCTACCATTACAATTACCATATTTCACAACATTTATCTAATTACTAAAGTAGTATTGTTAATTTTGTTACTTAAATACAATTATAATCTCGCTAATCTTATTAATCTCTTATGCATATTTATTTCTGATTAACATACATAATTAATTAAACATTGATAAGATGAATTACTAAATTTTGTTGTAAATTTCTTTTTAATAAGTAAATAAAATTAACTTGAGCTTAATTGGTTAGAGTATTAGAAGCCTACAATTATTAACTAGGATTGATTAAAGTTTATTGGCATAAAGCTAATTAGATTTGACTAACTTACCTAAAAAAACAATAATAATATAAAGTCATGAAAATACCCTTATAGGTAATGCGGGGCATTACAATTTTCTTCTCTTTCACAGCTAGCAATTGCTCATTAGGGAATGTGTCTAGTATAGTATTCTGTCCTTCCACTGGTCCTTCGATTTCCATTTTGGATAAATGATCAGCCACCCGATTCTCCGACTCCTTCTTATCTTTGATTTATATGTTAAACTCTTGTAGCAGCAGCACCCATCTTATTAGTCTTGGCTTGGCCTCCTTTTTGGCTAGCAAATATTTAATGGCTGCATGGTCTGTGTACACAACTACTTTTGTTCCAAATAGGTACAATCTGAATTTTTCAAAAGCAAAAACCGCTGATAGGAACTCCTTCTTAATGATTGTGTAGTTGAGCTGAGCTTCCACTAAAGTTCTGCTAGCATAGTAGATAGGATGAATAAGCTTGTCTTTCCTCTGTCCCAATATAGCACCTACAACGTAGTCACTGACATCACACATGACTTCAAATGGTTCACTTCAATTTGGTGCTATCATTATGGGGGCTTTTATGAGTGTTTCTTTTAATGTTGAGAATGCCTGCAAACAATCAGAAGAGAAATAAAAAATTTTATCATTTTCCATCAAAGAATGTAAAGGTTTAGAGATTTTAGAAAAATCCTTGATGAATCTTCTGTAAAAACCTGCTTATCCAAGGAAACTCCAAACAACCTTGACTGATGTAGGTGGTGGTAGTTTATCTATAACCTCAAACTTGGCTATGTCTACCTTTATTTCCTTCTTGCACCATAAAGCGACATTTCTCCCAGTTGAAGACTAGGTTAGTGTCCTCACACCTCTTTAATACTTCCTCCAAATTACTCAGACATTTACTAAAGTTTTTCCCAACGACAGAAAAATCATCCATGAATACTTCGACTACTGTTTCAATTAGACCTGAGAAGATTGCCATCATACACCTTTGGAGCATTGCACAATCTAGAAGGCATTCTACTAAATGCAAATGTGCCATATGGGCAAGTAAAAGTAGTCTTTTGCTGGTCTTGAGGGGTGATTGTAATTTGATTGTAACCCCTGTATCCATCAAAGAAGCAGTAATATTCATGTCCAGCTAAGTGATCTAGCATTTGATCGATAAATGGCAATCCAAAGTGGTCTTTCCTTGTTGCCTTGTTCAACTTCCTGTAATTCATGCATATGCACCAACCCGTGACTGTTCTTATTGGAATCAGTTCATTATTGTCATTAGGCACCATTGTAATTCCCTCATTTTTATGCACACACTGAACGGGGCTTACCAAATCATTGTCAGTTATAGGATAAATTATTCGAGCATCAAGCCACTTGATGATTTCCTTCTTTACTACCTCTTTCATGACAGGGTTAAGTCCTCTCTGATGCTCAATTGAGTTATTGCAGCCTTCTTATAAATTAATCTTAAGCATACATTAGCTTGGGCTGATCCCCTTCATGTCTGCAAGTGTCGAGCCAATAGCTTTCTTATGATTCTTCAACATTCCTAGCAGTCAACATTCCTTGTCTTCAGCTAAGTGAGCTGCAATGATTATTGGTAGTGTCTCAACTTCTCCTAAATAAGCATACTTCAGGTGAGTTGGTAGGGCTTTCAACTCCAACTTGGGAGCCTTTTCCACATATGGTTGTCGCGGTGCTTGCTCTCCATCTTTTAATTCTAGTGCTTCAAATGTCTTGTTGAATACTTTCTCTACTTGTGTTCCTCTTTCACTGGTCTGGATCATCTTGCTTCCTTCTCCTCTACTTCAAAGATTATGCGCAACTCATCTTCCAACTGATCTAGTAGCTCCTCAACCTGCATCTCCTTTGTAAGCAACTGCAATCCTTAACATACAACATTCTTCCACATCATTAAGGAACTTAATAGAATTAAAAACATAAAATGTCACCTATTGGTCAATATTTACTCTCGTCGTTAATCCCCATTTTGTACATATATTAAAGCTCTACCAGTGAAGAGGAAAGGCCTTCCCAAAATCATTGGGATTTCCTTGTCAGCTTCATAGTCTAATATGATGAAGTCAGATGGGAAGATGAATTTGTCCACCTACACTAAAACATCTTCTATCTTACCCTCTGGATGTGTGATTAACCTGTCAGCCAACTGTAAGATCACCGTGGTGGGGCGTGCCTTCTCAATTCCCAATTTCTGATATACTGATAGGGGCATCAGGTTTATGCTTGCACCCAAATCACCCGGAGCATGGCCCACATTCTTACGTCCTATAGAAATAGGAATGGTAAAGCTCCCTGTATCTCCCATCTTTTGAGGAAGTTTTCCTATCAAAATGGCACTACACTCTTTGGTAAAGGCCACTGTTTCAAATTCCCCTAGTCTTCTCTTTTTCGCCAAAATACTCTTAAAAAATTTAACGTAGTTGGGCATCTGCTCATGTGCTTCTACCGAAGGTATGTTGTTACGAAATTGCTTCATAACCTCTAAAAAAACAGTCGAACTGTATATCATGATTTCATTTCTCTTTTTGAGCCTCTGAAGGTATGGAGGTGGTGGTTTGTATGACATTGGTAACTTCACCTTTTTCTACTCTAGAGTCTCAATGGATACCTGTTTAGCTGGCTCTGCTTTTGCAGCCCTCTTTCTTCTATTTATCTCGAGTTCAGGTTGCCTTTATATCTCTGACTGTACTGTTGGTCCTTGGTGTAGTTCCTGCTACTGCGATTCTCCAGCATGATTAACTTTATCCTCATCTATAAGCATGTTTTCTGCAATTTCCTTTGCTACATTTTCTAACTACGATTATGCGGGAGGTTCCACTTTGTCTGCTTGTACTTGTGCAGGATATGGTGGCGGTAGTGTTTTTCCACAAAATGAGATCAAGGCTTGACACTGTTATTTCCCTCCCTTTTTAGGATTTTCAGTCACTCAGTAAGGTGCCCTGAGGTCTACTCTTTAGCTCATTCGCCATCTGTCCCATTTGAACTTCAGGATTTCTTAATATAGCAACTTTAATCTAAATTGTTGCATCGTTCTTATCCATATACTATCTCATCATAGCTTTCATGGAATTGGAAGAATTAGTTGTTGGTCTTATACCTTGCTGCTGGTTAGGCATTAGCATTCCTGGTTGTTGAGCTACCTTTTACTGATATTGGGAAGTGTTCTGGTGCACCTGGTTTCTTGATTTCCTCCCTTACTGAAGTTAAGATGCTGCCTTCAATCCATTCTACATAGAGGAAGAACTTTCATCTCATCTCATCCCCACCTAGGATAAGAGCTTCGATAAGGCAACTCATCCTCATCTAGAGAAATAACTTCCCATCATTTGATCATATTTAAGCGAACATGACAGACCCAACTTAAGGGCTGCCGACCTACACTCCAATGGGGGCCACCAAATACAAAAGAAGTATGTCAAACCCCTAAGCGCCCAACTTAGGCCAAGCTTCTTCAAGCTCTTACTTCGAACTCTAAGTGACCAGCTTAGGCCGAGCTTCTCCAAGCTCTTACCTCAAACTCCTAAGCCTCGAGCTTAGGTTGAGCCTCTCTAATCTCTTACATCAAACCCTAAGTGTCCAGCTTAGGTCGAGCTTCTCCAAGCTCTTACATAAAAACCCTAAGCGCCCAGCTTAGGCCGAGCTTCTCCAAGCTTTTACTTCAAAACCCTAACTGCCCAGCTTAGGCCGAGCTTCTCCAAGCTCTTAACTAAAGACCCTAAGTGCCCAGCTTAGGTTAAACTTGTCCAAGCTCTTACCTCATACTCCTAAGCGCCCAGCTTAGGTCGAGCTTGTCCAAGCTCTTACCTTGTACTCCTAAGCACCCAGCTTAGGTCGAGCTCAAAAGAAGTAAGTCAGCACTTAGGCAGATTTTCAAACCCAGGAAAAATTTCTTTGCTAGGTCGAACTCTGACTAGCCAGATGGGGGCCAATGTTTGGGGCTGAAAATCGTACTGACACATGAAAGATAGAGAGAGGTCCAACTTAGTTCTTCCTTGATGGCCGACCTGAAGATCTTCTCTCGTGGTCGACCTAACGGTCTTCCTTGAAGGCTGACCTCATCAAGGTCTTCCCTGAAGGTCGACTTGAAGGTCTCCCCAGGTGGCCGACCTTCAGGGGAGACCTTTAGGTCGATCTAAAGGTCATCCCTAGTGGTCGACCTGAGGATCGACCTCATCAAAGTCTTCCCTGAAGGCCGACCTGAAGGTCTTCCCTTAATATCATTCAAGGGAGGAACAAGCTTCCATACTTAGCCAAATTCCATATGACATGAGTATGAATTGGAATTGTAACGCCCCGCGTTCTCGGACTCGTTTATTTTTGGATAAATGGTGTCCTTGGATTTTTTCCCTAAGTTGATAACTTTAATTCTTGGATCTTGTAACTTTGAAATTCTAATTTTTGGCTAAATTGGAATTAAGTTTAATTTCATTGGATTAAGATAATTTAAGTTCTCGACCTGTGCAGGAGATTTTTAGTTAAATCTTAAATTCAGGGGTTTTAGGATTTTTCTTCATAAATTCTACTTTCCTTTGAATTATTACACTTGGGTTTTAGAGTTTCAGTTAACTATTTTATTTTGGATTGTTGTGGGTTTTATTTGATTTTTAAACTATAATTATTAGGTCATTGTTTTATTTAGTTGGGCCACCTTCAAGAATAAAGGTTTGGGCTTCTAGGTTTTAAAACAAGTTAAAGAAAATGTTGGAAAACAAAAGAAACCCTAAAACACCTTTTCTCATCCCCCTTCTTCCTCTCCTTGTTGAGCCGTCAACCCCCCCCCCCCCCCCAATTTCTTCTTCTTCTTCGGTAAACTAGCCACCCCCACCCACTCTCGTTCTTCTCCTTCTTCGACGGCACCCACGGCAGCAGTTTCATCCTCCGGCCGACGACTCATCTGCAGCAGACTCACGGAACCTCCGGAGCCTACAGTGAGTAAATCCTACATTTTGCGTGTAAAGCCGCGGCGGTCCACCGCGAATGGTAAGTTCGACAAGAGGCGCACGAGTTCCACGAGCAGTGGCGCGTTACCTTCGATGGCTGCAGCAAACCACGAACTTCGACAACCACTGTGACTCGTAGCAAACCGAATTCGGTGACCCCGCGCCCGTTTTTGCAAGGACCAGCAGATTTGGTGACGTTTTCCGGCCCTTCAATGACGTTCGATGTTGACCCACACCCAAACGGAGCTTGGTTAGTGTTACCCACTCCTTACGGCATCGGTTCGGCATTGACCCACCTTCAATCGGACCCAAATCAGCGTTACCCATCACTTTTTGGCGTCGGACCAGCAAGCTTTTTGCCTTTGGAACTCGATTTTGGGGACCCGAACCTCCTCGGCGTCGACCCACTCCTTACCCAAGAGGTTCTATGGTGAGATAGTAGGCAGCGGATCATCTAAACTCACTTTCGATGCAAACTAAGTGTTTCTAACATGAATTCTAATCAAGTTTGGTTTGCTTTTGGATTTAGGAACCCTTCGGTGAACTTGGTAGAGCATTAGAACTTTGTTGTAAGTAGTTTCTTACTGGAGGGATTGGTTGTTGTGTGCTGATATGATATGGTTGTTTCCTCGTGTGCCCATGTGTGATACTTGCATGTCGCTTGTTATTGTTATCATTTAGTAAACGTCATTGTTGATAAAACTGTTGATATATCTTGGGAAAATTATGTGGTTGTGTGAATAAATTGTAGCCAGGTAATCTTGGATGACTATGATTGAATTGTTATTATGTTCTAATTGGTTTTCATGATGAAATTTGTATACCGGTACTATAATCTGTTGTTTCGAAAGCATATTGAATATTTATGAGAAATCGGTTGTGTTTGATGTATGCTAGGTATTTATCAATTATATTTTGGATAAGTGGTTGATTGTGCTTTTTCTGTGAACGATGCCTGTTGGAGCTGTTGGATCATGTTGGACTATTTTAGATTGATTGGCTTTTACATACGATCATTTTGGTGTATCGCATATTGGACTGTTATGAGATTGTTGATGCATGAGGCATGGCGTAGTAGCAAGTAGGACTCTTGTGAGAATTTTGGGACATAACAGAGTAAGTAGCACGGGGGCGGGTGTGTGTGTTGATGTGTGTTAATAGAAATTGTTCTTGCTGATTTTACATTATAAACATGTCTCTCTTATTATTTTAATTGTTGGACAGGTTTATGAGGTCGATGCTGTTATTGTAACTTGCGGTTATTTTATATATTGGATATGTATATGACTGGTATTCATGTTTTTTGTCTGCAACTTTAGGAACTTACTGATATTGTATGGTTGGTTGGAAGTGATTAGGATTTGTTATGTTGTGAAAAGCATGCATGTTGTGTGAAGAATGTCATAGGGTTGTTTGTGGAAGCTTTGTGTGCGCTATGCTGTGAGCAGGTTGGTTGTTGTCAAACTTTGTGTCAATGAGACCCGTGATGCATTGAAATCTTACTAGTGGTTGTGTTGTTGTTGGGATTTGTGGTGGTTGGTGTTATTAGGGAAGTAGTACTGAAATCCTGGTTGGAAGCTAGAAATGATATGTGGAGTTATGAAAGTTACGAAGTGAATGGGTGAGTGTCAGGGCCTCGGGTATAAATGGTCGAGGGCTGATACGTCACTAATTGGGTATCGAGGCCTCGGGTATAAATGGTCGGTGGTCGATGCGAGGAGTCTTTCGAAAGGAGAACTATTGGGGCCTTGGGTATAAATGGTCAAGGGCCAATAGATTGTAAGACATCGAGGCCTCGGGTATAAATGATCGAGGGTCGATGTAGAGTTCAAGGCCTCGGGTATAAATGGTCGAGGGCCGATGTTGCAGGGTCGGGGCTCTGGGTATAAATGGTCAGGGGCTGACTCTGCTCGAAGGAGTTAACTGTGGAAGGCTAGAGTAGCTGTGATAAGCGTAGAGGTACTTGAGATGTTAGGGAGACCAGAGGTTGGTAGTTAATGTGTTCCTGGTTATGGTTGTCACCGAATTCTATAGAATGTGTCTATGTTTGAATGCATAATGTGATGAAAAGCATGACAATGAATGTTTCATGATTTGGTTGAGCATGATGTGTGTGTGTTGATTCTTTAATAAGCATGACACGTTGTTCCTTGATAAGTATGTTGTTTGTGCGTGACCCTTCAGATAAGGGCTGCTTACTGAGTACTATGGTTGTACTCATCCTTCTTTTTCCCCTCCAGTTTGCAGGTATCGAGCTAGCTCTTGGGATGGTGATGGTGAGGAGGAGGCTTGATCGGAAATACCATTAGTTATGCTGCGTGAAATTAATTTTTTTTAGTTAGGATAGTTGTGGCCATTTAATCTTGTAGTTGAGTTGGTAGTGGTTGGTTTTGTTTAGTTTTATTGTCTAAAGGATGATTGTAAGGGTGCTGATTCATTATTCTTTTAGAGCATTAACTTTGTTAGCCTCTTGAACTACGGGATTGTAATCTACATAGAATATTTAAGAATACATTCGTTTAAGTTGTTCGTACTTGAATTAGTTTTTGCTTCATTGCCATTCGAGATGTTAAAATTCATTTAGTGGATGGTTTATAGTTAGTAAAGGTTTCCTTGAAGGGTTTGGTTAACGTGAAGTTGGTATTAAACGGTTTATCTGTATAGGATTTGAGTTTCTCTTAAAACTTTAGTGTTGTTGTTCTAATTGTTCAAGCTCTCATGAGTGTTGAAAATCAGAATAGCGCAGCGGAAGCGTGGTAGTTCTATTGCTTAGTATTGTTGTGAAGAAAATTCTCTTGTTTATGTGAAAATTTTAGGTAGGCTTAACAACGGTCCCTGTTTGGAAATGGTGAAATTCCTGGGGCGTTACAGGAATAGCTACTCCCGACAGGCTGACCTTAGTCCCGACATGCTCAACCGCTGGTTGAACTTCTTGTCGGGTACCTAAACCTATAAATAGGACACTTCACTCTTCAGTCAGGTGGTATCGTATTCTAGCTCGGTCTCCATACTAAGGTCGGACTTAAAACTTACTTGAGCGTCGAAGTGTTTGTTCCCTTGTGCAGGTCTTTCCCTGCAAAGTGGCCTTTCGGCTCATTCCAAACACTCCAGCTCATTTCAGTCAACCTTCATTGACCTCTTGGATTGGTCATTCCTTTCCAATGACACTCAAGCTGTTCCAGTAGTCATACTTGGACCAGGTCATACCTCGATCAATTTTTTGCATAAACACAATTCCTCTAAATTTTTTGTCTGTTTAATAATACCTTAATCAATTGAGCTATGTTTAGGTTTACGATGTTTATTAATGTTTATTTTTACATGAAAAGCTTATTATTTATTCATAGCTTTAAAACCAATTTATTTATCTTAATGAAACTTATTGTTAAGGTCCTGTTTGTTATTGATTTTGTTTTTAGTTTTCTATTTTAAAATCAGGCTAGTTTTCTCACAATTATTTTAGCCAACTTTAAAAACAAAAACATGTTTTTAGAAACTAATTTTGTTGGTTTTCAAAATTTCACTTAGATTTTGAAAACATTTTTGCAAAGTTGATAACAAGAGAAAATAATACATAAGTAGAAGCAGTGGTGGTAAGCTTCATGACAATTTGGTCTTGGGCCTTTAGAGAATGGATTTAAAGAGTCTCTATAGTTTCTGTTAGTGTCACTGAGATAATTGATGAGGCATTTTTAGGTCTTAAGTGACATTTACTTATCTGTTTACTTTAAATACGTGGCATTTGTATCTTTTTAATTAAAAACAAATACTTTGATTCAATAGATCTTAAAAGAATTGAGACATGGCTATTTCTTTTCCCCATCATATCCCACATTCGTATACTCCCACGTCTCCTTCAGATTTTGCCATAGCCCACCTCTGTTCATTGTTGCTGACACTAATGAAACGAATTTTCTCAAGTGTTGTCGGTGGCGAGCTTGCTGGAGAAGCGCGGCTTTGCTCCCGTTGCCGGCATTCTCACAAAGGAAAGGCTGGTTTATGGGAAGTGAATCGAGGTTTCTCGTCCAATCTCCAGCTACGAACTGGTAAGGATTTGATTTTATTCCATGGGTTAAAAATAATTTTTGAGGCTTTGTTTTGATTGTTGAAATTGAGATTGAAATGAATAGTTGTAAGTTGAAGATTAATATTTAATGAATTTGTGAACTTTCGGGTCGGCGCTGGAACATTTTAATCGGAGAAATTGGGGAATCTCAAATCCATAGATTTGTTCCCATAACAAGTCGTCGTTGAATCGAGGTATAGTCTGTTCCGCTGATTTTTTCTAGCTTCGCTAACGAAATAAGGATTTCTTTCTCATTTCATTAACGAAAGTTTTGTTGGAGTGGTACATAAGAATCAAATATTACACTAAAATAAATCGTCATTAAACCATAGTTGGACGACATACTAGATCCTAAACCATTGGTATATTTGCTTGTATTATTATGCGTACAAATCATTCTCAGTCACTACATATTAGAAAAATTTACATGCAAATATACCACAGTCTACGTTACCCATCTGCCTATTGTCTGAGGTCATGTTGGGACTTTCTGTACCTTAAAAATATAAGAGACTACACGGTTACAAATAACATAAGAAAGTAATTCCAAGGTTGAATCCTCGAGGACTTCTGCTTCAAAAATTGGTAAAGATTACGATAAAAGTTGTTGCTTGTGGTTGCAAATATCAAGCTTTGTTATAAAACACAACCTCTCTACTTCCTATAGCAGAAATTGCTTACCGCAACTGTACGGGTCAAGTTTTAATATACATGCTAAGTGAATACCTATATCGTCCTAGATTTGGTTTCTAGCTCACTCAAGTACTAACAGATGCAATCACTCAAATTTATTTAGAGAATCGAATCTGAATGAACAAATAGATTGAAAGAAAATAAACATGCACTAAAATAAAGTTAAAAACAATTACGATAAAGGTTTTAGGGAATTGATTTCACCTAATGAATCTATGAACCAACTACTTTGGGCTCATTTGATAACCATTTTGTTTTTGGTTTTTGGTTTTTGGTTTTTAGTTTTCTAAAAACAAGGTTTTTTGGTAACCAATTCAATTTTATGTTTTTGGTTTTTGAAAAACCATTTTGAAATCCTATGTAAATTAAAAATAAAAAAATTAGTTTTCAAAAATTGATTTCTGTTTTTCGAAATCTAATTTTTTTTTCTTTCTCATATTTATCTCTAACAAAATTCTTTCTTACTCTAAAATATTTTTCTTTCTAATTTTCTCTACAAAATTTACTGTTCTCTCTCAAAAATTTTAATATTTTAAATATTTATTATTATTTATCTCTAAAAATTTTTCATCTTTATGTATTTTTATTTTTTAATTTTTTCTAACAGATCACTTTCATTTCTCTCTCTAACAATTTAATATTTTTCCGAAATTTTTTCTCTCTACAATTTCACCTTTTAAAACTTTTCTTTGTCTTCCTAATCTATTTTTTCCTCTGAAAATTATATTTTAAATTTATTTTTATCTCTAAATTTTTTTCCATTATAATTTTTCTCTTTCTTTATAATTTCTTCTTTTTTCTTTACATATTTTTTCCTCTCTACTTTTCTTTTTTTTCTCTAAAATCTTTCTCTTTTTGTCTTAACTCTTCTTTCACTAATTTGTTTTTTTATTTATCTCTCTAAAATATATCTTCCAAAAGTTTATTTACACCTCTCTAAACTTGTATTTTGATATATTTACATTAGAGATGAAAAAAATTTCCGCAGGGTCGAGTACAAAAAATAGGAAACTCATGTCCCGACTCTGACCCCGTCCCTGATTCCATTTTGTAAATAATTAATATATATTTATTACACCTTTTTATTTTTAAAATTCTAAAAATAATTAAAAACAATTATAAAACCGATAATTTTTCTCGAGAACATTTCTCGGACCGAATAACGAGGTGGAGATGGGGATTAAAAATTTTCACGAGCACGATAGTGGGGGAGAACATCCTCACTCGCACCTACACCATTGTCATCTCTACTCTATATAGAATTTTTTCTCTCTAATATGTATTTTTCAATTTTATAACTTTTTAAAAACATAAAACTAAAAATGGTTACCAAATATGTTTCGTGTTCTGTTTTTTCAAAACAAAAAACAAAAAATGGTTATCAAACATATATAGTTTTTGTTTTTTAAAAACATAAAACCAAAAACCAAAAACTAAAAAACAAAAAGACAAAAAACAAAAAACGGAAATGGTTATCAGACGGGCCCTTAATTCCTCAAAATTGAACAAATTATTAATTATATATGCCAAGAACTCTCAAATCTCAAGCTAATTCTCTCTACCAATTAAGAAACCAATATCCATATCTAGTTTCTATAAAAAGTAAAGGCTTTATTGAACAAGTCTTCTAAGGATATCTAAAAGACTTCTAAATTTCCCGATCTTAAAATCCGTTTTGTTATGCATCCCACTTCTAACTCTAACCCACCTCTCCGGAGCGTAAGATTTCAAGTCTAAAATCAATCAATCTATGACCAGTAGATTAAAGGCATTAAGCATAGAGAAACATAAATAGAAAATTCATAAACATTCAATCAAGAAAAACTAAATAACCAATTCATAAATTTTAATGGCTACATCAATCCCTAAGACAAGAGGTTTAGCTTGTCATATTCAATGAAAAACAATTTAATCACAATGAGAAGTCCATAACAAAACTATAAAAATCAAGCGAAAGGAGAAAAAATTAAGTTGGTGTGTCAATTGTCCATCCCCGAAGCGATCTCCACAATCCCAAGCCTTGAAAATCTATTTTCTAAGCTCTTCAATGGTATACGTGCCCTCCATATTGGCCAAAAAGGAAAACTGCCAAAAAACCTATCCCAAATTCCTCCCTCTCGGCGACTGCAAAACCCTATTTTTGAAAGAAAAATATCGTCGTGGCAGCGCCATGACACTAAACTATTCAAAAAATGCGAAATTTAAACTTCGGAGCGCCACGACGCTCTGTGGCAGCATCGTGGCACTGTCTCCTTGGATTTTGGGACTTTATTAAGTGCCGTAGTGTCTTCTATTTGCTTGGGCTATGACTTTCCTCTCAATTTGATCAATTTATGTTTTGTTTCTTCACGATTATTCATTCTTGCAAAATATAGCTTATGTGCGTAAATAATGTCATAAAGAAACAAAAGCTAACAATTAATTACAATACAAGTCTAACGAATTGTAGCTCGCAAAGTGCGCTATCACTTTTTGCCTTGGTTTTGATAAAAAAATACATAAAATATACACTTTGGGAAAAAATTATGAGGCGCTACTTGGCTAATTCTGGAAATCTGAGTTCTACTCTTTCACAAACTGCTTTTGATTGTTGTAGAGCCTAGCCTAACCAAGGTTTCAAATGTCGATGTCGATAGAAATGTCGAGGTCTCGATTTTACGGAAATGTCCACGGATATTTCAAGAAAAATTACGAAAATTTTGAAAATTGATGGAAATTATTTGAATTAGTAAATAAAATTTTAATTGTGGCTAAATTAAGATATATTGATCACTTTTAAAGCATCCTATGTTAAAATAGTTTACCTATGGAAATGTTGAAGTCAATAGAAATGTTGAAGAATATATGGAAATAATTGAACTAAAAATTAAAGTTCGTTGAATTATGTTATATTTATAATTTTTTGCAAAGGGTTATATTTCTAATTTGTAATCCAATTTAGGATTTAGTTACATAATCGAAATATAAAATTTTATTATATACAAATCGTTATAATACATGAACTAGGACAAATAATTTAATTAATAAAAAAAATACGACATTTAAGGATCTAGTGAAATTGTGCTTGGTATTTGGAGGATAAGTTTGAAAATTTTGTAATTAAATTTGAAAAGAAGAAGTATGGTAAGTTTATATCAAAATAAAAGAATTCAAAAATAAAATTCAACTGGAATAAAAAAAATCGTTAGTTCGAGATATCTACCAACTGATTAGTATATGAAATTAAGTATTTTGTATGGGAAGATATATTTAAAAGAAAACATGTAATTTAAAATAAAGAAGGAAGGAAGAAAAAAAAAAGAATATTACGCTTAAGGGAAAGGGAGCGTGATGTCCCACATCGATTAGATTCATAGAAGACGAGGGGTGCGCCTGTTATAAAATGCTCCCTCTTTGTTTCTTTTTACCACAACTACAGTGTTCTCTCTGATTTGGGCCATATTTATATTAGAGAATAATTAAAGAAAATAAAACATGAAATAATTTCAATTAATTTAGATCATAACTAACATTCCATAGAGAGGTTGATTAAATTAGAGAATAATTAAAGAAAATAAAACATGAAATAATTTCTATTAATTTAAATAAAACAACGTACAATGAGTTCTATTAACTTCCTCTCTTTTTTCGAGCTTGAATAACTTCCTCTCTTTTTTCGAGCTTGAAGGGAGTTTAAACTCGCTAAAAACGTTAAAGGAATAAAATAGATGAAGAATAAATGAAATAACTTTAATTAAGACAAGATTAACACTAGAGTTTTCAAAAATAAAATAGAATAAAAAAGGAAAAATAACTACAATGAATTTTAAACTAAAACTCAATGATAAAGCTCTTCAAGGAATTGGGAATGAATGACAATGGTTGCTGAAATGGAGTGGGAGGCTCTCCTTATATAGGACTCCAAATTGGTTGAACTCCCCCCACCAAAAGAGGAGGACAGGGTTGACAGGGGTTGAGATGCATCAAACAACTCAATTTAGGTTCATTTTATTCCAACGAAACACTTGTGAAATGACTCTCGTGCCATCCATAAGTGAAACACACGTTTTGGAAAATATGCCAACAATTCACCAGGAGCATGGTTCCTACAACATAGGTATTCTATGAGTTTTTGTCAAGTTTGACTACGTTTTACTCCAATTTTTCTCAAAACACCCTATATTACAAATTACCCATAAATATTCTCCTTATATCATATTTTAAAAATATGTAAACATTTTTAATTTAATATGAAAAAAATGTTCGTTTTATGGTAAAACATTCCTCAACAGTCACGTTTCTATGGCAAAAAGTCAAACCTAACAGGTCACACGGTATACAGGCCACGGAGTCCTCCGAATACCTTTCTTAACTGGGTGAAGGTGGGGTGGGGGTGCCATATTAGTTGGTGTGCGTAAGGGTTAGGCATTGTGAACGTACCAATTGTTGTGTGTCTGGCATGACAAATCTTTGATTGTAAAGGTCCGAACAAAAAACACCAATAGCCAGTAAGACAGACGTATGATGTTATGTTGGTCTTCCATGACAGTTGTGAACAGTAAAAAAGTTTGGATGAAAAAAAAACTGTTATAAATGATGGGGGTGCATTTTTGGCCGGAAAAAATGCTATTTTTCGGATTTTGTAAGTTTTATGACAATTAAAAACTGTCGTGAAAATCGAAATTTCAATGACAGTGGAAAACTGTCACGAAATGGTGGAGGCGTGATTTTGGCGGGAAAAAACGGCAATTTACGAAAATTTTCATGCTTTTATGATATTTTATAATCGTCAATGAAAATAAAAAAATTTCAAGTATTCCATGACAATTACCTAGACCATCTTGAGAATGTATGTCATACAAAAACAAATGATTTTGAACGCGTTTCATTTCTGGCGGAAAAACTGCAGCTTTGTTAACGATATTAATTATTTCGAGATTGTCCGGTCGCATCGAGTATAGACTTAATAGTTTCCCCAAATACTCCATGAAACAAGTAGAAAATGGTATTTGTTATAGTGGTATGCTTATTTGCGTAATTGTGCCCTTCCTCTCTTCAGTCCTGAGTTTGAGCTCTATGAATTTAAATTATTTTTTCAACCCTCTATTAATACATTTTTATAAAAAAATTATATAAGTTAATTATAGTTTCACCAAGCATTCCGTAAATAAAATATTCATATTTAAATTATACCCTGATTTTTTTTTATTGGAATGAAAGGTAGTCAACTTAATCGAATGGTTAGGAATTAATTTGAGTTTAAATTGGAACTATTTTGGTTCATAAAGCTTTAAATTTTTATAACATAAAATTTTGAAGTTTAGATAGAAATTTTTTTTAATTAAATCTTAGTTTTTAGAATTTGTTTTTTAATTAGATTCTTGTCGCCATTTTGCGAACTTCTTTCTTCCTCATCTGTTTTCGATGTTCTTTTCAAAAAACCAAAAGTTCATTATCTTCCTCGCGCCGTCGTTCAAGATCCGTTACCTAGATGACGCAAATTCACATAATCGATCGCCGACACTACAAGAATTATGAGTTTTTTCCAACGCTTTTATTTTCGACGCTGGGCAAACATATTTTTCCCGATCAAAGAATAATAGTAGAGACTCTGCCGACTATTGAATAAAATAATCAGGAAAGGAATATATTTTTCACGCTTTTATTATCGACACTGGGTGAAGTTACTCTTACCGACGCTTTTGCCTAATATTCGGGTAAAATTTTGTTTTTATATATGTAAGGGTGTTTTCGTAATTTTGAGTTTTTTTTAAAGAAAAAGAAAAGAAAAGAAAAGAGAAGTGGGAAAGTGAGATGTGTGTGTTGTGGAGGAAGCCACGTGGAGATGAAAAACAAAAGAAAAAAAGGAAAAAGAGAAGAAAACGAAAGAAAAAGAAGAGAAGGAAAAAAAAAAGAAACGGAAGAAACGTAAACGAAACAGAGGAAGGAGGATGAAATTGAAGTTGATTCTGAAACCGGTTTGAGGCTGGGAACTTGACTTTGGTAAGTTTTGGAATTTTTAAACCCTGAATTTCTAGGATATGGACTCCCTTACTTTGTGGGTTTGTGAATCACAAGTTTATTTGAGATTAGAATGAAATGGTCTATGAGTTTGTTGCTTTGCCTAGGAGATTTCTTGAAATAGATGTTGAACTTGGTTTTCTATGTGTTTTGATCACAAATTTGGGTGGTGGTATTTGCAAAGAAGGAAAAAAAAGGGAAATGGAACGGGAAGAAGCCACCGTTTGGGAAGAAGAAGATGAATAATGTAGAGAAGAGAGAAAGACTATGTGTTGGGAATTAAACAAAAAAAAAGGAAAATGATTGGAAATTGAAGCAAAGGAAACGTGAGGTGGGTTTTGGTTGGAAATAAATTGGGGTATAACCAATGGTTAATAACCAAGTTGGAATTTGTGTATTGTGGGTCCCATTTGTAAGGAAAATGAGAGGGAAAGAAGTGTAATTGGATTGTAGAGAGAGAATTGGGTTATTGATTTAATTTATGGTTTAATTCGAAGAATTGTAGAGTTTAATTGGAAATTGAGTGTGAATTGAAATTTCATTGGTTATTATTTCAGGACGATCGAAAATTGGAGCAGCGTACCAACCCAATTCACCTCGTTCATAGGAATTGTGAGTGGTTATTTTACTAATTATTTTAAGATATCTATTATAGAACTTCAAGAAAATATATATTACGTATGTTTGATTATTTCTGCTCAGAAATTGAGTTTGCTGAGAATTTATGAATGCTTCTGAGAACATAGAAATGTTTTATGATTTTCTGAGAAACTGTTGTGTTTACTGAACATGATTAGAAAGAAATATGTTTAAAAGTGATTTGAGAAAGAAATGTTCTTAGAAAGAAGAAAAAGAAGAATTTTAGAACTGTTTATAAGATTGAGAATTTTATGCAGAAATAAGTTTACAAACCACCATATTGTTGTATCCAAGTGATTACTCGTATGCTATGTGAATGTGTTTCTATAGTATATCCAGAAATAGAATTATTCTGCTGTGTGTATTGAGATTACTCTGCGCCAGTAGACCAGAATAGAATGTGGGTACATATGCGGTGTTGAATTTTCTTAACCTATTTTAGGTTTGAAAGAAGATATTTGATACGTATTCAGAAAGTGTTTTTAGAAAGTATATGTTGTTACAAGTTATGTTCAGAAAATTACTTAATTTTAGTTGCTCAAGTTATTTGAAGTTTTAACGAGAATGTTTATTACTTCAGCTTTATGAAGCTCATCTTAAGAATTGAAATTTCAGTTGTTTTTATGGAATAAGTTTTACGAAACTATTTTCTTAATAAAATGCCACTCACTGAGCTTCCAAGCTCACTATTTATCATTGTTTTTCTCCACCAGGCTGCACCTGAGTTTCAAAGAGAAAGCCGACCAGTTTCTGCCACTCACCGTCTCAGAATTTGCATATCATTTTGTATGTACATCTAGAATGACTTATACTGGAATAGTTGTACCTTTTGTGGTTGTACAACATGTTTAGAAGTCGTGGCCGAGTAGTTATTTTCGAAATGAATTATGTTACACTTTATGTTTTATATGTTGAAGAATAATCTAAATTAGTATTAGAAATTTAGAAAGAAATTGACTAAAGACTTGGTAGATGGTTGGGGGTCTGTGGTCGGCACGACTTGTCTTATAGTTAGTAGGTGTTTAGGGCGGGTCGTGTCAGTTTGGTATCAGAGCAAAAGAAAGATCCTGTATAACATGAATAGATGATGCATTAATGGTTTATGTTATAATTGTGTGATATGCATGTCATTTTATTTTATTACGTGAGGGCAGAACATGGAGGTTTAAAAAATTTGAAACTCAACATGTCCCTAGTAGGCAGAATACAATGGCAGAAGACATAGTTGGTGAGTCTAGCCACCATCATGTAGATTCACAAGAGGATATAGTTGATCAGGATGAAGGTGTAGATGGCTGGGGGATGGTTGGGGGTTTGTGGTCGGCACAAGTTGTCCGATAGTTAGGTGTTTAGGGTGGGTCGTGTCAATATATTACCATTACCGACGACGATTTTTGAAATAGTCGGGAGAGGTCTATATTCCCGACTATTTTATTATATAGTCGGACAAAATTTTTCTTAATTTTTTTAAATTACCACTCCCGACTATTTTTAGAAAAAAAGTTGAATAGTGGACTTTACACCAATATTTTAATAAATTGTTGGTTGCTATTGTTTTTTTATTTTTTTAAATATTACAATTCCCGACTATTTTCGAAATATTCGGGACATATTAATATTCCTGACCATTCTAAAATAGCATCGGTAATATAGTTTTTCTTAAATATTACAATTCCAGACTCTTTTGAGAAAGATGAGGCTTCTAATGTTGGGGAAGAAGATATTGAGAAAGATGACTTCTGTAACGTCCCAAGTTTTCGAGTTATTTTTATTTTAAGATTTAAACCGTGCATTTGGATTTTCCTTTAAGCTGATAATTAAATTACTGGATCTTCTAATTTCAGAGATCTATTTTTGGGTAAATTAGAACTTAAAGTCCAATCTCATTAGATTGAGATGAATTAAGTTTTAATTTTTTTTAAAGAGATTTTTTTTTACTAAATCTTAATCCAACGTTTAGAGAATTTGATTTTCCGTTTTGTATTTTATGGTTGGGTTTTGAAAGTTAATTATTTTTCTCAAATCCTTTTTAGAGTGGGATTTCGTTTAACACAAAGAATTATAATTTATTTCAAATTTATTCTAAATTATTTTCTTTCATTTCATTTTGTTTTTTTATTTTATTCTGGCTTGACGTGAGTTTGTTATGAATTTTAATTCTAATTGCATTGGTGTTTTCGCTTGGGATTTTCTTCTAAAAATCGTTAGTTTTAAAGAAAATTAGAGTTTTAGTTTTACCCACGGCCTCTTTTTAATTTGGGTCTTAGAAAAAAAAAGGAAAGAAAACAAAACAAAAAAAAGGAAAACCTAGACCATCTTATCCTTTCTTCCCCTCTCTTTGTGACCAGCCGCGCCACCCCCCCGCGCCCCCCCCCTTCCCACGGTTTTCTTCTCCAGTGAAATCACGCAGCCGCGCCCTACTCACTTCAAAAAGTCGATGACCCACGACAGCTTGAGTGTTCGACGACAGTTGGTTCACCTCCTCGGTGGGTAGCTTCTGCGTGATTTCACGGCGACTTCAACGCTTTTCATTGATTTTCTCGGCGGCTCAGCTATCCAACGGCAACTCACGAACCTCGAACACGCACACCATCCTTGATGTTCCTTTAGTGATTGACTCGACCCGCAGCAACTTCCGAAAAGCTCGACTTGAGGTGCGTTTTCTTCCTTCAGCTTTGACCCGCGACAACTTTGTTCATTGTTTGGTTCTTGTTTAGTGTGTAGAAATGGATGAAAAATAGCAAATGGTGATAAAGAATAGAAGGCACAAGAGCTTGATCGTAGAAATATGTATTACGGATTTAAATCTATTTATGAGCTCTCTTGTCCAGTCTTCTACTGCACGTATATGGACACTTAAATAGTCATCTCCTGGTGCAGAAGTGATAGAGAATGGATGCCTGTATCCAGTGAAAACAATCCCAATTTCAAGCAATCAAACTTCCAAACCCTATAATCAACTTCTTATGTTAAAATATGAGATATTACCATTCAAATTTTGGTATATCCGGGCACTTAACAAAGAGATACATTCCACTTTTGTACTTGAATCCCGAATGTTTCGCCAAGTATAGTGCTAGAACGTTTCCACTATATAATACTCCCTGAAAAATTCGAGTACAACCGAAGAATTTGTTTAGTTTGCTTGACCGAACTTCCAAGATAAGATAAAAGGGTTGCAGATCTCTGTACCTTTTTTCACACTGACTTTATGGTAAAATTCGTGGAATTTTATAATAAGTCTATCACTCACATACAGAAGTAATGGGACTGCAATGTACATCCATGTCTGCATATGAAGATAGATGATAAAAGGATTCTGAGATCATTGCTATGATTCACTGATTTGTTCAATTTAAACTATGGTTTTACTCACTAATTACAAAGGAGAGATTATTCATCCTGATAATCCTATGGTTTTGATTATACATCCTAAACTTGATATTATTAACATGGATGAAGGTACTGATGTTAGATAATAGTGATACGACGACGATGTACGTACTGTTCTCTTGTACCAATCCTGAGTTAGGTATATGAAGTAGCCATGAAGTTAGTTAAACTTTAAACTACACTTGCTATATTGTTAATGAACTGTTGGATACACATGTTGGTTCTTGTTTAGTTCTGAACACGTGGGATTAAATACTGTTTTCTGGAATTGATGGACGTGTTTCCAAATGGTGTTTACTAAGTTGCTTGCTTGGTTGTGTTCCTAAAAACTTATTGAATATTTGTGATGAGGTTGTAGGGCTAAAGCATGCTGAGTTTATATTGGTGGTTGTGGCTTTTAAAGCTTGTTGTTATGTTGTCGTTTGCTTGGTTGTGTTTGAAAAGCATGCTGAACTTTTGTGAGAAGCCTGTTGGATATATGTTCGTCGTAGGAGAGGTTGTGTTTCATTTTGAAAAATTTACATGTTCTGGTTATGGAAATATGTTTGACTGTTATAAGCTGAATATTGGCTGCTCTGAGATTGATGATGTGCTTCGGGCTAGTTGAGTTCATGGTTTCGACAAGAAGGTTTTCTAATTAATTTCTCATCATGTTATTATTTCATTATATAGGCTTGGTGCAGCTGATGGCAAGGATTTAGAAATAAAGGTCTATCTAATATTGAAACTTTGAGAACAAGACATGTAAGTGCTTTCATTCTTCTCAATTGAATAATTATTGGTATGAGTTAATTTGTAATTGATTGTTTTCCCATTTAATTTTTTATCTCTTTTAGTGGACTGAATGCATAGATGTAATTATTATGCCATCTTAGTTCATGGAAGTTATGGTTTTTAAACATAGGCTAACTTTCACCTTAACAATTTTTTGTAAAAATATTTGCTGCTAGTTTTATAACTCTAAAGCATATGTTGTCTAGTATTGTTTCATTAAGATATGTTAGAGTTTACAAATCGTCTCATACATAAGGCTTCCTATTAAACTATCATATGGAACTGACAAACGGTTCTTCAATTTCATCTTATGTAGAAGGAAACTGACATGTTGACAGCTTAAAATGTTGGGCTAATATAGTTTTAACTGTCTTAGCAAGCTCCAAATGGAAACGATTTATCACCTTGTTCAAGTATTCAGCTTGTGATATAAACAATAATATGAGTTTCTTGGACAGCCTCTATGAAGCTCCATACCCAGAATTTTCTTGCCTTGGCCCAAGTCTTTCATCTCAAATTCACTTATAAGTTCATATTTTATCTTCTCAATCTCGCTTTTATCTTTAGAAGCTATCAAGATGTCATCGACATAGAGGAGGAGTAGAACAAAGACATCACTAGTAAAGACTTTCTTCTATACACAACAATCATAATAATTTTTCTTGAATCCCTTTGCTATATACACAAGGAAAATGAGTGGGGAAGAAAAAAAAACAAATGTGTTTATTTGCTATATTTTAGGGAATATGAAATAGGAATAGAAATAAAAATAGGAAGGTTTCTATTTTTTCCATGTTAGTTTAGTTAAATTATATCTTATGAGAGTTGTCTAATTGTTAGACTAACCAAGTTAGATACTATATTTAGATATTTGCTAGCCTCCATATCTTTGCAAGTTTGTTTGTTTCTAGGAAACTTTTCCTTTTAATGACCATTATACGTCATGGTAGTTTCTTCATTGGGATGGTCCTCCCTACGATGCCTTTCATGGGATGATCTCCTGTTCTTGAAGTTTGACAACAAGTTTAATCATACTGTACATATTTGATGTACTTTGAATAAACCTTAAAATTAGTCTCGACCTGTAGTTTCTATCTTTTACATATTATCATCCGCAAATTGTTTACGTCATCATTTAATAAGTTGCCTAATATCAGGAAAATGGACAAATCATGGATGAAAAAATAGATTGTCTGAGGATTATGAGTTAGGAGTCGAGTCATTCATTGAATTTGGGTTCCATCATGCAAATGGTTCTAAGGTTATACGTTGTCCCTGCTTGAAATGTGAAAACCGTATAGATAAGGATGCTGCAACCATTAGAAATCACTTGTACGAACACGGTATTGATCGGAGCTATAGGGTATGGTTCTAGCATGGTGAAGAACATGCACCTAGAACAGATGAGGATAGGTTGAATGGTGAGTTCAATAAGAATCACGAAGATGATAATGATTTGTTCAATGTGATTGACATGGTTTAGACTGTTTATGATGGAATTTCACATGTACCGAAATCGTTTGAAAATATGTTTGATAATGCTAAGAAACCATTATACCCTGGATGTAAAAAGTTCATGAAATTGTCAGCTTTAGTAAGAGTATACAACCTGAAAGTACGATATTCATGGACCAATTCCAGTTTTTCAGAATTACTATTTGTAATTAGTGACCTCTTACCAGAATTGAATGAAATGCCGAAATCCATGTACGAGGCAAAAAAAACATTGTGTTCTCTGGGTTTGAATTATGAGAAAATTGATGCATGTCCTAATGATTGTTGCTGATATACAAAGGAATACGCACGCATGAACCGATGTCCTTATTGTAGTTTGGCTAGGTGGAAATTAAATAAGGATACAACTAAGGAGAAAGAAGGAGTTCCCACAAAGCAGTTGTGGTACTTTCCGATAATTCCAAGATTCGTTAGACTATTTAGGAGCTCCGATCATGCTTAGAATTTGACATGGCACAGTATCGGTAGGAAACTAGATGGGGTTTTGCGACATCCAACTGGCTCTCCCTCTTAGAGGTTGATAGATCACCTTTGGCCGGATTTTGGTTTGGAATCAAGAAATTTACGTTTGGGCTTATCAACGGATGGTGTTAACCCATATGGGGATAGGAAAAATAAATATAGTTGTTGGCCAGTGATAACTACAATATATAACCTTCCACCATGGTTGTGCACGAAGAGAAAGTTCTTGATGTTGACCATGTTAATTTCAGGACCGAAACAACCGGGGTACGATATAAATATATATCTAGCTTCGTTGATTGAGAACTTGAAACTTTTGTGGGAAGATGGAGTTCAGTGTTATGATGCGCACAAACAAGAATCGTTTATTCTAAAAGCTGTCTTGTTGTGGACTATTAACGACTTTCCAGCATATGGAAACTTATGTGGATTCATTGTGAAGGGTTATAAAGCTTACTTGATATGTGGCACTAACACTTCTTCAATACGGTTGGTTCATGGGAAAAAGAATGTGTACATGGGACATAGAAGATTTTTACCAAGATATCATCCATATAGAAAACAAAAAACAGCATTTAATGGTAGGCAAGAGCGTGCAAATGCTCCACAACCTTTGTTGGGAGATGCTATTTTTAGAATACTTACTGACATGAACTTCCCAAGGGGTAAGAAAGACAACAATAAGTTGAGCTGGCAAACTGCCAATAGGTATTGGAAGAGAAAATCGGCATTCTTTCAACTCCCATATTGGAATAAGTTGCATGTCAGACATTGTCTGGATATAATGTATATCGAGAAGAATGTGTGTATAAATATCATGGGAACATTATTGGACATTCCAGGAAAAGGTAAAGACGGAATAAATGCTAGGCTTGACCTGGTTGAGATGAATATTCGCACTGAATTTGCACCAGTAACGAGAGGGAAAAGAACTTATATACCTCCTGCCTGTCACGCATTATCAAGATAGGAGAAAAGAACTTTATATAAGACTTTGTATGATGTCAAAGTTCCTGAAGGGTACTCCTTAGGAGTCTTGTCTCTTTAGAAGACTTGAAACTCAACCAGCTGAAATCTCATGATTGTCATGTTTTGATGCAACAACTACTTCCAATCGCGCTACGCTCAGTTCTACCGAAGCATGTGCGATATACCATTATCAGGTTGTGTTTATTCTTCAACCGAATATGTTCTAAAATTGTGAATGTTGAAGAATTGGATAAATTGCAAGATGATATAGTGGTCACATTATGTCTATTGGAGAAGTACTTCCCACCTTCATTTTTCGATGTAATGGTGCATCTTACTATTTACCTTGTGAGAGAAGTTAAACTTTGTGGGCCTGTCTATTTAAGGTGGATGTATCCATGTGAACGATATATGAAAGTATTGAAGGGATATGTGCAGAATAGAAATCGTCCTGAAGGAAGTATTGCACAGTCATATATATAGTGGAGGAAGCTGTTGAATTTTGCACTGAGTTTATTTTTGGACTAGATGCAGTTGGACTGGGCTCTCAAAACAATGTAGGAGAGAGTCTCCGTGATAGGCCTTTATAAGCTGGATCATACGTAAAGCTGAGTGTTGAACATCTAAAAGAAGCTCATATTTATGTACTGGAGAACACTGAAGAAGTGGAACCATATCGAAGGTATTAAGATTTCAATCTCATAAGTGTCTTTCAGTTGAAGATTTTCATAACACTCAACATTTGTTGCAGACAACACATGAAACATTTGAAGAGGAAAATCCAAGTAGGTCAAATAATATGAAGTGGCTTGAGAATGAACACACCAGAAGCTTCGACAACTGGATACGTGATAAGGTGAACAATGTCCATAATTCAGATATCTTATACACTTGATAGGTATGCAGTATAATCAGATGTGACTTTTTTTTCCCTTTCCATAGGCGATGAGCGAAATTACAGACGGTAAATGCATTTCGGAAACCTTGCGCTGGATGGCTCATGGGCCTAACCCAGAGGTTAGGATGTATGACGGCTATAGGATGAATGGATGTTCTTATAGCACCAAAAAACGTGACAATATTAGAAGTTTCCAAAATAGTGGGGTAAGCTTAGTTGCCACGACAATTCAAGTGTCTAGTGCAAAAAATAAGAATCCAATAGTTAGAGACATGTTATTCTATGGGGTCATTCAAGAGATATGGGAGATTAGCTACAACACATTTAAACTTCCACTATTTAAATGTGATTGGGTTGAAAACCACAACGGCGTTAGAATAGACGAACTTGGATTTACACTAGTTGATCTAAATCGTATTGGACACACGTCAGATTCATTCATACTGACATCACAAGCTAGGCAGGTTTTCTATGTAGAAGATCCAAGTGATGTACAATGGTCAATCGTAGTGACACCCTCAATGAAAGACTTCAGTTACACTTATTCCGAGGATGATCTTGATGATTCTTCGCTGCACTATACTTCAATCTCGAAGGACATACCATCAGCTAAAGTTGATGAAAATGACCCACTATATACAAGAGAAGATTGTGAAGGCACATGAGTTGATATTTAATTATGTATTAAGTACGTATATACAATATTTTATAATTTTTTATTTGTTGTTGTGTTAATAAAATTCTAACACGTGTGAACTGTTGTCTTTTTGTTTTCCGTAGGCAATCAGTTCAAGTGGCTGGGATTGCTTTTAGAAACTTTAAGTACAGGCTCACGAACAAGTTCATTAAGCCATTCATAAACGACAAGGATAAATTAAAAGCTCCTCCGAAAGACTACTTGCATATTTCGCAACAACATTGGGAAGTGTTCGTGAAATCTAGATTGACTGAAGACTTTGAGGTACGGATAAGAATCTGGATACTTTGCACATCATTTATGTATGTTCTAGATCAGAAAATGTAGTACACCGATACATTAACGCCTTTATGCAAAGAGAAAGTGAGACGAACAGAGAAAAGCGTAAAAAACACGTGTATAACCATTGCATGTCGCGGAAGGGTTATGCAAACCTTGCTGAGGAATTGGTACGTTATATATTTATTATAACATTTTAAGCAATACTTATTAACTAAATTTAACTATGTGTGTAGAAAATTGATGCATCACATGAGAGACCATCAGATCGTTGCATCTTATGGAAGAAGGCTCGAACGAATCGCGAGGGGAAGATTGTGCATGAACCGACACAGAAAGTCGTAGAGTGTATGGTAAGTGTTATATTAATGTTTAAGCACGAATAATAATTGTTTGAACTTATATTTGCTGTTACAATTATAGGATGATCTCATGATAACGCAAGGCTTGGAAGAAGAGAATGTGGACAAATATGGGGATTTGTTATCCATCGCACTAGGCAGTCGGGATCGGCCTGGACTTGTTAGAGTAGTGGGTCGGGACATATAAAAAATCCAGTACTTCCATGATCCAACCAAACACTCAGCGCCCCCAGTAGGAGAGAAAAAGGTGGACATCGAAGAGTATGATCGAATGACAACTCTTGTGAAAGAACTTCAAGCAAAACTGAAGAAGCATGAAAAAGGTTCCCCAAAATCAAAACATGGCACGCCAGCTAAGAAGACTCCAAAAAAATCTCCTAAACCGAAGCGTACCACACCATCTAAAAATGCTCTAAAGAAATCTCCTCAGTCAAAGCGTACCACACCATCTAAAAACGCTTCAAAAAAATCTCCTCAATCAAAGCGTGGTACTTTATTGAAGCATGAGCAAGATGAAAAGGTTTTAAAAAAGGAGAATATATATGAGGTAAATTTTTATGTTTACCAAGTTTTCTTATAAGAAATATAATGCACGTAGTTACCAATACTTAACTAATGTTACTTTATGTGTTCACTTGAAGATATTGGACAAGGAAGAAACTTTGGAGTTCAAGGTAAGTGTTCACCAGCTTTTCAATTTAGGGAAACAAGAAATATAACGTCGTTAACTGCTTATAAATATTGTTTTCGATACAGGAGGGAACTCATTGTCGTGTGACACTTGGGTCCATCGATAATGTTGTCGCTGCGGGCACTATATTTGAATCTGGGAGGAATGATGGAAACGTGAAAGTGTCCATAGACATGGTGGTTGATGACGACTCTCGACTTCCAATTCCGACTCATGGAGGAAATGATATTCTCTCGCAAGAAATAGGTTCACATATATTATGGCCATAAAGTCTAGTCATATCCGATAAAGAGAAGGTAACATCTCGTAGTTGATTGTAAGAATTCATTAATTCATCGTTAACAACCATATTATCTTGAATTGAAGGAAATAAAACATTTGAGGGAGCTGTTCAGTTTGGCAACTGGAAAATCTCCAACACAACCCACGCCCGTTAGTTTAACATGATTAACTCGTGAGATAAACTACCTTGGAAGGGGAATTCAAATGATTATATCAAAGGATGTGTTCGGTCGTGAACATAAGTTGTTTATCATGGTGGATGATGTACAGAAGTTGTTTCATATGGAACCGACAACTACTCCATGCATTGATGCCTACACAACGTAAGCTAATCGCTTTCAAGTTGATTTTCTATTGGTTGTAGAGTACGTTATGTTGATCAATATATTGTTTTATTAAATACTGAACTTTCAACGCCTTTGTGTAGGTTCTTACATAGATCGTTGGGCAACGAAAATGAGTCAAGTTCGTACAAGTTTCTAGATGCTGGGGCCACTTCCATAACTAATCTGTCTAAAGAAAACCGCGTGCAAGTATTGACTAAAAGACTCTCAGAATTGGAGTTGAACCAACTGCTGATGTTTCCATATCATTCCAGGTAAGTTTTCGTCTTTGCCATAGATAAATATTTTGGACGTGCCAATAAGTAATTATTAACTTGAATTTGAATAGATCATTGGACGTTGATAACGATGTCTCCCGCAAAGAATATGACATTTTTTCTTGACTCGATGAGAAATCACCTGACAAACGATATTCTTAGTGTCATCACCATGTAAGTATACTGCATGCCTCCTCATGTAGTATTGAATATTTATTAGCATATATAATGATGAATTATCTTATATGAGTCACTTGGTGTAGGGCTGTAAGAAATATACAGATAAAACCATTTGCTCTGAAGCGTGTACCGGTAAAGCGTTTTTGGAGTTCAATTATTTGTCTGGATTTATATGTAACTTATTCATTGCGGTGTATTATTTATATGTTATATTAACAGTGCCCAAAACAACCGAATGCAATAGAATGTGGATACTATGTCATGCGGTTCATGCGTGACATAGTCTTCGCCCGTAACTCAACAATCCCATAATGTGTACGTATATAGCATAGTGTGAATGTTTGAATAATAATATATATTCTCACATTGTATTGCTTTGACTTTGATATAAATATGTATAGATGAAAGGGACATCGCAGTGTTACATACAGGAGCACTTGGATATGATTAGGAAGAAGTTGGCAGAGTTCATACTCTCGCACATATACTTTTCGTAGTATATGTGCTGTCTTGTTTTTTGGCTTCCCCATTCAAGTCACTCATTGTCGTTTTGTTGGCCTCCGCATGTTGGAGATTGAAAATTTTTGTTGAGTGAAAGATTTGATCGAATACTTTTGGGCAATACACTTAGCATGAACAACATATACTGTAACGGCATATTGAGGTATGGTTCTTGGTCACTGTTAACGCCTCATGTTATTGACTATATTCTTGAGTTGAAACATATCGTATGATCTTAGAAGCATGTTGTTCATAGTAGAATTATTCGTTGTGTCATTTACCACCCCATAAAGTTAGTTAGGCATTATTTTTTCATGTCTTCTCAAGGAATAGAGAATGTATATATATAGTTTTGTTTCATTTTGGTGTGGAGAAAGAAAATAAAATACATGGGTACTACATTGGAGGAGATCAGAATGATTACTAAAGCAATAAATTGCATTCAATTGAATAAGAGAAAATGATGTACATAAATATAGTGCAAAAGACAAAGGGTGATCATTCCCTTAATTTTATTATTGGGAGGGGAGGAAGCACTTAGTTTTCATTTGTTCTGTCCCTCCTTCAGTTTTAGTTTTTATTTTCTATTGTTTTTTTGCAAGTTAGCACTTTGGCAATAGTGGAGTGTGTTCAAACTTTTTTTTCTTGCATATTCTTTCCTTTCATTACTTTTACTAATTGTGAAAGCTTGTTCTTGCAGTGAGAAATGTGCTAGATAATGTTTCCGTTTCGTTTGTGTTTGTTAAAGCTATGTTGTTTAGATTGGTGTGTTCATATCTTGTTTCTGGTTGTCTTTCTCTCCCGTTTTGGCTACTTATGTGGTCTCTTTTGTGAATATCGTGCATTGATTTTAGGCTTGACTTGCTTATGTAAGATTGTGCAAGTAGCCAATTAAGACTTAGTGTTTATATGTGTCATGCATATAGTATAATGTCTCCTTGGATAGTTGTGTGGTTTAAAGTTTAGTTGGATAATTGTGTAGCTATCCTGCAGCAAAGATAGCCAATTAAGACTTATTGTTCATATTTATGTCATGCATATAGTTGGAAGTCTAGTGGGATAATTTTCTGGTTATCCTGTAGCAAAGATAACCAATTAAGGTTTAGATAAGTAGATTGTTTTTGTTTGTTAGTGTTCAACATCTGTGTTGTTCCTAAATCAGTTTTTATTTGGGTAAAGTCTTTAGTTTTTGAGAATTTCAAAAACTGTTTGATATTGCCTTTTTGCGTCTTTATTTTTGTGAAAGAAGGGTTTTGTGTGAGTGATTTGAAGGAAAGAAAAATATCATAGGTGCGTTGTGATTGTTAGCTCTCTGGCACTACATAAAGGCTATGAAAGTGTGTTGATTCCGAAGGTCTGAAATATAATTATCTTTTCTACTATGTTAACCTTTACAATGAGTAGAAAGATGAAGTAAACTCAGTGTAAGAGATTTGAAAGTTTAGGTTCTCCACTTTTGTGTATATTTGCCGAAGTTAGATTCGTGTTTTCTTAATTGTTTGTTTTGAATATGTTGTTCAGCATGTGGGAGCGAGAGTTGAAGGAAGCAGGGCCGAGGGTTTCTGTAATATGTTAGCTACATTTTGTAGTTTGACCTTTCATGTTTACACGGTATGAACTCTAACAACATATAATAGTAATATGTTAGCCATATTTGTTGTAGTTTGACCTTTTGCATATACTATTGTGAAATATTTGAAGTTTCCGTCTATTGCTTAGGTCTTCCAAGAAGAGCCTGGAGAACCACGACAGGTAGCTACTTGGAATATTTAAAAGATGACTGTTGGGCCATTTTTGGTTGGGTTAGTAGTTACTTGATATAGTTTGTTTATGTACGGGGTTGATGGATATGAAAAACCTTCGTTGATGTATATATAATTTACTATATGTATACACTTTATATTTGTAGGTGGGCTGGTGTACTAATGGATATATATGTTTTTGTATGTAAAATACGTCACAATTGACAGGTACATGTACAACTATGGAAAGCGATTTTTAGAAACATTTCAAAACAAGTTTATATGAAAAGTTACATTTATAAATGTCAACAAAATATGTTTCGTGACAAAAAAATAAAAAACATTTAAAACCGTTACTTGACAATTAAATGTTGACATTATTAAGTATATCATGATAGTTTTAAATTGTCGTTGTAAATCTTTATGTGACATATATCGAATGTCATTATTTAATGTTGCATGACATTTTTAAGTTGTCATTATACAATTTTTCGTGATTGTTAAAACTGGCAATATTGACTATTAAAACTATCACTACAAAAGTTTTCATGACAGTTATAAATAATCGTTAAAAAAAATTCATGTCAATATTTAACTGTCATTAAATACTAGTTCATGACAATTTATAAACTCTCATCTTTAGGTATTTATTGACAGGATGACAAAAATATTTGATTGTTTTAGTGACACTTATAAATTGTAATTAAATGACTTTCCATGACATTTATTAATTGTGCTTGAAAATCTATTCATGACAAATTATAACTGTAGTGTAGTTGAAAATGTATTGATGATAATTTTTCAAATTTGTCATATTCTTCTCTTTCTTGATGCCTTAATAGATGACAATTACATAATTGTCATGAATTATGTTAATGACAGAATTTAACTGTCATTGAAGGCCAACTTTCTACTATTGCTCCCTCATTTTCTAGCTTTTAAAGTTTCTCTAACCTTGAAAGCAACTCATACACGATATATTCAGTTTGGAATCAGATTTATATATCGAAGTTGTATCTTGATTTGTATACGGTTATAATTTTACTCTGATGAAGTTAAATAATGATGTTTGTCTAATAAGACCAATCTATATTCAAGGATGTGTGTATTGATTTAGTTTTTATTTTTTATAATTTTGTTACTATTGTTTTGTTTTTGTTATTTTATAATTGCTATATTATTATTTTTTTTTTTGTATTTGTTAATATTTTTTTTATATTTAGCATTATTATGTTATTTTATTTAAAATTTTTGTGCATATGTTAATTTTAATTTAGTAATTCAAATGTCTTATAGATTCATGTTTATTATATATTGAAAAAATATCTTTAGACTATTATGATCTTTTATAATTTATAAACTTAAAAAACATGCCATAAAAAATTAATGGTAAATACTAAATTAATTAATAAAGTATAAATAGTAAATGTCAACCATAAAAATAGCATGGAATCTAAAAAGTTTATTTTTAGGACAAAAGGGAATCAAAAAAGTTAGAATATGCAAGGGTTTGTTGTTTAATTGAGGAATAGCTTAATTATGTTCATTAACAATAACTAATAATAGAATTTTAAAAATTTTGTAAATTTTCATGGTCTACTATAAATAGGTATTGTCTTGTAAATTAATGGTAAATAATAAATTAATTAATAAATTATAAATAATAAATATCAACCATAACAATGTCATGAAATTTTATTTTTTGGAGGACAAGATGAAATATAAAATGTTATAAAAGGTAAAAGGTTGTTATATTTAATTTATGAAGAGGTTAATTATTTTTACTAATAATAACTGATAATATAATTTCAGAAGTTTTAGAATTCTAAAAGATTTGTAATTTTTCGTCATCTATTAATATAAATAGGCATTTTTTTCTATCATTTTTCAGCAACTAAGAGTCAAGACATACATACTAAATTAAAGTCGACAGAAAACTTATACATTAAAGCTACCTTCTTTACTATTTTTTATTTTTGTTACTCTTGTTTTTATTTTTTTTATTATGTAATTTCTATATTATTGTGTTTTTTATTTCCTAATATTTTTTTATAACTTGTATTATTAGTTTTTTATTTAAAATGTTTGTGCATGTTTTAATTTTAATTTGGCAATTCAAATTGTATAAGAAATTTAGTATCTTTGTTAAAATATTTTCTCATATTTTTTTAGTAACAATAATTCAAATATATTAACTTAATTATTTTTTTAATAAAATTATATAATATTTGAAGTAAGTATTAGATAAAAATATTTATCTAAAAAATAAATATTAAAAAGAAAAAACAAAAAATATGAGTTCATACAAATTTCTTATCAAGTGGCATAAAATTTATAATTTCCAATATAATGATTTTCCTTTTCTTTTAAAAGTTAAGGAAAATATATATATTTTTAACCATAAAATATAACTATGATTTTATAATAATAATATAAATAATTAAAAATTTTGTGAATGAAAATAAGATGAATTAACTTTAATTGTTTATAAAATTATTAAATTGTATCATATTAGATACATAAATGTGCATGACACAGGTAACAAACTAGTAATTATAAAGGTCTTCAAAATAATTTAAAATAAAAAAAAAATATATAACGAGTTTTATGGAGGTATAGGAGTGAACATATATCAAGTTTTAATTAACTTCTACTCTTTCTATTGAGGTGAAAGGCTGAAACCCCATAGTTGAGTAACCAGAGAAATGACACCAGCATAACCACTAATCATATCCATTGCTTACATAAATTAAATTATTATATTATAAAATGGGATTAATTTGGTCCTGTGTCATAAGTAGAATAATTCAAAATTGAAAGTTAAAGATAAGTCCCTTTCCATGGCATCAATTTGAGATAAAAATAAAAAGAACCACAAAATAGTATTTTCTTATCTTCTTTTTATCTTCTCATCATTTCTATCGGTCCTCTTCAATCACTTGAAATTTTTATTCAAAGAAAAGTAGCCAAGTCAACCGCTTACATAGTTCAAAGTTCTCCAGAATTTATGGGCGATTATTTATTCCATCCTTAAATAAAAATATTGTATTTTTAGGAACTTGCATATTTCAACGGTTACTTATGAGAGGGAAAAATACCAACTTACCACACACTAGAATAAAGAAAGATCATTTCACATGACATTTTTCTAAGTAACATTGAAAATGCGCAATGGTTGAGCTATTAGCCCAATTAAGGTTAATCTAAATAGCTCGTATGATGATTCATAGCCTTAAACAGGTTAATGCAGAGGTATCTCGCACAACCGTTATAACCATACTGCAACTTAATTTTAAAATGGTATAATTGTCCCTAATGGATAACTTAGGTGACTTGGGGCTTCAAGGAATATCTTTTAGGTCTTGGGTTCAAGTCACATAAAACTAAACTCCGCCAAGCAATTACCCTATTTGGCAACAGGGATGAGTCTTACCGCTTACTGGGCCAAGACTAGCTTTTTCTCACTTATCGAGTGTCCCCCAATACTGTAGGATGCCACCCGAGCATCGAGATGTTATCGGGCTTCGCTGCTCACTTGGACACGCATACCGAGAACTGACCCATGGACTTGTATTTATGATCTTGCGCCCTTACCTTGTCGTTTGAGCATACCGTACTACATAACGGCCCCTATGTGCAACCTCCAGCCCATGAGACGAGGCGCAATGCCGACACCCCCCTGCCACCCGACACTGTCCTTGAGATTTCCATTCTCGAAACAAGACGCCCAAGACCTTGGTCCTGCAACGCTCGCTCACGCCATGACACACACATGTGCCATGAGGTAGCTCACTTCGGCCATAGGGCCCAGGGGTGGTGGAGAGCTGACACCATGCCTCTCCCTATAGTACATTCAAAGACAATCTTGGTTTGGTAGGTGTGTACGTGCAAAGTGGCAAGGAGTCACTCGCCAATGTAGAGTGCACGTCTGAACTCTGATCGATACGAAACTTGGCGTGCTAGCATATCTTGATATGCATCTAACACTAAAGTCGCTTGTCCAAGCTCTCGATGGAACCCCGACTTCTAGGGTAATGGCTTGGGGCCCCAATTGGCCCCCGCTGAGCTTGTCACCGACACTACTGACATTTCCTTCGCCTTGCATTCTGCGTACGCCTTCTCTAGGCATTCTTGTACACATATTTTGGATGTGATAGGTGATGCATCATTCTCCTTGGTTGCATCACGACTTCTCTCTCGGTCCTCAACATGACCTGATGGTGACATATGCATGTCGCTTACGCTTGCACACTTGGTGATGGTCTCAACCCACTTTCTTATAGTAGGGTTGAGACATTCTCCCCCACTTAATCAGTTATCGTTCTCGATGACATATTCCTGGGGGACAATCCACATATAGCTCATGTGATTGTGACACTCTCTCCCGCTTAAACTCGTCATCGCTTTCAATGACGTCTTCTTCAGACTGGTTAACTGACACAACCCTTTCTCAGTGTTGCAGCAAAACATCAACTTGGCACAATGCTCGTGAAATAGTATCTTATCGTAGACGTTCTTGCACCCTGCTTTCAAACTTGGCCAAAGACATGTTTCAGAAACACAATACTAAACTTGAGCACACTTTGGCTCTTGCTTCAAGTTCCCTTGGCTTCAACTCTTAAGTTCTCTGAATAATTGACACTTTGCTGAGGCAGCTAACACTTTACTCTGAGGCTTGCTTCAAGTTGACCCTACCCTTCAGCCAACGTCTATTCAGGCCACCTGTTGTGGCAGATTAGCTGCAATATCGCTTCTCGCTGGCTTCTTCGCTCTTTTGACTTGCCAGGCTAACACTCCTTTTACTCAAGCTAAATATGGCCTCTAGCAACTTTTCACTTGAGAAGCCGCCCGTTTAGGAAACGTCATGCAACCCGGCTCATTTTCTGAAGCACACCTGCAAGCACACATTACCTTTAATGGAACGAGTCAAGGGACACACGTGCTCACGGCTTTTGGAGCACCTTGATTGGGCAAGTAACCCATGTGTACGGTTACTTTCCTCCTGCTTGACTGGCTTTGACTAGCCAGAGTGCCCAACTCTCGGACAGTTCTTTTTGCTTGCACAACTTTGCACTTTGTCGGCGAATGTCTCTCTGACCTCGACGAATCTGCTTGTAGTCACTGACACTGTCTCTCTTAGGCGATTACTCTTTCGAAGGTAGGCATTGCCTCGTCACTAGAAATGGATATTTAATGACGCACATTTAATAACAGACGTGTAAGCTACTATGCAAGTTGTATAGATGTCGGATGTTGGTTCGATTTATGTTACCAATTCTTATACGTGCAAGTATACACAATCATCGCAGCAAATAATAAAAAGTTCGAATTCGCAGAGGCTAAGTACCAAACACTCAATAATCACCCAAGAAATCATTGCATTAAACTAAACAATTTTCTTCTAGTACACATGTTGAAATAAAAGTCAATGCAGGGGTTTTAGATAGATTGTGTAAACAAACTTAATAGTCAACAAAAATAACAAACATGAACAATAAATGAATAACTTCTTCTAACCTGAGGGCGTAAGAGGGGGCATTGCTACCTCAGGGTCAACAGCAACATGAACCCCATCTACTATTTCCTCGATCCTCGCATTCGGCGGAATAGGTTGACGCATATTCGGGTTGGGTGGATTCATATTTACTTCAGCTTGGGTTCTTCTTTGTTCTCATCGATTTTTATGGATAGTTTGTTCTATCTTGTGATCGATAATGTATTCCAAGCTCTCAAAATCGTTCATGCACCTACAACCACACAAAAATGCGAGAAAAAGAAAACTCGATTAAGCAGCGTATCTACAAACACTATTGTTTAGAATAAAATCACTAAAGTCCCCGGCAACGGTGCCAAAAACTTGTTACGTCCACACAAACGTGTTGACAACACATGCAAGTATACACAAAATGTCGATCGCAGTACGCAACGAGGTCGAATCCACAGGGACTTTGGATAATATTTTAAACAGCGTTCACAGATACCAAAAGCATAAAATAACGAAATATAAAAGTTGTTTCGGGACGTGAATGAGTGTATGTAAAATAAATAAGCAGTAAATAAAACACCAGAGCAGACACACTTTGCAAAGCTGAACACAAGCAGAAAAATCAGCACAGAAGACGAAAATGGGGAGAATACCGATATGAGAGAGTGAGGGAGACTCACATGCATTCACAGCCTATTAACCTACCCTCTAATTAACAAATGCTTGTTAATGCCCAGCTCGACATGGTTCCCTTCCGAAACATCCGAACATGAAAACCCACAACTTCCGTTGCTAAGTTCCGAAACAGTAAAACCAGCTTTAGGCAAGATTAAGGGATCTCATTCCTGATAATCTACAAATTACTATAGAAAAGTAGTAATCCCAAATGAAGCAAGTCATCAACCATAAGCCCTTCCAGGTCAATAGAGACGCTAGAAACACGACATGGCGCCCAACAATGTCACGCAAGATTGAAGAAATACAAACAACTTCATTTAAAAACAAGTAAAGTAGTGAGAGGTTCAGTTTACAACAGTTACAACATGAGAGACTCCCCCGAAATGAGGTTTAGCTCATAAATGAAGAAGAAAATAAAACGGGTAGAAGAAGGAAACAACCCATCTTAGGGAGAAAGTAGAAAACGAAAAAGAAGTTGTCAGTTGGAAATTGCAGTGGAATATCCTCTTCTGTTGTCAGCTTGCTCCCCCAAAAAATGGCGAGAATCGCTCCTCTTATCTTTTCAGCTCTCAAAATCATGCTCCTCTCGGGATCTGTGTGTGGCGGTTAGGGCAACACGCCCCTTTTATATCAGGCTCCAAATTTAGGGCACCCAGCTGAAAGTTGTACGGACACAGTAAATGTCGTGTCTTGGCTGTTACTGCAACGTGAATCCATGCTCTAGCTCTGCTTCGCTCCAGCATTTATCTACTGTGCCTCGAAATTATCTTGCGCACTCTTCTCTGGGTTTTTGCACTTCCTTTATGCTTAGTCTTTTGCTTCCAAACCTGTGCATTTACACCAGAAATAAGAGCATTTAGTGCAATATTTAGCTACAACATTCAAGACCTGGGGCTTTTAGCTCGGATTTCATTTTATACTCTTTTCTATGCTAATTGCGCACCAAAACCATCACACTTTGAATATTCCTTTTATAAAACTACCCAAATGAATACTAGAATAACTCTCTTTTAGAGAGTTATCACACCCCCAAACTTAAAATCTTGCTTGTCCCCAAGCAAGAACATACATTTTTTCCCTTTTCACCAATGAAGAGTGTTAGAAACTCGCACTTCAAGCAACCTGCCATAGGTCTCAAACCTTCATTTTAATCAAGAATGCATAGAAATTACATATTCTGCTAAGTGCTTCAGCTGGAGCATAAAAATGAAAGAAGCTCAAGTTTGTTGACACTCTAGAAGACGCTATTTTCTGCCTAACTCTAGCTTCCTTCTACTTCCCAGCCTCAAGCTTAACTTCTCTTAGAGATTTATTTCTCAAGCCCCTTTCTCTAACCTAAACTTTTAAACTTTGCACTACCAACTTGGGCTTTTAACCATGGGCTACTAGCACTTCCTAATCTTGCAGCCTCTTTATGCTCTGGATGTGATGACTTTTTTATTTGTTTTTTGAATTGGGGTGAATTACAGGATTAGAAAGATTCATGGTTCTATACAATTACTGCTAAAGATGTAAGAACTGAAGGTTCACGCCCCCAAAACTTAAAAGTTGCATTGTCCTCAATGTGGCTAAGGACATCTAGAATGTAAAGCTCTAACATACCCTCAAACTTAAAGCGAATGTAAAATGAGAAATACAAGGATGTTCGCTATCAAAATATATACATGAGTGCGGAGGGCTAATGCTAACAACTACGGGGATCTAAAAGAAGATGTCCATGCTAGCTATACAAAGATAAGGGTTGGCTTTGGATAGAGAACCATTGAAATTTCTGTCTAGGGTAGGCGCTACCTGGGGCCAGTACTATGAAAGGGATGCTAGGGCATTGGCAGACAAACATGAATCAGAGGATGAACAAAAGAGAGCTAACGACATTAAAATGCTCCAGCATCAACAGGGAAAACTGCGCGTGCAGGAGGCTCTAGCCTCCAAACTATATACACCAGGCTGGGCAACAAGCAGATGTTGAGAACACAAGAATGCTAACAACCACTCAATTGATTTCAACAAAATGGGGGGGGGGGGTCACATATTGATTAAAAATAAGAACTACTTTGATGAAAACTTAAAAACATAATTGAAATGCAGAAAGCAATAAATTGCGGAATTTAAATGCTAACTAGAAACATAAAAGACAATGGGGAGGGTTGATTCGCTCTCTTCTAAGCTCTTGTCTTCCTCTGAAGAGTCGCCCGTGGGCTGATCTTCCTCTTCAGAGATGCGGGATTGCTCCAGCATCTTCAATACAGCAGGGGGGCAGTAGATGTCGAAGGGGCCGCCGCTTTCAATCGCTCCAGCGCTTCCATGATTCCCGCATCTCGCTTCTTTGCTTGAATAGCAAAGCCTGATTGCGCTTCCTCCATACGCGTGAACTGCTTCTGGAGTTTTCCGAGTTGAGCCATCATTTGACTGATGGCTGTAGTAGGCACTACTCCACGACGCGTAGGGTCCTGCAGCATTAGACGCTCCAGCGTATGCTTGTCGATCACCAATTTGTCTTTAATGGGCTCCTTGTCATAAAAAACGGGGACATCTCTACGGAGGCAGAGCTTGGTGATGAGGCTTGGGAAAAATTAATGGCCGGATCTTTTTGCTGCACAATGGGCGATCTCCCAGTGAATGAGTTGGCCAACGTCAATAGAACGCCCCTCCAGAATGCAAGCCAACAGAAGGACCTTGTCCTTTGTAACAGATGAATCATGCGTTGTTGGCATGATTCGGCTCTTAACAAAGTAGAGCCAAATGTTTGCTTCAGTAGTGAGCTGACCAGATTTTAAGGAGCGGGCGCCTTTTTCTGTGATCTGCCACGATGCGCCTTCTATCCCTATTAATTGGAGGGCATGGTCAAGCTCTTTGATTGAGGGTTGCTAGATAAGCTGATTAAAGTCGGCCTGCGGGTTGCTCGGGAGCTTGAGGACCTTGTTGATTCGCTCGGGCATCCAGTCTACTTCGACCCCTCGCACCACTATGCGTCTCACTCTGTTTGGATCATGGTTGGCGTAAAACTCCCGCACCAGCTCTAGTAGCACCGGCGTAAGGGGAGCACAAAAATGCTCCCACTTCTGCTTTGCTGCTCCCTCTTTGACAATCTGGGGCATATCGGCCGCTACAAAGCCCTTCTCATAGTTGAGATCTCTACTCTTAATGGCTTTGTAGCTAGCCTTGGCTGTGGGGTCCACGAACCTCTGGAAGGACGTCTGGGCAGCAGGTATGACGTTGATACACTTTGCTGAACTCGGTGTTTGTGGTACCTGCAAAACAGAGGAGCCGCTAATGCACCGTTTCCCCTCAGATGAGGAAACGGTCTTTACCAATTTCGATTTAGATGGTGGTGGTGGTTTTAGGGCTTTGGGCTTTTGGTCGGGCTAGGGTTGGGCAATGAAGGGGACAGGCATTTTGTCTTTCGAGTTCGGGAGGTGGGGCCGTCGGTGGGTGTTGGCTTGAGGAGCACCTGAGGGTGGATTTCCTCAACCACTATCGGGGTATAGGAAGCAGTGATGGTTGTAGGGTTATCTGGAGGTTGGAGGACGGGCGATTGGGTGGGTGGTTGGGTGTTGGTTGGTGGTGGGGTGCTGGCGATTGAGAGGGAGGCCATGGGAGCGGCGGGGTTGAGGGGTGGGTTCTTTGTAGCGGGGGAAGAGGGTTGTGCTTCAGGCGGGGTGAACGGGAGAGAAATGACAAGGCTGGGATACTCACTTGAGGACTGGAGAGAGGCGGATGCGGTGGTAGGAGCTCTGGCCCTTCTTGGGTGTTTTCTGAACTCTCCGGCATTTGCTAGGCTGAGCTTCTTTCTGCTGAAGCGTCTGGCGGCGGAATCACCGTAATAGCTTCGCGGAACTTACCGTTCGACTTTTCACCGGCGGAGACCTAGAGTGCGGCAGCTTTCTTTCGATTAACTTTATGCTTAATGCGAGGCATGACTGCTACTAGGGTTTCTGAGAAAAGGGTGAGGAAGTTTGGGATTCTTATGAGGGAGGGAAAAGACGGTTTTGGGCGAAGTGAGGGAAGGTGGTGGGGAATCGTGGCCTTTAAAAAGAAACGAAAAAAACGGAATTTGAATTCACCCAAAAAATCCCAATTCAAAATTTCCGTCCCAAATCAAAATAGATTTTCCGAAATTGTCATAATTAATTTTCCTTCCCCATATATTGGAAACGACAAACCTCTCTCTTCTAATGGTGTAGTTTCCTTAATTAGCCCCTCTACACGCCTGCCACACGGCCGCACTACCACCTACTCTCTCCCTGTGCCATCGACAGCTCTTCGTTACTGCTGCAACCATCCTTTAATTACCGACTGCTCATATTGACTTCAACCTTATCCCTAAACCTAAAAAAAAATATAAAATTAAATTATGAATATGAAATGAGAAAAACTTAAACTATGCAAAGCGGAATTAACATTGCGGGAGCATGACAAGGATTTAGTATTGACTTCTGCTCCTTTATTCCTCTGTTGAATTTCTTCAGTCTGTCGCGAAATGGTGGGCTCCAGCATCGCGCACCACGCTTCATCCATAAAAATGCTCCAGCCTTTGGCCGTTTACCATAAATTCCCTTCTTTAGTCCATCTCTTGCACTCTGATGGCTCCATGAGGGTACACATGTGATACTAAAAACGGTTCAGACCATCTCGATTTGAGCTTCCCTGGGAAAAGTTTTAGCCGTGAGTTGTATAGCAAAACTTCCCGTCCTTTTTCGAATTGTCGTGGTTGGATTCCTGCATCGTGCCATCTCTTTGTTTTCTCCTTATATATTTTGGCATTTTCATACGCATCTCTCCAAAAACTCTTCCAACTCTAGTAATTGCAAACGCCTCACTTCTCCTGTTGCGGCATAATCCAGATTCAGCTTCTTTATGGTCCAGAATGCCTTATGCTCCAACTCTAGGGGCAGGTGACATGGTTTTTCAAAACCAATTTGTACGGAGATGTTCCCAAAGGTGTTTTGAATGCAGTGCGATAGACCCATAAGGCATCATCCAACTTCATTGACCAGTCTTTTTTATTTGTGCTCACAACCTTCTCTAAGATGCATTTGATTTCCCTGTTGGATACTTCAACTTGCCCATTCGTTTGGGGATGGTAAGCTGTAGACACTTTATGCCTGATATTGTACTTATCAAGGATAGAGGCTATAGCTTTGTTGATGAAGTGGGAGCCTTTGTCACTGATCATAGCTCTAGGGGTGCCGAACCTTGTAAATATATGCTTGTGTAAAAATTTGGCGACCACTTTGGCGTCACTGCTGGTACATGCCACTGCCTCGACCCATTTGGATACATAGTCGACTGCTAACATAATGAACAAGTGTCCATTTGACGGAGGGAAGGGCCCCATGAAATCCATGCCCCAGGCATGGAAGAGCTCCACCTCTAAAATGTATGTGAAAGGCATTTCCGATCTCTTGGAGATGTTTCCAACCCTCTGGCTTTCGTTACAGTACTGTACCAATGCGTAAGCATCTTGAAAATATTCAGCCAGAAGTACCCACTCTGGAAAACTTTTGCCGCTGTCCACTGTCCTCCAAAGTGTCTTCATATGGTGCAGAATGGCATTTGGTTAGCACCTGCTGTGCTTCAGCATTGACAACGCATCTTCTGATCATTTTGTCTTGACATACTTTATAGAGAAATGGGTCGTCCCACAGATAAAATTTGCTCTCATGCAGAAACTTCTTGAGCTGTTGCTTGTTTATGTTGGCTGGCAATATTCCACTGGCTATGTAGTTAGCTAGATCGACAAATCATGGCCATTCTTCCTCATTCAGGGCTTCAATCACCAATACTTGCTCATCTGGAAATGTTCCTCGAATCCCTGATTCGTCCCTTGAGGATCCTAGGCCCGTCAATTTGGATAAGTGGTCCGCAACTAAATTTTATGTTCCCTTCTTGTCCTTGATTTCTATGTCGAACTCTTGTAACAGCAAAATCCAGCGAATTAACCTTGGCTTAGCGTCCTTCTTGGTGAGCATATATTTTTAACACTGCATGATCTGTATAGACAGTCACTTTGGATCCTACTAGATATGCTCTGAACTTCTCAAAGGCGAACACCACTGCTAATAGCTCTTTTTTGTGGTGGTGTAGTTGATCTGCGCCTTTATCAAAGTTTTGTTGGCGAAATATATCGGATGCAGCAGCTTTTCTTTGCGTTGAGCAAGGACTGCTCCCACAGCATAGTTGCTGGCATCACACATGAGTTCGAAGGGCTTTGTCCAATATGGTGTTGTTATTATTGGAGCGTGGGTGAGAGCATGTTTAAGTGTTTCGAACGCATGGAAACAGTCAGATGTGAAGTTAAATTCCTTGTCATTTCCAAGTAAAGAACATAGAGGTTTAGAGATTTTCGAAAAATCCTTTATAAATCTGTGATAAAAACCGACATGTCCCAGGAAGCTTCGGATGCCCTTGACATTCACAAGTGGGGGCAGTTTCTCTATTGCTTCATCTTCGCCTTGTCTACTTCTATGCCCTCGCTGGAGACTCTGAGCCCTAGCACAATTCCCTTCTGCACCATGAAATGACATTTCTCCTAATTTAATACCAGGTTAGTCTCTTCGCATCTTTGCAGTAGCTTGTTCAGATTATCCAGGCACTCGACAAATGACTTTCCGAAGATTGAAAAGTCATCGATGAACACCTCAACCACTGATTCTAGCAAGTCTGAAAAGATGGCCATCATGCAACTTTGAAACGATGTGGGGCATTGTAGAGCCCAAAAGGGCACTCGTCTGAAAGCGAACATTCTGTAACGACAGGTGAATGTCGTCTTTTGCTAATCTTGCGGGGCTATCGTAATCTGGATATATCCGCTGTACCTGTCTAGAAAGCAATACTATTTCTGGCCTGCAAGTCCGTCTAGCATCTGATCGATGAAGGGAAGAGGAAAATGATCTTTCTTGGTGGCTTTATTCAGTTTGCGGTAGTCCATACATATACGCCATCCTGTCACTGTCCTTATGGGTATCAACTCATTCTTCGCATTCTCCACCACAGTCATGCCCCCTTTCTTAGGCACACACTGCACTGGGCTTGGTATGCAAACATGCAGTTGCTTCAGCACATCTAGCTTGGCAATGCTCCATAAGGTAAGCTCTTCAAATCGGTTGCTAACTGTCCTACTTGCAGTTCTAGATTTCTTAGTGATGCGGCTTGGCTTTGCACAGTAGCATCGCTATTGGCCATATATTGCTTCATCGACTTTTCCAATGACGCAATTGTTCCTTCTGCGGGCTTCTGTGCTGCTACCTGACCTTGATTCGCAAATCCTGGGGTATATTTCCCTTTCGGCTGGTACGCTGAACCATTGGAGGTGCCAACATTATTTCCTCCCTGATTACCACTCCAACTGAAATTGGGTTGATTTCTCCAGCCGGGGTTATATGTGTTGGAATATGTGTTGTTTCTATTGTTCTGTAGATTCCCTAGATAGTAAACCGACTCTGGATTGCCAGGGCAATTGTTATAATGATGATCTCCCTCGAAGAATAAGCAAGAAATCTCCTGGATGTGGCCGACGTTTACCTTACCAGTTGATGTTCCCACTGTGCTCTATTGTGTCATGCTTCTCATCACTAAATCTGTCAAATTTTCAATTTTCGAGTTCAAATCAGAGTATGATTCAGATTCATTAAGTCCCTTACCTCCTTTACCTTGAATGACTCTAGGGTCTGACCATGAATGATTGTTCGATGATATCCTCTCCAAGATATTGCAAGCTTCAGCATAAGGTTTTGCTAGCAATGTGTCATTTGTTGGGGCATCAATGACCAAACGTGTAGTGTCATCCAATCCATTGTAGTATGTTTCAATCTAGATACACCTTCGGATTCCATGGTGAGGGAATTTCTGAAGCAATCGCTTGAAACGCTCCCACGACTCACTTACTGACTCTCCCAACAAATTGCTGAAAGTTATTAATATCGCTTCTGTACTTAGCGTTCTTGCTAGCTGGGAAGTACTTCATCAAGAATTTGAAGGGACGAGAATCCCGGAGCGGAAGCGAACCGTGGTTCGTGATATTTGGGAAACAAAATCAATTTGCAAACAAGGAAAATACAGAGGAAAACCATTACCTTTAAAGAACTTTTCTTCCACGGTTTCCACCCGAACAGCACCACCGAGTCTTCCTTGCTATCCTCTTGGGTTTCGAGAACACGCTTGTGGGAGCGTTTTGTTTGGAATGTCAGGGAGAGTTGAGGGAGAGAGCTTGATTGAGAGAAATCACAGAAGTTCTTCGTTGAGGCCTTTTTTCTGTTGCAGAACACTTCTGCAAAAAAACTGATATGACGTGGGGATAACTCCCCACGTCATAACTGCCCCCACTCCCCTACAATTAAGTAGGGGAGTGTTAATATTAATATTATTATTAATATTAATATTAATAATTAATATATATATATAATATATATAATTAATTAATTAATCATATTAATTAATAAATGTTAATTAATTATTAATCTAATTAATAATTAATTAATATGTATATATATCAAATAAATAATTAACCCTTGATTATTTATCACATCAATAGAATCATATTCTATTGCATTTCTCTCGTATAACCTATAGTTCTAATGTACATCTTATGCACATTATTTTTAACCTATAGTCTTAATATGAATCTTATTCATATTAATTTTATTTGAATCTCATTCAAATAATTTCTCTCATAATATATAGTTTTAATTTAGGATTAACTATATATTATAATGTATCAATATACATATAATCCCTTAAGAAATTTGAACAGTTCAAATTCTTCCAAAACTTGATCCTCGTTTTACTCGTTATGAACTAGCAAGGGGACCTAATGGACCTACAGATCCGAAGCTCCAACGATACGAGATTAATCGGTCAAACTCATTTACCGAGTTAATCAACATTCGTTAACTACGGGTCATTCCACTAAAGACCCGCAGTTGCACTATTCTCACTGTAGAATATTTTCGTGTCCACGGATATACGACCATTAATGACAAGTCAATCCTTCACGAGTGCTCGTAACTCAAGTTGGGTCAAATTACCGTTTTACCCTTGAGTTACATCTTACTCCTTAAATACCACTGCTCCTCTAATGAACAACCCGATTATGGTCCGACCAATAACTCGAAGTCCCTCTCAGGCAAATGAGAGGGTGGGGCCCCTTGTTCAAGTCCTGGAGTCAGCATTTAAGAGAACACTCATCTACTTCTCTAAAGTCGGGGATGAGTGAATTCCATCTTGTGAAGTTATGTTCTCAGCTCCCCACTCAGTCTCGTCCCCAAAATGTTTGGAAGATTGAGTCGACAACTCGGGCCACTCTCACCCATACAGATCAAAGGACGAGCCCTCACGGGCAGTAGTCTATAACTCACTCAGGATTGAGAATGAGTTGTCTGGTCATCCTAAGAAACAGTAATCTATTAGTTAACGGTGTTACATCTAAAGATTGGCTATTTCGTGGTCCGGTCTTATACAAACTCATTGTATAGGATACCCCCACTCGCATGTCTCCACACGAATGACCTGGATCGAGTCGTTTGTAGCCTTTACCGAGTGGGCCGTATCCATAGTGTTGCCAGGATAAGGTACCCAGCCTTATCCGTATACTATAGACTCTTTAGGTTATTCACGGGACATTATCCACTTGTATATCAGGGTATATCAAATATTTACCTCGTATATAAGGGGTATATAAAATATATACCCAGTATATCAAATATATACCCAGTACATATACTGTCCCGCTTACACTAAAATAACCTCGAATGTTAGTTTATTGGATTTTGGACAATGAAATGCTATGAATTCAACAACAAATTTATTGAATAAAACTTTATTGAATATACATTTGTTTTTACAAAATACAAACTACGAGTTTAGGGTAACACACCCAACAAACTCCCACTTGAACTAAACTCGAGTGGAGTGTACATTATCATAAAGCAAAGGGAAAATACAATAAACTAGGGCATGCACTATACCCATTACATTTCTCCCACTTGCCCTAGACTAATCGTACAATGCTCGTAGACCTAGACTTTCTAGATGGCCCTCAAACACTTTAGCCGTGAGTGCCTTCGTAAAAGGATCAGCAATATTGTGCTCCGAAGCAATCTTTGTGACGATCACATCTCCTCGTTGCACTATCTCCCGTATAAGGTGGTACTTCCTTTTGATGTGTTTGCCTCTCTTGTGGCTTCGAGGTTCTTTAGAATTTGCCACAGCACCACTGTTATCACAATAAAGTGAGATGCGCACTGTTATCATAAGATTTGTTCGCAGTATCGAACCTTATGTTCTAAGATCGAGATGCTTGTTTTAGTCCATATATAGACCGTTTAAGCTTGCAAACTTCTTGCTCTTGACCTTGAGCTATGAACCCTTCGGGTTGAGACATATAAATACTTTCTTCAAGATTGTCATTCAGAAAAGCAGCCTTGACGTCCATTTGCCATATCTCATAGTCATAATATGTGGCAATGGACAAAAGTATTCTAATGGACTTAAGCATAGCTACAGGGGAGAAGGTTTCTTCATAGTCCACCCCTTCCCTTTGTGTGTAGCCTTTTGCCACAAGTCTCACCTTAAAAGTCTGTACTTTTCCTTCGGCGTCTCATTTTCGCTTATAGATCCATTTGCATCCTATGGGTTTTACCCCGTCAGGTTGATCTACAAGTTCCCAAACGGAATTGAAGTACATCGACTCCATTTCCAGGTCCATTGCTTTGACCCATTTGTCCTTGTCAGTATCTTCCATTGCCTTTTTGTAGGTCAATGGATCCTCGACGCCATCATCAGGTATGACAACTTGGGTTTCAGTTAAACCCACATAGCGGTCAGGTTGTGACACAACTCTCCCACTACGTCGAGGCACCCTCAACACTTGAGGTGGATGTGACTGACGTGATGTACTGGCTTCATCAACAACTCTTGTTGTAGTGCCAGTTTGATCAACAACTCTTGTTGATGTGTTTGTAGCCTCTTCAGAAATCTCGTTAATCACTACCTTACTTCATGGTTTATGATCTCGAACATGGCGTTCTTCCAAGAAAGTAGCATTTGTCGATACAAACACTCTGTTTTCTTGAGGATCGAAGAATAGACCACCTCTCGTCTCTTTAGGGTAACCTACGAATAGGCATACTTTTGAACGAGGTTCCAGTTTCTTTGGGTTAGTCATGAGCACGTGTGCCGGGCATCCCCAAATGCAGAAGTGACATAAACTAGCTTTGCGATCCTTCCATAGCTCAAAAGGTGTTTCAGAAACACTTTTTGATGGAACTACGTTCAAAATATAAACCGCAGTCTCCACTGCGTAACCCCAAAACGAGTTAGGCAACTGAGCATAGCTCATCATTCATCGAACCATGTCCAACAGGGTTCTGTTTCTCCTTTCTGATACACCGTTTTGTTGAGGTGTACCAGGGCCTGAGAGTTGGGACGTAATTCCATGTTCTATCATATAGTCCTGGAATCTCAAGTCCATATACTCTCTACCCCGATCTGATCGAAGTGTTTTAATGGTTTTACCTAATTGATTTTCAACTTCAGTCTTGTACTCCTTGAACTTTTCAAGGCCTTCAGACTTATGTTGCATTAGGTATAAATAACCATACCTTGAATAATCATCTATAAAAGAGATGAAGTATTCATACCCTCCTCGAGCTTTAACATTCATCGGACCACAAAGGTCTGAATGTATAAGTTCTAAGGGCTCTTTGGCTCTATAACCTTTTCTAGTAAAAGGTCTTTTAGTCATCTTGCCTTCAAGACAAGGCTCACATGGTGGTAAAGAATCATCTTCTAACTCATTTAGAATGTCATTCTTAACCAACCTCCCAATCGTATTGAGATTAATGTGACCTAATCTTAAGTGCCAAAGATAGGTATTTTCTTTTTAAGAAACTTTTTGCCTTTTATTTTGAGTTCTAGCATTTTTAAACAACCCGGTATTTAAAACTGTTTTAGTTATGGCTGGTCTTAGCATAAACAAGTTGTTTTCAAGCAAAGTAGAACAAATTTTAATACCATTTCTCGAAATGAACGCTTCATTCAATTGAAATGAAATGGAATACATCTGTTCTAACAAACAAGAAACTGAAATTAAGTTCCTTTTAATTTTAGGAACCACGTACACATTATCTAATAATATATACATATTCTTGTTTGTAAACAACTTGAGCTCCCCCACCTCCACAGCTGAGACGACCTCTCCCGTTCTGACCTTGAGAGTCATCTCTCCGGCGTCAAGCTACCTCCAGGAACAAATTCCCTGAAATGAAGAACAAACGTGATTAATGGCTCCTGAATCCAATATCCAGGCGGAGTCATCGTTCTCCACTAAACATGTTTCCAGAACAAGTAAATCATATTTACCTTCGTTGGCTTTCTTCTTTTCGGCCAAGTACTTTAGGCAGTTGTGCTTCCAATGCCCGTCCATATTGCAGTGGAAACACTTTCCTTTCTCTGCAACCTTCACCTTGCCTTTCTTGGCAGCGGCAACAGCGGAGTCAGGTTTAGACCCCTTACCAGCAGCCTTCTTCTTAAAAGTCTTACTTCTAGAAGAAGAGGGCGCAGACTTGGTTCCAGAGGACGAACCTCGGTTGAACCTTTTTGAGGTGGCAATGTTTGCCTCCCCTTCTTGTCCCTTACTTTTCATAAAAGACTGGTAGGTCTGCAGCTCGTTTAAGAGCGTGGTAAGAGTGTACTCCAGCCTATTCATAACCGCATTGTTGCGGAATGGCAGGAAACTCTTCGGAAGAGATTCCAGAATGAAGCTGACCTAACTCTACTCGTCTATGATGGCCCCGTTCAACTCAGCCACTTTGAAGTGGACCATCAGGTTGAGAACGTGTTCTCGCAATGAGGAACCCTCCTTCATGCGGGAGTTGTAAACGAACTTAAGGGCTTCATGCCGAGCCTGTGAGGACGGTTGTCCTAACATGCTCTGCAGCGAGTCGATGATCTCCTTAGCGGTGACCGTGTCCTCGTGCTTCTTGGCAAGCACATCAGATATGCTCGCCAAGATGTAGACCTTGGCCTTGATCCACCTGCCATAGACATTGCGCACTGCCACAGTGGCGTTAGGCGCAGGAGCTTGAGGACAATCCTCTTGCAAGACGAACCTAAGATCATCTATCACGAGAATAGTGTTTTGATTCGATTTCCATTATTTGTAATTCTGGCCGTTAAGTTTTTGAGCGGCTAGGAGTGCAACAATGGAAGCAGATATGCTGAAAGTAAAAACAACCTATATCAGTTTCATGCATTAGGCTTTAAACCCAATCAAATTTTAGCAAAAGTAATTAAGCACCCTAACAAAATTGTTTTGCAACGATGCTTTAGTGATTTAGAGCAACAGCTACCGTAGGGCAGACAGGTACTCCATCATTGAATTGAGACTTTCTCAACTAAATTTTACACCAGAATAACTCTTATTCCTATAAACTTTAGTCATCGTTTATTTGGTCAGGAAATTGCTAACTAACTTAACAACTCCCCGTAAGTGTGACACGTTATTTTCGGACCTCAGAGATCTACCCGAATAATCCCGCCGTAGGGAAGGAAAATATTGGAGCAAAACCTAAGAGACCCTTATCCATTTCTGGAGTTTGCCTTGGTTTTGATTCCGTATAATGAACCCTCCGTAGGGATGGTCGCACCAGGACGACACGCAAGTCATGTATGAAACCTCACGGTGCAAACTAATGGCGGAGACCGCAGGATGTGTTGTCACACGTCCTTCTCCTACTTACTATGAATACTATCTCCATTCACCTCAATATTGAACCATGCAAACACCTTCCGTAGGGAGGCCGCGCCCAGGGCAACATGAGGTTGAGCATGGAACTCACAGTGTGAATATAAAGGAGAACGTGATAGAGAGAGAAAAGTATGTTATATATACTTTGTATATCAAATATATACGCAGTATATTACATATTCTCTTTTGCTCCCACTTAGTATTCTAAGACTAGAGTATATTACTTAGATAAATTCTGGCTAAATGAAATTAATTAACTGAATTTTTAGTCGGCCCAATATAACTCTTATATTGGTAGTTGTACAATAATGTTTTAGTTCATTAAACACTTTAATAAACCAACAACATTATTGCATGTATATAAAATATTGACTAATTCAACCCCAGGTCGGTTCCCAGGTAGAGGTGTTCCCCTACGGTCAGCTTAAATACCTCAACCTAGACAGAACCTTCCTTAGACAGGGTTCCCTTATAGGCAATATTTTATATTTAGTCTTTTATCAATTCATTTTAAACCTGGTTAAAATAAAATAAAAGACTACCCCCTAATCACATTAGAAGATATAACCTAAGGTCTAATTAATTTTAAACCCCTTTAAAATTAATAAACTTAGACCTTATGTTTGCATGCAATTCTTTATTATAGATTTTAATTTCTATCTACCACATTTTATAACTCTTATAAAATTTAAGAAATTAAAACTATAATTATGCATTGTTAGCATACATTAATATAACAATTATATTAACCAAAGTAATGTCATGCTCAATGCAACTTTATTTTCATCTAATTAATACAACACTTATATTAATTATGAAAATATAACATGCATTCATACATTATAACATTTATAACTATATGATGCATGACCATACATACATAATATATATCAAACATACATATTATGCATGTAACATATGGTGGGATTTTAAAACTATATGGCATACAATATGCAATATGATTTTAATTAAAATATACATTCATAATGCATAAAATAATTAAAGAGCAAAGTTGGAACGGTTTTTGGCACCCCGCCTGCTGCTCATGCCCGCGTGCCCACGCCTGCCTAGCGCCCCAGTCTACCGCACATACCCACACGTCCATGCCTGCCCTAGCGGCTGCGCGCCATTGTCCGCCCCAGCGCCCATGCGCGCTACCCCTGCCTCACGCCCCAAGCACCTTCACCCCCTACACGCCATCAGGTTGAACCATTTCTATTTGCTCGAGTTAACGACTACAAAGGTAATCATTCTAACTCTTAGACTTCAGGTTGAACCATTTCTATGATTGGATTCAAGTGGCTTGTGGCTCAAGTAGCTCAATATGCTTGGGTTGTCGCATGTCATTTTTGAAATTTAATTTTCCGTTTAGGAGTTTATTCTTGGATTTTAAAATTTAATTTGTCCCTTGAAATCTTTTCCCACACCCTTTTTAAAGTGAGTTTCCATTTAACAAAAGAATTAGAAAAATAAAACCCTATTTATTGGATCATAAAGCTCTTTGTGACATCATAATTATTTTTCGTTAAAAATGGGAAAAGAAAGATAAACAAAAATAAAATAAAATAAAAACCAAAAAAATCTGTAACCTGTTGTCTTCATCCTTAACCCATCCTTGCACTAGCTGCCACTTACCCCCTACCTCCTTCTTCTCTAACGACGTGCTTCTCCGGCGACCTTAGACCGCAGCAGAGACGACGACAACATTCACAGCGACAACACTCCCCTCCCTCGACCATGGCCTCATGAGGATATGCTGGGTATCAATCCATTGGTCGCTGTGCACAGGCTAGACGTCGACCCGGGAGCTAAATCAGTAAGACAAAAAATGCAGACCATGGATGTAGTGCGCAACACCACCACGACGGAAGAAGTGACTAAATTGCTAAAGGTCGGCTTCGTTCGGGAGGTCCATTACTCCGACAGACTGTCCAATGTAGTTCTAGTAAAAAATGCCGACGGGAAGTGGCGGATGTGCGTAGACTTCATCAATCTGAATAGGGCTAGCCCCAAGGACAGCTTCCCCTTACCCCAAATAGATCAGCTAGTCGATGCTACCGTAGAACATGAACTGTTAACATTCATGCACGCTTACTCAGGATACAACTAAATCAATATGCATCCGGCTAACCAAGAGCACACCTCCTTCATCACCAAACAGGGGTTGTTCTGCTACAAGGTCATGCCCTTCGGGTTGAAAAATGCGGAAGCTACATACCAGAGGATGGTGACCAAGATGTTTGCGTCCCAAATTGGGAGAAAAATGGAGGTTTACGTGGATGATATGTTAGTTAAGAGCCGAATCGCAGAACAGCACGATGAAAATCTCTTCTAGGCTTTCTAGGTCATGCACGACCACGGTATGAAACTGAATCCGACTAAATGCGCCTTCGGATTAAGATCGGGTAAATTCCTCGGGTTTATAGTACATCAGCATGGGATCAAAGCCAACCTTGAAAAGATCCAGGCCATCCTAAACATGCAGCCCCCGTCCAACCTGAAGCAGCTCCAGAGCCTAAATGGGAAAGTCGCAGCCCTAAACCGGTTCGTCTCGCAATCGACCAACAAATGCCTGCCCTTCTTCAAGACGTTGAAGAAGGAAGGAAACTTCGAATGGACCAACCGATGCGAAAAAGCCATCACCAACTTCAAATAGTATCTGGCATCCGCCCCTCTGCTGGCCAAGTCGAATCCGAGGGAGGATCTATACCTCTACCTGGCTGTCTCAGGGAGCGTGGCCAGCTCAATACTGGTGAAGAAGAAGAACGGTAAATAGCACCCCGTGTATTACACCAGTAAGGCCATGATCGGAGCGGGAACCCGGTACACCCAGATCGAAAAGATTGCCCTTACGCTGGTCATGTCGGCAAGGAAGTTGCGACCCTAGTTCCAAGCCCACTAGATCATAATCTTAACTGACCAACCGCTCCAACATATACTCCAAAAGCTTGAGGCTTAAGGAAGAATCATGAAGTGGGACGTAGAGATGAGCGAGTATGACATTCAATACGCCTCCCGAACGTCCGTGAAAGGACAGGTGGCTGCAGATTTCATCGTCGAGCTAACCCCGACGCAATCCGAGGATGGTGCTAACCCTACTCGGTGGACCTTATACACTCATGGATTGGCAAACGACCAGGGATGCGGATCCGGAATCTTACTGACGAGTCCATATGGGAGTCGCCACGAGTATGTGCTCCACTTTAAGTTTTGAACCATGAACAATGAGGCCGAGTATGAGGCACTGATCGCCATACTCAGGCTAGCTAAGTCGACGGGGGCTCGGTACCTTAGCATCATTAGCGACTTTCAACCGATTGTCAATTAGGAGTACCAAGCTAGGGACGATCGAGTGGCTTTGTATCTCAAGAAGGAACGAGCAGATGGACTAATCGACCCCACCTGGGAAGGCCCGTACGATGTAAATGGCATCATATGACCAGGAACTTACACGCTTGAAGATTTGAAAGGAAAGCTCCTTCGCCACCCGTGGAATGCCGAGCACCTACGTATGTACTACCCATGAGAGGATCATAGATCGGTTGCTGTGTAGGTGACTCTTCCTGTTATTAAATAAAGTGGGAATCTTTTCGTTGCAATTATTTTGAGTTTACGTTTTGCCCTAAGACCCAAGCTCCACCCATCCCGAGGGAAAAGCGCAACCTGGGTTGGGGGAGAAAATCTATATAACCCCAACTCCCTAGAACCTAGGTCGAGCACAGCAAATCAAAATAAATAAAGAGAACGTCATTTTCATTAAACATTTGAATCCACCGAGTTCAACTTCTGCTAGGAACGTACAAAAACAACAAACCCCTCATAATAAATATGGTTACAAAGATGATTGGCAGTGGAGTCATGGCCTGCTACCCTACGATAGAACCCGAGCAACCGGTGCATGACCAGCCCCCTTGAACAACTATTTTAGTCGACGGAGCCTTCACTCGAAGGAGCGTTTTCTGAACAGGTGCATGTCGATGCCGCCTATTCCTCTTGCACCCATCCAATCAGAAGGCTAGGGCATGTTTCAAGGTAGCCACACGGTCACGAAGAGCCTCGTCAGCACAAAGAGCTTCAATCTCCGTCTCCAATTCAACTTTCTCCATGTCAAGGGTAGAATTAGCCTTATGGAAGAATTTAGCTTGGTTCGCCTGACTGTGAGAAAAACTCCTCATATCCGCAACAGCGAAACAACCTCAAAACCTCGGAAGCCAGTTCGCCCTCGCCAAGAGGAAAGTCAATGTTGTCGTGCACACGTCTTCGTTAATAGAAAGCTTTCATTTCTTCCCTATCGTCAAAGGTGGGAAGACGAGAAGGAAATGCCCCGTTTTATAAGGACGTCATCACCGACCCGGGAAGAAAGGCCATGGGTCGCATTGAAGGAGTTATTATAGAGGCATTAATGAAGCATGACCTTGGGGAGCGGAAACGTCGTACGGGTAAGTTGATGCCTCAATGACGAAGCATCGTGCGAGCAAGTTCATGACCTTGTGCCACGCGTCCATCCAAAACAACGCTAAAACTACCGCGTGTGAAGAAACTACAAACGACACACCTGTTTAAAGCGCTTGACCCTCACGCGTGGACACTCCGAACGCACGTGGGCTGTCCGACGGCGCGTGGTGGGTCAAGACAAAAAGAAATACGAAAAAAATTGCAAAGAACTATAAGGTGAAATGGTATTAGGAAAGTTTCAGCTTTATTCACTTAAATTAGCATTACAAGTTATACGCATCGCCCTCGGCGATATTCAAAAGTGCATAGAAGAATATAAGGCACATAAACTTTCAGAACCCTAGATCTGTGGAAAACTATACCTCCTCTCCAAGACGAAAACCCGAAGTTCCATCTGGCGAAGAGCGGACTTCATTCTCTTGGAACGCTGCCACAGGGACGGGCACGTTTGCTGGCCACCGCGTGCGCACGCTCGGAGTTTGGGAACTTACCGTCGTGAAAATAATAAATTAACTAAAATTTATCAACATATAACAAAACAAGGATTTCATATATGATTACTCTATTCCTCACTAAATTCCTCATTTTGGTGTGCTTTTATGACCATGACTCTCCTATTTTCACTCAATTTAGCCTAATATATTGCCACAATTACTCTCTTTTAGAGAGTTATCATATGTCATTAAAGGGAAACGATGTCGGATGTGGCCGATGATAACTCTTCTAAAGAGAGTTATTTGTGTCTAAAATTCATATAAGATAGCTAAAGATAGTCTCATCTAGTCCCCATATTCGCTGAGTTGTGCCTAAAGTAGCATAGAAGTTAGATTTCTCCTTCATAATGTTATCATATATAAATGATCTAATTTTGAGCATTTGCTGCAGCTTTGATGATGCTACAACATCAGGTCTAAAAAGAGACAGAAAGCAGCAAGCTGGCAGTGAAAAGACTTCCCAACGGAAATTACCACAACGACTGGAGGTTTCACCTGAAAGTGAGAGCTGGGTCCCACAGGGTTTGTTTTGTTACCCTAAAAACGGGAGGAGGTATAAATGCCACAAGAAAGAGAAGCCTCCACACACACACAACCCCTTTCATTATTGCAATCACTCAACCTTTACTTCAAGAAAACCTCTCCAACCGTTCGAGGAAGTTGATAACTTTCCAAAAGAGAGTTATTCTAGTATTCATTTGGGTTGTTTTATACAAGTAATTGTCAAAGTGTGATGGTTATGGTGCGCAATTAGCATAGAAAATAGTAGAAAATCGAATCCGAGCTAAAAGCCCCAGGTTTTGAATGTTGTAGCTAAATATTGCACTAAATGCTCTTATTTCTGGTGTAAATGCACAGGTTTGGAAGCAAAAGACTAAGCATAAAGGAAGTGCAAAAACCCAGAGTAGAGTGGGCAGGATAATTTCGAGGCAGAGTAGATAAATGTTGGAGTGAAGCAGAGCTAGAGCATGGATTCACTGCACAGTAACGGCCTAGACTTGGGATTTACCGTGTCCGTACAACTTTCAACTGGGTGCCCTAAATTTGGAGCTCGATATAAAAGGGGAGTGTTGCCCTAGCTGCCACACACAGATCCCGAGATGAGCATGATTTTGAAAGCTGAAAAGATAAGAGGAGTGATTCTCGCCATTTTTGGGGGGAGCATGCTGACAACAGAAGGGGATATTCTGCTGCAATTTCCAACTGACAACTTCTTCTTCGTTTTCTGCTGTCTCCTTGAGATGGGTTGTTTCCTTCTTCTACCCGTTTTATTTTCTTCTTCATTCATGAGCTAAACCCCATTTCGGGGGAGTCTTCCATGCTCTAACTGTTGTAAGCTGAACATGTCACTACTTTACTTGTTTTTAAATGAAGTTGTTTGTATTTCTTCAATCTTGCGTGACATTGTTGGCTGCCATGTCGTGTTTGCTAGCGTCTGTATTGACTTGGAAGGGCTTATGGTTGCTGACTTGCTTCATTTGGGATTAGTACTTTTCTATAGTAATTTGTGGATTTTGAGGAATGAGATCCCCTAATCGAGCCGGAAATTGCTGCCCCAAAGTTTGAACTAAAACCCGTAATGTTTTAGATGTTCCAGACAGTGGGTCAGTTCTACGGTCATCCTACTGAAGATCCACATTCACATCTGAAGTTTTTCATGGGGGTATGCAATTCGTTTAAGGATGAAGGATGCAACAAAGAAGTGTTGCGACTCAAGTTGTTCCCCTATTTACTTAGAGACGAAGCCAGGACTTGGTTAGAGTCGTTGTCGTCAGAATCCATTACAAGTTGGGAAGACCTAGTCGATAAATTCTATTGGGTGTGTTGCCCTAAACTCGTAGTTTGTATTTTGTAAAAACAAATGTATATTCAATAAAATTTTATTCAATAAATTTGTTGTTCAATTCATAGCATTGCATTGTCCAAAATCCAATAAACTAACATCCGAGGTTATTTTAGTGTAAGCGGGATAGTATATGTACTGAGTATATATTTGATATACTGGGTATATATTTGATATACCCCTTATATATGAGGTATATATTTTATATACCCTGATATACAAGTGGATAATGTCCCGTGAATAACCTAAAGAGTCTATAGTATATGGATAAGGCTGGGTACCTTATCCTGGCAACACTATGGATACGGCCCACTCTGTAAAGGTTACAGACGACTCGATCCAGGTCGTTCGTGTGGAGACATGCGACTGGGGATATCCTATACAATGAGTTTGTATAAGACCGGACCACGAAATAGCCAATCTTTAGATGTAACACCGTTAACTAATAGATTGTCGTTTCTTAGGATGACCAGACAACTCATTCTCAATCCTGACTGAGTTATGGACTACTGCCCGTGAGGGCTCGTCCTTTGATCTGTATGGGTGAGAGTGGTCCGAGTTGCCGACTCAATCTTCCTAACATTTTGGGGACGAGACCGAGTGGGGAGCTGGGAACATAACTTCACAAGATGGAATTCACTCCTCCCCGACTTTATGGGAGTAGATGAGTGTTACTTTAAATGCTGACTCCAGGACTTGAACAAGGGGTCCCAACCTCTCATTGGCGCGAGAGGGACTTCCGGTTATTGGTCGGACCATAACCGGGTTGTTCATTGGAGGAGCAGTGGTATTTAACGAGTAAGATGTAATTCAGGGGTAAAACGGTAATTTAACCCAACTTGAGTTACGAGCACTCATGAATGATTGACTTGTCATTAATGGTCGTATATCCGTGGACACGAAAACATTCTACAGTGAGAAGAGTGCAACTGCAGGTCTTTAGTGGAATGACCCGTAGTTAACGAATGTTGATTAACTCGGTAAATGAGTTTGACCAATTAATCTCGTATCATTGGAGCTTCGGATCTGTAGGTCCATTAGGTCCCCTTGCTAGTTCATAACGAGTAAAACGAGGATCAAGTTTTGGAAGAATTTGAACTGTTCAAATTTCTTAAGGGATTATATGTATATTGATACATTATAATATATAGTTAATTCTAAATTAAAACTATATATTATGAGAGAAATTATTTGAATGAGATTCAAATAAAATTAATATGAATAAGATTCATATTAAGACTATAGGTTAAAAATAATGTGCATAACATGTACATTAGAACTATAGGTTATACGAGAGAAATGCAATAGAATATGATTCTATTTATGTGATAAATAATTAAGGGTTAATTATTTATTTGATATATATACATATTAATTAATTATTAATTAGATTAATAATTAATTAACATTTATTAATTAATATGAATGATTAATTAATTATATATATATATTAATTATTATATATATTATATATATATATATTAATTATTAATATTAATATTAATAATAATATTAATATTAACACTCCCCTGCTTAATTGCAGGGGAATGGCGGCAGTTATGACGTGGGGAGTTATCCCCGCGTCATATCAGTTTTTTTGCAGAAGTGTTCTGCAACAGAAAAAAGGCCCCAACGAAGAACTTCTGTGATTTCTCTCCATCAAGCTCTTTCCCTCAACTCTCCCTGACATTCCAAACAAAACGCTCCCACAAGCGTGTTCTCGAAACCCAAGAGGATAGCAAGGAAGACTCGGTGGTGCTGTTCGGGTGGAAACCGTTGAAGAAAAGTTCTTCAAAGGTAATGGTTTTCCTCTGTATTTTCCTTCTTTGCAAATTGATTTTGTTTCCCAAATATCACGAACAACAGTTCGCTTCCGCTCCGGGATTCACATCCCTTCAATTGGTATCAGAGCCAAGTTGTTGTTCTGATTCTTGGGAGCAAAATCGGTGTTTTTGGTGGGTGTTTTCATATTTTTGAAATATGGGTTTGCAGGTTGGAAAATTTTCGGTTTTTGGCATGTAGATTGCGATTTAAGTCTTGATTTGATCATGTAAGGGCCCGGTGTTTTGGGCATTGTGTTTCTGTATTGTTTCTATAAGTCCGAGTCGCTCGAAAGTCGTTCGTGGCGTCGGATTTGGCGAAAATTGCAGAAAACAGCGAAGAAGTCGAAGCAGACTGCGCAGACAGCACCGTGGCGCTGCACTGTAGGGATAGTATAAATCGAATTAACAAATCTCCATGGCAACTTTTAATTAAAACTATGAATGAATCTCTAATCGAATTATTTAATTTTCTACAAACTTATTTTTCAGTGCAAAGTTTAAAAAGTTAGCAAGGGACCTTGTGGACCTTCAGCTTTGAGCTCTAATGGTCAACAATTGATTAATTAACTAATTTTACTATTAATCCAAGGTGACTCCACTGATATAATTTTAACTGCTCATTAATCCTTCACAAAGTGATCCATGGTTCCAACTAGGCAAAATTATCTTTTTGCCCCTGGTTCCATCTCTTATTCTATGTCCCACTAGTTCTCTAATAGATAGTTGTTGGGACTTTCTCTACCTTTAAAAAGATTAGAGACTCATGCAAGCACACACGGTTACAAGTATTACTTGGGAGTAATCAAGGTCAAATCCTCATGGACTTGTTGCTTTTCAAGACCGTTTTAAAGAAGTGAATGGTTCAAATATGCAATTGTGGTATATGAAGAAAATAGTGACAAAAGTTGTTGTTTGAGATTTTAAATATCAAGCAATTTTATAAAACTCAGCCTTTTTGCTTCCTACCTTTGTTTTAATGGAAAATATGGAAGATACACACTTTTGGTAAAATGCACCAGGCGCAATCTGGCTTTTCTTGGGAATTTGAGTTATACTCTTTCACTACCGCTTTTGGTTGCTGCAGAGGCTAGGGTAACCTACAATCATATTTCTATGTGTGATTACAATCCTAGATAATATTTATCAACTCATTTGCACAATGAGTCAAATGACCTATGTCTAGGACTATGTTTTATGCACTTATGTCTAAGTCACATCCCATATTAGTTTCCTATTATTTTACCTAACACGTCTTTCTCAAAGTTAGACTTTAGTGCATAAATCAAATTTGCACTCGTGAAATGGAAAAAAAGACGTAAAGAGAAGTTTTTAGAAACCAACCCAATAATGCGCCAGGCGCAATCTGTGCAAAATCCCGAGCATGTTGAAAATCAAATCATTTTGGCTAAGGTGTTCAAAAAATAGGTTGATAACAAATTTAGTGCATAATTAAATGAAAGAAAACGCATGAAAACATAACGGAAGTATTTTTTTATTGAATTTAAACGAATAAATAAGTCGTATAAGGGGTTCTAGCTTGATCATCTTCTCTTTCGAGTGTGAGGGGAGTGTAAACTCGTTTAAGAACTTTTCAAGAATAGAATAAATGAAGAACAATAGGTAGAACTTGAATTCAAAACAATATGGTAAGCAAACTTATGAAAATACAAGGAAATAACAACTAAAACATAAATCCAAAGCATATGAACGAAAACTACAACAAAGGACGAAGTAAATGAACCTGAAAACGAGCTTGGAAGATATGATTTGCTGTAGGGGAGAGCCTCCCTTTTATAGGCCCTTGAGTTGGTTGAACTCCCCATTATTTTAGGTGGAAATTGGTTGAGATTCATCATTTTTGGCAAGTGACCAAATTGCGCCAGACGCAATTTCCTTGCAAAATCGAAAAGCTGTTATTTTCTTCAAACTTTTACCGCATTTTTCTCATATTCTTCCTAAAGTACCATATATTCCAAATTATCTATAAATGTTCTATGCATGTTCTACTTGATATGTAAATTTTTTTTTGCTAATAATGATGAGAAATGGTTCAAATTTGTGATCAAACATGCCTACCGACACACATTTTTCCAGTAAAAAGTCAACCCTAACAATAGTCTTCCATGATCTCATCATGGGTCAATCTTTTTTGGGTTATAAATAAGGTGGGTACCCTGTTATCCAAGTCCCGAACTAGTACTTTAAGGGAACCACTTATATGCTCACTCAATCAGGACAAGTACACACTTTATACTTTCAAATATTCAGTGACTGTGAATTCTATCTTATATTGTAGGAACGTTCCCAGCTCCCTAATTGAATTGTTTCTAAAAAAGTAGATTTATTGCGCAAACACTTTGGCTACCCTTACCCATGTGAATCAAAGAACATACCCTATAGGTAGCAGTTCATAACACATTCAGGATTATGATTAAATAAGCACATAATCATCGCAGTGATGTGTTTTCAATTGCTATAATGGTATTATGATAAAATAATAGACACATCATGATCTAGTCTTGTACAAACTCGTTGTATAGGATAATTCCACTCACATGTCTCCATATGGATGTTTAGGCTTAAATCATTTGTAACTTTTACAAAGTGGGTTGTATCAACACTGTTATACCATGATAATTAAGACATATAAACTTATCTATATACCATAGACTCTTTAGGTTACTACTTCAACACAATCATCCACATGTCAACTACATACTGTTCAAGTTTATACATGTAACATTGGATTTTCATAAGATAGATAATACATATTGCACATGAAAAATAATCAAATTGTTTAATTAATAAATTATGAGGCTTCAGGGCATAAATCCCAAATGGAGGTTAGTCTCTCATTTACTTTAGCTCAACATCATCCTCCTCCATGCTTTTGTCTTATGTATTTTGCACTATAAGAGTGAAAAATATGTGGTTGTTGAACTATTTTCTAAAAGAAATAAAAGAGAATGATTGTTGATGATGAGATGGAGAATGCTCTAAAATTTGAATTCTTAAAAAAAAAAAAAACACTGATGTGCATGAGATGATGTTATGCAATTATTGAACCGCAATTTGGGGAAACAAAAATTGAAATTTTATGACCATGAATAATGATGCATGTGCTAGGATAAATTTATTCTCTTTTAAAATTAATATAGACATATGAAATGATGCATGGAAAAGATATAGTTTTTCTTTTTTTTTTTTAATTTGTGCATGAACAAGAAATATTGCAGGTAAAAGATAAACTTGTTTTTTTTTCAAAATTTAACTTTCTTAGGGAAAAAAAGCCTAGGATATGATAGACCCTAATTCATCCTAACTGAGAATCATGAATATGTACATAAAATGAATTTTGAAACTTTTGATGTACCTACACGGGAACGAGAAAATTAAATAATGGAAGAATTATGGAAAATGTACATGACTATTGTTTTGTTCTTTGTTTTTAGATTGGGTAAAAACTTCAAATTAGTCCTCATTTTATAAGCAATGAATAATAAAAAAAAAACATGACTATTAATGACTTTACAACATAACAAAAAATAATATACAATATAAATGTGGGTGAGATTAATTTTTAATGCATCCCGGAGGAAAATGGTCTCCAATATTATTTAATAACGGGCAATACATTTCATCGTTTCTTTAATGATCGAATAAAAAATATAATATTGTTGGTTGCATACTAGCTAACCAACAATATTCACTTTCTTTCTTTTTCTTTTTTTTTAAACAAGAGAAACAAAAATATTCTCTTTTGCTCAACCTTAAAAAGAAATATGAAAATGGTATTTGTTTTTTAAAATTATTTGCTTACTCATAAAGAACCATGCATTTTCTGAATATAATTCAAGAGTTTTCAATAATAAATATTAGTAAATTTCTTTCCCTTTTTTTCACAACACGTGGGGTGGGGATTCGAACTCACAACCTATTGGTTGGAGATATATGTCAATTACCACTCAACTATCTATACTGTTGCAATATTAGCAAATTTCACCACTATGAATCAGAAAAAATAACTTGGAATGCAGTAATATATATGTAACACACTACATTATATCACATAATACAACTTTAATTTATGCAATAATACAGTTCTACAATATTTTAAAACAGACCTAAAAATATAAGAACATAAAAGCAGATCTACCATTCTATAAATGAGTTGCAGTACCGTTACAGACAATTTGTGTGGGATACGTTGGCGTTGACCTACTAAGTCCATGGATGACAATGCTAGGTATTTATATTAGCCTTCATTGGGCTAATCGCTCGGTCATTGCACATTTTCAAGATTACTCAGGAAAAAGGTGACGTGAGATGATCTTTCCTTATTCTTCCACGTGGCATGTCAATATTTTGCCTGCCATTGAAATATGAAAGTTCTTAAAAAACAAAATAACATGATTAGGTGGTGACATTTGAAATATGAAAGCTCGGCCATACAAGACGTCGGCTTAGGCATTGAACATGAGACCGAGGTGGTGACATTTGAAGCATATTGATGGAAGCCCCGTGTAATACTAATCTTCCAATTAATTTGTGCCACGTGTGAGCTAAAATCTACCTCCAACATTGGGCCCCATTGTGCTGCGGTGCCAAGGTTGCCTCAACTCAGTGTCGTCCTTGAATGGTGTAGTGATGGGAAAGTGCGAACCAGATTAGGTGGAATTTGAATGATCAAGTTGACGTATGATGACGTCATGCTAAGCTGGTTTTGGCGGGATAAAATCTGGACCCTTGGATCTAAATTTTTTAAACGATCGAGATGACATCATCACTTTCTATAAATAAGAGAGTTAATTTATCACTTTTTCGTGTATGCAAGCTTTCAAATTCTCTCAAAAGTCTCCCTCGCTTCGAAGATTACCTCGCTTCAGACATCCCTTTAGGTCACTTCTTATTTTCTTTGGTTAATGAGTGAGTTGTCTAGTGAGTCCGAGGGTGTAATTATTAGGGTCTTCGTAGGTCGAGGGGACGACGCGTCAACTTCTAGGTTAGAGTCGAGCCAAAATAAGATAGAGTCAAAAAGAGGTGGGGCATCTACTTCAAGTTGTGGTGGCCCACACCCTTAACCACAGGGTCTCAAATAGAATACAAATGAGGCTTCCTCAAGCCGGAAAAACCTTAGACAACCCTCCACTAGGGTAGGTAGGCTTTTATCCCCAAATGTTCGACCGCGGGGTTCGGTTACCTTTACACCCATTCATTCAACGTGACCCACTAACTTGGGCCCGACTAAGCTGGTGCCTAATGAGTGTTCCACTCTCCTCGGCTTGTGGTTCACTTGGTAGAGCTTCAGTGCAGGCGACGAGAGTATGCTCCTAGATGTAGGTCAATTCTTTGCCACACATATCATAAAGCACTACAAAGAGTCTCCAGGTCAATATCATATTTCAGCTCGGAACACTTTTTGCAAGATTGTAGACTCGTCCTCAGCCAATAAACATTGGCGAGACAGTTGGTTCTTCGTCTCGAGTGAGTGGCTCGTCACTATGAACAGGTAGTCGTATTGTCTCTTCTATCTAACATTCAATTTTGAACACACACACACACACAGATATATATTTATATATATTTATATTTTCGCAGCTGTGCCTCGGCCCTCTCCTCAGATCAATACGACATTAGAGAGATTAGAGACCGGTTAAAGCCTTTCGATAAGATTTGGTACGAGGGGATTTCAGCCATCTACTTCACAATTTAATGAACACTTTATTTATTTTCGTGTGTTCTACTCTTTTTTGGAATGCGCAACTGACTTAACCTCTGATATATGTTTAACGTGTGTTAAGTCATCAATTTAATGCCTCAACGGCTCTTTAAGGTGCTCGTGAATCGCGGCGCATTGTCGTGGAGTCTGTCGGAGATTGGGGCTGAGCCGAGATGAAGCTGATCAACTTAACGGAGTGGGAGCATATCTCTATGAAGCTTGGTCGGCTCGGCCACGCAAGACGTCGACTGGGGCATTGAACATGGGATCGAGGTGGTGACATTTGAAGCATATTTATGAAAACCACGTGTAATACTCATCTTCCAATTAACGTGCGCCACGTGTGAGCTAAAATCTACCTCCAACATAAGCTATTGACTTCTTTGAACTAAAATTTAAAGTGAGTGGACAGGATTCATGAAAATGATAGAAGATAAAAGAAAGATAGGAATAAGGGCAAATGAATAGAATTGTGTGGTTCTTTTTATTTTGATCTCAAATATTGAAAATGATGCCATGGAAAGGAACTTATTTTAATTTTAAAATTTGAATCGTTCTACTTGTAATATAAGTCCCTCCAAATTAATCACATCATTGACACTGACTTAATTTTATAATTTATTTAAGCAATTGACTTGACTAGTGACTATATGCTTGTGTGATTTTCAAAGTTAATTAATTATTAAAATAATTATAAAGTTCACTCTTTTTTTTAACAACAAAATGGAGTATGAAAGTTTGAATTTCGGACTTCAACAGAAAGAGTAAATGTTAGTTATCGTTGAGCTATACTCCAATTGACATAAAATTCACTCTTATACCCCCATAAAACTCCATATATTTTTTTAACTTTAAATTATTTTGAACACCTTTATAATTATAGTTTATCTCATTTTACTTTTCTATCAAAACTGGTCATCAAATTAAAAAAACATTGAAACATATTATAGATGACATGGTTTTAGTCAGATTTGAAATATTTTCTAAAAATTAATAACTGATCAAAATTAAATTGAAGCAAATGATTAAAATTATTTAAAACATAATTTGTTAATTTTATTTCATAAAGTTTAGAGCTATCCTTTTTCTTTCTGTCTGTATTTTTTGTAATATAATTTTATTATATATATATATAAGGAAATGAGTCATGAATTTAGTCCTTGTTTTTGTTAGATATGGTTTTAATTATAAATTTATAATTAAAAGCATATCTAACAAAAATAAGGACATAAACTCATAATTCATTTCCTTCAAGTTGAATTATTGTTGACTGTTCTACGAAATTTTTAGTTTAATATAAAATAATATTAATTAATTTATTAACATATATCTTATTAATTATTTAGAATTATTATTTTACAATAAGCTATATAAGTATATTTTACGAGTTTTAAGTTTTAAAAAGAAAAAATTTAAATAAGTTTATCTCGATGACATGAAATATTATATTTATTCTAGTTTTTGTCCTTTTTAATGTAATTTTGAATTTTCAAATTTCAAATTAAAAATAGGAAAAAACTGAAAACATGACAATGTTATTTTTTAAAAATTTCCAAATCACAAAAATTTGAGAATAGCTTTAAAAAATAAACATGCCAAATATATATTCATTAGATGTATTTTTATTTATTATAAAATAATATTTATTAAATCTACGTGATTAAGTGAATTTGGAAATCCAACATAATCTAAATTGCATACCAAACATATCCTAAATATCATTGGAGTAAAATGTCCAAATATTAATATTTAAAAGTATGAGGCTTAAAAAAAAAAGATTTTTTTTGGTTAAAAAAATAAGAGGTTGTTAAATTAAGATTGTTAAATAATTTTTTTTTCTAAAGAAGACAAAAATCCTTCTTCTATGAGAAATCAAACAAGGTGGAACATAGGCCTCTTATGTTATTGTAAGGTCCCTTTCATTTTCAATGTGTCGGTTGCTCGTTTGAGCGTTTTGGACTGTGATACCATATTAATATTCATGCAGTTCCATCTCAAAATCAATTGACAATTAGAGGAGTAGCTCATGTCTATTATAAATCAGGGTAAGATCTTAACAAAAATTTTACATTTGAAAAACAAACAATAATAATAATGATAATATTTAAATCAATTAAAGCAAATAAAAACCTTTTAATAAATTTACTTTAATACAACAAAATAAGTAGAGATAGGAAATTCAAATTCACTATTGTTTGGTGCTAAAAGTTATGGGTGCCATATAAATCTATGCGCATTTTAAAATTCTGTAAACAAAAAGAATTTAATTGATTTAATTTTCATTATTTTCACACGAAGCCAACCATGACTGGTAATCTAAATTATAAAGCAACTACAAGAAGCCAAGCCGAACCAAAATTGTAAAGCAATGGAGGCTTGGTTTGTTTCTCTCATCTTCTTCCTTTTCCTCTTTCCTCAACAATCCCTTAGCCAACAGACGTATTTGGGAAATGACAGCTGCTCTCTCTCTAATACTCCAACGCCAAAAAATTACTTATGCACTCATCCTGTTTCTCCATGTACTTCATATTTGGCCTTCAGATCCACCCCCGACACTCTTTCCCATCTCTTCCATCCTCTCTCTAATCTTAAAGTACGTAACTATGGTTTGTTTAACGTTTCTTGTGAATGTTCAGGTAATTTCTTTCTCAAATTTATAGACTACACTATCGAGAGTGGTGATAGCTATGAGAAAATAGCGAATGATATTTTTCAAGGCCTAACAAGCTGCTCGTCGTTGAGAAGTCGAAACCAAGACTATGTTATCGATAATACTTCTTCGATAGGGAGAGTAGTCCAAGTTCCTTTGCGATGTGCTTGTCCTACCAAAGCTCAGAAGGCTAATGGAGTCGAGTCCTTGGCTGTGTATGTACTACATCCAAATGAAACAATTGCATCGGTTGCAAGGGATTTTGGGGTCGAGGAAGAAAGCGTTTTGGAAGCAAACAAGCTCTCAAATTCAAGCCACATCTACCCCTTCACGCCTCTTTTGCTTCCTTTGGGCCAAAATGATATCAGTACAATATCCGACAGCAACAGCAGTGATACTTCTTCAAGTTTCCCCGTATATATGATATCAGCCTCTTTAGGTTTCTCTCTTTCCTCTCTCTCTCTGCATGTGTGTGGATTTTAATTATTGTGCTTTCTTTTCCTTTTTGTTTCTTGAGATTGAATTATTATTAATTATTGTGTTGTTTTGCTTATATTTGTCTTCTATATATATAAATATTTTGATCAATCTGAATTCCATTAATTATTAATGGATGGGTTAAATAAGCTGGATTTGATCAAAATTAGTTAGATAAGTTCAAATGAAATGGGTTAACTATTTATTTTAATATTTGTGAAATAAGGAATGTAGTTCTTCCGACCGTTATTCAACTTGCAGGTATCCCATCTTAGATGTTATTTTAGCAGCAAAACAGCTCGAAAAAAAATATTGATTTTATAGTTATATCTCGTCTGAGCGTCAAGGACGCATACACATGAGTTTAATTGTATAAAAATCTCAACACACTCATTGAACTTATACCAATCTCGTTTCATATCTCAAATTACTTCTTATTTTTTTGATTGCTAACTAATATCTTTGTGTTAATTGAAGGTATAATGGTAATGGTTATAAGTTTAATACTGAGGAAAAGAAGAGAGAAACTTCATAAGAAAAAGTTTTTCAAGCAAAATGGTGGCCTCCTATTGCAACAAAAACTGCTGGAAGATACCAAGAGAGTCAAAATTTTTACACAAGAAGAGCTTGAGCAGGCAACGGATAAATATAGTGAAAGTAGATTTCTTGGTCAAGGAGGGTATGGCACAGTTTATAAAGGAATGCTTCATGACAACAATATTGTTGCAATTAAAAGGTCCAAGCAAATTGAGGCAAGCTGGATCGATCAATTCATTAATGAAGTTATTATCCTTTCTCAAATAAACCACAGAAATATTGTCAGGCTTCTGGGTTGTTGTTTAGAAACTGAGTTTCCTTTGCTAGTTTATGAATTTGTTTCAAATGGAACGCTTTCACACCACATTCACAAGAAAGATCCTGGAGAATCACCTTCTCTTTCGTGGGAAACTCGTCTTAGAATCGCTTCAGAAGTTGCAGGAGCCATATCTTACATGCATTCTACAGCTTCAACTCAAATTTTTCACAGAGATATCAAGTCTTCAAACGTACTTTTGGATGATAAATATAGTGCAAAAGTTTCTGATTTTGGAACGTCAAGATTTGTGTCAAGTGATCAATCTCATCTGACAACGAAAGTGCAAGGAACATTTGGATATATCGATCCAGAGTACTTCAGATCAAGTCAATACACTGAAAAGAGTGACGTCTATAGCTTTGGAGTCTTAATGGTAGAGCTTTTAACTGGTAAGCTACCTGTGACATTTGCGAAGAATGAGGACAAAACTCTATTAGACTACTTCGTTTCATTGGAAAAGTCTAATGAGCTTGCTGAAATTCTAGATATTGTAGTAGCGAATGAAGAAAAGATGGAGGCTGTTAGCGCTGTAGCAAAACTTACTACTAAATGTTTAAGATCAAAGGGGAAAGATAGGCCTACCATGAGGCAAGTATATTTGGAACTAGAAGAATTAAGGAAGTCTCAACATTGTTTAGAGATTATTGAAGAAAGTCAATCAATTACAACGACTTACTCATTGAACTCTTTAGGGTACAGTGACGACGAGCTTCCAAGATGAGAACGCTACTGAATCCATTGAAACTAATTAAGACTATATGACTATATAAAACCTTTGGATTTATGTTTATATATTTTGGTATCTAAATTATCTCTGTGTTGGTACTTTAATTCATTCAACAACTTCTTCATAATTTGAAGTAGCGTTGGTATCTCTCGTTCCTTCTTTGTATCTCTTTTCTAAGGACCATAATCATAATCTCTTCATCAGTCTTTGTGTATGCCTTCATCTTGATCTTGAGATCAACATATATTACTTTATTACACACAAAAATATATGAATTAGACCATTGAAATGAGTAAAATTAATATTATCTATTGACATATTAAAAGAATACTTACATTTACGCTCTTTGTTGCTTGGTCTCTATATCCAACCCTTTAAAGCAGTATAATGTATCTCATAAAAGAAATCAATAATGGGCCCTAAATATGTGTGGTTTTTTAAAATCTATTTCAATATGTTGTTTAAGATCAGTTAAAATATAACATGAATTATACTACCAATATTCATTTACCCAATCTTGTTCCTGGGTGAGATGTAAATGATTTTGGTCTAGCAGGATGATTGAATAAGATTTACTTCGACTTTGTTTTATTTGTTTCATACTTTTAATACATTAATCAAATTGAAGATACAACACGATCTACACCGCAGCCACATTTTCAATACACTGAAGAAATGCTCAATTAGCAACTACCTCACGGACCTGCAGAATCAGCAAGTAATATAATTCTAACTCCTTTGCATAGAAAATCTGCAATTTTTCTTCTTAAACACCTTTAATTTGCTCTCTTATACAGATTAGCTCTCTTATACAGCAGGCTATATATATTTTCTTCTTTTTTTTTAGGTTTTGGTTGGTGAGTTAAAAAATCGGCAGAAGCAATTTTTTAGGCGTGGTGGCACTAGGCTTTGGCATAGAAGAAAAGAACGATTTCCTTGGATTGTAGTGTGTCGTCGACAATCCGTTGTTGGAATTCTTGTAAGGTTTTTCATTCTTGTACCGAAGTAGAGTGTTTGAATACTTAGAAGTCTGACTTTTGTTGGAACCTCTGGAGGATGAATATCTGGGTAAGATACTCGTGAGTTATCGTATCCAATTGTCATATTAGTGGAACATGCATATGAGCCAAATGCCATTGTTAGGCGAACTCAGTATAATTTTGTTGTGTTGTTTACGTGCTTTCCATTAATCTCTTATTATTGATTTTTGCTGGATAATCGTGGAAGGGAAAATTATGTCGAGCATTAATTTCCAAACAAGTGGTATCAGAGGCAATGAGAATAGGTTGTTGATGGTGGTATCAAAACTGAACCTTGATGGGCTTGCCAAGATGAGTGACATTGTTTTGTCCCAAGTGAGAGATTGTTGCATCTAGAGCCAAAACCAAGAAAGCCTTAAATTTGCAAGAAGCGCACTTTTCTTTACTTGTTTTTTTGGAAAAATTTACTCATCAAGAAACTTTTCGCCTTCCACAAATTTTCAGTGAAAATACAATCAACCACAATAATAATATATAAGAGATGTATATAAAGCACATAAACAACACAAATAATTTACAATAGTTCACCCAATTATGTGCTATGTCCAATCTTCCGTGACAATGGGTTTTACAATGACATTGGGATAAATACAATGGGCGATACAATATCTCAACTCTGGAGGCCTCGCAAAAACCACCTAGCTTCTAGAAACTATAACAATAGAATCCTAGGAATATATGGATGAAAAACCTCACCAATACTCACGAGATCAGGTTGCCGATAACACACTACAACTCCAGGATCTCGACTTTTATGCTTTACCAAAACTTCCACGACGACTCTTTGATATTTGTGCAGCAACACAAATGTATAAAACCCACGACAACAAGAAACTTCGGTTTTATGGCTATAACCAGGGCACACAACCTAAAAAAAGTTAGTAACGTGTGTGTATATATATAAAGATATGTTAAAAACAAAGGGCAACATAAATTGAGCCTATTCATGACCCAATGACTTTCACTCTTTTTTTTTCCGCTATATATAGGATACCGTAATGAAAAATGATCAAAATTTTCGTGAATTGCATATGATGGTCATATTTGAATCCTCTAAATTTAGGGGAATGGTAGAATTCCATATTTACCTCTCCACACATTTCATGCCCATATTGTCATTCCATCATTTCTCCATTTTACCCCTCCAGGTTTTCAACCACCCACATTCCAGAAATCACATGATCAAACCGTCAAATCCCTAAAATCTCTCCATAACCAAACCAGAAAGATATCTACATAATCAAACTACCAAATCAACATAATCAAATAGCCTAATCTACCTGTATCATTCAAATTATTTTAAAATATTATTAATTTGTCTCCAACATAATATAATTAAGATGTATAACAAACCTAACTAATTCATGAGTTTTGCTACATTTTTTTAGAAATTAAATCAATCAACGCGAGAATAATGTGAACAGGGATGTGGTGTGGGCCATATCCCTTCTGTCGGATGTTATGTGCAATGGCTGCTGCATAGTTGTGGACACTAACCTCGTATATAATACCATCTATGGGGGCAACGGAAAAACGAACGCCAATTAGAATGTAGTTTACCTTAGGGGGAAGAAATTTATCTTCATGGACCCTATTGATTTTGATTATGCTCCCTCGAATTTCAAGATGGAAGAATTTTGTGTTTTTCAAAATAAAAAAAAAATTGAATAAGGCATTTTATGAGATTGCATTAAAGGGGAGTTTTCAGTTTAAAACTCCCGAATCCAAAAAAATAGCTAGTTGTAAGGTGCATCAAAGAAACATGTAAGTGGTATAGTTACTCCTCTTGATATAGAGATGGTAAATTATAGATTGTTAGAAAACTCGTACCAAAGCACACTTGTTCAATTGATGTTGTTCGTAATGACCATAAGCAAGCGACTACAACAATGATAAGTGATTGTGCGAAGATAATATTAAGCAAAAACAACGGGAGATATTGTAGTCCGCGCGACATAATTGATTACGTTCGAGCCACGAAAAAAGAGACTTGTTGCCCTTGTTGAAAAGAGATCGACAGTAAAGTGTGGTAGATGTGGTAGATGTGGTCAGTTAGGACAAAATCAGAGACGGTGTAAAAAGGAACTCTAACATTAATTTGTTCTTTTTTTTGTTTTTTTTATTTGTAAGCTTTTACTGTCTTCTTGATAGTAAACAATGAGAGTTATTTTATTATTTGTTTTTCAGTCAATAATTACACCATCACCAATTTGGAGTCGGATAGGGTCGTTACAAATCATTACCTTATATAAGTTGTATTTTGATAACATAGAATTAAATAGTCCATACATAGTATAATTATGTAGCTACTCCATGGTCAAAAGAAAGCATAAAAAATTAGCATAAGAAAATCCTATTTTTGGTTGTCAAATGCAACCATATGATTAAACTGTCCATACATAGTATAAGTACGTAATTATCCCATTTTCAAAAGAAAGCATAAAGAACGTTACAACAAGTGGTAACTTCCAGATCCTAGAAGAGTAGCCAACAAAAAAAGCATAAGCATATACTCATAAAAAACTTACTGAACACCAACTTTTGAAAGTAGATATAGTTTGCATGGGTTGATGAAAGGCAAACATAAATAGTATAAATATGATGGATGGAACTGTAAACAAAAATAGCAAACAGTCCATACACAGTATAAATATGTAGCTACTACATGGTCAAAAGAAAGCATCAAAACTTACCATAAGAGAATCTTATATCTGGTTATCAAATGCAACCAGATATAGAATTATACTATATATCTGGTTGTAACCAGATATAGGATTAAACTGTCCATACACAGTATAACTACGTAGTTACCACATTTTCCGAAGAAAACATAAAGAAAGTTACAATAAGTGATAACTTCCTGATCCTATAAGTCAAAAATAGTAGCCAGCCAAAAAAAAAAAGCATAAACAAAGTCTGTCCATACATAGTTTAAATAAAGCAAAAACAAAGTTCCATTCTCCACGTAATGTATAAGCTATGTAATGTGAATGTTCTAGAAAGTTTCAGGCAAAAGTGTGTCACTCTTGGGGTTCCTGGGACTGGCTTAGGAGATCAAACAATTGCTGATGGTATCTCGTTGGTGGCTTATCACGTGCAATGCTTTTTTCTCTCATTGCGTCTATAAAGATGTCCGCAACAATATTTTCGGTCAACCTTCCACCTTCTTCATTGTTTCATCACGTGCCAATAAATCTTTTCTTTACATTATTACATTGGCGTTCAGCTAAAAAATCAAATAGACCATGTTACCATGACAATTCATGTAGCTAACTACATTTACAGTTAAGACAATTATGTATACAGTATTTCTTAAATTGCCGACCTCTCTTCTACAAGTCCAACCTTATGGGATACTTGCTCCTGTATTTTGATCCCCATAGCAGATTTCCAAAATGTCAAACCAGTTTTAAATAATAAGTATACACAGTTATATGATTTCTCACCCGTTACAACTTATTTACTCCGCTCCTAGCCGGTATCTTTGGAAGCATATTGTGAGTAAGTTTGGATGTTTCCTACATATAGTAGAATTATACAATTACATGTTTTATTTTATATAGTCTATACATCTATATAAAACAAAGGGTCACCTTTCCCACTGTCTCCACCCCCCCCCCCGGGTCATTTTCATATTCTCAATAAATTTTTCCTCGTCAATACATCAAATGACCTCATTGATTTGATTATCAATATCATCAAGTCCATCACATATTATTTTACTTTTTTGCTACCTGAGTTTTGTCTTGAGTGTCTTCTTTTTCAGAGACATTTCCTGCATTTGTTTTCGAGGTGGCACCCGCTCGGACACCCTGCGTAGCCACAAGGCATGGTTGTCTTTATCCACCCGTAGGGTCCTCCTCATCATCTTTCCTCTACACAGCTGGGGTTTTTTCATGTTGGTGATCATCAACTGCATGGTTAGCCTTTTCATTATCTTATTGTTTTTCGGCTTCCAGAGTCTCAAGCTCATTTGTAAAAGATGATGTCCCTTCCAACATTACAACATTCATATATCAAGACGAAACTGTAATAAACCTACTCAGTAGCTAACTATATTTACCTCGTAGATAGTTTTGACTGCAGTCCCCACAGTCACGTCCCTTCTCATCATAAACCTACCGAGTCTTTCATCGTCCAGTCCAGTACTTTTATTCAATTCTTCAAAAATAAGATTTAAGCTTTGTCATAATGTCATCGAGTTTTCCCACAAATTCGTTCTACTTCTTTACAACTTTATCGTGTTTCATTTCAATTGCAGTCAAACACTCGTTATTGTTGGGTGTGTTGCCCTAAACTCGTAGTTTGTATTTATATAAAAACAAATGTATATTCAATAAAGTTTTATTCAATAAATTTGTTGTTGAATTCATAGCATTGCATTGTCCAAAATCCAATAAACTAAACATCCGAGGTTATTTTAGTGTAACCGGGACAGTATATGTACTGGGTATATATTTGATATACCCTTGATATACGAAGTACATATTTTATATACCCTGATATACAAGTGGATAATGTCCCGTGAATAACCTAAAGGGTCTATAGTATATGGATAAGGCTGGATACCTTATCCTGGCAACACTATAGATACGACCCACTCTGTAAAGGTTACAGACGACTCGATCCAGGTCGTTCGTGTGGAGACATGCGAGTAGGGGTATCCTATACAATGAGTTTGTATAAGACCGGACCACGAAATAGCCAACTTTAGATGTAACGCCGTTAATTAATAGATTGTTGTTCTTAGGATGACCAGACAACTCATTCTCAATCCTGAGTGAGTTATGGACTCCTGCCCGTGAGGGCTCGTCCTTTGATCTGTATGGGTGAGAGTGGCCCGAGTTGCCGACTCAATATTCCTACCATTTTGGGGACGAGACCGAGTGGGGAGTTGGGAACATAACTTCACAAGATGGAATTCACTCATCTCCGACTTTAGAGGAGTAGATGAGTGTTCCCTTAAATGATGACTCCGAGACTTGAACAAAGGGCCCCACCCTCTCATTGGCCCGAGAGGGACTTCCGATTATTGGTCGGACCATAACCGGGTTGTTCATTAGAGGAACAGTGGTATTTAAGGAGTAAGATGTAACTCAGGGGTAAAACGGTAATTTGACCCAACTTGAGTTACGAGCACTCGTGAAGGATTGACTCGTCATTAATGGTCGTATATCCATGGACACGAAAACATTCTGCAGTGAGAAGAGTGCAATTGCGGGTCTTCAGTGGAATGACCCGTAGTTAACGAATCTTGATTAACTCGGTCAATGAGTTTGACCGATTAATCTTGCATCGGTCAATGAGCTTCTGATCTGTAGGTCCATTCAGTCCCCTTGCTAGCTCATAATAGGTAAAATGAGGATCAAGTTTTTAGAAGAATTTGAATTGTTCAAATTACTTAGGGAATTATATGTATATTGATACATTATAATATATAGTTAATTATAAATTAAAACTATATATTATGAGAGAAATTATTTGAATGAGATTCAAATAAAATTAATATGAATATGATTCATATTAAAACTATAGGTTAAAAATAATGTGCATAAGATGTGCATTACAACTATAGGTTATGCGAGAGAAATGTTTTAGAATATGATTCTAATTTTATAATAAATTATCAAGTGTTAATTATTTATTTGATTTATATATATATTTATTAATTAATTATTAATTGGATTAATAATTAATTAATATGATTAATTAATAAATTATATATATATTAATTATTATTATTATTAATTACTAATATTAATATATAATAATTAACTCCCCTGCAAAATTGCAGGAGTGGGCAGTTAAGTGACGTGGGGCAACTCCCCACGTCACTGTTTTTTGTTTTCCTTTTTTTGTAGTTATGCAAAAACACAGAGGAACAGAACAAAAAACACCAGAACTCCCATTCTTCTCTCCCAATCGATCTCTCTAAAAAATCCCCTCATCTTCCAAACGAAACCCTCCCACAAGCGTGTTCTCGAAACCTAAGAGGATAGCAAGGAAGACTCGGTGGTGGTGTTCGGGTGGAAACCGTTGAAGAAAAGTTCTTCAAAGGTAATGGTTTTCCTCTGTATTTTCATCTTGCACGTTTTGATTTTGTTTCCCAAATTTCACGAACAATGGTCCGCTTCCGCTCCAGGATTCACATCCCTTCAGTTATAACTATTGCAATCCCAAATGCCAGGCCATGGACCCCCCCTAATTGCTGGTCCATCTTGCTCTTTGAGGAACGACGCCATATATGGCATGGTTAGTTCCTCTTTGGTTGGCTCCATTGGCACCACCTCCAGCTACACAAGAGAATGATATATTTAGTAATTTAATCAGGTTGACAGTACAATTTATTTAAAAAATAATAATAACTAGAACATTACCGTTGGCAGTAAAAAATCTTTGTAGCCAATTACTTCCACTTTGGTTTCAGTGGCTTCCTAGTTGAGCATTCGCGAAGTCCAATATCCAATCCTCCGTGCATAATAATTTGGCGGGGCACTAAGTGAAGGTATCACCTCGTACGCCCACACTATCAGCACATATATGACTGCACTCATCCCTACGCCTGTTAGCCCCTGATTGTCTGGCGTTTTTTTCATGTCATCGATAAAAAGGTCAAACGATAGCCTCCCCCATGGGTAGTTATTGAATATTTCCTCATCTTCTACCATTAGGATATGGTCCATCTCTACATGGACCGAATCTTGGTGTGACAAAAGAAATTTCTCTAAACAATATAGCAAGGCCATCTTCACCATATCCTCTTTTGGTGCATTCTTGTTAACCTTTAAAGCACGGTTCATGTGTTTCCTTATCACAGATTTCTCCCCCTCAAAATAAATGTTCCTTATGTGTCCTTCCACCTTTACCAAATCTATGTCTATCTAGGGTAATGAACCACAGTTCAACCCTATCACTATGGCAAAAACCTTGATTCCAAACTTTAACATCTTTCCCCCAATATAGAAGTTTAATTGTGATGCCTTTCTTAGTTTACAAAGGCGTTGGATTAGGTGAAGGAGAAGTTGAGATGAGGTCTTGCTAATTTTGAGAAATGCAATAAATAGCCAAAATAGGTTTTTCTAAACCTATCACTATGTTTGTCGCCTAGGTTTGTTTGACTAGTATCCATTATCACCCCCTTGCAGCAATGATTTATTTTCAATGCCTAATTTCTCCTTGACGCCTTCATTAGGTACAAATCATCTTTTAACAATTGTAAAATTGAAGTAAGTAATGAAATGATGGTAGCAAGCTACAAATTATAGATCCACGTAAACTACTTTCAGTACAGCGTAAATGTTATTATATACGGCGTATGAATAAGAAAATACCTTAGCTTCATCCTTGGCTTGCTGCTTCACCACGCTTGTAGTCTTCCTCCTATGCTATTTATCCTTATCTTAATTTGAAACCTTTTTTATAGGTTCTTTTTTTACAATGATCAGAAACCACAAATTTAGCACATTGATTTTATGAATCGTTATTGGAAATTAAATTTAACAGCAACATACCTTTTTAAGCTGTCTTCTGAAGTCTTTTTTTTTTTGGATCGAGGAAGTATCTCTTCTGATTCTGTCATTGATTCTTCCTCATTGTTGGAGTTGTTCATCTTGTATTCTTCTGAAGATGCGTTATCATCGGGTAATTCCTCATCATTTGACTTTTAAACATCCTGTTGGAAGAGAAGAAAATATTAGAATGTGCATGTAAAGCCCCGAGTCTCTCAGGTTAGTTAGTCTCGAATCAGGAGATTTTTATTTTAAAATTAAACTCTAATTAAATTTATATTTATCGGGCTCTAAACTCTAATTAGATTTATAATTATCAGGCTCCGTGTGGTGGGTCTAGTTTTAAGATGGGATGGATTTCTTTTCTCTTGGGCTTGGTCATGTTGGGCCTTTATTGGTTTAATTTGGTTTTAAAACAAAGGAAAAGAGGAAAAAGAAAACAAAAAAGACTTCATCTTCTTCTTCTCTTTCTCCCTTGTTGCCCTACCCGTCACCCACCCCTCTTCTTCTTCTTGTTCACCGGCGACCACACCTCACGGCGGCGACGGAAGCGGCGGCACCTCTTCGAAGCAGCAGAAGCGGCGGCCGGCGACCACCTCCGTAACAGCAGCAGCGACGGACGGCGACCCATCCAGCGGCGGCGCGACGTCGACCCGACGTCCTGGCGATCCACAGCAGCGGCGACGCGATTTCCTCCAGCGACGCGTTCTCCGGCGAACGACCTAGATCTGCCATCACCGTTCCTGCAGCGTTCCTCGTGGCGGCGCACGACGAACAGATCAGATCCGCGGCAAACCTCGACGACCTGCTGCTACGATCTCATTCTCCGACGAACAGCAACTCCGGCGGCCACGAACGGCGACGATCCCTCAGCATCGAGCAAAAACAGCCACTCGAGTAACAAAACCAGCGGCGGGATTCGTGCGTTACAGCAGCGTTTTAGGACGTTTGGCGGTGACCCACATCCGTTCGAAGCTCGATTTAGACTACCCACACCTTGGCGAGCTAGATCTAGGTGACCCACACCTATACGAAGTCGGTTTTGGTGGTAATGAGTCATTTGAACCCTTTTAGAATTGATTTCGAAGGCCGAATAGTGTACGTAACTTGCTGTATTTTTCTGTTTTAGTGCTTAGGTGGGAGATCGACACAAAACTTAAGGGCGCGGTTGTGTGTAAGTAGACAAGGGGCGTGTGCGTGCGTTCATGTGTGTTAAATGGTCTCTAATATTAATTTTGTTATGTCATTGTGCTAAATAACTCTCGTTGTGTTAATTATTGTATAGGGAGTTGGCATCTCGTGTCTGGGGTCAAGTTTAATCAGTTGGGTAGTTAACGTGTCCTAGAAGTGTGTGGGAAATTCTGGGTCGTTACAGTGCAACTATATCCATACAAACCGAATTTAAATCATACTTACCTCGCTCTTTTCATTTGGCCCGCTGATGATTTTTCTTGGTTTTGTTTTTTTTCCTTAACCTTTTCATCATTTCTTTTTGTTTTACTCGGTTGCTCATTCCTTTTTTCACCGGGTTTTCGTTTTCTGTTTTGCTACGTTTTGACCGTTTGTCTAGCGTCTTTTTAAGGGTATGTGCCTCTATAATTTCCATCCGGATTGGGGTAGTTGCGTTCTCAATAATAGAATTCTCAGCCTACATATAGATTGAATTAAGTATGACATATAGTTACCGGTAAACTTGAAGAGGTAAGTTATTGTAACCTCGTCCTCGCTGTCCAACGAGATTGTGCACAGTTGAAGGAGTTATTACAACATCTATCAATCGTTGGCTTGAATGTCTACCTGCTATTGCCTTACCTTTAATCATATGTACAGGGACAATAAGACAAGTCTCAACATATTATAAAGGAAGCAACAATCATTTGTAGCTTGAGGGGATTTTGTTGGACACAAATCTTAACAATAATTTATTAATTGCTATATTTTGTTCGAAAAAATCTGAAGTCTTCCCCAAGTGATCATATCTACATGGTGTCCTACAAAGTCATTTGTGTCAAAAAAAAAATCCTCTACAAATAGGAAGTTTGTTACGGATTAAAAAAACCAACAGTCTATTATTCAAACTTCATTTATTTAAAGGAACAGTAAGTATAGAGCGACAAATGTATTATTGAAGTAAATTTTGGGGGAAGAATCGCAAACATGCAGTCGATAGTGTATGGTCCTTGTCAGTCTCCTCGTCATCACTAGGTACGTTTCCTAGTTCGATAATGAATGTTTTACATTGCTTATGGTTGAGATATCATTGTTGTCTGACATTAGATAAGTGAGCGCATTTCCTTGGTTCATTATATAGACTTGCTTGAACTTTGCACTTGTGTTGTGCCCTGGTTAGTGCGTTAATGACCTTGTTGCTCTATTCTTTTAGACAATGGCTTTCCGACGGAACACGAGAGTCATAACTATGAGGGGTCTGAATCCTAGGGGTGAGGAGGCAGCGGATCCAAATGTTCCCCCGGTAGTTCCTGGAGGGGTAGCACCCCCGGTCCCTCAGGCAGCTCCTCAGGGAGTTCCCTAAGTGAATCCCAGGTGGCGTTGCTAGCTAAGGCATTGCAAGTACTGCTGGATAATGCGAATTGAGACGGTGGAGCTCAAGTGCAGCAGCCTCGCCAGACACAAATTTCGTAAGATGAGGTTCAGTTTATCAGGGATTTCAAACGCTTTGGGCCACCCGTTTTCAACGGGGTGAGTGAGAGGCCTACTGCGGCCGAGGAATGGGTCAGGGAGTTGGAAGCCCTTTATGTGTATTTAGGATGCTCCGACGATTTCAAGGTCCGGGGAGCAGTATTTATGCTTTAGGGAAAAGCAGTAAATTAGAGGGAGTCGGTGGCGGCAGCGGAGGATCACGCCAACGTACCTGTCACGTGGGCAAGGTTTAAGGACCTACTTTATGAGAACTATTTCCCCGTGACCGTCAGGAATGAAAAACGGGCAGAGTTTCTCCGTCTCACTCAAGGGAGCCTAACTGTGGCCCAATACGAGAGGAAGTTCACTGAGCTGTCCCGTTTTGGAATGCAATATATTCCTACTGAGCAATTAAAGATTGACAAGTTCATTGACGGTTTGTGTAGGGAGATCAATGGGCTACTTGTTCTCAAGGAACCAACTACATATGCAGCGGCAGTCAGGTGTGCGTTGGTTATGGACAAATGTCTCGAGGAGCCTTAGTCTCAGCAGGTGATAGGCTCCAGCTCGGGGGTCAAGAGGAAATTTGCATCGTACTCCTCCAGTCAACCCTCAAGAGGACACCAGCATCATGTGCAAAGGCAGACTGCTCTTCCGGTGTGCCCCTCTTTTAAGAAGAGCCATGCTGGGCCATGTTGGTTGGGAAAAAGAATATGTTTCAAGTGCCAGAAGGAAGGACATTTCGCAAGGGAGTGTCCGATGACCGACTCGAATACCCAAGCATTAGGCCAGAAGACCCCTGCGACGGCGGCAGCTCAAGGTGGAACCCATAGGGCGCACGTCTTCGCTCTCACCAGGGGGGATGTTGAGCATGCCGAGGCGGTGGTCACAGGTACCTTCTCTTTGCGAGTTTTGAGTTGTGTGTTTATGCTTGTGTTTTATTGCATGCGTATTACTTTTGCAGGGACTGTTTTAGTGCTTAGTATGTCTGCTTACGCATTATTTGACTCTGGATCTAGTCATTTTTCATTGCTTCTACCTTTGTTCGACATGCGGACCTAGAGCTAGAATCGTTAGGTTTTTTGTTGTCGGTATCCACACCGTCAGGATCTGTGTTGGTCACTAGTCAAGTGGTGAAAGGAGGCCAGCTCTCTTTCGATGGTCAGACCTTGGAGGTAAAGTTAATTCAACTGGATATGCACGATTTCGATGTGATACTAGGCATGGATTGGTTACCTGTTAACCGGGCTAATATTAATTGCTCAAAGAAGGAAGTTAGTTTTCGCTTACCCTCCGGACAAAACTTTACCTTTAAGGGAGTTAAGGGCGGGGTTCCAAGGGTGGTGTCGGCATTGAAGGCCAGCCATCTTGTCCAACATGGTGCTTGGGCCTATTTGGCTAGCGTTGTGGATGCAAGGAAGGTTGTGCCAAGCATTGAGGCGATTCGTGTGGTTAATGAGTTCACTGACGTGTTCCCTGAGGACCTCCCCGGCTTGCCACCATTTCGCGAAGTGGACTTTTGTATAGAGTTGCTGCCGGGGACGGCTCCCATCTCGAAAGCACCTTATCGAATGGCTCCGGCAGAGTTGAAAGAGCTGAAGCTACAGTTGGAAGAATTACTCGACAAGGGTTTCATCCGCCCAAGCGTGTCCCCTTGGGGTGCGCCTGTGCTCTTTGTTAAGAAGAAGGACGGTTCTATGCGACTTTGCATAGACTACAGGGAACTAAACAAAGTTACGGTTAAGAATAAGTATCCCCTACCACGCATTGATGACCTTTTTGATCAGCTTCAGGGAGCGAAAGTGTTCTCGAAGATAGACTTACGTTCGGGGTACCACCAGTTAAGGTTAAAGGAGGCCGACATTCCAAAGACAGCGTTCAGAACAAGGTATGGGCACTATGAGTTTATCGTGATGTCTTTTGAACTCACAAATGCTCCGGCAGCCTTTATGGATCTAATGAACCGGGTCCTTAGGGATTATTTAGATTCATTTGTTATTGTGTTTATCGATGACATCCTGATATACTCCAAGACTGAGAAGTGTCAGAAGGAGCATCTCAGACAGGTTTTGACTACACTACGAGAAAATAAGTTGTATGCAAAGTTTTCAAAGTGAGAGTTCTGGCTGGACAAAGTGGCTTTCCTAGGTCACATAGTCACTAGGGATGGTATTGCAGTAGACCCCGCAAAGGTAGAGGCTGTTAGCAATTGGCCAAGGCCTAGTTCAGTTACAGAGATTCGTAGTTTCCTCGGCTTGGCTGGTTACTACAGGAAGTTCATCCAGAATTTCTCTCGGATAGCGGCACCGTTGACGCAGTTGACTCGTAAGAATGCTACCTTCACTTAGAGCAGCGAGTGTGAGGAGACTTTTCAGGAACTAAAGAAGCGTTTGGTGTCTGCACCGGTGTTAACTGTCCCCGATGGAACGGGAGGTTTGGTGGTTTACAGCGACGCCTCGCGAAAGGGCTTGGGATGTGTGCTGATGCAACATGGGAAGGTTAGAGCTTATGCTTCTCGACAGATGAAGGTGCATGAGCTTAACTACCCCACTCATGACCTAGAGCTAGCAGCAGTGGTGTTCGCCTTAAAGTTATGGAGGCACTACCTTTACGGAGAAAGAATTCAGGTCTTCACTGATCATCAGAGTTTGAAGTACCTATTACTCAAAAGAAGCTTAACTTAAGACAGAGACGGTGGCTAGAGTTGGTGAAGGACTATGATTGTGAGATTAGTTACCATCCGGGTAAGGCGAACGTTGTGGCCGATGCTCTTAGTAGAAAAGCGGCAAGTGTGGCATCTTTAGTAGTGGCCTGCAGTCCAATGCACAGCGAGTTGGAACGCTTGGAGGTGGAGCTGACAGTGGATGATGTCTCAGCGTTGTTGGCTCGACTCTCAGTGGGACCTAGCCTGAGACAGAGGATCATCGTTGCCCAAAAGGAAGATCCTAGCTTGGCCAAAGGCTTTAGTATGGTGGGCCATGGAGATTTCACTCTTTCGGGTGAGGCGGCCTTGCTTTTTCGCGGAAGGTTGTGTGTGCCAAAAGATTATTCTTTGAGGAAGAACTTACTGAGAGGGCACACAATGCTCCATACTCGGTTCATCCAGGAAGCACCAAAATGTATCAAGACCTCAAGAAACATTATTGGTGGCATAACATGAAGAGGGAAATAGCTCAGTTTGTTAGCAAGTGTTTGACCTGCCAGCAGGTAAAGGCTTCAAGACAAAGACCTGTTGGACTGCTATAACCTTTGAGCATACCAGTTTGGAAGTGGGACGATGTGGCTATGGACTTCATTACAGGACTACCAAGGACGGTTAAGGGATTTACTGTGATTTGGGTAGTTGTAGATCGTTTGACCAAGTCTACTTACTTTATTCCCGACAAGGCCATGTATACAGTAGAAAAATGGGCGGAACTGTATTTGCAGGAGATTGTCAGGCTACATGGTATACCGGTATCCATAGTGTCCGATCGCGACCCGCGTTTCACCTTGACTTTTCGGCGGAGTTTACACAAATCCCTTGGCACTAAGTTGGACTTTAGCACAGCATTTCACCCCCAAACTGATGGTCAGACGGAGCGCGTGAACCAGGTTTTAGAGGACATACTCAGAGCTTGCATGCTAGACTTTGGTGGTAGTTGGGACAAGTATCTCTACCTAATAGAGTTCGCTTATAATAACAGTTTGCAAGCCACGATTGCGATGGCTCCATACGAGGCACTTTATGGGAAGAAGTGTCGGTCTCCGGTTAATTGGGACGAAGTCGAAGAAAGAGTTCTCTTGGGACCGGATTTGGTAAAGACGACTAACAGTGCCATTCAAAAGATCAGGGGAAGCATGTAAATTGCTCAGAGCCGTCAAAAGAGTTATGCATACGTCAGACGTAGGGAGCTCGAGTTTGTGGTAGGTCAGCGGGTGTTTCGTGTGGCACCCCTGAAGGGAATTTTACGATTTGGGAAAAAGGGGAAGCTCAGTGCAAGGTTCATTGGGCCTTTTGAAATTTTGGAACTTATCGGCCTAGTCGCGTATAGGTTGGCTTTGCCACCATCGTTGGCAGGGTTCACAATGTGTTTCACGTGTCCATGCTGAGAAGGTACATGCATGACCCTTTGCACGTTTTGGATCTTGAACCATTACAACTAGATAAGTCCTTGTGCTACGAAGAGGTACCTGTAAAAATTTTGGCAAGAGAAACCAAGTTGTTAAGGAACCGGACGATTCGCTTGGTTAAGGTTTTGTGGAGAAACCGCCAATTGGAAGAGCCTACTTGGGAACGGGAGGACGATATCAAGGCGAGATACCCTGAACTGCTGGAAAAGTCAACTTTCGGGGACGAAAGTTTTTGGAGGGAAGTCTGTAACGCCCCGAGTCTCTCAGGTTAGTTAGTCTCGAATCAGGAGATTTTTATTTTAAAAATTAAACTCTAATTAAATTTATATTTATCGGGCTCTAAACTCTAATTAGATTTATAATTATCGGGCTCCGTGTGGTGGGTTTAGTTTAAAGATGGGATGGATTTCTTTTCTCTTGGGCTTGGTCATGTTGGGCCTTTATTAGGTTAATTTGGTTTTAAAACAAAGGAAAAGAGGAAAAAGAAAACAAAAAGGACTTCATCTTCTTCTTCTCTTTCTCCCTTGTTGCCCTAGCCATCACCCACCCCTCTTCTTCTTCTTGTTCACCGGCGACCACACCTCACGGCGGCGACGGAAGCGGCGGCACCTCTTCGAAGCAGCAGAAGCGGCGGCCGGCGACCACCTCCGTAACAGCAGCAGCGACGGACGGCGACCCATCCAGCGGCAGCGTGACGTCGACCCGACGTCCCGGCGATCCACAGAAGCGGTGGCGCGATTTTCTCCGGCGACGCGTTCTCTGGCGAACGACCCAGATCTGCCATCACCGTTCCTGCAGCGTTCCTCGCGGCGGCGCACGACGAACAGATCAGATCCGCGGCAAACCTCGACGACCTGCTGCTACGATCTCATTCTCCAACGAACAGTAACTCCGGCGGCCACGAACGACGACGATCCCTCAGCATCGAGCAAAAACAGCCACTCTAGTAACAAAACCAGCGGCGGGATTCGTGCGTTACAGCAGCGTTTTAGGACGTTTGGCGGTGACCCACATCTGTTCGAAGCTCGATTTAGACTACCCACATCTTGGCGAGCTAGATCTAGGTGACCCACACCCATACGAAGTCAGTTTTGGTGGTAATGAGTCATTTGAACCCTTTTAGAATTGATTTCGAAGGCCGAATAGTGTACGTAACTTGCTGTATTTTTCTGTTTTAGTGCTTAGGTGGGAGATCGACGCAAAACTTAAGGGCGCGGTTGTGTGTAAGTAGACAAGGGGCGTGTGCGTGCGTTCATGTGTGTTAAATGGTCTCTAATGTTCTGGTTTTGTGGCGTTTAATATTAATTTTGTTACGTCATTGTGCTAAATAACTCTCGTTGTGTTAATCGGTATACTTGGAGTAGTGTTGGATATTTGTCGATGAAAATGGTGAGATTTCTGCTTTGCTTAACCGTTGAGTATTGGTGTGGAAATGTTGGTTGCCTGAGTATGCATGAATTGTGCGGCGTGTTTTGTGTGTTATTATACTTAGTAATGTTTATTGAATATTGATGTTGGATATTAAGTATTTTGGGTGAACTGTGTCGGACTCTAATGGTTTAAAATTTGTTTGGTTATGCCTTGTTGTGACAAAACTCATTGTGGAATCGTTGTTAAGAAAAGTTATATTGTGAGAGCATGATTGGTTATCATTTCATTATTAGAATGTTGTTTATGTTGTGGAAGCATGCTGAGCTGTATTTGTGAGCTGAAAGATGCAGGGGTCATGGCTTAAGAAAGTATATAGTAAGACTCTGATGAGAGTTTGATTCTTGGAGTAAATGTATGAGTGAGTGTCAGGGCCTCGGGTATAAATGGTCGGGGGCTGATACGTCACTAATTGAGTATCGAGGCCTCGGGTAAAAACGATCCAGGGTCGATGCGAGGAGTCCTTTGGAAGGAAGGCTATTGGGGCCTTGGGTAAAAATGGTTAAGGGCCAATAGATGGTGAAGTCATCGGGGCCTCGGGTAAAAATGGTCGAGGGCTGATGCAGTAGTGTCGGGGCTCTGGGTAAAAATGGTCAGGGGCCGACTCTACTCGAAGAAGTTAACTGTGGAAGGTTAGGATAGCTGTGATAAGCGTAGAGGTACTTGAGATGTTAGGGAGACTAGAGGTTGGTGGTTAATGTGTTCCTGGTTGTGGTTGTCCCGAATTTTATAGAATGTGTCTATGTTTGACTACATAATGTGATGAAAAGCATGACTATGAATGTTTCATGATTTGGTTGAGCATGATGTGTGTGTGTTGTTGGTGAGGGTTACTTACTGAGTATATTTTATATACTCACCCGCCCTCTACAATTATTGTTTCAGGTGAAGGACTCGTGGGCGACCATGGTGATGAGACGGAGGAGATATGACGAGCGAGGACCATAGGCTGCATAGTCACTCTTGCTTAGCTTAAGTCATTAGTTAAGACCTTATGTTATGGTCAATAAACCATTTGTTCGTATTTGAACAATTGGGAGTTTCCCACTTGTTGTTTATTTTATTTCGGGATAGGTGTCTATCTTAGTTTTTCTTCCATTCATTGAGTTTTGCCTAGTTTGAATAATAAATTTGCCTCGTGAGGTTGTCCACGGATGTTGTTGATTGATATTCTATGGAATTGATTTATTGTTAAATTGATGAAAGGTGGAACTTGATTTTATATAATTATTGTATAGGGAGTTGGCATCTCGTGTCTGGGGTCAAGTTTAATCAGTTGGGTAGTTAACGTGTCCTAGAAGTGTGTGGGAAATTCTGGGTCGTTACAGTGCAACTATATCCATACAAACCGAATTTAAATCATACTTACCTCGCTCTTTTCATTTGGCCCGCTGATGATTTTTCTTGGTTTTGTTTTTTTTCCTTAACCTTTTCATCATTTGCTTTTGTTTTACTCGGTTGCTCATTCCTTTTTTCACCGGGTTTTCGTTTTCTGTTTTGCTACGTTTTGACCGTTTGTCTAGCGTCTTTTTAAGGGTATGTGCCTCTATAATTTCCATCCGGATTGGGGTAGTTGCGTTCTCAGTAATAGAATTCTCAGTCTACACATAGATTGAATTAAGTATGACATATAGTTACCGGTAAACTTGAAGAGGTAAGTTATTGTAACCTTGTCCTCACTGTCCAACGTGATTGTGCACAGTTTATCCGACTTTAGTCTTGAAGGAGATATTACAACATCTATCTATCGTTGGCTTGAACGTCTACCTGCTATTGCCTTACCTTTAATCATATGTACAGGGACAATAAGACAAGTCTCAACTTATTATAAAGGGAGCAACAATCATTTGTAGCTTGAGGGGATTTTGTAGCTTGAGGGGATTTTGTTGGACACAAATCTTAACAATAATTTATTAATTGCTATATTTTGTTCGAAAAAATCTAAAGTCTTCCCCAAGTGATCATATCTACATGGTGTCCTACAAAATCATTTGTGTCCAAAAAAAATCCCCTACAAATAGGAAGTTGTTACGGATTAAAAAAACCAACAGTCTATTATTTAAACTTCATTTATTTAAGGGAACAATAAGTATAGAGCGACAAATCTATTATTGAAGTAAATTTTGGGGGAAGAATTGCAAACATGCAGTTGAAAAATTTGGAGGAAGAAGAAAGGGGAACTCTCGAATCAGGCGAGTGTGGAGTACATAACCATGTAAACAGTCCTTCTCGTTAAGTTCTGGGTTTTTGAGTCCTTGCACCTGAAGCTTTACCCTTGTAGGCATGTAGCATGTGTGTTCGAATTAAGCTTAAAAAATGGAGTTACGACATGTGAAAAAATAAGGGAAGGCGTGCAACGTGAAGGTAAGAGAAAATAAAAAATGAAAGAAGGTAAGAAAAAGAAGGGAAAATCTTGTTTCGTTACCTACCCCTCCATAAACGAGACTGACGTGGTATTAATTTTCATGTCCCCCAATGTAACTATCCCATCTATATTTTTAAAAATAATATTTTCAATTTTTCAATTTTTTTTATTAATTTTACGCTTTTCTACCTTGTTTTTTCGATTTGTTAGTCCATTTTACATTTTGATTCAATCTTTTTTTTTTCAAAGTTTGCATTTAACAGATTTATCCTCCAAAATTTGAAATTTGTAAATCTAGATATTGTTTTAAAATTTGAAACCTTATAATTTTGATTCACTTTTTTATTTACTAAAATTAAGGTGTAACAAATATTTGTTTCAATGGTATTTTTGCCACGAATTTTTAGAGGTGATGGCGAGATAATTTTACATATTTTGATGGGATGGTATATTTGTCCACATAAAATTCCATGGTTGAACTCTAACCACCTTTTAACCATTTTCACGATATTTGATTCTTTTGGCCATTTTCTAAGTCACAATATTTAATATAGTCACTCCTCTAGTTGTCATTTTTCTTTTGATTAGTACATTGATAGACCTTTTAGAGATTATAATTACATAAAATGATTCATCCTAAAAAATATACACTTTTATTATAAAATATATCCGTTTAAGTTGTAACCATCAACAATTTACCAATATATCATTTTTATTTAGACTTAAATATTATTAAATTATGAATATTTAAAATTGTTGATTTGAGAGGGTAAATTTTAAATCCGTAATTTTATGCCACTTTACACTTTCTTGAAATAAAAATACCCAAATTTCTAAATCCCCAAAATCTTTTCGTCTTCTTCATCCGTCAGTTTCTTCTTTTACCCACCGGTTTCTTCTTATTCTTCATAAAAACACCATTTTTCCGACTGTTTTCTCCGTTTTCTCGCTGGTAGCAGCCCCTTTTGTTCTTCTCGTCGCCGGAGCCCGCCAGCTTCTCACCATTTAAAACTCGAGGTCTGTTTATGATTTTATATCTTGGGTGTTAGAGTTTGGTTTACAAAGCACTATAGTTGATATAGATTCCATGATACAGTGTCCATACCCATAGTCTTCAAAGTTTTCGATTTCTGACTTTGTGTGTGTTTAAAAAAATAGGGGAGTGCAGTTTTGAACAATTTTGTGTATGTTTTAAAATCAATTAAATCCTTTAAACATGTCCCCCTAATTCTTTTTAGGAGGATGATTTAGAATCAGGAACAAGTTGCCCAACTTGGCCTTTCTACTGTTTCCTTCGGAACCCCATTCGTTTTTCCATAAATCAATAGTTATCATCATCGAGCAGTTAAAGTTTTTGGAATCATATCAATCAATAATTTTATTGCCTCTGCAAACAAATTAAAGCAAAGAATAGGGGATAATAGAATACTACCTTGGAGATGTTGAGAGTTTATATTGTCAAAGAATCAAATAAAATTCGGGTGGTGCAAAATTTGGGCTGTGAATTCAACGTTTAATTAAATACTTATTGTTTATATCGGGGTGTAGTTTATATCTAAAAATAAATACCAAGTTGGTAGTTATAAGAACTCAATATCGTGATATATTTTATATTCATCATATAGGTGTATCTTAGTATGACAGTTGATTGTATTTGTTGTTAATGTCACAAAGGAGTTATTCCTCATAATCAAACACGTGCTAGGGTATCTAAATTGTTTTGGTGATGGAATGTGAAACTCAACTTTTTATTGAGCTCTCTGAGTTCACTGAGCATGTGCATTTAACTATCAATATTCAACTTTTGGAGCCAATTTTCTCTAGACCAAGATACATGCGTCAATAAATTTTGGAGTAATGAAACTGTATATCCAATGCACAAGCATTTCAATACTTCTCAATATTTTACATTTTCAAAGGCTTACAACTATTATAATTTATCAGCTAAGATAACAAAAGACGATAAGCTATGGATGTGGTTGTGTTAACCATAGTATCTTTTGGTAGTAATATCATTTTTCAAGGATATTTTACAAAATATATATATAATATATATATATAATGAAATGAAAGGCTAACTTAATAGTCTGATATATTTTATATTTATCATATCGGGAGTGATGTGATCATATTTGGCCCAACTCTCCAAAATGACACCTACACCAACAAAGAAGAGGAGCTTGAGAAAAGACCCTCCAAACAAAGAAGACTTCATTGGACCCATCAACAAATTTTGACTATTTTGAAGGCCAATGAAGAACCCGCTAAGGTCAAAAGGAAGCATGGAGAAGAAGAGAAGCCAAGCGAGTGGCCCCACTTCAAGGACAAGCCTATCGAGAGGCCACCCGCATGCACGCACCTCCAGGCGCACGCCCTTTCCGTGCATGCCAATGTGCCTCGAGAACCTCACAGCACGCCACCAGCCGCGCGCACCAACACCCCGCTAACCTCACAGCGCTTGTCCCCTGTGCGTGCTACCATTCACCCACGCTTGTCTCCCATGGCTTGCCGCTCGCACTCGCACGCCAGCACCCCTGCACGCTCAAGCATCCGCGCGCCCCTGCCGCCACCAACGTCCAAGCCCTCAGCGCCAACACCTGCACGCTCAAGCACTCGCGTGCCCCTGCAGCCACCAGCATCCGCACGCTTCAGCGCATGCCCACCGCCAGTGCCCATCGCCCAGCGTCCACACGCCCAACGCCCATGACCGCACGCCCAGCGTGCCTCCCTCAATGCCCAGCGCCCCTGACCCTGCCCATGCGCGCGCGCGTCGTGCCAGCCCCGCCCTCCTGCGCGCGTCAGCCTTGCTTTGCCGCTCACTCCTCCCATTTAAGTAATAAATTTCCTTTTTGATTTTTGATTATTTTATGGGATTTTATTTTGTTTTATTTCTTTTTATTTAACAATTTTAAATTTCATCTTTAGGCATGTTTTAGACATTTTAGGAATTTATCATTTTTAATTTTCTTTTTAATTTTGTTATTTTCTTTAAAAGGCAAAGGGCCTTAGCCTATAAATAGGCTTGTATCCCCTTATTGTTTAGGCATCTTTTGAATGTTGAATTGAATAAAAAACCTAGTATGTTTTTATCCCTTTGCCGTGTACAAACCCTTCTCAAATTTCGAATCCCGTTGTGTGGTTTAGCTTAGGCTTTCGTATTTGACCCTTCGGAGCATGCTTGTTTGATTGGTCATCAAACTCGTGGAATGTTTCCGACCTCGAGCATAGTGAGTAATCTGTCTGCTCAAGGTAATGACTGCAAAAGTAATCCCTCTAACCCTTAGTCTTTCGGGTTGAACCAACTCTACGATTGGATTCAAGTGGCTTGTGGCTCGAGTAGCTCAATATGCTTGGGTTGTTGCGTATCATGTGGATATTACAATTGATTGTATTTGCTGTTAATGTGATAAGGAGTTATTCTTAATAATCAAGCATGTACTAGGGTGTATGAATTTATTAAGTAGGTTTTTTTTATCATTGTTTGGTGTTAGGGTTGACTTTTTACTGTAGAAACACGTGTCGGTGGGCCTGTTTGACCATTTTCCTAACATTATTTGCCAAAAAGTATTACATATTCTTAAAGTAGAATATGCATAAAACATTTCTGCATGAAAGTCAAACTATGGTACATTAGGAAAAATATGAGAAAAAATGCAGTCAAAATTGGACGAAAATAACAATTTTCTGTTTTGCAGAAATTGCGCCTAACACAATTTTGGAGGACAATTTGGCAAAACATTCGTTTTAATGAATGAGGGGCAATGAGGACATTTCCTATGTGTTTGAATCAAAGTTATAACTGTGAGTCTAAGTCAAATAGGAGTGGTTAGGTGTATCTCGACTCATTGCCACCTAAAAAGGTGGGAAGTTCAACAACTCCAACGGTCTATATAAGAAAACCGTTCCTCCAGCAGCAAAACATCCCTTCCATGCTCGTTTCAAGCTTCATTTACTTTCTCCTTCGTTGTTGAACTCGTTCTTAGACTTTAAATTCAACTTGTACTTGTTATTTCCTTGTATTTTCATACTTCTGCTTATCGTATTGCTTTTAATTCAAGTTCTACTTTTTCTTCTTCCTTTGTTATGTTTTTCTTAAGTTGTTTAGCGAGTTTACACTCCCATAACGCTCGAGAAAGAAGAGGGTCAAGCTAGAACTCTTTTACGACTCATTTATTTGTTTTAATTCAATGAAAAATACTTCCTTAATGTTTTTATGTATTTTATTTCCTTTAAAAATGTTCTAAATTAGTTATCGACCTCTTTGTGGAATGCCTTAGTCAAATGATTTGATTTTCAACACGCTCGAGATTTACCCATAATTGAGCTTGACATTTTTTTGGGTTGGTTTCTAAAAACTTCTTTACGTCTTTTTTCCATTTGGCCAGTGGGAACTTGATTTATACACTAAAGCCCAACCCTGAGAAAGGTTAGTTAGGTAAAATAATAGGAAACCAGTATGGGATGTGACTTAGACATAAGCGCATAAAACATGGTCCTAAACATAGGCCCTTTGACCCATAATGCAAATGAGTTGATAAATATTCTCTAGGATTGTAATCACACATAGACATATGATTGTAAGTTACCCTAGCCTTTACAGCAACCAAAAGCAGTAGTGAAAGAGTATAACTCAGTTTCCCAAGAAAAGCGAGGATTGCATCTGGCGCAATTTTCCAACAAAGTGTGTTTTCCATGTTTTGCATCACGGCTAAGGTAGGAAGCAAAGAGGTTGAGTTTTATAAAATTGCTTGATAGTTACAACTCCAAAAAACAACATTTCATCACATTTTTCTTCCTAAATCACAATTGCATATTGGAACCATTCACTTCTCAAAAGCTGTTTTGAAAGCAACAAGTTCCAGAGGATTCGACCTTGGATTACTTTCGAGTATTACTTGTGACCGTGTGTGCTTGCACGAGTCTTTAATCTTTTTAAAGGTAAATAAAGTCCCAACAAGTTTTTGGCGCCGTTGCCGAGGACTTAAGTTTTCTAATCATATTCTTTTTAAGTGAATTCTTTCATGTGTGATTGTTGCATACCTCTGCCATTGGACTTAATTGTTATATCTAACCTTTTAGGGAGTTGTGTATGAGCACCAGGTCCGATTGGTTGACCTTTGATCCATATATTGAATGAACCCTTAAAAAGATAAGGCGTGATAAGAGGTTGAGAAAAGAACGAGAAAATCAAAAAGAGAAAGAAGTTTCAGAAGTTGAAGTTGAAGAAGAGACCATCGAGATGAATCAAAATCCACAAGATCCTCCACCTCCACAAAGTCCACCTGTGAACGAAGATATGGCAGGTGAAGGAGCAGCAAACCAAGTAGGAACTATGTCACTCATGCATTCCACAATTTAAATTCAGGGATAAGTAATCTTTCACCCCAAGCTGCACAGTTCGAGCTTAAGCCAGTCATGTTTCAGATGTTGCAGACGATGGGCAATTCAAAGGATTGACTAACGAAGATCCTTACTCCCATCTCAAATCTTTTATTGAAATAGCTAATGCATTTCAACTTCCTAGTGTGTCTGAAGATGCACTAAGACTGAAAATCTTTCTATTTTCTCTCAGGGACGTTGCAAGGACTTGGCTAAACGGGCTAGAACCAAAGTCTATCACCACGTGGGCGTAACTGACGGAGAAATTGTTGGCAAAGTATCATAATTTGACTAGGAACGCAGACCTTCGAGAAGACATTGTGTCTTTTCGACAAAAGGAGAACGAAGCAGTCCAAGAAGCGTGGGAGCATTTCAAAGAGTTACTCAGAAGATGCCCGAGCCATGGATTGCCCGCATGTGTGTAGATTGAGCAATTTTATTGAGGATTGGATCGTTCATCGAGAATGATATTAAACACTACAGCCAATGACTATTTGTTAGAAAAGTCAGTTAATGAGATCGTTGATATTGTGATCAAGATGACAGACATTAATGACGAAGGAGAAATAGGAAGGTCATTGCCAAAGAAGCAAGCATCAGTCGAAATCTTTGAGTTAGACACAGTAGCCTCAATGTAAGCCTAAATGGCGGTTATGAACCAGATGTTGAAACAACTGACAATGGAGAAGGAAACAAGAATCGCCACTTCAGCGGCGATTCTTGAACCCTCACATGTTTTACAAATTTAAGATATATCTTGTGTTTATTGTGGTGATAACCACTTGTATGACAACTGCCAACTAATCCGATGTCTGTTTTCTATGTAGGTCAAGGTGTCCAACAGAAGTTCAATCCATATTTGAATACGTACAACCCTGTATGGAGACACCATTCAAACATTTCTTAGAGTAACCAAGGAAGAGCTAGTAGCAGTGCGTAAGCACCCGCTCAACAACACAAGTCAAACTACACTCCTCCTGGTTTTCCTAGTCAACATGCGTTGCCGCCACAATAGTATAATCAACAAAGAGCTCAGAATAACACTCAGCAAAGTGGTAGCAATGCAACTTTGGAGGCCATGATGAAAGAATACATGACCAGGAATGACGCTGCGATGAGAAGCTTGGAGATGCAAGGTGGGGTAGATAGTGAATGACGTAAAATATAGACCACAAGGCACAGTACCAAGACACACGGAGAATCTGAAGCGAGATTCTGAAGGAATGGAGCAGTGTAAGGCGGTCATCACAAGAAGCGGACTGAGTTATGATGGATCCTCACTTCCAGATGGAGGATCTGATGTGGTTACACCTGTCCCTGCATCCACTTCCACTCCACAATCAGAAGAGAATGCAGAATCCGTAAGTTCATAAGAGAAAGGTAAGAAGGTCGACAAAGGTAAGCAAGTAATGCCTTGCACGACTCCGCAGGTTGGTAATATTAAGATTCCTCCACCTTTCCCCAAAAGATTAGTTAAAAATAATAAAGATAGTCATTTTAAGAAGTTCTTTGTGATTTTAAAATAGTTGCATAAAGATATACCTCTCATAGTGTAGCAGAAATTGCTTACCACAAGTGTACGGGTCAAGTTTAATATAGATGGTAACTGAATACCGATATCGTCCTCTGGATTGGGTTTCTAACACACTCAAGTACCACAGATACAATTAAGGGTGTAAGTTAGTCGGTTCGAGTCGGTTTCTATGCAAAACCGACCAGACTCGAGACTATTCGGTTTCCGTTCGGGTCGGTTCGGGTTTCGGTTTTTTTTCTTTTTTTTTTGCTTGCTTGCCAAGTTGTTTTTTAATCGCGAATCTAGGGTTTCTGCTTTTTGAAGCCTTCAACCTCATAAGCAAAAAAAATTTACCAGAGGAGAGATAAAGAGGAAGATGAAGATGTTAAGAGATATGAGTTTGAGTTTGTTTTGATTTGAACAAATTTAGAGAGAGTGAAAAAGAGATTCAATATCATCCATCTAACCCATAAATCAGATGAAAAATTAAAAAGAAAAAATCACTTCTCAACGGGTTGCCGTGGATTTGTCTGAGAGAAACTAGAGAGAGGTGGAGTTGCCGTCATGGATTTCTGGGTCGTCGCGTGCTGTGCCGCTGTGGGTTTGTGGTATCTCACCACCATTGTTGAAGCGGGTTTTGGGTTATCGCGCACCGCTGTAGATTTGTTCCATATCGTTGTCACCGTGATTTTGTTTTGTTGCCACGATGCCATCATATTTGCAGAGAGAGCAAAGGGAGGGAGAAGAGGAAGAGAGGGAGCAGAGGGAGTGAGCAAAGGGAGATAGAGTAGCAGAGGGAGGGATCAGAGAGGAGGAAGAGAGAGAAAAGGAGCAAGCAAAGGGAGAGAGAAAGCATAAAAGGGGAAGAGGAGGAAGCGGCGCACAAAAAAGTAGGGTTTCGGTTTTCGGTTTTAACCGACCCGAATAAATTTCTGTCATAACCGAACCGAACCGATCGATTCAGTTCAGATTCTTTCATCCCTAGATACAATCACTCAATTTTATTTTGAGAATCAAATCAAATGGGAGAATATAATCAAAGAAAATACACATGCAATAATAAAGATAAAAACAATAGGGAGAAATGTCCTAGGAATTGATTTCACCTATTGAATCTATGAACCAACTACTTAATTTCTCAAGATTGAACGAATTATTAATTATATAGGCCAAGAACTCTCAAATCTCAACTGTCTCTCCCGAGCGCAAGCTAATTCTCCTTACGAATTAAGAAACCAATATCCCTATCTAGTTTCTATAACAAGTAAAGGCTTTATTGAACAAGACTTTTAACGACCTCTAAAGGACTTCTAAATCTCCCGATCTTAAAACCCCTTTAGTTATGCATCCCAGTTCTAACTTTAAACCACTTTTCCCGAGCGTAAGATTTCAAGTCTAAAATCAATCAATATATGACTAGTAGATTCAAGGCATTAAGCATAGAGAAGCATAAATAGAACATTCATAAATATTTAGCCAAGAAAACTAAACAATCAATGCATAAAGTTCAATGGCTACATAAATCCCTAAGATGAGAGGGTTAGCTTCTCATATTCAATGGAAAACAATAAAATCACAGTGAGAAGTTCATAACAAAACTAGAAAAATCAAGAGAAAGGAGAAGAAACTAAGTTCGGTGTGTCAATCGTCCGTCCTCGAAGCGACCTCCACGATCCCAAGCTTTGAAAATCATTTTTTCTAAGCTCTCCAATGGTCTCCTTGCCCTCCAAATTGGCCAAAAAGGCAAACTGCCAAAAAACCTCTCCCAAACTCTCCCTTATCGGCAGCTGCACAACCCTATTTTTATAAAAAGTTGTCGCGGCAGTGCCGTGACACTATATACAGGGTCGTGGCGTTACACTATTCAAAAAACGCAAAATTTAAACTTCGGAGCGCTGCGGCGCTTTAGGCCAGCGCCATGGCCCTATCTCCTCGGGGTTTTGGCTTCAAATATTGTTGTTATTTCATCTTGATCACTTTGATTCCGATTTTTATCTCATTTTGATCCAAATATGTTTCGTTTCCTCCCGATACTTTATTCCTGCAAAATATATCTGATGTGATTAAACGTGTCATGAAGAAACGAAAACTAACAAATAATTTCAATATACATCTCATCAAATGTAGCTCACAAAATGTGCTATCACATAGATGCCCTAGAACAAATGTCTAACTACATTAAGTTTTTGAAAGATATTATTTTTACGCGTAAGAAGTTAGGAGAACATGAGACGGCAGCCTTAACAAAATGCAGTAGTGATGCTCTAGGGAATCTATTGTCGGTTAAATGTAAGGACCCAGGTAGTTTTACTATCTCTTGCTCAATGGTGGTAAGAACTTAGGAAGAGCATTATATAACTTAGGGGCAAGCATTAATATTATGCCTTTTTCTGTCTTTAAAGAGTTGAATATAGGAGAAGCTCGTCCCACTACTGTCACTTTGCAACTAGCTGATAGGTCCATTAAGCAACGGGAAGGGAAAATTGAGGATGTGCTTGTTAAAGTTGATAACTTTATTTTTCCCGTCTATTTCAGAATTTTGGACTGTGAAACAGATCTTGAGATGTTGATCATTCTTGGGAGGCCGTTTTTAGCAACTGGAAACACAATATTCAACATTATCAAAGGAGAGATCACTATGAAGGTCAATGATGAGCAAGTCACCTTCAATGTCCTTGATGCGATGCGACTCCCAGATGAAGTCGAGGAGTGCTCTACAATAGAGGCAATCATGGAGGAACTCTAGCAGGTCATTGTGAAAGAATTAGAAGCAGATTTAGAGGCCGCAGAAGAAAAGGCAAAAATTGCACCTGACGCAATTTTGCTTTCACTTGAGCATTTCGAGATTTTGCAGCCAACAGTAGCTAATTTGAAAGCCTTTCAACCTTCCATCATTGAATCTCCGGAATTGGAGAAGAAACCCATACCCTCTCATTTAAAATATGCTTATTTGGGTTTAAATGATACTTTGCCGGTTATCATTTCTTCGTATTTGACTAACTAAGGATGACGGTAATAACTAAGGATGACAACGAGTTGATCCCGACAAGGACGGTGACTGGTTGGACAGTGTGCATGGACTACCATCGCCTAAATAAGGTAACTTGAAAAGACCATTTTCCACTTCATTTTATTCACCAAATGCTTGATCGTCTTGTAGGAAAGGAATGTTATTGTTTTTTAGACGAGTATTCTGGTTACAACCATATTACAATAGCTCCGGAAGACCAAGAAAATACCACTTTCACGTGTCCATATAGGACATTTGCATTCCAGAGGATGCTGTTCGGTCTTTGTAATTCTCCCGCCACCTTCTAAAGATGCTTGACCGCTATTTTTTCTGACATAGTAGAAAGCATGGTAGAAATATTTATGGATGATTTTTCTGTGTTTGGTGAGTCGTTTGAAGTTTGTTTAGATAATTTAGAGAATGTATTAAAAATGTGTGAAGAGACTAACCTAGTTATTAATTGAGAGAAGTGTCATTTATGGTACGTGAAGGTATAGTCTTAGGTTACATAATTTCAGGAAAAGAATATTGACGTGTAACTGTTTCAGCACACCCGAAACTTCTTAAATTGCACATCCTGGTTCTTTTTCTGCAGCCTTTTCGGATGAAGAGGTATAGGTATATATTCTACTAGGCATTTTCTTATTCAGGTTGCTTATGCTTTCCAGTTGCTTGTGAAACGGTTGCTCCTGCATTCCTTGATCTAGTCATCGTCTCTCTTCCTTCGTCCCCTCTCACTACATTATCCTGTGACTCTGTGGTTTGTGTGCTACTACTTGTCACCTTACTAAGCTATGCATTACTAATTCTTGGGGTGATGTCCACTGCCTCATTTAATTTCTTGTCTATCTGAGAAGGGTTACCTTTTTCCTCAACCCCTTATTGTTCAATTGATTCGGTGCTATCCTCTAAAGCACTAGGATGAGCTGGTGGCAACGCTTTGCTACTTCGTAATGTCAGGGTCTTACATTGTTCCTTCCTATCCCTGTTTGATTGTTCAGTATCACTCGGCCGTACTCCACGTGGGCGATTTTTAAATCTATGGCCAATTGATTCATCTGTACTTCCATGTTACATAGAGATGCAGCTTGACTTTGCAATAAAGCGACTTGACTCTGAAAAGTTGCATCATTTTTCGCCATGTATGCCTTAAACATATCTTCCAAAGTCATTGTCATCCCTTCATATTGTTTCTGTAATGCATATTAGTTTTGACCTGAGAATCCAGGCATATAGTGTCCTTCTGTTGATATACCGCCCCAGCTAATGTTCAAATGATTTCTCCAATTTGAATTGAAGGTGTTTCCTTACATATTGTTCCTGTTGGGTTGTTGATTCCTCCCAAATATTGAAGCTGGATTTCCAGGACAATCTTCAAATCAATGTTCTCCCTCACAGTGAGGACATGAAATGCCCTGCACATTGTTTACCTTGGCCTAGGCAGCCACTATTTCTGATTGACATATATTTTTTATTATAATATCTGCCAACCTCAAAATTTTCAAATTTATTTCTACCAAAATCTACAGCCAAACCTCTAGAGGATTTTGCTGAAGCATCTCCTGATTTTGACCACTGATGCTTGTTACTTGAAATTCTCTCCATAATATCAAAATTTTCTACATACAACTTGTATAGCAGTACTCCACTTTCTGAAACATCAATCACATGCTGTGTTGCTTCATTCAATCTATTATAGTAAGTTTCGACCTGAATGCATCGTGCAATACCAAGATGTGGACATCTTTAGAGTAAACCTTTAAAACTTTCCAAGGATTCAATCAACGATTCTCAAGGGAGTTGCTGAAAACTATTAATGTTGCTCCAAAGCTCTGCATTTTTTCAATGGAGGGAAGTATTTCATCAAGAACTTCTCGGCTAAATCATTCCATGAAGTAATTGATTTGGCTGGTAATAAGTCTAACCATGCTCCAGTTCCATCCCTTAAAGAGTAGCAGAACAATTTCAAGTGCATAGCTTCTCTAGTTATTCCTTCCAATTTGAATGAATCATCAACTTGCATAAAATACCGTAGATGACAATGAGGATCTTCGGATGAAAGTCCATGGAACGGGCCTATGGTATGGACCATCTGAAACATCACTATTTTCAGCTCAAATCTATCCGCTTCAATATTAGTATCTGCAATTACTGGGTTCAAGTCATAGAATGATGGGGCTACATAAGCCCTTATTTCTTGCTCCATATCATCTGCCAATAAAACAACATTAAGAGGAGGTACTAAAACATATCTCCTATATTCATCCTCTGGTACTCCCTCGACTGTCAAATTTTGTTGATTTGGTGGGTGAGCCATTTCTAGTCATTCTCTACAATGAACTCTTTGCTTTGCCTTTTTTCTTCTTCGAGTTCTTTCTATCTCTAGGTCACACTTAAACTCTAATGCAACGAAATCGTTCATTCATTGCACAAACCACCAAAGGAAGAGTTAAGAAACTACTTTAAGCTCCATATCCTTATTTACTAAACTCAAAGTAAATCAACTTAGTCCCCGACAACGACGCCAAAACCTTGTTGCGTGTTCACAACTAACGTGAAAACCAAAGCAAGTATACACTATAATGTTCAATTGGAGTATAGAACAAGGTCGAATCCACAAGGACTACGATTGAACTTCGAACCAGAAAAATAGAATACCAAAAGAACTTAAAAGTTCAAAATAAGTAATGCGATGTAAATTTTTGCACAAGAAAAATGGCTGAAGGTATAAACAGGTTACAAGAAAAGAAATGTTATATGATCCGATGCTAGAGCACATGGTATAAAGAAACACACGTAAACAGAGAAACAATTAAGAAATATAAACAAATCAGGGGCACTCACTACAAACGATCTCGTTCACTCCCATATAATGCTCTAGCAAAAATCACACTGCCAATTGCCCAAACCCACGTGGTTCTCTCCCAAGACACCCAAAAAAATGTTTCTCCCAACTTCCGTTGTAAAACAAACAAGCTTGAAGAAGAGTTTATAGGCACGATAGGGTAAGCTTTATCCCAAAAATATTGTTCACAACTCCCGTTGTAATACAAACAAACTTGTTCCAGTCGCCACCTTCAGCCTTCCTCCAACAAAGCTCAACGACGGCCGATGAACACAGCATCGACTTAGCAACGTACTCTCCACAGCGGCACGTTTTGTTTTCTCCCATGAACAACAACGCAACAAAACTTTTGACGACATCCCACGAACCCACAGCGGCGACTTCATGTTTCTTAGCCAAAATCCAGCGAGTCTTCGAGACCACGACTCACGGCGCATTCCCTACAGCAACAGTAGCTATTCTTATGAAAATCCCTAACGTCTTGCAGCAGCGACGACCCTCCTCCACGAACAGTGGTGCAGTTATGTGACAGACAGCAGCAAACCCTCATTCCCGACCTGAAGAGCAGCGTTTTGGCAACAATCAACATTTACCCACACCAAATCGAAGCTCACTCTGTGTTACCCACCCTTGTTCATGCATAGATTGGTGTTGTCCACGCCCTCATCGGAAAGCAGCTAGGTTCATACTCTGAGATAAAGCGTTGTACCGGCGTGGCTTCTCCCTGCCTCTGCTCAAGTGTGTAAGTCCTGAAGAAGGCCTTTACATCCTTAGGGAAGTCCATGAACGAGTGTGTGGAAACCACTCTGGCGCCAGGTTGTTGTCGGCCAAGGTGGTTCGACAAGGGTACTATTGGCCGACTGTTGAGCGAGACGCAAAGCAGTTTGTAAAAACATGCGATAAGTGTCAGCGCTTCACAAATATCATCCATCAGCCTCCCGAACTGCTCACCCCCATCTCGGCCCCATGGCCATTCGCACAATGGGGGGTAGATATCATAGGTCCTTTTCCTATGGGCAAAGGGCAAACCAAGTTCGTCGTTGTCGTTGTGGACTACTTCACCAAGTGGGCCGAAGCCGAGGCGCTATCCCACATTACAGAGTCCAGAGTCACATCTTTCATATGGTCAAACATTGTATGTCGTTTCGGTATACCAAACGCTATTGTGACAGACAACGGAAAACAATTCGACAACGCAAAGTTCAAGGACTTTTACAGGAAGTTGGGCATAAGTCATCTCAGTTCGTTCCCTGCACATCCGAAAGCAAATGGGCAGGTTGAAGCGATAAACAAAATTATAAAACGAGGGCTCAAACTGAGATTGGACCCCAGAAAGGGAAGATGGACCGAAGAGCTACCCGAAGTATTATGTCATATCGGACCACCCCGAGAGAAACAACTGGCGAAACTCATTTCTTACTAGCCTTTGGCTCTGAAGCTGTTGTTCCAGTTGAAATCGGCATGCCAACGGACAAAGTAGAGCAGTACGAACCAACAAGGAACGAGGAGGAAGTACTCCTCAACCTCGACTTACTAGAAGAAAAAAGGGAAATGGCTCAGCTACGATTATCAGAGTATCAGAACAGAATTGCTAGACATTACAACACCCGAGTTCGACCTCGAAGCTTTCAAGTTGGACATTTGGTCTTAAGGAAGATTCAGAGTCATGTGGGCACCCTTGACCCAAGTTGGGAGGGATCGTTCGAGGTTAAAGGCATAGTCCGACCTAAAACTACATGCTGGCCGATCTGGAAGGAAATGTGCTTGCGCATCCATGGAATGTAGAGCACCTAAAGCGCTATTACCCTTGAAATGTCAAAATGACCCTAAAATGGACTTGTAAAAATTTTCAAGGAGAGGAACTGAATGGTTAATAAACAGAGTTATTTAATTTCATGACTCTGAGATCGATCAGAAATTAAATGGGGGCCACGGACTCCCATAAGACTTGTAAACCGGTAAGGTAAATGTAAAAATTGATTAAATTCAAACCTCGAAACCCACGGGTTCGAGGTACGATATCAAAATCAGTTATGAACCAAAATTCAACCCTTCGAACGATTAAGTCAAAGGTGCGATGTAGAAGGTTCAAGAAATCCAATCCTCCAAACCCAAGGGGTCGAGGTGCGATGTGAATATTTATTATGGACTCAAAATTCAACCCTTTGAACGCTTGAGTTAAAGGTGCGATGTAGAAACTTTAAATTGGTTTAATATTGACTATTGAACTTCCGAGTTCGAGGAGAAATATTAAAGACCAATAAACTCTCAAATTCAAACCTTAAGTAAAATGTGCGATGTGAAAAGAGTTCATCCCACACTCAATCCTTTAAACCTACGAGTTAGAGGTGCGAGATGGAATTATTCATATTTCAGTTCAAAGTTGCAAAAGCAAGTTCAAAAGCTTAAGGAAAAAGCAATGAAAGAACAAGACAGAGCTTGATGCATAGAAGTGAAGGAATGAAGATTTCATTGATTAAAGAACAGAGCCAAGGCTTGTATACCTTGTAGCTCTGCCCAAAGACTTATACAAAAGATAAAGAAAAAAAAATATAACAAAATATACAAGAAACCTCAGCTGCTCCCGAGATAAGAGGATAGCTCGCCTTGAAAACCCAGAAGGTTGGCCTCCTTGAACTCACCCTGCTGCGAAGGAACTTCTTCTTGGGTAGTGGCGACCTCGTTAGGCTCCTGAGTAGGGGATAGTCTTCTTCCAGGTCGGAGTAGTCAGAGTCTAGATCTCTGACATACTTTTCTACCAGGGATGCAGGACCTGGAGTGTCGTTGGGCCCAGAAGCCCATTTATCAGCATACCTCTTCTTCAGATCGCCGAGGTCGATCTGGAGGTGGGGCATGTCAGCAGCAATGCCTTTCATCAGAAATTTGAAGCCTGCATCGCTGAAATCCTTGGCAAACCCATCAAAGTCCGGGTGTTGCCTGAACGCTGCTTCTAGAAGAGCTCCGTTGGCAAGGCGTCTCTTCTCCACCTTGAGCTCGGTAGTGAGACGCCCTATCACCGCATCCTTTGCCTCGAGGGCCTGGAGCATGTCGTCCTTCTCCTTTAGGAGTTCGAACTTCTCCTTCTCCAACCCTTTGGTAATGGCATGGGCAGCTCGGAGGTTGGCCTTATGCCTCTCATCCTTCTTCTTTAGCAGCTCGGCCTTGGCCTCCACCTCAGCCTTCAAGATATCCACCTCGCTCCGGGCCTTCAGCAGCTCGCCCTTCAGCGTGGTGGCAGCCTCTAAGGCGGCAGAGGAGTTCTCCCTCTCCTTTGCTGCCAAAGCCTCTCTTCCATCCAGTTCGGCCTTGATCATAACCGCTGAATGAATGGAGGCAATAAACGCCTGTGAAGACCAAGCACACAATGGTTAGACCGAACTATAAATTGAGAAAATAAATAATAAAAACAGATATGAAAACAAGTCATACCTTGGCAGCATGGTCAATTGTCCTTTGCAGCACAGACCCTGGATCACTTACGAACTTGGACGCTCTCCTAAGACAGCGGTCCAAGCATGCAGCCGAGATGCGAGACACCTGGTCTTTTACCCTGGAGCTTGATGGTTCCATCCTGAACCGCATTCTCACGTCGGATGTTCCCCCCATCCGAGCTTCGGGGTCATCCACTAAATCAGCATGGCTCGTGGGCAGGGTCCCACGAGCTCCGGCCTCCGAGGAGGAGGTGGTCTTCTTCTTCTTTCTTCTCCTCCTCAAAGGAAACTCTCCCCTCACCTCGTTCAGGGGAGATACGTCCAGCGCCTCGGACCCGTCCCTTGGACGCTTTTCCCCGGAGTGGTCCCCAGTTAAGTCCAACTCGACCACTGGCGTGGGGACTTCAGAGGATGGATCAGCGTTACCTTAGGCTGCAGGGCGAGACACGACGGGGGTTGCAAGCTCCGTACCCTCAACAGACTTAAGGGCGTGAACACGGCCCTTGGACTTGTGCTTCACACTGCTGGTGAATCCACACACCATTGCTGCAAGGCAAGTAAAACAAAAAGTCAGAAATGAAAGTTAAAATACAAAATTGAAGTAAGGCCGAGCTCGACTTACCGAGTTCGGAGTTTGGCCTTGAAGCTTCAACCGGACGCACCAAGGGGTTGTAGTCTAACAACCCAGATTCCAGAAGCAGCTTGTCAGTTACCAAAGTTCCGATCTTCCGGCCCCTTGGGAAGTGATCCTTGTAGTATTTGAGGGTGTCGAAGGAGGTTTGAGTAAGCTCAGGAATTGGTTTGATCGACACTGCACAAGACAAAGGAAGGTTCGAATTAGATATGAGAAGCAAAGGGTTAAAAGGCTTAGAGCTACATAAAGAAAGCAAGAGCGACCTCATACCTAAATTCCCAAACCTAACAGGCACGTCAAAGAAGGGACGACCTGATTCGTTCTTTGCCAGCCACTCCCCAGAGGCAAAGAACCATTTCCCCACCCATCCTTTGATGGAGGTCGGCCTTTTGACTATACCACCTGCGCCTTTCCTTGCGCACATATAATACCGACCTGGCTTCTTAGCTATTCTTTTGGCTTCGAAACACCCAAGAAGCTGCTCGACGTTCAGCAGCTCGACCTCGTCCACGTCTCGAGCTCGCAACCAGAAAAGGATGGCCAACGCAAAAATGACACCCTATCCGTTGGGGGCCACTTGAGCAGGTGCCAGTCCAGTTCGGTTTAAGAACTCCTGGGCAAAAGGATGAAGGGGAAGTCTGAGGCCGTACTCAAACATCATTAAATAAAGAGTGACCCATCCCTCTGGAGGATTGTCAGCTCTTTCCGCTTCCTCCGGAATCCTAATGAGGATATCATTCGGAATTTTAAACCCCCTACGGAGGGGTCCGAGATAGTGCTCCGACATTTTTAAAGGGTATTCCAAACCCTGACCCAAGGCGGAAGCATCACTATCCTCCCCATCGTCAGAAAACCTAACATTCTCAATCTCTTCCAGTTCGGATTCTAACCTACGAGCTAAGCCCTCCCCCGAGTCATTTGGCTTGGGGGGCGAACTACTTATTGTCCGACCTACGCTACGTAAACTATCAGTACTGGAAGGGGAAGACATGAAAACTACCATATTTGAAAAGAAGAGTAAAACAAGAATGACTGACCTACGGAAGGTTCGAGCTGGTTTCAGATCGAACTCCAAGAATTCAGGGAACGTAAGGTTTGACCTGAAGTCTCGGAGCTATTTATAGTCAATCGGAAAAACCTCTACGCCGTACACGTGTAATGAACGAGCGGCCAGGATCATCTCGAAATTCGTAACGACGGAATACTTGAGTACTCCGACAACTTGGCAGATCGAAACGTCTTCCGCAACGGTCATATTCTCTTTACAAATTAAAAGTCGCCACGTGTCCAAAATCGAATCGGATCAACTTTTCTGCCAGGTCGAGATCGAACCTGACAGAGAGGGGCCAATGTTTGGGGGTAAAAATACCTTGGACACGTGGAGGACGCTTATTGGTGTTCAAGAATTAAAATATCCCAGCTCCACCTTGAACCTGCCGAAGAGGACGGGTTCGCCCATTGGGAAAAGGCTAAGTATACATGCCGAAGTCCGATCTGATTGGGGTTCGATCTACTCGGAACCCGACAGGTCTGACATGAGAAAAAACATGTAACCGCCAGTCGTGAGTACTGTCGGATCCCCCACCTATAAATAAAGGGCCTCATTTCACGCTCAGGTATCGAATCTCACCTCGAACAAAATATTGAGTTCGTTCTATACTGACTTGAGCGTCGGAGAGTTTACCCTCTTGTGCAGGTTCACTCTTGAGTTCAGGTCGAGCCAAGGATCGGGTTCGAACTTAGTTCATAGAACAGTGTTGTGCAATCCTTTGCATAAACAGATGAAATAGATAATTGCTCATAAATCCTTGAGAACGTTGAAGTATAAGCTAATGACTTGGCTACTTTTCTTTAAACAAGATTTTCAAAGTGAGTGGAGAAGATTCGTAGACATATGATACTGACTTTAATAATAATAATTTAATTCGTTTAAAAAAAATAATTTAGTTTATGCAAGCAATTGACTTGACCACTGGCTAGTCTTGTATCATTTTTATAGTTAATTAATTTTTAAAATAATGATAAAGTTCACTCTTGTACTTTCATCAAACTTGATTTTTTTTGTAAGTTAAAATATTTTGAAAATCTTTATAATTATAGTTTATCTCATCTTACTTTTTTTCTTCTTCTATATATCAAAATTGGCCATCAATTTCCAAAACATTCTAACCAATCGTAGGCATAGTTTGAGTCGCATTTGAAATTTTTTCTAAAAAATAATAACTGATCAAAATTAAATTGAAACAATGATTAAAATTATTTAAGAGACAATTTGTTAATATTGGATGATAGAGTTTAAACTTTAAAGTTATCCCTTTTATTTTTCTCTTTCTTTCTTTTTTTTTTAGAGAATTTTATTATATAAAAAATAAGGACATGAGTCATGAATTCATGTTCTTGTTTTTGTTAGATATGGGTCCATTATCTTTAATTATAAAGTTTGATAATTGTTGACTTTTCTACTTAAGTTTTTGGTCGATATTAATTTTATACGAAGAGAAATAAATAATATTTCTTTATACGTGATAGAGACACCCTGAAGCAAAACTAAAATTAGTTAGAGAAAGTAATTAAATATTACTATAAAATGAAAAGAAGGAAACAACCAAAAAAAACATCCCACTGGAAAAATAAGAGAACTAACAATGATTTATAATAGACATGGATTACTCCGACCAATTGGTTTTGAGATGCAACCTATAAAAATATACATATAAATAAGTATATATTTATCACCAAAAAATTGTACATTCAAATTTTCACCGCACGTGTCTTTGAAACAAAACCAAAAGATGAAGAACACTTAAAAAGAGAAAAAACCTTTTTTTCTCATTAAGCTTGTGTTTGATGTGTTTACAAATATTCTCCCCGACCTTAATTCATAAGATTGTCAAGATATGAGTACGAGGTCTTATGTAAATGAGATTTTAACTCATGAGAGTATTTTTTAGTACAACAACATGTGGGAATCAAGATTCAAACTCACTATCTTTTGGTCGGAGATAAATACCATAAGTAATTGAGCTAAGTTGGAGTTGATAGAGTAATGGAGTTAATGATACGGGTTAATGAGGGATGTGTAATTTATGGGAGTTTGGACATCTACGGGCCCGTTTGATAACCATTTCGTTTTTTTGTTTTTTGGTTTTTAGTTTTTTAAAAACAGTTCTTTGATAACCAATTCAATTTTTTTTTTCTTTTTCAAAAATCATTTTGAAATTCTATCTAAATTTCAAAAACAAAAAAAAAAAGTAGTTTTCAAAAACAAGTTTTTTGTTTTTCAAAATCTGATTTCTTCTTCTAATACTCTTTTTTTTTTCTTTCTCATATTTATCTCTCAAAAATATTTCTCACTCTAAATTTTTTTTTTTTATAAATTTCTCTCTACAAACTTTATTTTTCTCTCTTCAAATTTTCATATTTTGAATATTTATTATTATTTTTCTCTCTCCAAATTTTTCTGTATTTTTGTTTTTCTTTCTAGCAGACCAGTTTCATTTCTCTCTCTAAAAATTTAATATTTTTCGTAACTTTTTTCGCTCTAAAATTTCATCTTTTATAACATTTCTTTTTGTTCGTAATCGATTTTTTCTTCTAAAAATTATATTTTATTTTCTCCTTCAATTTTCTTTCACTGTAACTTTTATTTATCTTTGTATTTATTTATTTTCTCT